>NC_052048.2:55833880-57156624 GCF_903992535.2 Arvicola amphibius | reverse complement strand
AAGAAAGAATATTAAGAGCTGCAAAGGAAAAGGCCAAGAAACATATAAAGGCAGACCAATCAGAATTAAAAACTTCCTAAAATTTAATAAAAATGACAATGCAACATACCCAAATTTATGGGACACAATGAAAGCAGTGTTAAGAGGAAAGTTCATAGCACTAAATCCCTACATAAAGAAACTGGAAAAATCATACACTAGTGAGTTAACAGAACACTTGAAATCTCCAGAACAAAAAGAAGTAAACTCACCCAGGAGGACTAGACAGCAGAATATAATCAAATTGAGAACTGAAATCAACAAAATAGAAACCAAGAAAATAATACAAAGAATCAATGAGACTAAGAGTTGGTTCTTAGAGAAAATCAACAAAATAGACAAACCTTTATCCAAACTAAACAAAAGACAGAGAGAGACTATCCAAATTAACAAAATAAGAAACAAAAGGGGGACATAACAGCAGACATGGAGGAAATCCAGAGAATCATCAGGTCATACTTTGAAAACCTGTACTTCACAAAATTGGAAAACTTATAGGAAATGGACAATTTTCTGGCTAACTATCACTTACTAAAATTAAATCAAGACCAGATAAGCAAATTAAATAGACCTCTAACTGCTAAAGAAATAGAAACAGTCATCCAAAGTCTCCCAACCAAAAAAAGGCCCAGGGCCAGATGGTTTTGGTGCAGAATTCTACAAGATTTTCAAAGAACTAATACTGATACTCCTTAAATTGTTCCACACAATAGAAAAAGAAGAAACATCACCAAACTCTTTATACGGGGCTACAATTACCCTGATACCAAAGCACACAAAGACATTACTATGAAAGAGTATTACAGACCAATCTCACTCATGAACATTGATACAAAAATACTCAATAAAATACTGGCAAATGGAATCCAAGATCACATCAGAAAAATCATGCACCATGAAGCAGACTTCATCCCAGAGATCCAGGGATGGTTCAGAATATGGAAATCTTTCAATGTAATCCACCATATAAACAAACTAAAAAAATTATCATCTCATTGTATTCTGAAAAAGTTTTCAATAAAATACAACACCCCTTCGTGATAAAGGTCTTGGAGAGAGCAGAGATACAAGGAATATACCTAAACATAATCAAGGCACTATACATCAAGTCAACAGCCAACATCAAACTAAATGGAGAGAAACTCAAAGTGATCCCATTGAAATCAGGAACAAGACAAGGTTGTCCACTTTCTATATCTATTCAGTATAGTACTTGAGGTTCTAGCTAGAGCAATACAATAACAAAAAGAGGTCAAGGGGATACAAATTGGAAAAGAAAAAGTCAAACTCTCACTATTTGCTGATGATATGATAGTTTACATAAGTGACCCCAAATATTATACCAAGGAACACCTACAACTCATAAAGACCTTCAGTAATGTAGCAGGATACAAGATTAACTAAAAAAAATTCAATAGCCTTCCTTTATATGGATGAGCAATGGGCTGAGAAAGAAATCAGAGGAACATCACCCTTCACAATAGCACAAATAACATAAAATATCTTGGAGTAACTCTAACCAAACAAGTGGAAGATCTGTATGACAAGAACTTTAAATCTTTGAAGAAAGAAATTGAAGAAGACACCAGAAAATGGAAATATCTTCCATGTTCTTGTGTAGGTAGAATTATCATAGTAAAAATAACAATTTTACCAAAAGCGATCTACAGATTCAATGCAATGCCCATCAAAATCCCAGCAAAATTCTTCACAGACCTCGAAAGAACGGTACTCAACTTCATATGGAAAAACAAAAAACCTAGGATAGCCAAAACAATCCTGTACAATGAAGGAACTTCTGGAGCCATCACAATTCCTGACTTCAAACTACTACAGAGCCACGGTATTGGAAACAGCCTGGTATTGACATGAAAACAGACAGGTGGACAAATGGAACCGAATCAAAGACCCAGATATCAATCCACACACCTGCGGACATCTGATTTTTGACAAAGAAGCATAAAATATAAAATGGAAAAAAGAAAGAATGCTCAACAAATGATGCTGGCATAACTGGATATCAACATGTAGAAGAATGAAAACCGATCTATATCTATGGTCATACACAAAACTCAAGTCCAAGTGAATCAAAGACCTCAATATAAAACCAACCACACTGAACCCCATACAAGAGAAAGTGGGAAGTACACTTGAACGCATTGGCACAGGGAACCACTTCCTAATTATAACCCCAGTAGCACAGACACTGAGAGAAATAATTAATAAATGGGAACCTGAAACTGAAGGAAAAGCTTCTGTAAAGCAAAAGACATGGTCAACAAGACAAAATGGCAGCCTACCCACAGCTCCTTCTACAACATCAGACAGGAGGCTGATCTCCAAAATATACAAAGAACTCAAGAAATTAGTCATGAAAAGAACAAATAATCCAATAAAAATGGGGTACAGACCTAAGCAGAGAACTCTTAACAGATGAATCTAAAGTGGCTGAAAAACACTTAAGGAAATGCTCAACATCCTTAGCCATCAGAGAAATGCAGCTCAAAACAACTGAGATTCCATCTTACACCTGTAAGAATGGCCAAGACCAAAAACACTGATGACAACTTATGCTGGAGAGGATGTGTGGTAAAGGGAACACTTCTGCATTGCTGGTGGGAGTGCAAACTGGTACAGCCCCTTTGGAAGTCAGTGTGGCAATTTCTCAGAAAATTAGGAAACAACCTATCTCAAGACCCAGCAATTCTGCTGTTAGGTGTATATCCAAAGAATGTGCAATCATACCATAAGGATATGTGTTTGTCAGCTATGTTCATAGCAGCTTTATTTATAATAGCCAGAACCTAGAAACAACTTAAATTCCCTCTAACAAAGAATGAATAAGGAAAATGTGGCACATTTACACAATAGAGCATTACACAGCAGAAAAAAAAATGACATCTTGGAATTTGCTGGCAAATGGATGGATCTAGAAAACATCATATTGAGTGAGGTAACCCAGATCCAGAAAGACAAATATAATATATACTCATAAGTGTCTTTTAGACATAAAGCAAAGATAAACCAGCCTCTAATTCACAACCCCAGAGAACCTAGATAACAAAGAGGACCCCAAGAGAGACTTACATGGATCTAATCTACATGGGGAGTATAAAAAGACAAGATCTCCTGAGAAAACTGGGAGCATGGGGTTCATGAGAGGGGGTAAATGGGGAGGGTGGAAGAAGGGAAGGGAACAGAGAAAAATATATAGGTCAATAAAAACAATAAAAAATTAAAAATTAATTCTAAATGTTGCAATAAAACTTAAAAATATTCAGTTTAAAAAGAAAAGAAATATTCAAGGGCTGGCAATGTAGCTGAAGTTGGTAGGATGCACATAGCATGCACAAAGCCCTGAGTTCGCTCTTTCCTTTCTGCCACCGCCATGCCATCCAGACTGAGGAAGACCCGGAAACTCCGGGGCCACGTGAGCCACGGCCATGGCCGCATCGGTAAACACCGCAAGCATCCAGGAGGACGCGGGAACGCTGGAGGCATGCATCATCACAGGATCAGCTTCGACAAATATCATCCAGGTTACTTCGGGAAAGTTGGTATGAGGCATTACCACTTAAAGAGGAACCAGAGCTTCTGCCCGACTGTCAACCTGGATAAACTGTGGACACTGGTCAGTGAGCAGACCCGGGTCAACGCTGCCAAGAACAAGACTGGAGTTGCTCCCATCATTGACGTCGTGCGATCGGGCTACTACAAAGTTCTGGGGAAGGGAAAGCTTCCTAAGCAGCCTGTCATCGTGAAAGCCAAATTTTTCAGCAGAAGAGCTGAAGAGAAGATAAAGGGTGTTGGAGGTGCCTGTGTTCTGGTGGCTTGAAGCCATTCAGGGAGGCCAATTAAATGCTAACATTTTCCAGGTGGAAAAAAAAAAAAAACAAAGCCCTGAGTTCAGTTCCCCAATACCACGTAAAACTGGATATGGTGGCACACATCTATAATCCCAATACTCAGAAGCTAGAGGTAAGGTGATCACCAACCACAGTTCAAGGCCAGCCTGATCTACATAGCAAGTTCCAGACCAGCCAGGGCTACATATAAAGACCTTGTCTCAAATAAACAAAACTAATTAGGTGTTTTGATGCTGGAGAGATATTATAGGCTAGGGACATGCTGAGACCCTTTGCACATGATCACAGGCTCTCCAGAGACCCAAAATAAGAGTGACTTGCCTCTCCCTGTCCCTCCATGCTATTTAAGGTATTTCTGACCACATGTTTTCAAATAATTTCATGGACTTCAGCGTGTCCTATATCAGCTCTCTGCTGGCACACCTGTAAAATGGGCATGAATATATCTACTGCCAGGGCAATGGAAGCCATGAAGTTAAAGGGGATAACATACAGCCTTCCATTGCAATGTCTTGCTGTGTGCCTTTTAGGGTCATCATAGATCTCTCCTGACCTATGGGTCTGACCATTCAGGCAGATGGCGGAGCAAGGGGGGGGGCTCTCACTGACTCCTTTGTATCCTGGCTCCATCAAACTAGGTGAGCAGACTTGCAGCCGCCGCTCAGGCTCAGTCCAGGCTGCCTACTTCTGCAAGGCACCTGCTTATGCTAATACCTTAGACTACAGGTTCTTAAAAACCAGATGTACCATTCACAGCTCTGAAGGCTGAGAGGTCAAGGATCCAAGTACTGGTTTGGACCGTGTTTGGGAAGAGCTCCCTCTATACGTTCAGCCAATAGGGCTACATGTTCCATGTTAGAAGGTGGGAGGGATAAATTATATGTCCTTACTTGGAGGGAGGGCTGGACCACCCTGATTTTACTTCCTGATAAGGGACAGTTCTAAGGAGGAGTAGTCTCATAGCCCGCTCACCTCCCAAAAGCTATGCCTCGTGGTCCCATCAACTTGGGCTCTATGGAAAGTACACCCTTTCAGCCACCCCCCCCAGACTGAGACAGCCCCCACTTCTCAGGCAGTCACTCACTAGCAGAACCATGCTCCCAGGAGCTCACCCTTCAGGGAGGTGCCAGTCACAAGTCCAAGGCTATATAGGCCTGCTGCTCACACCTAAGGCACAGCTGGGGACAACAAGGCCACAGACAGTGCCCCCCTCCCTTGGGTCCTGGGGCCCTGTCTCTCCACCAGGAATCCACAGATGCATCTAAATTGGGGTACAGGGGATGGGGGAGAAAACTACCACTCTGACACGTCAAAATGAATAAATGTTTAATTAAATATCCACAGGACGTAACATTAGTCAACTAGTCAATTGCATTTCAACTCAACGCTTCTGTAGCTCTACATAAATTTTATTTAATGAGGCAAGTGGGTGCCTTTTTAATATGTTTGATATGGTGAGGTATGGAAATGCCAAGCAGGGCCTAGGCACAGGTCTTAAAATAGCTGTGCCATTCAAAAAGCAAGAGGTTTGCAGAAATCTCTCCTTCGTGTGTCCACTCACTGGACAGGCACTCATGAGTCTCTCTGCCTGTGGAGAGGCCGCAGATTCTGGGAGGGACAGTATAGCCACCCCGCCTTGGCCCTTATCTTTCCAGGCCCTGCTCTGGACTTGATCTCTCTTCCATCCCCAAGACAGGGTTCCTTTTTGTTCTCATGGGAGAAACTGAGGCCCAGGGAGGTTAGCTCAGACCCGAGGTTTGCCAATGGCAGCTAGGGCATCAACACCGCTCTCCTAGAAGCAGGGGGAAAAAGAGTCCCCAGGGGACCTTTCCCAGCTCCCCATGAATATTCAAGCAGCTGACCCGGCTCCCCTTTGCAGTCCAGGAAGAAGTCCATTACCATTCACCAGCATCCACTGCATTTTTAATTAAGAGAACACAGTTCTTCTAATTTTAACGCCACTCTCCTACTACCTGCCTTCATTTATAGAAGGGCTCCTGCCTCTGGAGCAGGATGCAGTGCTTTCCTGCCTGTTGCTTGGATGACTCATCTTTTATGGGGCTGTTTTATATCCTGGGTGACAGAAACTACTTACTGTGGGGTCTCCCACTGAGCCCCTCCTGGAGCTCCTGGCCCTGCTGGAGGCTGCAGGCTCTGTTCCTGGTAAGCGAGACCTTTAGAAGGACATCTAGCTGCATCCCCAGCTGCCTGGCCCTGCCTGGCTCTGCCTGCTGCTGATTCAGCCATGTCTCTCCCCTCCCCCTTCCAGCCTAGAGTTGTCAGATGAAATACAGTGTGCCCAACTAAATGGGAATGTCAAATAAACAACAAATGATTTCTTTTTAAGCACACGGGTGTCCCAGAAGCATGGAATATACTTGTACTTTTAAAAAAAAAATTGCTTGGTTTTCCATCTATAATTTCAGTGTAACTGGATCCCTTGGTTTTATTTCTTCAACCTGGCTACCCTCCTTTAGCCACACTGCCCCCTCCTGGTCCATAACTTAACCACCTCAGGGCCTTTGAACAGGCTGTATGTTTCTTGTGGCACTGAGTGTACCCTCTCAAACAGTCTTTCTACTATGTCTCTTCTGCACCCCACCCCCACTAGCATGTCAGAAGTTGAGTCTGTGAGTCTACCTAGCATTAGTTGAGGTACTTAGCAGGTATTCAGCGCACATGAGTGATGATTAATATTTAATAGGAGATGTGCCCTTTTTCTCACTCTGCACTCAAGAAAAGCGGGGCTTAGACACAGGTGAGTGGCTGGCCCACGTCCTCTGTCTGACCCTTCAAACAGCCCCCACACACTTGAGTAACTGTTCTCTGACACTGGCTCAGGCAAGCAGGGTAGGGGAGATATTTAATGGAAGGAAGTCCAGAGGAAAAAGAAGGCGGTGAGGAAGAAACAGGGTTCCATCCATGGCCCTGGTACGGGGACAATCCACGGATGGCCCTGAATGTCACTCTTCTATCATTTAATGATTGCAGGTATGTTTCAATACAAAACAGAAAAAAAAATATGTGACAAGTCTCAAAATGTGTGGTTTCATGGATGCTTTTTCTTATGAAAAGGCCATGTTCAAAATAAGCTAACTGGGAGGAAAAATAATCCAAAGAGCACAAATGTCCATGAAGCTGTGGGCGGCAGAGAGAGCTTGACATCAGTGCCAGGGTGATGACACCCACGGTGACTAACTTATTTTGGCTGACGGTCTCAGAGGGATCAGTCCACGGTCACTCAGACCTTCTGTTTCCGGTCTATGGTGACACATCACATCATGATGGTAGTGATGGCAGAGAAGGTCTGTTTGTTCCATGGTAACTGGGAAGCAAAGCAAGAAAGATGCTGGAGTCACATTATTTGCCATCAAGAGCAACCCCAATCTCCCGATTTCTTCCTACTAGGCCCTACCTTCTGAAGGTTTTTGTACCTTCACAGTACTAAGATTGGTGACCAAATTTTTAGCCCATATGCCTCCAGGGAACACTTAAGATCCAAAACTGCAGACATTATTCTTTCTAGAATATTTTCTACATATCTGACACTCTCCCATGAATTGACTCATATATTGCTCAAATTCGTGCATGTGATAGAGGCGCTGTTTCTTAGATGAGGAAACAGGTATAAGGGGCCAGGCAGCTAACTTGCTCACAGTCACACAGCTTGTGAGAAGTGGAGCTAGGATCTGAACCTACAGACAGGAAGCAACAGCCTGGCCCAGCATTCTCCTTGCCTCTTTTACTGTTTCTAAAAGGCCAGCAGAAGGCCTGACCTACTTAATCACTCAGCCCCAGAACTCTCTTGGCCTCAGCCCGTCCTGCCACCACCCCAACATAGGAACTGGCTTTGTCTTCTCTTCTGCAGAGCTCCTGAGACAGCCCCTCCTATCCTTAGTCAGGCCTGAGTTTTCTCAAGCCTGAGCTGAGTCTGGTCTGTATTTTCCCTGAGGCTTCCTAGGGAGCACCGAGGAGTCCTGCCCAGGGAGCACCTTCTTCACCTACTCCCCACCCCCGTACACAGGGAAGCTCATTGCTCTCCACCGGCTCAGGCTTCCAAGGAGCCTCGGTTCCCTCCAGGCTAGGCCTGGCTAACCAGAATCATTACTGTGCTGTAGATGGGAGCAGAGTGTGTGGCTGACTCAGGAAGGAGGGCCTTGCAAGGCCTTGAGGTAGGAACCACACAGAGGAGCCCCCGCACCCTGTCTGAAAGGTTGTTGGTGAGAAACGAGCAGAGAAGTGGCAACTGCCTGTGTGGGAATTGCTTGAGCTGCACCTGTGCCCTGCAGTGGGTCTCTGCTGACACCTCAGCTTCACCTTCCGTGTTTTCCCTCACTCTGTGGTCAAGCATAGTGGCTAAACTCCCTCCAGCCGGGAAGCCCTGCTCAAGCTCTTCCTACTGTCTGTGGCTCCCTTCCCTCCCTTGTCTTTGCTTAATACCAGCCTGTCAGTCACATCCCAGACTGGCCATTGCTTCTCTGGACAGCTCTCCCTGAACAGGCAAGTCCTTAAACACACGATCTGGGAGCACATCCTATTTGCAGGGTCTTGGTAACGCTGTGATCCTTGATTTATCTTTCTCTCGACTTCGACTGTTGGCATTCTTAAGGCAGGAATAGATCGTCTGCACTCTAGTGCAAACCTAGAGCCAAACAGAAACGAACATAGTAGGTATTAAATAAACATAAAAAAATGGCTGAGGGATAAGGACACACACTTACTGGCACAGCAAATGTCCACGGGCTGTTAGCATGAAGAACACAGGCTACACTATTTCCACAGCCTGCTGACATTTTTGTGTGAAGTGTATTTCTCTCTGTGGATATATATATATATATATATATATATATATATATATATATATAGTCTTCACACAGGAAAAAACCTTGGAAGAACAAATGTAAATTAGTACAGCCATTATGGAAAACAGTGTGGAAGTTCCTAAAAAATTAAAAATAGAAGCACCACATGACCCAGCAATCCTACTCCTGGGTATTCATCCAAGGACATGAAGCCAGCATGTGGAAGAGCCACCTGCATGCCAGGAGCATGGCAGCCCTGGTCACACAGTTGGGATGTGGAGGTAACTTACACAACAACCAGCAAATGCACAGAAAAAAAATGCAGCCTATTTGTGCAGTGGAATACAATTCAGCCATTAAAAAAAAGGAAAAAAAGAGAGGACTTCTGACATCTGTGACAACGTGGAAGAAGCTAGAGATCATTGTGTTAAGTGAAATGAGCCACGCACAGGCCAGGTACCAGGTGAACCACCTCACACATGGATTCTAGGAAAGCTGATGACCAAGATATTGAGAGTAGAGGGGTCACCAGCGGCGGTAAGGGAAATATTGAATAGGAGTAAGTTACAACCCAGGTATGGTGGCTCACATCTGTAATTCTAGCATGTAAACTTCAAGGCCAGCTTGAGCTACACAGTGATCTGGGGTAGCCAGACTACAGCAAGTAACCCTGTATCAATAAATCTAAACCAAACAAATAGGACCAAGTTACAGTGTGTCAGGAAGAATACTCTATGGTGTTTTCTGCTTGGACAGACCACAGCTGACAGTAACTTACTGTAGCCAAAGTAGCCAGAAGAGGGATCTTATATGCTGTCTTCTCACAGAAGGGATGCTGAAAGTGATAGGTGTTCTAATTGCCATGATCTGCCCACTATTCAATGTATACATGTCATGAAATATCCCACCTCATGAAACTGTATAAGTAATATATCAATTAAAAACTCAACCATACCAAAGCAATGGATTAGCCTGTGTCAGAGGTGGTGCGCACTCAATTTTCTCCTTGCTTATCTGTTTTCTATTCCAGGTAGCTCTGACCACTGAGCCATGTGAGCCCATGATCAGAAGACTCCAGGTAAAACAGGGAGGGTACAGGCCCTGCGTGGAGAAGGGAGGGAGGAGACAGTTGAAGCCTCTGCTGCCTCTGTTGATGGAGTAACTGGGCCAGTGGAGAAGGGAAGAACACATATAGAATATGGCCTTGAGAAAGCCCCAGGCCACCATGGGAGGTGGGGTTGGAGGGAGGGTATGTCAAGATGAGAACAATGGAAGGAAGAGTTGG
This sequence comes from Arvicola amphibius, assembly GCF_903992535.2. NCBI lineage: Eukaryota > Metazoa > Chordata > Mammalia > Rodentia > Cricetidae > Arvicola > Arvicola amphibius. The sequence goes on along the minus strand of NC_052048.2, from coordinate 57,146,632 downwards.
GATAGCCAGGCTGAGGTGCAGACAATAATTCCATGATGGGAGCCCCTTCTTTCCCAGCAACCAGAACCCCTGGTGCTGTCTCCTTCATCTCTCTCTGAGTCAGGCTTGGAAGGGACAACGGTTGGTTTTGTCAACTCAGACCTCACCAACAATCCTTCTTACTAAGGCAGTCAGTCAGTTTGGAGTTTGGAGAGGGGGTCAGACACCAGCTTTACCAGGGCTCTGAGGTCTGGATTCTCTGAGGCCACATGACAGCACCCCACCCGAGGGTGGCAGGTTCATTCCCTGACTGCAGAGGCCACTAGGTCCCCTGTTAGAGTCTGAGCACAGAGGTTCAGGTCTGGCAGAGCAGGGAATACCACACTGGAAGCCTGGCCTCTTCCTTTTGCCCAGAAGGGCACAGGGGAACCTGGTTAAGGAATACGGGGGCAAGGGCTGCAGATGGCTCAGTGGTTAAGAGCATTTGTCGCTTTGGGAAAGGATCAGGGTTCAATTCCCAGTACTTCCATGGCTGCTCACAATCATCTCAACTCCAGTTCCAGGGAATCAGAAGCCCTCTTCTAGCCTCCAAGGGAGCAGGCATGAAAGTGGTGCACAGACACACATGCAGACAAACATTTAATCCCCATAAAATAACAAAATAAAACTTTAAGGGGCTGGAGATATGGCTCAGCAGTTAAGAGCATTGCCTGCTCTTCCAGAGGTCCTGAGTTCAATTCCCAGCAGCCACATGGTGGCTCACAACCATCTGTAATAAGGTCTGGTGCCCTTTTTGGCCTGTAGGCATACAAACAGACAGAATATTGTATACATAATAAATAAATATAAAAGAAAAAACAAAACTTTAAAAAAGAACAAAAGGGCAGAGAGGAGACAGCAACACAGATTTCCCCCAGTACAATCCTGTCTCTCTTCCCACACTGACCAACCATGCTGTCCACCGAGGGAGTTCCATTCACACCTCCCCCAGAACAACCTTCCTTGTCTGTCAGGAGCACTTCACATGCTTGCTGCTCAAGCACCGTGCTCTAGAGGCATGATTTGTTTGCTCCCTAAGAACTCTGGCAAAACTGTGTCCCCCCACAGCTTCTCTCGGTGGCATCTGTAATTCCTCTTCCTGTGTTTAGTGGTATATTTTTATTAATAGGAAATAGAAACTATTAAGCCATTGACAAGATGAAACACAATGAGGATTAACTGCGATTAGATTATTTTATGACATGACTTGATAAAATAGGTTTTAATTATCACATTAAATAGCCTACTCAGCCTGACATCATGTGCAATTTTATCAAGTGGGTCTTATCTGCCATGCATTCTGAGAACTGCACTAGCTCCCTCTCGAGCTGCCCTTGTCTGTGGGTGTGTTCATTCTGGCCCATCGGCATTGTCCTGTCAGGACTACGCTGGTTACTGATTTACTTCTGTGTGTCTGGTAAGTGGCTCAGGGGACCACTCAAGTAACAAGTCCTGAAGAAGAGTATTGAGGCCTCAGAAACCAGGGGTGGTTGTCCTGGACCCCTGAGGGGAGGAAGGAGGAAAATCCATATTCAACACAGGCTCCTCTGTCAGCACATGAACAGCTGTAATGCATCAGCTTACAAGACGGACACGGTTGTGTGGGTGCATGCCGATGGCCATGTCACCTGACCCACTGCGGGGGCTCTGGGATGAAGCAGGTTGTGATAATACATGGTAGAGCAAAGCAGCTCGCCTCATCACAAGGGAAGGGCAAGTGGGGGAGTGGGAGGGAGAGTACAGGGTCCCGACAGTCCATTCAGAGCACACTGCCAGAGACCAAACTTACTTCCTCTGGACTCCACTCTCGTAGGTTCTCTCCCTTCCCAGCACTAAGTGCCACAGGCTGGCCACTGTTTTTACCACATGGCTCTTGTGGGACATTTAAGATCCATGAGACCCACACAGAAAGCTAATGCTGGAGGGAAAGTAAGGCTTGGGAGGAAAGTACGCAAGGATATCACCTGATAACTGGCAGAGACCGGACTGCTACCTACACCTTGTTGCCTGACCCACAGCTCTGGGCTCTGACTCACCTGGCCTTCACTGAGGACTCTAGTGGCAAAGCTCTTGTGCTGGAAACTGGGGAGCTGGTGGTCTTCAGTTTCAGCTCCCTGAGTCTTATAATTTGCGTTCAATGCACACTAAAATGCTCATTTCAGTAAATGACCATGGTCACCTGATAAGGCGACTGCTGAAATCCTCCACAGACTTTTATTTGCTAATTACATACAACATAAACTTAATAAAGTAATAGCCAGTCCCCAAGCCACTGCTGGGCTTTGCCTCCCCTTCTTCCTCACTCTGAGATGGTTTCATGTTAAAAACACAGCTTCCCATCAGTTCCTTGGGGATAACCCCCAGGCAGAAAGGCATGGTGTCTATACCCCTGCCTTACAGCTCATGCCTGCGGCAGCCCTAACACCTAAATAAATACATAAAATAATACATTTTTTTGGAGACAAACTGCTTCATGAAAATATCAACATGCAAAGTACCAGTCTGCCAGCACCATGGGCTCACTGTGTGCCCTGTTGAAGACCCCTAGCATCTGGTGTTCAGTGTGAACTTTTCTTCCCTTTTCTTGCTCGGGGTCTAGGATGGACCACAAACCGGTATCAATCAAGAAAAGAAGGGGCAGACTGGAGAATGGCTCAGCAGTTAGAGTGAGCACCGCTCTTCATGAGACCTTGGGTTCTGTTCTAAACATCCTGTCAGGAGGCTCACAACTGCTTGTAGTTCCAGCTCCAGGGATTCTGACCCCTGACCTCCACAGGCACCTGCCGTCACATGCACACACCCCCCCCCCCACACACACACAATTAAAAATAATAAAAACAGAAGCTGGAGAATTGGCTTAGTCATTAAAGGCTCTGGCTGCTTTTCCAGAGGAACTGAGTTCAATTCCCAGCCCCCACATGGCAGGTCACAACCATGCCAACTCCAGTTCCAGGGCGATCCAATGCCCTCTTCTAGCCTCTGCAGGCACTAGGCACATATGCGGTGCACAGGCATACATGAGCAGGCAAAACACACATACACATAAAAAATTGAAAACAATAAAATAATTCTTTAAAAAAAGAATAAATGTTGCTTTAGAAATTTTGGAACAAATTTATTAGTTAATGAGAAAATGAGACAGAAGGCAGATGCTAAATGAGATTTAAGTCATAGTTTCCCATCTGCTTTTAGGGGAAAAAAACCCCCAAAAGAGTACAAAGACAAAACTAAATCTAACAAAGCTCAGAAACCCAAGGCTGTGCTACCAGTTAACCTGCCCGCAGTGCACAATAGGCATCACTGTTCTTTGTGCTCCTACTATCAAGTAGGGATTTTGCTTTGTTTTTTAATGAAAAAGAATTTTGGGGCAGGGATGGTGCACACCTTCAATCCAGCACTTGGGAGGCAGAGACAGGCGGCTCTTTGTGAGTTCGAGGCCAGCATGGTCTACAGAGCTACCTCCAGGACAGGTTCCAAAGTTACAGAGAAACCCTCTTTCAAACAAAACAAAACAAAACAAAAAAAACCAAACAAACAAAAAACTTGCTTAGTGGTGGTGTGCACCTTTAATGCCAGCATTCAGATCTCTGTGTGTTTGTTAGTTCAAGGCCAGCCTCTACAGAATGAGTTCCAGGCTAACCAAGGCTATACACCCTGAGATCATGTCTCAGTAAAACAATCAAAGCCAAAGGGAATTTTAATGTGGAATTTTTCTGAAAAAAATTTTTAATCCTTTTATGAGTCATTTTCTTGTGTTTTTTGTTTTGTTTTTGTTTTCTACAGGCCAAGATGCCTCAGTGGCTAAAGGCACTCACCACTAAGACTTGGTGACCTGGGTTGGATCCCTAGAACTCACATAGTGGGAGGACAAAGCCAATGCCATACAAGTTGTTCTCTGACCCCCTCAAATAAATAAATGTAACAATAATGAAATGTTCTTATTCTCTCATGAAAATATAGGGTGAACTGTTTCATAAATTAAAATCTCTTCCTGAACAGCCATGTACTGCCTAACTATGAACCCTATGCTAAGGGCTATGAGCAACCACCTTGTTTTCCCAGGCACTATCTGGAATTGGGCTCATCTGGGATGGAGAGGAAACACCTAGACCATATGCCCATTCTATCTTCCTGTCCATGGTAGAACCTTCAGACTCTTGCTATACCTACCATGTATGTTAGTGAAAGCCATGTGAGCAACATGTGAGTAATTTCTTTGGGTAGGAAGACCTTCAAACATTCTCTGGAGAGACTGCCACATAGGGAGGCTAACAGGATGGAAAGAGGGATACAGTCTGATCCCTGCTTCTTCTTGAAGCCTCCTGCAAAAGGCCACTCTGCTGGTAAAGTGGAAACCGCGGTGAGACTGGCCTGCACTCCTGTGCCATCTCCAGGTTCCAACAACTCAACCTGTGCCTACATTTCAGACTCAAGAGGAAACAGCCTGTGTGCTGTTTAGGTTTTGTGTCAATGTAACACACACACACACGTCAGTCATCTGGGAAGAGGAATCCCTGAGAACACGCCTCCATCAGACTGCCTGCAGGCAAATCTGTGGGGCCATTTTCTTGATCCATGATATGGTGGAGGGAGCAACGTGAGCGTGTGGTATGAGGCTGAATAAAGAAGCAGGCTGAGAAAGCCCTGGAAAATAAGCCCAGTAAGCATCATTCTTCCATGGTCTCTCCTCCAGAGTCCTAGCTCAAGTTCCTGCCCTGACATCCCTCCATAATGGACTCTTACCTAGAAACGAAATAAACATTTTCCTACTCAAGTTGGTTTTAGTCATGGTGCTTTATCACAGCAAACTAAGAGCTCAAATCTGTCCAACAGGTGAGCAGGCAGACAAAGAACAAGTCTGAGTGGGTTAATGCTCAAACTTAAGAATTCTAGAGAAAAACACCTTTCTGCAATTCTGTATTCTTGGTGCTAAAAGCATCTTCTGGCACCTTCAGGCAGTGAGAGCTGCTCAGCTGAGAACCCAGTCAAGCTGTGTGGGTCTCTCTGGGTTGTCAGCATGCCCAGTCAGGTTTACTATCACAAAGATCTGGTTGTGTTTCCCCAATGTGCTTTGAAAGGCTGCTGGCCTCTGGGGAGAAGGAGCTTAATGGCCAGCTCTTATCAGGTGCCCAGCACTTCTGGTGGTAGAGAGAAGAAACTCAGTACCCTCAGGAACAAAGGTGACTGGAAGACACTACAATCTTGCCATTCTGTCTGGGAAGAGCCAGTGGTCAGCTTCCTGACAGCTAGAGGCCCTCAAGATATGATCATTCCACTGTTCTCAGCCATAGGCCAGGAGTGGCTCAGACCTTAGCCACGGAGATGGTAAAACTGCCTGCTGGGCCCTGAAAAGACTGCCTTCGGTCCTCAGGAGACAGGAGAGTTTCTTTCTGTTCTTCAGGACACTGCCATGTCTGGATACGATGTGCTGCCAGGATCTGGGCAGCCAGCTTGCTTTTCAGAGGGGTCTTACCTAAGCGCAACACCAACATCGTGTGTGCTGCACCAGGCAGGGGCATGTACAGTAAGTATAGTATCTACTTAGCATTTGATACTGCTGACCACCTTCTAAGTCTCACTTACGGTGTCCTGGGGAGCTATGAGAATGACACCATTACTTACTCCCTTGGAAGAGGAATATGGCAGGGCTAATACCTGGCTAGGGCTGGGCCTGTGAGAGCTCCAAAAAGGTAGCTGAGACAAAGGGTGCCTGGCTGGGGAGAAGAGCAGTCATGGCGGCAGAGGGCTGGTCCTTTGAGGAGAGGGAGGTAGAGGCGGTCAAGGTCTTGGGAAAACAGCCCTGGGTGGGCAGGATGGGGAAAGGCCATTTTAAGGCCCAAAGTCAGAAATTTCAGATGACGATGAAGGAAGGAAGGAGATGGTAGAGTGACTGATTCCTGAGAGGATGGCAGGGTGGGGATGGAAGGGGGTTATGCTGTCTTGCAGATAAGGTCCTGCTGCTGCCTCTGTCTCTGGAGTAGGAAGGGAGGCCCCATAGCCAGAAAGGAAGGAAGGGCACCATTAGAAACAGGTCACCAGGGATAGTAGACACTCAGGTAGAGTCAGCACCCCAGGAACCACAAGACCGTTAAGAAACTACACAGAACTTTATTAAACAAACACAAGGAAGGCTCCATTACAGCTCCAGTGGGAGACTGAGTGACAGGTTGGGCACAAATCCTCTGTCCCCAGCTCCAGAAAAGTCCATCGTGTGGCCCAGCCTCAAAGGATGCAAGGGATTGCACATGGCCTTCAAAGGCCAACTGAACTCATGGTGATGTGGTACCCATATCCATCCATGTGGAGGCAAGTCTCCGGCTCTCTGACAGTGCCACAGCAGCCGGACCTGAGCAGAGTGGCCATGTCCCTGAGTTTAGACATGAGCAGGAATTGTTTTCCCATGGTATCCTCTTCTGTCCCTGGGCCAGCTAGGGGAGTGCTGGTGGCAGAAAAGAAGGGGAGGAGGGCAAGTAGGTGATGGCTCAGATCTGCTGAGGTACTGTATTAGGTGTCTTCCATGACAGGTCACACTGGGTCTCTGTGCTGAACAATTTACAGCAGCTTCTCAGAACAAACCCACAGATCAGAAGACCCTGCCAGCGACTGCAGGGCATGGCTGAAGATGCACTGGCTATTCCCAAGTCCCCAAGAGAGAACCAGAGACGCTCCAACATGCCAGGGACCAGAGCTCTCTTGCCGCGAATCAAGACCGAAGCCCTCACAGAGGTCTGAAGGGAGGGCCACTTTGCTGAAGCTCAGCGATTCTCACAGTTAAGAAGGCTCAGATAGAACAAGGCTCTGGGCATAGTCCAGGGGACACCCACACTTGCTTTCCCCCATATTTCCTAGCAGCGGTAGGAGAAGAAGACTAGGTTTTCATGAAGCAAAAAACCTAAACAAACAAAACAACCCACATACACAAAAGGGCTACCACATGTGTGTATGAACATGTTTGCCTGCTTGTGTGTGTGTGTGAGTGACAGCGGATAAGCGTTTGCCTAGGAGGCATGAGATTGTGGGTTCCATGCCCAGCACCATACAAACCCAAGGAGTAATGAGAATACCCTTTCCCTGAGATTGCTACAGTGGCATCATCTATAGACAATGTAACAGCTTCCAGTTACTCAATGCTATGAACACAGAGTGAGCTCCTGTGAGCAGGACAAATGCTGGACTAAGAGCACCCCAAATCCTGCAAGCCACATGGGAAGGAGGGAGCCAGGAAGCCCCAGCTCTCAAGACTGGGAAGGAGATTTAAAAGCAAACAAAGTAAAAACCCTTGCTTATGTGATTGAGGAAGTGGCTCAGCACAGCCAGGGCAGTGAGGATGGCCCAGGGCCCAGTGTGAACACGACGGTGACCCTTCCGTTGTGTCAGTTTAGCTGTGCAGCAACAACAGTCCGGAATACTGGCTAGTGAGAGGCATAGGCTGGGCTCCAGAGCCCCGAGGGAGGACTGGCTTTGCGACCAGAAGGCGATGTGTTGAAAGCGGCAGGCGATGAGGCAAGATCTAGAGAGAAAAGGGGACGTGAGCATGGAGGAGTAAGAGCCAATATCCCCACCACTCTCGTCGGACAAAATAAAGACTTAAGTACTTGCAGCATGCCAGGGGCTTGTACTTGGACAGCTGGCCCCTGGGACAGTAGAGAGAAACTGACAGGGGCAGGGGAGACATGGAAACAATATTGCTTGACCTGAGTTGAGAAGACTGTACCCAGCAGTCTTCTGTTTCCTGATTCCCACTTGAGGAAGTCTGACTCCAATGAGGAATCTATGTGCTCGAGTGGGCCAATCCTGTGGGGGCAGTGGATGAGTTTTACAGGGGTATGTGGGGTTTTTGAAAGTGGATAAAAATGATCCTTGAAACCAAGACTCCTTATATTCACTCAGCCTAGAGCATGACCCTGCCTTCCTGAGCTCAGAGTCTGGATGGATCTCAGGACGCAGTGTTACCTCTCCAAGAGAATTGGAGGACCAGACTCTTGGGCACAATGCTGTAGTAACAAGGACCTGGAGGCAAGTGGAGGGTCCTTTGGGGGACGGTAAGAAGACCCCACAGTGACTCCAAGGAATACTGGGAGAAAGGGTGAGAGATGGCAGCAGAACAGCTGTGTGACAAACCAGAATCATGAGGACAGCCACCACCCAGCACGCTGGGACATACTCAGGAGTCCTGTCTTAAAGACTAAGGCAGCAGAAAGAGGCTCTGATTCTGGGGCATGTTGGGAATTTTGTCAGGGTTCCTGGGCATAAAATTGTCTCCTGTCCAAAACCCTGTAATATTGAGATGAGCAGACACAGGCATCAGACTACAAAATGGGAATCAGGAGACAAAGGGCTTTTGGGTACAGCGGCCTGAGTAGGATACTGCACAGCTCCAGAAGACTTGGAGAGAGGCGCCCCAGGAGTTGCACAGGGTGACCCAGACCTTAGGCCACCAGAATCAAAGACTACTGAAAAGGGGTGGGGTTAACCCTTCTGAGTCCATGCGACACCCTCCTCCCCTGCCACATCTGTCGCTGGGTCTAGTCACCCTTGTGCTCTGATAAGGCTGCTGAGACAGGGTTCGGGGCCTGGATCCCACCCTTACCCCAGGAGGTGACTCTTTTGTGGAGGCTCTCCAGGCTGTGCCTGTGGCCGGAGTACTCACAGTGGGGGCTGTGCTGAGGGCTGGCACGGGGCGTGAGAGACAGGGGTGAAGCAAGTTCCCGGGGTGCACACACTGTGTGGTAAGCTGCAAGAACACAGGCTGGTGAGACTAGGCAGGTGAGAGGGTGCAGGGTGTAAACAGGGATATGTGGTTGGCCTCACCTATGATGGTGACCGCTGTCCCTGCCAGCAGGGCAAAGAAGGTGAAGAACATGACTTGGTAGGAGTCCAGAAAGTGTGACAGGATGCTGGCTCCATCTGCATCAGGGGAAAGACAGACATGAGAAGACCGGGGCCATAGCTGGGTCCCACTAACTTCCATTGCTACTTAGATATATCCATGGTCCATGCCACACTGCCTGGGATGCAGGGGGCAAGCCTGTCTTAGATATGAGGGCGAGGTGTCCAGACAAAGGCAGCATCTTATTTTGTTCCTTGGGCCATCTGTCCACACTAAGCTTCCTTCCAGGAAATGTTCTTAGATACCCACTTGGCACATCAGGTTTTAGTCTTTTCTGCCAGGGAGGCAGCTAGGCTGCCCCAAAGCAAGAAGAGCAGTTGTGAAAAATGCCCTGTGGGTTTAGACCATGAGGGACTGTTGGGCCAGATGCTACAGGATCAGAACCCCTGACTTCTTGCCAAGAACCCCAGGGTGGGAGTAGGTGGCACTTCTACCCCAAAGTCGCCAAACTCTGTGGAGTGGCCTGGGTCCCAGATTCCTGACACCTATCTGTCAGTGTTAAACTCTACTTGTCCCCAAGGTGGAGACTACCCTGACACCAGACTATAGGGTCCTCCCCTGGATACTGGCCCCTTTGATCTATACCCTGTCCCAAAGGGTAGCGAGCTCTACCCTCTGCATGCCCGCAGGTGGCCAAAGTGCAGGAGCTAAACCTCAATGACTATGGGATAAGTCTTGTACTCATCTGGGTAAGAAGTGAGTAGTTCCTGCTATCAGGAGGACCCTGAGCTAAGTGCTATCCTCACACTGGACTTCTTGGGGACATTCGGGTAGGAGTCCCAGTGGTGAGTAACATTACTTCTACAAAGGTCAACACATGTCTGGGAGTGAGATTCTAATCTGTGCCAGTTAAGAAGTGATACCTGAAAGATAGCCTGTGGCAGTTGAGGACATGGTTAATGGTTGTCTGAGGGACATGGCATCGTAAGCAGAGGAAACAGAGATGCCAATGGCTCAGGTAGGGGCCTTGTATTCCAGAAACAAGCAGGAGGCTGCTAGCATTATAGCAGGCAGCACATGGGGAGGCGAGTCACAAATGAACAGGAGAGACCAAATGGATCTCAGGGACCGCTGGGGAGATGGTGCCACGGTAGGATGCTGAGGACTGGGGATATGGGAGGTAAGGTGTGGTGTCTCCGACATCAGAAGACTGCCACTCTGAGAGACATTCTGTGTTTGTCTCCTCCAACTTTCGCACTACAGGTACCCGCCAACGCCCAAGGCCTCTGGCCTGTTTCTCCCTGCCCAGGTCCGGGTCAGTTATGTCACAGCCATGACTCACAGGGACCAGGCCCACGACGATCCATCACAAAGGCCACAGTGACTGGAATGGTGATGGCCTGGTTAGTGGCAGGGCTGGAGAAGGTCAGGGCAGTGGACAGAGGGCCCTGGCTGCCAGCCGTGGGATCCAAGACACCAACAGTGTATGTGATGAAGCTGGGCAGCCCAAAAGACTTCTCTTTCACGAAGGCTAGCACGGCTGGAGATCCGGATTTCACCTGGGAAGAAGGCAGTGTTGAGGCTGGACCACAGGTGGGACTGCAGGTGCCCAGCTCATCTCTGGACATGCCCTTCTAACCACACATGCTTAGACTTCGCTCCCAGGACCAGGTGGGCTCTGACACCTGGAAGCATGACCCACATTTGGGGTTTGGTAAGGAGGACATGATCAATATTACTGAATTCTAGTTAAGCATAAAAATGCTACACCAACCCAAAGTAGCACCTAACACCAAGCTGCCATGAAGCAGCATCTGCAGTCCATCAGACTGTATACTTATATACAGTTCTATATACACAGCAACTATACATTTCTTCCTCATCTCTTGTGAGTAGTTAACCATGATAAGTCGAGCAAAGAAGAAAACAGGGCCCCTAAACTCCTCTATCTACACATCAAAGCTCTTCCTGTGGGCATTCTGGACTGAAGTCTGAGACCAGTCATGCATCAGCCTAAAGGAGGAGGAGGAAGACGATGATGATGATGAAGCATCAAGAGCAGCAAGGCACAGAGAGAAGAGGCCCATTCCCACATGGAGCAGGGTATCTAACCCCTGTTGGGATAAGCTCCCATGCTTACTGTAGACCAGACTGGCCTAGAATGCACAAAGATCCACCTGCCTCTGTCTCCTGAGTGCTGGAATTAAAGGTGTGCATCACCACCACCTGGCTCTAACCCCAACTTCTAACCTGACCCTAACACCAACATCTACCCTCCAATTACAACCTAAAACCATAACCCTAATCCCTAGTTTTAAGCCTAAAGCCTAGCCCTAACTCTAAATCCTAACCCTAATCTCAGCCTCTGGCTTCCCTGACCAGAAGCCCCCACAGCTGCTTACCTCCAAGTTCTCCAGAATCTCCACAGCACCAAAGACCTTGACCTCGGAGCTGGTATAGTGGTTGCTCAAAAGGATTTCTGCCTGGTTGGCATAGAGCCCTGGACTGAAGGGAACCTCAGCTCCCACCTTCTCTAGAGCAGTACGGCTGCTGGGGATGGAAGCAGTTACCGCCAGTGACGTCTTCTTCATGTTCAAGTGCTTCAGTTGCTTATCTGTCAGCCTGTGCATAGTAACTGAGCAGAGGTACTGACCTGTGGAGAGAAGATGTGTTCCTCTCCTGTGTGCACAGACTCCCGGCTCTCTGCTAGGAAAACTCCTAGACATACTTGGGAGTCAGCTGAGAAGTCACCTCCTCTAGGAGGCCTTCTAGGAATGCCCCTTCAGAGATCCTGGGCCAGCCTGGTCACCTGCTCTGTGAACAACAGTCCTCTCACTTTCTCAGAATCCTCTGTTCAAGAGGTTTCCATCTGAATAGTACTCTTGGGGCAGGGATCACTATGGGGTCAGCTCTGCAGCTCAAGCCCCAGCCAGCCTGGCTCAGAAGGAAGGCAAATAATGGAAAACAGACACATGATCGAACCCTGGGTTATGGGTCAAGAGAGAGCTGACTCCAAGTGTAGCAGGAGGCCTTGTGGACACTGGCTGTCTGGGTTCTGTCCTGTCCTTAGTGCCTGGCCCAGGGCAGATAAGCCAGGTGAAAAAAGCAGGGCCTCGGGCAGCTGGGCAGCCTGGAACCTGGACACCTGAGCTGTACTCCATCAATGGCAGCAACTACAGACTGCTGGAAGGCTGCTAATCCCCAAGCCCAGTACAGGCCTTCTCTGTGCTAGATGCTACGTGAGACACTGAGTGTGGCATTGGGATACATTTGCACTCTCTTGGCCAGCAGCAACCTCTGCCATGCAGTGGGGCCAGGCAGGCTCGCGGCCAACAGTGCTGGTCGTCAGCCCGACCCCTCTAGTGTTATGTTTCAGCGTGCTCGAATTCAGCCATGACTATCTATGTAGGCAGTGGGGGCAGGCAAGGCACTGTTCTCCTCAGTCTAAAGAGGGGAGTTTAGAAGGGCCAGTCTCTATCCAAAACTGAGTGGTGGGATTATGGAAAAAGGTTCCAGCCTGGGTTTGATGTTGAGCTCTGGCAAAGGCTACTCCCTCTTGGAGCAGCAACATACTATGGTGTGGTAGCAGTCTTAGGCTGGACTCCCAACAACCTCTGCCTGTCTGGACATATGGCATCATGAAGCACACTTATGACCAGCCCTAGACATCCAGCAGACTCATTGCATTTTCAATTCTTTGCAAATTTACCCAGGGTAGCATCAAATCCTGGCTCCACGGTGAAGACATCATGCGCAGGGAAATCAAAGACATCTTGCTTGAATTGGAGCTGACAACTGATGAGAGACTCTGGGTGTAAGGCTTCAATGACTTCTCTCTGGGCAGGGGAGCACTCACCTAAAGGCACAGTTGGGGGCAATGATCAGGTGAGAAGGGCTTGACCAAGCACATGGCCACCACACCCATAACAACCTAAAATGAAAAACAGGTCCTATGGAGGTTGGGCAGGCATGAACAGGACCAGTCCCATATTATTCCCATGCAGGGGGGAGCTCAGGAGTCCACAGCTTGGTGAACATAACATGCCTTTTATTAAAGCTAAGGATCCTGATCAACAGGCTGGGCTACTCTGAATGCCAGGGCTACTTCAGGGGGAAATTCCAGCATAGGTGCTGAGTCCGCACAGAGGGTGTGGTGACAGGCAACCTGCTGCTGTGTGGCCCTGTTGCAATCAGCAAGGAGAAATGGCCATGCCAATTGCTTCTGAACACTGAGAGGGCAGAGGCGCTCCATAAACACACACTGCACATAATTTTGGCAACAGCAGAGTATTTTCCCACTTGTACTAAAGTAGGAAAACAGTATTTCCATGAAGTCGTGAGTGTGCCTCATTAATCACAATGAGAATGGTAGAACTTAATTCATCTGTTAAGTGGTTAAAAAAATCTGTATCGATGTATTTGTTTCTGGCACTTGCTGTCCAGGGCTGTCATAGGCAAGAGTGAGATGGAATGTTCTATGCATGACTTGGGAGAGGTAATTATAAAGTAAAACCAGCCACCAGTCTGCGATGTCATTAGTTTCCACCATGAGCGATGGGTGAACTGCGACTTTCTCTGCCTCATGCCCTAAGGCTGCAATCACAGCTCTGACTCAGCGCAGGCAGTGTCTTGGAGCTGAGCTCTTAAGGAAGGCGTCTTTACCACTTCAGCTCATGGAGCCTCGAATCTCTTAAAAGCTGCAAGGAGTGGATGAGCTGGGGCTAAATGGCCTCTCTCTGGAGTTAGGGGTGAGTCTAAGAAAAATAGAGTTTGGGTTGTGGCTCAGTGTAATAGCATGTGTCTGTGGTGTGTTAAGGCCTTGGGTTCAATTCCCAACACCATGAAACAATAAAAAAAAACCCAAACAGATAAAACCACCCAAAGGGCACAGTTGCTACTCCCCACTCTCCAAACCTGGCAAGGTAAGCCCAAACACCAGAGCCCACTCGTTCTATACCAAGCAGGTTAGAGCTCTTGTCTCCCACGCTGACAGTCACTTTGGAGGCTGTGGCTTCCTGGATACTGGTCTGAGCAGAGTGGAGGCGATGGGCCACAATCTTCTGAGGGGTGCTGACCACTATCTAGGGAAATGAAGCAGATGTGCTGAGTGCTGATTGTATGCTACAATTTCAGCCTGTCAAGAAAATGACATTGCAGGCATATGCCCAGCTGAGACCCCTCTTAAACTACTGCATCCAATCTCCCAGCCTCTTAAGCATTTCCTGATCTGTCCATAAAGCCGAACCTTAAGTCCCTCCCACATGTACCCTACGATCCAGCTCACCCCAGGCTCTGTTCTCAAACCCTATATACCTTGGAGCTTGCTGGCCCCTCTCCTGACCATTCTTAGAGGCCTCTCTTGGGAAGCAGAGCTTTATTAATCAGAGTGCCTCTATCTGCAGCCACCGGCCTGAACCGCAGCAGCACTAAATATGCAAACTATTAGGTTAAACTGCTGGATTCGACAAAGCACATGCTGGCTCTAAAAATGAGACAGGTTTGGAACTCAGCCAGACTAGGCTCATTGATTCATTCTCGGCTGGAAAGAAAGGTTCTCTTTGCTTTCATAAAGACTCAAAGGTGACTTGCTGGTGGAAGTTTAACTTTGCTGGTGACACCAAATCCCTGGAGTGCCCATCCCATGGCCTGACCTTCCTTCAGGGAAATGCCCACCCCTATGGCTGCATGGCTACACTGGCTGCCAGACAAGAGTGGGGTGTTGGTGGGTGAGTAGGAGCAATCGATCAGATCTCTCTCCTCGTGCTGGTTTGGATGTGAGAGGGATGTTTGGGATGAGCAGGGGACTGGTTCCCATCTCACACTTAGTGGGTGGTTGATTCTCCTAGATCTTGACAGCTGCAGACAGCTCTGGCAGGAGGCCTGGTTATTTGTTTCTTAAAGAAAAGGGAATCAGAGGTACAGCCAGCCTTTGTACCTGCTGCTTTGGCAGTTTGGATTTCAGTTGCATTCAACCAACAGAAGATCAAAAATATTTAGGGGAAAAGTGCATTTGTACTGAGCAGGGCCAGGCGTCTACTAAACAACAGGCTAACAATCACTCACATAACGTAGCATCAGCTATTTTTAAGTCATCAGAGGTGATTTCACGCATATGGGAAGTGGCAAACACCTGGAACACAGGCACTTGGGAGATTAAGTTCAATGCCAGCCTGGGCTACACAGTAAGACCCTATCTCAAAACAGACACACAAAACAAAACAAAATAAAAATAGACAGGAGGTGCTGAGGTCTTATGCCTTTGTGTAAAGAGACCTGATCATGAGCAGATTCTGGTACCAAGGGGTACAATACTGTGATGTGGTGGGGGTACAATGATGGCCAGGATGGTCATCTTTCTGCCTCAGCCTCCCAAGTGCTAGGATTGTAAACATGTGTCTCCAAGCCCAATTACAGACACACACACCGAGGCTCTTACTGCCTCCAACAATGTCGGCCACAATTGCCTCTGCCTGCCCTCAAGTCCTACCTCCTTGAAGGTCTTCAGATGTCCAGAAATCTCATAGTAAACAGTCACAGACCCTGCATCTCGGGCCACAGCCACGCCAGTCTTGGGGTCAATGTAGAGGATGTTATTGGCTGAGGAACTCCAGGTCCCTGAAATACCTGGGAGAATAAGCCCAGATATCATTCATCTTGTTCACATTTGGACACCATAGCCCAAACCCACCTCCCCTGGTCCCTCTGCTTGTTAGGGTCTCCATCCTCATAGAGTGATCCACATAGGCTACCTCTGAAGTGGTCCTCCCACCTTCTTAGCTCTGGCCTCCTGCAGCTCTCCCTTTGCCCCTGTTCTCAGGGGGCACTGACTCCCTCTGCCCATACCTTCCCATCTGGAATCTGTTTTTTACATGAAGCTTTCCCAACTCCCAGTCCTGGGATGGGCTGGGTGCTATGTCTCTGGGTCCCTGTCACCCTCCAATATTACCAGTTTCCCTTTAGAAACAGAGAGCAGACCTCACTGCTGGTGTACTGATAAAGAGAAATATGGGCTGGAGAGATGGCTCAGTGATTAAGAGTGCTTACTGCTCTTGCAGAGGACCAAGGTTCAGTACCCAGAAGCAGGCAAAACACTCATATACATAAAATAAAAATAAACAAACCTTGAATATTTCACAAAATTGATAACTGGATAAAATAAGTCAAATTTACTATGTAAATGTTTGATTTAGTAATAGTTCGATAATAGTATGCTAACATATTTTAAATGCATCTTTAGAAAAGTAGATTCTAGGTACTGTGTCACACAGCACTTTGTACCCAAGAAATAACAAAAATTCAACAACCTCATTCTATCTACAGCAGTTATCTTTTCTTCCTTCTTCCCTCCTCCTATCTCCTTCCCTCCCTCCCTTCCTTCTTTTTGAGACAAGGTTTCACTGTAGGCTATGCTAACCCAGGCTGGGATCACAGGTATGAGCCACCACACCCAGCTACCATTTAATATCCTTTGGAAGTGAATTAATGAGACTAAAGAAAGGAAACCAGCCAGGAGAAAAGCAAGTGTCCGTGCATGAGTTACATGGTTATGGGGACTCATTTTCTGCTCAGGTGTCCCAGAGCCATGCTGTTTATATGTATCACTAGCCACTCAGTAGGCATGACTTGTGGGGGCAACTGAGTAACAGTATATATATAGGACACATCCACAAAGGTAATAAATCCTACTGGGCAGTGCTATTCCAGGACAGGGGCTGGCAGACTTTGCTGCAAACCATCAGTCAGTAAACACTGAATACTATCTCCACTGCTACCTGGCTACAAATGAACAGGCATTGCCAAATGGCAGGTTGAATGTGTCCTTTAGGCAGCATCCTCTGAGCATCCTTTAGGTTCTACCTACACACCCCCTGTGATGTGGTACCGAGCACTTCCTGGGGTGCCACACCCTAGCATGAACCAGTCACATCCCTCTTACCTCCCAGGCTAATGAGAACACTAGCCAGACAGAGGATGTCACCCACCACCACAGCTCCAGACAGATCTGGGGTGATGGCCTGTAGGACGGGTAGTGGCACGAAGTCGGAGAGGCCCGGGTGTTCTACATCCCACACACGGAGCAGGGTCAAGCCCACACTGACTGTGCGGATGATGCAGGTGTTGTTGGTGGCACCCTTGCCAATCTGCACAAAGTCATCTCTAGGAACAAGGGAAAGGAGGGCTGACACTCAGGTGAGAAGCCAGAGGGGGAGTATAGAGAAATAAGCAGCCCTATCCCCTAACGAACAACACTGGGATGACTGAGGTCCTAGATGGGACTCTACTGAAGGGGGCACAGACATGATGCACCCTTCCTTGTCATTCTTGGGACACACCCCACAGCACCCAGTAAGGATCTGCCAGCATCATCACCCTCACACTTGGAAGGGAAGCTGAGGCCCAAGGAAGAAAGTGACCCATGGAGGATATATTAAGGAGGAACAGGCTGCCTTTCACTGTGTGGCTGGTTCAAACACTCCTCCTGTGAAGCAGGATCAAGGATGTACATGGCATCTGCTATGGAAATTAAACAAGGCTGGCAGTGGGATGGCACTCCTAACACACCAGCTCAACCCTCATGGTGAAGGATGCCAGAGGTGAGATTGAGGTAGGTAGGAGTAAGTGCCCCTGATGCTGAACCCAAGCAGGTGCTACTGCCACACAAGACCAGAGTAACTTCTGTGGTATGGTTAAGGGCAGTAAGAAAGACCTGGGTTCTACCTCCCCCAGGGCAGACAGACAGATGGTACTACGTGCAGAGCCCCATAGTCATCCAGAGGCACTCATAACCACTCTTTCGTTGATGGGACGAGGTGGGAGAGCCTCACAGAGATGAGCTTCATGGTCAGACTCAGGACCCACAAAGATCAAAGCCAGGTTTGCAAACAGGTTTCCTGATCAGGCTCCTGCCATGCAATGCCCCTTATACTTGTCCTTCAGGATTCTTAGCTAAAAGCAACACAAGTGTTTTCAGGCCCATGGGAAGCCCAAGTTGGAATAGTAACCAACACCTGGATAGCTCAAAAAGTTCCACCCTCATCAAAATGTCCCCGTCGAACCTCTGTAATGCTCCCAGGGCAGTGACCATCAAACTTTAAAACCATGGAGTTCTGAGCCCTGTGGAAATGTATCTCTAACAATCCCAGAAAATGCTGATGCCAGACTAGGGACCACACTCTGAGAGTCACTGCTAGCTAGTAGACTCAGACATTGGGCAGGCCACATTGAAGCCTGGGTTCTCTTGTCACCCTCTCCATCCTCACAGCAGGACTGGGGCTGCAGCAAGGATTAGAAAGAGCCAGCCTAAGAAAATCATGCTTGGAGCTGGGTAAATACGGTATTCAAAGCTCACTTTCTAGCAGCTCATGGTAAATGGCTTGATCTCACTGGGCATCTACAACAGGGCTAGGAGAGGAACCAGAAAGATATGGCAGCTGGCCTATGGGCAGGTAGTCAGTGACAAATGGCTTCTTAATCATGTGCCCATGCAGTGTGGGGCATGCACCTTGTTCTTCTCCATCCATTGAGGACAGGACCAGACTGCAGCTGCTCACATTTCCTTGCACTCCCCTTCCACAAACACTCCCAGCTCAGCTCTCAGGAGGTGTGCTCTGCTTCCTGCTCATTAGGTACCATCCTCACCTAACAGTTCATGCCACACATAAACAAAGGCCTGGGCCTTTCTTTCCCCTCACTCCCTCTGCCTCTTGATTGGACCTGCTGCTTCCAGGCCTGGCCTGTGTAGTGCAGTATGCCAACCCTTCAACCATTGTCCCATGGCATCTGCCTTTTGTCACCACCTATCTGGACTTAATCTGAAATCCAGACACGACCAAGACCAGCCTCCCTGTGAGAAATGAGGAGATGCCCTACCTGTTAGTGGCAAAATTGAGGACTGAATTGTGAGCGTGGAAGATGTCTCCAGAGTTGTCATGGAAGTGGACAGTGAAGGTCACGGTCATCCCCAAAGGCAGAGCCGCCAGCGCCTCCTTATGCTGAGTATGCAGGACTGGGCTCATGGAGATCCTCAGGTATGAAACAGGAGACACCTGGAGGACATCATGCAGGTACATTGATACCTGCCTGAGTGGGTCCCTATCTCAGAGACACTTAAGAGGTGGGCTAACCTCGGGGTGTGGAGAAGAAAGCCCTTTCTTCTTAGAGTCCCCACCTAGTGACACAGTTTTCATCACAGAACTTCTAAAAGACCCAGGTGAGCCAGGATCCATGACTGAAAACTTAGGTCATGGGTTATATGGCAAGAACAACCACCCTCTGGGCTGTGACTGTAAATGGTCAGAATCATGGGAGGAGCTGGCTCTCAGGGCATTTGAAGTAGAAGTAATGCCCACTGGAGGGAGAGGGGGTGTCACTTGCCTATAGGGGTGCTGATGAAGGCCAACAGTGGGTCTCTAGAGCCTTCTCTGAACCACGTCCCCATAAAAGGCAGGTAAACATTTATCCTGACTCCAGATAAGAATCCCTTAACTGGCCAAAGTCCAAAGCCCACTAGGCAGGTTAACTGTTGTAGGGTCAGGATATGAAGAACAACCTAGTACTTTCTGTCACTTAAAAAGTAGGTAGGTGGCATCTGCCAGGCCCACTAAACAAAACAAGCTATAGCCCAGGTCGGAACCAAAGCATCCGGTGACTGAGTGCACTTTGTCTTCTAGGACTCAGAAGGTGGTGGCAATGAGACAGGGATGCCCAAGGAGTAGGTCTCTGCCCTTGTAGGTACAGAAAGTCAGAAAAAGTCCTTGGGCACAGTGAACACAGTCCAGAGCTACTGTGTAGCCTTGACTGCGTCACCCAGAGTCAGTTTCCCTGCTGCAAAATGAGCGACTATGTCCTCAGAGTTGATGCAATTATTTGCATGTCTGGTCATGAGCATGCTCAGGAACTGCACTGATCTGGGCACCAGCTCAATAGTAAATGTGGGAATAACATCAGCAGTCAGGTGCAATGGGAGAATAGCGCGTTTGCCGCCACTGCAACTCTGTGATTTCAGGCTATCTGTGGACTTCACAGGGCCTCAGTTTCCCCTTATATGAAACAAGCTAGATAGAATCAACAACGCTCCAGGAAATTTGGCTCCAATGGCTCAGAGTCTAGCCAGGGCCTCTGCTTGCAAGTGGTTCTTGGAAATATTCCTGGGCAGAATTCCTGAATCACTTTTACACCCGAGAGAGGGAGAGGGAGACAGGGGAGGGGGAGAAGAGTCACCTCTGACCTATTGCTCTTTTACCTAGACAGGGTGAAAGGTGATCCTACCTTTACAGCGACAGTGACAGACTGGTTGGTGCCAAAAGGTTCCTGTGCAATCACTTCGAGGGTAGATACCCCAATTCCAGGGCCGGACACCAGGAACCCCTTCTCATCAATGTGTATGACAGAAGCCTTCTCAGGTCCATCAAGGACTCGATAGCTCAGAATGGCTGCACCATCCCTTTGGGAAGCAAAATGATCTGTTTTTACGACGCATGTATGGCCGAGAGTCCCTCACTCACCAAGTGCCACTCAAGTCTCAGTCATGTTAGGAAAGGCTTCCTTGGTGAACCCAAGGAGGAGCCATGCTTGCAGTCAGCTTTTAAATCAATGCGTCACCAGCACTGGCATGTGCCCACACTGCCTGGGGACTTCGTGAAAGTGTAGCTTTTCCTTCAGCAGGGCTGAGGTGGAGCCCAAGCTTTGCATTTCATCCTGTGCCCCAGTGCCACTGCTATTGCTAATTCATGGGCTCTACTTTGAGTAGCAAGTCTTGAAAACACAGGGGCATTTGAAAAATTTAACACTTCTAAGTTGGTGCTTTCATCCCTTTTAAAGACTGAGCTCAGCAGTGTTCATAAAAATGAGTTTTGGCCACAGGGAACAGAAGAGGGATCCAGAAGAGCCACGAAGGAGCAGAAGTCGTCCACCGGAGGGAAGGGGGACGCAGAAGCTGCCCCTGTTGGAGCACATCACCCAGGGCGCCAGACACCCTTGTAGGATGGGACGAGAAAGCAGCTTTTGTCCTCACAGAAAACAGGAGCCGAGCCACATACCTGTTCGTCTGCAGCTTTATAAGCGAGTTGGGTGACATCAGTATTTGTTCTGCTTCTATTTCAGGGTTCAGCAGCCGCAGTTTTTCAAATACCTAGAGAAGAGTGATTCGTATTTCCTACCCCAACCAGACCCACATCCAGTCTAAGCATCTGCTCTTTCTCAGTTAAGACTGAGGAAAGACAGGAAGTTGTCCCTAGCACCTCCCAGGAGGTCTGGGATGTGAAAGGGAGGGCTAACCTTTAGGGATGACAATGTCAGACCAAATCTGGCCCCATCACTCAGATGCTCTGAAAATCTCTCCATATAGCCTACTAGCATCTCAGTTCTTTTGCTTAGGCTGCTTCCAGCCTGGCTCAAGAGCTCACACATTCTGACAATGTGTACGGAACTCCCAGTTTCTGACGAGACCAGATGGGCCTCCTGAGCAAGTGAGCAGCAGTTCTCTAAGGGGAAACAGCTCAAGCTCCCTCTCAGGACCTCTGTGCTCATCCTCTACAGCACATCCACAATGTGGGTTCTGGCACCATTGTCTCCAGGACCCGAGCAAACGGCAGCACATCCCAAAGGAAGAATGAAAAACAGCCTCAGGGAGATTCAGGGCACCTGAGGCAATATCAGAGGCCATCTTTGCTCAGGCAGGTGGTCCTGAGCATGGAGTGGTGTCACTGGAACCCGGGCTGCACAGTGGGAACATCCACAAGCAGGTTTCCTCCTGTTCCTTTGAAGCATGTCCTCTTTTAGATGGAGGTGAACTCATGATACCATCAACTGTGAGGTACCAGCACCTCGGGAAACGGCACCTGTCAGACAGGCACCAGGGGACGGTGAGGTCTTGTGGTAAACTGGAGTAGAGCTCCAATAGCAGGAAGGCTGGGCTTCATTCATTTGCCTATTATACTGTGTGTTAAAACCATACCGGCAACAAATAAAACACATCTTTGGGCTGGACTTCCCTGGTTTGACTTACTCCGACTCCAGTGGCTGTCCAGAAGGGAAACAGACACGGAACCCCTCAGAGTCAAAACTATTACACCCTGCCTATAAGTCATGCGTTCTGTTTAACCAGGAGGGTCTGTACCAGTGTCTGCATGAAGACCTGGGTGTGTGTGCCTCTGGACACACATGTGACTGTTACCTGCTGTGTCTTTGTGTAGACACATGTCTGTGTGCAGGTGCCTGCTTCTAAGTGCATGTGCACCTGTGTGGGAAGAGGTGAGAGTTGGAGAAGAGCTCTTTCTGTCTTTGAAAGCTCTTTCTGCTTCTTTGTCCCTGAGCCTCGCATGCATGAGGACGAAGTGGGGGTGTCTTTTCTTCTCTAGGAGGGGATGTGAACTTCTTTTTCTTTCTCCTGGTAATCAGGGGATACTTTAGTTTTTCTTTGCAGCTTATAAGGGTTCAGGGGTTACAGAATCCCTGATCATCAGCAGAATGCACTTGAAGCGAAAACACCCTCTAGGGAGCTAAGTTATCAACTCCTCTTGTGTGTATGTGTATGTGTGTGAGTCCAGGAGTATGTGTCTGTGCGTGGGGCTCATGCAGAAGTCAGAGATCATCTTCAGATGTTATTTCTTAGGCAATATTAACTTTTTTCTTTTTCTTTTCTTCTTTTTAAAGACAAAGACTCTCACTGCCCTGGGGCTTGCAGATTAGGTGAGGTTGACTGGCCAGTAAGCCCTAGGGATCCCCCTAGCTTTATTTCCCCAGTGCTAGAATTACAACTACAATCACCATACCATGCTTTATTTTTAATGTGTAGTAGCAGTCTGCCTTCAAGTATGTATATGCATTACGTGTGTGCCTGATACCCACCAAGGCCAGAAGAGAGCATCAGATCTCCTGTAATTGTGGAGATATAAATGGTTATAAACCACCATGTAGGTATTGGGACTTAAATGTGGGTCTTCTGTAAGAGTAACAAGTGCTCTTAATATGAGTCATCTCTCTAGGCCCACACCTAGCTATTTTTTTTAAGATGGGTTCTAAGGATCAAGATCAGGTCCCCAGACTTGCACAGTAAGCCCTTCACTAACTATTTCTCCAGTCCAGCATCTCTGTCTCACAGGGCCTAGATGCAGGAGGGAAAGGTCTAAGAGGGATAGGAGCAACAGGCTCTGGCAGGGGAATCTCTGGGCCAGACCTAGCTGATTTCAGTGTTGGCTAAAGGCCCTCCCTCTCTACAGCACAGAACACAGCTCTTCCAACCCTGTGTGGCCTTGACCCTTTGTCCCTTGGGCCTCTGGTTCAAACACAAGTGGTCTGCCTGGTGGGTTCCATGTGAGCATTGGATGTGTCAATGCCAGGAGTCGGGAGGAGCAAGCCTGCTTCTATTAGGAAGCCTAGAAGTGACTGTTAAATACAGGTGATTAAAAGAGCTCAGACATGTGAGCTCATGTCCCTGTCAGCAGTCCCTAATATCAAGATACCTGCGGACCTCAAACTAAGAGTAAGCTGCACTTCTGGAACACTTCAAGATACTGCCAGCTTCCAGACCTCTGTACAGACTATTCACCAACTCCTCTCATGCTGCCAAGTCCCTCCTTGTTGGAGCTGTAGTCAGCTCCATCTCTGCCTCCCCTGGTACCTTCTATACATCCTACTCTCCATCTCCCTCCCTCCCTGACCACACACAGGTGGATGCCTCCAATTCTTCAGTAGCCTAAGTGGTCCTCGAGGCTGGGATGGCACAAGGCAACCATCCTAGAACTCAGTCACTGGAACTCTCTCCCGTTCATGCGGCTCCCCCCATCCTGCCCCTTACCTGAATTTGGATCTCATCTGAGAGCTCTTTGCCAAGGCCATGCAGCTGCCCAGCTGTGGGGTCCAGAGCTTTGACCACCAACCGCAGTCCGGTCCGACCTTTCACCCGGCCGTGCACATTCATGGCAAAGTTGTACTGAGGAGGGAGCCGGATAGATGCCTGGGAAAGACATCAAGTATGTTTCCATGAAAGAGGTCTAAGCCCCAGCATTCCTTGAAGGGTGATAGGTAGATATACTGGCCCCAGATAGGTATCTGGCTTTTCTCAGAGGCCAATGTCTTGCTGTCAGGGTCAGACGGCAAACCCAGAGTGGAACAGATGGTGTTCTTCCAACACCACAGGCCATATTTCTCCATGTGGGGGTGTTTAGACAATTCTGTGTTCACACAACAGCCACTTTCTTTAGAGCAGCATGGCCCCAAGCCTTCTGTATGCAGAGGCATGTCAGGAGTCACGCAGAGATGTGCTGGGCCATGTAGGGTTTCTCACAGAGCCACTGATACAGAGTATGTAAATAATCACATTGCTAGTGTCCCATGCAAACAATCCAGGCAATACCCTGGCTCCGGGGTCAGGGCCCCAAGAAGTATGGGTCCTCTGTTATATAAACCTGAACAGTTAGGAAATCCTTACCCTGGCCTTGGCCTTCTGCTGCTAGCTCCACCTTCCATGGCAAAGAACAGAAGGGGTCTCCTAAAGCTACCTCACTCAGGACACTGTAACCAAGGCTGCTGTGGCCTGAGCCTGGAGCCATAGGAGCTGGCATTATACAATTTCCCCCTTGCTGGGTGAGCCCTAAGCAAATCCTTCCCTGTTCATGGCTTTAATTCAAAGTCTGCCCTGTCTAGCCCCAAGATCTGAGAGGTGGCAGAGATTCTGGAGGAGAGTTGATGGGCAAGGGTTTACTTTCCGAGATAAACCAGAGCAAGGACCCGGGGCTGCCTGGCACCATGACAAAAAGCAGGTACAAAGCTATAGACCCTAACCCAGAACCTTCTGGAAGTCAGGTGACTTTCCTGCCAGTTCGATACTCTTGTTGCTGTCTGTTAGTAGTCACCTGCAGTTGCAGTTTGGCTACGGTTTGCCCCCCAAGGGTTCTTGTATTATAAATCTGGGCACAAGCTGGGCAGTGGTGACACATGCCTTTAATCCCAGCACACAGGAAGCAGAGACAGGTAGATATTTGTGAGTTTGAGACCAGTCTGGTCTACAGAGCTAGTTCCAGGGCAGGTTCCAAAGCTACACAAAGAAACCTTGTCTCAAAAAACAAAAACAAACAAACAAACAAAACAAAAAACAAAAAAAGAAAAAAAAACCTGGGCACAAGAGGTGATGTGATGGAGCCCATGAGGAAGGGGTCCCAGCAAGGTAACTGCTGGGGAGGGCACTGTCCTCAGAAGGGATTATCATAGACTTTGACATATTTCTGTTAATTCCTAAGAGAGTGTGTTGAGATGTATGTAGGTATACACACACACACACACACACACACACACACACACACACACACACACACACACACACACACACACAGAGGCGGGTGGTGAAGACTTCTCTCTCCAAACCCTGGCTTCCTGTTTCATGCCATTTCCCTCCACACACCTCATACCACGGTGCCAACTGCCATGCTGTGACGTGACCAGCACAGTCCTCACTAGGCAGTGTGAACACTAGTGCCATGGTGTGAAACTCCCCATCCCGAGAACTAAATAACCTCCTTTTCTACATAGAGTATCCTGCCTCTGGCATATTTTTATGGAAACAGAACAGGGGCAGATATACCCTAAACAGCAATAGGTAGACTCCTGTGAGACAATGTGGTGGGACCCTCAACCAGTAAGGATGACAGCTCAGGCAGGGAGTTGGGATTGCTGGGTGATTACCTCATGGTGCCGCCCTCGAAGGTCCAGGACATCCCGCTTGGTGACAGACCAATGGAAGGTCAGGCCTGGCACAGCATTGCCAAAGGAGAAAGGGCTCTGGTTGCTGGTGATCCCAGTGACGTAGACAGGCATCTGGGAGAAAGCCAGGCTTTGTAACTGCTGGTTCCAGCACTGGGTACCCTTTCTCCCACATCTCCATCCTTGCTGGCCCCAAAGCTTCCCTGCTTCCCTTATGCGGTGGGAACTGTGCCCTGGTCTTTCCTAACCTGACAAGGGCAGGGCAGAAGATCTGAGAGTTTCACACAACACAAACAACACACATAGGCAAGATTAAACCCCTGCCCTGTCACTGTCACTGTCACAGTGGGGCTGTGCATGTAAAGTCCCTTTCTGGACGATGTCCTGGAGCTCTAGGACACCCAAGTTTGCCTCACAACACTGCACAACTGCCCCAGGCCCTCAGGCCTCTTTCCTGCTCCAGCAGGGAGACTCTGTTCTTGGGGAAGGACACAATGGGGTGAATACTTCAACCTGCTTGTTCAGTGCACTGGTGAAAGTCAAATGTGGCTGCTGGGGGAAAAAAGGTTCCAAGCATGCTGCCTGCGCAATTCCTAGACCTCTCCAGCCCCAGGTTCCTCAGTCATGTACCAAAACAGGGCAGAAAAGTGTCCCTGTTAGGGACACTCATGGGCTTTTCCTCATCTTTATTCCCTATGCAAAAGGTCTGACAGCCACACAGAAGCACATACAGCATATGAGATGCTGTAAGTCACCCAGGCACAAGTGAAAGCACACAGAGGAGATGGAAGAGAATGTTACTCCATTATATGTAGGAGACTTGCATGTCTTCAGATACAGAAGAACCACATCCAACTGGGTGACCTTGGGCAGAATGCCACCTTTCTGCTCATCTGTGATGCAATCCAACCCCACCTCGAGTACTACTATGATCACCTAAAGGAACGAGTGTATGGAGCATACACTGTAGAGCAAGTACCACAGACCCATGATCTACTGTGCCAGGCCAGGTGCCAGCCTAGCTGTTCAATGGCAGCAGCCTTAGGAACAAGAAGGTGCAAATAAGGAAGGTCGCAAACATGGAGTCTGGGGATGAGTGTTGACACCCATGATACAAGTAATCTGAGCTCCACAGATCAACGTGCTCCACAGATGACAGGTAAAGGTAGTGCCCTCACAAGGCATGGTGAACCAGCAGTGACCTGTTAAGAGTCTGGGCTCAGAGCCTAAGGCCTCCTGACCCATCAGGTTCCCACCTCACCTGGGTTCCAGTCCTCATTCGTGTGATTGGGGCACGAATCCTCACTGCCTGGAGCTGCAGCACTTCTACCTCCACATGGTCCTAGAAGAGAGTTGAGCTCAGGCTACACAGGATGCTGAGAAACCTCCAGGGGAAGGAGGCATCTGTCCAGCTATAAAACACCAGCAGCATACTCATTAGCCTGAGGAGGTCTTGCTTTGGGGATGGCTCACTCTATAGGACCAGCCTACTCAATCTGATCCAGCTGCTACAGGTCAAAGCAGTGGACAGGAAACCAGGACCATGATTCGCTCTTCTCTAGGCTGTGCGCACCTAACAGGATAGGCCTCAGACACTCCCATACTTAGCCTATCTACCTCTCTAACTCACCAGGATACAGGGAGGAGTAGGGGAACCAGGTCACGTCTGATGGCAGCAGGCCTTACATCTTCCTTTATCCTTAGCTCTATAAATCAACTAATCTGACCAATGACTACTGGCTTCTTCAGATGCTGCTAACTAACGGGGGAATTGGGCTAATAAACTTTTCAGTTCTTTAGACACTGCCCATGTGGAGTGTGTCTCTGCTGTGGTGGTTTGAATGAGAATGGCTTCCAGAGACTCATTAATTTGAGTGCTTGGTCCCCAGTTGGTAGAACTGTTTGGGAAGGACTGAGGTATGGCCTTTTTGGAGGCGGTATGTCACTGGGAGTGTGCTTTGAGATTTCAAAGGCCCATGCTATCCCCATTCTTCACTCTTGGCCTCATGGTTGCAGCTAAGATGTGAGTCTTAGCCACTGTTCCAGCACCATGCCTGCCTGCCTGACTCTGCCACGCCCCTGCCCTGATGGAGATGAACTCACACCCTGAAACTAAGCAAGCCCCCAATTAAGTACTTCTTTTAAAAGATGTCTTGGTCATGGTGTTTTGCTATGGCAATAGAAGAAGTAACTAAGACATCCACCTAGTATCCTATTATTTAGGCAAGTGCTGGTTTTCATAAGAGGGGCTCAGAAAGTCCTTCTTTCCCCCTTATCTTTCTCATTTCTCAGTTCTAGCTGTTTCTGGACTACCCCTTGGCCTCGGGATGCTGGTGTGTTCAGAATTGGACAGATGGAACCAGCAGCATCTGACAGAATCATATGCCCAGTGTGGATGTGGAAGTTACAGGCTGAGCCTCTCAGAATAGCTTGTAACAAAACCTCCTCACCCTGCCAAGGACCATGATGGGACACAGGTGAAGGAGAGGCCCAGCAAGGTGAGACCAGGGCAGCAGGGAGGGCCAGGGCAAGAGTAGAGAGAAGGTCATGGAGAGGGTCAGGGCCGTGCCTTCCAGATGATGGGAGGAGAAAAACGAGCCTATTTCTGAAGCCACAGTTCTTTCTACAGAGGGAACAGAGCAGGGCATCCTGGGGTCTTTCATTTCACTCTCTGGGATGCCTGTGTGAACCCTGGGTACCACAGGGATAGTTTTATATGCTCCTTGCTATCTCTACAAAATCAATACACAGAATTGGGACAGCTGCCTCTGCCATTCAAAAAGACTTTGTGGTTTAACTTGGATTCTTGGAGGCAGATACTGAAACTGCTAGATAAAGGAGCCAATCAATGAACTCAATGTCAGATCAAAGTCAGCCTCAGGGAGCCAGGACTATCAGGCCCAAGGGGGGTGGCCACTCATCAGGCCCCCAGGCACGTGCTTAGATGCTCCCAGTGTAGAGGGTTGCACAGGCTGCACACAAGGGACCTCCTAGAGGGATGGGGAGAGTGAGACTTGAATAAACTACTTGTCACTGCACACCACATAAGATCTGTGAGCACAACCACAGGAACATTCCAAGATGCCTGTGTGAGCCACTGTGGAAAAGGAGGGTGAGGGTGTGTGTGTGTGTGTGTTGGAGAGAGAGAGAGAGAGAGAGAGAGAGAGAGAGAGAGAGAGAGAGAGAGAGAGAGAGAGAGAGAGAGAGGGAGAGAGATCCAGATGCCCTTCTGGTTTTATCATCAGGCCCTCTTGGGAGTAGCAATGATCCTCCACTGCCTTCCAGAAAGGGAAGCTGTCAGTCTTTGAAAATTGATTTTCACCTGTTGTCAGCACCCCCACTAGTGTGGGTCAGGGAACACCTCCAGAGGGAGATGACTACTTTAGCTTCACTGCTGGACAAAAAAAAGCAACTGGAAAATAAGCCCACCAAAGAGCCTAGGCAGCTAGAGCCAGTGGGCCCGCGGTTAAAGAGGAGATGAACAGATGACTGAATTATGAAATTACCGGCTGCCATACGCCATGCTCCCACCACCCATCCATGGATCTAGGCACACATGGTTACACACAGAGCACCTCATCGGGACTGACCCTTACCATCCCATCACCACATGATCAGGACCCACTACAGACAGTGCACAAAAGGTTCCAGAGCTCTGACCTCAGGCAGTCCTGGGTCAAGGCTCAGAATCACCACAACAGCCATGGGCTACTAGCAGGGCTGTCACACAATTCATCTGCAAAGGGGAAACACAGCAAAACATATACCGAGGAATCCAAAATACTAAGGTCAGTGTTCCCCAGCACAAGCACCCTCATTATATACCACAGAACCTGAAGGGCTGGGGATACTAGAGATCTTATCCCAGAGAGCAGCGGGAAGAACCTAGGAGGCTCAGTCTGGAGAAGAGCCATCTCAGGT
Organism: Arvicola amphibius; assembly: GCF_903992535.2. Classification (NCBI taxonomy): domain Eukaryota; kingdom Metazoa; phylum Chordata; class Mammalia; order Rodentia; family Cricetidae; genus Arvicola; species Arvicola amphibius. The sequence goes on along the minus strand of NC_052048.2, from coordinate 57,117,165 downwards.
CTCGGTATCCTCAAGGAGCAGAGATCAAACAAGGCAGAAATCCAGGGGCAAAACCACCACTCCCAAGAACCAATCGCCAGTGGCATATGTGATACCTGAGAGACGATGACGACCTTGCCAGTCTCAGCATCCACCGCCTGCACGACCCCCAGAACAGAGCCATTGCCAACCATGAGCCCACGCACCAGCCCAGAACTGCTCACTGCTGCCACACTTTCATTGTTGATGGAGAAGAGGATGTTGGACTGAGGCTGGGGGCCACCCTCGGAGGTGATCTAAGAAGTGAGAAACAGTGGCTCTTGTCAGGACCTGCCACGCTGGAGAGCCTTCATCATCCCATGAGTGTAAGGATACCAACAGTAAAGGCCTGTGTTGACCTGCAGTGGCTCCTACCTGCATCATGGCTCCAATGATCAGTGTCACCTTCCTGGGTATCAGCCTGAATGGAGGGAAGACCTGGATGTGGAGGGAGAAGAGAGACTGAATGGAGGGAAGACCTGGATGTGGAGGGAGAAGAGAGAAGGGACTGGTACCTGCAAGCCGACTCTGGCTACACATGAAGTGCACTGCACATGGGGTATGTGCTGAGGGTAACTGGCAGTTCTGGGGATCTCTATGATGACAGAAATAATGACCTTTGATCTCTCAGTGCAGGTTTCAACATGTGGACCCACTAGCAGCACTAGTACTTCCTGATGGCATTCTGTGGACCCATCAGGAATCCTCTGGTCTAATCTACCTGAGACCTATGAAGCCTGAGGCAGGTCCCTGTGATTTGAGGCCTGACAAGCCCTACAGTAATTGAGGGTGTCTGCTGAAGTTGTGACTGGGGTCTCCAGAATCCTGATTTGTCTTTAGAGAGCTGCCTCTAGCACTACTGAAAGCAAACTGTCCTGGAACAGGGCTCTGCTTCAACAGATACACCATTTTTCTGCGGAAGAAAAGGCTCAGGAGCAGTCAAAGGCGATGTGGACAGCCCGTCTCTGCAGCAACCTTGCCCCACAGCCCCCACAAGTTCCTACTTGTCAACCATGTAAGAAGTGCTCCAAGGAGAGCGTGGAGACTGCTCTGGGCTAAGAATTAGTCTTGGTTGGGCTGTGCTATTTATAGGCAGAAACAAATTCCTCACCACCAGTAGGAGGAAGGCACACTTCCATCTGGAGGCACAAACCGCCTCTGCCTGCTTCTGACGGCAGATCAATGAAGCCTGCCACCCGTGTGGCCGTGACCTGCAGAAGATGGTGCTATTGCTGTTGCTAATGGGTATCTGGGGATTCTTGGGCAAGGTGGCCTGACCCTGGCTGCCCTGACTCTGCCTACAGTGGGATACCTATGAAAAACTAGATGCAGGATAGCCTATAGCACACTGGGAGGGTTTAGGGGCTTCAGAGCTCAACTGATCCTGAACAACCTGCCCAGGAATCCTCTGGGAGGTGCTCATGGCCCTCCTGGGCCTGGGCTAAGGCTCAGAACTGACTGGAGGAGTCAGTTCTATACAAGCTAAAATCAGCCTATGGCTTCCATCTGGCCACTGCTTTCTGGAAAGAATCTCTGCCTATCCTTTGCCATGGAACAAAGCATAGCATTTCTTTGAACTGCCTGCATCTAATTTTTGTCACCCATATACCTGGGGCTGGTGACTATGCTTCTGCTTAGAGGACATGGTAAGACACAGACTTTAACAGGGTTTCTTCTTATAGCTGAAATCCTAGCCTGTCACTATAAAGACACGTCCAACTAGGATGGAGCCCATGCAGAGCAAAAGGAGCAGAACTACCTCAATTTGTTGTGGGGTGGAGCTGACTCTCTGCCCAGATTTGTCCATCACACTTGCAGACAGGCTGGTCTGGCCAATGGCCACGCCATGCACGAGGAATGTGGCCGTGTAGTTGTCTAGAGCTTCGTCGAGAGTCCTGAGACAGAAAGAAACACTAGGTTCCTCCTCCAAGGAAGAGCTGCTTGAGAAGCTACAAAGGGAATCAGTCCCATCTCCAGGACGCCCTTCCCAACTCCTATGAAGACTCACACCAGTGTGATTATCTGGGAGGCGGCTCGCAGCTTCAGGTCCATGAAGGTGAAGTACTTGGCCAAGAAAGGCTTCTTGTAGAAGTCCAACACGCGGACATAGGCCTTGACTGCCTTCCCGATCTCCACCTTAGGCACAGACAGGTTCAGGAGTGGTCTCTCAGTGATCATTCCCCCAACATGCAGCACCCAAGGCTTTTAGGGACAGTACCACCAACCTCCAGCTCAGAGCTTGGGAACTGGGGATAAGCCACCCAGAATGACGTTTGGGTTTGGCCAATCAATGAGTGAAAAATGATAACTTTATAGTGTATACGGGGAATAGGGAGGCTTGGCCATAGCATGAGCATGAACTCCATGCTCTACTAGTGGGCTACCAATCAGATTAGAGAGACAGGGCACAGCTTAGAACATAGGCACAGAGGAGCTTAGTGTCTGAACAGCTCAAATCTATGCAGTATATCAGCAGGCACTTTAGGAAAGGAGGGCCTGGACTGCCCACTGAAGAGGAATCTAGTGAGCAAGCTGGAGGGAAGCTGGCTGTGGTGGCACTCAGGAGGTTGACGCAGGAGGATAGTGAGTTGAAGGTCAGCTTGAGATATACAGCCAACCTGTCTCCATAAGAAAACACTCAGAAGAGAATTTGTCTGGGTAATAGAATCTTAGCTATGAAATCTAAGATGCCTGACCATCCCTCTTTCAATGACTAACCTTTTCACCAGCACACATAGCAGGAACTGGGCAGCAAGCCCTGGAAGCCCAGCTTCAGCCACCTCAGTTCTGAATCAGTTTCCCATTCACACAAAAGGAAAACCTAGGTCTGTTGTTTATTCACATCACACGACACTTGGCAGTACTGAGTTCTACTCAACTGTCCCTGAAATTCCCAAGAATCCTCATCCTACATTCTGGGGCGAAACTCTATGCTCAGCAGGGTATGTGCCAGGCTGGTGAATAACCTATGTGAGCCAGAGGACGTGCATTCCCAAGTCAAGGCTAATTCAGCCAATCCAGCAGGCAGGATTTACTGCCAAGCTTTAGCGATGACAACTGCGATAAAGAAATACAGCAGAGACATCAGCCTGCACTGTCCACGAGAAGCACAGAAGTCAGAGATGGTAACGTAAGTTCGGCCACTCTGGAGGGGACAGAAGTGGGCAGGATCCAGGAGGAAAGGCAAAGGGCACAAGGAAACACTTCCCAGGACATGTTGTCCCTGCTTTACGTGCATCAGCAGAGAAGCGGCTGTGTGGAGAAGTGTCTACTAACCTTGTCCACCACTCGTACGTAGAGCTCCTGGATGTCTGAGACATGAATGACAGCTTTTGCTGGGGCCGGGAAGGCCAGGCATAAGTCATGGACCATGACAGTTGATGAGCCTGGGAGCAGAGGGTGCACCTGCAAAGCAGAGGAGGACAGAGTCATAAGGCCATAGGTCCCGTTCTGCCCAGGGGGTTACTAGCAGTATCTTGCCTTCTGAGATGCCAGCACTCAGGAACTTTCTGGCTAGAAGTGGACACAGAAAATCCTCTTTCACTCCAGCAGCCAGGGCATGAACTGAAGATGGGGTGTTATAGTGCCAGAGGGATCTAAAGCAGCATTCATTTCAATTTTATGCATTTTATAAAAAGGGAGATAAAAGCTGATCCAAGTGTGATGGGTGAGAACATATACAATAACCTGGAGGCAGAAGAGTCAAACCCAAGAGGGCTTGGCCAGGTGGCTCTAAGAGTAGCACCACATCCTCAGGAATCTCACATGAAGCTGCAAGTTAGGAGCTGATAGAACTGAGGACAGACAGCAGCTTCCAAAAGAGTTCTTGTCTGAATCCACAACACAATAGAGCTGATGACAGACCACCCAGGTCACCCATTCCTGGGTTCCTGCAGGCCTACCCATCTCTGCAACCCAGCTTTGCTTGAAGTCATGACCAACTAAGAGGTTTTAGGTGAATAAATAAACAAAAGCTTGAATTTCCCACTCTTCTGGCTCCCATAGCACCCCCTTTATCCTTCCTTAACCATGCAGCCCTAGAGAGCTCCCTAACCATTCACAGCTCAGCTACAGTAGCTCCTCGCAGGGGACATCTGTCAATCAAACATGGACTTGCCACATGTCCTTTAGGCATGTGCTTCAGCTGGGTGACTTCTAAGGCTGGGCAGGCAGGGGCAGGGCGAGTGATCGACTTTGCCAGTTAGATTCTGTCAAAGTGAGGCTTGGGCATATAAATGCATTCTGCAAGCAGTTCAGCATTTATAAATCTAGTTCCAATACCAAGGTTTTGTGGGGTGGGTTGGGAGATGGAAACAGGTTCTCCGTCAGTGAGAAATAACCAACTTTCTGCCTCTTCCCCCAGCCCTCAGCTGCTGGCTCCAATTTCAAGCCTCACTTCTCTCACCGGATAGGCATGCTCTTCCCTCCACGGGGCTGACTTCCCCTCATCACTTTTTGGAATTTTTTAGCTTGCCTTTCTCCTTCATGCTGACCTCCACCTTCCCAGAGTCTTCACAGAGCCTGGTATCTGGCACTAGTGGCCTGCACCCAACCCCAAACCTTGATCAGACCCAGGCCCGCAACGTTGAGGGAGTCTGATAAAGCACTGAAACCAGGTGCTTAAACTTGCATAGCTTGGCAGAACAGAACTGGCTTGGTGAAGAATGGGAAGTTCTGAAGAACTCTGCAGAGAACACAGAACCTTTTTGTACCTTTAAGGTACAAAAGAGCAAACCATGCCTCAAGGGCAGGGTGGAAATAGCCAGAAGGGCAGCTAGAGATCCAGCCCAGTGGCACAGTTCTCCATTCAGGGGAACTGCCTCCTTTGCAGGGAAACAGGGCCTTCAGCATCCAGAACAGGAGTGGAGAGAGCAAGTAGGGAGAGTCTGAGCTAAGAAAGGCCTAAGCCCACAGGTAGCTGGGGTAGACAAAATTGGAAAGCTGGGCCAAGCTGCTACATGCAGGTGTAACTGAGCTCCAGGGCACATCCAAGCAGATGAGGTGTGCCTGGCTTATTTAATATGATGGCTTAAAGTAGATTAACAAAGATCCCAGGGTGGGAATCACACTTACATTCCAGAATGATGGCTGTGGGATCTGAGCTGTTGCCGCTAGCCAGCCTGGCATTAACTATGGGTGGAGAAGCCACCAGTCATTGGGCCTTGCTGTGGATGGTTATTACATGTCCCCTAAAGAAAGCTCATGCAAAATTGCATGGAGGAATGAGCACTTCTGAGAACATGACCTGAGCCTCCAGTCTGACACGCACGCAGGAGCTGCTGCTGTCAGGAGCTGGCATGTCCTTTATAACCTGAGGAAATTACACAGTGCACCCGCTGCTGACAGACCCAATGGGCAAGCAGGCGTGGGTGGGCTTTTTCTGTTTTTCCCTCTGTCCTTCAAAAAAAACAATCACTTTGCACATTTTAAATAAAAGCATAAAATGGCAGTGGGGAAATCAATTCCTCTTCCACTTGGCTTCCCAGAAGATGGACATTCAGCCACCTTCCAAATGACAGAAGGGGAGGACAGCACCAGGCTGCATGTCGGGAAGGAGCGAGGTCTGGCCTGCTCCACTCCTGGACTCACTTCAGCTTGCTTTATCCTGTAACAAAGCGTTAAGTCCAGTGTGTGAGGTCTTTTAGGAGACAAAGAAACAGCATGGAGGGAAGTAGAGAGCTGACCACTAGCTAGTAGCCACATGGAGACCCCGGACCACTCCTCACTGGACAGTGTAGGTGGTTCATACTTCTCAAGAGTCTGTCACATGCTTCCTGATGGACATTCAAGAACACTGAGAAAAGGCAGTGGGGGTGTCTGGAATGAGTTCTCGTTTCTAAGTGTTGACAGTGCCACCTGAGAACGTCATCAAGTACCGAGCCCAAGGGAAAGTCCTGTCATCAGTTTGGAGATGATGAATGCATTACTTCTCATTAAGAAACTCTATGGCCCATGAGCTCACCAGCCCCGCCTTCCTGGGGCCCCGTTCACACCTCAGACTTGCAGCATGTGACACTTTCAGATGCATAAATATCCTAGTAATATTTCTGACCATCACTGGGACCATTAGCTTCGCTTTCTTCTGATGTGCTCATCAATGCCAGGAAGTAAGTCAAGTTACCATGCAAGAGGACTGAGACCTATGTCTTCAGTCTCTCACCTAGCATTCTACAGAGATGATCAGAGTTCACATGAGAACCACAGGTATCCAGGAATCTCAGCCTGGATAAAACTTTATGCAGCGGTCAGCTCTGCCAGTTTCCCAAGAGCGAGAGTAGGGGCTAGGCACCACACCATCTACAACCAGCCTCACAGAAGCAGCACACATCTGAGTTCAAGTCCTACAACTGTCACCTCCTACCAGCTCACCCTGGTGTGCTTCTGCTACATCCCAGGGCATCAGGGCTGGCCACACACTGCAGTACTGAGTGGTGAAGGCACTACTATGGCTCACCAGAGCAGATCCTGCAAGCCTTCTTCCTCCTTACCTCCATACTCTGCCAGAGCTTTGTCGAATGAACACAGCAGAAAGAAGTGTCAAGTGCTCAGGGCACATCAAGCTCTCAGTGACAGGCTAAGCTCAGGGGACTCAGGAAATATGAGGAATGGTTTGAGAAGGAAGAAATCCTGAGTTTAAATCAGGTAAACACTCTCCTGTTCAATCCAGCCAAAAATAAAATAAAGGCCCCTTGCAGAGGGTTCTGGGAGCTGTGTGAGCAAAACTAATCAGCCTTGCTCAGCCTGGGGTTCATTGTGTGGGCATGAAAACTTCCACCACAGCCTGCTGTGTGCATCATGCACTCACTTTTCTTCCAAAGACACTGAGAAGCCAACTACATACATACAGGAGCCATTGTGAAGCCTCAACTCCTATCAATAAGGAAGAACGAAGCATTGTCTAGGAGCTCCGTGAGAACGGCTGTGTGCTTTCTTGTCTGTGAAGAAGAGAAATGAGAATGCTGCTAATTAGCAGCTGCAAAATGCCAAAGAAATGTGCAAATGTGTCCTTCAGACACAGCCCTCTGAAGGAAGCTGGGAGCACCCGTCACAGCCCATCAACACTCTGAAAGATACTGCAGGTTCGGAAGAGGGAGAAGGAAATAGGACCTGATTTCCCCTTGAAGCCATTGGAGGAGAAAGCGGAGACCCAAGGTCAGTGTTCCAAGGAAGCTGCTGAGACAGAAACCACACTCAAGTTGTGCCTCCAAGGTGCTGCTCCCCAGGGTGCCAGACTTGCCACGGGACAGAATGGCTGCAGCCCACTGTGACTCTGTGAAGATGGGAGCACTGATAACCATACAGTGGTAACCCAAAAATGGCAGTATCTGAAGGAGCTCAGATGTCTTCTACCGGAAGCTGTAGTGCTGGAATCCTTGAGTCTTTCAAAGAAAGGTTCTATTTGAATACCTCCATATATGGTGTACTCACTACCTATACACAGAGCCAAGCTCAACATTGACTCTGAAGAGCACTCACTCCTGGATGAAAAGTCTTTCTTCTGGCCATAGGTTCACCCTCGGCTTACTTAGGAAAGGCAACCTGACTAAGATGAACTGTAGCTGGTTGCTGTGGCAACAGACATACTTCTCCTGATTTCAAATTCCCCTTTTCTTGATAGCGGGAAGTTATTTTTAATCTCTAGATAAGGTATGTTTCCAGATGTGTGGATGAATTTCTACTGAAGCTTTTCCTACTAGTGTCAAGCTTTGACAAGACACACTCACACACAAGACTGTGCAATTAGTCCCTCTTTTATAAGGGAACAATGGAAATGCTTGGGAAAGTATGATCATCACACCTACAGTTCCAGCTATTCAGAAGGCTGAGGTAGGAGGAACACTTGAGCTGAGGAGCTCAAGATCAGCCAGGAAATGAGGGAGACCCCAGGGTCTTAAAATAAAAAATATAAGAAGACCAGAGAGATGGCTCAGTGGTTAAGAGCCCTGGCTGCTCTTCCAGAGGATGGGGGTTCTATTCCCACTACTCTGGCTTCCACAGGCACTGCATACATGTGGTACATACATACATGCAGGCTAAATACTCATACACTAAAAATGAAACTTAAAAAAAGGAAATTAAAATAGATTAGAAAACACAGACTAAAGCATAAGAGGATAGCAAAGGAGGAACAAAAAAATAAATGATCCCCAATCCATGAACAGAGTCAGCGCCTCTTGCAATACAGACAGTCACATCAGAGCTTGGGAAAAGGAATATCCCAGGTGCCTTGGACTCTTCCAGCAGCATGTATATGTGTCCCTCTCATAGCTACTCTGACCGATTTCCACAGTCCCTTAAGTAGTTGCATTTGATGTTTCCCTGCAGGTGGACAGAGTGTTTGCTGACCACTAATTTCACCAGTATTATAAGTAAGTCTTGCATATGGCTGAGCTAGAACACAGGGTGTTCTCAAAGATGACCTGCATGGTGGAAGCAGAGGCTTACTATATGGTCAAGGGAACAGTGCCATTGTCTAGCACCCTGCACCCTTCTCTCACAGGTAGATGGAGAAGTTCTGAGCAGGGGCAGGGCAGGGCAGACAGCCTTAGGAAGATGTCCATTCATTGCCTGCTGGGAGCTATGGAAATCAGACGAAACCTTGGAGAAACTGAGTCTGTTTCCTACCAGAGGCCCAAGCTGCATCTAAGCTAGCAGAGGCAAGGTAGGATGAGAGTGGGGGTGAAGAATGTTAGTTGTCCTTTTCCTCACAAACACACTTACAAATACTTTCAGTCTAGCCTAGAAGCCCCTGGGGCACTACCCCATCTGGGGCATCTATAAAATGCCCACATCGTGCTTAGTGGTGGAAAGATGCAAACTTTCTCCTCACAATCTAGAGTAAGACAATGATGGCTTCTGACATTGATGCCAAAATCATCCAATGCATAAAAAAAGAGAACAACGGCTTCTGGAACAGCTGGGAAGTCACACACACCAGGAAGGTCCTGGGTTCCCACCACAGGACCACCGTTAACTCAGTGTAGACAAAACACAGACGACAACAGGGCAAATCTTCAGGAGCTCCGTTCGCCATAGACTCTCAGGGAGACATGAAATGCAGGAACACAGACGAGCAGGAAGACTGCTCACTGCCAAGGCTCATAACCTGAGTTCAATCCCCAGAGCCTACATGGTGGAAACAGAGAACCAATTCCTGCAAGCTGCCCTCTGTTCTTCACAAGCATGCTGTGGCATTCATGTTCCTCCCAAACTCAACAAAATAAACATATACATAAATATAACTTTAAAAAGCTTAAAGAGATATTGTACTTAATAAAAAATTTAAAATTTTATTTATTATTTTTATTTTACAAAATTAAAAACATAAGCTTGGAAGCATGCTAACAAGAAAGTAAAAAAGCAAGTTTGAATGAAAAATATATGCACATCACATCTCATGAATAACATATCTATAATATAATATGATATTCTACAACTTAATAAAGAGTAACAAGCAAAGAATCTAAACGGACATCTGTCCAAGAAGATACAAGAATGAAACACAAAGATGCTGAATGGCTTTACTCATCAGGGAATACAAATCTGCCTCACAAGGAGAGTCACCCGCACCTACTGGAGTGGCTGGAATATCAAGGTCTGATAATTACAAATGTTGACAAGGAATGGGAAAAACTGGCACTCTCATCCAGTGCTGGTGGGATGGGACATGGGAAACAGTCAGTACTTGCTCAAAACATGCAGAGTTCCCATTCCTAGGCATGTAAACAGAGATGAAATATGTACCCACACAAAAACATACACAGGGCTGGAGAGATGGTTCGGCAGTTAAGAGCACTGGCTACTCCAGAAGAGCTGGTTTCAAATCCCAGAACCCACATGGCAGCTCATAACCATCTGTAACTCAAGTTCCAGGGGATCTGACACCCTCCTCTGGCCCTCCATGCATGTGCATGCTGTACATGACATACATGCAGATAAATGCTGGCACATATAAAAAAAATCTTTCAAAAATTCTCCTGTGTACAAATGTTCACAGCAATATTATTCTCAACAGTAAAGACAGACATTACGGCTGGGAATGTAGCTCAGGTAGTGGAGTGTCCACCTGGCACACAGGAAGCACTGGGTTGGATTCCTAGCACCGCACAGAAACAGGTGTGGTGGTGCACACCTGCAATCCCAGAAGTGGCGAGGTAAGAGCATCCGAAGGTCAATTATCCTTTCCTAAAGTACATCCTTAGCTTCAGATTGAGCTCCAGGACAATCTGGGCTATATGAAGTCCTGGTTTTGGGGGGGAGGACAGATGCCCCCAAAATCAACTAATGTATCAATGGACAAACAAAAGGTGGCACAGCCATCTCAGTAATAAAAAGGAATGAGCTTCTAGAACATTCTACAATACGGAAACACATCCTAGGCAAGGGCCACATGCTGTATGACTCCATTCACTTGAACTCTGCAGAATGGGAAAATCTATAAGGTTAGGAAATAAATTAGTAGTTACTGAAAGCTGGGACAGCGTGTGAGTTTGAAAGAACTCAAAGGAGACAGTTAGGTATAGGGTTTCCTTTCCAGGCATGCACTCTTAGCATGATGGTGGTGACGGCTGCTCACATCTGTGAACCTACTAAGAACCTCTACACAGTACATGGAGATGATGAGATGTAGAGGAATCACCCTTTAGTACCAGCATCAAAGGAATCAATAGAGGACACACTGCCAACCCTCCCTCACCCCATAAGGCCTATGCCCTCTGGTTACTTTTGCCCCACCATCTCCTGATGTCCACCACCACAGTTAACCCTTGAGTCCAACACATACAGGCACATTCCTCACATTCAATTGCTTCCTCTCACTTTATATCTGTCCAGCTCAGGGCCATTGACTTTGTGATCTCTACGCTAAGGTAGCTTGGTGGAGGCAAAAATGAGGAAAAACAGAAATGTGGGGAGCTAAACCCACAAACACCAGCACCTGATTGGAGCCATGCCACCAACTCCTGAGTAGTAATGGGTAACATGCCAGTGTTTCTGAAAACAGGGGCTAGGCCTAGGTCACTGCCTGGGTCACGGCCCTCCCTGGAACACTGGTGCCCCCAGGCTGTGACTGGTCTGCAGAGCACAGGTGCAGAAACAAGGCAAGGTTAAAAGTAAAGAGCATGGGAAAACACAGCCAGCCAACCAGACTTCCTGAGTTGAAGCCACAGTTTGTGGCACCATGTCAGCTCAGGTTTGCATGGAGTCCAGGGGAGCCTTGACTCTTTGGGAATGAGGCAGGCACACTTTCACCAGAGGAAGCAGAGTTTGGGCTCAGAGCTGCCTGGTGCAATGCTCTAGATGGCAGGCGTTGACACTCGTGTGTGTGTGTGTGTGTGTGTGTGTGTGTGTGTGTGTGTGTGTGTATGTGTGTGTGTGTGTGTGTGTGTGTGTGTGTGTATGTGTGTGTGTGTGTGTGTGTGTGTGTGTGTGTGTGTGTGTGGTGTGATTCTGGACTTTCTTCCAGGAGGAACTTTCTATTTAATGACTGCACAAGTCCCCCATCAGACACATGTGAGACATTCAGGACAGTTCTTTATTTTCACTCTTTGGCTCTATTAAGAAACAAGGGTTAGGGGCTGGAGAGATGGCTCAGTGGTTAAGAACATTAGCTGGCTGCTCTTCCAGAAGGTCTGGGTTTGATTCCCAATACCCAAAGGTCTTTCATAGCCAGCTGTAACTTCAGTTTCAGGTGATCTAGCATCCTCTTATGGCTCCGAGGGCACTACATGTACTTGGTACACATACATGCATGAATGCAAATGCTCATACACATAAAATAGAACTTAATCATTGGAAAGAAAAAAGGAGTTTAAAGGACTCAGATCCTGTATACTAAACAAGGGAAAAAGGTGCAAGTCAGATAGCCATGGGCCACACCACAAGAAGAGAAGCAATTCGGGGCATGAGGAAAGCAGCATGCCAGAGGTCCAACCAGGCCCTTGTCTGTAAGAGTGGGAGAGGGTGAAGTGGCCACTATGGAGAGCTAGGAGAGAGTGAAGAGTGGAGCTTAAAAAGAAAGTTTCTTGGGGTTACCATGAAGCCGTTTATGTAATAAAGGAATAATTAAAAGATGAATCGGAAGATTGACTGAAAGGAAAGAATTAGGTAATTAACAGTGCAAGTAATTGTAGATAGAGAAAGTGCAGAGGTGGCATGGGAATGACAGGGACTTCGAACGACTTCAAATCTCAAGGCCCTGCATGGTGGGTGTTATTAAGTGCCGGCTTTCTGGAATAATCTGTCAACCTGACGAGATAGCTGGGATCCCGATGCTCAAGCTTACCAGAGCCACGCCCCGAGTGTCCTGGTAGGCCACCTTGATGACGTCTGGGGTGCTTGTGTTGAGGAAGAAGTAACCAGAGCCTTCTGTGATGTGCAGTTCTACCTGGAGGGAGATGTGGGGATGGGAAGAGATCAGGCTGGGTAGCACAGAGTGCAGGGTGCCTTGTTCGAAAGGACGGTGGGGGTAAAGGGCCATACCTGGACACCAGGATGGTTATAGATAGTCACTTCCTCCGGACTGACCCTCACGTCCTCTACGAGAATAAGCTCGATGGAGGCTGACACAGGTACTATAGGGTCATGCTGAAAAAGAAAGGCCAACACTGTCAGATCCAGAAGACAGGGGCCTCACCAGCTACCTCCGAGAAGAGCGGGGCTAGATGCCCCAGGTAGCGGCCTCACTCCAGGAACAGACGCTTCAAGCAGTGTCAGTACCCAGGGGAGGCCTGGGAGGTAGAGAGAGCCCTGAAGAGGTCAGAAGTATATGTGAAGGTCTCAAAAGTTCCAGTGTGGGAACCCAGTGAGGCCACTCAAAAGCTAACAGGTTCTTAGAAGGGGTAAGAATGGAAAAGGTGAAGACATCTGGGATAGGGATAGGTGAGCATCTACCTCCAGCAGGCCACCTCCTTCCAAATGGAGACAGCTTTCTCTAAGAGGATGCTTCCTTGTCTCAGAATCTGGGCTCCTTAGGGTGTCAGCCCCCATATACCCTGCCCTCGGGTATCTACTGCCTCCACACCATTTCAGCAGCAGCTTGCAGGGTGGCTTAAGAGGGTGGCTATCATCCAAACAGGACCATTCTTGGGGGACCCTTCCAATTCCTCAAATGTACCCCTCACTACCACACACAAACCCTGAAGCAGCATATCTGCCTGAAGCCTGCAAGAGATGCTGGGAAGAGGAGAATCAAGCAGGTATTGATCCCTAGCAAGGGAGGTCAGGGCCTCCGACACCAGACAGAATCTACACAGAAACAGGAGACATCCTGGTATTGCCCATGGTCCTACCCACCCATGTCCCCTGGGACATACCGGCTGCTTCACTCCGGCTGCACTCAGGTGGGACTGCTGATAGCCAGTCACTGTGGCAGAGATGGCTGTGGTTCCTGATGCCTCATGAACCGAAACTGCTTGCAAACCTGAGGGCACAGAGGGAAAACAAATGCTGGCCACCACTCCTTGGTTCCCTTCGGGCCACATCCTGCTGCCAATTCAGTTTCAAGTTTAAAAGCAGGTAACTGAGTTTACTGAGGCTTTTAGTCCTGTAAGGGTTAATAGCCCAGAAGAGAGCTGTTGAGGTAAGTTGAGAGGACAGGCTCAACACCGGGCTGCTGAGGAAGTTTGTCACTGTCACAGCATGGCCAAGGAACCTGGGACAGGAGCCCTTTCTGCTCTGGGTCCTATCTCTTATACCTATACAGAAGTAAAGGAACACAGTGAAGCTGGTTGTACTGGTGCAGGCCTACAATCCCAGCACTCAAGAGACAGGAAGACCTCAAGTTCAAGGCCAGTTTGACTGCAGAGGAAGACCTTGTCTCAAAACAAAACAAAACCAAACAAACAGTCAAATAATTAAAAACCCACAGTAGCCAGGTATGATGGCACTTGTCTTTAATCCCAGCACTCAAGAGGCAAAGGCAGGTGGGTCTCTGATAGTTTGAGACCAGCCTGGTCTTAATAGTTAGGCCAGGCAAAGCTACAGTGAGACTCTCTCTCAAAAAAGGGGGGTGGGGTGGGAGATGAGCTCTCTTGACATTCCATGCTTTAGCTCTAAATGAAGGGAAGCCCCAGATAACTGAGGTCTAGGCATGAGCACTGCAGGACCTTCCTGTGTGCCCAGGGTTCCACCGCCCTCTGGCTCAAGACCTGGCTCACCGTGTAGCTTCTTTTGGCCTTTTCCATCATCCTGGGATACCAGCTGCATAGGCTGGTCAGGCTCGGTGCTCGCCAGCAATGGCCGGGAGGACTCCCACTGGATGCTAAGAGAGCTGAAGTTATCAAACCGCCGGCCTTGCTGGTCATAGGCACCCAGATCTAACAGGGGATTTCGGTGACTGGATACAGGAACCTAAAAGAAACACAGATCAGATGCCGTGACCACACAGACTCTGCCACAAGTATGACATAAGGCCAGCTGTTTCCCTTACGGGCTCAGATGGTCCTGATGAAGGGGTGGGGATGAACTGCAAACCAATGCTAAGGAATGACACCACTAAGGTGCCTAAAAGGCCCCTGCTTCTCCATGGGGGATAATGGTACAGTGAGGAGGCAGCCAAGAAGAGGCAGGAGTATCTTCCCAAGCCTGGATCAACTCCTGGCTCCAGCTCTTCCTGCCCAGGAAGGTACAAAGTTTCTTTAGTTTCTCCCATCAAGGTAGGAAGCAAACCAATCTATTGGGACTTTCTTTTAAAAAAAAAAAAAAAAGAAGTTTTTTAGGCTTATTTATTTTGTGTGTATGAGTTTATCTGCTTGTACATATGTATTCCTCATGCCTACAGAGGTCAGAAGAGGGCATCTGATTCCTGGAGTTACAGATGGTTGTGAACCATGTGGGTGCTGGGAACTGAACCTAGCAAGTATAAGAGCAGCAAGTACTCTTAACCATTGAGCCATCGCTCCAGTCCTGGGACTTTCTTTCAAATATGCCTCCTGTGTGGTTAATTTGAGAGATAAATTCACATTGTAATTCACACCAAAGTAGCAAAATGGGATGGCCTTTAGCATAGTTTACTATTTACCAATGACCCAATCCATTCAGGCATAGTCCAGAAGGAAGAACTGTCCCCTCTCACCTAAGGGCAACTGTATCACTGAGTCTGGTGAGTGAGATTCGACAGTGATTTGTTATAATTCTGGAGGAACCTCTAAGACCTAAGCACAGTCTCCTTCTCTGCACAGTGGCTCCTAGTGATGCACAAGCCGAGACTCAAGCAGCACATGGGCAAGAGCTAAACTTGCACTATGCATTTAAGGTGTGAAGTTATGGGGGCAGGGGTTGTTACTGTGACACAGAGAAGTCCATCCTGACTGATGCTGCCACCAAGCTTCCTGCCTCTACCTCCAGGATCCCTCTCCAACTTCTTGCAGCTCTCCTGGTTCTAGACAACGCCTGACCAAACATTCTGCATTTTAAAAGTGCTCCCTCATGCCAGCAACTCAGCTCATCACTTGAGCACACCAAAAGTTTTAGTGACTGGGCAGGACACAAGCTGTGAATGTGGACAGGAACCAGAGGCCTGCCCCTAGACACCTCACCCCTTCTCCCAGATTCAACCTCTGGTAGAGAGTCAGTGCTTTTCTGCAGAAGACATCAGCTCTATGCAAGCATGCCTGCAGGCTGACTCCAACTTTCCCATCTCACAAATTGGAAGGTTGTGGCTCAGAGACTGAGCTTGCTCAGTCTCCCAGGCTTAGGGTAGAACACAGCAGGTCGGATTCTCCAAGGACTTCCTATGACATGGGTTTCTCCTTAGGCACCAGCTCAACCCAATCCTGGGCTAATTAGTCCCCTGGAACACAAGTAGCACCCATGCTTGGTGAGAGGAACACTGGCTGACCTGTCTGGAGAACCAAGTCTGCCTGCAGTCTGTTATTCCTGCTGGTTGACTCCACTCTGGTGTCTCACCTTGCCAATAATTTACTCTGCAAACACGTCCTAGGTGGCCTCTGGATTTGGAGAGCTATAAAATTAAATTGATACTGCACCCAGATGCACCTTGGGGGATATATCTTCTTCAAGGTCCCCTAATGAGACCATAAATCGCAGGGGCCATGCCTGAATGGCCGGCTCATGGCTAGGGAGCACTAGGACTGATGGATCACATGGCAGTTCTGTGTCCAAGGTCCATTACTTCTTGCTGACACCAACAGCACACAGTCCATTCTAAGTCAAGCTCTGTAGTCATGCCCTTACCTTTCAGTCCAGAGGCAGCTCACCCAGTCTAGCTGCAGACAGACCAGAAATACCATGCTCAGCTCTTCATCAGTACTTAAAGACGGGGAAAACATATCTAGATCTGATTTGGCTTTGCCCTGCTGCAGCTCAGCAGCACAGACTGTCAATCTGAAGGCCCTTGCTCTCCAGGTAGCACCCACTCCCATGCCTTTGCAGCCTTAGTGTCCCTCAGTCTGCACAAGGGGGCCTCCTAGAGGTACGCAGGGACAGTGCGCTCCTTGGTTTGCTCACTTGTCCAAGGTGTTTGCTGAGCTCTGGGCAGGAACCAAGCTCTGTTCTGGTGACAGGCAGAGACTAAAGTAGGCAAGCAAATTCTATAGTGATAGGTCACTGCGGGTACTTGGAAGTGGGAGAAGTGGGAAAGGGTTCAGGTATGCTGAGGCAGGTGCACTTTTAAGTGAAGTCAAAGACAAAGGAGACTCTGGATAGAGAAATGAGGGAGGCATGGGGCCAGGGATGGGAAAGCTGCAAGCCCCAGGACTCAGCCTACCTAAGCCCCGAACACTGACAGAAGGTACAAGGAATGACAAGGCCTTCAACCATAAAAGGCATAGACTCAGAGGTAAAAGCAGTCAGGGACCAGGGACACAGGGCCTCACAGGCCACTGAAGGGACTTGACTTTCTCACTGGGCTCAACAGAAAACACAGAATAATTTATATGGCTACTCTCTGGACTCCGCATCCAGTCACATAACCTCATTATTAGCCTCTATCACCATCAAGGGATGGCTCCCACAGCAAGTGGGACTTGAACCCAGACCAATGTTCCCTTGTGCTGGGTTCATGGTAGAACTTCTGCATTGATTCTGGCTTTTTACCTCTGGCAGGGGACCCAGAAGCAGGCAGATGTTTCCTGAAGATCCAAACTTAACACAATGTTGTTCCCTCTACCAAGGATAACTATATATACCAGATGTGACTACAGGTAAAACTTGAAGACAAACCAGGCAGAGAGAGAGAGAGGGAGGGAGGGGGATGATGTGGGCTCTCACATGTGTGTGATAGCTAAAATGATACAGAAACAGAGTAGAGCAGCTGGAGTCACTGGAGACTGGGAAGAGGAGAGGGGCAGGAGGAGGATGGGAAGCAAGTACCGAATACAGAGAGCCGTAAGCTCTTGGGTTCTGCAGCACAGAGAGGCAACTAAATGCCAGAATAATATATTACATAAAGAACAACAAGAGAACAATCTGAAACTTCCCAATACAATGGGACCATCAACATTGGAGAGGAAGAACTCCCCATCCTGATTTGACAGCTCACATTACAAGCATGCATGGAATTAATCAGTGTACCCCATAAATGTGCAATAATACAGTGACCAAGAACTAAAAAGGCTTGAATCAGGAAACGAGTTCAGGATTTCTTCTCAACTGGTCTCCAAGTCAAGACAGAGAAGTGTTCTCCTGAGCACCCCACTCAGAGGCCAGAAAAAGACGATCATTCACTCTGTAGTAGATACTGGGGCTGAGCCACCTGCAGATTCTGAGCCTGCAACACCTTCCACCTTGATGAGAGAGAGCAAGGTACGAGAGTCCCTGTGGGGTCAGTGGAGAGCGTACAGAAGCTGTACATCTTACTCGAAACCACCATTTCCGGCCCAGGTAAAGCAAGTGGAGGAGATAAGTGCAGGATTGTGGTGTGTTCATTCTTAGCTCCAGTGTAAGCAAGGGCCAGAAGGCAGAACCACAGATCCACACCAGAGCAGCAAGGGAAACAGCCTTGCTTGACTCCAGCAGGAAAGATAAAGGCTGGTCCTCAAGCTCCAGGCATTACAGCTGTGCAGCTCCCTTAACCAAACTTTCCTTCACCCTCCAGGGACCCAGGTCTCGCAGCACCTGCCCCACAGCTGGATAGGCCGTAGACACCCTTAGCATCATTAGGTTCATTCAGGTGTGCAGGAGGCCTGGGCACCCAAGAGTAAGCAGTATCTGCTCTGAGATGGCTTCGGGGAGGAAACACAGAGCCCAGGGGCCACAGGAGGAACTGCTATGTTTGGAGATGGATAAAGGTGGTTCTGCATTTTCAACTCTGCTCACCTCAAAGATGGCCATGGTGTTGGGGGAAAAGAGGCTAAAAGGTAATGGCTACAAGCACACAGAACTATCCTGGCCACCACGTGGATAGGTGGGATACTGGAGACCATGACCCAACCTTAGAGTCACGGCTCTTGCTGTCTTACCTCCCCACCTCCTGCCTCCCTGGCACCACTGGCTTCTTCCAGCTAGACTCTCTGTGGAATTTCTGTAGTGGCCCGCCTGTCTCCCAGTGGCTCCTCACCCTCCTCAACACTCTCTTATTCCAGAGTCTGGTGCCAGGAGAATCTGCTAGACAAGTATGTGCTGGAGGGATGAGGAAACCACTTCCTTCCTTCCTCCAAAGAGGGCTGAAGCTAGTTTATCCCTAATTTCTGAGCAGGATGCACTCAAGGCCCGGGGCTATGATGTTCCAGAGCTGAGGACTGGACAGTCCCAGCTTCTGGGGAAGCCGACCAGTAGGTTTTACCCCCCACAGCTGCTGTTTAAAGGCCTATGCACTTTCTCTCCCTCTCAACACTTTACTTTGGAATGTCCTGACCCATGACAATACAATTCTGTAGATGCCCCCTCTCCTCACAGCTCCCAATTCCACTCTGAACACACACTCTGTACACAGAGAACATCCCACCTGAACAACTGAAACCATAGAACACTTCACAATAGGATTCTACAGCCCCTTATATGCCCAGCAGAGGGCGATAGTGAATCTGGATTCAGAAAGTTGGGTAGGGAGGAGTTGCATCCTATATGGCCACTGCAGAAGCTCCTGGACTTGGGGTGAGGCACACCCCAATGAGCCCATCATAAGTTAACTCACCATTTCATAGCCAGCCTATTATGTCACTCTACTTAACTGACATCAGCCAACAGTTGGGCACATGGCCCAACACTATACTAACATGGGACAGGGTGCTCCATGAGATATATATGGACTCCAGAGGTCCACAGAGCATCAGCTTCCCCCCGTGGTAGTGATTCCAACTGTGTGCTGTGACTGGTTTACTCTGCACAGCATTAAGGGGAAATGGGCTTCTTATTACTAGCCTAGGAAAAGATCAAAACTCCAAGTATAACAAGTGCTTGTCACCTTCCCACCCCTATAAACTAGAAAATCAGAAGCTAAGTCTCTGTACGTCGGGGATCAACTATGCAGCTGGACTTTAGGAAGTCTCCCAGCTCTGCAGGCTCTGGATTCCCCCATGCAAAGAACAAATGGATACATCTTGCACGGCTCTGGCCGTTGAGATCCAGGTGCCTGTGTGTGGAGTCCCAGCTATCAGAACACTCAAGACCGTGGGTGAAGCGGGTCAGATTCTTCTTGCCCATTTTTCCTCCTTCCCCAGGAGGGGCCATACTCACCACCTGCTTGTTCTGCTGCAGCAGTGGACAGGACAGGTCCAGCTGCGGGAGGGCATAGACGGGCATGAGGGTGAACCTGGAAGGTGGGGCACAGACGGACTTGACCACAGTGGGTTCCACAGCAGGGAAGGGGTTAGAGAGGCTGGGCCGGTTCCCCACGGACAGGGCGATGACCTAGAGGAACAGGAGAAACAGCAGGCACCTGAGCACAGTCTCCTCCTCTCTGAGCAGAGACTTAACTTCTATATGACGTATGATGATGCCTATGCCCCAAGTATGGTCTACAAACATCTCAGAGAAGAGGTTAGGGGATACCTTGTGGTTCCCCAGGACACGAGGAAAGCCTTACAGCTGAATCTGCAAATCCACGAGGTCCTGAACATTTCAAAAAAGAGTCTGCACTAATTTCAACCCATTACGGTGAGGCACAGATATGGGAATCTGCACACTGAAGGGTAAGGAACCTTAATTGTGGAGGAATAGGTCAGAAAAGAGGCTGTGCAGGACACCACCGGTGGAGAGGCCAGAGCCATAGGCAGAACCATCCCACTCCATGCCTGTATGTTCCTCTGAGTCAGAGGAAAGAGGCCACACTCACTACCTACATGAACAGGACAGGGAAGGAACTGTCACACGAACAGAAAAGCCTTTTTTGCTGCTAGAGTGGGGTCTCTGAAGTCAAGTTCAGCCCCTGGTTTTACATGCAACACAGTTAACAGCTGTGCCTGAGGGAGTATCCCCAGCCTCTTCAGAGACAGACAACTGTTGAGAACACAAAAGTCTGCTCCAGCACCCCTTATCTTCCCTGACCATGAGGTGGAAGGAGGGAGGTGCCTCTTGACTTTCAGGCTATCTGCCCATGACACAAACAAGGAAGCCCAGATCAGACCATGCTGAGAATCCAACTTCTACAGGCTAAGGCAAGAAGCCAACAACCTAGCTAAGCCATGATTCACTGCTACCCATAGTCTTACTATTTATTTGGCAGTATGCATGTCTTGTTCTTAATACTGTCCTATATTACTAGCACCTCTAGTGGGGCCTTTTTCAAAATGCACTCCTTTGACCATAGTAGCCAGCTTTGGCCTGGGGAACCGAGACACAACTGCCAGGTGTGAGTGTGCATCTTCAGCTGAATCTGTACTACACAGCTGTCAGGGTGTGCAACTGCATCATCTTCACCGGAATCCATATTCTTTTTACTTGTAGACAAGCAGGAATCACTCTCACTTTTCAGTTCATGGTTCTGCCTACTTTTGTTCCTGTCTGAGGGCTCCCAGAAACACATCTGTCAGAAGCCAGAAGAGCACAAGGCCTTGGCCTGGCCTGGAAAAGGGTGCTGCCCCAGTCATGCAGGCCCCATAGTAACTACGGATATGGCACACTTGGCTCAGTTGGCTTAACCTTCCAATATTTTTTGGTTCTCAGGACTAAAAACAAAGCTGAAAACAAACCCTTAACAACATCATAGTTGAGCATAATAACTTATACCTATAATCCCACCACTTGGAAGGCTGAGGCAAGATGAGTTCAAGGTCAGCCTGCGCTACATAACTCTAGAGTGAATTTCATTCAAGCTAGCCTTGGCTGCATAGGGAGAACCTATCTCAAAACAAGACGTTTACACACATAGGCAATGCCGCATCCACCCCATCCAGAAACAAGTTGGAAAGAACCCAGGTCAAGGGTCTCAATCCTTTTGACAGTGGTCCAACCTTAAAACATGGGGCTTTATGATTCCTGATTTCAAACCTCTACTCCTACTTATAGCCCTGAGAAAGAGGAGGCCACCTACAGGCTGGCTTTAAGAAAGCTGGTATGTGCTGTGGAATCTAAAGGGTCACTTTGAGCTGCCTTGTCTGTAAAATGGATACAACAGAAACAACACTCTCAGGGCTCTCTAAAAACTGAGTAGATTTCCTAGCTCCCAGTAGGCAAAATGGGACTGAGGGCAGCTGTTCACTTACCTGTTCACCCAAGGCCTGGCAGGTCACAAGGACCCAGTGCTGCTGGTAATTTCGGGAGGCTGGAGTACCCAAGAGAGCCAGGCTAATGCTGCCTGTGTCTTCAGAAGTAACATTCCGAAAGAATTTGGAAGGTTCCAGGACCCATGGCCTGGGGCCTCCTTCAAACAGCATCTCCTTTGAGGAGCCCAGGGTTACCACAGCAACAGAAGAGGGATCCACAGCCTGGAGGAAGAAGGGGAGGCTTAGTATTGTTTTGGGAGGAGGTGACCAGGCAATGCTGAGCATCCAGAAGGCAGGTCCTCACCCTTCTTTGGTGGGCTTGCCAAGCAAACCCTGCAACCCCTTTGAAATTTAGTCTCCATGTGGGCAGTATGCACTGGGTTGCCCTGAACTAGGAATTTTGGAAAGAATTGGGTCCTCACCAGAGTAGGGAGAACACTGGAATGCCAAGCATGGTGGTACATAGTTTAAATCCAGCATTCAGGAGGCAGAGGAAGAGGCAAATGGGTTTCTATGAGTTCAAGGCTAGACTGGTCATGAGTCAGCAAGGGTTACATAAAGAGACCTTGTCAAAATAAAAAGTAAAGTCCAAGAATTCCTACCTGGGATCTATCCTAACACAGACTAAATGGGAGAGAAACAACTTCGTGAACAAAAACATGTTCTTCATGCTTACTTCTCACAGCTAAGAGTCAGAAATACATTGATATCCACAGAGAGGGTGCTTGGGAGCCAGGATGACACCTTGCATAGGTCCCAACACAGTACTGACCAAATATTGAATGCAGGACATAATACTGAACACATACATTCATCTCTACCACACTGCTATCATTATATTCTATGAGTATTTTACCTGCATGTATGTCTATGTACCACATGTGTCTACAGAAGACAAGGAAGGCTCTGATGACCTAGGATTGTATTTACAGGAAGTTGTGAGCCACCATGTGGATGCTGGGAATTGAACCTGGGTCTTCTGAAGGAACAGAGAATCCAGTTTTAACCACTGAGCCAATTCTCCAGAACCTGCTTTAACAATGGAACCTTCTCTTCAGCTTCCCTCTACCCCCACCCCATACTGTGCTTTAAAAAACAGAAACCAGCCAGTGTGGAGGCATAGGGCTGTAATCACCACTATTAGGAAGTAGAGGTAGGAAGGAAGATTTTGAATTTGAGTCCAAACTGGGCTTCATAGCAAAACCAACCCAAAATAAAACTAAAAAGGTCTGAGGATGTGGTTGAGTGCTTGCCCAGCATGCTCTTCAGTGAGGAATCTGGTGGAGTGTGGAGCAGAAGATAGCTCTCACGGGAAGCACAGCTGCAGACAGGCTCCTGGCCAGCTCAGTCAGGACCGGCTTGCTGCCCTTCATGCTCCATGGAGCTCTCCCCACTTTCCTTTTGTTTTCCTGATTTTGGGCTGTTTTATTTTCTTTTTTTTTGAAATGGGTCTCATTACTGAGACCAGGTCCAGGCAGCCTGGAACTCAAGATCCTCCTGCCTTAGGCATCTGAGAGCTGGGCTTACAGGTAGGTGTGCATCACCACACCTGGGTTTATGGCTTTCTCTCTCTCACCAGTGTGTAGAGGCACCCGGGGCCAGTTCCTGGGTCTGTTTTGTATTTGGCAAATAACAGTGCCTAGCACACACTTCAGGTTCTCACCATTCACTGAAGTAAATGGTGAATTGGCCAATAAAACCATGGGGTCCTCAAAGTCTCCAGTGAACAAAGGGGAAACACATCACTTTGGACAGAAAGCCCCGTACTGTTCTTATGGTCCAGGGTTGCTGTGGTGCTAAGGAACTCACAGCCTGCCCACAGGCACAAATGATAGCCGTTGGGATCAGTTCTGATTTGCTTTCTATTGCTGTGGTAAATGCCATGGCCAAAAGCAACTTGGGGAGGAAAGGATTTATTTGGCTTACACATTCCAATCAGCCCATCATGAAGAAGTCAGAATAGGAACTCAAGGTAGGAACCTGGAATCAGGAACTGAAGCAGAGACCATGAAGAAACCTTTTCTTGGTTTGCTCACTTTGCTACCCACATCAATCATTATTCAAGAAAATACTCCACTGACATTCTGATGGGAGCATTTTCTCAACTGAGTTTCCTTCTTCCCATATGACCCTAGATGGTTGTCAAGTTAGCAAAAAACAAAACAAAACAAAAACAAACAAAAGACAGTGCAGGATCTAAGGAGAGAGGGCATCCTCACCTAACCTCCAGGAACATTTAAGAAAAAGTGGAGGACAGGGCAGATGACAAAGGACAAGCACAGCTCACCTTGAGGGGCAGGTAGGCGGCGAGAGTGATCTTCGCACCCAAGTGCACATGACCATGTGTGTAGCTCACAAGGAGGGTAGTAGATCCCTGGGCATCAGCTCTCACCTTCACCCCACTGCAGTGCTCAGGCCCTGGCGGCAGTCTCCCTGCACAAAGAAAACCAAAAGTAAACACGAACTTGTTCTTCAAGGGGAAGGCATGGCAGGCCCATGGCCCCTTTCCATTCTGGACTTCATATACAACTTGATTTGGTTATAATTTAAATTTTCGAGAAGGTAGGAGCTATAGCTCAGTGTTAAAACAGTTACCTAGCACGAAAAATGCTCTAGATTCCATCACCAGCACCCCAAAACACAAACAAACAAAAGCAAATTCAAGTATAATCCATGTATATCACACACAGGTCTGGTATACATACAACTGGCAGTGATTTCCCATCTTCCTCCAAATGCTCAGCATACCCTGTGTCCAGGATCCATGTCAAGAGAGAGCTTACCAGCAGCTTAGCCTCCCCTAGAGACCTCTTCTGGTCTCCAATCCCTCCCAACTTTCATCAGAACGGCCTCGCTGTGCTGTGTCTACGGCTTAGATAAAGTAGGGCGGGGATCGCAGGCTACCTGGTCTGCCTTCCTCTGCAAAGTTCTCAGAGTCTTCACAGTCAAGTAGCCTTTACTCACATTTCTGTACGCTGTTCTGTGTGGGGATGAGGAAGCACAGCAAGACTTCCTCATGCCACCGTGAACACTCCAGGTGGTTCTAGTTTGGGCTGCGCTACATAGTACCAAAGTGGACATATACGGGTCTATCTCTAGCATACCCCAGCATTTCTGCTGGCTGTGTCCAGAGGAGGCAGACCAGTGGCAGGCAGGCATGTGTGCAAATAAGTGTCTCTCCCAATTTGCCTCGCTGGCAGCTGCTTTTCATCTGTGCTATAACTTCCCATCAAATTTTAATTAAGTTTTTAAGAATCGTATTGATGTTAGACTGGTTTGTTTTTGTCAATATGACACAAATGAGTAACTCTGGGAAGAGGACACTCAGTGAAGAAACTGCCTCCGTCAGGTTGACTGTGGACAAGCTGAGCAAGTCTGGGGGGCATCTCCTTGATTAAGTACGGATGTGGGAGGGCCCAGGCCATTGCGAGTGGTGCCATCCCAGGGCAAATGGTCCCAAGCTGTATAAGAAAGCAGGCTGAGCAAGTTCACGCAGTGTTCCTCCATAGCCTCTGCTTCAGTTCCTGCCTCCAGGTTCCTCCCCTGGGTTCCCTGAAAAATGGACTGTAACCTGTAAGCCAAAGAAACCTTTTCCTTCCCCAAGATGTTTTTGGCAATGGTATTTATCACAGTCACAGAAGCCAAACTAAAACAAATTTGAATTATGATGAAGTACACAACATATGGACTTCTCACCTTAAACAAAAGGGGGTGGGGATGACCAGTCATGGTGCTGCAGACCCATAATCCCCACACCCTGGAGGTAGAGGCAGCAGGCAGATCTCCATGAGTTCGAGGTCTACCTGTTCTACATA
This sequence comes from Arvicola amphibius, assembly GCF_903992535.2. Lineage (NCBI taxonomy): Eukaryota > Metazoa > Chordata > Mammalia > Rodentia > Cricetidae > Arvicola > Arvicola amphibius. The sequence continues at coordinate 57,091,730 of NC_052048.2, read as the reverse complement.
GTGACTTCTAGGCTGGTCAGTGATTAATAGTGAGACCTGGTCTCAAGGGAAAAAAATCCCAGCTCAATATTCTTATATATAGTCACTTGCCACAGAATTGTGCAGGTCCCATTACCAGTGCTACCCAGGCCCTTTGACTTGCAAACCTGAAATGTCTGGTACTAACTGCTCTACCCTGGCATCCACCATTTTCTGTTTCTTGTCACCTAAGTGGAATCACAAAGCATTTATCTTCCTGTGACTGGCTTCGCTCACTTGGCAAAATGTCCTCAAGGCTTCTCAGGGCTGGGCCATATCAGAGCTTCCTTCCTTCTTAGGACAGAACCTGCCCTGAGCCCAGTCCTCTACTAATGGGCACCTGACTGCCTGCATGAGTGAATAAAGCTCCTCTGGGTTGACATAGATGTCTTTGCATTTGTACTTTCAATAACAGGTCTATGTCTAGAAATGGAACTTCCTGGATCATACAGTAATTCTACTTAAACTTCTGAGAATATAAGACAATGGCTTCCACAGTAGCTGCCTTTTAATATCCTTCAAAAGAGCATGGATTCCAGTTTCCTCACAACCTTGATGTTTTCTGTTGCTGTAATAGTATTTGCCTCAATAGGAGAAGTTTTCTTTATGTTTCTTCTTTGAGATTTATTTTACTTTTAATTATGTATTGTAATGCACATACATGCATGCAATACCCATGAAGGCCAGTAGAGGACGCTGGATCCCTGGAAGTGGAGTTAGGCAGTCATAAGGTACCTAATGTGGGTACTAGGAAACAAACGTAGGTCCTCTGGAAGAGCAACATGTGCTCTTAACCACTGAGCCATCTCTACAGCCCTGTCCTTGTTTTGCTTTGAATTTCTGTGATGTCTGATGAGGGTGGGCATCTTTTCCTACAATAGTGACTACTACATGTAACATTCACAGAAATATGTGCTCAAGTTCTTTGTGTGGTATTAAATCACTTATCTGTTTTATTGTTGACACACAGAAGTTCTTTCCATAGTCTAGATCTTAACCCCTTACCAGAAATATGATCTGCAAATACTTGCCCCACTCCATATTGCTTTTGCCCAATAGGGAACCTGATACAGTCCCTTTCTCAGACAGTCCTGTGGCATGTACCCTGGATTGTAGGGGTAGACACTAGGAACCTATCCTGAGGACCATATGTGCCCCATGGGTCATGTGTGCTCTAGGGTGGCCCTCACACATACAAGGACATCTGCTGTCCCAGCCTGCTGGTTTCCTTGAGCACCCTGGGCCCTGACTCAGAGTTCAAGTTTCCTACGTAAGTTCTGCACTCTGTATACTGAGGGAGATTCCAGCACTTTCTAAGGGAAATTCTGATCACAAAGGATTTGTTTTGGCTGCTATCTTCAGAATAAAAACTCCCTGAGAAATCCTCAAGATGTTCAGAGGGATGTCCACACGTAACTCTCAAACCTGTTTTCCCGTGACCCATAGAAACACTGAGGCTCAGAGAGGTTGAACAGAATGGCAGTAAGTGAAGGGGCTTATCAGCCCTGGGAATGCTGAATTACAGGCCCCAGAGTCTCCCTGTGTACAAGCCCCAGAAGCCTGAGTGGCATCCAACTGACACTCTGTGGGATGGGCATGAGGGTAGTAGAGGGGACAGTCCATCTCTGGCCGCCAGCAGTTTCTCTCCCTCAAAATGCCACCTCTTTCATTCAAAATAGCTAACATGTGGAAACACTAGATTTTCTAAGGCCACCAGCCTGTGACTTTGCTTGGGCACTTTTCAGAGATGTCCTCTTCCTCTGTGCAGCTCTGGATGTCAACACAACCACAGGGGACACATAGTCACCTGGAAAGCATCTGTGCCATTTGAGACTTACATCCCTTTCTGCTCAAATACCTTCAGTAGGCGCAAGCCCCGTGTGATGGAATAGGCCCTGGTGTTCTAGGCTCACCATGTGGTAAGTCCTGCTAAAGCTCCCACCTTTGGGGCATGGCATGGGCACATTCACTCACCAAATGCTGTCCTGGTTCTCACCAACACCCTGCCCATAGCTTGCTTCTACTCATAATTCAAGTATCCCACAGATTTCCTAACCTGTAAATCAGAGCTAATCCTCACCTTGCCTAGATCCATGCCTCTGGGAGGCCACAGCTCACAGAAACTGGAGTTGCAGGTCTGTGTCCCGTCCCTGTACAGGCCCTGTGTAACCACAAGCAACCAAGCTGCCCCAGTGTCTTCACTGGACACACAGCCCACCAGCAGCTCCTGTTACAGGTGCACAGCCTCAATGAGGCCAGCCAGGAAAACCGCTTGCCCCACACATGCAGGGCTGACACTGTCAGTCACCACCAATACTACCCCCAAGACAGGAGGCTGAGAAGAATGTACTCAGGGTGGCCTGGGCCTGTCACAGGCATTATGATTGAACTAATCCAAACCCCAAGTACACATCATAGTATGTTCCACTTCATGAACTGAAATATGAACAAGGACAGAGACTCCTTTCAGACATCAAAGAGATACAGAGCATACAAGCTTGTCAAGATTAACACATCAGGCAGGATTCAGAATAGACAGGAGCAGGGGCAAGAGCCACCTCTTAGGTTGTAGCCCCTCTGGTGCCCACAGAGAACCCACACCATCTTGGCTCCCATTCTGCTACTGGCTTACCTGGCAAAGGCTGGAACACACCCTGGTTCTCCACTTCCACCACCAGGTCAAAGTGGGAGCAGTCGCTGAGGGTAACCACCTCACTGGCACCGCCAGGCATGAAGCCACTGATTGTCAGGGGCAGCTCTAGGGTGTGGCCCACTCGAGCCTCCACCTGGCACGGGACGAACTCCATGCTGCTGGGCTCAATCACATACACCTAGAGGAAGAGAAGAGCCCAGGCCCATCAGGAGGAAGACTAGCGGGGCTGCTGGTCTACAAGGACAAGGTGAAGGGCTGGGCCAGTGTCTGGAAAGGATGGGGGTGGCAGCAAGGATTCTCTCCCAGCCCTTTCCTCCCCGGGCCTCTCCTCCCAGTAAAGAAGGCTATCCCAGTCTCCCTCTCCTGACTGGCAACAAAGCCTGAGGTGGAGCCTGAGTGGCTGGAGCACAGCTAGTGGGAACCCCCCATCATGTTATGAGTAGCCATGCAGTCAGTTCCATGGGGCCTGATTCCTTGAGGTCAGGGCTGGGATGGGTCCACCAATCCCCCACACACCTACAACTATAGGCAGAGGAATAAGAGCTCTGAATGAGGCCTGAGGGGCGACTGGAGCCTCTACCTTGAACCTCTCCACCTGATGTTCCCCATCATCATCTTACCTTCATCTCACCGAAATGGAGAGGGTTCTGAACATCATGAGCCTGGATGACACTCAGTCCAGTGTCACTGCCCGTTGTCATGACGCCCTTGACAGTGACTGTGGCAACCATGTAGCTTGACGAAGACCAGCTGAAGTTCCCACTGCCTCCTTGGGCCTAGGGAGGAAAATGACATGGGATTCAATCCATCAGCCCCTTACACTTCCCTGCCTGGGAAAATACAGGGTGGGGGCAAGTATGCACTCTTGTTCATTATCACACAAACATGCTCAACTATTCATACCCAGGTTGAACTGTGAGCACGCACACATACAAACACACACACACACATACACACACACACACACACACACTCACCTGCTTACAAATGCCCACTGCCACACATTCACACACCTGTTCATACTCATTATTCACATGTCTTCTTACACTCAGCCACATCTGATACCTACATTCACACTCATTTATTTTGACACCATAAATAAATACCACATACACATATACACACACACTCATGAGCTCATTCTCAAACACACACATAGCATACCAAGTACACACATGTTCATACATTCAAAAAGTCATACCTATACACACAGCCAAAGGCCTGCCCATAGAAATGTGGTACAAGCCAACATTTCCTCAGATGTTCTCTCTGCCCTCCCTTCCTCCAGCCTATCTCATTTCCAGTCTTCCAGTCCTCTTGTTCTGGGGATCTGGCAACTGACATACAAATACACATCTATGATAATGTTACCTCCCAGAGCTCAGACCTGGGTAGAAACCACGCTGGGCATGGATCCACTTGCAGAATTCACAAGCACACCCAGCACACAGCTCTGCCTGTTCCTAACCCTCTTCAGGGAGTTAATGACTTCTATGTCAGAGATCAACCTGAAACCCCAAGTAAAGAAAGGTGAGACTTTAGTGTACAGATGCCAGTGCAGACAGGATGCCTGCCATCATTTCTGCAGGTGGACCACAGGAGTGATGGGACCTAGCTGACTCTTGAGCCCTAGCTGAGAGCACCCCCTGATGGTCAGTACCACACGGGATTGGGAGCATCAATGGGCAATAAGGCATGTGGTAGGGAGGGTGATTGTTTCACTAGATTTCGGTAATATAAATTATATTTATATTACTATAAAAATGGACTAAACTCCATTTCTGTGTTTTAATTACTGCCTTTGTTTACTTTCTGTGGCTGTGATAAACACCAGGACCAAAAACATTCATCTTATACTTCCAGGTACAGTCTATCACTGAGGGAAGTCAGGGCACCTAGAGGCAGGAACTGAAGCAGAGGCCATGGAAGATGCTGCCTACTAACTTACTCATCTTGCTGCTCTTTTTCCTTTCTTTCCCTTCCTTCCTATATATTTATTTGGGTTTTTTTGTTTATTTGTTTGTTCATTTATTTTGAGTCAGGGTCTCTCTGTGTAGCCCCTGGATGTCTTGGAACTCCCTATATAGACCAGACTGGCCTTGAATTCTGAGATATGCCTGCCTTTGCCTCCTGAGTCTTGGAATTAAAGGTGTGCATCACCATGCCCCACTCAGTTTGCTTTCTTATACACCTCAGGACCACCTGCCCAGCAGCTCAATCATCAATCAAGAAAATACACCAAAGGCTTACACAGGCCAACCTGATTACCTCTTCTCAGATGACTCTAGCTAAACTTGACAAAACCAAACAAACAAACAAAACCATCCAGGATGGTTACTGTGGGTGTTTTTATCTTGTTACAGTGCTGCAATGGATCCTGAGGCATCATAAAAATCATAAGGCCTGTCTCATTTAAAGCTATCTCCTACCTCTCGAGAATAAAACTGAAGGCAAGAGGACAGTCAGATGTGAAATACACCTGTCTCAGCACTAGACAGACTGAGATAGCAGGATAGTTCTTTCTAAGCCAACCTAGTGAGACCTACATAGTTCAGATCCTGTCTCAATAAATGAATATAGAAAAGGATAAAAACAGAGTCATCATTCCAAGGAAACACCTCAAAGAAAATGCCTAAAGCAGTCTCTCACCCACCTTTATGGTGTACTGATAGGCTCCTGTCTTTGGTTGCCACGGAAATGTCAGGATGCTGGGATAGAGTGTGATGGGGATATGAATGTCCACTTCCTGCTGGTTCCACACAGGTACCTGAAGCACATGGATCCCTCCATCCTGAAAGATGAGATTGCTGCATGTCACCATAGCAACCACATTATTACTAGACCCTGCCCCTCCTTGAGGACCAGTCCATAAAAGGTAGCTGTGTTCCTAAGAATATAGAAAAGATAGTGGACTTGGCAGGGGAGGCTTGCTGTCGATATTTAATGGTTACGTGTGTACATTCTACTTATTTGAGTCCTCAGGAATTCCTCACAGGATGGATGTGGTTGTCCCCAGTTTACAGATAAAGAACCTGAGGCCTGGAGCATCTCACCCAAACCCAGAGCTGCAGTCATGAGGCGTCACTGTCTGGGTACAGACCCTTCCTACCTCTCCACACGCTGCCTCTCTCAGATCTGGAGGGCTTGTCTGAGGCAGGAGAGAGGAATACACTTGCAATGTTCTCACTAGTAAAATACTGCTTCCCCAAGGGCTGACGAGGCTTTTCGCACAAGACAAAAACAAAGGCTGAAGAACTCAAATGGACAAAACAGATAATGGAGAAAAGTGGACCTACTGCCCATGCTATCCCCCAAACAAAATCTATATTTGATTTTAGAAGGTGTAGACCACTTTTATAGGATGGGTGCAGGGTGGAGGAAGAGAAAGCTTATGGCACAGGAAGATCTCCAACAAGCTATGACAGCCAAGGGCATCTGGAGCTCAAGCCCAAAGTGGGAAAGTCTCCTTAGGAACCAGAGCAGAGGCAGAGTTTGTCCTGGGGCAAAGTAAGTGCCAATTGACATCTCTACCATCAGAGTTGGGTTACGGGTGCCCAGGGCCTAGAATACAGAAAAGAATTGACATCAACTCACCTGGCCCACCACAGAGGTGAGGGTAGCGCTGATGGTGGTCTGGCCACTCTGGATCGCCCTGACGTGATGATAAGACCCATTCTGGGAAGAGGACAGAACCTCAAAGAACTCAGCAGGAATCACAGCTTCAATTCGGATGTTCTGGAAAGGCAAGCAGGATGGGAAAGATGAGTGTGACATCATGAGACTGGGAGAGCTTCAAAACAGCAGCCAGGCCCGTTCTAACTGGATGTGAGATCCTCAAGGTAGCTGAAGCCTACTGTCACTCTCCCAGATCCTGGCGTCGCAATGAAACAATGACTTTAAAAAGAGAACCGAGTCCCTGACAGCAGGGGCTTCAAGCATAGCCATTGTTTAGTCATGTTCAGCAGGGGACAGAAGGACCTCTGCCAGAAGGAAAAGGAGCCCGGCCTCCTAACATCCATAACACCACAGCAAGAGGCTGTGTGATCTATGTGAGGGCACTGGGAGACTCTCCTTCATGACAGAAGGATGACCGCCACTCCCCAGTTCATCTTGCATGCCTTCTCAGAAGCTAAACATGGTGGCCTTGGCCACTTGAGAGCTTCTGGAAGGCAGTAGGTAAATCCAGACCCCAGACTATCTCCAAAGCAAAATGAACTCTCACCTCAGGACCCCATGTAAGGAATAGGAACATACAGAACTGCCACCACTACCACTATCCACATAGGCCCTGCTGCCTGGGCTAACTACCCCCAGCCCTGCATGAGGGGATGACACCAAATCACAGTCTAACAGGGACACCATGATACCATCTCCACAGCCCTAAAAGTACCACAGGAAACTCTGATCTGCGTATGTGGGGACTGCTCCTTGGACATTTGATCCCTCAGCATCCCTCCATCAGAACCCCAGCAGGCACTCACGTCAGATGGGTAGACCTTGTTGCTGGACCTATCAAATACTTCGATGGTGATTGCATATAGACGTCCAGTCTCAAGCACCCATCTGTCACCAGGGTGGACTGTGAACCCTAGAACAGGAAGTAGGGAGTTCAACGCTCAGGCTACAAGGGCAGCAGGACTGAGAAAGAACCTGGGGCTAAGCACTATATACCCACCCATGTAGAAGCCCACAAAACATTGAATCGGCCTGGCTGCTGGGGACGTAGAGGTATGGGACCTGATGGCCACCATTACTCCTGACTTAGAGAACCAAAGTCGATCTTTCTGATCCCTGGGACCAACACTGAACATACACACTCTAAACACTCATCAGCTTGAATCTGACCCTCAGTAGGTTTAAGCTCTGAGGCTGTGGCAATCAAGGTTCTGACATCCCAGTAGGTCCGAGGCTCCAGTGGATCTAGACTCTGAATCGTCAGCTGGTCTATTCACTGGCCAATGAAAGTCTCTATCCCATGGTCACAAAGGTCGGGCCAAGACCATGGCCATCTAGACTCTGAGGCTGAAGGATGTGTATACTGTGGTGATACTGTGTCTCACCTGTAGTGACAGGAGGTCCAAGCTCTTAGGCACAGCAGGTCTAGCTTGAAGCTAGGACAGGTTTTGTATCCTAGGCTAGAGCACTTGAGAACTCTGGACAAGGTGTATCTGGGTCTGGGCTCTGAGGGTACTGAGCTAGGATGCCAGACTAGCTACTTCTATTCCCACGATACTGTTTGCTTTCTCATCTGCACAACGCCAGCCAAGCTGTTCACTCTCTTCACCCTTCCCACCACAGAAGTTCAGTCTGACACAGCACCTGTCAGACACAGAATCTCCAGAAGTCTTTCCTCTGCCCTGGTGTTTATTCCCACTACAATCTTGCCACCTGTTTGTAACGGCCTCTGCTGTGAAGCTAAGTCTCATCACAGACCAATCAGGTATAGGAGGCTGCTGAGACACAAATGGTCATCCTTCCTGGGGTTGCTACTTGTCAACTGGATTCTGCATCACAAGAGGCTCACAAGCTCTCTGACAAGAGATTCTTAAGGGTTTTGCTGCCCATCTGGCCATCCTTCTTCTGAATGAACTTTGGCAGTGTACTCCATAGGTAAGTTGACTCACACCCTAGGAAATGTTGCCACGGTGGCACCCATGACACATATCACCCAAAGGCCTTGGTGCTGGCTATCACTGAAGCTCTCAGGCCCTAGTGGACCTCAGAGTCTTTTACTGCTACAGATGGTTTCCTCTTCTATCTAATGACTCCTTCTTTTTCCTGGCCAAGGCACTCCCAACTGTTATGTCAATCTAAGGATGCTCTATAACTCAGCTGAGCACCAGGGTCCCCAACCTTGTCAGGCACAGTCAGGTCTGCATGATGCTGGGACTGAGGACTAATACCCCTGAATCTGGCAGACAGAGGATGTGGTCAGGTTCGTGTTAACTAAGACATATACTGCCAAGCTCAACTGCAGTTCTTGCTTGTACTTTTTGATTTCTTGAACTGATGAAGTCAAAAGCTATCAATATCCCCCAGGGGGCCACACTTACCTAGGTAACCGGCTTCAACCACATAGATGGTGCTGTTGGGCAGCCTAGAAGCTCCTTGCATGCGGATACCTGAATTCTTAATTAAGGTACAAAACTTAAAAGACAAAATTTTTAAAAAGCAGCTTGGGTTCCAGCCGCACTCACGTGGCTTGAGCACATGTAGACATCATGTACACTGAGAGGTGGGTTCAGAACCTCTTGCTTAGGCCAATGAGAAAAAAGGTGTGGGACAGTCAAGACCCTTGCTGTACTGTCTACCCTAAAAACCAGGGTCTTTGCAAGGTACCTCAGGGACCACATGGCATACAATCAATCTTGGGTTCTCAACAACCTATATGCCAGTATTCACACAGCCTCTGCCAAGTCCCCTATGAGGGGGCTGTGGTTCCTGAGAAACTTCCAGAAGCCTGGAATAATGTGAGCCTCTGCCACAGACTCCATCTCTGCGAGTCTCTCTGAGTCACCCACAGAGGTGAGCAATTCCACTCAGTGGGTTGCTATTTAGGTTCTTTCTGATTTTCAGGCAGATGGGGAAAACAGTGCTATTTTTAGTCTTGGCTGGCTTTAAAGGAGAAAAACAACTTGGCTTCAAAGTAGTAGGCATGACACAGTGCCAGAGTGGAGGATATTCCTGTGGCCCAGGACCAGGTTGCTCTGTCCCATCTGCATGGCAGTGACCCTTGATGTTTCCTGTGTCAGGACCGCCACAGGCCAGTCAGGGTCTCCTTGAGGATATGGGATGCTGTTCTGAAGCTGCAGCTCATACTGATCAGAAGGCATTGAGAGTTCTGCATGTGAAAACGAGACAAGAAAAGCCGGGAAGGTAAAGATGTGAAATGCTGGGTACCAATACAGACTTCTCCAGGCCTGACTCTTAGCACCTGCCGTCAAGACAGCTGCTTGAAGAGTGCTAACAGAGGTGGGCATCTGACCATGCCCTGAATTGAGCAAGCTCTTCTTTACATCCGGTTTCCAGTGGGGTTCTCACTGGTATTACCAAAAAGGCTGTAGCCAACGGTCTCCTACTGAGTTTCAGATGCTCAGCTTACCATCGTGAAGAATGACTCATGTTCTGACCACTCTCTGTGCATCCCCATATCTTTTTTGTATAAAAATACCTTTCCCAACAATAGTCCAGAAAAAACAGAACAATTCCCCAGGAAATCACAAATTCTGGGAAAACCAACATCTGGGCAGAGAACATAAGCACTTTTGATCTGAATGACAACTGCTGACAAGAATTCAGTTCCCAGGAAAGAAAGTGAGAGCTGACTCCAAGGTCAAGATGTCCTGGGCTTGCTTAGGTATCATGACCAATTTCTCTTATCTCATCCCTCAACAACCCTAGGAACAAGGACTACTGATACCCCAACTTTAGGCAGGGCTGAGCAGAAGCTAGCTCAAGGTCTGCCATGACTTCCACTGTGTTGAGAACCCAAATTTCATATGCTCGAAGTCTGGCCCTCAGCCTAGTAAACACTACAAAGGGTGTGGCCTGGGGCTGGAGATGTGGCTCAGTTGATAAAGCACTTGCTCAGTAAGGATAAGGATGGGCATTCAAATCCCAGCACCCACATAAAGCAAGATCAGTAGCTTGTGCCTGCAATTCCAGCATTCCTGTGGCTAGGTGGGAGACAGAAGAATCCCTGGAAGCTTGCACGTTAGCTAGCCTGGTGTAAGTAGCAGTGAATAACAAGAACCCCCGTTTAAACCAAAGTGGACCAACATTGAGGTTTTTCTCAGACCAGCAGCAGGTATACCCCCATGCTTACATATTCTACCCCCAGAGAGAAAGGGAGAGAAATGATTGGGGGCTGGGGAGATGACTCAGTGAATAAGAGTGCAGAGGACCCATTTGGGCAACTCAAGACCGCATGTAACTCTAGCTCCAGGGGATCTGATACCTATAACACCACAGGCACTTGCACCTGCATGCATATACTCACAAAAACACAGATACTTAATTTCAAAAACATAACCTTAAAAAAATAAGAAATTAAAAAAACATGTAGCCTAGGGGAAGGTGGTCAGGTCACTAGAGGCATGGCCTAGAAAGGAACGAAGGCAGGTCTAGACCCTAGTTAACTCCTGTTATGGAAGAGCAAGCCTGGCTTCCTCTCTTACCAGTGCAGCACATGGTGCCATCATGATCCACCTGTCTTGAGGAGAAACAGTCAAGGGGTCTGCAAACAAAAGGCAGAGCTGAACAAAAGCCGGTCTCTTGGGTCTCCAGATTGTGAGTTATAGCAAGGACCAGCCTTGAGTATTCCATCTAACAGAATATCGACTAAGACATAGTCCTATAGCTAGTTAGGAACAGACTAGCACCCCCTGCCTCCAAGCCTAACCACTTTAGCATTCTCTCCCCTGCATCCTTAGTGTGTCCTAACCAGTCACTCACTCACTGTCAGTAGAGTTGTAGCCATGTACCACTTCTTGACCTGGAATGGAATATGGCCAGTGAAGGAACGTAAGGGGATTTGGGAAAAGAAGCAACTTGCCTACCTTCTGCACCTCTTGTGTGCTCCAAAAAGTCCTCAGAGTACAATCCCTAGACTATCAGCATCACCTGGAAACTCATGTGGATGAGGGATGCAGGTGCAGAGGGTATGTCTGCATCAGGGGCGGGGCTCAATAACACATGTTCACAGAAGCCCTCCAGGTGTGTTACTACATGGCCATAAAGCATCCTAGCAAGATGTTTTCCTATGATTTGTTTCACTGTTTTCTACTGCCTAGGCCCTCAAAGGCCATAGTAGCTGAGGTCAGGTCACTCCAGTTACTGCTTGAGCTGGTAGCAGGACCACGGTACCATCCCATGATGCAGGTTTAGCAAACCTGCAGAATGTAAGGGTTATGGAGTCATATAGACTTCTGCCTAGATTCTGTGGAAAGCTGTAGAGACCCGAGAAAACAATGCATGGCTCTGCATCAAGTGCTCACACAGAAGCACTACAACATACACAGTGCAGAAAAGGCATTCTGTCACCCATGACACACACACCAGCTCAGCCCCTGTGGGGAGAGTGCAGCAGAATTTTAAGAATGAGTTGGACTGGAGACGTACCTCAGGGGCGCTATGCTGGCTATGTCTGTGTTCCTGTTTTGTGTTAGAAGGTTCTTACAGGCTGGGGCTGAAGAAATGGTTCAGGTATTAAGAGCACTGGCCACTACTCCAAAGGACCCAGTTTCAATTCCCAGCACACATATCTAACACGCTATTCTGGCCTCCAGACATCAGGCACACAGTGGTGCTTAGATATACATGCAAGAAACACCCATACACATTATATATCTAATAATATAAATATGCATACACATATATACATACACACATATATTTTAATTACAAGGTTCTGGGGCAAGAGAAGTGGCTCATTGGTTAAGAGCACTTGTTTGATTTATTCCCAGCACCTACATGGAAGTTCATAAATCATCTGTAATGCCTGTTCCATGGGATCCAATGTCCTCTTCTGCCCTCTGCAGGAAAACATATGGAGCACATACATGCAAGCAAAGCATCCATACAAATAACTAAAAGGTTTCTGCAGGTCATCCAAAGTGTCAACATCTATACTCAAACCAAAACACTCATCTTGAGAAGCTTCTGTAAATTCAGAATTCCTGACTGGGAAGGGGTGCCTCTTTGATCACTTTCAATGAATCTTCATACTTTTCTATTTGAGACAAGGCCTTGATCCATAGCCCAGGCTGACTTTGATAGCGTATTCTACCCCAGGATCATCTATATTCATGATCTGCCTGCTTCATCCTCCTGAGGGCCTGATCAGAGACACTACCATGACCAGCCACGGATTTCTTTAATGTGAAAGTCTCAGTGAAATTCCCAATTTCTAGACTTCATAAATTTATGAAAAAATTAATATAAGTTGGATATTAATTTCCAAGCAGAATGGTTAAATCCAGCTCTGGAAGTTAAAGGATATGCCAACAACTAAACATGATGAAAACACTCCAAAGACAGTGATGGGAAAAAGACCATATGAAGAAAATGGCGGGGGCCCCACCTGTGTACTGTGCTCCTAGTAAGCCAATGCCGGCAGGCTATTTCCCAGAGCATCCTCCAGAAGCCTCTCCACGCCTGGCCAATATCATCAACCATCACATAAGCATGTGGCCAACCGATGAGAGCAGGGGACTCGCCTCTTCTGGCTCTGGGATGTCTCTCCTGGGCTGTTACCTCAATTTCTACGGCAGATGAGTCACCAAATCTCCAAAGTTTCTGAACCTTTGGTCGGTCTAATTCTCTGAGCCATGAACCACTATGCTAGCTATTTACCAAAAAGCCTGACAATAGAAATTTGAGGAAGAAAAGGGCTTTGGGCTCACAGTTTGAAAGGCACAATAGGGTAAGTATGAGGTGGCTGGTTATACACATCCAGTCAGGAAGCAGGGCCAGGTGAACTTGGGTGCTGATTTATGACCAGCCCAGTGCCTCCCAGCCATGCTGGCTCCCCCTCCTCTCCCAAGCTGGGCAGTGTCATCTCTTATGGACCCTGTGTAGTAGACCATCTCCACCTTATCGCTAGAAGAACTACAAAGCCCAGTCACTATCCTTAGTATGCTTTCCTGACTTTCTTTTGTGGGGACAGCGGCAAAAAGATAATACTCAGTTGGACTCAATAGCTCTGTGGCCTTCAGGTTTTCCTCTGTGTCCCTGCCTACACCAGGAGGTCTTCAAGAAGCTCACCTCTCAAGGCTGCCAAGTTCTAAAAGGAAGAGTTCTCAGAACTATTACGAACTTCAGGGTGCTCAGTCCTAGTGAAACAGTTTCGGCAATGTTCACCTGTAGGTAAAATTTCTTCTCCGGGGAAAATAAGCAAAAGCCACCTTTCCTTCCAAGAGCCCAATAAAAAGCTGAGGCACAATTCCACCAAAGTTCACTCTGGGGAACCAAGGAGTTTATTGGACTTCCTTACAGAGCACAGGTGAGGAGTTGCTTACAGGGATGTGTGTACTCCTCCCCCAACCAGCCCAAGCCTTACCCAGCAGGGATGCTGGCTTTCCTGTAGGCCCATGCAGTTAAGGCAGCCAGGTGGCAGGAGCAGCTGGATACTCAGGTGAGAAGTCCATGTGCCTTTCCTCTTCTCTGAGTGGGATGTAAACTGTAAGTGAACCTAGCTGGGATGATCTTTTGCAAGGGGCACAGGTGAATATCCCAAGATGCCAGTTGCTTAGCTCAGAGGACAACCACAACGCTCCCCTTTCCAGGTCCTCATCCTTTAAGGAAATGCCATTCCTGGTCTGTATCCTTGCAGAATTTTATACAAGCCTGCTTGTGTTCTCAGGCCTTTTACTCTCCCAACCATGTTCCTTCTTACGATGTCACATTGGTAACCACAAAACTCCACTTATAACTGCTTCACCAAGGTCCCAGAAAACCTTGCCACAGTCTTAGAACCATCCTTGTCCTTCCATAACTTCTTTCCTCAGTCAAAGGTGATATCAAGCTTTGACAGGACCCTTGGGCTGGGCTCCCTGCACATCCTCTTGTCCTTACCTTGACTGGACACCATGCACAGACACAAAACACAAGCTTGCTTCCTTCCATCTTTGTCCTCAGAGAAGTGGATACAGAAGGAGGTAGAGTCCTTCAAATGGACCAAGCAATACCTACTCCAGGATAACTAACCAGATACCGCTGGTGGCTCATAGACGTGGTACCTCTCAGGTTCCCATGCATGAACTGCTATGCAACATAGAATTCAATGTAGGAAACTGTAGGCCTTAAGTCTCTTATAGGTAGCAGCATCTACAGGTCTCTTAAACGCCACCTGCCACTCTGGTGGTCACCTGGGGAGTCATGTGCTGAAGCCCTTTGATGAACAACCCTGAATGCAGCACACTAGTCTTGAGGTCCTCTGAGCACTGTGTTCTGACACCATACTCCTGCATCTATGAACTACATCGTCAGGATTCCTAGGAGGACCAGCTCATCCACCCCCACCTTCTAAAACACCATAGAATTTCCAGAATAGCTCCACTCTTGTCAGTTATGTTTTTCTCACATCCTGAGTAGAAAAGCTCAACTTTGCTCATCAGTCAGAGGCAGGCCATGGGCACAACCTGGTCCAACGTGAGCCAATAGGTCTGGAGTCGCTCTAACTGCAGCCAGAAGAATTGAAAGCAGGGACCCAGCTATAAGCAAACCCATGTTCACAGCACTCTTCATGACAAAAAAGATGGAGCCATGCCAACTGTCAAAGGACAGACAGATGAATAAAATGTGGTCTGATGCCTCAAGGTCTAGATGGCAACGGACCTTGAGGACACAGTCAATAGGAGCCCAATTGCAGAACGAGTACACAGGATTGCATGTAACTGAGGTCCCCAGAGCAGTCAACTTCATTAGACAGTGGTTAGTGGGTGGTGGGTGTGAAGGAGAGGGATGGGGTGTGTTTAATGAGGACATTGAAAAAGTTCTGGAGATGGATGAGGTGATAGTTACAAAGTGCTATGAAGGAATGTAATGCCGCTGATCTGTACACACAAAAGCTTTACGGCGGTGAACTTGCTGTGCTGTGTATTTTATCACAGTAAGAAACAGGGAAGTGGCTTAAGAGAGAGTTCAGTGGTTAAGATCACCAGCTTCTTCCACAGAGGACCCAGGGTCAGTTCCCAGTACCTATACAGTAGCTCACTACCATAGTGGCTAACTCCAGTTCCAGGGGATCCACTGCCCTCTTCTGGCTTCCTCAGGTACTGTGTGCACAGAGCTGCCCACCCCCCATTCAGGCAAGACACCCATATACATAAAAAATAAAATACTTTTTAAAAGAAAGAGGGAAACATCTATCATGACTTCTCAATCACGAATGTACCTGTAATTTTCCCTTGCCTGATCTTCTGAACCTTGTAGTGAATGGACGTTCCCACCAGCAGGTAGACATCATAGGCTGGATTCAGAAGGATATTCTCCAAGATCAGCAGCCTGACTTCCGCAGGGCGAACATTCTTGCACAGAGAAAAGGAGAAAGAGGGTGAGGTGGGGTGTGGAACGGGAGCAGAGGAATTGTAGGTAAGAAAGGTTTAAGGTGTTTTTCTTTTTGGGGTGATGGTGATATGCTGTGTGTGTGTGTGTGTGTGTGTGTGTGTGTGTGTGTGTGTGTGTGTGTGCGTTTTAATGAGTACGGGTGTGGTGCTTAGACTGCATGTGTGTCTGTGCACCACATGCATTCCTCATTCCCACTAAGGCCAGAAGAGAGTGTTGGATACTCTGGAACTGGAGTTATAGATGGTTATGAGCTACCATATGGGTACCAGAACCAAACCCAGGTCCTCTGGAAAAGTAGCAAGTGCTTTTAACTGCTGAATCATCTCTTCAATCCATGGTTGTTTTGTTGTTGTTGTTGTTGTTGTTTAGATTTTTTTAACATTTATATTCTCTTAAATTATGTGAATATGTGTGTGTGTCT
The DNA here is from genome assembly GCF_903992535.2 of Arvicola amphibius. Classification (NCBI taxonomy): domain Eukaryota; kingdom Metazoa; phylum Chordata; class Mammalia; order Rodentia; family Cricetidae; genus Arvicola; species Arvicola amphibius. The sequence goes on along the minus strand of NC_052048.2, from coordinate 57,075,570 downwards.
GTGTGTATATGCTACATGTGTGAGTGTGCCTCCGGAGGTCAGGGGCTACCCTATATCTAGATTCTGAGCCACCTAATGTAGTTTTTGGGAAATGAACTTGAGCTCTTTGTAAGATCAGCAAGCACAATTAACTACTAAGCCATCTCTACAGCACAATTCGTTATACTTTTATGCAGAGCTGGGGACTGATATGAGGAGTGGCCCATACTAGGTATACAGCTCAGGTACAGCTAAAGCCCCAGAACTGTTTAATTTTTTGACTTCTGAGTATGTCCTTACTGAGACATGGAGAAATAGGATATCACTTGTAACTCCACAGCCTAGACTCTAGGAGAATCCCATGGGTATGGTACCAGGATGCATTCAAAACTGTCACTGAAAAAACATATGACTACTCACTGTACCTTTTCCATGTCCTATCTTGATTTAAAGTGACAGTAACTACACAGAAAGAAACCAGAGGAGCCAAGAACAATGTCTACAGATGCTGTGGCTACCAGTACCCAGGCTTTCATTCCACAAATGCTCAGAGGTCCAGGATGACCGGAAAGGCAGAATACTGTGTGTACTCAGTTCCTACTCCCTGGTCTCTTCCCAGCTCACACCTCAGGTCCAGTCTAGACCTCAGGAAGCAACCTGAGAGACTGAGCAGAAGGATGACAGGGTCTCCTGTCCATTGTACCTTGGGTGCCAGATTCCCCAGGAGCTGTGGTTTTCATTGTTGGAGAAAACTAATGGCAGAAATGATGCTTGCTGACAGGAATGACAATAGACCTAGAATTTTCTGGGTGGATTTATGGCCATTTTCCATCTCCATAGATTTGCTTCAGTATCCCAATGGCCGACACAGGTCTGGACATAGGGCAGGTGCTGCCTAGCAAGGCCGGCAGGAAAAGCCTTTTACTAACTGGGGAAAGGTGGGGAGAAGCAACCATCCACAAAAAGCCACGGAGCCAGTCTCAGGTGGTAGGTGTGCTCCTGAGTCGGGATGGGGAGCACTTCATGGAAACAAGGTATCTCCTTCAAAACTGGGGAAAAGATGCTGTGACATCTGTGACGCTGACTCCTGGAGCCTCGGCCTCCCCTCCGTACGTCATGACTCACACACCAAACAAACAGAAAGACACAGAAGTCATAACGCCCTCGAGCCCATTCTGTAGTCCACTGTCATCCTTACCCCACTGTGGGGACAGCACAGTGAACTTAGGCCCACCTTGTAGACAGCCTCCTGAATGCGAGCCTTGAGCTTGGAGCTTCCAGTCTTCATCCCAGACACTAGGATGGTATCGCCCTGCTTGGCTGCCTTCTCCATCTCTGAGATGTAGGAAGGCGGGATATACGTAGATTCCAAGAAGGTGAGGATTCTGAAAGGAGAATGCATCATGAGACCTGAGCATAGAATTTCTCAGAACCCAGTGTGGCATTCATCATTATAAGGTTCTCCTCCTGATAGACCCCTGAATAAGGGGTGCTGATGTCACAAATCATACTGCCTGAAAACATTAGAAACACATCTTTGCTACTGCCTGAGTCAGAGCAGCAATGCGTCTGTGGAATACACCTGATCTTGGGAACGGACACTCTATCAACACCCATACGTGATAAAGTACATTGGAATTTGAGACAATCAGCTAAGTCCACAAGGAAAACTCACATTAAAAGGCAAACTCAAGAGGGTCAGTAATGCTGATGAGCTCAGCAGAAAGGTCACATAGTGAACCCTCCTGGCTTATGTGTCCCTACCTTGTCTTTCTTTCAGCCAGCAATTCACAACAAGCCCCCTGCTCTGCCCAACAAGGAACAGGCTGCAGGACACGCTTACTGTCTCCCCAGGATCAATCCCGCACTGTGCTAAGCTATGGTTAATCATCCAATATCTCAGTGACAGAGTGCGGCCTAGTATGCACAAGACCTAGGTTCTATGCCCAGCACCACACCAGCATCAGACACATACCACCTGGACTGTCATTTTCATAAGTGTCAAGACCCTGAAAAATCAAAGAAAGACCAAGGGATTGTCCAGGCTGACAGAGAAAAAAAAAAAAAAAAGGAAAGTGACAGCATGACAGCATGTAATATGTGACCGTGGGTTGCTAGTATACATTCTGAATATAGCATGCATATGGGTGAACTTCCTGGTTTTTTAAAAAATATTTACTTTTATTTTGATGTGTGTCTTGCTTGCATATATATCTGTGCTCCATGTGCATGCAGTGCTTGTGAAGGTCAGAAGAAGGTGTTGGATCCCCTGGAACCAAAGCTACAGACAGCTATGAGCTACAAGGGTGCTGGGAATCAAACCTGAGTCCTCTGCAAGAGCAGCCAATGTTTTTAACCGCTGGCCCATCTCTCCAGCCCCAAATTCCTGGTCTTGATAACTGTATTGTAGATACTCAAGAAAATATCCTAACGGTAGTGGAAACACAGTAAAATGAGCAAAGGTGATAAGACATCTCCCAGGCAACAGGCCCTCAGGTAATTTAGGGAAAAGTTTTCTGCACTACAGACAGAGCCTTTAACCAGGGCTTTAAATGTAAGGAGTATGACTTAGGAAAGAAACTTAAAAAGAAAAATTTCTTTTACATTTATTACCACCCCAATTCACGCGCGTGCGTGCGTGTGTGTGGGAGCACGTGCATGTATGTATGTGTGAGTGATGGCTCAAGTAAGAAGGTCAGAGGACAATTTGCAGGAGTCAATTCTCCTTCTTCCATGTGGCATCACCTGGGGACTCACATCATCTTGGTAATAAGACCCTTTGCCTGCCAAGCCATCTTGCTGACTCAGAAAGAACTTTTCATTCTGTCAAAAATACATTTGACTCATCACAGGCTCAGGAGCTTCCATGCTGGATAAAAGAGATCTACAGAGGTCTGAGTACAAAGTGCCAACTGAGCCACTTACCAACAGGCCCACTCTCTCTAAACCTCAGTTTCCCTGGCTGGAAAGTGGAAAGGTTAATAGGTGGCATGGGCCAGACAGATGCTGGGGGAGGGCTATATTGAGTCCAGAGGCACTGACGCCCTCTCTTTATGAGTCTGACTGTACTCTATGTTGAGACCCAGCCTATCCTAAAAACTGTTTTTGTTGCTGGCCTGTCCTCTTAGCCAGAACTTGCCTCCCCTTTAACTTTCTCACCAGGGAAGCACTTCCCTCTAGGGTCACCCACATGTCCCTTGCACCCCAAGACAGCCTTCCAGAGTTGTGTCTTCTTTGTTCAGCTAGATATCCCAATCTCTCTGACAAGTTCCCTTAGAATATATCACAATGCGCCACAGAGGCTGCTTGCATGCTTGGGAAACACTAAACTCTTCCCAATCAGTTATTGTAAGCACCAAGCATCCTGGGAGATGCCCTAGCCTCTTCACTGACAGGAGAAAGCCTAAGGACCTCCAATTTCTGCATCCACTTAAAGGTTGCCAGGCCTTGTCACAGAGCCTCTTACCGTAGGGCATTGTGGGAGTCTGAGAATCCGTTGGCCTCTGTATCCTTCACAATTGTCCAATCAAAGACCAGCCCTGCCAGGGTGCTGAAGGTATTCCCTGTAAAAGAATTTAGAGGCAGAAATGCATGAGTTTGCTCCCTAGGGTCCAGGGACAGAGAGATGACAATTTTGACTACATGCAGACACAGTGCTCAGCACCACACCCTTGCAAGGTACACACCATGACCTCCTTTTCAGAAAGGGGAAACTAAGGCTCAAAGGAATGGTGGTACTTGCTTCTTACCATAAAAGGCTGAGCCAAGATTTGAACTCAGGCCTGTCCCTCCCCACTTAACATTGAACTCTCTGTAGGTGTAGATACCTTAGGAGGCCACTGACACTTAAGCTATTAATCCTCCTCCTTGTCATCTCCTGAAGAGAGAATGCCTCCCTTCAAGGTACAGGAGCATGGGAATATATCTCAGCAGCAGGAGCCACAAAGGGAGAGCAAGGCAAAGCTTCTCATCTTCCTGGAGTCAAGAATTAAGGACAGAGGAACGAAATAGAGACAAGATACAGAACATAAGGGCATGATCTCAATGGCTGTTCAGCCTGGAGCCATCTCCTGAGTTTGCACCCTGTCAAAAGCTCATGAAGCCATCAACTGACAAGGTCAGATCCTTCATGACCCATCTCAGAAGACTCCTGCACCTGTGTCCAAGTTAACAAGAGCCCATGAGAGACGGTTCAGACCCAAATCATAAAATAGGGTCTTTACTCAGTCAGACCACCCTGTTCTCCACCCAAGATCTCAAAGCCAAATCAGAGGCTATAGGGCTGACTCAGACAGAGGTTAAGAGTGCTGACTGCTCTTCCAGGAGACTCAAGTTTGGTTCCCAGAATCCACATCACGTGGCTCATAACTGCCTGTCACTCCAGTTCCTGGGAATCTGACGCCCTCTGGATTGTGTGGGCACCTGTATGCAGGTGGTGTAGCATGTAAACTCAGGCACACACATACACATAAATACATGCTAAAGTAAAAAGTCTTTGTTTTTAAAGCCCAAATTAAACCACACTTAGCAAAAAGGCCAGACAAAGACAGTCTTTGCCTTTACTTCCAGGGAGACTAGAGGAAGGGGGCCCTCTTCTTAAAGTTCCTTGGGCATCTTTCCACATCTGGACAGGTAAACCTCATCCAGAAAGGGTGAGGGTACAGAGAAGTGTTGAACAGACAAAAAGCTATGGTTCTAAAACACTAAGGAAACCCTTGGACCAAAGAATCTAGTTTCCCTAACACCACGAGGCAGATACTGAAATCCACACCTTGAAGATGCATGGCAAGGACATCAGAGGTGCTCCCATCAACCCAGCTGCTTTCATTGCATGGTGACTGAGCCCTTTCTACCATACCCCAGAGACAAGGTGCATACCACCTCACAGCCTAGTCCCTTTCTGGGACACAGCTGGGACCACAGGAACCTCTTTTGTTTTCCCCCATGGTAAGCCCACACAGCCTCAGGCTAGTTTGTTTCTAGCTCCTCACGGCAGAACTAAACAGGTTGACCCTATAGGATGCTGATGGAAACAAGAGGATACCTTATGATCCATTTAGGTTATACAATCACTACTAGCCATCCAATATGATAACCTAATGGGTGGTCTACTTCCTTGACCATGGCCATTTGCATTATCAAGAGTACTCTAGGAGTTCCTCCTGCTTCATTCCAGACCCCTTTCTTTATTCTAAAATGTGATCAAAAACCCCATCCTATGGATCTACTGGATCATTTCAGGAAAGTGTCTCCAGTGGGCCACAGAGATGGCTTAGTGATTAAGAACCACTTAGAGAGGTAGGGCCACCCATTTAGGAAGGAAGGATGTGACTTGAGTTCTCTACATCCCAACCCAGGTGGGATGCCATTTGGTGGTACAATGGCTAGCGGGAAAAACTGGTAGTTGGCTGTTCTTGGCCCATTTGTGCCAAGAACTTAGAGAGGATCTGAGTTTGGTTCCCAGCACCCACATTGGTGAACAGTCACCTGTAATTCCAGGTTCTAATTTCCAAGAGTACCTGGAGGTCACAAACCCACACATACACATAATTCAAAATAAATCTTAAAGACAGAAAGTGTCCTCAGTGAGCAGGAGGGAGAAAGTGTCTCCAGTTAGCAGAAGGAAGAGGAGGGCAGAAGAGGCAGATACCCCCATAAGAGGCCTGTCTCATAGAATGGGGTAGCACATATGGCTCCTGGGTTGAGTTATTAGCACCTCTCTCACCCCACCCTGTTTCCCACATTCACAAGATTAGAGGAGACAGATGCGCGACTCCCAGAGTAGGAAGAACTTCTTAAAGTTTCACCAAATCGGAAGGATGTGCATGGGGAACTGACTAGAATTTTCCTGGCCCCCTGTATTTGCAGATGTTCATCTTTTATTCAAGGCAGTAGAAAGTGCCAGAAGGTTAAAACAAACAAACAAACAAACAAATAAACAGGAGACCCTTCCGAAGGTATGGAACCAGCTGAGGTCATGTTCCCTCAGGGAGTGAGCTAGTTGAAAAATGACAACAGACCCGCAGAGGGGACTTGAAACCCTGCCCTGTAACTTGGGGCACAAATGGGCCAAGAACAGCCAACTACCAGTTTTTCCCGCTAGCCATTGTACCACCAAATGGCATCCCACCTGGGTTGGGATGTAGAGAACTCAAGTCACATCCTTCCTTCCTAAATGGGTGGCCCTACCCTACACATGCACCCAACTCACCCCACCAGGAGTCCTATAGGTAGAGGGTGTAAATGGTTAAGAATGAGGAAAGGGAACAGGAGGATCCAGGGAACCAAGAGTCAGAGGGAAGTAGCATAGAAGCCATTCCAGGATGCATGAAGGTGGCAAGGATGCAGCACCCAGAATTGCTAAGGCTCCATGTCACCAGCACACACTCCACTGTTCAACCAGAGTCCACAATTATGGACTTCCAGAGAGCAGAATTTGAGCATGAAGTATGAAGCCAAGCTGGTCACTTCTGAGCACAGGACCCTGTGGGAACCTGTCCTGTGTGCAGGGTGGACACGGATTACTCCTAACAAAATAAAACCACAGGAAGCTATACAATGGCTCCCTTGCTGTGACCCACAGCACATCAAGAAGGGAGAGTGAGGGAGGGACCACCAAGTAAGCCTGCCCCAAGAATGACATGGGGGTAGGGTGGGGTTATATGTTTATAGGATCCAAAAGGCAAAATGGCCCCACAGATCAGGCCCAAAGTCATGCTTCTCCACTTGAGAAGTAGTTATGAGCACCATGTGTACAACACACAGAACCCTTGACCCCAAAGCCTCACAGTCAAGAGATATAAACCAGGAGACCTAGGCGCTCAGATGTCAGAGGACATACCTCTTCTGTCCTAGTCCATAGGACAGAAGGGAGGAGGGCCACAGAAAAACACTATGTAACTCAAATGAACAAACACATGTCCAATGCTCACTGGCTCCAAAGTCCAGAAGTAGTGGGAAGAATAAAAGCAAGAGCTAAGCTCAACAAAGCAAAACAAGCCCTGAACACCAAGGCCAGAAAGGCTGAGAGAAGTCAGCGGGAAAGAGCAAACTGTTCCTGGGAAGCCAGGGCAGACAGGGAGGAGGAACACCTGAGCAGAAAGGTCTGGAGGATGCAGGGCTCTGACAGCAAAGCCTTGAGCCCAGAACCCCCATCTCAAAGGTACAGCACAAGCAGAGGGATGAGGGTATCTCTGGGGACCTGGAGCATGCTCAGTTCCATTTCACTGATGTGCATGGACCATGAGGGATGGGAAATAACTCTGTAGATACACTGCAAACAACATCATGTCAATAGGGCAGCGTCTTAGTCCCCAGCTCTTAAACCCTAGCTTGTTTCCATGACTAAATGTGGGGTCCACAAAAAACATTTCTACATAGGGGCAGTGACCAGAAAATAATCAAAACTCCAATGTGTAATGTTGTACCACATAACTTTACAGCAACCTTGGTTCTGAACATGCAACATGTGCACTTTGGTAGGCATTTTGTTCTGCTTTTGTTTTTACTGAAACAGGGTCCCACTGTGTTGACCAGGCAAGTGTTGAACTCACAGAAGAACTCACCTGCCTCTGCTTTCCCAGGGATAGGATTAAAGGCATGGGCAACCACATCTGGCTAACATGAGTACTTTGCATGGGGCATTCCATTGTGCTCAGATTTAAAACCACCATGTGTTATAAATGCAATGTTTTAATATATGTACAAAGTTTTCTGTTCTTAAAAAATATCATAATTGGTCTAAAGAGACAGCTCAGTGGTTAAGAAACTGGCTGCTCTTCCAGAGGACCAGGGTCAATGCCCAGTACCCACATGGCAGCTTACAACTATCTGTACCTCCTGTCCAGGGGATCCCACACCTTCACACAGACATACATGTAGGCAAAACACCAAAGTACAAATAAATAAATAAATAAAATATCATAATTGTTTAAGAAAAACAAGAATTTTTTTCCATATTTTCCTGACATTCCTCAATATGTATTAAATTTGTTTATCTTTGGGATTATATCATGTTATAATTTTGATTTTAAAAATTGCTTCATGAGGCTAGCCCAGTGGGACATGCCTGTAATCCCAGCACTTATGCAGTAGAGGCAGGAAGAACAGGGGTACAAGACATCCTCAGCTACAGCAAGTTTGAGGCCAGCTTGCCCTGTCTCAATCCCTCTCTCACTTCGAAATATTGCTATTTGAGTTGCCAACTAAAGCTGTACAGAAAATTGGTATGTGAATTTTGGCTTGGGATTTCTGAAATGGTCCTAAAAGCATTTCTCCCATCTTGCACTATTTATGCAAAGCAGCATTTTCAGCACTCAGAACTCAAAAGACCAAACCATCCATCAGCTCTGAAAGGCATAGTAGACACTCTGTCACTCTGTGTCCTACAGAACCAAATACCCAGATGGGATTTATTTCTTTATGTAAAAGCGAGCAAGTACACCCATCTTGTTAGTCTGCAAATTTGCTTTCAATTTGATAAATGATAAAAGTATACAAACACAAGAGCATTGTTTCAAAATAAATGCATGATTTATTATGAGTAAAAAATTGACTTAATGCTTACTTTGAGGGTTTTTTTTTTAAGACGTATTTATTATGTATATAATGTTCTGCCTGCATGTATGCCTGCACACCAGAAGAGGGCACCAGATCTCATTACAGATGGTTGTGAGCAGTCACATGGTTGCTGGGAATTGAACTCAGACCCTCTGGAACAGTAGCCAGTGCTCTGAACCTCTGAACCATCTCTCCAGTCCTACTTGAGACCACATGAAAATTGCTCAGGCAAAAAAAAAAAAAAAAAGGGCTGCAAGAGGAGAATGTGTAAGGGATCCTGTGACAGTCCAGTTTCAATTTCTAAAATAGAACACATCTATGACAGAGCAATACAGTTTGGATCCTGAAATCCCGCCCCCCCCCCCCCCAAAGGCTTGGTCACCAGCCTGTAGCACCATTGACAGTGGGGGTATGCCATTGCAGGGGATACTGGAAAGCAATAGGGTCAAAGAACCATGGACTAAAAGTATTTAACAATGAGCCAAAGAACCTTTCTTTGTTCTAAGTTAATTCTTCAGGTATTTAGTCAGAGTAGAATGCTAACACAGGTAATGTATAAAGGAAACCAGTTTGCTTTAGCTCATGATTCAAGAGAATGGATATGCAAAATTGGTTGTCACATCCAGTGAAGACCTCATGTCAAGATGCCTCATGAGGGATCAGGGACGTGGCTCATGGATACAGTACCTGCACTAGCATGCATGAAGCCCTTGGTTTGAATCCCAGCATTACAGGAAACTAGCTGCAGTAGAACATGCCTATAATTCTGTTGACAGAGGTTTCTGTCCCCTCTGGTTCTGCAGCCATTTAGTCCCAAAGAAACACACAGAGGTCTACATTAATTATAAACTGGTTGGCCTAGTAGCTCAGGCTTCTTATTAACTCTTATATCTTACATTAGCCCACAATTCTTGTCTGTGTTAGCCATGTGCCTTGGTACCTTTATCAGTGAGGTGTTCTCATCTTGCTTCCTCTGCATCTGGGTCATGATTGCAGAATGACCTTTCCTCTTCCCAAAATTCTCCTGTTCTCATCATCCCACGTATATTTCCTGCCTGGCTACTGGCCAATCAACATTTTATTAAATTAAATTATATTAAAACAATACAACTGACAAATCATTAAAGGATATAAGATCATTGTCTCACAGCATAATTCCATCACTCTAGATGCAAAAGCAAGGGGATCTGAAATTCAAGGTCATCCTCAGCTACATAGTGAATTCGAGGTCAACTGGGACTACATAAGACTCTGTTTCATAACAAACATGTTGCTTCAATGTGGTGAAAATAAAGAAGGTTAGGCAGGCATATGGCAGATTTGCCTAGGTAACAAAACAAAGCTAACTAGGCAGATCCAGCAAGAACTGCATTGGTCCCTCTTAGGACCGAATCAGTTCTTAAAGGGACCACCACTCCCGAGCTCTCATACTCTAAGGACAGAACATTAACTTGAGTTTCAGGCAGGCAAATCACATTCAGACCACAGCAGGCAGATGGTCTATGCAGTGTGCAGAGAGCTGCCAATAGCCAGGAAAAGTGCTGCAGCATGAGGGAATCAGCACAACAGCAGCATACTCTGCCACCTATGGGCCATGTGACCTGGCTAAGTTACCACAGCTTCCTTGTCTATGCAATGGGCATTACAAAATTGCTTGCAGCCGCCGGGCGGTGGTGGTGGCGGCGCACTCCTTTAATCCCAGCCCTCCAGAGACAGAGGCAGGCGGATTTCTGTGAGTTTGAGACCAGCCTGGTCTACAAGAGCTAGCTCCAGGACAGGCTCTAAAAAGCTGCAGAGAAACCCTGTCTCGAAAAAAAAAATTGCTTGCAGCCTGGCACAAGGGCTGGCATCCACAGGCTCTCACACATCTGATAAGTTGCAGAGCTAGTGTTGAGTAACACCAGGGATCTAGAGAAGACACAACCCTTCTTAGGCAGTGAAGTCCACAAAGCTTACAAGGGTCAAGGTCAAGGTCACTCACAGAAGACATCTAGACCAAAATAGACGACAAAGGTCGAAGCATGTCTGGCTGAGGAAAGCCAATCAGAAAGCATATCACTCAGCTGCTTCTTAAAGATTTATTTATATGTATAAATGCAGCCCTTGTATCAATAGGAGGCTAGAAAGTGGTGCCAGATCCCCTGGAATTGAAGTTACAGATGGTTGTGAGCCACTATGTGGGTGCTGGGACTCTAACCTGGGTCCTCTGCAAGAGAAGCCAGTGTTCTTAACCGCTGAGCTATCTCTCTAGCCCCACTCATCTGGGTTTACTCAAGAGAACCTAAAACATATGTTTACACAGAAGTTCACAGTGGCAAAGTGGAAACCCGAAATTCCATCAGCTAATGGCTAGAGAAACAACAGTTTGTCCACACAGTGGAACGCTGTTTTGACAGTAAAAAGAACAGACTTCTGTCACCTGGTACTAAGCCATGGATTGAAGGCACCAGGCTTAGTGGGAGTGAGAGAAGATAGGTCAGAAGGCTGTGTGGCTGTGCCATGTGACTGCACTAGGAAAAGTCCAGAGCAAGCAATACAGACAGAAACCTGACAAGGGAGGGAGGACTGTGCCAGGGGCTGGGCAGCTGGCAGTTAAGTGTTTACAGGTTTTGGGTTTCTTTCTACACTGATGAAAAGTTCTAAAATTAAACAGTCAAATGGTGATGATAGTACAATTTTGTGAATTAAACCAGAACCCACTTTTTAAAAATGTGAATTCAGTTTAGAGAGATGGCTCCCTGGTTAAGAGCACTTGCTGTTCTTGCAGAGGACAGAGTTTGGTTCCCAGCACCCACATGGAAGCTCACAACTGTAACCCTAGTTCCAGGTGATCAGAAGTCCTCTCTGGGCTCTGTGGGTACTTCAGATATGTGGTGCACACACATATGTGAAAACACTCATAAACATAAAATAAGCAAATCTTTAAAAGAAATTAGAACAAGGTCATTTAATACATGAAAATCTCATAGGAATAATCTTATAACTTCAGGTAGAAACAGCAGTGGACAGCAAACTAAAACCCGTGGAACAAGTATGGCCCCAGTTTGTTTGTTTCCTTGCTTGCTTGTTTGTCTTTTGAGACACAGTTTCTCTGGTGTAGCCCTGGCTGTCCTTGAACTCACAAAGATTCATCTACCCCTGCCTCATTAGTACTGGTATTTAAGGCATGCTTCACCACTATCCAGCTCCCTGCCTGCTTTTATAAAGTAAAGTTTTATCAGGACCCATCCACTCACTGCTGCATATCTTTGGCTACCCTGGAGCAACAAGGTCCCAGGTGAAAAGATGTGACAAAGGCATATGCCCAGAAAAACTTGGTCCCATTCACTATGCTGCCCATCACAGAACAAGATGGCCAACTTCCGATCCAAAGCAGGACCCCTGGAGTCAGGTCACAGCTCATATTCTGACTTAGCTACAAGGCAACTACACACCTGCCCCACCCTCACCCCAATGTACAGCCATGTCTGGTAAGACCACAATCCTCACTACTCACCTCATCATCGTGTCTTCCTCGAGAGTTTTAACCTGTACCCTGCAGACCCACCTCAGCTGTCCCCAGGGTCTCCGCCCCAGCTCTGCAATTCTGGTTCTTTAGTTTTCAGATCTGGGAGTATTTGCATTGTCTCTTCCGTGCTTCAAGAAGCTTAAGACCAAATACGTTTTAGATCCCAGATTTTCCCACGTGGGCCACTCATTTCATGCATATACCTTGCTTATTCACAGGAAGTATCCACACTACCCGAAGTTCTGAAGGCAACGACCCGTGTACTGAAGGCCTAGGTAACATCCGTGGTCACTGTTAGCTGCACTAGTCAGAGGTGATAGACTTTCTTTTTTAAATAATGTTTAAAGATGTATTTATTTACATGGTACTTACTCTATCTGCATATATTCCTGCTTGCCAGAAGAGGGCATCAGATCTCATTCTGATGGGTGTGAGGCACCATGTGGTTGCTGGGAACTGAACTCAGGACCTCTGGAAGAGCTGCCAGTGTTCTTAATCACTGAGCCATCTCTCCAGCCCTGGGAGAAGTTTTAAACAACTGTGGCCAAGTGGGGGAGAAGTTAGGTCATCAGGGGCACGGGCTTTAAGGGGATTATCAGGACCCCACTCTTTCTTCCTTCCCTTTGCTTCCAGTTGCCATAAAGTAAGTGATCTTTCATGATTAAAGTATGCCATGGGCCAAAACACATGAACTGGAACTGCTAAAATCATGCATCAAAAATTTCCTGTTCTTGTCTGTCCCAGGTACTTTGTCCACCATTATGACAAGCTGAATGACACACTCTTCTTCTTTTCCTTCCAAGAGGTCAACCTCTAACCCAGACAGTCTGCTACCACGAGGCAAGGCCACACACTAGAATCCCACCCCAGAACTAGCCGAGAAGTAACACCCAATACACTGAGCTAGCAGACCACAGCTACCCTCATCTATACATGTGTTTGGAGGTCTGGAGTGCTTAGAAAATCAAAAACAGCATGGAAACTGAGAAGGAAAAAAAAGGATTCCTACTGCCCACTGTGGCCATCACCTCTGTGGACAGCTTTCCCACTTCCACCCAGCAGACAGCTCCTGAGACAGAGGTACCTACCTCTGTATGGGCACCAAGCCTGCTCCCAGAGTCAGCGAACACCTGCACACACACAGGCCAGGCCTCTGAACACGAGGAGGGGAATGTAAGCTACCTAAGAGATAGCTTCTACTCGCTCTACTTCTCCCTTGGCAGTGGCTCCCCCTTCCTGGCTGGAGCAGTAGCCAGTCATGAGAGGACACAGTAACGGAGGCTGCGGCCAAGGCAGGAGCCTGCCAAGGGCAGCCGGTGCAGTCACCTTCTGAGTCCAGAGCCTGGATCTTCAGCTCCAGTGGAGAGTCTTCAAGATAGAGCTCACGGGTAGTAGAGACGATCTGAATGCCATGGATGAGATCAACGATGGCGTCGCAGCGCAGCACCTGGCCTGTGGCTACAGGGACAGAGAGGAGTCAGAACTGAGAATGGTGTCCAGCCACTGTCCCACCTCCAGGGCCACCTCCATGGTGGTGACTACAGTAACCAACAAGTCAATACACCACTAAGGAGGTGCTAAGGAAGTGCTGGATCACTGAGCTACATGTTCAGCCCCTGCTACGGAATTATTTTATTTGATTTGTGTGAGTGGATATGTTCTGTGTAAATGCCCCAGAACTAGTGCACATTCGTGCAGTTGACAATGGAGGCCAGAAGAGGGTGTTGGGCTCTTGGAGCTGGAGTTACAAGCAGTTGTGAGACAAGAAATTGGGCGCTGGGAACTGAACTTAGGTTCTCTGCAAGGACAATACATGTTCTTAATTGCTGAGTCATCTCTCCAACCCTACATTTTAAATGTTGAATACTATCCCCTCCCCCCCACCCAAGCTTTTAGTTTTCATTTTTGAAACAAGGTCTTACTGTAGCCCTGGCTGTCCTGGAACTCCCTACGTAGGTCAGTAGACCAGGTTGGCTTTGAACTCACAGAGATTCACCTCTCTCTGCTTCCCAAGGGCTGGGATTAAAGGCTTGTGCCCAGCCTGCTATCTCACGTGTTTCATTGTGCTAAACATTTAGTGTTCAGACTCAGTTTAGCATAATGAACACTAGTTTGGTTTTTCAAGACAGGGTTTCTCTGTTTAACAGCCCTAGCTGTCCTGGAACTTGCTCTGTAGACCAGGCTGGCCTTGAACTCACAGAGATCTGCGTGGCTCTGCCTTCCAAGTGCTGGGATTAAAGGTGTGCGCCACCACAGCCTAGCCAGGAACACTAGTTTTATGTGCAGAACAACTTGGGCTATTTAGCTTATTTCCTACCTAGCATAGATTCCCATATTTGTTGGGTCACAGCATATCAAAGTTATTGGTTTTTTAAATTGTATTTTAATTGTGTGTAGGGTGTGTAATTGTGCATGGGTATGTGCCTGTGGTGCTCATGGACATCAAAGGCTTCAGATCCCCCTGGAGCTGGAGTTCCAGGTGATTGGGGGCCATCTGATATGGGTGCTGGGAACTGAACTCGTGGCCTCAGGAAAAGCAGGATGTGGTACAAATGGCTCTGACCTCTATCCAACTCATAGTTTTCTTTTGAGGTTGGTTCAGTCTGGTTCTGAACTACTACACCCAAACAATCCTTCTGCCTCAGCAATACAATATAAGAATTTTTAAGGTTCTTGATACATGGGCTAATACAGACGAGCAAGTGTTTCTATCTGGTGCCTGGAGAATGGTCAGAATAACTAGTTTTGTACACGGTTGTCTTCATACTAGAGAGTTCTCCAGGTAATGTTGTTATTGTAAAAAAAAAAAAAAAATCTGTGCTTGTATCCACGTATCCACCTTGTAATGCAGTAGACAGACTTATGGAATGCTGATGCAGTAAAACAAGGAGACCAGTGAAATGACTACACAGACCTAGAGACGAGTTCAATCCCCAGAGCTCATGTGAAGGAAAAAGGAAAGAACTGACTCCATAAAGATGTCCCCTATGTCAAAGTGTGCTTTGCCACATGCCCCCTACCACCACCACACAAAAGGAACAACTATAAGGAGCAAGCACCAGCGTGAGTCCTGATCTTGGTGAACTGGCAGAGTACAGAGTCAGGCAATATGATTGCCACTTCCCTTCGTGGTTACAGCCTGAACACAACTTCACTTTCCTGGAGGATTTTTTTCCTCACAGCTTTAAATGTGGGTTCACAAGGTGACAATGAGAAAGCTAGAGTCTTCCTGTATGGATGGCTAGGTTAATGCTTGGTTCCTGGTGTGAATTGGGTTTCAGAACACAGGAGATGGTTCTAAGCCAGCACTGCACCGGAACACAAGAGGGACTGGCCCCGGGAGTATAGCATCGCAGGGGATCCTAGAACCAATCCACCACAGATATTGAGGAGAGCTGTACTCCTTGATGATAAATCAAATATGGGGAAAGAAAATTCATGGTTCCCTACTAGGTCAATTTTCTTCATTTTGATTTGACACCAGTTAATAGCACCTGGGGTAATAAATTATAATTTATGGGTTTTAAAAGTCAATCTCCACAAGGTGAAATGCTGCAAATTCAGGAGGAAGGACCAGAACGGTGCTTCCTAGGCTCCAGGTAGAGGTCTCAAGGAGGTGTTTCCCTGTTTGACATCCCCGTCAAGGATCTCCCACGGCACATGAAACCCTTACTGATGTCCTCTGCGAAGATGATGCTGGTCAGGCGGGCTGGCTGGGTCAAGCGGGCCTGCACCACTGCCTTCTGGGAGCACTGCTGTTCATTGGGGCTCAGTGGCTCTATGCTGGCTACCTCTGGCCGGGTGGATGACCTGCAACGAAAAGAGGAAAGGTCACTTCCTGGAGCCATACTACAAGACACAGCCAGGCCCAGAAAGAGCAGTAGAAGCAAGGAACCTCATATATCAGCCTAAAAGGAAAACGGAGAAGGAAAGTAGCCAAGCCAAGACCTTCTACTGTTAGACCTCCCCAGCCTGAGCAGAGTCACTGCACATAGCCCCCACTGGGAAAAATCAAACCAGACACTGGGCACCTGGACATAGCCTTGGTATCCAACAGTCTCTAACTGAGATACACAGAGAGGTATGAGGCCTCAGGGGGAAAGCCCAAGACCCCAGTGAAACCACAGTTAGTACTGCGGCTCCGACCCTACACACACACACACACACACACACACACACACACACACACACACACACACTTATAGTGACTTTTAGTTTATACATTAGGGGCCCAGAAAGAGAATAAGAGTGGTAACATAATAAAATACAAGTTATAATAAGACTGTAATGAAAGTTATTTTGTTGTTGCTGTTGTTGTTGTTTCGAGACAGGGTTTCTCTGTATAGCCCTAGCTGTCCTGCAAATCACTCTGTAGATCAGGCTGGCTTCAAACTCAACAGAGATCCACTTGCCTCTGCCTCCCAACTGCTAGAATTAAAGGCATGTACACCTGGCTATGAAAGCTATCTAAAACTTATCAGTTGAGTGGTTTACTTCTGGAATTTTCCATGTAATATTTTCAGCCTTTGAGTTATTCACATAATTCCCCATCAACAGGAAAGGTGCTTACTCTTGAGGAAAAATACTGGTCTCTCTGCTGATCCAGGCTGGACTCAGAACATCCACACCCTGATATTATCCTTTGTTACAATATGGCTTCTTCAGGGCCTGGAGACCACTAAGTGCAATGACAATAATCGCGGGGTCCCTCTGCACTTGGAGTTGGCATCACAATCACATGGGGGGGGGGGGGCGGGGAGAAAGGCAGATGAGCACATCAGCAGGTAAGTCAGGACAGCCTGAAACACGGTAGGGAAGCCATCAGGTGTCACTGCCCCAGCTCCTTAATACAGGACAGCAACAGTCCCACATCACAGTAAACTGAGCACAAATGTCAGAGTCTACCAAATGTGGCACTGGGGATGCTAAGTGGGTATTCACTGTTACTACAGGTCCCAGGGAATCCTTGGGATGAATGTCACAGAGATGGCAGGGTGATGGCAGGGAGACCAGTCCACATGTTCCTGAGGGGGAGAGCAGACAGGAATGCTGCACTCTGACAGTAATCTGTACAAAGTGACCAAGGTCCCAGGGCAGGACAGACACGGAACAGAGTGCCAACAGTCAATCCTCAGTTTTGCCCAGCTCAGTCTCCAACACAATACAGGGATGCTAGAGTCTGTCACAACTAGAAGTCAGCCATGATGGCGCTTGTCTGTAATCCCAACAACTCAGGATCATCTGTAATTCAAGGCCTTCAGTTACATAACAAGTTTGAGGGCAACCTAAGCTACATAAAAAAGCAACAGAATATTGACTAAGATAATACCTGTTTCTTTCAAATCCTGTGTGGTACTAGGCTTTAAGTTGTTTTACCATGTTGAAGGCTATTGATTCAGAACTGATGATAAAGTACCTCTCTCTGGTTTGCACTCTAGCTATCTGCCCATTGATTCTTGGAGGGGGATGAGACAAGAAGCTGGCTCGGAGCTGGGAACAGGACACAGACAGTAGAGACCACCTCACTATGATATTTAGAGGACCTTTAGCCATAAGGGAAAGAAGGAATTGCAGGTCAGTGTGTTTCCCTGAACCTTGGCCCCGGTGTTCCGCCTCCTTCAGACCTCCCCCAAAAGCAACCGCAGACATCCTCAGACCTACAGGAATGCGGTTTGGGCCCAATCAGGGGTTACTGCCCCAGGCCACATGACTAACAGAAGTCTGAACCATCTGGTCTGACCTCAGCTTAGAAGCCTCTCTCTCTCTCTCTCTCTCTCTCTCTCTCTCTCTCTCTCTCTCTCTCTCTCTCTCTCTCTCTCCTTTAACTTTCCCATCTCTGTCCCTTTGTGAATGCTGTCCCAGCACATCGCATGCCCTTGTTACCAGCTCATCTTGCCCACCTTTGAGGTTGAGGCAAAGGAAACTCCTCCTTGAGGATCCTCCTCTCCTTCCCCACTGCCTCTGGTCCTCCTGGAGTCTCTAATGTCATTCACTGAATCCATGTGGAGTAGTCAGCTTTTCAAAAGAATGACAAAATATCTCTCAAAATTTCAGCATCTAAGGTGATGCTTACTTAGGTCTGAGGTTTCAGAAGTTCTAGTCCACAGTTAGTTGGTTCTTTTGGTTTGGGTGTGTGGAGACCCAGGAAGCTGCTCACAAGGGGAGACAGGCTGGCTGGAGTCCCAGTAACCCTGCAGGGACACATTCCTAATGGTAACTTCCTTTCTCTAAGCCCTGCTTTCTCAAGGTTCTGCTGACTCCCACGCCTGAAGCCCACAGGCCCCAGAGGGACATTAAAGATCAACACCATGTGAGAATCTGCTGGATTATCTGTGAAATCTGAGAGGAGTTTAGCACAGACACTAATCTCTGCCTTTGTGGAGCTCATGCTTCAGAGGGAGGCAAACAGGAAAAAACAGAACAGAGGGAGAAACAGAGTCTTAGGAAGGAGGACTTGGGGCTTGGGTGAGCATGAACCAGGGAGGGGAAGCCTCTAACTTCCAGTAGGATGGCTGGTAGAACGAGGTGTGGCTGAGAGATTTCATGCTCTTGGAAGAAAGGCAGGTCTGCCACCAGTGCCAATCAGTGTTACCAACTGAGGCAGCCACATGGTTTCCTTCCTTTTTCTATTAGCATTATACTGAGTTTACTTTTGCATCAAGCAAGCTCATGTTCCTGGGATTCACCCTCTTGCTCATGCTGAGCTATCCCTGTCATTTCCCTGGATTTAAAAACTCACACTGTGGTGAGGGGTTTGTGTTGGGGTCTGTGATTTTCCTTTTCCTAGACTGTTTCTCTATGTGGGCAGTTGTGTGGGACTCCTGAACCGAGTAAGGGACTGTCTGCTGCTGCACTTCCCTGTCTGGGGAAGCACTAAGGTCTGCCTCAAGGGTTCACAGAAGGCTCAAGGGAGGAGCTTTGTTTACACCAAAGTTTTTAGGTACAAAGTAAATTTTAGCAAGTGTGTGGAGTGGACCAGAAAGTCTTGGGGTCTGCATGGCTTTCCAAGTGTGTTCAGAACTGGCTCAAAAGTTGCACTCTGCAAGCAGGTCAGGTGACAGGCTCACAGAAGTGGAAACCAGGTTCAGTGACTGTCATACAGCCATGCCACCTCCTCACAGTCTCCTGCCTTGTTCCTTCCAAAGTCCCCAGATGACAAGAGCTGCCCTGCAAGACTAGGTCCGAAGGTACCCTCTTGCTGCCAATAGTACACAGGTGCAGGAAAGACAGTCACACATTCAGGGAATGCCCTTGACCTCCATTTACCCTTTTCTATAACAGCACCTAACTCTCCTGTGTAGACCTTCCTAGGATGATGTCAATGGGTCCCTCAAGTTCTCACACTGAAATCTTAGCTCCCAAGATGACAGAACTGAGGAGTGATTAGGCTGTGGGAACAGTCTCCAGAGAGGGCTCAGTGCCATTTAAAGAGGCCTCTTGGAGTTGCCTGGTTCCCTCCTTCCACCCAAGGATACAACAAGAAGCTGGCAGTTTGCAACTGGGAAATGGCTTCATAACACAGTCACTTAGGCACCATCTGTGACTTCACTAAGCACTAAGGGAAATACATTCTCATTATTTCAAGCCACTCCTCTGTCTATGGGTTTGTAATAGAAGCCAGAAGAGATGGAGACCTCTTCCTCCCTCAGTTCAGGAGGATCCCAGAGCACTCCGGCCTGTGGATACCAACAGATACACTACGGGGGCCTGGCCAACAAAAACCTTGTGCACTCTGTCCACAAAGAGGGGTTTTGACTGTCACACATGCCTAGGGTGGGTCCAATCGGAACAGGTGCTGTGCCTTATGCCCATACAGTGGGCTGCAATGCATCTTGATACCCTGAGAGGGCCAAAGGATATCACAGCCAAGACCTAAGGACCAAAGAGCAGATCCTGGTGACCATGTATTCATTCCCAAACCCGATACAGAAACTTGAAACAAATCCTGCTTAAGAGACTCCTTCAGGAACCAAAACTACACCCCTCTGTTGTACTGCAACCATTTTGGTTTGCTTCTCCTGTTCCATGCAGCATCACAAGGCCGAGGAGGTGAATCCTCCAGGCTGAGCTCTTCAAGGTTTGCGGCAATGATTCCTCCAGACAAAGTACTCTAGTAAACATCACCATGGTAATGTTCATTATTATACAGTTATTCTGTTCTGTGTCAAACAGTAAAGTGTGATGTGCACAGCTGTGTCCCCAACAGTCCTATTAGAATCCCAGGTGACACATGAGGAAACCTCCACACGATGTCATCATATCCCTAGTAAACAATGGTTTCAACACAGCTCGGTCAGGAAGGTATGATACAACCCTGCTCCTTTGCACTGGGTATAGCATCATAGCATCCAAACACAGAGTTTAGAATTTCCCGCCCTACCTGGTGCCACCTGCAAAGAGGGTTGAGCTCCCAGACCCTGCAGAAGATGGCATCAGTCACCACCTAATCGGCCCCACCCCTAAATGCACCCTCAACATTGTTTCTTAAAGTTAATTGATGTTTCTTTTTCAAAGTTGATGAAGGAGGCTGAGCGAGCCAGGCACTATCTGAGGAACCCTAGACGACTTCACAGCCCTGCCACCCACTGATGGGAGGCTCCAGGTCTCAGGCCCCTCAGCAGCAGTGGGTATCACTCGTGCAGAGCAGGTTTAGGGGCTTTAAAAAAAAAATAGCTGTAGGATTGAATGAGGAATATTTAAAGGGTTAGAAGACAAATGAACTCTACTATCCTGGCTCCTGCTGGGCATCGGTAGGAACACTGTAACACTGGGAATCTCTTTCTGTTCCTGCCGTTTTTAGCCAACAAGAGCAGCTGCCTGGACACCAGCACCTTCTCATGAACCTTCTCTGCCACTACGGTTTAGTTATGGTTATGGTTCCCAAAAAGTCTTGTCCTGGACATCTAGTCACTGAGAGATAGAAGAACCCTAAAGAAGTTATTCCTAGTCCTATGGAAGTCAGGACATTGAAGGCAAATCAATGGAGGAGATACTGGGACCCTGACGCCTTCCTCTCATCCCCCTTTTTACTTCATGGCCACCATGAGGAAAGCACCTGACCTTGGCCCACGACCCACTCCCACCATGATCTCCTGCCTCAGCACAGGCCCAAACCATTTAGACTGATCTCTCTGAAATGTGCACTAAAACAAAGCTTTTCTCCTTTAAGTTGCTGATCTTCGTCGTTTTCTCATAGTAATGGAGACCTGATACACCTACCATGGGGCCTTCCCCATCACCAGACTCGGTACAATCATAAATATTCAAGCACTACTTGTATCTTTTTGTTATTTATTTTAAGTGTATGAGTATCTTGGCTGCTTGCATGTCTGTGCACCATATGTGTGCCAGAAAAGAGCATGAGATCCCCCAGAACTGTGAGCCTCATGGTGGGTGCTTAGAATTGAAACCAAGTACATTTAACTGCTGAGCCGTCTCCCATTCCCTTCCTTCCCCTCCTTTTCTTTTTAAATTAATTCTCTTTTACTGAAAAGGTAATGTAAAGGAAACCCTACACATCAGGGTAAATAGTCACTATTGTACTTTCCGGAAAATGTTCTTTTCCTGGGGGCCAGTGCTTCCCACAGAAGTGCTCAGAAGCAGGCAAGCACTTAAGATTTCTAAAAAAGAGGAGGCTATGAAGGGGACAGTAACTTGGAAAATAAAACTTTTGGTTAATGTGTTTAAAAGAAAGAAAAGCAAGTGGGAGGGCAGTTGGCAGGGGCTGGTGCAGGAGGAAGTGGGGAGCTAGTGTTTAACGGCTAAGGAGTTTCAGTTTTACAAGACAGTGTTCTGGATGGAGGTCAGGGTGCCCTCATGCACTGAGCTGGGCAAATGGTCAGGAGGCAAATTGTGAATTGTATATTTTTTGTTTTAAAACAAAAGAGGGGCCGGAGAGACAGTTCAGCAGTTAAGAGCACTTACTGCTCTTGCAGAGGACCCAGGTTCAGTTCTGAGTACCCACCTGGTGACTCACAGCTGCCTTTAGCTTTAGTTCCAGGAGATCCATCACTCTCTTCTGGCCTCCATGGACACCAGACATGCATGGGGTGCACATCCATACACACAGGTAAACACTCATACACATATAAGAAAACAAATCTTAAGAAACGTCTCAACATATTGACTCAAGAAAACCTTTACTTTACGGAAGTCTAAGGATTAAGAGTGGAGTATGAGACGCTGGGGGTGTGGTTTGGCGGGTACAGTGTTTCCCTAGAACGTATGTGGTCCTGGGATCCAGTCCAGTACCACTAAAGAAATAATGAGGGAGAGTGAGCTTTAAAAGGGTGACATTGTCATCTCCACGGCTGCAAGAGACCCCCCCCCAGCACAGAAAATGTCCCAGCTCTCTGGGTGCCACTGCCTTTAAGGGAGCTCTCCCCTTTTCAGAACACAGGGCAGGACCTGGGCAGGGGTCAGAGGAACCCAGAGACTCAGGAAGGTCAGGCCAGAGAAGAATAATGGAAAAAAACAAGGGGGGATGGTGAGAGAGGCAAAAGAGAGGGATGGGAAGGTGGACCTGGGGGCCAGTGCAACCAAGGCACTCTCCACACATCTGCAAAGATCACCTCTCATGAGTCTGCAGCGTAGAAGCCACCTCAGGGTCAGGCAAAATAGGGGAACCCCACAAGGGAAGTGGAAGAAAACCGCCCGGGCTCCAGGTCAGCTCAAGTCCACAGGCACTTTCCAGAACCTCACTCCCACTGGTCTGGTAAGGTGAGCACACAGGGCCACCTCTCAGAATGCAGCCCCTCAGGAACCTCGGCCGCAGGCAGCTCTTAGGGCCATATACACATGGTTTTCAGAAAAGCAAGGCCCCAGAGACTCAGGCTCAATGCCTGACCTGGTAACCCTTTCCTGTCTCCTAACCAAAGCCCACAAGGTCTCATGTGACCTGGGCCTGCCACCAACCTCACCTTCTGATACCCTTGTGAGAACCAGTTTTGTTTTTTTAATCAAAGGTGCTCAGCCAGACAAGGGTCCATATTCCTGAAAAGCTTCCCTCCCCCTTTTGCCAGTTAGCCAATCAGACTGTAAAGTCAGTTCCCACCAATGACATGAGACACAGGCAGCACCTACACCAGAAATAAGATAAGCTAATTTGGTAAATGTATTAGCTAGCTTCATTTGGGTTCTTGCAGACCCTTTTTGCAAAGAAGAAATCGCCTTGCTGAATTACTTTCACTTCGTTCGTGTGTTTTCCTATCATCCTAACCTCACCAAATGCTTCTCTTCCAAGCCACTCAATCCCAGGTCGGGGCCCTGCACTTGCTGTTCTCTCCAGTGAGAATCTTTGCAGAGCCCAGCTGGACTCCAGGGAGGCATTACCCAGAATACATGTCTCAGACTGCCGTCCACTTCTTCCACAGGCCATGTTCAAATGCTCCCACAGTCCAACTTTGAATTCCAGGAAATCAGGGCATCACCCACTTCTTCATTGTCAACTCCTTCTTAGAGTCCAGTGCAGAGTGACATCACCGCTATTTGTCCACTATGTGTTAAGTGACTGCCTAACCAAGAATAGCTCTGACTGGTGTGAGAATCCTTACTACTAGCAGTGTGGGAACGGGCAGGAGGCACAACTCCCTGCTGTCACTCTCAGCAGCCTGAGGACTTTCCCTGAACTCCTAGGGACCTGACTTAGCAAAAATAGAGAATGTTTGGTTTCAACAAACATGAAAGAATTTCAGAACCAGCCTGTCTATGAAGAGGAGCAGTTGGGGTTTATCGTAGTTGGGGTTTCTACTGCTGTGATAACTTGGGGAGGAAAGGGTGTGTCTCAGCTTACAATTCTAAGGTCACACTCCATCACTGAGGGAAGTCAGGTCAGAAACTCAAGGCAGGAACTGATGCAGAAGCCATGGAGGAATGCTTGCTGCTTACTGGCTTGCTCTCATAGCTTGCTTTCTTATAGCACCCGAGACCACCAGTTCATGGGTGCCACTGCTGACAGTGAACCAGACCTCCCACATCAAACATCAATTAAGAAAATGTACCACAGGCTTACCCACAGATCAATCTGGGGAAGGATATTTTCTTTCTTGAGGTTCTCTCTTCCAAAATGACTCCAGCTTATGTCAAATTGACATAAAAACTAGCCAGCACAGGGTTTATCACAATTTTTCAATCATTTAAAATTATCTTTTCTAATTTATTTTATGGGAATGGGTGTTTTGCCTGTATTGTGCATGCACATAGTGTGTGTGTGTACAGTGACCCTAATGGCCAGAAGAAGGGACCTGATCCCCTTGAACTGGAGATACACACAGTGGTGAGCCTCCATACAAATGTTAGAAGTCAAATCCAGGTCCTCTGAAAGAGCCACCTCTTCAGCCCCCAGATATTTTATAATAGGCTTGAGTACAAAGGTTAAGAGAGAAGTGCTCAGAGAAGCACACTCAAGCGCATGGCTGTCACAATAAGACAGACCCTAGCGCGTGTTCCAGTTCACCAAGGCACAGCCACCCTTCTTTGTCTTTACAATTATCATACATGTAGGAGCTAGAGAAATAGCTCAGCAATTAAGAACACGTGTTGCTCTTGCAGAGGACCTGGGTTTGGTTCCCAGCACCCACATGGCAGCTTATCACTTACAATCATCCATAACTCCAGTTCCAGGGGACTCAGTGCCCTATACTGGCCTCCTCAGGCACCAGGCACACACACACATAAAATAAATAAACTTAAAAAAAATTGTGTGTGGGTGTCCTATTTTAGTGAGACTTGCACATACACACATGCACAGACTTTGTCTCCCTCTCCCCTTGCCTTAAGTACATTCCAGTTCTAGAGAGTGCCCAGACTTTACCTCATCCTCACTCCACTCCCCTGCTTTACCTCTCCCACTTCCCTGCAGACCACCTTCTTGAATTGTCTC
This sequence comes from Arvicola amphibius, assembly GCF_903992535.2. NCBI lineage: Eukaryota > Metazoa > Chordata > Mammalia > Rodentia > Cricetidae > Arvicola > Arvicola amphibius. The sequence continues at coordinate 57,050,644 of NC_052048.2, read as the reverse complement.
GCCCGGCGGTGGTGGCGCACGCCTTTAATCCCAGCACTCGGGAGGCAGAGGCAGGCGGATCTCTGTGAGTTCGAGACCAGCCTGGTCTACAAGAGCTAGTTCCAGGACAGGCTCCAAAGCTACAGAGAAACCCTGTCTTGGAAAAAAAAACAAACAAACAAAAAAATAAACCAATTGTCTCAATTCTCCAAGTTTTTTTTTTTGTGGGTATCATTTATAAATGATACCTTTTAAAGGAACCAATAAAATAGTTTTGCGGATCACTTTCATTGTAAGATAACTAAGTTAATCATACTTGTTGTGTAGCAAGGGTGACTAGGTTCAATGGGAAAGACAAAGGAGCCCGGTAAATCAGCCAAGTCTGCTTGCGCAGATCCCATTCAGTGGGCTGGAAGGGCCTTCTGCTTCAGCTCCCTTGCCATTGTCACTACTCCCCGTGAGTGAGCTGCTATCCTTCCCTCTCAGTCCCTTAAACACAGCAATAAGGACCAGAAGACCTCCCAGTTAAGAGATGCAAATCAGGAAATAAGAAAGGTAACCTTGAAGCTACAGGCTCAAACTCGCAGCAACTTCAGAGAACTTGGAGCTCAGCAGGGAATCCCAAACTGAGCAACACCCCCGGGGCATGGCAGGGGTTAACTTTTCTCTGCTTTTCATCTCAAAGACCTGAAGAACTCCTGGATAAAAGGGCCATGTCTGCCCAGGTGGAGGTAACTGCAGGTCTTATCTGCTTGCCAATTCCCAGAACCTCCAGAAGAGAATCCTCAGAACTAAAGCAGTAAGCTCCGAATAACATTTCTGATCTGTGCTTGATTGACAGACCATCTTCCTGTGAAGTAAAGGGGAAACTGCAACCAAACACCTTCAAAGAAGACACTTAGTCTGAGCAGTCAGCCACGCCTTAGGATCAAAGTAACCAGACACTAGAACTACCCAGAAGGAACTTAGTGCGCCGCTGACACATCTGAGATTTTGAATGCTTTTCCCAGTCTTCCTGAGTAAATAAAAATCTGCCAAGATCCACCAGCAACTCTCAGGAAAGCACAGTGTGGGAAAAGAAAGAAATAAAAAGGTTGTTTTTTAGAAACAAAAGTATAACTACAGAACTTCATAGGGAGCAGTACACAAATACATGCGAGGGGATTCACTTGGAGCCAGCTATTATAAATAGCCAGCTTCCTCTTTCTTGCCCATCAAGCATACAACTTCAGCAAGAGAATGAGCGTGTAGCCCTCCCAAGTAGCTGATCTTCCCGCTCAAAACAAGGCCCCAGGGAGGGATAAAGCGCGCCTCCTCGTGGGTAAAGCACTCACTGCAAAATGCAATGGAATGACTCTGCCTCCACTTGGAGACACAGTCTCACAACCCAGACTGACCTCAAACTGGGTCCTCCTGCCTCAGTCTCCCCAGCGCAGGGACTACAGGGGTGCAATGCCACCCTTATGAGGCAGACTTTTAAAACAAATAGGTTTGAGAACTAAATGTAAAAGAATATGGGTCTGAGCTCTGGGCATCATACAGAACACCAACACACACACACACACACACACACACACACACACACACTCACAAGCTAGTTAAGCCTTAGCCTAGACCAGTTTGTTCTGTATGCCGCGATCCTTTAATACTTTCATGTTGTTGTGACCCCAACCATAAACTTATTTTGTTGCTACTTCACAACTGTAATTCTGTTACTAAGAATCCTAAGGTAAACATCTGATATGGAGAATATCGAATATGTGATCCAAAGGAGTCGCGACCCAAAGGTTGAGAATCATGTCCTAGACAAATCCTTGAGGCAGAAAGGAGGCTGGCAGCTAAGTGTAACCTGAGGGATGGGGGAGCACTACCAAATTATCACTAGTGAGTTAGGGTGTGTGTCAAGGGTGCGACCTGGTCACACCCTACTTAGCTTGCACCCAGCAACCAGAAGCTCTCCCTTCCTCATCTGCCTAGTCAAAGGCTGGATCGCATCACCCTGCTGGGTCAGATCCTGGCCAGGAAATCAAGCAGCATCTTGATCCACCAGCATCTCAGACCCTCGCCTCACACTTCAGAGCTGAAAAATAGACCTCCAGGTCCTTTCATCCAAGACTTATGATCTTCCCAAAGTGGTTCAACGGGTATGGTGGGTCTCCAGCACACGCCTTGCCCAGGTCTTCACAGACCCACACCAGTCAGGCGCCAGGGGTGAGTCTCCCCGTCTCCCATAGACTACAGAGCCCTGGCTGCTCATACTGGAGCTCCTCAGGGCCCTGACAGCAGGGGACCGAGGCCACGTGCGGCGCTGCCCTCTGCAGCCCGCGATCCGAGCCTCCTCCTCCCGCGCAGCCCAGACACGAGTGGCCCGGACGCCATGCGCAAGCGGCGAGCGCGCGCGCCGCGGGGTCACGCGGGGCCGGCTGGAGCGAGCACGCCGCGCACCTGCGGCCCAGGCCCCCTCCCGCGCACCTGCCGCCTCCCGCCGGGGCCCGCGCGCCTCACCAGCGGTAGCAGCCCTCAGAAGCTTCCAGAGTGAAGTTCACGCGCGTGGCCCGCGTGAAGGGCAGCAGCACTTTGGGAATGTTGAGCTTGGCGGCCACGGCGGGGCCCACTGCCTGTAGCAACAGCAGCGCCCAGAGCGCCGGCTGCACCCGCGAGTCCCGCGCCATCCTCCCGGCCTCGCTTGCGCCCCGGCGCGCGCTCCCGCGCCCTCCGCCGGCTCGCGCGCTGGGCAGCAGGTGGCCGCGGGGGGCGGGGCGAGCGCGGTGGAGGCGGGGCACTCGGGGAGGCCGAGTTCGCGCGCTCGTGCTGCACCCCTGGAGCTCGCGGAATCCTGCGCGCTTTTTCAGCCCCCAGGCCGCTTGCGCGTGGCCTCAGGCCGCAGCCGTGAGCGCGTCACTGGTTGCTGGGTGCAGCCTTCCAGCCGGCTCGTTCTCGTTCATACCGCCTTGTCTGGAGCCTCTGGCGGTGGACAAGGACATCGCACTAAGACAGGCGACCCAGAACATTATGGGTTCCCACGTGGAGTGCCGTCATCCCAGGGCACACTTCAGCGAGAAGCCACCCGCTGAAACACCAACGGGCTCCAGAAAGTCTCAGGGTTCCCTGCGACCAGCAGTACATCAGCGGGGCAACACTGGGGACTTTCCAAGAGAGTTACCCCAAAGGTCAGTTAGGGCACAGCACCCTGAATTCAGCGACAAGGTGAGCCTGCGTTCATCGGGAACTGGATAGAGCAGCGGGACCTGAAGGAAAAGTGACCACAGGCTGATGCCACTAGAACTTGAGGCTGAATTTCAGGCTGGCTGGGGAAAGCCTTTTTCTAAGGGAAAGCCTCTGTAATGGATGATAGCGTCTCACTGGGGCCACCATCCCTGGTCTGTGCTAGTTGGTTTTGTTTGTCAACTTGACACAAACTGTTGTCAGATTGACATACCTCAATTGACAAAATGACCCAACAGTTAGGCCGGTGGACATGTTAATTGGGCATTTTCATGATTAATGATTGGTGTGGGAGGGCCCAGTTCATTGTGAACGGTGCCATGTCTGAAAAGGGGGTTCTGAAGTATATAAGGAAGCAGGCTGAGCAAGCCAAAAGCAGCAAGTCCATGAAGCTGCATTTCTCTACGACTTTGCTTTCAGTTCCTGACCTGCTTGAGTGCCTGTTTCTGCTTCCCTCGATGATGGACTATAGTTGGGATAGATAAGCCAAATAAACCCTTTCCTTCCCAAGTTGCTTTTGGCTATGCTCTACTTGCCCGTGGAAATTTTGGGTGGGAGAAGGAGCATGAGGACCCTGGACCAGGAATGTGTGCTTGAGAAGCTTCCCGGAAGAGGGTGTGTCTTCCAGGCTGGGTACCAGTTGCTGTGGGAGGAGAAATTCCATCTTCTTAAAGGAAACAAAAGTGTGGAGAAGTCGGCCCCAGGGTGTCTGTGCAAAGTCCTCCTGGGTGTTCTTGATTTTGCTTTGTTGTTTTTAATTTCCAGTGCTGGAGATCACACACAGAGCTTCAGGTGGCTGAAATTAAAGAAGTTCAAAGGAATTCGTGGTGAAAGTGTAAGACTTTAAGACAATTCTGAAGCCATTTCTGACAATTCTGAATCCTCTCAGCCTCTGTGCCATAGTGCTTCCCCTCCTTCCCTGGGAACCAAGGACTTAACAGCTACACATGCACGTACTCAGTTTCTGAACAATTACCCATATTCATATGTTTTGATTCAGTCCCCTGGGAAACAGGGTCAAAATGACCTCTTACCTCATCTGATCTGGCAACAGCTCTCCAGCCAATTATTGGTAATAGCCCTTTCGAATAAGCCAATCACAACCCCCCTTGCTTCTAAGGCGTTCTCCTTTAAAAGTAGCCTGTACCAGCTAGTCGGGGTCTCTTGGCCTCCCGAATGCTGAGGGACCCTGTCATGACAGAATTAATAAAATCCTCATGCTTTTGCATCAGCTGTGGTATGGGAGGTGGTCTCTGGGAGCGACTCCTCCTCGGTGTTTGGACGCTAGAGTCCAACAAAAGATCCATTCCATCATCCAGTCCCCACTGTGGGCAGCCAGTATCTCCTACACAGAATACATTAGTAAATTTGAGAGTGCCTGGACCCTATGCCAGACAGGTAAACAAAATACATAAAAAGGGACCTGGTGGAGCACAAGGGAGCCTTATTTAGTCTTTGGACCATTAGGGTCACAGGGCATTCTGGCTCCATCTCTCTGGTTATCTAGAAGACAGTAACAGCCAGGCGGTGGTGGCGCACGCCTTTAATCCCAGCACTAGGGAGGCAGAGGCAGGCAGATCTCAGTGAGTTTGAGACCAGCTTGGTTTACAAGAGCTAGTTCCAAAGCTCCAGAGCAACCCTGTCTCAAAAATAAATAAATAAGTAAATAAATAAATAAAAAGTCAGTGACAGGTACATCAGAGGTAGGTAGGTAGGTAGGTAGGTAGATAGATAGATAGATAGATAGATAGATAGATAGATAAATAGATAGATAGATAGAATGTAATTGGCCCCTATAATCTCATAGGAAGTAGCACTATTAGGAGGTGTGACTTTGTTGAAGTGGTTATGGTGGCCTGGTTGGAGGAAGTGTGTCACTATGGGGGTGGGCTTTGAGGTTTCTTATGCTCAGGATACTGCCAAGTGTCTCAGTCAACTTCCTGTTGTCTACAAGGTGTATGGCTCTCAGCTACTACTCCAGCACCATGACTGCTTGCATGCCACAGTGTTCCACACCATGATGATAAATGGACTGAACCTCTGAAACTGTAAGTCCCCCCAGTTAAATGCTTTCCTTATAAGAGTTGCCGTGGTATAGCACGAATAATAAAAACCCAAGACAGATACCAGAGTTCAACCTGAACCCCATCTCTACCAAATATTCAGACCTAGTGGACAAGATCCTGTCTCTATGAATTCTCAAACTCCACACTGAGTTCCTGTCTCTTCCCCTTTATATTCCTCTCTCTGAACAGTCATATTGATCCTATGTCCACCTCACTGTGCTGGGATTAAAGGCGTGTGATCCCAAGTGCTGTAATCACCTTTGTGTGAGTTGTTTCTCTTCTTGTGTAGCCCAGGGTGGCCTTGAACTCACAGAGATCCATCTGTCTCTATCTCCCGAGTCCTGGGATTAAAGGTGTGTGCCACTACTCCCTGGCCTGTATGGCTGCCTTGCTCTCTGATCTTCAGGCAAGCTTTATTTATTAAAACAAATAATATACCCCTATACTGTGGTCATAATGTCTCTTCACAGCAATAGAAACCCTAATACAGAAATACAAACAGCTTTCTTTCTTTCTTCTTTCTTTCTTTCTTTCTTTCTTTCTTTCTCTTTTTCTCTCTCTCTTCTGTTTGTTCATTCTTTCTTTCATTATTTCTTACTTTCTTTCTCATTTATTTCTCTATGTTTATGTCTGTCTGCCATGTAAGGCATATAAAGGTCAGAGGACAACCTGTAGGAGCTGGTTCTCATCTTCCTCCATGTGGGAGTCCTAGGGATGGAATTCAGGCCATCAGTGCTTGATGGTAAAGGCTCTTACCCACCAAACATCTCCAGGGTCCCAGTAATGGATATTTAAGAGAACATCAAGGCTGTTAAAGATGGCAACACATTTTTTAAAAAGTACATTTACCTAGAGAAATGAACATTGATGTTCATACAACCCTGTGTGATTCATAGTTTAAGCCCAAACTGAAAACAGCACAGAAGTCCTTCCATGAACAAGTACACTGTGACATGCTCATAATATGAAGTATTATTCAGCAATAAAAATTACTGTGTTGTTGGCATATATAACAACTTCAGTGACTCTCCAGAAAACTCAACTGGGTGGAAAACAAAGGTGACTGGGACTGGAGAGATGACTTAGCAGATGAGAGCACTTGTTGCTCTTGCAGAGAACCCAAATATAGTTCCCATCACCCACATGACAATGCACCACTGCCTGTAACTCCAGTGCCAGGGGATTTAGCACCCTCTTCTGTCACATCAAGTGTGTGAAGATCAGAGATCCATTTGCAGGAGTCAAGTCTCTCCTACTATGTGGGTCCTGGGAATGGAACAGACATTATCAGGCTTGGCAGCAAGTGCCAGACCCACTGTGCCATCTTGCTGGCCCTTTCATATAGTGTTCTTAAAATGACAAAGTGCAGGATGGGCAAGGGTGGAGCATGACTATCAAAGGTGACGTGACATCAGGGTGATGGGAATTCTAGCTATCTTGACCTTACTCAGGACAACTCTCTGGTTTTATAAGATGTTGCGGTTGGAGAAACAGGTAGGCCACATACAAATTCTCTTTTGTTTCTTAAAACTCTGCATGAATCAACAGGGAGAAAGGGAGGGAGAGTTATAGTTTAATCTGGGCTTATGAATCCTACCCGTTATTCCCAGGATTGTGATTTCTAGTGTGGACCACATACAAAGACCATGTCATGCAAACAGTAAGGCCAGTGGACACACTTGTTGACTGTGTGTTCCTTAGGTAACCAGGACATTTTCCTAGCAAAAACAACCAGTGATTATCAGTAAATCTTTAATAATTTATCTTTCACATTGTACCCCTCCCGCATTACACATCCAGTAAAGAATGAAGTCTGGTGCCCATGGGGGAAGAGCTTTGCTGCCCTCTATATCTCTGCTCCCTCCCACTGCTCTTCTTCCCTCAGTGTTAATGTTAATACTTCATCTGAAAAGGTCTGAGAAGGAATATGAAGTAGCAGCTCCTGTGGCCCCTAACACAACTACCCAGTGACGAGAGAAAAACAGATTGTGTGAGGATGCTTTGTCAACCTGATAAATAAAATAAGAAAACATTTCCTGAAACTTGTCATCCGGTTCCTCCCAAACTTCTGTCTTTTCTTTAACACCCTAAAAAAATTTTTTTTATAATATCTAAGTACCACCTGCACTGTTATTTCCCACTTGTCTTTGAATCAAAGTGTTTACATCTATTTGTTTAAGAAGCGGGCTTTGCTATCTCTCTAAATAGAAACCCAGGACCAGCTGCTAAAATAGGAGCAGCCATGAAATAAATAGAGGAAATAAAGGGATGTCCTGATATCCAGATAGCGTTTCTTGCAGGAGCTTAGAGCCAGGGTTTGGTCTGGGCCATGGAGGATGCCAAGCCAGGGTCAGGAGCCATGGCGCCAGGCTGGGCCTTTGTCTAGGGCACTGAGGTGCACTGGGAGGCAAAATCTGGCACAGCTAACTTTTCCTGTTGGGTGTTGTCATATCGGAGGGTACCCACCACCTTTTTGTAACAATTCAGTACTTTTGAAAAATTATTTTATAATAGAATCACAACAGGTGACGGAATAGTATAAGAGGGCCTGGGGACCTTAAGCCTCATGAATGTGCAGGTGTCATGTGGCACCTACATCAACCCTGGGTCGGTCCCCCTCACCTAGCAGCGACTTCCCTGCTTTGATACACAGATGAAGACAGTGGTGACTCCATCTCCACTTCACTATGAATCTAACAGACCGAGGCCCCTTCTGTATAGACTACCACAATATTGCTGTCAACCTAAAAAGTCAGTATCAATACACTGATCATAAGGTGCACACTCCTAAATAAAAAAAATTGACTTTATTTGTTTATAATTTTTTTCCCAAGTTAGGGTTTCTCTGTAGCTTTGGAGCCTGTACTGGAACTAGCTCTTGTAGACCAGGCTGGCCTCGAACTCAGAGATCTATCAGTCTCTGTCTCCCAAGTGCTGGGATTAAAGGTATGTGCCACCACTGCCCAACAATTTTTATTTATTTTTTATATGTATAGATGTTTTGCCTTCGTGTATGTCTGTGCATCACATGCATGTCTAGAGCCTGAGGAAGCCAGAAGAGGGTGTTGGATTCCATGAAACTGGAATTACAGTTGCTTGTGAGCTGCCATGTCATGTGAGTGCTGGAACCAAGCCTGAGTCATGGAAGAACAGCCAGTGCTCTTGACTGTGACACCATCTCTCCAGTCTTTAACATGAGGGCCGGGCTTGTTGGGGTTTCAATCCTTCCCTGTTCCCACAGCCAGCAAGTCCCAAAGAAAATCACACAGAGGTCTCCATAAGATTATAAACTGATTGTCCCATTAGCTCAGGCTTCTTATTAGCTCTTTTAGCTTATATTAACCCATTATTCTTATCTATGTTAGCTACATGGCTCAGTACCCTTTTCAGCAGGGCAGGTCACATCCTGCTTCTTTGGTGGTCTGGGCAGGACTGGGGAAAGAGCTTCCTTCATCCCAGAATACTCCAGTTCTCATTGCCCCACCTCTAATTCCTGTCTGGTTTTTCTGCCTATACTTCCTGACTGGATACCGGCCAATCAGCATTTATTTAAAACATAATTGACAGAATACAGACAATTCTCCCACCCCACCAGTCCAGTTCCATAAATATATAATACTTTTTCTTCAAGACAAGGGTTCTCTGTGTAATAGTCCTGGCTGTCCTGGAACTCACTTTGTAGCCTTAATATCACAGAGATCTGCCTGCCTCTGCCTCCTGAGTGCTGGGATTAAAGGCAAGTACCACCACCACCCCGCTTAATAGTACATTTTTAAGAAAGAGGAACTTTGGTTTCCTTTCCATACTTTCTGTTATGTTCACTGAGGGAAGATGCCAGTTTTTCTGTCAGCCTCACAGTTTTCAAATTGTCTGCTCTCCACCTGAGACTTCACAGTACTGCACAGGTGACTTCCTGTCAGAGGGATGTTCCAGTCTCCTTGCTGGCCCAAGAAGCAACTTGTGTGAATAAATTTAAGTAGCCCGCAAGGGAGTGTCAGCTAAAACAAAACCAGACCCATGTATCTCAACACTCACACACAGGTTGCTTTGTTACAATGTGTTTTAGGGCATAATCTGACATGGCTGCATAGAACTGCCTGGGGGATTCCGGTCTGTCAGAAGCATTAATGAACTGAGATTCCAGTTAGTTACAGGAGGGCATTTTCCTGCCATTTCTGCACTGTGGGCATTAAAAACTGGTATTGAGAAAAAGCAGGAATCGTTTTTATTTTTTAGCTTTATTTTATTTTTAAATGGAGACTAGAGGAGGGTATTGGATCCGCCTTGAGCTAGAATTACATTACGTTGTGAGATGCCCGGTGTGGGTGAAGGGGATTTCTCAGGTCCTCTGAAAGGGCAGCAGAGACTCTCAATTAACTGAGACTTCTCTCCAGCTCCAAGGCAGGAATCTTTATTGGAAATGTCTTAGTTTATCCCTCACTATTATTATCTCAGGGCTAAAAGAAAATGTTTTAGATCCAAGTATATTAAAAATTGAAAACTGTGGCACTCCACGGAGTCTGCGTGTTGGAGCAAAGGAAGTTCCCAGTCGTGTCCATCTCCCCACTCCTCACCCAATGTTCAGTCAGATTAGAAAGGAGATAAGGAACACAAATGTATTCATGTACAAGAAGACGGCACAGCCCAGGATGTGGTTCCCATAGTCCAACAGGACTCAGCCCTGGAGGACAACGCGGGATGTTTACTGCAACTCAGCGGGCTTGGAGAACACTCAGCGTTTTGATTCAATATCCTGGAGTGTAGGACAGACTGTGGCTCATAAAAGCTCTGCTGAGGGGCCAAACTAGAAGACGGAGGTGTGTGACACAAATCTGTCCAGGTGTATCTGCAGACTCGGGCTTTTGTCTAGCCTGGCAGCAGATGGAGCCCAGGAAAGGGCCTGGGCTGGCTGTTTGCTCTGTGGCAAGTCAAGACAGGAGAACTTTGCAGAAAGGGTTGATCCAAGGAGAGGTCCAGCAAGACGTGACATCTCGATGTAAGAGCCCTCTCTCTCACACAGTGCTACAGCTGGCACCCAGGACTGACAGGAATGAAGTTGACAGGACCTGGATTCTGCACGCGTGCTAATTCAAGGCCAGTAGATCTTCCCCTTACTTTGTTTGGTGAACTGAAGTCTCCAGAAAGAAGCTACAGCCTCAAGCTGAAACCTTCTGCAAGGCCCATGAACCGATTGAAACATCAGTGATGGTGGCAAGGTTAAAATGTCGCTGCTTCTGCAACTAGCGACTGCTTACCTTAGGCCATCTTTAGCTCCATAAGTAGCTATTAGCTTGCCCACCTCTGTGTCAGACCTAACATCCTGTGACTCACAGATTGAAACTCCTAGGGAAGTTTCCACCAACCAAAAGGTTTTAGCATCCAAGGCCTATAGCAGAGGTCTTCCCACTTTGCTGTAATTGCATAGCTAATATTTCTGCCAATATATTTTAAGTGTCTTGGTTTATGGCCTTCCTTGCTATGTTACTCTAAAACCTTCATGAGACTGCTTTCACATTAGAATGTGGAATTTGGGGTGACCTAAATCTGTAATCCAATGACATAGCCACTCATATTTAGCTCCCAAATAAACCATCTCTAATTCCCTTTGAGGCAAGAATTATGTTTTTGAGTCAACAGATCTAAAGGTTCAGCATGCCAAAAAGTGCCATATTTTCAGAACCCTTCTCTCTGAATCCCAATGGCAAGGAGCTAAAAAAAAAAAAAATAACACTCAAGAGGCAGTGACAGTTTCTGCAAGTGAGGGATCCAAATGGCTCCTGCCCAGAAACTCTCATGCTCTCATCCTTGTCTGTAACCAGAGAAAATCATCAACTCTAGGCAAAGACCAGAGAGAGTGACCAATCTCCCATGCTAATAGAAGAGTGAATTTGGAGAGCTTTTTGTTGAACATTCCCGAGACAGATGTATGTCCCTAAGACAATGGTGTAGTGCTGTTTTTACATTTCCACTCCCAATGGCAGCCTCCAATTGTCTCCACGTTGGTCTTGACACAGCAATAATAACGGCTCAGTGAGAGAAAGCTAGTTCCTTCAGGTTAAGTGGATAAAATCGCTGACCTGGATGGGGACCTAATATTTCAAGCTACACAAACCATACCCATGTTAATCCAGCTGGTCAGGTCAGTCACCTGGCCAAGTGATGCCCCTAGGGATGTAGGCTTGCCTTAAGCCATGCTAAAGAGGTAGGAGGAATAATTATCCTCTTAATGATATAGTGCGCTTCTCCTTCCCAGAATTCCTGCCCCTTAGAACAGAGTCCCTCAAACTACCATGAGGTTACACTGGGTTTGTGCTGTGGGACAATGGTTTTACCCTGTAAACATTTGTTTCTTGTACTTGTTTAATAAAACTCTGATTGGCCGGTAGCCAGGCGGGAAGTAGAGGTGGGGCAATGAGAAGAGAATTCTGGGAAGAAGATTCTACAGTCTGCAGTTATGATTCAGACACAGAGCAAGCAAGATGTGACTGCCTCGCTGAAAAAGGTACCAAGCCATGTGGCTAACATGAACAAGATGGGCTAATATAAGTTATAAGAGTTAATAAGAAGCCTTAGCTAATGGGCCAGTCAGTTTATAACTAATGTAGACCTCTGTGTGATTTTCTTTGGGACTTAATGACTGCGGGAACCAGGCAGGACAGAAAACTCAGACAACAGGTTTGTCTGCCTACTTTATTTCAGACGTTGGCTCAGGGCCCAAGTGTGGTTGTAGGGGGATTTCTCTGGACTTTCTCACTCTGCCTCTAGAGCCCCCCCCCTAAGGTAACTGCTTGTCCATGCTGGTTTAACTCAAATGCTATGGTTTTTCTTTTCTCCTCCAGTCTCCCTCCTCCTCTGCTAAGCTACAGCTTGCCCTCCTGGGATTTCTCTTTTGCACGCCAATAAAAGTATCTTCTTTGAATAAACTTTGGCTTACTTGACTTTCAAACTCTTTATGACTTTAAATTCTTTAATTCAAGTGAAAACATGAATCCATTCCTACATCCATAGTCTATCAGTCTTTCTGCCTTGGAATGTGAGTCCTTGCACTAGACAGAAGCAGAGCTCAGTTCAGGCCATGATTCTCTGCTAAGTGAGGGGATTACACATTTATAGAACAGTGGCTTCAGAGATTTTTTTGTGTGTGTCAGGATTGTAGAGACAGATCCTGAACTGCATATAATAAATGTGAACATGAATATGAATAAACTCCAGTAATCCATATCCTAATATTCCTTAAGGTAACCAGGTTTGAATCTTTTAGCACAATCCAGAATGAAACACAGTTCATATTGACACACATTTAAGTGAGATATTTAAAAAGTTAAAAGTGGGGGGCTGGAGAGATGGTTCAGAGGTTAAGAGCACTGGCTGTTCTTCCAGAAGTTCTAAGTTCAATTCCCAGCAACCACATGGTGGCTTACAGCCATATATAATGAGATCTAGTGCCTTCTTCTGGCCTGCAGGCATACATGCAGACAGAACACTGTATACATAATAAAGAAATAAAACTAAAAAAAGTTAAAAGTAATAGTTAATAGGTTTTTTTTAATTGTCCTTTCAATAGTGGGTCTTGCTATGTTGCCCAGGATTATACTGAACTCACAATCCTCCTGCCTCAACTTCCCAAGTGCTGAGATTATGAACATGTATTGCCAAGCCTCACTGTAAAAAAGTGTAAGGAAATTCTGACACATGCTGCATCATGGAAATGGTGTGCTCCGTGAAAGAAAACAGTCTGAGAAGGGATGGTTATCTTATGAACTGGTGGATGTGAAATGTCCAGAATGAGCCACAGCACAGAGGCAGGAGGGAGATCAGGTCTAGGGATGGTGGGAGCAGGCTGGGGGTAGTGGTGATAACTAATTCTTACAGACTTGAGGGGCAAATTTACAATGTATGAAATATATCTCATTAAGACTATAAAATAGGCCTAGTGGTGGTGGTGCACACCTTTAATTTCAGTTCTTGGGGACAGAGGCAGGCAGGTCTCCATGAGTTCGAGGTCTGTCTGGTCTACAAGAGCTAGTTCCAGGGCAGGCTCCAAAGCTACACAGAGAAAACCTGACTCAAAAAAAAGACTATAAAATATTTGGTTGGAATGCCTAGAACACAGTCTGAAAGGACAGCTTAAAATCCTCACTCATTCATAGTTCACACAAGGAGAACAAATAGTCACCAATGATCATGAGTGTGAGCAAGTAGAAAGGAGTGTGAACAAATTGGAAGAATTTCTCAACATCAGAGAATGGGTAGCTGAAGCAAGGAATAATATTCAAGACATACAAAACTACACAAGAGTTTATACAGATGGGTCAAGTCTATAGGTAAATATGGTTAGATATTAAAGTTGCAGTGTTGTGTGCTAAAAGCTTTTGTGAGACAAGATGTGGGGGCGCCTGCCTTTATTCCCAGCACTCAGGAGGAAGAGGCAGGTAGATCTCAGTGAGTTCAAGGTCAGCCTGGTTATAGAAGGTAGATTTTCTATTATTGTGATTAAACAGACCATGGAAGAAGCCTGAGGGCAAGAGGAGGGCTGCTGTAGCTTTTTTAAAGAGAAAGGGACCACGCCCCAGTGGGCTGGTATCTCAAAGGCTATTTGGCTGAAGGAGGAAAGGAGCTTCCACAGCACCAAGACAATAAACAACTTGGGGAGGAAAGGATTTATTTTACTTACCCTCCTCCATCACAGTCCATCATCACAGAACTGGAGCAGAAGTTATGGAGGAATGTTGCTTACTTGCTGTTCTCCATGGCCTGCTCAGCCTTCATTCTTTATGTGTGTGTTTCGAGACAGGGTTTCTCTGTGCAGCCTTGGTTGTCATGGAACTTACTCTATAGACCAGACTGGCCTTGAACTCACAGAGATTCATCCGCCTGTGCCTTCCCAGTGCTGGGATTTTAGGCATGTGTCACTACCACCTGGCTGTATTTTTAAGTGTGTGTGTGTGTGTGTGTGTGTGTGTGTGTGTGTGTACATGCATATGTCTATGGAGATCAGAAGAGGGTGTCTGGTCCCCTAGTGCTTGAGTTACAAGCAGTTATGAGCTTCCTGGCATGGGTTCTGAGAGCTGAGCTCCAATATTCTAGAAGAGGAGTATGTTCTTCACCACTAGCCATCTGTCATGCCTTCTTTCCATAACAATTTCTTTTAATTAAAAGAAATTATTTAGCCAGTGGTGGTGGCACATGCCTTTAATCCCAGCACTCAGGAGGCAGAGGCAGGCAGATCTCTGCAAGTTTGAGGACAGCCTGGTCTACAAAGTGAGTTCCAGGCCAAGCAGAGCTGTTACACGGAAAATCCTGTTTCAGAATTTTGAAAGAAAGAAATTACCTTATTTTATGTATATGAGTGGTTTTTGCCTGCATGATTGTCTAGGCACCACATGTATATAGTGCCTTCAGAGACCAAAGAGTGCTGTGGAATAATCTTTGTGTACACTTTGAAGATGTGTGTTTACTAAGGTGTTTTCTGATTGGTTTAATAAAGAGCTGAATGGTCAATATCAAGGCATGAAGAGGTGAGGCAGAACTTACGGGCAGAGAGAGCACAGGAGATGATGAATTTATGTGCAGAAGAGATACCAGAGGACATGGTGAGGAAAAAGGAGATGCAAGGTGGAAGGGGGTAAAAATCTATGGAACAAAACATAGATTAATATAAATAGTTTAATTTAAGTAATAAAAGCTAGTAGGACAAGCCTAAATTATTGGCCAAGCTTTCATGATTAATAAGAAGTCTCTGTGTCATTATTTAAAGACTTGGTTATATATGGCATCAACATAGGGGCTTGAATATCCAAATACAGGGCCTGAGAAAGCTAAGAAAACTCCTGGACAAGGAGCCAGTTTTGGGGACCAGCCTTGACAAAAATACCTCTTGGCAGGGTAGAGGCATGGAGATTTAGAAATATAGTAAAGGATATGAAGACACAAATGAAAATAATAAAACAGAGAAACATATAGGATAGTATCAGGAGGGAATTCCAGTGAGTACTGAAATTCGCCTATGTTTAATTCTTGAAGTACAAGATCTGGCTATTAGCCACACCTGTTGACAATAACCTTGAGAGCAGAACTCTAGGTGGGAACTTTGTTTAAGGTAGAAGCACAAAAACCTTGAAGGAACTAGAGGTAAGTTTCAACTTTCTGACCTTTAGTCAACATGGAAATAGGCTCATATTTTCGAGCCTCCACAAGCTGGAGGTACCTACCTTTCTAATTCTGCAGTCTTTCTCAGGTGGGTCAGTACTAGGCATACAAAGATGTGGCTACTAGCTGCTACCTGTGACAGCCCAGGAAAAAATACACAAAAAAACGCCAGCATCTGGAGCCCCTGGGCAGGGGCTGGAGAGGTGACTCAGTGGTTAAGAGTATTAGCTGCTCTTCCAGAGGATCCAGGTTCAGTTACCAGTACCACATAGCAGCTCAAAATGGCTGTAACTGCCGATCCAGGGAATCTTATGTGTTCTTCTGTTCCAGGGAACCTGATGCCTTCTTCTGGCCCCATCAAGCACTAGTGACATATATGGAACTCATGCTTACATGCAGGCAAAACACCCATACCCATACAATACAATACAATACAATACAATACAATACAATACAATACAATGCAAAGCAATACAATTCAATACAATAAAATCAATATATCTTTTAAAAAGAACTTCTAAACACAGCAGGCTGTGTTTGTGAGCACATAGTAATGAACTGGGTGGCTCTAGAAAGAGATTTGGGTTTTCATCCAATCAACCTGAAAGTCAGCAGCAAAATACAACACAAAGCAAGCATACAAACAAACAAACAAAACCAAGTTCAAGCATATGGTGGCGCACCCTGTCAGTTCCAGTACTCAGGAGACAGAGGCAGGTGGATCTCTCTGAGTCCATGTCCAGCCAGGGCTCTACAGCAAGACCCTGCCTCAAGAATTAATTAATAATATGAATAAATGAACAAACTAAATAAAAGCCAGCTCAGACCCACGGGTGGTAGGGGACCAACAGAAATCGCAGGAGCTTTCCCCCACTTTTCAACTTTTCCTTGCAACGTGGATGGAAGGAAAAAGGGGAATAGAGCAGCCAACCTGACTGACACTCTCAAATTTTGATGGTTGTTCTTTTAGTTCTCTGTTTGATAGCTCTCTCTTGATTGGTCCCGTTTTATAACTTATCAAAACCTCCCACACCCAGACAGCACTTCAAGAATGTGTGGGTTTTTTTAAAAGGGAGGTAATTTTTGCTTTGTTATTCAAATTGTTACACTTTGGGGGCAACACCCAAATCCCTCCTTCCCTCTTCTCAGTCAGCCCAGTTTGTTCTCTGAGCGAGGACAGTGAAGAACCTGAGACAGGAGAATTGACTGTCTCAGTTCTTTACAGATCTAGTCGTGTAAGCAGCAAAGCCTGATCCTAGCTGCTGTGGATGAGAACATGCTGGGACTGGGCTCTCCATCCTATACTGGCAGGAAAGATGGCACAACCACTTTGGGAAGCTATCCAGGATGTTCTAAAAGGTTAAACACACACCCATCGAGTAAGCCAGCAATCTCCTCCCAGCTGTTTACACAGGTGAATAAAGCCTAGGCCCCACAAGAAGCATGTACCTGCATGGCAGAACATGCTTGTCGTCTGCATGCTCAGGAGGCTGAAGCAGGAAGACCAAGAGTCTGAGACCACCTTCGGCTACACAGGGAGTTCTAGGTCTGTCGTAGCTCCATTTTAAGACCCAACGTGACAGGATCTAGTGGTGCTGCAGGCAGTTTGAAATAACACAACCATTTGGAGACCTGTTTGTCAGTTCATCATGAAGTGAGATGAGATCAGTGACTCAAAAGGAAGCTGCTCACAAAGGAGCTCCTGCGCTGGTGACAGCCATACCGGTCCACAGGAGAAAGCGTAAATGGTGGGGGTACTAAAAAAAATTCTCAACAACAATAACAAGTCACTCACTTAAAAACACAATCGCTTACTCTTGCACAGGACTTTGAGTCAGCTGGATAGTTCTGCCCTGGGTCAGACGAGGGTGATGCTGGCTGGGATCTGGTTTAGTCACCTAGCACTCAGCTTGGCTGGCAGATGTATGGACTCTCACACATCTGGCACCTGGCCAGTTGATGTCTGGAGTGGTGACATATCTCTACCTTCTAGCAGGTTCTTAGAGCAGCTGGGCAATTCTAGTGAGAATAGAAGCCTGTGGGGCCTGGACTTGCAACTGGGGATACATTGCTTCTGTCATGTTATAGCCACCCAGGCAAGGTATAAAACAACTGCAGGTAGCACTACAGGAGGCATGAGCCTCTCATACCCACAAGATAGACAACCTCCAAGCACAACATCAAGTCTCTTAGCAAGGGCATGGAGAAGTCGAATCCCCCGCTTGCTGCTGGTGGGGACGTGGTGTAGCCATTTCAGAAAACAGTACAGGTTTTCTAAAATAGTTAAAAATAATATCATCATGACTTTCAGCAATATCGCTTCTCATTATCTCTCTCCCACAAACTGAAAGCAGGAGGACTAAGAGACAGTTCTACAGCCACATTTATAGCAGCATTGGGCAAGAAGAATATATTCAGGGCATCACAAGAAAATTACAGATAAACAAATTGGTCTATCTGCACAATGGAACATTACTCAACCTGGAAAAGGAGGGAAATCCTAGGGCACGTTAAAACATGGGTGAAGCTGAGGCTATCACACTAAGTGAAGTTACTGAGCTGGTTCATTGATGTGGGAGTCCCCTCTGTTAATGAATAAAGGAACTGATTTGGACCTATAGCAAGGCAGAACTTAGGTAGGCAGGGAAAACTAAGTTGAATGCTGGGAGAAAGGAGGCGGAGTCAGGGAGATGCCATGGAGCTGTGGCCAGAGTCAGCCATGCCAAAACTTTGCTGGTAAGCTACTGCCATGTGGTGATACACAGATTAATGGAGATGGGTTAAATTAATATGTAAGAGTTAGCCAAAAGAAGCTAGAACTAATGGGCCAAACAGTGATTTAAATAATATGGTTTCTGTGTAATTATTTTGGGTCTAAGCCAGCCAGGCAGCGGGAACAAACAAGTAGTGCTCCCTGCAACAGTTCATGGTCACTATCAACTTTACCGCATTTAGAATCACACAGAAGCTGTGCCTTTGGATATGCCTGTGAGGGTGTTTATAGTGTTGTTTAACTGAGGAAGGAAAATCCACTCCAAATACAGGCTAGGTTCACAGACTGAGCAAAGTGTAAGAAGAGGATGTGTGAGCACCAGTATCGATCTCTCTCTGTTTCCTGACTGTGGTGGTTTGAATGTAACTGGCCCCCATAATCTCACAGGGAGTGGCACTATTAGGAGGTGGGGCTTTGTTGGAGTGTGTATGGCCTTGTTGGAGGAAGTGTGTCACTGCAGAGGCAGGCTTTGAGGTTTCTTATGCTCAGGATACTGCTCAATATCCCAGACAACTAACTTCCTGTTTCCTGCCAGATGTAGGACTCTCAGTTACTACTCCAGCACCATGTCTGCCTGCATGGCCCTGAGAGACCCAGGTCCCAGCAGATTCAGTGGGTCCATAGGCCGAGCACAATCTGCTCAGCCTGACTCTGAACTCAGAGCCAGGGAAAGAAACACACCCTGAATCTGGGACCAGTCAGAGCCAGGGGAAAAGACACTTTGTCTTTAAATCCAGAGCTGGAGGAAAACCCCAGACCCCAAAACCAGAGCCAAAACAACACACTAAGCTCCCAGAATCAGAACCTAACAAAGAAATTTGCTATGGTACCAAATTAGAGCCAATAGGCAAAAAGAACCTGAGAAAGAAACAGTTTTGGCTCTAGAATCAGAAACTGCCTTGGCCCATTTGATAGGCCAGCCCTTTGGTGGGTGGAGTAGACAGAACAGAAAGCTGAGAAGAGGGAAGTGAGGCAGATGTTTCAGGCAATCGCCATGCCTCTCCTCTCTGAGACAGTCGCCATGAAGCCAGCCACCAGGTCAGACATGCTGAATCCTTCCCGGTAAGACACCACTTTGTGGTGCTACACAGATTATTAGAAATGGGTTAAGCAAGATGTGAGAGTTATCAAGTAAGAGGCTGAAACTAATGGGCCAGGCAGTATTTAAATGAATACAGTTTGTGTGTTGTTATTTCCGGTGTAAAGCTAGCCGTGTGGGATCCGGGTGAGACAAAAAGCAAGCCTGCTCACCTCATCACTACACCCTGTCTTGTCAGGATATGACAGTCCTGTTTTATCCATTTGCGGATACTCTGTATCTCTGTCAGTGGTTGAGGTATGGGCATTTCTTTGCCCAAAGGCCAGTTCTACCAAGAAGAAAGGCTCCAGGTGTAGTATCTTTGGTGTTCAACATTCTCCCGGGAATAGATCGGTGTTGCCTGGAGCGATGGCATCTTAACCACAGAACCCTGAGTTAGATTAAAGGCCATTTTCTACAGCTCTTTGAAGAGGTTGAAGATTATCTATCTATACTGAATATAATCTCTATGTATTTAAAGAACCTGATTAGTCTAATTATAAATGACAAACATATATGACTATTGATCTATATAATTCTCAATACCTAATAAATGACAAACATAGATGACTATTGATCTATATAATTCTCAATACCTAATAAATGACAAACATAGATGACTATTGATCTATATAATTCTCAATACCTATCTAACTTAAGACTAAGACAATAAACAACTGTGCAATAAATGAGATCAATGGCCTCCAATGTAGTGGGAGCGGCGGGCTGCATTCCCGCCTGGCTCCCGGCCACCCTACTAGCGTATGTCCTGAAATAACAACACACAAACTGTATTCATTTAAACACTGCCTGGCTAATTCTCACATATCTTGCTTTAACCCTAATAACCTAATAACCTAATAATCTATGTAGCACCACAAGGTGGTGGCTTACCGGGAAGATTCTAGCGTATGTCCATCTTGGGCCGGAGCTTCATCACATCTGACCCAGAGAAGAGAGGCATGGCGATTGCCTGAGGTGTCTGCCTCACTCCCAGCATCCTATTCTGTCTACTCCACCCACCTAAATCCTGCCCTATCAAAAAGCCAAAGCAGTTTCTTTACTAACCAATGAGAGTCCTCCATCATTTCCCCTTTTTCTGTTTAAACAAAAAAGAAAGGCTTTAACCTTAACATAGTAAAATTTCATATAACAAAAGTTATCAAGCAAGAATTACAGTTACAATATTTAGATCAATTTTATCTTTTATCATATCTAAGGAAAACCATAACTATCTGTCTATTCTTCAACTCCATCAAAGACTCCAGAAGGATATAATATTACCTAAGTAAACAAGAAATAAGCAACTTCCAAACTCTAGAAATGACAGAGACATCTCGCTGTCTGGACAGTCACCTGGATGTCTGTTTGTACTGTTGGGGCATCCATCTTCAGCCTTCAGGCCCACAGTATCCAGCAGACTTTTCCATAAAGCAGGAAATTTCAAAGACAGTTCAGTCACTATCTGCTGTGTCCTGCAGAATGTCTTGCAGACTCTTTCATGAATTAGGAACCCTGAAAGACCATCTCACCTTTAGGCAAGTTCAGCAGTCCTCTCTCTGTGGGTTCTTTGTGTCCAGTTTATGCACAGTCCAGGCAAGAGCAGTGTCTTGCCCAAATTGCTATTAAACTCCATAAGGAGCCTCTTCGATACCCATCTTTCTCTTGAAGTAGCTGGTGCTGCCATGAGCAGATGTGTCTCATTGTCATGAAAAGCCCTAAGTTATTAAAACATTTAAATGCCATATTCTGTAGTCTTTGAAAGATATTAGGAATGCCTATATAACTGAAATATATCTCTATATATCTAGAAAATCTAACTAACATGACTACAAGCTTGACTATTATTGATGATTATTCATTAACAACTTATATTTCCTAATTATACATTACATTCTTGAATGAACTGCACAATCACAATATCTTAATCAAGAGCAGAAATATATATATACATATAACAAAATTGACCTTAAATTTCTATCAATAAGGCAAAATTTATACCAATGCAAATTATTCATATCTATATAATATCCCCCTTTAAATGTAAAAGAACATTTATAAACAATATATGGGAATATGGACTTAGTCATTTCTCTCCAAACTGCTTCTTGCTGTATGGGGGCGCTGTTAATCAGATCTTTCATGGTGTAACCTGTGTGCCAGGTTCAACTCAGTCATCAGTTAGGTAAAGTAATTTTTGAAGGTGTTCACAGCAACCTTTCAGGAGGGCGTGGTCTATCATACCATATTGGGATAGAAGCAATCCACAGGGTCTCATTTTCTGTAAAAACAAATTTTCTGTAAAAAAAAAAAAGAAGAATCTCTTTTCCAAAGTATCATATCTTTAGATCCAAATTCTGAAGTCAAGGTATTTTCAAAATATCTATGTTGGATTAGTTCATCAGTATTTATAAACAAATATCTTTTAGCAGCTGTTGCTCCTTCCTCAGCATTCAAACAATTCAAAGAGAGCATAACAGCATACAGTATGAAGATTCTCTGTGTATTTTCCATCTTTGTGTGGCTTTATTTAAACCTTTATTTCTTTTACTTTTACTTTTACTTTTTGAGACAGTTTCTCTGTATATCTTTGTCCTGGAATAACTCTGTAGACCAGGCTGTCCTTGAACTCTCAGAAATCCATCTCTCTCTGCCTCCAAGGCGTTGGGATTAAAGGCATGTGGTACCACACCTTGAAGTTACAGAGGTCAATCTACCTCTGCCTCCCAAGTGTTGGGATTAAAGGTGTGTACTACCACACCCAACTATTCTCTCTTTGTTTGTTTCTTTTTTCCTGTGTTTTATATTTTAACACATAAAACTTTTACAAAGATTGATCCTATCAGATGATTAGAATACTTGAATATAAAGTTATCAGATATGGAGGACATAAATATATCAGTATTACTATTGAATTGCCATTGAATAAAGGATGTTCCTCATCATGGTTTTTGTTTAATAATCCCAGCATTCTAGGACTAGTATAACACAGAAAATAGAATATTGGCCTTATAACACTTCTTTTTAACATACTTTAGTTGTCTTATAGAATAGTAATGTTATACTTGTTACATAAAGCATTCTACTTCAGTTTGAGGAATTCTGCACTGACTTTCATATTAGCCATACCAGTTGAATTCCCACCAGGGGTGGAAAGGGGTTTCTCTTTTACCACCTCCTCACCAGCATTTGCTGCTATCTAATTTGTTTGTCTTTGTAGTGGAAGTGGCGGGCTGCGTTCCCGCCTGGCTCCTGGCCGCCCTGCTAGCGTATGCCCCAAAATAACAACACACAAACACTGCCTGGCCCATTAGTTTCAGCCTCTTAGTAGCTAATTCTCAAATATATTGCTTTAACTCATATCTAATAATCTATGTAGCACCACGAGGTGGTGGCTTACCAGAAAGATTCTAGCGTACGTCCATCTTGGGCCGGAGCTTCATCGCATCTGACCCAGAAAGGAGAGGCATGGCGATTGCCTGAGGTGTGTGCCTCACTCCCAGCATCCTGTTCTGTCTACTCCACCCACCTAAATCCTGCCCTATCAAAAAGCCAAGGCACTTTCTTTATTAACCAATGAAAGTCCTCCATCACTCCAAATGTAAACAATCTACAAGTATACATTGCAATATGGTAAATATATATATATATATATCAATACACAAACACTATATAAGTATCTTAATAAGAGGTAGAAATGTACACTGCAATATGGTAAATATACAATATCAATACAATATATATATATATCAATACATAAAAATGTTTTAAACAGAGGTAAAAGCATGCATGCTTACAATTGCCACACCAACTCCAGTGCCGTCTATGTGACATGACATATGTCATTATGCCAGATGGGAGCAACGTGTCCCATGGGACTAGGCTTCCTGGAGGTCAATGGCAGACAGCCCGGTATTGGCTGCCCTTGGGGCATAGACAGGTTTCTCGATTAGCTGGCTATGCGGGATATAAGCTTTGCACAATTTCTTTCATAATAATGATAGTCTTTACATATACAAGACAAGGATCATTCTCTTCAGGAACAGCTTTGAGATAGGGAAGCACAGTATGGGAATGTATAAGACTACAGCAGAACCTTTGTCATACACAGGGAGTATGATGAGCAAGGGAATAGATGGGTTAATGTTGATGGACAAAGACTGTTATGTTATACTTTGAACTTTATGAATAGGCTTGTTAGATCCCAACCCCCATAGTGTCTTTTGCATAAGAAGATACTAAAAAGTATATTTCAACAGGTGCAGAGAGCTGATTAGGCATATTTGGTCACTAGATGAGATAAAGAAAGGGTTAGAAAGAGGAAAGGCCATGATAGCGATAATGAGACAGAAACTTTCTATTCTTAAGATGAAACCACTTGACTGAGGTTTACGTTCCCAAGGACAAGATTTCTTTTTCTAAGGATGTTTTATGTCTAACACCTGTCCCTGATAATGTGACTAAAAGAAGCTTTCATACTGTGCCAACTGATGACACATGACCTTCTGATTTGTTCTTTGTTTGAATACTATATAATGAAAACATGAATTTAGTAAAATTACAGCAGATTCCAACCACTCTCTTGTGTGTTGTGTCTGCCTGCCATTCGCCGAACTGTGCCTTCCTGTTACCAAGACCCTGCTTCTCCCACGGTCTGAGTGGCTCCCCTGAGCCAGTCCGTGGCATACAATAGTCAACATGATTTAACGTTGTATCAATATACAAGAGTCGATACCAATATATTTGTCTAAAAACAATAACTCACAAGTATAAATCTATTATCCCATCATCCAATTATCCCTCTTTTTTTCCCAAAAGATCCCTGAGCTTATAAAATTCCTCCCCCAACCCTCAATTATATACTAATTATAATCAACCCCTAAATGATGTCCCTATACCCAAGGATAAATTTTACTGGCAGAGGGGACGTTGTCCTCTAGAATTACTTCCAGCTGTCATGGGGTGACATTCTTTCTTGGGGATCCTGTGAAAGTAAAATGATAGTTAAATTTCAAGATCAATGTCTTTTAAAATTGCAAATAGTCTCTGAGTATTTTGTGGAGGTCTGGCCAGAATGTTGTACAAGATGTGCATCATTTCAGCTAACCAAATTGGAACCATCTTGTGCAGCTGGTATGCAAAACAGGTCTTGTAGTAGCACTATCAGTATCATGACGTCATATCAACCAGATGGAGTTGTTGTTATGGGGCCCCATCTTCTTCCTGGAAACTTGAAATGTCACTGCAAGAAAAACTCGTTGTTCACTGTGAAAAACTTAAATATTAATCATATAGACATATACAGACATACATATATTCAATGAAAGGCATGATAGATATATTCAATGAAAGGTATGATAGATATGAAGAAAAGCAAAGATGTTTTCTAAACTCATATTTCTTTCTGTCCCATATCATGGCTCTTGACATGAGACAGAAACTCCAGAGTCTCTGGGTTTTTCTCTTAACAACAGGCTTGGAATTAGAGAAGGACTGAGTCAGAGTTCAACTCCAAAACCAGCTCTATAAATTTAGAAATATGATTTAGTATATTTTACTTACAGAACCTATTCAGTTTTCTTGATAGTCCCTACTGGGCAGTTATTTTTCCATCTGTCAGTATTCAAACATCCAGTGTCTCTTGAATTTTTCAAAGATGACTGTTTTCCTGTGGAGATAAGAACAGAACCCTGCCCCCATTCTATATGTTTTTCTTACCACCTGTATGAATATCATCATTGTGGATGAGCTGTTGATTCTTTGAATCGAATCTTTATTAATTTTGATGGTATCCACAATTTTTCTTCTCCTGTGGAAACAAGACCAAAACCCCTTCCCCAATGTGGTACATCTTCTGGTTCCCATTGTGAAGTCAACACATGCTTGAAATGTATTGGTTGATTCAATTCAGAAGTTTTTTTTTCCATTATCCAATGCCTCTCTGCATTAAAATCCCTGTAGGAGAAATTCTGGAAGGCAGTATGACTAGTATGCCTCATGTTGGGTGCCAAATGAAGGCGTAAGTCACAAACAATCCCACACCAGTTTGGAATTATGATTAATAGAATGGTTGTTTATTTAAGGGGGTAACTTACAGATCACCGTCCCAGACAACAGCCCTCTGCGCAATCAGGAAGGGAGCCTAGTCACTGGAAGCAGAGCCAGAAGCCAGAGACTGAGTGGAGGGCAGTTGCTGCTTTTTTAAAGAGAGAGAGAGACCATGCCCCAATGGGCTGGTATCTCAGTGGCTATTGGCTGACAGAGCGGAAGGAGCTCCCACAACACCCCTGGATCCCAAATAGCTACATCAAAGTCCCTTCCCATTATGTATGGCAACCTTAGGGAAGCTGCGTTATGGAGTCTTGCTTTTAATCTGCCTTTTACTTCCTATATTCTTCAACATTACCTTAGATCATTGTTATGGGTCTGAGGTCATTCAGAGATTTACCAGTCTGACCATTAATAAATTTTAACAAAGAAAAGTCTTTTTTCAAACACTGGCACATGGTCTACACCTGGTACTCAGGATTCCAGTAGGTATGGCCCAGACACATCAGTTGGGTCTATAAAAGCAAAGAGTACAAAGTTACAATTTGTTCTCCTGTAAGCAGAAGGTCCTCTTCTGCAGAACAAGCTTGTTTACAGAAATAGAAACAGCAATAAAATAAATTAATCCTTAACAGCCCTGTCTTAGTTAGTGTTTCTATTGCCATGCAGAGACATGATGACCATGGCAACTCTTATAAAGGAAAACATTTAACTAGGGTGGCTTGCAGTTTTAGTCCATTATCATCATGGTGGAAGATGGCAGCATGCAGACAGACATTGGTCCTGGAGAAGGAGCTGAGACTTCTATGTCATGACCTGCAGCAACAGAAAATGAACTGTCCATTGGGTTTGTGCATAAGAGACCTCAAAGCCCACCCACACAGTGACACACTTCCTCCTGAGAAGCCCAGACCCCACAGATTCAGTGAGTCTATAGTCTTCACACAACCCCTGAGTAACCTGCCTCTGGAACCAGAGCCAGGGGAAGAGCCATTTTGTTCCCAAACCCAGGGTTGGAGAAAAGTCCTCAGATCCTAAAACCAGGACCAAAAGAATGCACTAAGCCCCTAGATTCAGAGCATATCTAAGATATTCACCCTGGGCCCTAAACTAGAGTCAGAAATATAAAAAGAACCAAAGAAAGAAACACAATTTGGCCCCAGAATCAGAGCCATCTCTGTCTCTGACACAAAACCAGCCCTGAGCAGGGAAAATGGACCAATAAGTGAGCCCTAGAGGCTTGGAATTGCCCTCAGGCAGATACTGGCAGTTGGGAATCCCCTCAGGCTTAGAAAACCCTTACATCATAGGGAGCAACCAATCCCAAGCCTGGAAGTCTGGAATTCTCCTCACCCTGTGGGGGGGGGGGGGGGGAAGCAGCCAATCACAATCCCAGAGGATTGGAATTCCCCAAACCCCTTCCCCTATATACGCCCCCTCTTTTCACCACTCAGGGGTCTCTTCTGTGCTGTTCCTATTGCTGCTCCTGCTGTCATCATCTCCGCTGCTGTTGCTGCTGTTGTCACTTCAGATGGACGGAGGGACCCGAGTTAACTTGCAATAAAGACTCTTTGCTTTCACATCATATACGGTCTCATGGTGATGTTTTGGGGTTCCAGTCTTTGGGCATAACACTCCAATAAGGTCACATCTACTCCAATAAAGCCACACCTCCTAATAGTGCCACTTTCTTCGGGGGTCATTTTCTTTCAAACCACCACAAGCCCTTAACTTTTGGAGGTTTAATTTTGCTAACATTAACCATCACATTCCCCCCTTGAGTTATACCCTGAGTCAAATCCTTGACTCTGTGGTAGGCACATGTTCATATTGGGACTAAATTGCCATCAACTTAGTAGCAGGGAGTAATCACATTGGCTGGACTGGTTTACATCAGCTTTCAGCAAGTCCAGGGACTCATGGCCATTTGGAGAAGTCTGTATTGATTCACAGGACTGCTTATCTGGAGTCCATTTTACCTGTGACAGGTGGATCCAAGTCTTGACTCCATGAAGCTTACATGAATTTAAAGTTCACAAAAAGAGATAAAGGTTTTAGATATATTAGCATTACTACTGTTTGTAATCTGTATAGAAATTTATATTATAGAAAAAAATAGCAGACCCTTGTCAATGAATCAAAGTAAAAAAAAACTTGGTACCCAAAAAAATGATTTTGAGTTAAAATAATTAACACATTTTCCTGTCAGGAGGGCTGGATATATATACAGATTGGACAGAGATATTTTTAGCACAATGAGAAGCACCTTTTAGTTTTTACTTAGAAAAATAACCAAATAAAATTTTAAAATTTGAGCATGTTGCCAGGCAATGGTGGTGCACACCTTTAATCCCAGCACTGGGGAGACAGAAGCAGGCAGATCTCTGTGAGTCTGAAGTCAGACTGGTCTACAAAGAGAGTTCCAGGACAGCCAGGGCTAAACGGACAAACCCTGTCAAAAAAATTGAGCTTATAACTATAATAATAGTGCTTTACCAGAGGCAGATTAATAGCTTATCAGGACTCCGTTGATTAATGTGTTAAATTCTGAACCTTTGAAGGTTAACATCATGTATCATCTTTAAGTTTTATTATTAGTTTTAATTATTTTCTCAAACCCGTACAACTTACATAAACTCAAATCTTTTTTCCATTCAGTCTTTTACCATGAGACACAGTGATTGATTGCCATCATTGCAAAACAAGTTCTTTTAAATAGAAAAATAGTAACAAGTTACATGGAAACCTATATTTGTAAGTCTGACTTTCTCACCAGGAGACCCAGTACTTCTAGAAAAAGCAAGGCCTGATTTTCGCGTATGAAATTCATTGACCAGGCAGTAGCTGCTAAACTGATAAGGCTGCAGTTAGCCATCATCAACACTGTCAGAGGTCTGAGTAGGATAAATTTTAGCAGGAAGTATAAACCAAATGGCCTCTGTATCAATAAAATGACAGAAACTTACCCGCTACCTGGGTGATTACCACAGGCTCCC
The DNA here is from genome assembly GCF_903992535.2 of Arvicola amphibius. Lineage (NCBI taxonomy): Eukaryota > Metazoa > Chordata > Mammalia > Rodentia > Cricetidae > Arvicola > Arvicola amphibius. The sequence continues at coordinate 57,022,330 of NC_052048.2, read as the reverse complement.
CCTCAGCAATCATGGTAAATTCCCATGGAGGTAGAGAGGCTTCAGTCTCCATCAGTCACACGGGGCAGCGTAAGGCTTCAGCTGCCAGGCCCAAAAGATCCGAGAGACTCTCCCATGGGTGAGGAATTTGGGAGACTGGCCTACCTTGGCAATAAATTCTCCAGTGTCCTGCTTGTCTACCGTCTCAGCAGGGTCCTGGAGGCAGGTGAGGCAAGGACAGTTTTCCTCAGTGGTTAGCATTACCACAGTCCAGGTGGTCCCATCTTCTTTGGAGGAGATCTGAGGGCTGCCTCTAGGAGTTAGCATTTTTTTTTTGTTGTTCAACACAGGAAGCGTTTTTCAGTGAACAGTTTAAATGGCATATTCAGCAGGATAGATAGGAAATGCTATCTATCAAGTACATCTGACTTTTGTTTTGTTTTGTTTTTTGAGACAGGGTTTTACTGTTTAACAGCCCTGGCTGTCCTAGAACCACTCTGTAGACCAGGCTGACCTTGAACTCACAGAGATCTCCATGCCTGTACCTCCCCAGGGCAGGGATTAAAAGAGTGGGTCACTACAGCCTTGCCAACTATGTCTGACTTTAAATAAACTTTAATTGTTTTTAGTTATTGTTTTAGGTTTAACCTTGGAAACATATGCAGATTATGTAAAGCTTATTTCTGTCAATGAATTACATTTGTAATTCACTGAGGAATTTGAGAGACTTAGCATGACAACAAGTAGCGTTCTGAGCATGTTGAATAATTTGCTCATTTATAAAGTGACTATTAACCTGCATGTCCTAATTATCACCTTAAAAATTACATTCTTGAGTTGAAGTTCATTTAGCACCAAAATAAAGCTTCAAATCACAAATGTAGCCCAGGTGCCAGTGACCTCTGTGGAATTAGGACTAGGCCTGTGACCTCCATCAGAGCAGGCCCAGGCCAGTAACCTCTGTGGGAGCAGGCAAGAGGCAGGGACACCTGCAGGAGCAAGTACAAGGGAGCAACCTCTGAGGGAGCAGGTCTATGCTAGTAACTTCTGTGGGCTCAAGATCAAGCCAGTAACTTCCACAGGAGCAGGACCAGGTAAGCAACCTTTGTAGGAGCGGGCCTGAGCCGACAACCTCCACAGGATCAGGCCCAAGTGAGCGACCTCCATGGGACCAGGCCTGAGCGAACAACTTCTACTGCAGCAGGCCTGAGCCAGCGACTTTCTTCAGAGCAAGCCCGAGCCTGTGAATTCAATGGGAGCAGGCCCTAGCCAATCATCTCCACAGGACCAAGCCTGAGCCAGCGACCTCTGATGGAGCAGGCCCAAGCCAGTGGCCTCTATGGGAACAGGCCCAAGCAAGCACCCTCCATGGGAACAGGCCTGAAAGAGCTCTGGGATTGCAGAGAGATCTCTGGGAGCACCAAATGACCTCTGGAAACACCAAGTGACCTCTGGGGTGACTGAAACTGTTGCCCTGACCCCACCATGAGAAGCAACCATCTGAGCCTCTGATCTACTAGCACATGGAAGAGTGATCAGCAGAGACACTGTCCCAATTACACCAATCAGAGGACAAGATGGGTAGACAAGGTAAGAACACATGCAACACCACAAAGAGCAACAGGACACCAACAAAAACTAGTGGTTCTAAAACAGCAAGACCTGAATACCACAATACAGATGAAGCAGAAAAAAATGACCTAAAAAATAACTTTAGGAGAATGTTTGAGGACCTTAAAGAGGAAATGAAAAATTATATCTAGGAAATGGAGGAAAAGACAAAAAAAATAGAAGAAAACAAATCCCTTAAAGAAAATCAAGAAGAAGCAATTAAACAGGTGAAAGAAACGATTCAAGAATTGAAAACCGAAATAGAGACAATAAAGAAAACATAAACCCAGAGAATTCTGGAAATGGAAAATATGGGAAAATAGTCAGAAACCACAAATGCAAGCATAAACAACAGAATATAAGAGATGGAAGAGAGAATCTCAAGCACTGAAGTTATGATAAAGGAAATAAACTCATCAGTCAGATAAAACATTAAATCTAAAAAATATTTAACACAAAATGTCCAGAAAATATGGGATACCATGAAAAGAACAAACCTAAGAATAATAGGGATAGAAGAAAGAGAAGAAGTCCAACTCAAAAGCACACAAAATATATTCAACAAAATCATAGAAGAAAATTTTCCCAACCTAAAGAAAAATATGCATATGAAGATACAAGAAGCTTACAGAACACCAAATAGACTGGACCAAAAAAAAAAAAAAAACAAAGTCTCTGCGCCACATAATAAACAGAACACTAAAGATACAGAATAAAGAAAGAATCTTAAGAGCTACAAAGGAAAAAGGCCAAGTAACACATAAAGGTGGACCTATCAAAATTACACCTGACTTCTAAATGGAAACAATAAAAGCCAGAAGGTCCTGGTCAAGCATTATACAGACATTAACAGATCACGGATGCCAGCCCAGACTACTATACACAGCAAAACTTTCGATCACCATAGACGGTGATATTCCATGACAGAACCAGATTTAACCAATACTTAGCCACAAGCCCAATCCTACACAAAGCACTAGAAGGAAAACTCTAACTCAAGGAAGTTAGCTACACCCACAAAAATACAAATAATAGATGATCTCACAGCAGCAAATCCCAAAGAAGGGAAAAGCACACATAATAACATCACCACCAATAAAAACTAAAATGCCAGGAACTAGCAATCACTGGTCATTAATATCCCTTCATACAAATGGACTCAACTCACCTAAAAAAAGACACAGGTAAACAGATTAGAAAAAAATACACACAGAGAAAATCCATTCTTCTGTTGCATACAAGAAACACACTTCAACCTCAAAGACAGACATCACCTCAGAATAAAGGGCTGGGAAAAAAACTTCCAATCAAATGAACCTAAGAAACAAGTTGGTGCAGCTGTCCTAATATCTAACAAAATAGACTATAAACTAAAATCAATCAAAGGAGACAAAGAAGGACATTTCGTATTAGTCACAGGAAAAAAATCATCAAGAGGAAATCACAATACTGAACATCTATGCCCCAAATACAAGGGCATTCTCATATGTAAATGAAAAACTACTAAAGCTTAAATCACACATTAAATCCCATATACTAATAGTGGGAGACTTCAACACCCCACTCTCACCACTGGATAGGTCTGCCAGACAGAAAATTAACAGAGAAATAAGGGAACTAACAGATGTTATGACTCAAATGAACTTAACAGACATCTATAGAATATTCCATCTAAACATAAAAGAATATGCCTTCTTCTCAGTACCTCATGGAATCTTCTTAAAAACTGACTGCATACTAGGTAACAAAGGAAACCTCAACAGATACAAAAAAAATTGGAATAAACCCATGTAACTTATCAGATTACCATGGCTTAAAATTGGAATTCAACAGCAACACTAATTTCAGAAAGCCTACAAATACATGGAAATTAAACAATGCTCACATGAATCATCAATGGGTCAGGGAAGAAATTAAAGACTTCCTAAAATTCAATGAAAATGACAATACAACATACCTAAATTTATGGGACACAATGAAAGTAACGTTAAAAAGAGGAAAGTTCATAGCACAAAATGCCTACATAAAGAAGCTGGGAAAATCCCACACCAGTGAGTTAACAGAATATTTGAAAACTGTAGAACAAAAAGAAGCAAACTCACCTAAGAGAACTAGATGGCAGGAAATAATCAAATTGAAAGCTGAAATCAACAAAATAGCAACAAAGAAAACAACACAAAAATCAATGAGATAAAGAGTTGATTCTTCGAGAAAATCAACAAAATAGACAAACCTTTATCCAAACTAACCAAAAGGCAAAGAGAGAATATCCAAATTAACAAAACCAGAAAAGTGCGACATAACACTAGATACGGAAGAAATCCAAAGTATCATCAAGCCATACTTTGAAAACCTGTACTCAAAAAGAATTCTAAACTTAAAGGAAATGGATAATTTTATGGATAAATATCACTTACCAAAATTAAATCAAAACCAGATAAGCAAATTAAATATACCTATAACCGCTAAAGAAATAGGAACATTCATCAAAAGTCTCCCAACCAAAAAAAAAAAAAAAGCTCAGGACCAGATGGTTTCAGCTCAAAATTCTACAATATTTTCAAAGAACTAATACCAATACTCCTCAAATTGTTCCACACAATAGAAACAGAAGGAACATTGACAACATTGACAAACTCTTTATACGAGGCTACAATTACCCTGGTACTCAAACAACACAAAGACATTACTAAAAAGGAGAATTATAGACCAATCTCACTCATGGACATTGATGCAAAAGCACTCAATAAAATACTGGCAAATCAAATCCAAGAACACATCAGAAAAATCATCCATCATGACCAAGTAGGCTTCATCCCAGTGATGCAGGGATGGTTCAACATATGAAAATCTGTCAGTGTAATCTACCATATAATCAAACTGAAAAAAAATTACATGATCATCTCATTAGATGCTGAAAAAGCCTTCAACAAAATACAACATCCTTTAATGATAAAGGTATTGGAGAGAGCAGGGATACAAAGAACACACCTAAACATAAAAAAGGCATTATGCAACAAGCCAACAGTCAACATCAAACTAAATGGAGAGAAACTCAAAGCGATCCCACTGAAATCAGGAATAAGACAAGATTGTCCACTTTCTCCATATCTATTCAATATAGTACCTGAGGTTCTAGCTAGAGCAATAAGACAACAAAAGGAGATCAAGGGGATACAAATCCAAAAAGAAGAAGTCAAACTCTCACTATTTGCTGATGATATGATAGTTTATATAAGTGACCCCAAAAAGTCTACCAAGGAACTTCTACAGCTCATAAACACCTTCAGTAAGGTATCAGGATACAAGATTCACTTAAAAAAATTTGTAGCCCTCCTTTACACAGATGATAAATGAGCTGAGAAAGAAATCAGAAAAACATTACCCTTCACAATAGCACAAATAACATAAAATAGGTTGGAATAACTCTAACCAAACAAGTGGAAGACCTGTATGACAAAAACTTTAAATCTTTGAAGAAAGAAATTGAAGAAGACACCAGAAAATGGAAAGATCTCCCATGCTCTTGGGTAAGTAGAATTAACACAGTAAAAATGGCAATCTTACCAAAAGCCATCTACAGATTCAATGCAATGCCAATCAAAATCCCAGAAAAATTCTTCATAGATCTCAAAAGAACAATACTCAACTTCATATGGAAAAACAAAAAAATCCAGGATAGACAAAATAATCCTGTACAATAAAAGAACTTCTGGAGGCATCACAATCTCTGACTTCAAACTCTACTACAGAGCTACAGTATTGAAAACAGCCTGGTATTGGCATAAAAACAGACAGGAGGACCAATGGAACCAAATCAAAGACCCAGATATCCTTCCTTCCACACACCTTTGAACACCTGATTTTTGACAAAGAAGATATATATATATATATATATATATATATATATATATATATATATGAAAAAAGAAAGCATATTCAACAAATGGTGCTGACATATCTAGATATCAACATGTAGAAGAATGAAAATAGATCTGTATCTATTGCCATGCACAAAACTCAAGTCCACATGGATCAATGTCCTCAACATAAAACCAACAACACTGAACCTCATAGAAGAGAAAGTGGGAAGTACACTTGAATGCATTGACATGGGAGACCACTTCTACATATAATCCCAGTAGCACAGACACTGAGAGCAATAATTAATAAATGGGACCTCCTGAAACTGAGAAGCTTCTGTAAAGCAAAGGACACAGTCAACAAGATAAAATGGCATCTTACAGAATGGAAAAAGAACTTCACCAACCCTATATCAGACAAAGGGCTGATCTCCAAAATATGCAAAGAACTCAAGAAATTGGTCATCAAACAAACAAACAATCCAAAAAAATGGGGTTTGGACCTGAACAAAAACTCTCAACAGATGAATCTAAAATGGCTGAAAGACACTTAAGGAAATGCTCAACATCCTTAGCCAATAGAGAAATAAAATCAAAACAACTCTGAGATTCCATCTTACACCTATCAGAATGACCAAGATCAAAAACACTGAAGACAACTTATGCTGGAGAAGATGTGGGGCATTAGGAAACAACTTACCTCATGACCCAGCAATACCACTTTTGGGCATATACCCAAAGGATGCTCAATCATACCCACAAGTACATGTTCTCAACTATGTTCATAACAGCATTACTTGTCATAGCCAGAACCTGGAAACAACCTCAATGTCCCTCGACTGAATAATGGATAAAGAAGATGTGGTACATTTACATGATTGAGTACTACACAGCAGAAAAAAATAATGACATCTTGATTGAAGGCAAATGGATGGATCTAGAAAACATCATATTGAGTGGGGTAATCCAGACCCAGAAAGACAAATATCATAATACTCACTCATAAGTGGCTTTTAGACATAAAGCAAACCACCATACAATTCACAATCCCAGACAACCTCAATAACAATGAGGACCCTAAAAGAGACATACATGGATCTAATCTACATGGGAAGTAGAAATAGACAAGTTCTGAGTAAATTGAGAGCATGGGGATCATGGGAGAGGGGAGAAGGGGAGAGGGGAGAGGCAGGGAGGGGAGTGGAGAAAATGTACAGGTTAATAAAAAATGTAGCCCATGGACTGTGAATCTTAATGCTGATCCTTTTATAATGCGTCATCATAGAGTAGTACAGTTTCTTATATGACTCAGTTTATCTGTTGTAAAATGGAGCAGAGGGCTGCATCCGCCACCTGACTGGCTTACACCCGGGCTGGCGGGCTGCTTGTTGTCCCGGCCACACCCAGCTAGCTTATGCCTGAAATAATTACACGGAGATCTGTATTAATTAAATTGCTTCCTGGCCCATTAGCTCTAGCCTCTTATTGGCTAACTCTCACATCTTGATTCAACCCATTCCTAATAATCTGTATGTCACCACAAGGTCGTGGCTTACTGGGAAAGATTCAGCATGTCTGACCTGGCAGCTTCATGGAGGTCGGCTCTCTCTCTCTCTGCCTTCTTCCTCTCAGAATTCTGTTCTGTCTTCCCTGCCTACCTGAGTTTGCCCTATCAACTAGGCCAAGGTAGTCTCTTTATTCAACCAATGAAAGCGACACATAGAAAAAAGACCCTCCTACACCATTATCTAAATAGCTAAAGCTTAATAAAGTTGGCAAAGATGGAGAGGCCAGATATACATTTTCATTTCAGTCTGTGTTAGTCTGAATAGACATTAGGCAAGGAGAGATATTCCATATGCTCTTGCCAAGCTTTTGCCATTGTCTTGACACATCGTAAGTGGTGCTCAGAGCTGTGGTCCTACTACCTAGCTTCTCATCTCCTTCCACACATCTTTAAATTTTATTTTATCCCTTTCCATCCTGGTTCATTCTGTTTCTCAAGCCTCTATTATTCTTTATCTAGACCAATACAGTTCTCTGACATATTAGTCTGACCAAAACCCTGGTCAGATCTATTTCATGTCATCAATCCTTTGCTGGTCTTTTTTAAAGTCATATTTTTAATCAGAAGATTCAACCAGGGATGCTAGAGAGGGCTGTCAGGTTGTCATCAAAACCTGGCCAGAGACAAGTAGCCCTGAGCCAGGAGGTCTGGGCTAATGTGTTCTTTTGAGATAGACAATTTTCATTTTGGATCTTTCCTACTTGGTTCTGCTTCAAGCAGCATTTCCATCTTGGCACCTTCTAAATGGACTCCTCAGGCCTAGTCCTCTGAACTGGTGTATTAGCTCAGGTTTGTATCTGACCATTGTCCTCTGTTTAAAGTGAAGACTAGAATTGGTAATTAGAGGAGTCCTTACCTATATCAAACCACTGATGGTTGCAGACTCAGTGAATTTTGAGAACATTCAAGGACAAGCATTTTGGTTTAACCCATGACATCATGACATCCAGAAGATCTGTTATCTAGTCATATACTGAACCCTATAAATAAACCTCATTTATGTTGCTTTGATTGAGGACTAAAAATTATTGCATTTTTAAATCATCACAGCCTTTTTCAGTGTTGTTTCCCAGTTTTTTTTTTTACAAAAAAACCTTATTTTTATGATTTTTGCCTTATCTGTTATTCTTATTCTCTGGATAAAAAATCACCATACAAAAATGTTATAGAATATTATTTTAAGATGTGTTACATTTGTTTGTGCTGTGGAATAGTTATTTAATGATGCAAAGATGTGTTGTATTCCTTTATGTTGCATTTGTTTAACTCTGTGAAGCTGTGTTACTTTGCCTGTCTAAAACACCTAATTGGTCTAATAAAGAGTTGAATGTTCAATAATATAGTAAGAGGTGGCTAGATAGTTCCCAACTGCTCAGCCCCGAAATAATCACACAGAAACCATATTATTTGCAATACTTTTGGCCAATAGCTTAGGCATATTTCTGGCTAACTCTTATATCCTAAACTAGCCCATCTCAATGGAGATGTATTGCCATGTGACTGGCTTACCGGCAAGATTCTGTCTGTCTCTGGTGGGGCTACATAGCTTCTCCTGACTCTGCCTTCTTTCTCTCAGCATTCAGTTTAGTTTTCCCTAACAACCTCTATTCTGCTCTGCACAGGCCTAAGACAGTTTCTTTATTAACCAATGGTACTCTCAGCATTCAGTGGGGAAACCAATATCACAATAGCAAGGCAGGAGGAAGGATAGGATGGGCTGGCAGGCAGAAAGAATGAATGGGGGGAAATCTGGGAGGAGGAGATCAAAGATCAAGAAAAGAAGGGGTCAGCCACCCAGTTACCCAGACAGACAAGGAAAAAGAAAGAAAGAAAAAGTTATACAGAAATAGAGAAAGTAAAATCCCAGAGGCAAAAGGTAGATGGCATAATTTAAGAAAAGCTGGCTAGAAACAGCCAAGCTAAGACTGAGTGTTTATAAATAAGAATAAGCTTCCATGCATGTTTATCTGGGAGCTGGGATGTGGGCTACCAAAGAGCAAAAAAGCAAAAAATAACCAACAACACAAAAATCCATCTCAATCCAAAAAAAATCTCAGAATGCCACTGTTATTCAAAAACATCCAATCCTTTTAAAAAAAAGAGTTGTTTCTAAGTTACACAATCAGTACACTGTAGTAAATTAAGATTACCTGGGTATAGATGTTCATCCATCAACCCTCATGCTAAGCTAATTTTTAATTATCGATTTTACAGATCTTTAACAATATACAATAAACTTACAAATATTGAAGTACAGGAAGTTTACAAGATAGTCTTACAGATCTTGAGCTAAGATTCACATTTTAACAGTTTTGGAGCAGTGGTTCTTAGCCTTCCTGATGCTGTGACTCTTTAATACAGTGCCTCATGTAGTAGTGGCCCCAGACATAAAATTATTCTCCTGGCTACTGCATAACTGTAATTTTTCTGTTGTTATGATTTGTAATGTAAATATCTGATATGTGACCCCAAAGGGGTCATGACCCACAGGTTAATAACCACTGTTTTAGATCGTTAAGCCAAAACCCAAAACAGCATGAGATGAGCATCAGTGACCCCCGTTGGGAGTAGCTGTCCTTTTGTCTTGTTTTGCTTTTTTCTCTGTCACAAAGTCAGGTAGCCTGACCTGGACAGAGATTTTGGAGGAAACCTTTAAACAAATATGCTTGGGCCTAGAGGTGAGGAGCCATACCCCAACCATAGCCAGATTTTCATTGAAATAGAACTGCATAAAACAACATTTTAATAGTATCCATTACTAAAAGACAACCAAATCCCTATAAAACTGAATCCAGTGACTGGGGGAGGGAACAAAGTAAGCAGAGAACAAAGAAGGCTTAGCGATAAGAAAATTTTGATTTCTGGCTATGGAGAGAGGGAGATGAGGGACACACCAGCCAGCAAAGGGTGCATTCCATAGCTGACCTACTCTTTTTAAAAAGATGTAGCACCACAACCACAAACAGTCTAATCAGCACAAAACCCTCTGTGTATTTTCCATCTTTATGTGGCTATTTTTCTTACTCTATTACTTTTTCTACAAGCTTAATATTTATTTTATTATCTTTACTCCTTTAACCTATGAATGTCTGTACTCTTGTATATTATAATTGTGTCTGTACTCTCCCCCCCTCAAGCCTATGTACATTTGTCCAACAATGTTGCCCATTTAGAGGTCTTTTTCATTGGAATCTGACTTTATTGCATATCTGTAATCCTTTTCTGACCAGGACCACCTTTCTTTAATGCTAAGTGGGTGTGGCTAGAACCAACTCTGCAGTTCTGCCTGTTGGCTCCGCCCAGTTCAACATGGCAGAGGCATGTTCACTGCCTCTGAGAGTCATGCACATTGCCCCATTTTCAAGCACACAGTGGGTCTATGTTTCCATTAAGTAGGTTGTAGCACTCTGTTCACAAACCTCATTTAAATGCTTTGTAGCTGGACCTTCTGAAAACGTCAGAGCCATTTGTGCTGGTGAACCAGGAAGCTGCCATTTTTTTTAAAGAAGCTGTGCAGTTTTTATTGTACCTCCCTTGCAAACAGAGCCAATCTGAAAAAAATACTGTTACCAAGAAGATGTGCTTGGCTCCCATTTTTGTGGGTCTAGAAGCCTTTTTTTTAAATTTTTTAGACTTTACATGGGAATTCTTGCCCCATGCTAGTGATCCAATCTGTTGCAGGAGACAGATGCATGGGAACCTTGCTGATAAGCCACAGCCACATGGCGATACACAGATTAATAGAAATGTGTTAATTTAAGATATAAGAGCTAGCTAACAATATGCTTAAGGTATTGATCAAACAGTATTGCAAATAACATAGTTTATGAGTGATTATTTCTTGTTTAGGTATCCGGGAATGAATGAGCAGCCTCTGGCAACAGACAACATAACAAAACTATGGGGCAACATGGGTTTTATTTTGTAAGTTGGGGCTACAACAAGAAGATAGCTCTAATTTTCCCAATTAAAAATAGTCTTGAGTCTATTAGTGTCTCTCCCTGAATTTTAAGAAATGTTAGGGTCTTTCTCAGTCCAACAACTCAAAGGGATCTCTCTCTCTCTCTTTGTGTGCATGTGCACATGTATGCAGGTGCTTCTCATTCCTTCCTCCTTCCTTCCTCCCCTAATTCATTCTTCTATGTTGGGGATGGATCCCAGAACCTAGTGTTCACTAAGCCTGTGCTCTACCTTTGAGTACTCTCCAGCCCAAGTAAATTGTGTTCAGAGCTCCAGCCTTTCTCTAGCAGAGCCTAGCTTTGGGGTTTGGTGCTGGGTATGAAAGCCAGGATCTTTCACATGCTAGACACATTCTCAGCTATTCAACTGTGAGTACATGTGTGTGCATTTGTATGTACACACACACACACACACACACACACACACACACACACCATTCCAGCTTTGCATTGCAGTCCTTCTGAGCCTTTGAACCTCATTCTTGTGCAACTAGGTTCCATTCTAACACACTCACTGTTCCGGATCTCTTGCTGGCCATGGACACAGCTGAGGCTTGGGTCAGACTCTCTCATGTTCAGTTATTGTACCCAGCACTCCATGGTTTTTAGTTGTGGCTCCTCCTACCAAGCACAGACAAGCCACTATGTCACAGTGTGATGTTCCAGGAGGGAGCTCTTCATTGCTATTGCTGCAAACATCATTCTTTTATTAATTTTTGGGGGGAGGGTTGAGGCAGGGTTTCTCTGTAGCTTTGGGGCCTGTCCTGGAACTAGCTCTTGTAGACAAAGCTGGCCTTAAACTCACAGAGATCCACTTACCTCTGCCTCCCGAGTGCTGGGATTAAAGGCGTGCGCCACTATCTCCCAGCTTTCTTTTATTAATTTTTAGGTCAACATGCAGAGTAATTGGTTTCATTGTGCCACATCCACTCACATGTTGTTATACTTTGTCCTTTCTTCTATACCTCCTGTCCTCCCTAAGCTGTCCCCACCTCCATTACTCCCAACTTCTGCATTGCAGGGTTATTTTTAATCAGGAGCACCCTTTGTATGTCCACAGATTTATGTTAGTGTAATCTCAAAATGTAACGAGATAGATTTTCGGTTTTGTTTTTGGTGTTGTGGTTGGAACTCAACACCTAGTACCTAGAGTATGTTAAGCCACGTTGCACCATTGAACTCTTCTCCCAGTCCCAATGTCATATGTCAGTTTCTTGGGGGAGACTTGAACAAATATCTCTTCATCGTAGACAGGGAGGTGATGACAAGGCCAAGTCACAATCCTGAGATGGTCATTGTCATACCACAGCTTCTGCCCCACCTTCCCTGCAAGAATGGAGTCTGCAGAGAGTGAAGGGGCAGCAAGAGAAACTTCATTTGGAAGCGGTGTTGGTTCCACAGGAACATGAAGATTTTGAGAATAGGAAAGCTGCCACTGAGACCCTGGTGGTATCAGGAGGGAAACTGAGCAAATCTCCACCTTCCATTCCGTACCTCATGAGCAAGACTTGGAGGCTGGACTTGCAGGTCTCTGGAGGATCAGGTCTCGTGGCTGTACTTCCTGGTAGCCACCTATGTGTGTATGTGTTCCTATCCCCTCTGAATAAGCTCAGCTTTCATCCCATAGAAGGTTGGGGCCCCTCATTGTACCAAAAAAAGCAGTTTCAGTCTTTTGAGATCAAGTCTGTCTGTATCTCTGTCTGCATCTCTGTCTAATATACAGAGTCTGTCTACTGAATGTGTGTGCATGCAAATACTGCACAAAACTGGACCTTACAAAAGGGGTGTCAGTCCTGGAAACCAAATGCCAAAACTTGAAGATGGTCTCACTTAGGCCCACGGCTCTGTCCCTCTCCCTCCGTGTAGCAAGGGGAGGGAGGGCTGCAGTTTCTCTTGCCTGGGCTGTCAAACACCAATTGCTGGCCTCTAGTGTGTGCTTCATTCCCTTGCTGCGGGTAAGTAAGCCAGGTCCCATCTAGTCACTCATGGTGGTAGACTATCAAACAAAGTCTACCATTAGCACCTTGGCCTCTGGGCTCATAACTCTGTGTGGAGGGATAAGGACTTTTCTATCCTCTATTAATACCACCCAAATCCAACCTGATACATCAACGGTTTCATTGAGTTACTTACAGGAGTGTGCATAAGGGCCGATCCTGGTTGTCAGCTTGACACACCTAGGAAGGAGGAACCTCAGTTGAGGAATTGCCTTCATTAGATTGTCCTGTGTGCATATCTGTGGGGGCATTTTTTTTTATCAATAATTAACAGAGAGGGGTTCAACCCACTCTGGGCAGTACCATCTCTAGGCAGGTGGGTCTGTGCTGTATACGAAAGCCAAGGAAGCCAGGGGGAACAAGTCCATTGGCAGTGTTTCTCCATGGGATCTGCCTTAGTTCCTCCTTTGAGCCTGCCTTGACGTGTAAGCCAAATAAACCCTTTTTTCTCCAATTGCTTTTTTCCCCAAGGTTTTTATATTGCAGCAACAGAAAACAAGCTGGAACAATAACTTTAAAGTGGGAGGGTACTTGTGAATCCGGTGGGTTTCAGACCTTTCCTGGGACTTGCCAGTTGTTTATTTCCCTCTGGGAAATATGTTATGATTGGGAAAATTGCTCCACAGTACCCTAGGATATCAGTTACTCTGAATTTACTTAGAATTTCTGCTCCAGCACAAGATCCTCCGATTTCCCTCCAGGGCTACATTGCTGGGTCGGGGTGTTTTGTGGCTGACCACTCCATCCGCACCAAGGCCCTTCTGAACTTGATTTGTTTGTATTTGTCTAACAGAAACCACTCAATGCTTCTCAAAATGAGTGTTCTTCAGCAGTTAGCTTAATCCACCTACATGAGAAAAGGAAAATATCACTTCTCAGAAGCACCTTCTGTAGATTAAAAACAAATACAATGGAGCTGGAGAGTTGGCTCAGCAGTTAAGAGTACTGGCTGCTCTTGCAGAGGACCCAGCTTCTCTTCCCAGTACCACATGGTGACTCACAACTGTCTGTGAATCCAGTCCTAGGGAATCTGATGCTTTATCCTGAACTCCATGGGCACGGGGCACACATATGGTCCACATACATACATACATGCAGACAAAAACCGGGAAATCCTTGAGACTTTTATTACCTTTTATTAATCAAATTCATGCACAATAATTACAAGACAGAGGAGGAGTCCAGGTTTCATCACCAGCTGCTCTGGCAATCCCGCTGGGTAACCAGCTCTCCGCTGCACCATAACCTCGATCCTCAAGGGCCGACTCCAAGCGGGTTCCTTCACTGTCACAGAGAGAGAGAGAGAGAGAGAGAGAGAGAGAGAGAGAGAGAGAGAGAGAGAGAGAGAGAGAGAGAGAGAGAGAGCCTCGTCCTCAGTTCTTACCCAGTCATGTACCCAGAGAAGACCCAGCTCATAGGGCTATCTCCCCAATACCACTGGCTTCGGACAGAATTCCCACAACACATACCCATACAATAAATAAATCCACATAAATAAATTAAGAACCCAGAGCCTCTCATTAATCACGTCTTCATCGCTGTGACAAAGCCCCCAACTTAAGGACTCATAGTTTGGGGATTCAGCCCATCATGGCAGCAGGGGCAGCTTAAGAAAAATTTCAAAGGTCCTAGTGCCACTTCTGCCAGTCAGACCCCACCTTTAAAGGCTCCATACCTGCCAAACTGTGCCACCAGCTGAGAATTAGTTTTTAAACCTGTGAGCCTCTGGAGAACATTTCACATCCAGATCATAACCTACCAGACAGGATGGTTTTGGTGTCTGTGACGGCAGTGGCTCAGGTCTCTGCACCCACTGACACTAGTGACTGATACCTGTTTCACTTTTCCTGGCTTAGGCTATTAGGCGCTGACTTAAGCCACCGGCCGATGACTTTCTCAATAGATCTGTGGACCTCTGGACCAAAAAGAAGTTACCAGGCCAAAGAACCCTCACCACACTCTGCTGGACCACTGTTTCACAGCGCCACCTTGTGGCAGAAAAGAAAGCAACAGTGTTAAAGAGCTGGTTTGGCTCCTCCTTGTCTCAGAGGAAACGGGGAATCCTAGGTCTAGTGGTCTAGAAGAGGAGGTTCTAGAAGGATATTAAAAGAATTCTGTCTTGTGAGAAGCTTGGCTTCTGGAGCCTGTGCATAAAATTCAAATTCCATTATAGGTAACTTCTCTTTAAATTTACCCATAAATTACCATCAACAGAAGTAGGAGCTGCTGTAGTGTAGATGCTGAATCACCCGAGAGATGGATGCACTAACGTGTGGTTTCCAGGGTGGTGAGTCTGTGCACCTCTAAGAGTTGGGGGCTTAATGGGAGCCCCCTGAGCCATTGGGACTGCCCTTGAAAAGAACTGGGAGACCTTCCACCCAGTTTCTCTTCATTTTTTTACTTTCCAGATGGCAATGAAAGCTGTTTGAGCCATACCTCTCACCATGATGTACTGGGCTTTGGATCACTCATCCGTGGACAGCAGCCTCTACAGGCACGGGCCAAGATAAACCTCTTTTTTTATGTGGTTTGCCTTTATGCATGTCTGTGCACCGTGTGAATTCAGTACCCACAGAGGCCAGAAGAGGCTGTCAGATCCCCTGGGACTGGAGTTACAGACGATTAGGAGCCATCCTGAGGGTACTAGAATTTGAACCTGGGTCCTCTGGAAGAGCAGCCTCTGAATCAGCAAGTCATCTCTCTAGCCCCTCTCCCTTTTAAATTTAGCATATTTCAAAACTATGCATATATTTGTTTGTGGGTATGTGCTAGTGAGTGCAGATACCCATGGAGTCCAGAAGAGGGCTCCAGATCCTTTGGAGATAGAGTTATCAGCTGTTGTGAGCTGTCCGGTGTCGGTGCTGGAAACCAAACTCTACAAGAGGAGTATGTGCTCTTACCTACTGAGCCATCTCTCCAGTGCCAAGAACTCTCTCTGTATTAGTTAATTTCTTCGAGTATTTTGGTTTAATAATGGAAAAATAGCAAATACATTGTCCTTGCAAAAGGGAAAAATAACAGTGAAACTTTTTCCTCTTTGAAGTTTGGCTATGGCTTTGTCTTTCCTCAGTGAAAATCAGGTGTAGTTTGACAGTACTTATGGAAAAGTTATGTATTAAAGCTCTTCCTTCCCCTTTGTTTTGGTTTTCTATGTAGCCCTGACTGTCCTGGAACTCACTCATAGATCAGGCTGGCCTCGAACTCAGGGATCTGCTCTTTTGATGTTTTGCAAGTTGAATGTGCCTATGGCACAACTTTAACAAGTGCCTGTCAGTGTCGGTCGCCTAGGAGTGGGGTTCTGCAATGGGAGGAGAGGTCACTTAGCCTCACAGATAATCAACCACACAGGGCATCCAATCCTTTGTATTGTTATGATGAACACCATGACCAAAAGTAACTGGGAGAGGAAAAGAATTAGTTGGCCTATGTGCTCTTATAATGGTCCATGATTTAGGGAATTAGAGCAAAAGCTCAAGGCAGGAACTGAAGCAGAGACCATGAAGGAATGCTCCTTACTGGCTTGCTCAACCTCCTTTCTCATGCAACCCAGGTATGGCACCACCCAAGCTCAGAGTGAGCTGAGCCTCCCACATCAATCATTAACCAAGGAAATACCCCCATAGACTTGGCTACAGGACAATCTGACAAAGGCAATTCTTTAGCTGATTTTTTCTTCCCAGATCTGTCTAGGTTTGTGTCAAGTATATATAAACTAACCAGAACACACATTATCTCCCACCTGCCTTTTCTAGACATGGAAAGAGAATCTCAGCAAGGGTCTCTAAACCTTGAAAATGACAGCTAGTGCCCTCTGCCCAGGCTCCTGACTCGGATTCCTGGAGACGTCACAACACGCTCTGTGTTTGAGTTTGGACCAAGTATTTGGGGAATCTGCCAGATAAGGGACCTGCTAGGAGAGGATTCAGGGACATGTCCAGGGAGCCAGCTGGACTTTGCTCCTGTGATCTTCGCAGAGAGCAGAAAGTCCTGTGACAACCAGCGTTCCATTACAGAACACATGGGGTAACCGGCTTAGAAAGAGAGTGGGTTCACTTAGCTCAGACTTTAGAGGTTTCAACCCATGGGCACTGTTCACAGCTGAGTTTCTTTTAGGCCTGGTTCCGACAAAATACCACCACCATTACCATACCCACAAACAATAATAATGCTAAATAACCTGAAAATCTTGTCTCTTTAAGAAGGTTCTCATAAGCTTTGGAAGACTGACTTGAATCCACAAAAGTCCATAGGTTGAGAAAAACTTGTAAAAAGTGCTATCAAGCTGCGGTTTGTTTCCCCACCTGCCTATTTCCTTAAAGGGAAAGATACCAGAGGTCATGGAAGTATACAGAAGGTGATAACTGGTGTTCAACAGGCTGACCTACTGGATGAGTGGCTCCCTGATAGGGAACCCCACTTGGAAAAGACTGTGGGGTTGCTGATTATGAATGACTGTTTCTGTCTGTAATTTTTCTCATGTGCCACTAAAAGCAGCTATGGGTATTTTCCCCACTGCTTGCATGTTTCTCTCATGAAAATATTCCATCTACTGGGCACACATATAGCTGTGGATGGTCAGGAATGATTTCTACTTATGCCGAATAATTCTGATGAATAGGAACAACACTAGGATATTTTTCATTACTCAGACTGACATAGGAAAGTAATAGTATTCTCTGTCACAAAGACAGTCAATTTTAGCCTTCAGAACCAATTCAAAGCAATCTGGTTGCCCCTGGCGACGAATATCTGGTTTCTCTAGAGACAAATACATGAGGTCAATTTCCCAGGTGTTTATTGCTGATTCAAGGCCAGAGCATGAAGTAACTTTAGGAGACATAATTTTCTCAGCATTGGACTTTCTGCACGTACTCCCCAACCTGAAGTTTCAGTCAACTAACTTTTTTATTGTTTAAGTCCTGTATTTCAATGTCACTTTCTGTCTGGGAACCCCAATCATTCAAAACTACATGCTTACTTTGCTCACTGGCTGGCTGGTCAGTGCCACCTCCCTAGCCTGAGAGAAACTTTGATCAGTATGGCTCTGTTTATTATTGTTTATTCAAGAAGTACTACGTGACCCTGAAGATGTGATCCAGAGGTTTTTGGCTGTGAGAAGAAGCAGGGGCCATGTAGGGGAAATATGAGAGGTGTGTGTGTGTGTGTGTGTGTGTGTGTGTGTGTGTGTGTGTGTGAGAGAGAGAGAGAGAGAGAGAGAGAGAGAGAGAGAGAGAGAGAGAGAGAGATGTGGGATTCCCCTCTGTAGACTGTGAATATGTTTTATTGCTATTAGTTAATAATGCTTTCTACTGATGGCTTAACCAAGTAAAACCAGGTAGAAAATCCAGAGATGTAGAGAGAATGTAGGCGGAGTCAAGGAGATGCCAAAGGAGACAAATGCCCCAGAAACTTACCAGTAAATCAAAAGCCTCGTGGTAAAATATGAAATAATCGGAATGGGTTAATTTAAGATATAAGATTTGGCCAGGGATATGCCTAAGCTATCGGCCAGGCAGTGTTGTAAATAATATAGTTTCTGTGTTATTATTCGGGTCTGACTGGCCAGGGTACAAACAAGCAGCCTCCGCTTACATGTGTGTGTTGTTAGGAAGATGTATCTGAATGTGCAGAGAGAGATGTGAATGTGCAGGAAGGAGTAGGAGAGATTAGATATATGGCCATGTAAAAAAGAAGTATGAAGGTATATAGCTGTGTGGAGAACATGTGGAGATTGTTACTGTGTAGAGAGATGTGTGGCTGTGTAGATGGTAGCTGTAGCTGGGGAAAGATGTAACTGTGTAGAGAGACTGTCAAGAAAGAGAGATTATTTAAGTTGAAGTAGAAGAGAAGGTGACCATCAGGAAAGTGTGAGTGTGTGCTTCTTTCCTCTTTCCTTTTCCTTTTTTTAAGCATGAGTTTCCTTATTTACCCTCAGATAGAAAAGTCTAGTCCTTGCCGCATTTGTGGATCTTTTTTATAACCCTTGGAGGTGGCCTTGGAGTGGGATCTCCACGCTGGAGGAGACGACTGCTCGTCTCACGGTCTGGGAGGTAAAAGGTCTAATATGTCTCCCATGGGCATGGCCCCAAGGACCTCACTTCCTCTCGCTTGCTCCCAAGTCTTAAATGTTCCACTTCCTCCCAATAGTGCAACGGGTTGAGGCCAAGTCTTCATCACTTGAGAGCCCAATCCCAATAGCACAATAAGATGGAGCTAGGAAGAGCCTCTGGGCTGTTTCTAGGGGTAAGTCAGGGCAGATGTGGTTAATCTTTTTCCAATTATTTATTTATATGGACTCTCTCTCTCTGTCTCTGTCTGTCTCTCTCTCTCTCTCTCTCTCTCTCTCTCGTGTGTGTGTGTGTGTGTGTGTGTGTGTGTGTTGCCTACAGAGGCCAGGAGAGGGCATCAGATCCCCCTGGAACTGGAGTTACAGAGAGCTGTGAAGCTCCATATGGGTGCAATCAAATCCCAGTCCTCTGGAAGAGCAGTCAGTGCTCTTGACTGCTGAGCCAAACTCTCCACCTCCATAATCTTCAGTCTTGAGATTCCCTAGGAGACACATTTGTGAGTGTGGCTGTGAGGGCATTTTCAGAGAGGTTTGACTGAGGAGGGAAGACCTTATCCCATGAGCTGGTCTCTTGGACCAAATGACATGGAAAAAACAAGCTGAGTTCCAGCACTCATCTGTCTCTGCTCAGGATTGTGGATGTGTTGTGACCTGCTGCTTCACACTCCTGCCACCACACCTCCACCCCGAGGGACCACACCCTCACACTGCCAGCCAAAATGACCCTTCTTTCTCTAGCTTGCTTTTGTTGGGTATTTTGCCATAGCAACAGCAAAGGTAACTAATTCAGGGGTCAAATGCTGGTGAGCCTTCGCATGCCAGCTGGGTGAGCTTGGTGGGAACAGTAGGCTATGGAGGTATCCCAACCCTCCGAAAGCTTGCTGGAGCCATTCAGAGCGTGCAGCTATCAGGTTCTAATGCAGAGAAGAATTGCTTGTCTTCAGATGGCTGCACCAACATGGTGCCAGCTTGCTCTCAGATGCACAATGTGGGAGTGACAGCTCCTGGAGCAGCTGTCATGAAAATAGTGTGACACTTGGAAGTGCAGTGTATTGTGGGTCTAAGTCCTGTCATTCTGTGTCCACCAGAGACGTGTTGAGAAGCTGGGAAGCTGAGTCATCTCTCCAGGCCCTCTCTCCTTCTTCTGCTAAAGTCACCAGAATCCAATCATTAGAACTACAGCCTCACAACTTAATCTAATCGCATCCCCATGCCCCACCTCTAAACACCAGGGTTGAATTCAATTTCCTCTCTGTTAATACTATGAACAGGAGACTTTGGAGGCCAAATTCAGTGCTTAGGCAAACAAAGCACATTCAAACCCTCTGAACTGAGAGTGAAGGAGAGCTGGCTTCTCAGAGAAGATGCTGGACCAGCAATCCCACCAGTACCCAGCCCCATCATCTAGGTTTCTAGGCATCACCTCTTCCCTGACAGTTGATTATCTCCATGGCCAGAGGCAAGATAGTGAGATTCTGCCTGTGCTGATGGGTTTAGTCAGCCTGTGGAGACAGCCCCTTCCTGAAGAGGGCAGGTACTGTGGTGGGGGATTTGACAGTCCAGTGTATAGAGGGACTCGTTCCAACTTTCCCGGCACTTAGCCCACCGGGACTTTCCCAGGGCTGCACACTTTTCCCCTCTGAAACATGATTTCTTATCAGTTCAAAGCAGTCCCAATTCAGAGAAATTTCACTGTATAAAGTCACTATGAACAATAGGCCAGGGCTTTTCTTGCTGATGCCTTTCCGATCCCACTGTCTGCCTCCCACTGTCGGTCAGCGGAGTGTGTTGCATACAGTGGCTTTCAACCGGTGATCCAGTTCACAGCACATTTGCAGACTGCAGTGGGATTTGAATTGTGTCCGTTCACTTGTCCCAAGAAGGAGTCAACCAATCATGAACTCAGCTGCTTTCTAGCTCAGGAAACCTGAGCTCAGAGAGATGACCCGCTTGCCCAAGAGCACAAAGGAGTGGGTGGGTAACCCGTCAGGGACTCCCCAACCTCTGCTGGGTGTTGTTAGAGATAGGTCTGGGGTCCTGGGAAAATAACCGCACCATCCAAAGTATTTCAGCAAGCAGAAAGTTTACTTCTGCAGAAGGGAGCACAGCCATGCTGAATCCAGCAGGCGAGCACACCCGGTGGGAGTCCCTCTGGGTGCGGTGTGCCACTCTGAGTAGTCTTTTTTTTTTTTTTTTTTTTTTTTGGTTTTTCGAGACAGGGTTTCCCTGTAGTTTCTAGAGCCTGCCTGGAGCTAGCTCTTGTAGACCAGGCTGGCCTCGAACTCAGAGATCCGCCTGCCTCTGCCTCCCGAGTGTTGAGTAGTCTTAATTATGAGTCTGTGTGTGGGCCTGGGTATGTGAGTGCAAATGTCTGGGGAAGCCAGAGTCATTGGAACCCCTAAAGCTGGAGTTCCAGGAGGTTGTGAGGCTCCTGACATGGGTGGTGGGAACTGAACTCCAGCCCTCTGCAAAAGGAGTGCACGCTCTTCACCACTGAGCCGCCTTGAGCCCCGTGGCCTCACACTCATTCTCAGTGGGCTAACTCAGAATGGCGCAGATGATGAGCAGACACAGCTTTCAAAAGGAAGATGCAACGTCCAGCGCGTGCTCTGCTGACCCTGGGGGAATCTGACTTTCTGCCAAGCAGCCTCTTTGCCATTTGTTTGAAAAGACATATCTATTTTTGTTTCGTGTGTATGGGTGTTTTGCCCCTACGTGTGTCTGCGTACCTACCACGAGAGTGTCTCATGCCCTCGGAGGCCAGGAGAGGGTGTCAGATTTCCTGTAACTGGAGTTACAGATGGTCGCGAGCTGCTGTGCGGTGCTGGGAATTGGACTGGGGTTCCCTTCAAAAGCATCCAGGGATCTTAACCACTGAGCCATTGCGTCAGCCCTCTGTTTGCTTTTAACCGATGCTCCCTCTTATTTAACCCTTTAGTAGAAAAGACTGTCCACGTTGCTTACGTTTCTCAGTCCCTCTCTGCTGGCAGAAAGGAAAAGGGCTTCCCCATGCAGGAGAGCTGTTGGATAGAGCACAAGAAGCCTGCTGAATGTATGTTACACACAACAGCGATGGTAACTGCACATTTTCGTGAAGGTGGACACAGCCCTCGTAGATCCACCTGATACTATAAAATTGCTTGTTTCTTTCAAACTCCAAATGCAACTGGACATCTTGAAATTTTATTTGCTAAATCTGATGACTGAGACTTGGAGAAGATGCTCCAGGGTCACTACGGCCCAGGGAGGAACAGAGACCACCCACAAGGATGTGGGGAGTTTCGGGCAAATCCAGCCTTGAATCCTGCTGCTCCTGTGGGTGGCTGGGAAGCCCTCTGAAGTTTCTGGAGTATGATAGAAAAAGCAGCTTCCTCCACATGCTTCCTGTGTGTCCCTGCCCCTTCCCCAGCTGTTCTGCAGGGCAGAAGCATGAAGCAGATCCGAAATCCCCCTTGGAAACTGGAGACCAGAAAAGTGAGGTCACAGCAATTTAGAGCCGATGCTGGTGATTGAGTTTTACAGACAAGGAGTACCGGCTGCTCAGGAAGCAGCTAATTAAGCAGGAGACTCTAATTAAGAAACGATTGGAGCTTTTGCTGCAAACCCCAGTGGCTGCCCAGCAGAGCAGAGAGAGTCTGGTGCTCAGGCTCCTCCTAGTGTGGTTGCTCACTAGGGACCTCAGGCAACTCACACAGCCTCTCCCCGCTGCTGTTTTGGAAGCTATTAAATGAGGACGCTGGGCTGACTGCTTAAAACACTGCTGGCCTCAAACCAGGCGATTCCAGAGAGCAGATGTACTATGCTTCTGGGATGCTTTCCCTCCAACACTGGATAATTCCTCTGCATTCTAGGGGTCCTCCTTGCCCTCTGCGCACCCTACCAGAGGCCATTTATCATTTCACGAGGCTTCTGCTCTGTAAAGCCAGCTGTCGTCAATTGTGCCTTTCTTTGGTTTTTATTTTTATATCTCAGCTTAACTTTTATTTGCAGATCCCATGCCTCTAGGCTGGCAATTCAAGGTTCCCCTGAGATGGCACCACACTCTAGGGACTGAATGCCATGCCAAATCATGTTTAGGCAGAGGTCAGAGGACTCTGCTGAGATTTCCTTGCTACCATCTAGGCCTCAGGGGTGGTCCATGGCTGGTTGCCATGGAGATTGCATTTCCATCTGCTGAGGATGCAACTTGTGGTGGATGATTGTGATGATGGCCACAATTATCCTGTTTCCCAATGTTCACATCCCTTGGTAGTTCCTCTCCCCAACACTTGCTGCAGGATTGGCCATGTGACTGCTTCTGACTAACTGATCAGAGGGAGATGTAATCTAAGCAAGAAAAAAAAAAGGAAAAACAACGAAAACAAACTTTTCATGATTGCAAAGTTGTTCCTTGGGGTCCTGACACCGCCATTTGACATGCCTAGGTTAGCTCCCTGGAGCCATGTAAGAAGTACAGGTTAATGTGGACAAAGCCGGGGGGTGCGTTATTCCAGCCAATGTTGACCCACTAACTGACCATAGCCAAGGAGATTCAGATTCAGAAAGCCAGTGGACTCATCGGAAACAATGAATGCTTTCATTTTAAGTGTGGGGATCATTTGCTATGCAGTAAAAGCTAACTGATATACAGTTTCCCCCTACACTTTCACGTCTGCACCTCCTGCCCATCATTGCAAGAATATATAGATGCTTTCCTACCATGTACAGGGCTCTGTAGCCCAAGGCCTAAGTTGTCCTGTCTTACAGAAGTGATCAAGGAGGGGCCTCTCTTGATTTAGAATTTGTAAGACGTCATTTGCTAAGGTGTAGCAAAGGCTTTTAAGTCATTGTTGGTCTGTATTTTGAGGCAATGTCTCCTATAGCCCAGGCTAACCTGACACTCACTGTGTGGACTAGGCTGGCCTCTTGCCCCCCCCCCCCAAGGACTGGGGTCGCAGCTGGGGTCGCAGGCGCGGCCACTCATCTGCCCTCACTGTCACTCTTTGTCTCGCTTGACTAAGAAAATAATCTGACATTTCAGGATAAATGCAAGACATGGGTCTTGCTGTTTTACCTACTCTGTAGTCTGTTCTTAAGCTTAAGAGCTCAAATGATGCCCCTGCTTCGGACTCCTGACGCTTGAGGTTACAGGCACATGCACATGTGATCCCACCTGGTACAGATTTAAAAAAAAAAAAATCAAATCTCTGTACAAAATGATTTTGATGGTAGTGTTACTTATACTAGCAGAAAATATAAATCAGGGGGGCTGGAGAGGTGGCTCAGGAGTTAAGAGCGTTGGCTGCTCTTCCAGAGGACTCAAGTTCAGTTCCTAGCATGCACATGGCAGCGCACAGCTGTCTGTAACTCCAGTTCCAGGGAACACAATACCCATGGGGAAAACACCACCATGCACATTTAAAAAGTATAAATCATCTAAATGTTCTACAAATACTGTGGAAATTATGTGTTTATATGACACGATTACAAGGAATTCACAAACAATATAAAACAATGTTTTGGAATACAGTAAGCTACTGGACTGAAAAGTATGTGAAATCACATAGGACTCTTATATGCAACGGCAGGGGAATGTTGGAGCTGGTGGCATGTCTTAGCAGGTAAATGCACCACCTGCTTCCAGACTGAAGAGCTGAATTCAACCCCTGAAACCCACATTGGGGAAAACTGACTTCCAAAAGTTGAAAGTGGTGGTGCATGCCTGTCACTCCAGTACCGGGGAGGTGGAGGCGGGAGGATCAGCGCTGGATGGTGCATGCCTGTCACTCCAGTACCGGGGAGGTAGAGGCGGGAGGATCAGCGCTGGATGGTGCATGCCTGTCACTCCAGTACCGGGGAGGTGGAGGCGGGAGGATCAGCGCTGGATGGTGCATGCCTGTCACTCCAGTACCGGGGAGGTGGAGGCGGGAGGATCAGCGCTGGATGGTGCATGCCTGTCACTCCAGTACCGGGGAGGTGGAGGCGGGAGGATCAGCGCTGGATGGTGCATGCCTGTCACTCCAGTACCGGGGAGGTGGAGGCGGGAGGATCAGCGCTGGATGGTGCATGCCTGTCACTCCAGTACCGGGGAGGTGGAGGCGGGAGGATCAGTGCTGGAGGTTATTTCCCACTGTATAGGAAACTTGAGACCAGCCTGAGCTACATGAGACCTTATCTCAAATTTAAATTAAAAGTAAGATTAAATTATATT
Source organism: Arvicola amphibius (assembly GCF_903992535.2). Lineage (NCBI taxonomy): Eukaryota > Metazoa > Chordata > Mammalia > Rodentia > Cricetidae > Arvicola > Arvicola amphibius. The sequence goes on along the minus strand of NC_052048.2, from coordinate 56,997,097 downwards.
AAGTAAGGTATGCAGCAGACTTTGGGTATGTGCTATGTAAACCACATCACTGCATAGAATGGACTTGGTCCTGGATCTGGGACCACACAGCACCAGGTTCTTGAGTCTAGTGAAGGAAAGGTGCACACTATACAATCTGTGATACTAAACACACACTGAGATGTGACTCCACTTTCCAGGCTGGCAACATGTGTAAAAATACAGAAAACAGATTTCTGTGTTGCTTATTGATAAGGGTATAAAAGGATGCCAATTTTGGTCCAGGCTCTTTGCAGAAGGGACTCCACCCCATCCTGCTCCGGGGAAGGCTGGCTTCTCTGAATAGCAAAGTGCTCTGAGGGTTGGTGGATCCGAGGATGCATAACTAAGTGTGAAGGAGACCCCCGACATATCAGGGTTCCCTCCTAGACCTTGGACTGGCACAAGCCACACCCAAACGCCTGTTTTCACAGAGAGATCCTTTATTAAGTGGGGAGAAAAAGTAGCCGCTTTCTGACTCAGGCAGAAAAATAGCAGCAAATGACCTTGCAGGTGTACTTTTTAAGAAAAAAAAAGTTGTTAGAATGGGCTAGGGTGCAGTAGCACATTTTGATGGAGTATGTTAGTTAGGTGAACCAAAGAGGACTTTTAATTGCTGAACCTTGGTACTTTGATAGCTGGACCTTGGTAATCAGCCTCAGGAGGAGGAATTGATCAAATATGGAATAGACCTTGGTAGCTAGCTTTAGGAATGTAATCTAATGGTTTTTTTTTTAGCAAGTCAGAGGGGAGGGGGAAAAGATGACCATGGTCTCTTCATTCCCTCCATTTTGTTTTATTATTGGGTTGTTGGGTGTTGGGTAACTGGGCATCTTTCTCTCTGGCCGCTTCCTGCTGACATTTGGGGTGTTGTTGTTAGGGAACTCAAGGAAGCTGGGTTTCTGGTCAAGTTTGGGAAGAGTGGGCTATGTCAGCTGATATCCAGGTTCTGCAGGATCATCTGAGGCTAGAGAAGTGTAGACTGTGAGGCTGGGCCAGGATGGAGATTCCAAGCAAACAGCTGGGGCTAGGGCTGGCATTACTGGAGCAGCGGGAAGTTGATTTGAAACGTGTTGGGACAGATAGACTAGGGACAAAGGTAGAGTTAAGGAGTTTAGAAAAATAGTTTTTGGATATAAATTTCAAAATTTTAGGTCCATGGTTCTGGTAGTTGGGAAAAGTAATCCCAAGAATAGGGAAAGGGGGAGAGATCCCTCCCCTAGGAGTAGGCAACGGGCAGAAAAACTTAGGCTACTGGTTGACAGGAATACTTACCTGGAGTCTGAGAGTTCTTGAGAGTAAGCAGGGAAACTTAGATTGGTTATAGAAGGTTAATTGGGGGAACAACTGTTATCTGAAAGCAGAGTCTAATTGTGTTGGGAGAATTCAATTTTAGAGACTCTGTTACATCACAATATTTTTTCCTGGGGTGTTCAGGTGGGTTCTGAAATTGAAATATTGCTTGGACATGATTGATTGGGAAGGCTCTTGGCAAACGGTAAGAGGGCTGGGCCCTTTAGGAGATGGCTGGGGTTTAGCTATGTCTTGTAATTGGGAGTATAGGATTTATTTAGTATTGGATGCCTGAGACATCTGGACAGTTAATGAATTTAGGGGAGACAGTTGGCGGTGGGTGTATGGCAGTCATTGGGGCAGAAGAAGAGTAGGGATCCTGAAAAGAGAGGTGAGATTTGTGGGGAACAGGTGATCGTGAGGGATCAGGAACCAAAGGAAGGGGATGAATACAAAGCATGGGGGTTAGAGGAGTATTCTGTGTTGAAGGGGGGTAAGTATCTGGGTTATGTAGTAGGGTAACCTGGGGGAGTAGCGGGGGTGGATCTTCAAAGTGGGGAGGTGGCTTATCAGGCTGTGATGTTGATGTTACAATTGTCTTTATTGAAAATGGAGGGGTCAGTCTGATGTGGCTGTCTGACAGGAAGGAACTGCCCTCTGCATAGAAAGTGTAGGCAGAAGTAGTTAGAAGACCCTCTTGTGTATGACAGGGATTGGGAGGACTGTTTTTGAGAGTTTGGGGACAGACTTGTAAAAGATCTGGAGAGCATTGAGGCAAAGGGATTAATGTGGAGGGATTGAGGAGAGGACAGATAAGTAAGAAATGTGAGTGATGGGTTTTATAAGAGAAGTTTGGAGAGATGGAATCTGAGACCGTGAGAGGGACAGTGGAGTCCTTTGTGAGTCAGAGCTTGCGGTGGGAATAGACGGTGAGAGGGGATCCTAGAGTTTGTTAGATGTAGAGGTGACCAGAGAGGCAGGAGCTGCAGACAAGGAGGTCCGCCGTGGACGGTGTTTTCTAGAGATTTGGAGAGGTGGGTGCAAAGGCAAAGGTCGGTCCTGGGAAGTGTCTATGCACTTGGAAGTAAGGATGGAAAGGTTTATATAGGTCTGGGAGACAGAAGGCTGGGGCAGAAAGGAGAGTGTTTTAAGTTTAAGGAATTGTTTGTGGAAAGGAGGAAGGAGGAGGTCCAGGAGAAGCTTGATACAGGGAGTGTTATCAGGAATGAGAATTAAGTTTAAGGAATTGTTTGTGGAAAGGAGGAAGGAGGAGGTCCAGGAGAAGCTTGATACAGGGAGTGTTATCAGGAATGAGAATTAAGTTTAAGGAATTGTTTGTGGAAAGGAGGAAGGAGGAGGTCCAGGAGCAGCTTGGTATAGGGAGTGTTATCAGGAATGAGAATTTAGGGATCTGTGAGTGGAGGAAATTGGCCATGAGGGCAGAGGTAAGGTGCAGAGATGGGCAAGAGAGATGTTTTTGGGTTGGTGTGAGAGAGAATTCAAGAGAGGTGGCTTGGGAGAGGAAAGTGAGAGCTGATAACCCGTGGCGCTGAGAAAATCGAGATCCTAGGCTCCTAGAGAGGGATTTGTGTGGGCTTAGAGAGGTTTAGTCCCTGGATGACCCTAGGGAGGCCGAGTCCTTGATGCCCAATGGCCCCATTATCTATACCTAGGATAAGGCAAGGCCAGGTAGGCCTATGAGGATTTGGACAGAAATGGGCCCAGTGATTAGTCTTGCCACGTTTAAATCAGGGTCCTGGTGGCTCCTTCTGATCCGCCCCTCCCTCCTTGGGGCTGTCCCAGCAGTGGGCATTTGCTGGAGGGCCTTAGCCAAGAGTTGATAATCGTGTCTTTGGTTGTGCTTATCATGGTGTGGTTGACTTTAAACCCACAGCCAGGACCTCAGCCCGCCTGTAAGTGGGCCTTGATCTAGGCATTTAAATTTGGTCTTTGTGTCTGCATATGATTGGGCAAAGAAGTATGTCAGAAGATGTTGCTGGCCATCTGGGGTCTCAGGGGCCAGGTTTGTGTACTGGAGCAGGGCCTGTGTAAGGCATGGGAAGAACAGAGAGTGATGTTCAGACTTGCTTTGAATTACCTCCTGGACTTTCTGAAAGTTAATTGTTTTAAGGGCTGATCTCCTTAGGCCAGAGAGGAGACAAGTAATGAAACTGTCCCTAGCCTGACAACCAGCATCGCAGCTGAGGTCCCAGTGAGGGTCTGTGTCAGGGACTACGGTGGCCCTGGTGGGAGAGTCTCTGTTTGGTGGATTTGGTTATGTGGTTGCATGTTCTCCTTGACATGTCTGCCTTCCTGAGGGAATAAGTTATTAGAAAGGATCATGGAAGGTATGGACATAGGCCTTGGCTAGGTATTGGAATTGTTCAGTGAAGATTGTGGGGTCTAAGGTACAAGAGCCCAAAAGTTTATAAACCAGGGCCAGTTCACTGAGAACAAACAAGGCATCTTCGAGTAGGGCCCTCCATGCCTGCCACTTCTCTGAGGGGCAGGATAAGATGGGGCCTGAGCTCAGTTTATCACGTGAGCGAGTGTGAGAAGGACTGAGAACAGGAGGGGGACTAGGCAGAGGTGGCCTGGTTGGGATGGAGGAAGTGGGGGAGGGAAGAGTGGGAGCCAAGGACATGGAGGCTGGTCTGTCTGGCTATGGTGAAATCCAGGCGGATGGAGGTGCGGGGATGGTGGTGGACAAAGGAGATTATTGGGAAGGCTACTGATGATGGGAAGGAAGAGAAGGGGGTTCATGGGCTGGGTTGAGGATGGGGTTTCAGTTTCAGGACCTAAAGAGTTGTGAGGTGGGGGGCTGAGGACTGGACAGCAAGAAGGACATGTGACAGCCAGCAAGAGGTGTATAGGGAAGGCTCAGAGCAGAGTAAGGAAAAAGTAGAGACATAAAGGATCTCTTTCCATCTTCCTGTGTGCTCACGAAATGTTGTAAAGGTCCTGAATAGTGTTAAGATCCAGAGAGCCATTAGGTGGCTGTTATGGTTTTGGTCCCTGGTCCCTTTAAGAGACAAGCCACGCCCACTCCCTCCCCCATCCGCTGAGGCAGGCTGAGCTTCAGCTTCCTGCCTGAGCTCGCTCTCTTTTACATCTTCCTCTCGGAGAGGCAGCCTCGCTTCTGCCTTTCTCCCCACTTCTCCGCTTCTCCCCTCTCCCCTTTCTCTTCTCCTCCTCTCTTTCTTTCTCTCCTCTAAGTAAAAAATGTCTACTTTTATGTCTGCCTACTGTGTCTATGTGTCTTTTAACCGCCGCTTTGGGACCTGCCGTGACCCGCCCGGGGATCTTGGGCGACCCGCTCTGGGACAAGCAGCCTTCTCTACCTTGGGACTGGCTGCTCGCAGAGTCCGCTGCCTGCCTACAGCTGCTGCCTGGGACTTTATAGCATTTAGAAAAATAACAACAGTGGCTACTTAGATCGATTATTTAGTAGACATAGAGGCCAAGCCTGGGTACTATAATGAATGAACTTAGGAGAATTGATGTCAGAGAGTTTTACCCTTCCGAGACTCTGGAGAAGATATCTCTCAAAGGCAAGTTAGTTGGAATGGAAGGGACAGAACCCATCACCCTTGTTGGTAGTGGGCCACTGTCTAGAGAGGAGTCAGTCATTCCTGTGTATCTCTAGAGACCTAGGAGAGGTCTCTGGGAGGGAGGGGGCCGTTACCTGGGCTCTGTCACCAAGAGAGGGACCTGGGTGGGTCCAAAGATGAAGCTGGGACCTGTGAATAGTTTTTTTTTTCCAGAGGCGGAGGAAAGGGCACCAGATTCTGGCAGTGCAACCACCATGAGAGAAAGGGGGCTACCATCTACCAAACCAGACTGGATGGAATGTGCCTAGCTGGCAGCTAGTTCCTGAGGCCACTGTACCCAGTGAAGTCATGGCAGAGTGCAGTCTCAATCCCCAGGCCAGAGCAGGGACACCGGACATTCGATGGCTGTCACCTAATAATTCGAGAACTATTTAGGACAGCCACGGTGGGGGATTTACCAGCCAACCAGTGTTGGATGAGGGAATTGGGAGTCAGAAGGACTGGAACATGTATAAAAGGTTAGGGGATTACTGGTCCCTCCAAGTCACGGAACCAATGGAGTAGACCCTAAGTACACTGCAGGAATTCCTTCCGGGACCCTGGATTAGGCACAAACCACACCTAAACAAATGTTTTCACAGAGAGAGCCTTTATTAAGTGGGGTTGGAGGGGACAGTTAAAATGACTGTTTTCTGTCTCAGGCAAGGGGAAAAAACCAAAAACAAAAACACAGCAACAAATGACCTTGCAGGTGTAATTCGTTTCTTCAAAACAGGATTTCTCTGTGTATCTTTGGCTGTCCTGGAACTCACAGAGATTTTCCTGGCCCTGCTTCCTGGGTGCTGGGATTAAAGGCGTGCACCACCACCACTCTCAGGTATAATTTTTAAGAAGAGAAAAATGGGGGAGTCTGTGTTAGAATGGGCCAGGATGTGGTGGTATATTTTGGTTGGGCACTTTAATTAGGTGAACCAAAGGGGACTTTTGATTGCTGGACTATACTTTGATAGCTGAACCATGATAGTCAGCCTCAGGGGGAGGGAGCAGCCAAATAAGGGAATAGGCTTGGTGATTGGCTTTAGAAATGTAATCTAATGGTTTTTAGGAAGACAGAGGGAAGGGGGAGGGTGGTCAATGCCTGTCAGAGTCAAGCTCTAGCTGGCCAGAGTCCCTTCAGAGTGGAGACAGCCCTAAGCTCAACACAAATGAGGGCAGCCTTTCTCAAGGCTGCTTGCATGAAGGATCTTGGGACCCTCAGTGGGAGCAAGGTCCCGTTCACAGGAGTTCTACCACAGTTCTGTGTGCTCAGCTCCAGCGTGCCAGCTGAGAGACTGTTGAGGTGGTCAGCAAGTGTTACGCATTGAAAGCTCTTAGAGTATCATCTCGGGGCCACCAGCCACTGATAAGAGCCCTAGGAATAGCAGGAGCGGTAGGTTTCTTGGAGGCTGCGGGATGGATGCTCCTATGCAACCCAGGCGTGGTATCTTGGAGGATGTGTCAGGCTCCAGGAGTCCCCAGTGGGTCTGTCTTAGGCAAGTTCTCAAATTGGTCTTCCTTCTCCAAAGAGCCAAGCCCCTATTGGAGTGGAAGTCCTCTAGATACCAGACTCTGGAACCTTCCTTCTTTTCTTATTCTGAGAAGGGCATCAAGGAGAGAATGGCCCCTTCAGAGCTCCTCTGCTCAACAACAGGGCCAACTGAGCTCTGATTGGCCATATGCGTGTACACACAAATAAGGTACAAAATGGGGCCAATCTGGTTACAACTGTCAAACATGAGGACAAAGAGAAAGAAGGTGTTCTCAATTAGGTTGACAGGTCCCATGTCTCTCACCATGATGTTAAGGAAGTGGGCACTGAGCTGTCAAACCTATTTCCCTCAGTTTCTGGTTGCCATAGCAATGCTCTGATCACCTTTCCACCAGAAAATGCTGCAAAGTCCAAGAGCCAATCATTGTTGTTGTTACTATGGTGATGTTGCCAGGGCAACAGTGTGATCCTTGAGGATCTGCAGGCTGCTTCCCTGTCCCGGGTGTATTTGGAGCTCTTCCTGTCAGTGTTGTCTGGGGTGGGCGGGCTGTCAATTACAGTCCCACCAGCTTAGCCTTGCTTGAGCTTGGCAGCTGTCAAAAAGCTTCAAAAAGCCCCTGCAACTCCTACCACCTATAGATTGCACAGGAAACTCTGTATTCAGATTGGACAGAGAGGGTGGAGGTGGGGATGGTGTCAAATCCAGGACTATGCTACTAAATCCCCTGCTCTACCACGGAGCTGCACCTGCAGCTCTTGTTCATTTTTAATTGAAATCTATCCCACGATGATATGAATGATACAAAAGGAAAGGATAATCAACACACAGTGTTCAGTAAGTCAGTGTCTTATCACAATGACGTTGTAAAAATACAGTGCTCAAAATAAACTCCTCATGCGAGCAGCCCTCCCAGACTGCTGCGAACCAAGACCCACCACTGCCTCCCACCTCGGCTTGTACAGTTTACAATAATACAACATTTAGTAATTATGACTTTGGTTTCCTGGTGGTCGGAGAGATGAGTCAATGGGTAAAAGCACTTGCTGTTATTCCAGAGGACCCAAAGTTCAATTCCTAGCACCCACAGGGTAGTTAGTAACTATCTATAACTCCAATTCCAGGGGATCCAACACCCTTTCCTGGCTTCTATGGACACTGCACACATGTGGTGCATAGACATACATGCAGGCAAAACCCAACATACATTGTAAAAATAAACGGTTTGTTCCTCCTACTCTCCATGGGTTTGGCGGGGCTCTCACCCTATCTACTGTGTGCACAGATGTGACCCTGTTGCTGGGTGTTAACAGATGTGCTAGAACGCTGTGACAAAGAGTCTCCCTAAATTCAACTGCTCAGATCACACAGCTGGTTCTCGCACCTGTGACAGCTCAGATCACACAGCTGGTTCTCGCACCTGTGACAGCTCAGGTCACACAGCTGGTTCTTGCACCTGTGACAGTGCTGACAGGTGGTCCAGTCTGCCATGAGCGCCTGAAAGGATCCTCACACTCCAGTGCTCCTCGGACTACCTCCCTCTTCCTCAGGCACGAGAACAAATCCGAGGACATATCTTAGACAGACTAACTCCTCTCTTGGGCCTCAGCTCCTAGATGCTCTGACCCTCATTTTCCTGACCCATTGCTCAGCTGTACCACTTTGCTAAACCCCAGAGCAAGCCGGTACTCTAAGACGAGACCAGCCTCTCTGGCAGTATGACGTGTGGACTTTATTGTTGTTTGGTTTTGTCACTAAAATTTACCCATTTATCTGCAGCCCTGATATTTTCTATGAGTGAGACTGCCCTCAGTTCCACTCATGTAAAATGAGGGCAGTTTGCCTTCCAGGGTTGTTTGGAGTTCAATATGCATGAGGCTTTTGGGACTGACCTGGCCCACGACAGGCATTCCATAAGAGCTGATGTTATCTTTCGAGTCTCTCAGCTATCCCAGAAGGTGGACTGTCCCGATCATCTCCTGCATCTCTAGATGCAGCAGTGAAAGTCCAGAGAGCTGATTCAACCTTCCTAGGCCAGGATGCTGGCAAATGACCCGTCTCGGTTGAATACAGGCTGGAGCCTCGTGATAGATAACAAAGAGATAAAGAAGACTCCCTTCCTAGTTTGTAATAAACACCATACCCTCTTCCTGAACAGGTCTAAAGTAACTTTGAGTTATAACTTCATTGCCTTGTCTACTATGATCCAGGTTCTTTAACTCCTAGCACATAGGCTCGGTCACATGACGTAAACTCCCTCAAACTTCTAAGAACAAGAAATTGCCTTTGTCCCCTAAACTGAAGGCGCTGTCTCCTCAGGCTCCACCCTAACACCGCTGGCTCGTGTGCTGACTCTGGAACAACCTCACACTCCCAAGGCCATTTTCACACTCTGTGCCACATTTTCTGAGCACTAACAACAGGCACACCGAAAGTGCTCCTCACAACTGTCCGCCATAGAACTCAGCTGGCAAATACATGCTGTTGGTGCCCAGGCCAGAGCACCTGACTTGAATCCCTGGCACCCACCCAAAGGTGGAGGGAGAAAATAGTCTGCACAGCGCTGTTTTCTGATCTACACATACACACTGGCACGCTGCCCCCACCCCCTAAAAAGCAAAAAATGTTGTTGGTTCCCTTCACGTGACCCTGAAGCCCCTGGACTCCGAGCAGCTGCCATTCTAGCTCCTGGCAGTCCTCTGGTCAGCTGCCTCTGTTTGGTTGATGGAGACAGCTGGGCCAACAGAGGCCCATTGTCTATTCTTCTGGGCTCTATTGTTGGGGCTTCCTCCCAGGTTCCAGCCACACGGACACCCCCAACTGTCAGCCAACTTCCAGGGTAAGGATATAGGAGGAATAGAGACAGGAGAAATGAAATGTTCAAATATACAGAACTGTACCCTAAAGGGGGGAATCACCAGGCTTGTTCTACAGATAGGGAAACTGAGGTTCAAGGAGCGTTACCACAAGTGAGGAGTGATTATACCAAGGTGAAAACGCCACAGATGGTACAGGAGTGGACGGCTGTACCCCAGGAGGAAACATGTATCGGGGATGGCAGGCCCAGAACATACCCTCCACCTCCACCACACTGAGGCCAGAGGCGCGAAAGAAGCAAAAATGCTCGTGGTCACACGGCCTAAGCTAACATCTGCTTGTTTCTACCCTGGGGATGCGGGCGGAGCTGCGCATGACCACACCCCCTAGGCGGAACCCCATTGGATGCCTCTCCTTGGCCGGCGCGGGTCTGGTTGTCTGTGACGCAGCTGCAGGACAGAGCTCCACCCCCAGTTCCCAGTGCCACGGAGGCGTGTTCTGCGCCGGGCCCGCCCATTGCACCTCTCCCACCCCTCCCCGTGCGGAGTGGCGGCCGGAGCAGGCAGGGCCGGCTGCGGGATGTGAGTGTGTGGGGTCGCGCATGGGGCCAAGGCCGAGTGTTGGGGGTCCCCGTGGGCGCGGCGGGACGGGTGGGGCGTAATGGGAGACAGGGAGTGCGAATGGTGGGTCTCACCTCCCCAGGGCACCGCTGTGGGCTGCAGGTCTGCGACGAGGGCACAGCCTCCTGCAGTCGCAATCTACGCCCTCTCCCCCGCAGCACATTTTGTTCCCAGCTTCGCAGATGCGTGAGCTGACTCGTGAGACAGCCACATTCCACCACCCTCATCCCGCCTTCCCGGGTGCAGGCCTTGGGCCTTGGCGCCAGCGCTGCTGAATGCACCTGGCAGTGGCATGTGACCTTGGGCACACCTGGTCCCCTGAGCTGCTATGAGGACTGTGTTGGAGGCGGGTTTAGGCAAAGCCAGTCAGGGCTCAGGGAAGAGCTGTTTTCATACTTGTCGGTGTTGTGAACTCCTGGCGTGAATGGGGAGGGGAAGACTGCTTTCCACAAGGAGGCTGCCTTCCATATCTGCGTCTGTCTCTCTGCACACTGAAGGCCGCACGCAACACAGCTGTACCAGCATGTACCAGAGAAACGCTGGCCCATCGTGTACTCGCCACGTTACAACATCACTTTCATGGGCCTGGAGAAGCTGCACCCCTTTGATGCTGGAAAATGGGGCAAGGTGATCAACTTCCTGAAAGGTAAGAAAGCCCCCTCCCGCCCCCGCTAGAGTTGCATCTGCCCCCTCCAGCTCCCTATCCTTACCACCCCTCAGACTTGCATCTGCCTCCTCCATTTCTTCTCCCCATCCTCATCCTTATCTGAATTCAGTCCCAGACTGCCTTCTGCCCTGCTGTTAAAGGGCCTTTGCAGGCAGGCTGCTAAGCACAAATGGACCATGTCTCATAGTCCCTCCAGTTAGACCTAGTCCCCATCTCCCTCCCTAAAAATCTAGAGCAGGTCCCCACCTCTGCATCGTGCAGAAAATAGTACCAAAACAGCCATTCTGTTGGGTTTGTTTTTGTCCCTCTGGTGGCCTTCTATCTATGGCAAGTGGTACAGCTTTCCCCTCCACAGTAGGTACCAGCCTGAGCATCCAAAGGGAAGCATGGAGTAGAGAGCACACAGATGATGTGTGGTGTTGGCGTGAGCCTGGGACGCTAGTCTCGCACATCTGTTGCCTGCACAAGTGGTTTCCTGCTGGTACACACTCTGCAGGCTGGACTCCTACCTCAAAAGAAGGGTCCCTCATCTCCCTCAGCTGGGAGCGAGCAACCAGGCCCTTTTGCTCCTGTTCCCCTGAGGATGAGGGAAGATGGGAGGCAGGACCACAGGGCAAGCTCTTTTAGAGGCCCTGGCAGGAAGGGAGCTGAGTCTGGAGGTGTCAAAGGTCATGGAATGCTGTGGAAGGGAGAACCTGCCGGAATGTGTGTGTAGAAGTGAATGGGACGGGTTGATTCACTGAAAATAGATCCTAGATTCTGATTTCTCTAGAACCCAGAACATCACAACCCAGTACTCTGGAGCTGTGCCTTCTCTTAGCCTCAGTTTCTTTTGCAAAATGAGCTGAGTTTTTGGTAAGCATGTTCTCAGCAGATACTAGACATCTTCAAGCCACTCAGACATTCTGATGTCCCCTGAACCAGCTACTCCTGTGTTTCTGCATATTTTTAAATGACTGAATCTTGGGATTTTTTTTTAACTTAAATTTGTTTTAAAAGGAATCTTGTGTCATCAATATGGGAAAAGGCAGTTTCACTTGCCATAAATAGAAGGTTCCAGCAGGAAGGCAGTGCTCTGAAAGCAGCAGTTGTTTGACTCTGGCTTGTTCTGCCTGTGAACCACTGCTCTCCTTTGGTTAGCAAGGGGGATGAGCAAGGCTCAGACAGAGGTGGAGGAGAGGCATGATGTCTTAAGCCACCTGTTGAGGGAGAGTTGCTAAGAGCCTTTTCTCTCTTGAGAGCATTCCGGTTCCTTGTGCCACCTGCTTCTGGAAGTCATCCGGTTAGTTGTACCTGACTTCACCTGGTGACTGTCAGCAACACAGAAAATATAGAGACTGTTTTGTGTTCCAAGCTCAACACCTAGAGGTAGAGGACCTAGTCACTGGCCACACTGGCCTAGGGAGGCAGCCATTCTCAGAATTCCCACAAGTTCATTGTGTGCTGAGGGGCTGCCAGAGGCCAGCGTGCAGCCTGGGGAGGGCCTGGGGGCTACCCCTGGCCCTGAGAGTCATCAGAAAGGGAGCAGGGGCTTGCTCTATGGTTCCAGAAGAGAAGCTGCTGTCGGACGGGATGCTGGTGGAGGCACGGGAGGCCTCGGAGGAGGACCTGCTGGTGGTGCATACAAGACGCTATCTCAACGAGCTGAAGGTACAGTACAGGGATTTGTGGGCTCTGGCCAGGCGCAGTGACTGGAGGAGGGGCAGCTCGGCCTTAGGGGAACCTACTCCTGCCCCTAGCCCAGGGAGACATGGGAGTCTCTAGTTCCTAAGATACGGAGGGACTGTAGGAAGGTATATCTGTGGGTAGTTAGCTCCCCATCTTCAGGGTGTGTGAAAACCTGAAGGTTCAGGGAGGTACAGACAGAACCCCTTAGAGGATTTGGGCATGTCAGTGACTTTCAGCCTGTGCTCTGGACAGGCCTCAGAGGCCCTTTCTGGGATCACTTTAGTGAGAGGAGTTTACCAGCCATTGTCCTGCCCACTAAGGCCACTTTACTCTGGCCTGTTTTGGGAGTGGGCTGAGATGGTAGTCTAAGAACTTCTTGTAAATGTAAACTCTTGGGCTAAAAATGGGTTTGGAACTCCCCAGGGTCCAGCAGGGAAGATAAAGACCTGGGTGGGGGGCAGGTGGAGGTGTCTGGGGTGAATTGCAGATCTTTCCCTCCTACGTGGGCCATGTGGTTGGTTGGCACACAGTGGGACCCACCATGACTGCAGTGCCCGCTTTTCCAAGAGAAGCCACATGCTGATTATTAAATGATATTCTCAGATTTCTTTCTTTTTTCTATTTTTTTTTTTTTTTTTGCTTTGGGGATTTGGGGTATGGGTGGTTATTTTTTTTATGGTTGTTGGGATTGAACTGAGGACCTCACACATGTTAGGCTAGCACCCTATCGCTGAGCCATACCCCCAGCTGCCTACTCTGATTCCGAATGTGCTAACTGTAAGGTTCTTAAATTCCACATGCAGGCCACACTGGACTACCACTGTCTCCCCATGGCTTCTTGGTACAGGAGGTCACTGCAAGCTCCTATTGGGAGCTGGGTCTTTAGTGCATCTTTGTGGCAGGTTGGCGTGGAATCCTGTGTCAGAATCCTTGGCTGCGAGCCCTCTCTGGCTGGGGCTGCATCAGGGTGCCATTGATTCTCTGCTTCAGAGTGTGGGAGCCCTGGTCCCCAGGCTTCCTGTCAGAGTTATCTTGAAGTCAGGACTCCACAGAAGGCAGAAGTCAACAGCCCCCTTCACTCTGTCTGGAAAGACCTTGGCTCAGAACTGGGCTGAGCCTGCTCAAGGTCATTACTGGGGAGAGCTGGCTAAGCGTGGGGAGGACCTTTGTAGGCATCTATTCAGGACCGGAGCCCCAGCTGCTGGCCTCTTACCCGTCCACCCATGGCCTGAGCTGTGAGAATTCTAGATGGGCCATGGCAGTGTGAGCTCATGAAAGATTGCCAGGAAGAGGCTGCACCCTGGCTCCCAGGAGAGAGGTGTGAGGCATTGGCCGGAAGCCCAGTGCCTGGCTGCCCTGGTTTCCTGGGGCCCAGGCATGCGTGGTTAGTGCACAGCCCAGGGGCCTGGCCAGGAGTGCAGACAGAGAGGGGAAGGCAGGGGTAGATGCTCTGAGTTTGGACAGGAAGAGACCAAGCATGGGGCTGGACTCAGGCTGGGGCTGGTGTGGGGAGTTGCCAGGATCCCACCTGTATATAAAACCTTTAGGGAAGCTTACAAGGCAGGCTGCCTGTCTAGTTTTGGTCCCAAAATCTGGAAGCAGTGTAGTCTGTGAGTCCCAAACAGAAAGTGAGACCGGAGTAGGAGGACTTAGCTATATCAGTGTAACATAGGGGTTCACCAAGATGATGAAGAGGTAACAACATTGGGCTCAGAGCTCCCTGGTAGCCAGAAAAAGGGAGAAACATAACTTTTATAATATACCAGGTCGCCAGCCCAAGGCTACATTGGGTCTGGCTAGCTGAGGAGGAAGCATGGATTTTATCCTGAGTACTATGAACAGGTTTGCAGCTGGGGAGTGATGGGTGAGGTGCTGTTGACACTCAGGTGAGACCCGTTATCTAGTGCCACGGCTCTCTCACCCCATGTCTGCATCATCTGTCCTTTTCCTCTGCTATAGACATCCCAAGTGGTGTGTCCGGCAGGTCCCTTCAGGGTTCCCAGAGTTGTTATTGGGTCTGTCTGTGGGTGCCGTGTACCATGTACCTTCTCCCCTGCTTCATCTACTCTGTGCACACCTGCCCTGGCCTTCATCCCTGGTCCTGGACTGCATAGCCTTCCATCCAAATGAGCAGGACCCCCAAAGAGAAAGATAACATTGGTGCAGGAGCACCAACTGTGTGCACACCCCGGGGCTGGACCCATGAAGGGTGGCATCTTGTCAGCATGAGCACTGTTCCCTTCCTTGCTGTGAGCTCTAGAATCGTGCCCTGGGAGCAGGTCAGAGCTGAATTGTCTGATGAACCCCATCATCACATTCATAACCAGCATGCACTGTTCTGGGTCCTGCAGGGAAGGGATGGAAGCAGAGACCAAGTGCCTCTCCAATGGAGAGCAGAGAAGAAACATAACTAGATGAACAGGCGCCAGGTGCTCACGGAAACGGGGACAGTGAGGTAGGGACGGGGACAGTGAGGTAGGGTGTGGAGGACAGTGAGGCCAGCAAGCCTGGAGTGAGGGGAGGCAGTCTAAATAGGAGCCACAAGTCCAAAGGTATTGTGGGAGAGAGAGAGGCAAACCTCAGGGAACCTGGAGGGCTATGGGAGAGACTATGGGGGATGGGAACCTGGGACTTTGACTTTGTTGGTTCTTCCCCTAGGACACCCATCTCTCCTTTTCTTAAATAAAAATGTGGTTAGTTACTTATGACACAATCCATCGTCTTAAAGCAGCATTTCCATCATCCACCATGTGATATCATGATTACCCTGAAAGAAAACCCTGACCCTACAGAGCACTTAGTCCTCCCTGCCCTCTGCCCGGTCACCGCCCCGCTGTGGCGTGCCTCCACAGACTTTTGTACTTTGTACCCGACTTTGTACAGATAGAATCAAGCAGTGTGTGAGCTTTGGTGTCTGGCTTGCCTCACTACACATCACACTGGGCAGGTGCCATGCATTCTCCTTCCCAGTGTGGCTGGGATTCAGAGCTTAAGTATGCAAGGCAAGGGCTTTGTCACCAAGCCGTGCCCCACGCTCCACATCCCTCTTCTTGGATACTTAATACTCTACCATGTGGTGTATCACATCTTGCTTGCCCATCCATTAGTTTATATTCATATGAGTTATTTATCCATTTTGGTGATCATTGGTAGTGTTGCTGTGGATATGCCCATACATATTTGTTTGGATACCCAGTTTCAGTTATTTGGGGTATACATACTCCATTTCTGTACCACAAAAAGATCAAGCATAGTTATGAGTTTTGAGTGAATAAGTTTATGGCAAGCAAAAGCAAAAATAACAAATAGCAGAAGCAACAGAGAGAGAGAGAGAGAGAGAGAGAGAGAGCTCAAGAAGATATAAAACTAGGATATTTTGATACACAAAGCATTGAAGTAACAGCCCCAGCACAAAGCATTGAATTAGCTTGACTGGCAGTGCAAGAGAAGTAACAGAGCCCAGGGGTCTCTGTGAGTTTAGTTTTTTCCTTTGTAGTTATTTAATTTTATTTTCTCCATACTAAAGAGCAAACCTAGGCAAGCACGTAATTACTAAGCCACTCCATCAATCTCCCCCCTTTAAAAAATAATTTTAAAAGCCTTTCATTTTGAGACAAGTTTGGTCTGAGCTCATGGTCTTCGAGTTTGGCCTCCTGAGCAGCAGGATTTACAGGTGTGAGCCCCGAGGCCCAGCAGTTTTGCTTTAGATTGGATTGATGGTACCCCTTTGAAGGGGCTAGACACAGATGTCATGTAGCCTTGGATAGTGACACATGTGTGCTGGTGGTGGTATGCAGATCTGGTACAGCCTCTGAGCAGCGAGGAGAGGACAGGCCTCTGCAGCAGGGCTCCACAGTTACACCCTCATTCCAGACCCTGCTCTGCAGATAAGGAGCCAGGCACAGAGGAAATGGCTCCATCACAAACATCCTGTACAGCTGAGGCAGAGCCCGGATTGACTAGAAAGCCCTGTCCCGACCCTGTGTCCAATCCGACCATCCCTAAACCCTTGTCTTTACCAAGTTAGTCACAAAGCATTCTGGGTGAGTTCTGCCTGAACAATCTGGCTGTCTTTTGGCTATCCTGCTACACATCCCAGATAATCGTATCTGTCCCATGCTGTCCCCTCCACACCAGTGCCTTTCTCAGTTGCTCTGTCTTCTGCTGCTCACCCTGCCCTGTGTCAATGCCACTGTGAGACCCTATATCCACTTACCCCCACTGTAACTACCATCTCCCTGACCCACAGCCCACTCTGCCAAGCCCTTTCTCCCTCTTCTTCCAGAGCCACAGGATGCCCCACTCCAATGTTTTATTCGGTCACCAACAGTTTGTTTTCCGTAGCAGTCCTGCCTGATAAAGCTATCATGATTGGCACATCCTAGATCTGCTCCATCCCACCACTGGCCACAGTGGCTGGCCAGCATTTGAAATATGCCTGAAGTAACTGAGGCATGAGATTCTAATTAAACATATATTTGTGTTTTGTCCTTTGAGTCAGGGTCTTGTGTAGCCAAGGTTGGTCCTGTACTACTTATTCTTCTGCCTCCACATCTCAACCTGGGATTGTGGCCATGCACTACCATACTACCTTTAGCTCAGGTGACTTATAAATACAGGAAAGAGTCTATATATTTGGGTCCTTTGCTCTCAGGCCCAACCATCCATTCTCTGAAAATTTAGAGAATATTCTAGAAGGAATATTGCATCCATCTTAACATACAAATTTCTTTTCTTACTCCCTAACCGTGGCATAAACTTCTCCCAGAGCGGTAACACAGCCTATGTCATAGGCAATCTAGGCATGATTTATGTATGAGGATGTGCCCAGGTTCCATGTAAATATGACTCCATTACACATGGGCCTGGAGTCCCAGTGGATCTTGGCCAAGAAGTTGTCCCCTGGGGAAAGCAAGAAACAACTATCTATAAAATAATAATACTTATTATTATTATAAAGTGGCACACACCTTTAATTGAAACATTCGGGAGGCAAAGGCAGGCGATCTCTTTGAATCAGAGGCCAACCTGGTCTACATCACACTTGGACATCCAGGGATATGTTGGGATCAGGTCTCCAACAAAAGTAAAAGAACCAGGACAGTGGAGAGCGCCAGAGGCTTCCAGTCAGGCTTCTGCAATGCCCTGCAGAAAGGATTGGAGTCACCTGCTTGAAAGTGCAAGAAAAGCAACAAAGTAGCTCCCAGCAGCTGGATGTGGAGCTCGGGGGTCCTATGAGTTTTCAGTTCTGGTTTTGGTTTTCCTGTGTTTCTGCGAGTATGCTGTGTTAGGAGACCAGGCCATGAACGACTGGAGAAGCTTATTTAGCCTGCCCTGCTGTGCCCAGATTCTGTCATTCCTGCACTCAGTGCTTTGCCCTAAATTGCCTCTTTGGCGCAATGCCTGCATCTGGGGACTTGTTGTTCACTGTTTACCTTTTGTAGATGTTGCCTTCTCCACAAGGCCCTCTCCTTCCCACGAAGATGGATTATTGCACCAGCTGGCTTGTTAGCCATGGCTACGTGTCCCAGCACAAGACAAGACTTCAAGCACACCTGGGTGTCTTACAGGTCCTAAGTACTTGGGAAGTGCTTGCTGGCACTTGGCACCAGAGCCACTATCCTGGTAGTTGCTGGGCAGTGGGGAGCTGAGAAGCCACATGGAGGCTAAGCCTTAGAGCAATCTGCAGTTTTTTTTATGGACACAAGAGGGCAGAAGAGTGCCTCAGAACACCGACATCAACTTCATTGTGCTTAGATCAAAGCTGGGAGTACCAAGGTGGCTCACAGCTATCGCTCCCCAACAAAGATAGTACGCAGAGCAGCGAGCCGCCATGCCCAGGTCTGGCACCAAGTTTGACTTCCATGTCTCTTTCCACAGTGGTCCTTCGTGGTGGCTACTATCACTGAGATACCCCCGGTTATCTTTCTCCCCAACTTCCTTGTGCAGAGGAAGGTGCTGAGGCCCCTGCGGACCCAAACTGGAGGCACCATCATGGTAGGCTGGGTGGGGTGTGCACCCTACTTTGCCCTGTAGTGTCTTTCCCCACCTAATAACAATTTGAGTTGCTGTGTGTGTGACCCAGCAGAAGTATATTCTACAGTAGCGCTAGTCACAGACTGGAAAGCTGGTCGAGGGACACTGTGTGTCTCAGTCAATGAGGTCTGTCCCAACCATGGCCATTGCCCTGACACTGCCACATTTTGTATTAACACTCACCCTGAACACCTGCGGGATTCAGCCGCCTGCCTATGATATTTCCACAAGCAAACCGTCTCTTTTCCACTCGAAAGCCACAGGGAAATCCTCAGTTCACCTCACTTGAATTTCTGATGTTTTCTTTGTAAAACCAGGAGGGCCGTCCCAAACCCTTCTCCATGCTGGCATTCTGGCTCTTTTCCCATGTTGGCCAGATAAAATTTGCGGCTGGTCTTCTGAGGGATGGGGAGGGTGTCGCCTGGTCCATCCCGTGACCTATTCGTGTCCCAGAGCTATACTGATGGAGTGAATGCATGCTTGCCTCAGGGCAAGGCCTGAGCTCCTACCCTCTGCTTTCTCCAAAGGCGGGGAAGCTGGCTGTGGAACGAGGCTGGGCCATCAATGTTGGTGAGTAGTGGGGCTTCAGAATGGCTAGCCTGGTGGAGCTGGAAAGGGTGTAGGGACAGAGGGACAGGAAAGACCCCAGAGTCAGTCAGTAGCCTGGAAGTAAGTATTCGGCCTTTTTGTTCCTGTGAAGCCCCGACCAGTTTCTATCTGCTGAGGAATATTTGTTCTGAGAATGCCCCTGCCTAATATGTACTCATTTCCAATGATAAGAAGTCCTTTCCTACCCAGAGAGCCTGTGCCATCCCTCTGAAAGGTCCCTGGGCAGGTCCCCCGAGCATGTCTGTGTGGAATTAGTTGCCTCCATGTTAGTCTCCGGAAAGACTCAATCCTTCTGAGGTCTAGGCCAGTGGCTAGGGCTTAGTCATGTGAATGGATAGACCAGGCTTGGTACCACCTCAGGGGCCCTGAGAGCTAGTGCTCCCCAGCTCCGTGGGCTCTTTGTGGCCCTTGCACGTCTGTCTTCACAGTCCTTGACAGCTGAAGAACCTTTTCCTTGGCAGCCTTTACTTTGCTGTGGTATTGTTATCTTGTGGGGAATTGAACATAGTGAGAAGGTGCTGGCTTGGGCACGGTCTATAGCGGACCCTGGGCCCTTTTTGTGAATTCTGCATGGTGGGTGGGCATGTTTTTTCTTGCTTGCATTATCAGGTGTTCAACATTAGGCCTGGCATAGCCATGGTATTAAGATATCCAGTCACACAAACACTTGTGTGATTCATACCCTGCGTGCCTTTAACATGGTTCCCAGTTCATGAAGGGCCACTTCTACAGTGGAAACTAGGGCCTTGTCAAAGTTGAGCATCTGAGTCCTGATCAAGCATGGCTTTCATGGATGGTGCTGCCATTTTTGGTTGTGTTCTCTGGAAAACTTGTTGATCTTCTCTGTGCCTGAGCAGCTCATGTAAGAGGTACTGGTGAGATGGAGCTCTCTTCTGGGCTATAGAGAGGCTTCAGCAAGCCGGTGCCATTAGGAGTCCTAGGGGTAAAGCAAGCCCTTTGTCCGTATGGCCCCACTTCCACTGCTGGGGGTAGGGTAGTTTTGGATCCCATTTTAGAAGGTTCCTATAATCCTGGGTCTCCAGGAATACAGGGGACAGTAGCAGCTTAATAGCCATTCTAGCAGAAAACTTACAACAGCATCTCTTTGGTCCAAATCAAAAAGGGCTCCCAGACTGTGTCTCAGGGTTAGGGATAGCAGGGACAGCTGTGGTCAGCAGAAGGTATTCTTCCCAGTCTTTTCTGTCCACCACTAGGAGAATCTGGGTCCAAGGCAAGCCTGCTAGAGCTGCCCCTTACTGGCGTGGGAGTTCCAGGGCAGCTCAGCTGGCTGACATAGTCTCTGTGGGAGGGGCCCTTTCTGTGGGGTGAGGTGGCTGTTGTGTTACAGCTCTGGAGGGAAAGATATCTTGACCTGTTGGGAAGTCAGGCTATACTGAAATTGGGGTGCAGTGGGGGATGGTCTCCCTGCAGGATGTAGCAATCCTGCTCCTCTCCTAGAAAGAGCAGCTGAGCTCTGTTGGGTCCCCCTAAGGGAACATCTTAGCCGAGCTATCCATTTCATCTTCTCCAGTCCAAGATTTTCCTTCTTCTGCTTCTCTCTACTAAAGGGAAAACCCCTGTGAAAATGTAGAAATCTCAGATCAAACGAAAAAGTTACTTTTCCTGCTCCACTCCCAAGGGAATTTCCCAGCAGATGTAACTGTTTCTGTTTTTTTCTACTCTGACTCCCTAAGGGAATGTCTCAGCAAAGGTTCTTCTGCTCCAAGAAGGCGACAGATCTTCAACCAAAACTCTTTTAAGAAAGAATTATTTGGGAAGGAGGAGTCCAGGAAAGTAGCTGCTTCTGCCAGGGTGGGAAAGGACAGCCCCCAACTGAACAGGCAGAGGGGCTTCTTACGGGCAGAGTTTTCCTGGAGCTTTTCCCAGATTTTCTACTCAGGGCTTGGTTGCTTCATGTTCAGTTGATCAGGGACAGAGTTGGCTCTGGTTTCTTTCACTGTCCCTTCTTAACCTTTTGACTCTGTTGTCAAGGCTAAGGCATATTTCCTTCACTGGTTCTGGTTCTGGGACCAAAGTGTGTTTCTTTGGTTCTGGTTTCAGAGTCAGGATGTGTTTCTTTGGTTCTGGGTTCAGAGTCAAGATGTGTTTCTTTGGTTCTGGGTTCAGGGCTAACGTGTTCCTTTCATTGGCTCTGGGTTCAGAGTCAGTGTGTTAGATTTCATGCTCAGGGATTGGTTGGTTTTCCTGCTCAGGGATTGGTTGGTTTTCCTGCTCAGGGATTGGTTGGTTTTGTGTTCAGCTCATCAGTGGCAGAGTTGACTCTGGTTTCAGGGCCAAACTGTTTCTTTTTTTAGCTTTTTGGCTCTAGTTTGGGGGCCAGTGCATATTTCTTTCACTGGCTCTGGTTCCAGGGTCAAATTGTGTTTCTTTGGCTCTGGCTTCAGAGTCAGGGTGTGTTTCTTAGGTTCTGGGTTCAGGACTAAAGTGTTTCTTTCACTGGCTCTGGGTTCAGAGTCAGGATGGGTTTCTTCAGCTGGCCCTTTTACCCTGCAGATATGACACGGAGGTGCCTCTTGGCCTAGAGTGGTGTCATGCCCTGGAATCCCAACAGGAAGGGGACGTGGGCATGGTAGGGATTAGAGGGTACTTGGCCCTGGCTCTGACCATTGCCACCATCTACCTTTCTGCAGGTGGCGGCTTCCACCACTGTTCCAGTGACCGTGGAGGAGGCTTCTGTGCCTATGCAGACATTACATTAGCTATCAAGGTGTGTCTGAACCTGCGGTACCTTACTTCTAAAGTCCTCCCATAGCTTTCCATAGCTTACCACACGCTCCAAGGAAGGGAAGCGGGCTCACAGCGGGGAGGAGCCTCCTCACAGTGGAGAAGGACATTCCTAGCTGTTAAACCTGGCCAGGACTCAAACTGAGTCTGGCACATTCCTGCCACTAGAAACCTGTCTGTGGCAGGAGGGAGCCTCTGTTGAAAGTGGGAGGAGGGACAAGCAGGTCTCTGGACTGTGGACAGGAATAAGGGCATGGCTGCAGGAGGGAGGAAAAAGAGGAGGAAGGGGAGGAGGGGATAAGGAGACTAGAGACTCTGCATAGCTGCTGTTGATTTCGTATTCTAACCTCCCCATCTCCCCTCACTGAACCCTTGAGCATTACAAATGAGGAAACTGGTGAACGGAGCTGGCCTAAATGGAAGATTCTATGGACCCCTTCTTCTCCCCCCCACCCCATGTGCTCTCTGCCTAGTCTCATGCTGGGTGCCAAGCTAATGGGATCTCTGTTCTCACAGGCATGTAGATGGGCTGTCAGTAGGCCTGGCTGTTAGAACAGGGCACCGGAGAACTTGGAAGTGTAGTGAGGGAAAGGTCTCCTTGAGGAGGGAGAGGCATTAGGATTAGCATATAGGATGAGTCTAAGTTTGGGGAGTTAAATTCCACGACTGTGAGGCTCATCTGTTAACCCCCACATTTTCTGGAGAATCCAGGATTTGATCACCCAATTTTCAGGTTATAGTATACTGCCTGTCCCCAGATCCTTCCCTGACCAACCCCCGCCTTGCCGACACACACACACACACACACACACACGCACACACACACATACATGCACACACACACACACACACACACACACACACACACACACACACTTCTCCCAGCACCCTGCACTCCTGGGAAAGCCATATCTTGCCCGTTGTCCTTCTGATACCCTTAGTCCTGAAAGGGCTGGGTCCTCTGGCCTGTCCGGTCCTCACACCTCCTCTCTCCCTGTCAGTTCCTGTTTGAGCGGGTGGAAGGTGTCTCCAGGGCCACCATCATTGATCTTGATGCCCACCAGGTGAGTAACTTTGCGGGAGCCCAGGGACTTTACCATGGTGAGAGTCCCCCTTCCAGTGTCCCTGGCAGCCTCTGTCTATCAAATGGCCCCACACTGTGGGGTGCCCTCCTTCTGGAAATGGTCCCAAGTGTGCTTCAGCTAGTTTAATCTGCTCTTAGTTTCCCTGTTGGCAGCTCAGTCCAACTAGGGTGGCAGATCCTTCTCATTGCTCCTGACCTTGACTCCAAGGGGGCTCACTGCCTCCTGATAACCACTTGTACACCGGGCAGGAAACTCCTCAAAACCCTCAGCTGCTCTCCCTGACCAAGTAAACCAAGTCACACATACACAGCCCTTTACACTTTGTTCTCCAGTCCCAGTTCCACCGAGGGTGGTGGGGCCAGTTTCGCAGAGAGGGTGAGAGACAGGGTTCTGCAGGTTCTGAAGGAGGTTACTGGGTCATGCCTGCAGTGTGTGCAGCTCTGCTATGTGACACTAGATCCCCGCTTCCTGAGAGCTCCTGCCTGAAGTGACAGTTGTGTCTGTCCACAGGGCAATGGCCACGAGCGAGACTTCATGGGTGACAGGCGTGTATACATCATGGACGTTTACAACCGCCACATCTACCCCGGGGACCGCTTTGCTAAAGGTAAGTTCTGCCCCACCTCTGTCTTCAGTGTGTGCTTGTATGATTATGCCACCTCATTTATCTCCAGTATTCCCAGGAAGTGGGTGCTCCCACTGTACCCACAAACACATGGAGACCTGAGAGAGTCACTCAACCCCCAAGACCACAGAAATCCATCCAGGAAATACACCCAAGGACTTCACATTAGAGATGAGCATAGATGGAGAGAGAGAGAGAGAGAGAGAGAGAGAGAGAGAGAGAGAGAGAGAGAGAGAGAGAGAGAGAGAGACAGAGACAGAGACAGAGACAGAGACAGAGCAAGAGAGAGCGAACAATAGAAAACATAAAGGTGGCAGAAGTAAGCTCAGAAGATTTATGCCTTAGATTTCTAGACTGTAATAAAACATCATGACAAAAATCAACTTGAGGGGCAGTCTATATTTAGTCCATTATGAGGGTTAGGAATTCAAGGCAGGAACTGAAGCAGACAGAAGCCATGGAGGAATGCTACTTACTGGCTTGCTCAGTTTCTTTTCTTAAACCCAAGGACCACCTGCCCGGGAGTGTTATCACCCACAAAATACAACACAGCACAATTGACCCCTTGTCAGCTTGACACACAAACACATCACCATTCAGCTATAGCCTTTCCTTTCTCATGTGACCCAGGATAGTATGTTAATAGCAATAGCACCTTATCAAAATTCCCAACTTTTAAAAGCTCTTAGTCTTTAAAGATTCAAGCACTTTAAAAATTCAGTCTCTTTAAAACATCCAAAATCTCTTTCAAAGTTTCTCTAAAATAGCCATAATCTTTCCAAAATTTGAGTCTCTCTAACACTTCAAAGTTTCTTGAAAATATCTACAGTCTGATAACTGGGTTCCTATAAATTCAAAATAAGTTAAACACTTTTTTATTTTACTCTGAGAGGAAGGAACCAGAGTACAATCACAATCAGACCAGAGCAAAACCAAACTTCAACAGTGGAAGAAGTTCAATGCATCTGGGACTCACTACAACTTCTGGGCTCCGAGGGGCCCAGGCTCCTTCTCCAGCTCCAGCCTCTGCAGTATACACAGTTTGCATCCTAGGATCAGGCAATCTCCGTTCCACAGCTGCTGCTGACCTTGGTGGTCATGTCGTGGCACTAAGCTCTTCAGAATTCTGGAGTCTACACTGTGACTCCAGCAGCCTCTCCTGGCCTCTCTTCAGGGACCCTTATCCTGCCACATGGTGCCAAGCCTCAGCTTTTCTCCATGGCCCCTTCATGGAGAAAAGATTCCGTACCAATCTTGCCTTCCAAGCTCCCACAGAAAAGCACACTGAGCCATTGAGTACTCAGTGGCTTTCCTAGCCCAAGGTTAAAATTTTCCCAAAGTCTGTCACAGCAATACCCCCATGACCTGGTACCAAAAATGAGGTTAAGAAAATGGGTCGAGTCAGTCAGCTCCCATATCGGGTGGCTCACAACCACCTATCGTTCCAGCTCCAAGAGATCTGATGCCCTTTTCTGCCTCTGCAGGCACTGCACTAATGTTATGCACCTCTATATGCATGTAATTAAAATATAGTAAAATATTTTTAAAAGCAACAAAATGGACTCAATGCATAACCCAAAGGCTCTGAGACCTGATTTGAAATCAGTCACCTGCCTGTTCCACAGGTAATGTACTCTCAGCCTTCTGTCTCGATGGCAGAATATGTAGCATAATTTTGAAGAGGCCAGCACCATGGGTCAGCAGCACCCATGGAGTGGAGCTGAATGACAGCTTGAGAGGAGCAAAGGATGCCTTGGCCCATAGCTTTAGGTCCTGGTTATGTTCAGATGGCCCTGTTGCTTTGGGCTTGTCATCTTCTCACTGTGGCTACACGTGATAGGGCAAAGCTCACCTCATGATTGTTGAAGGCAAAGAGGCACACGAGGCATGGTCCTGATATGTTACTCCCAAGTGCATCACTTCCTCCACTTGGCTCAACCTCTTAAAGGTCCAGTCACCAGTAGAATCATAGGCTGTGAACCGGGCCTGCAACAGATGGACCTTTGGGGGACATTTAAGATGAAAACATGGCAAGGCCATTTATGCACAGTGCACCACTGGTTCTGCTGAAGCTTACTCAGGATTACTTGGAGCCTGGTCTTGAACGTGTAGGGGGTGTCCAGCATTGGTAGGGCCTGAGGATAGGTCTGTAGGCCCTCAAGGCTAACTGTCTCAGCTTTAATCACCTCCCCTCCCTTGGGCACCCCTTTGCCAGCTTTGGTGATGTAAGAGGCCAGACTGAGATGAAGTCAGTCCTGCTACAGGCTTCAAGTCCCCACATCTTTCCCATCCTCAGCCTTGTTTTCCCTGCCTTGGACTCAGGGCTATTTGTGTCTCTTTCCCAGAGGCCATCAGGCGGAAGGTGGAGTTGGACTGGGGCACAGAAGATGAGGAATACCTGGAAAAAGTGGAGAGGAATGTGAGGAGGTCCCTCCAGGAGCATCTGCCTGATGTGGTGGTGTACAACGCAGGCACAGACGTCCTCGAAGGGGACCGCCTGGGGGGGCTGTCCATCAGCCCAGCGGTATGTCCTGACATTGGGGACCACCTTGAGGATTTTCCCGTAGCAGAGGTCGCTTTCTGACCGTATTAGTTACCTTATGCTGCTGTGATAGATTACCCTGATAAACATGGCAGCTTTGAGGTTCAGTTTGACTCACACACGGTTCCTGAGGGAATATGGTTAATTATGGTGGGGAAGGCATAGCACCGGGCAGTCAGGAAGCAGAGAAACCACATTTCATCTGCACACAGGAAGTAGAGAGAAAGAACAGGAAGTGGGGCCCAGTTATAAAATGTCAAAGCCTACCCACAGTGGTGGGTGTACTTTCTCCAGCAAGCTCTCCAACTAAAGGTCTGGAACCATCCCAGATAGTATCACCAGTTGGGGACCAAGTGTTCACACCCATGAACCTGTGAGGGACAGTTCATATTCAAACCACAACACTGACCCTAGGGCCACCTAGGACATGTATCCGTCAGCCCAGAAATCTTGATCCTGGGGGCCATTTTGGGCATTTGTCTATCTGCCAACCTGTGTGCCCTGGCCATGGTGGGGCAGGGAAGCCATGCTCTGAGGTTTGGCAGCAACAGAAAACATGGGCGGTCTTATGTCTGGAGAAGATGGGCTGAAGCAGCAGCAGTTCAGAGCAGGGCTAGACTTGGACACCGTGGCAACTCGGGCCTGTCTGACCTCACCCTCTCGGTCTTCCCACAGGGCATTGTGAAGCGGGATGAAGTGGTTTTCCGGTTGGTCCGAGCCCACGATATACCCATCCTAATGGTGACCTCGGGAGGGTACCAGAAGCGCACAGCCCGTATTATCGCCGACTCCATCCTCAATTTGCATGACCTGGGGCTCATCGGGCCTGAGTTTCCCTGCGTCTCTGCGCACAGCTCCAACATCCCCCTGCTTCCATGTGCTGTGCCCTGACGGCTACCCACAGAGCATTACCATACCTGTCCCCAACCCCGTCCACCCGCCCACCCGCCTGTGTTTGTTGCTGTGAAGACAGCTGCCAGAGAGCGTGGAGGGGCAGGAAGAGCAGGAGCCAGCCTTGTTGGCCGCTCCTCCACTCCCCACCAGGTGCCCGAGGGTCTCTGGGCCCTGGGGTGGAAGAGCTGAGTCCCGGGGGAATCCCACGTGGGATGCAGGCAGGTCATGAAGAGTCAGGGAGGACAGCTTAGCTCCAGCTTCAGGGAGGGACCCCTAGGATAGGGCAGCCTGCTGTCCAAGTCATCCAGAAGATGGACCTTCCCTTGACCTAGTTGGTTCACTCCCTCACTTCAGTATGGAGAGGGCCTGCTGGGTGATAATGCCCATGGGTCTGAGGAAAGTTTCCATACCCAGCCTCCAGGGGGCGCTGGGTTCTCAGCCAACAGGCAGGCGGTCCTGGTAAGGATGTGGAGGCCTAGGGAAGAACACCGGGATTCTCGAGTTTGGGTTCCCTTCAGTAAATCAAGGTCCAGACCTGTATTTTTCCAAGCCCCTCTATGATGATAGGGTGGGACACTGAGGATACCTAAGGCCCCTACTTTGGCAGTAATCTCCTCTGTTCAGCATAGAAGCAGATTTGGGGGGACGCTTAGCTCAGTAGTGACCCTCCAAACTGGAGCTTTTAAGGGGCTGCTGACCAGGATAGAGAGGAGAGGAAGCAGAGGCCCAGCAGGTAGGAGTCATGTGGAGGCTGGTGGCCAAGCTAGCCCTAGGTGGGACTTCCTAGAGAGAGGGCAGCGAAGGTGACATTTAAGTGCAGTGACTGCATAAACCCCAGGTGACAGTTTCCACTGGCCTCATCTAAAGTGCCAGTTTCCATCTCTGTCTGCGGCCCCAAGGTCTACCGCCCTCTGGCCATTTTGCCTTGAAGGGGACAGTCAGAGCTCTCCATGACCTAGGCAGGAAAGCACCCACCCCTAGCCAGGCCGGTGATTGCCAACTTAACCAAAGGCACAGGGGTAGGAGGATGTGAGCCCACTGGGCTTTCTCCTGCCCTGGATCTGCCCCAGCTACAGGACTCATGTTCATTACCATGTGGGGTATTCCCACAACCACCGTGGTGTCCTTCACGCTCCCTCTGCTGGAGTGGGGAGGATGCCAAAGTCACCAGTTGTCCAAACCATGGACCTGGACCAGACCCCACAGTACACCCCTCTGCCATGGCCTCTCCATATCTGACTGGAGGTCTCTCCCAGGACATTGGGGAGTGGTGACAGCGCAGTTTGTCATTGTGGAGTTTCTGTCAGAATGCCATTCAGGCTCCAGGTTGTTTGTGTGTTCTGAGGTAGACAGTCCTGCCTCCTGAGGACCACTGGAAATAAAGATTCAAAATTCACCAATCCAGACACTTAACCAGGGTGGCTGCCCAAGATGGGTTGTTGTTTTTTCTCTATCGATGGAGGCCTGTGGATAGCACAAGTCCTATTTTAGCAGATAAGGAAACTGAAGCCCCAGACGGAGGGTAAGGAGTTTGCCCCAGACCACATGTCTTTCGAATAACAAGCAGGGTTACAACCCTGTTCCGTCAGCTGTAGAAGCTTGAGGCTCATCCATTACAGGGGTGAAGGGTAGAAGTTGCTTACAGTCAGAGTAGGTGTGGCATCTCTGGCAACAAGATCACTGGGGGTGGGATCTGGGGGAGCGAGGGGTGACAGGCAGGCAGATCTTGGCTAGAATGGTGGCTGTGCACAGTGGAAGGGGCCCAGCTAGGGAAGTGGGTGGAAGGGTCTTACAGACCTGTGATGCAGTTGGAACACATGGGGCTGTGTTGTTCCAGGGCGAGTTTCCTGGTAGGCAGAGAAGACAGAAGAAACACGACAGCTTGTCAGAGTGACCAGGCTTGCCCCAGTGGCACAGCTGGTTGAGAACTGGGATGAAACCCCAAGGGGGCATGAGGGTGTGAGCACATGGATAAAGGCTGGCACTGACAGAACTGCACAGGTGCCAGGCATTGGTTCAGGGTGGCAGGATGTACCATTTTGTACCCATTTCATAGGTACAGGAACGCAGGCAGGAAGGGGTTAGCTCCTTGATGAAAGTCCTGAAGTGAAAGAGTGGGGATTTGAACCAAGGTCTCAGCTCAAGTAGTCTGCAAGCTATCTCCTCATTTGTATCATGGGGGCTACAGAAAGACTTGTCCAAATGCCTCCCGTAAGACACCATTCTGCTGCACCCAGCAGCGTGTACTAGCGGAAGCATCATGCCCACTGGAAGCAAGTGCTCAGATTTGGGGGCCATGTAAATTGCCCTCTGAATATTTTCTCAGGGGAGCGCTATGATGCAGTTGGTAGAGAACCTACCTAACTTTCATGACTCCTTGAACTCCACCCCAGCACTGGATAAAAGGAGGGTGGTCTTACTCACCTGTAATCTGGATCTCAAGAGGTGGATGCAGAAGAATCAGAAGTTCCAGGTCGTCCTTGGCTGCAAATCAAGTTTGAAGCCAGCCTGGGTTACAGGAGAACTTGTCTCCAAGTAAACAAAACATGAAATCATTGGAGCTGGGCCTGCAATCCTAGCACTCAGGAGGCTGAAGTGGGATTATTTGACAGTGCAAGGTAAGCCTGGCCTTCATGGTGAGTTCTTGGCTGTAGATGAGCCTAGTTTAGAGAAATAGAAATAAAGAATAAGAAGGAAACAACCCCAGGAGAACATGGAGACTCTTGCAGAGGCTGGTGGGCTGCTGTGGATCAAAGGTAGAGACTGGTTGGAGACCCCGGGGTCCTGGGGAGAGAGAACCTAGAAAGCCATAAGTCCTTGGCACCCTCGGCTCACAGAGGCTCAGATGCCACGCCCACATGTGACTCCCTAATACTGGATACTCTCCTGAGGAGTGCCCCCAACCACCCCACTTGTGAGATGGAGTCCTCTGTGCCCACAGGTTGGGCAGACCTTAAAGCATCACTTACTACCTGAGAAGTCCTGTTGGCCTGGGCCCGGCTTGTGGGGGCCTGGGCCCGGCTGTGGGGGCCTTGGCTCTGGCAGCCTCCTCCCTTGTGCTAAGCTGGCAGGGTTGGAGTAGCTGTGTGTGCGTCTAGGAGGCTGACACAGGTGGCAGTCAGAACCTGGCACTAAGCTTGTGTTGTCTGGATGTGGCCTCCTCAGCCTCATCACCACAGACCCCAGCATAGTGTCCTGCCTGGCTACCAGGCTGTCTGAACAAGAAAGAATCTCCCCTCTGGAGTTAGCTTTCTTCCTTTGGGATAGGAACAGCAGTGCCCAGCTGTAGGGGCCCTGACAGAGTACCCCAAATCTAGCTTAACAGGGCCTTAGTAGAGAGTTCAAAGACAGGAATGAGCACATCAACTTGCTTTCATATTCCCAGCCTCCTCTGCACCATTTTTCAGGTAAGAACACAGACATAAAGTAATACATTCATGGTCACAATCAGGCCATGGGGAGAGGAATTGACCCATGTCATCTGACCCTAATATGGTGCCTTTTCTCATATCTGGTCCCCTGGTACAACATGTCTTGGTGAGATGTAGTCTCCTTATACCCCCTCTTCTGACCCCACCAGCTCCCAGCTTACCAGCCATCCTTAGAGAGGCAGGTGGCAGCACCCTCATAGTCCAGACCATGTGGGGAGCCTGGAGAAATGTCAGCCATGATGGCACTGGGTGGAAGTGGGGGTTACAGGACTGAATGCAGGGGGTTGCCACTTTTAAAAGATTCATATGGAAAACACACCAGGCCTTCTGAAGTGTGAACTGTCAGCTAAACGTTTTGTAGTGCCAAGAGTTTTTTTTTTTCCAGAAATGAAGCAGGCAACTACAAGGTGCCCATGGGTGGCTATGTGCAGAGGACCAGAAGGCCTGGCGATCACATGAACTTCCATTCATGGCTCTGGGAGTACATAGGTGGCCTCTGCGCTGTGACTGGACAGGGCTCTGGGAGACAGACTGTCCTAGGATGATATGAAGCATCTTGGCTCTGTGCTCTGCAGGTCCTCACCTCCTGGGATTTCCCTCTCTTACATTCCCTGGGGAGCTGGGGGTTACAGGATAGTGGGGTTATGCTGTACTATACCAGACCCCAAAAGCCACCTTCCCCCAAGCCTCGCCACCCTGTATGCTCCCCAGCTTTGCTCATTCCAACTACTTCAGAGGCTCTACTGTCTAGCCTAGAAACCGAGGCTGAGGGAGGCCTGCAGGCATTCTTGAGGCCACAGGCAGCTGGCTAAATGGCTCTGCCACCAGGGTACTTTCCCTGGTTTTGCTTGTCATTAGGTTAGGGCCTGAGCAGGGAGGAAGCATGAGCTCTCTGAGGAGTGGAATGGGGTATGGACACCCTGGGCTTGAATTCTCTCTACGCATAGAGTACATCCCACCTCTGAACATGTTTAGTTAGGACTGTTGGGATAATGGAAGTGAGCTGGCATACAGTAGGTGCATAATGCACGTGAAAGTGCCTCTTCCCCTCTACTTTACTGTGGAAACTGGTGAAGCTGTTTCTCCGTTGGTAGCCTGGGCACTAGGCAACAGAGCAGGCTGAGACCTCTGTTTCATACTCACCTGTGGGCTGGGTAAGCCCTGGACAGTTAACAAGGTTGTCAGGTGTGGGGACTCAAGGGCTTGGCCTGTGGGAACCTCTCTGAACCTCTCTGAAGCTTTTGTTGTGACAATAGCAGTCTCTGCTGCTATCCCAGGGGGCAGCTGCCTTCTCAGGCACCATGGTCTGGAATCCAGGTTTTAGCTTCTGTGGGCAAATGACATCACTATTTGTGCCTCAATTTCCCCCCCACCCCGTGCATTAATGTAGGCATTAACGCCTTCATTCCCAGGTTTGGCTTGATACTGAAGGAGCCCGAGCAGCCAATGCACTGGCCGATGTCCCTTACCTCAGGCCCTGCTGGCCATCCCGGACAGAACCCACTGTTCACACTGCTTGTTCTGAGAAGCAGGTGAGCAGGATGGGCAGCAGGCTCAAGCCTTGCCTCTGTCCTTCAGGCAAGTGGGAGAGAGAGGGAGAGAGAGAGAGAGAGAGAGAGAGAGAGAGAGAGAGAGAGAGAGAGGCCTCAGTTTCCCCGTTTATAAAATGGGGTTATGTAAGTACCAACCCCTCAGGTTGAGAGGTGAGCAAACCCACTTGGATGCCAAAACTGCAGCTGACAACCAGCTCTGTCACCCATGGCCTGGGTCAGTGACAGGGTAAGCCACCAGCCTTCACTTCCCTTGGTACAGAGCTCTGTGATGCTTACCCGATTTTCCGGATGCAGGGTCTGGTACTGGGTGATGGGCAATAGATTGCATCTGCCTTCCCACTATGATCTGTATTTCCTGAGAGCAGAACTGCTGTCACATTGCTGAAGCAAACCAGGGACAGGACAAGGGTCAGCACAGAAGGGACCCTCAAGGTCCTAAGCCTCTATGCTAGCTAGTTTTTGTCAACTTAAAGATCCTAAACCTCTATGCTAGCTGGTTTTTGTCAAACTAAAGTCATCTGAGAAGCTGGAACTCAACTGAGGAGTTGTCTCCCTCAGACTGATCTGTAGACAAGCCTATGGGGCCCATAGGTGTGGGGAGGGCCAGCTCACCCTGGGTGGGGCCATTCCTGGGCAGGTAGGGCCTGTACTGTATAAGAGAGCAGGCTGAGAAAGCCAGTAAGCGGCATCCTCCATGGTCTCTGCTTCAGTTTCTGCATGAGTTTCTGCCCTGACTTCCTTCAGTGGGGGGTTGACTTGTGATCTGAAATAAACCCTCTCCTCCCCAAGTTGTTCTAGGTCAGTGTTTCATTACAGTAACAGAGAAAATGAGGGCAATCCAGTGCAGTCAGGGGACCTGAGACCACAGAGACAGGGAGCCTTGCCCCAGGCAGGCGCTAGAGACCACAGGGAGGCAGAGGCCAGGATTTCCCTCATGAGCACCTGGGCCTATTGTTCTCCTGATGCCTGGCACACCTCACCAAAAGACTCAGTTCTTTCCATATTGACTAAGAATATGCTGTTTGGAGTGGGAGGGACATTCTTAGAGCCAGAACTGACTGGAGAGTGTCACAAATGCTTTGAGGCACCCCTGAATGTGAGGGGCCTTCATTCCCATGTCCGCTCAGTGGGAACTATGTGTCTCACTGATGGTTTCCTCCAGGTATCTTAGAGCTTCTATGCTTGCTCTAGCTCCACCCCTGAGTGCCCTGGGGAACATGGTCCCCCTGTACCCCAATAACTGTGTCAGTGGAATGTTTGGGCCTTTGGACCAGGCTGACTAAGTGGTCGAAAACCTTGTCAGCCCCTTCTTGGTTCTGACTCGCTGTTTTCAGGCTGAGGTGATGGGGCCTTGTCTAGGGGGCCCACACTGGGCAGAGAGGAATGGGCAGAGCCCACTCAGAGGCCGATCTTCTCCACCCTCCAGCCAAGGCACAGCCTGCTGGTCTGTTGTCTCCATAACTGATATGCAGGCAGCCAGACACAGTTATGGCGTGTGTCTGCAAGGCTATTCTGTCTAATATGCTAAACGCCTTTGGAAATTCCCAGAGCCCATCTGGTCCTAGTTATACCACAATATTGCTGTCTCTTCAGCTTCAGACAAGGGGCCACTTTTATTTCTTCCTCCGTAACTTAGGAATGTACTTAAACACAAGCCGGCAACCGCCCAATCTGCTCCCCAGTTGCTTGGTCGTGGTCACGCCCATCATTGTTTTAAAGGAACTCTGCTCTTTCCCCAAGTCCTCCAAAACCCCAAGAGTGCTGGGGGAGGGCAGATACTTCAAAGGTGTCCCCCTTGGCTCTGGGGTGCTCTGGAACCTCTGCCCAGTTTCTCAATGGGTACCATAAACTTGAACAGGCCCCTTGGCTGCTCCAAGCCTGGTCAGGAAAAGCCACCTGAAGGATGCTAAGCTGGTGGCTGTTTCTTATGCCTAAACCCCTTTGTCACCCACAGCCACCCAAGAACCAGAGGGGAGAGCCAACACCCAGACTCCATATCTAAAGCATCTGGAGGGCCTAGGCGGACCACGCCTACACTCTTCCTTGGCTGGAGTGTGTGTTTGTTCCTACCCAGGAATTCTTGTCCCTTGGGGTCCCTTGGGGGTCCATCTGGCTGCAATGTCCGGAGACTGGGGAGCTACTCCATGTTGTCTCTCCTCCAGGATGACTGACTCTTGGCTGCCGCCCTGGGCAGTTGTGTGGGGCCAGCTGGCACCCTGTCCCTTCCTTGAGGTAGTTCCACTCTGGAGTCCTTGTCTGGGCCCAGCACCAGCCACGCCTGTTATCACAGAAGCCCAGTATCATTCAGACTGAGCAGCGCTATCCTTCTTTATTCCCTTTGAGGTTTGATGTGGCTGTACACTTGTTCTATGAACTTGTGAGCTCAGTGGTTTGGGTGATTTCCTGTGCATGCTGTTAGAGCCGGTGCCCAGTCCTGACTGTTCCCCCAGCACAATGCTGAATTCAATTCAAGCTTCAGTGCTGGGCACTATGGGTCTCTGAGATCCCAGGATGAGGAGGGCTTCCAGTTGAATCCAGTTAGAATCCAGAGACAGTAATAAATAAACCTTTGTGTCTGGGCTAAGGAGGCCTTGGGGCGACTTGTTCTATAGCATAATCTTGTCCAAGGTGACTGATACATGTTCTTTGTTACAGTTTACTGAGACATGTCACAATAGAGTCCTTATACATTTTCATTTTGGGAGGGGAGAAGGAACCTTGTCTATGGTTATTACATTTAGAACAACCGTATTTCCTATCACAGAAGGTCTGGTCTTGGTAATGGATAGGTAAAATGCAAGAAGAATAAGAATCCTGGCCACGTCACGATAGGGCTACCATGAGCAGATGCACAGGTTACACACTGCTATTACCCAGGAGGTGCAGTAGATTCGTGATTAGGGCAGCTTTCTAGCTGAGGGTAGGCAAATGTCTTAAGAAGGCCCTTCGGTACCTGGCTAGCAATTGCTATGCAGGTTGACAGATATACCTGTCAAGCCTGTAGTTTCAACCATTGTGTGGTCTCCAGACTTGATAGATACTTGTTAGAATGTATCCATGTGATAAACACCCTCTGCTAGATGTTAGCCCTCCAGTCACCCCCAGGTGCTTCCACCTGGCACTCTGGTTCCAGGGCAAAAAAAAAAAAAAAAAAAAAAAAATAACACGCAACAATAGTAATGAGAAACACAGCATCTCAGAGCCCCCAGGTGCTTCCACCTGGCACTCTGGTTCCAGGGCAAAAAAAAAAAAACAAAAAAAAAAAAACAAAAAAAAAAACACGCAACAATAGTAATGACAAACACAGCATCTCAGAGCAGAAAGGGTCTGTTCTGGTTTGGATGTGGTTTTCATTCTCCAAAGGCTCCTATGTAGGAGGCCTGGTGCTTAGCTGGCTGTGTGGGGATGGTGGGACCTTTACAAGGTGGTCAGGGCAGGGGAAGCTGGGATTCCTGGTCATGCTACCCCCAGAAGCAACTGGGGTAGGTCTTATGAGACCCCCAAAGTGTTCTCTTGAGAACCAGAGCCTGTTTCCTGAATCACCCTCTGGCTGCCTGTCGGGTGCTGTGGCCTCTCCTTCTTGCACACACTCTGCCACTGTGATGAGTCTTAAGGTGGTCACCAGAGCCAGGTGGAGCCCTGCCCCTATGCTCCAGGACTGTGAACCCAATAAAGCTCTTTTCTATAAAGTTACTCCCTTAGTGTTAGGTGTATGTGGGACTCCAGGACAGAGCCACGGTCTCCTGGCAGCTGATAGCTGTTCATGCAGCAGCCATTGCAAAAACCACAGAAAGCCCTGGCTGAACAACACAGGGAAGTGGCAGGCCAAGGGAACTGTGGGGAACATTTTAACAAGCATCCGCAGACAGACTGGCAAGCCTGGTTGTGAGCCTTTAGCAGCTATTGGTGTGCTGTGGGGTGGGGGTTGGGCTGTGGGGTGCTCTTCCTCTCCCCTCCACGTCTGAGGGCTCTTCCCTGACTGGGCTTCACTTACGCTCTAGTTCCATGCCCATAGTCAGCCAATCGGCATCAGAATTCAACTGAGGATGAAGCAGGATTTGCCTGGGATGGACTCACAGGAGACAGAGTCCCCTACACCCACTCACCCACTCACCCACCCACCACACATACACACACACACACACACACACACACACACACACACACACACGGTCCTCTGAAGCTCCATGCTTCAGTTTCCAGCATCCAAATGTCTGTGAGACAATTTAAGTTCCTCTACCTCATTTAAGGTTCTTGATCCTGAATTGATAATGAAGTATCTCCTGTTTGTACATACCTACGTGGTGTTGTCTTCCCACTACGTTCTTGAAGGAGATTGGGACAAGAACCTGGTTGGGCACAGGTGATGGTCCGCATGTGCCACCCTGATAGTAATACAAACTGGCTAATGCAGGGACCATTTGTGTAGGTGCAAGAGTCTCTCCTACTCCGATACATGGGGCTCCTGCTGTCTCATGCTGGGTCCAGGCAAGTGTCAGTCATGATCACATTCTTTAGGAATACAGAAAAGACGCTGCATATGCTTTGCTTCCTTTTGCAACCATTAAATTCTAACAGTGCTGTTGCTTAGAAGAAGAGGTCAGAATTGTCCAGGGAGTTCATGTGTGTGGCTGAGCTAGATAAATAATGTACCATTGTCAAAGAAAGGATGGTGTCAGCCAAGGTCCAGCTCCCAGGTGTCCTCTGTACAGGCGGATCAGCACCACCCCCTCCAGCCAGTGCCCTGATCCTGCTGTGTCCTGCCAAGACAGCATCCTCTC
The DNA here is from genome assembly GCF_903992535.2 of Arvicola amphibius. NCBI lineage: Eukaryota > Metazoa > Chordata > Mammalia > Rodentia > Cricetidae > Arvicola > Arvicola amphibius. Next base: position 56,960,636 of record NC_052048.2, on the reverse strand, counting down.
ATGATCCAAATGATAGTAGGTTTCAGAGGAAATGTGGGGATAGCTACAGGCCCTGAGGCCCAATGATTAGGAGCAGGCATGCCAACACTGTCTTTTCCAACCAGCTGGGGAACCCTTGAAAGCTGTACCCCCACCTGAAGCCTCAGATACCATGCCTCTGATGTTGGCTATACTGAGGGATCTTAGGAGGGTCAGGTAGGCATGGAAACAGCTTGGCACACTGTAGGTACTTAGCAAGACCTTCTGCCCCTACGTGCCCAGAGCTTGCCAAGATATGGAACTCCACAGCTTGATTCTGGGTGCCTTGCTGAGACCCTGGGGTGGCATATGCTCTCTGAGGCTTGGCTTCATCTGTCCAGAGAAGATTCCTGGGGTGCTGGAAACAAGCACATTCTAGTTACTTCTGGCTTCACTGTTCCTTCCTGCCAGGTGTAAGCAGCTGTCCTGGAGCCTGTGCCTTTGACACCATCCCAGAATAAGGCTGCAGACACTCAGTAGGTGCTTAGTTAACATCTTGTCATCTGCTTGTTGGGAGAGAAATTAGCTAGTGTGTCTTGGGGCTCCCCCTCTTCCAGACTGTGGGGCTAGAAGCCAGCAACAGCTAGGGCCAGAGACTTGATCCAGTCTCACCCTGCTGGGGGGGGGGCAGGGGAGGAGGCAGCTCCTCCAGTCCGTGAGGCCACGCCCACCCTTGAACAGCCCTTCCACCTCCCTCCCTCCCTCTCTCCCAAGTTTGTCAGCCAGGCCTGGCACTGCAGGACTGGAGGAGGAGACTCAGGCTCTCCAGCCACCCCAGCTCAGCCAACACCACAATTGTTTTTCCACCTGCAATGGCCAAGGAACCACTGGCAGCCAGGAGGTGGCTCAGCTTGAGACACCAGCAGATGCATTAGGAATGTGACTCCCCTCTATATGCAATGGCACCTGGGGTAGCTGAGCCAGTAGCCGGTCCTGGCCCTGTCCTTTGGTCTTGAACTAGTGATTTACGATCCCATAGTCTCACAATTCTATCATCTTTAAGAATATTAATGGCTATTTCTCAATGAGCTACTCCACAGGAGACACCAGATATGCCTGATACAGTGAATGTTCCAGGCATCAGAGGTCCTCATGATTGCTGCTTTTATTCCAGCTTGGGAGCTGGTTCTGACCTCTGAGGGTGGCAGCTAAGTAACCCAGGGTCGGATAAGGACCTTTTTTACTCCGTGAGCACCCACGTGAAGTCTCATGGATGTGATAGCCCCGCCCAGAGGGATTCAAGGAGTGAGGGATGTTTTCGTCCTTCCTGTAGCCAGGGAGAGTCCCAGAAGATGGGACCAAATAATGGCAAGAGCTGCATTGTTCCATCTCCCATTACACAGGAGAAAAACAGCTGGGCCAGGGTGATGGGGTCACTGATGCAGCTGGACGGACGACGGTCCAATATAGCTAAGGTGTGGCCAGGCCAGTCTCCCTGAGGTCCTGCTGTGGGAACAAGCTGTCCTGACTTCTGCAGCAGCAGCCCTTGCTGCTGTTTGTATGAGCATTCGTTTGTGGCTCAGCTCCTGCCCCACCCTCCAAGGTGACAGGGACTGCCACCTTCTACCTCCATCCAAAAAGATGGAGCTATGGGTGTCCTTTCAGGTCAAGGTCAGTGAGAGGACAGGTGGGCCAGTGTGAGGATGGGGTGCTGGCATAGAACCCCCTGGGGCATTCCTAAGCAGGGATAAATGGTTGTCACTGTTGGGTAAACACAGATGCTGTCCTGGCTAGTTTTAAGTCAACTCAATTTGACACAAGCTAAAGTCATCAGAGAGGAGAGAAACTCATCTGGGGAAAATGCCTCCTCCACAGAGTCTGTTTATAAGGTGTTTTCTTAATCACTGATCAGTCAAGGAGGGCCCAGCCCATGGTGGGTGGTGCCATTCCTGGGCTGGTGTCCTGGCTTCTATAAGAAAGCAGGCTGAGCAAACCATGTGGAGCAAGCCAGTAAGCAGCATGCCTCCAGCCTGCATCTGCTCCTAGCCTGCAGGCTCCTGCCCTGTTTGAGTTCCTGTCCTGATTTCCTTCAGTGATGGACTACACTTGGAAGTGTAAGCCACATAAACTCTTTCCTCCCCAACTTTCTTTTTGGTCATGGTGTTTCATTACAGTCATAGTAATCCTCACTAAAGCAGATGCCTTGACCATGTGACTCACCTAACATTGGGTATCTCTCATAGTCCATGTATATCCACCTGCTCCACCCCAGCTTCATGCTCACCCAGAGTGGGTTTGTGGGGGAGGGGTAGAGTTAATTTGGTTCCTATGTTGACAGTGGGTGTGGTCTCCAGAGAGAGGGGTGAGGAAGCACAGGGTCCTTGGGAAGGAAAGCAGAGAGGTTTGCAGTTGGTTATTTTTCATTCTTTGCTTTTCACTTTTTTTGGGGGGAGCGCCATCTACCTCCCAAATAAATACACAGAGTCTTATTCTTTCTTATGAATGCCTAGCTTTAGCCTGGCTTATTTCTAGCCAGCTTTTCTTAACTTAAATTATACTGTCTACCTTTTGCCTCTGGGCTTTTATCTTTCCCTATTCTGTATACCTTTCTTTACTTCTTACTCTATGACTTGCTGTGTAGCTGGGAGGCTGGCTCCTGGTGTCCTCCCTTTTTCTCCTTCTCTCATTCCCTGATCTTCCCTTTCCAAAATTCCCCTCCTATTTATCTTCTCTGCCTGCCAGCCCCACCTCTCCTTTCTCCTGCTGTAGAAGGAACGGCGGGCTGCGTCCCGCCACCTGGCTAGCTTTACCCAAAATAATTACACGGAAACTGTATTCTTTTAAAACACTGCCTGGCCCATAGTTTCAGCCTCTTATTGGCTAATTCTCACATCTTCCTTTAACCCATATTAGTGATCTGCATAGCACCACGAGGGGTGGCTTACCAGGAGAGGTCTTAACCTGCGTCCATCTCGGAGAGGAGAATCATGGCTACTGCATATGGCGACTGCCTGAAGTGTCTCCCCACTCCTGCTACCCAGCTTTCTGTTCTGTCTACTCCACCTACCTAATTTTCTGTTCTCTTAAAGGGCCAAGGCAGTTTTCTTTATTAATTAACCAATGAAAGTAACATAGACAGATAACTCTCCTCCATCATTTCCCCTTTTTCTGTTTAAACAAAAAAGAAAGGCTTCAACTTTAACATAGCAAAATTACATATAACAAAACAGTTATCAAGCAAGTATTACAGTTACAATATTTAGATCTATTTTATCTTTTATCATAACTAAGGAAAGCTATAACTATCTATTTATTCTTTAACTCCATCAAAGACTCCAGAAGGATATAATATTACCTAAGTAAACAAGTCATATGTAACTTTCAAACTCTAGAAATGACAGAGAGAACTCGCTGCCTGGACAGTCACCCAAAGTTCTTCTGTACCGTTGGGGCATCCATCTTCAGCCTACAGGCCCATAAGTATCCAGCAGACATTTCCATGAAGCAGGAAATTCCAAAGACAGTTCAGTCACTTTCTGCTGTGTCCTGCAGAACGTCTCGCAGACTCTTTAATGAATCAGGAACCTCAAAAGACCATCTCACCTTTAGGCAAGTTTAGCAGTCCTCTTTCTGTGGGTTCCTTGTGTCCAGTTTATGCAACAGTCCAGGCAAGAGCAGTTTCTTGCCCAAATGGCTAACAAACTCCATAAGGAGCCTTTTCGATGCCCATCTTCCTCTTGAAGTAGATTGGTGCTACCAGGAGCAGACGTGTCTCATTGTCATGAAAAACCCTAAGTTATTAAAACATTAAATGCCATATTTTGCAGTCTTTGAAAGATATGAAGAATGTCTATCTAACTGAAATATATCTCTACATATCTAGAAAATCTAATAACATGACTACAAGCTTAACTATTATAAATGATTATCCATTAACAACCTATATTTCCTAATTATACATTACATTTTTAAATGAACTACACAATTACAATACCTTAATCAAGATCAGAAATACATATACATATAACAAATTGACCTTAAAATCCATACCAATGCAAATTATTCATATTTATATCATCTCCCCCTTTAAATGTAAAAGAACATTTATAAACAATATTTGGGAAAATGAACAGCTCTTTAATAGACCAATCAGGTGTTTTAGACAGCCAAGGTAACAGCTTCATGGAGTTAAACAAATGCAACATAAAAGAATGTAACACATCTTTGCATCATTAAAAAAAATTCCACAGCATAAACAAATGTAACACATCTTAGACTAGTATTTCACAACAGAAGCTTACTAGGTTGCCTTGACTGAAGTGGAGCCTGGGGAGGCAACAGGGCAGAGGTAAAGAGACCACATGAAAACTCTTCTCTGGGGCCGGGAGGTACAGCAAGGTTCAGGCTTTTAGTCAGGAAAGGAAACTGATATAAGCAAGAAGCCCAGATATGCAAGAGCCAAGGAGTACCAGGCGTATGTGGATAGTGGTCCCACCCACCTCGTGGCTCCCACCAGCTCCCTCTACTGGCAGGTAAGAAGTTGCCGTCTGCTCAGCTGAGACTAGGCCATGGGTAGGGAGGGCTTGGAGATGTTGAGTCTGGGTCCCTCCTGTTTTCGCAGCCTGCCTAAGATGCTTCCTGTTCACAGGACTGAACAAGATGATGCTCTCTCTCCATTGTTAGTCAAGTGGAAACTATCAGTTCCAAGAGAATGCGAGAGAGGAATAATCTCAAATGCAGGACTGAAGGTCAGAATATAGCCAGCGTTCTCACAGAGGGCCTGGGAAGAGGTCCCTGGGACATTTGATTTTGCACTGGCTCCGTGTCCTTGGAAGCCTCCAGGCTGCTCCTGGATACTTCTGGAAAACAGTGCCAGCCCAGAGGTTGACTGTGCCTATAGGAGCTTGGATCTGCCCTGGGGATGCCGGCCAGACAGTGGGGAGGAGAGAAGGCAGGCCAAAGGCTTTGCCAGTGCTCTTTTAAGGCATTGGCATGATATGGAAGTGGACAGAGGCCAGTGCCAGAGTGTATGCTACCCATCAAGAGCTAGTCATGGACGACTGGGAGCCTGCAGATGATGACGGAATATTTTCCCAAAGGATGTTGGGAACAAAATGAACCTAGCCAGATCCCTGTGGTGCTGGACACGAGATCTGCCAGAAGTGGGGTGAGGGGCGTGGTGGCCCCTTCTTAGTGAGTGTGGGCTGACAGTCTGAGTTGAGAATCAGGGATCTGGACCCAGGCATCCGGCTGTAGGGCCCAACCTCCTTGTTTGATTAGCAGGGCTGGCAAGACTCAGGCAAGCCTCACTTGGGAGTTCCCAGCTCAGAACTCTGGGTTTATTCCATGAGGTAGTCCGAGATGTCACTAGGTCTGTGCTGCCCTGCCAAACTGGTCTTGGAGCAGTGGCCTCCTGGGTCAGGAAGTAGGTCCCATGCCTGCAGTGTCTCTGTCCCCGTTTCCACATAGTTACTTCAGACCTATTTTGCCCCTGCTCCTGTGCCACCCAGGGAACCTCCTGCCTCCCCCTCCCCCACCCACTGCTGCCCCTGAGATCCTTGTCCTGCTTCTCCCCAGGTCCCCACCTTTCTGCATCACAGGATTCTGAGAACACTTCCTTATAGCCCTCCTGGCATTCTGGATGTCCCACACCTGCCCCCTCCTCCTCCACCCTCTCACCCTGGGCAGTGCTCAGTTGAGACAGAGTTCCCCTCTTTGATATCCTCAAGAGCCGGACTGAGGTCTCCAAGTCTCTGCCCACCTCTCAGCAGCACTGGAGACGGGACAGGAGAGGCAGGGAGCCGGACCTTGCCTCAACTGCTAAACTCCATAGGACTGTAGACCTCTTGGCTGTGGGAATACTGGAGCTATGCAACACTGGGAAGAACATACTCCTCACTCCTGAGGGAATCCTCTGGGGCAGTCCCAGTGGGGCCAGAGCCAAGGGCTTCCCTTCTCTTGGAAAGGGTCCCTGGTTGAAGAACCTCAGAAGCCTCCTGATCCACCGTGACAGTCCAGCAGAATCAATATGCCCATGGACAAAGGTGTAGGTTCAGGGACCATAAGAAGACCCGTCTAGTCCAGGAGGCCTTCCCGAAGAGAAAGACACGTGACACTCCTGTGTTAGGAGCATTGATCCAGGTAGAAGGAACAGCATATGTAAAATCCCAGGGGAATAAAGAAGTTTGGTAGATAGGCAGGGCTAGGAGCCTGGGATTCCAAGGCTAGAAGCAAGGGTGGGGTTTTTTTTCTAAAGTCTTCCTTATTCCATGCCCTTTGAAAAGTTTTTACGTCCCAGTAAACCTCTCCGCCGACGCAATAATCTAAATCAGACCAAATCAAACTGAATTTAATGGATGCCAGTGCTTCTGGGTGGCCTTCCAGCCACCCAGGAATGGAGATAGAAAGGAAGACTGGAAACACCATGGAGAGGGGAAAGAAAGACCAGAAAGACCATGGAAATGGGATAGGAAGACCGGAAACACCACGGACAGGGGAAAGGGAGACCAGGGAGACCACGGACAGGGGAAAGGATGACAGGGAAGACCATGGAGAGGGGAAGGGAGACCAGGGAGACCATGCATTTGTTCTCTGGGGGGGGGGGGGGGAGTTTAAATAGCCTGTGGGAGTGGTCTTGATCGTCTCTGGGGAGGGGTCACTGTTTGGTGGGCTTTCTTGGAGGTGGAGTCTGGACTGAGACCACTCCCAGGGGAGGGAGCCTGGAATGGAACGGTTCCACCAAACATCCCAGACTCCTTGGGGTGCCCAGGGTATGGGGTGAAGCCTTAACCCAAACATTGCACTCTTTGGGTATAGGGGTGTTAGGGGCTGAGGCGATGCCTCCAACCAAACACCCTTCTCATGGTGTGGCTTTCGCTCCCTGCTCCCAGGCAGCTGATGGTGGTGCTGTGGGTCAGAGACCTAGGTCCTTCCCTAGTTCTGCCACTCACTAGTTATTCAGCTCTAAGCCACTTAACTTTTCTGAGCCTCGGTTTCCTTAGCTATAAAATGGGCATGTGTCTCCTTCCTCCTGGAGCTGTTGTGAGTTAAAAATAGTCTGTGCTCAGAGAAGCCCCCTCTCTGGTCTGACATGGAGTAAAGGACTAGCAATGGAAAATCTAGAAGTAATTAACATTGTAAACTTCCGTCCCCTTCGTGGGGGCCTTTGTCTCTCAGTACTTCTGTCCCAATTGAGGTAAAGAGACACAATATTCTAGGAATCTGGGAACTTTTTGATTGTAGCCTCCCACTGTGACCTGAAAGGGAATCCACTTTCTTCCTGAACCTCGGTTTACCCATCTGCGAAATAGACATTGCTGAGCAGAGCCATAAATAGAGAATGCTTGAAAAGGCCAACCTCACACCCTCCCCTACACTAGACTGCTTCCAGCTGTCATTACTCAGCTGGTGGTCCTGCTGTACCCAAGAGGAATCCATGGGGGGGGGTGTTCCCCAGGGCTGGACTGGCACAATCAGAGACTCCTGGCTCAAGCCCTGAGCGCCAGGGCCCTGTGACTCCAGGCTGTAGAGGATGCAGGCTTACAGCTCCAGGTGCTCAGGCTGGGGACTTGTTACCCTGGGTTCTATCCAGCCACCGGCACAAGGTAGTTGTTGTTAGCCACAGCTTCCAGCAGCAGGCAGCACCTGCTAGTCTTGAAGTTCCTGGCTGGGCCTGGGATGTGGGGATTCTCAGTAGCTGCAAATGCAAAGGTGTCTGGATTCCTGGTCCTTAAGGTTCGGCAGCACCCTGGAACTCCAAAGACTGCAGCCTGCAGCCGCTCACTTCTGGCTTTCCACAGAGTCTATCTTTAGCCTTGGCTCTTAATTCTTACTAGTCTGCAGGCCTCTGACAATGACCCAGCACTCAGAAGAATCACAGGACTCACATCTGTGATCTCAGCACTCAGGCAGAGGCAGGCTCACCTCTGTGAGTTCTAGGTCAGCCAGGGTTACTCAGTAAAACTCTCTCTCCGAACAAATGGACTAGGAATGATTCACATGGCTTGAATTATTTTCATAATAATCGTCAGAATTTTTTTGAAATTTTGAAATTTGAATTTTCAGTCTACCAGTTTTCTGGTAATCACACACGAAAGCATTCCCTCAGGTGGTGCACACCCCACACTGCAGTTGGGGTTGAGGAAAGGACCACTCGCTGCCTTTGGGAGCTACAGCAAAGGAAAACATCCGGGAGTATGAAAGGAAATCAGCTGTTTTTAATGAAGTCAGACATTAAAGAGATTTGTAAAAATGCAAAATAATAATTACCACACTTCTCATTGACTCTTCTTCCTCTTCTTCCTCCTCCTCCTCCTCCTCCTCCTCCTCCTCCTCCTCTTCTTCTTCTTTTTCTTCTTCTTCTTCTTCTTCTTCTTCTTCTTCTTCTTCTTCTTCTTCTTCTTCTTCTTCTTCTTCTTCTTCTTCTTCTCTTTTCTTTTGAGACAGGGTCTCCTGTAGCTCAGACTGACCTCAAGCCTGATATGTGGCTAAGGATGGCCTTGAACTCTTGATTCTTCTGCCTCCAACCCCCAGGTGCTGGGAATAAGCACATGCCAGCACACCAGCTTTTATGTGGTGCTGGAAACCCAACTCAGGACTCTGTACACACCAGGTAAGCATATCACTAGCTGGACAACATTCCCTAACCCATCACTGAATTTTTTAAAACATTTTTTGGGGTCTGGAGAGATGGTTAAGCTGTTAAGAGCACTGACTGTTCTTCCAGAAGACCTAGATTAGATTACCAACCACCTACATGGTGGCAAAACCATCTGTAATTCCAGCTCTAGGGGATCCTACGCCCTTTTCTGACCTCTCCAAGCACCCTTCACCATTCCCAGTTAGCTTTTTGCCTCATGTTTGTGGATCAGATGTAAGCTCTCAGCTACTGCTCCTGCTCCATGCCTACTTTCTTCCATTTCCCCACCATGATGATCATGGACTCTAATCCTCTGGAACTGTGAGCCCCAAATTTAATGTTTTCTTTTATAAGTTTGCTTTGGCCATGGTGTTTTGTCATGGCAATAGACAAGTCATTAAGGTAGCTTAGGGGAAAGGAGATGGCTACCATGTCTGCTCAGGGCCACAGAGACAACTTAACAAGGCACATGGGCAAGGGGACTCAGACTTGAGGCTGCATGAGTATCTGGCCTGGAGTATGCAATGAGCTTGTGACATTTGAGGACTCTCAAGGAAGATGAGACATGACCTACTATGCTTAAATCAGTTCTGGGGAGGTGAACATCTGGATGTCCAAGCACTGGGCTCGGAAAGGTGCAGGGATCAGCCTAGAGGTCTGCGTCAGGACGTGACAGCAGGAGGGAGCCGTCTTCAGCCCTTCCATGCTCTTCTCACTACAGGGCTGCTGGCCCGAGGTCTGTGGTAGGAGATGCTCTGCAGGAAACTTCCTTCCTTCCTGTCCTGGCAGCTGAGGAGAAGGAGTGTTTGGGGGCGGGGGTCGCAGAAGACCAGCCAGACAAAGGCATCTTATGAGAGGAAGGCTTAGGGGCTAGCCCTGTCTGCACATAGGATTAGGGTCACCAGTATGATGAGTAGCACCGCTGATGCAGGCTGCCTGCTGGGCCCAGTGGCAAGCTGGCTGTGCTGTGGGGGTGGTGAGCTCACAGCCCTCTGAGCTGGGGAAATGAGATGGTAGCTAAGGGCTTCCTAGGATGACAGAGATATGCTTGTCCTGGGAGACTTCCTAACCTCTACTGCCACTCAGACTCAGGACTGGGCTATGGCCCAGGTGGTATACAGCCAGGGTAAGGGCTAAGAGAATTTGGAGTCTGGCTGACCTTTGCTACATCTGTGTGATGGCGGGGTGTGGGGGGGGGAGCAGCAGGAAAGACCACTCTTTGGAACTGAGAGGCCAAAGCCACTAGTGCACTGAATGGGAGTGGTCAGGTATCTGTTTCAGGACAGCCAATGAGAGTGGCTAGCGGGGGCTGAGTTGGGAAATAAGAGGATGGAGCAGAGGTTGAGATATGGATCCAGGTAGTACCAAGAAATAAACCCTCCCCTACTCCCACTTCCTGTAGACCAGATCTCTGTTAACCTGCCCCCTAGCGGCTTCTCTCTGCTGAACAGCCCTGTTGCTGTAAGTGGTAACTGATTGGACCCAGCCCAACCCCCCTCTGCCCTCTATGTGAACTTAGAGGCAGGAGAGTATGGGAGGGGGTCTCAGAAATGCTGATTGCGTGCCCTCTGAGGCCCACTGCTGCCTTACTCCCCTGCCTTGCCCAGCTGGTTTGTATCCTCTGATTCTTTCTAGGCGACTCCATCCTGCCTTGCTGTCCTCTTTCTTTTCCTGCCAAGACCCATATGGCTCACAGTCTCACGTGGGGCTTGTCCCTTGCTCAGATTCCCCAGCAGGCGCCAGCACTGCCCTACTGGACAGTCCTCCATGCAGCCAACCCTGGGGCCCTACCCTAGTCTCTCTCCTGTATACTCCTCCTCCTCTTTCTCACTGCCCGGGTCCCCTCAGGGGGCTGCTTCTGCTGCCACCTCCGTGTATCTGCTTTTCCCCAGAGCCCAGCCTGAGTCGTTGGCTCATCCTTGGCCCAAGTGCTACTTCCAATATCTCCTTTTCCTTTAGCGACTCAGCTCCTGCTGAGACCCTCCCCTGAGCAAGGTCCTGATGTCTTCCAAGAACTCCTCCTTAACCCCCTGATGTGGGATTCTCCTCTGTATGCTGTGAATACCATTGGTTAATAAAGAAACTGTCTTGGGCCTGCGCAGGGAATAGAGGTAGGCAGGGAAAATTAAACTGAATTTTGGGAGAAAGGAGGCAGAGTCAGAAAGAAGCCATGTTATCCCACCGGAGATAGACGCTGGAACTTTTCCAGGTAAGCCACAGCCACATGGCAATACACAGGTTAATAGAAATGGGTTAAATTAATATGTAAGAGTTAGCCGATAAGGAGCCAGAGCTAACGGGCCAAGCAGTGATTTAATTAATAAAGTTTCTGTGTGATTATTTCGGGGCTAAGTGGCCAGGAACAAACAAGAGGCCTCCCTACAACAGCCCCCCTTCCCACAATCCCTCCCTCTCTCCTCTCATTCTTATCTTCCTTTTTGTCCACCCATCTCCCATTCATCTCTTCCTACTCTGTGCCTTGTCTGCCCTTCTATCTTTCTCCCCTTCCCTCCTCCTCCCTCTTTCTAGCACGCTCCATCCTTCCCTCTTTTCTTCACTTGTTCATTTAGTTCCACTTTACGCCAGGCCTGCTTTTAGATGCTCTCAGATGTGCATAGGATGTGGTTCTTGCCTTGAAAGCAGGAAGCCCCAGGTCAGTGGGAGTTATGCCCGAGCTGGGTTCTGCAGGATGAGTAGGAGTCTTCAGGAAGAGTGAGAGGAAAGGGACTCAGGACAGAGGAAGGAGAATGCTGTGGGTAGGGGAAAAAGGAAAGCACAGAGTCAGCTCTCAAACCTTGAAGACCAGCTGAGTCTTCCAGACTCTGGTCTGATGATAGAGAGGGCACCAGGGTTTCCAGGCAGGGTGTGGCATGGGCAACAGTATGCTTCTGGAAGAGCCTTCCCTTTGGCCAGAATCGGGCTGACTGTCAAGTTGATTGACAGGGGTGAGGCTTGTGTGCTAGGCCAGCACATTCTCTTGGTATCCAGACCTCAGCCAACATGGAGCTTGCAGCCAGTGTCTGGTTTCAAGCCTGTTGCTTTAAGGCTCTGACATCTTGCCTCTGTCTTGGTCCACTAAACCCCAGCTAAACTACATGTTATCAGGGAGCTCTGGCGGTGTCTCTCAGGGCACCCCCAGTCTCTGAGAGCTTCAGGCTCTCAGCTCAGCATGGGCGGTTCACAGATAAGAGAGAGTCAGGACAGATTAGGGCCACGGCTTGGTCTTGGCTGTGGACATTTGGGTCAGATACCCCTGCTGGCTTTTCAAGAGAAGCCAGAATACAGACTCTGCAAATGTCTTGACTTTAAAACCATTCCAGGCAAGAGCAGTGCATTTGTGGTCCAAGGGTATCCCCTCTATACTCCTACCTCATCATGCTCCTCTCCTAGCAAACAGCAGCCCTGCTTCTTTTCCAACTGGGGGCTGATCCCCTAGATAGGTATGAGAGTCTCTGTAGGAAAAAAAAACAGAAATGTATACCCCAAAGACATGAAAGTGGGAATGTGAAGAGCTACTAGCCCAACAGACACTAATCACAGCCCTAAGCAGAAGTGTCCACCGATGGGCAGATGGGCACAGCACATCTGCTCCAACAATAGGCTAGGCACCCACATCTTAAAGGAAGGGGATTGGACACCAGCTGTATCATGGATGAACTCTGGTTTATTTAAATCAGCAAACTGATCATAAAAGGACAAGCTCTGGATAGTTCTTCTTGTATGACATCCCTAAAACCGTTAAATTCAAGCCAGAAGGTAATATGGTATGTTCCAGGGTTTGGGGAGTTAGCTTTAAAAGGGATAGAGTTGTCATGTGGGAAATGGGAGATTGCATAAACAGTATAGGATGAACTTGCAGAAAAAAGAGAAAAATGCTCATAGAGGAGGGGAAAGGCAGGCTTAGGAAGCTGTCCAGGGCTTGAGCATCTATGGATCTGGAGCCATTGGCATCTGAAGTGATTGCTCATGTCAGCTTCTAGCTCCTTTCCATGCCTCCATTATGAGGGAGTTTCACTTCATCAAACTTGCTCTCCAATGTTTATTATGATGGCTGTGAGCTATTTCTCCTCTTCTTCCTCCCCTCCCCCTCTGCCTCCTCCCCCTCCTCCTCTTCCTCCTTCTCTGTTGCAGGAAGGTTTATTACCTGCCTACTGGGGCATGGCCTCATATACTATTTACCCGGATGCCAAAGCATGTCCAGCCCTTCTCTCCTCCACCCTAGTTCCTGTTTGCTCGTTCGGATTGTTTGGATCCCATCTCCATCCACCGTTCAAGCAGAGAATCCTGATTTGTAAGTTTTCCCCCTAAATAAATATCTCTCAGTTCTGAGCTAGTGTGGGATTTCTTTTAAGAGTCCGATTGCTCTGCCATCACTTTTCTTCCTCCTCCTCCTCCTTCTTAATATTTTATTATATTATGTGTATAGGTGTTGCCTGAAGCATGTCTGTGCACCACATCATTCATGGAGTGCCCATGAAGACCTGAAGAAGGTGCTGGATTCCCTAAGAATTTAGATGATCATGAGCTGTCAAGTGGGTTCTGGCAATCTGTCTTGGTTACTTTTCTATTGCTCTGATAAAATATTGTGACCAATGTGAGTCTATTTGGGGCTTACAGTTTCTGAGGGTTGAAGTTCCTGGCCATCAATACAGCGAGCATGGCAGCAGGCAAGCAGGCATGGAGCTGGAACTATAGCTGAGGGCTTACCTATCGAAACACAGCCATGAGGCACCAGAAAGCTAACTGGGAATGGTGTGGAATATTGAAACCTCAAAGTCCATCCCCCAGTGACTCACCTTCTTCAGTAAATCCACACTTCCTTGAATGAGAGAAAGGACAGGACTGCTCTTGGTGCGGTGGAAGAGAAGGTTTATCATAAATAAAAGGGAGAACATAGCCAGAGGCAGGAATATCTGGGAGAGTCCAGAGTGAACATGACCAGATTGAGCTGAGCCATGTGAGAAAAAAAAAGGGAGGGAGATCAAGCAATGAGCTGCTAACTGAGAGGGGCAACCTGGGCCAAGAGACTGGCATGACCATCATGGCTGGACTCCACAGGGAAGGGCAGCCCAGCCATTGGACTGGAAAAGTATGGGGTAGGGGACCAGGTATGGCAGTCATACCCTGTAACAGGTAGGGACTAGGAATGCAGAGAGAACCTGACCACTGGTGTTGGCTTTGATGTGTTAACGGGCACCTCAGATAGCCATTTGTCCTAACTTTGAGACCCAACACTCCTAATCCTTTCTAAACAGTTCCACCAACTGGGGACTAAACATTCAAACACAAGAACCTATGGGAAATATGTGAGCCTATGGGGACCATTCTCGTTCAAACCACTACAGAATCTAACTCAGGTCCTCTGCAAGAGCAGCCAGAACTCTTAAATGTAGAGCCATCTCTCCACACACACCCTCTTAAGATTTGACTTTTCTTTCCTTCCTTCTTTCTTTCTTTCTTTCTTTCTTTCTTTCTTTTTTTTTGAGTTTTTGAGACAGGGTTTCTCTGTAATTTTGGAGCCAGTCCTGAAGCTAGTGCTCGGCTTGAACTCACAGAGATCCACCTGCCTCTGCCTCTCAAGTGCTGGGATTAAAGGAGTGCACCACCACTGCCTAGGTAAGATTTATTTTTCTTTAACTGGATATGATTGTGCCTTTAATCCCACTGCTCAGGAGGAGGAGCAGAAGGAGATGGATCTGGTGTACATAATGATTTCCAGTCCAGCCAGAGCTTTTATTTGTCCAAAAAAAAGGAAAGAAAGAAAAAAAAGTTGGGTACACGCCTTTAAGCTTAACACTTGGGAGGCAGAGGCTGGTGGATCTCTGAGGCCAGTTTGGTCTTCAGAGTGAGTTCCAGGACAGCCAGGGCTATACAGAAATGCTGTTTAAAAACTTCTAAAAAATTGTGTGTGTGTGTGTGTGTGTGTGTGTGTGTGAGAGAGAGAGAGAGAGAGAGAGAGAGAGAGAGAGAGAGAGAGAGAGAGAGGAAGAGAGAACAAATGCATGCATGTGCATGTGTCCGAGGAAACCAGAACAGGGTGTCTAATCCCTTAAGAGCTCAAGTTCCAAGTGTTGTTGCTGGGTCAAGAGACCCAGTTCCGGTCCCAGCTGCTTAGCCTTATGCTAGATCCATAGCCTTCTTTCACTGAGCCACATACCTGGCGCTTTTGAGCTGCCTGGCACAGGATAAGCACAATCTACCCACCTGCCTTTGCTGTCTCTTGAGAAGGGACTGGATTAATGTGGTTGTCTGTTTAGGAGTGTATCCAATTTCTGTCTGGTAAGGGTGGCTGGTCTTTTGATTTGGCTAGGAGCACATAATGCTCAATCCCCCTTCTCCCACACCCCTGACTGGGATCTGCTTCTCAGACACCTCAGTCATCTCAGTTGGATGTGGTCCCCAAGCTTGGGCGCATGTCCACAAGCCAGGACAGAGTTTCATGGGTACCTGTGGGCTTAAGCTTGGGTATGTTGGGGTAGGCAGTAGTGATCCTGGGTGGTGAGACTGCTGATCTCAGGGTCACTGAGGGAAGTGAATCCCTGCTTGAAGAGGAGCAGAGCCTTTCATGGAGGATGGGGCCTGGGCCACAGCCTGACTTCCTTCCCCGCAAAATCTCCCAATATCCTTCCATGCTTTCTCTAGGCAGCACAGGTCCAAATATATGTGCCATGGGTGTATATTGAGCAGTCTGGACTCTGAAGGATGAAGAACAGAGACTCCTTTTCTGTCTGTTCAGTGGTGTCCTGTGGCTCAGGCTCTGATGACCCATGTTTTTTAATCTCATCTCTGGGAATTCCCAGAGCTCAAACATGAAAAGCCCAGCTTAGCCATTGTCAGTTGAGATACCCCTGCCCCTTCCTATCTGGCGCCATGTGGCCTGTGGTACCAGACACAGGGACGGGGAGGAGAAGCATGGCCTGTCTTTTTCTGAGGTAAGAGATTGCCACCAGGCCAAACTGACTCTCCTGGCCTCTTGACCTCCCTGACTGCAGTGGCTGGCTATCAGCGATGCAAATGCCCTTGAAGAAGCATCCCTGTAGTGCATTCTTTCCAAAGCGCTTGCTATGGAGGACACCTTTTCTGCTGGGGATTGGCTTGGGACATTTGGCACTGGAAGGACCATCTTACCCTCAGCACAGTCCCGACTGCTTCTATGCCCCCCCCCCATGTCCAGGAACAGCCCAGGCAGCCCAGGTCAGACCCCCTATAGTGCAGCCATTTGACCTGAAGGAACTCTGGCCTGACAGCTCTCCCACTCCTGTAGTCTGCAGGCCTGATGGCCAGCTGTGATCCCAGCATGAGATGACATCCCAGGGAGATGATGGCTGTTGCTAAAATTCCTTCCCAGGGGAAGTCGGCCTTCCCCCCCCTACCCCCCCCCCCACTGCAAAGTCGCAATTCTGCCAAAGCTTAGAACCAGTGTGTTTATTGTACTTCCACGCAGAGTATAGGTAAGGGTTACCCATAAGGATGTGGGCATTCCTCCCCTAACTGGCTGTACCTAGAAAGCCAGCAGGGATGAGGGCTTTGCTATAGCCATAGATGGAGCCCCTCCCCCAGTTTTTTCCTGCCTCACAATACTCTAGCCCCTCTCATAGGCCATGTGCTGCCTGCAGTGTTGCCAGGTGGTGGGGAGCAGCTGAAGACTCAGGCAAAAAATCTCCAGCTTTCTGCCACCCCTCCATGAGGGGTGTAAACTGTCCACAAATCCAGCTGAGATGATCTTTTGTAAGGGAGCTCTGCTGGACTCCCCATGGTAGCATTTGTCTGGGTTGGAGAACAGTCACTGATAAAAGGGGCCCATTTCCCCTCTTTGCAGACACTCAATCTCCAGGGGGCAGGCTGTGTCTGGTCACATCTGGCTCCCTTTAGAAAGTAAGTTTTAGGATGCTCCTCTGTCTTGATTGTGGGGGTCCAGGCCACTGAATCCTGCAGAATGATCTGTCCCTCAGCACCTTAATCAGCTAGGTGAGACTCTGTTGGCCAAGGCTGCTCGTTCGTTCCCAGCTGCTTAGCCCAGAAATAATCACGCAGAAACCGTATTATTTGCAATACTGTTTGGCCAATAACTTAAGCATATTCCTGGCTTACTCTTATATCTTAAATTAACCCATTGCTATTAATCTGTGTATCACCATGTGGCTGTGGCTTACTGCAAGGTTCCAGCACATCTGTCTTCTGCAGGTAGCTACATGGCTTTTCACTGATTGCGCTTCTTTCTCCCAGCATTCAGTTTAGTTTTCCCGCCTAACTCTATTCTTCTAAGCCACTGGCTGAAATAGATTTATTCATTAACCAATAAAAACAACACATAGACAGAAGGACTTCCCATACTAAGACTCAGTTAAGGCTGGGCATTTGCCCACAGCCTCACCATGCTCTCTGGTTAGACCCAGCACTGGCATCCTTCTCCTGATACCCATATGCAGGTACAAACCATTCATCATTTCCTCTTGTCCAAAGAGGGACACTGAAGATGGGAGCGGGCAGTGGGGCAAAGATGAGACAGGATAAGGGAGATGCCATCACTGCTGGGAGCTCAATGTGACTAGATAGTGACCCTGTAGGGTACACACAGATATATCCCAGAAAGCCCAGGTTTTTTAGTAAGTATCTAACAGCATCCTTGGGATGATCTGCCCACAGGCAGGTAGGCAAGAAGCCATCTATATCAAGGGGTAGACTGTACATGAGGCTGCAGGTGACCTCTGGCTTTGGGACTGAGGACAAAGGGAACAGAGGCACGTAGTCGTGTGCAGCTGTGTGTAGTACCCTGGCACTTGCTAACTCCATAGGCCTAATTGGTCAGCAACTTCCTCATGACCCAAGCAACTGCCTGTATCTGGTACCCAGACCCTGGACAGAACGTGCCACCCTACTTCCCACCCAAGTGGCTCTGGGGATACCCACTCCTGGTGATGGGACCCAGGTCTCAAGCATGCTAGGCAAAGGCTCCATACCGAATAACAGCTCAGAAAATTCTTCTGTTTCAGGATTTTACAGAACACACACTTGTACACGCTTCATCATTTACATCAGACTCCTTGAAGTTCCATCATGGTGCTGCTTTCTTTCCATGTGTGTCTCTGGGATGGAACTCGTCAGACTTGGCAGCAAATGCCCTTACCCACTGAGCAATCTCACCAACGCTGCCAAACCTTTTTTTCTTCCTGGTGATTGTCCCCTTTGAAGGCCCGCAGCAGTGGGAGAGCGCCCTTGTTGGTTCCATTTAATGCCCACTTTCTGGTTTCCATCCCACTCCTTCAGTTGCAAGCAGGCATGCCCTCAGCTTTCACATGCGTGGATGTGATGTGTTCCATGCCCCCTGCTGCCCTTGTCTGCTTTGTCCAGATTAAACCCAGAGGTTCCCTCACTGCTTTTGTGCAGTTGGTGGGTGGCAGTTCTGCCCTTGAGCCCGACTCTGCAGGAGGCCTTCTGCCAGCTGGCTTGCCGTAGGCCCAGGAAGCCACAGCTGGCCACTTAACTGATCCCTGGGGACTAAGTGGAAGATGGGAACTTAGACTCATTTCTCCCTTGAAGTTGTCCCACAAGTGTCATCTGAGGCAAGTCAGAGGTACCACCCCCTCTTTAGTTGTTAGATACTATTTTTTATTTAATTACTTTTTCTTTTGTTAGATACTAGTAAGTGCTGCTAATGTGAATAGCAGGCCTCTGCCCTAAACACCCGTTTTAGTGTGTATTTTTCCTTTAAATAAGCTAAGATGAGGGATGGGCCAATTTACATAGACATAGCTGATAGTTGCTAGTCCCTTCTCTGGTTCTCAGATGCTGCACTGTCCTCATGGTGCCCGGGAGTGGGGGTAGGGGAGACACTTCTTGTGGTACCCGGCAAGAACGCTGTGATTGGTGCAAACACAGTCCTTTGATGGCATGGAAAAATTGTACCATGATAGTCACAGACAACTGATCACACCCCTTTCTTCCTTACTAAGCTCACCTGGGCCTCAGCTGAGGGACATGAGGGCCTGAGACCAGTACAGTATAAAGTATGTCAAAGAATGCTGGGTATGGCCAGCCAGGAAGAAAGGCTGTAGAGACAGCAGAAGGGAGAGAGTGGCAGAGAGCCTGTCTGAGCTAAGAGTTCCAGGGAGCTGCAGAGCCCCAAGGGTTCGAGGTCTCAAATACTCTGGGCCAGAGAGCTATAACATACTGCCACCAAAGGCCCTGTTCCCATGCCCAAGGCCTGTTCAGGAGCTGAGGGATACCGCGGTTGCCCAGTGCTGGGCTCTGGGGCTTCATGCCCAGGCAATAAGCCTCTAGTCTGAGCACCTGGAAACCCAAGTCTCTGGCTTCTACACCCTGGAGCTCTACAGCTCTCAGGCTTTGAGCTGCAGCCTGTGGGCTGCAGTTCCTGAGCTTTGGGCAGGGACTGCCAACACTGGGGATTGTCTCCTTGCCTGCTCAGATTTGTATCCATGGGGTGGGGCAGAAGGACTCCAGTCAGCTGAACTCTTATGATATGAGGCTCACTTGTGCAGTCCTCTCAGAGGAAGTCAGGGGAGGGTCTGGCGTGGGAAATAAGGTGGTATCATCTGGATGCCTCAAGTCACTTGGAGCTGAGCCTGTGGGCTAGGGACCATGACCTCCAAGGGTTCCAGCTTCTCATCAGCAAAAGGGCCACCTAGTATTGCCTTTCTGGAGGCTTGGATTGCCTTGCATGAGATGAGAGGGAGCAGGGTTTGCCGGGCTCCCTTGCCCTAGGGGAGACAGACAGAGACTCAGACAAGAGCCTGGTGCCACTGAGGCTATGGGGAAGTGAGGGGGGAGGGGCTCTCCTTAGATCCCATGGCATCTGGTGTTTCTGGCAGGAGCCCAGACCTTGAGAGGGGTCCTGGGATGCTGCCCGCCCTCTGCCTCCTCCCACATGTTGGCATCTGGTTTTGTTCAGCTGGAGCCAAGCTGGGAGGTAGGGGGGTTCCGGCAAAGAGCTGGGGGAACAAGGCCCCTTTGTCTGCTCCAGGCTCTGCCTGTTCCCTCTGAATTGTGGGTTGGGCCTCGAGCTGGCTATTGGGGGAACTGTCTGTGATAAGAAAGAGGCCAGAAGTTTCTGAGTTATATGGGAAACTGAGGCAAGGAGGACAAAATAACTGTCTAGAAAGATAAATGTGTCACCAGCACAGACAGAACCAGCGCTAGTTTCCTGAGTCCAAACCCAGAACCCTCCCCTTCTGTACTGTCCTTTGGGTTCCTGGTGGCTTCCAAATCCTTTCTGGGACCTGTGCAGGAATAGGTCTCTCTTCACCAGCTCTGTGCTTTCCTGTCCCTCCGGTAATGCCCATCTTCAGAGGGCTTTGGGAAGATGTGGAGATGGCCCTGTGTAGATACAGGTTTTCTGATGGGTCATGACCTTGGCTCAAAGGAAGTTTGCTGCCTCTGAGAGAAGCCTGAGATAATACAGCCTGGAGACAGAGCTCTGGGGTGTGGCTCTGAGGTGTTTGGGGACAGGAGAGCAGAGTAGAAGGCTCCCAAGAGTAAGGGATGTTACAGCTGACACCGGGAAACTGAGGGAGTAGCCGGCTAGGTGGGGTTGTGGGTTGGCTGTTCCTGTTGTGTGGTACAGCATGAGCCCCACCCAGCCTGGAAGGTGGCAGAGAGAAAGACATGGCAGGCACACGGAAGAACCCTGAAGACCTGGGATGAGGAGGGGAGGGGGAGAGGAAAGAGTCAGCAAGCATCTCCTACAGGGAATGGAGACACAATTGGGGTCAAACCACCACAAGGCCTTGCCGGCCAGGCTGCTGGGTGTGGGCTCTGCTTTTGGACTCAGGGGAGCCATGGGAGGGCTTCAGGGCGGGCGTCAGGGCAAGGAGCCATGCTAGATTGTGCTTGGGAAAGAGCAATCACAGAAAAGCAAACAGCATTTTAAGGCAAAGGACACGAGCAGAAACTTTACACAAGAGGAAAAGCAGATGGCGGAGGCTCAGCCGTCTCAGAAGGCCATGTGAATGAGAACCACCCGGAGACACCATTTAACACCTACTGCATGGGCACATGTCAGCCAAGGGGCTGGGAGGCAGCAGCTAGCAAGGTCGCACATGGGTAGGGACACGCGGAAGCAGCAGCCTGGCCTGGGCTAGTGAATTCCATCTAGTGTAAACTCCATGACTCAGCCCCGTTGTCCTGGATGGCTGCCATAGAGGACTCCTATGATGTCACAGGGAGACAGCCACAAAACTGTTGTGGCAGGATTGTAGCAGGACCGAGGAAACAAAACAGCTAATTGCCCTCAACCAAGAGACTCATTCAGCATGTTATAGCTGGGTTGTGGAATAGTATGAGGTGTTGAAAAGAGACCAAGGGAACCACAGGTGTTCACATGGACATACCCCATTTTCAGCGCCGTGAGGGACACTTACAGTATACGTCTCTATAGTGAGTTTAGGAACAGCCTGAGAGCTAGATTAGGGATGCATCCTGAGAGAGAGCTCCATTCAGGAAACAGTCATCCATCTGGAGGCCCTGGGAGAGGAGATCTGGGTGGGACATGGCTGCCTGCCACAGGAACCCCTTCCTCTATGATCACGTAACTTTAATCAAACTCCCAAAGCCCAAGTCATTCTCTCTCTGGTGCCCACATTTTTGTGATGGGTGTAACCTGATTGTCTTATTAGTCACTAACCACAGGCAACTGGCTTTATTACCAGACCCACCAAGTTCTGCTCTGGTCAAGCCAAGGTGGCCAATGACCATGGGAGATGTAATCCCTTGCGTTCTGATTGGCTGGTTTGTTAGAGAATAAAACTCTCCAGCTGGTAACTGGTCACTGGGGAACTTGGTGAAGCTCTTTGTACCTGTTGGGAATTTTATAGAGAACATACTTCTAAAATGTGTGTTAAATAAATATCCTGCAGAGTGCGAATCAGAGAAGGTACTGACTTCAAAGCCAGGCTGCTGATTGGCAGCTCAGTCAGGGCCATTCATGGATTCCTGACAAGTGGCTAGCCCTTGGAGGCTCATTCCCCACTCTACCTCCTTGCCTCAGGTTTTTGGAAGGGCAAAAGTCTTGGACTGAGCTAACCAACATAGCCCATTCCAACAAGAGTGATTAACCGGTTCAGGTATGGAAACCCACCTTAAGCCTAGGACTGCGCTTGGTGCCTTAAAGGCCGATTTTGTCACCAGAAGGAGTGGCCTTGGAGGAAAATCAAAGACGAGAGATGAGAGTAGAGGATTTCACTCTGGGGACACATTTGAACACCTGGATCCACCCTTCTATTCTAGTATGGAACCTCCTTTCCCCTTTGGCGTAAGTATGTTTGAGTCAAGCGCTCTGTGATTTGTGGAAGGTCTACCCAGCCCCTTCCCGACTCATCAGTGATGGCTGTTCCCGACCTGAGAAGTCCACCCCTGCTCCTCCCAGCTCCCAGCATCACCCTGGTGTGCACCATCTCGATCATCAGCACCTTCCCTATCTGCCTTTGTGCCCAGAAGCTGCCCTGGTCTGAAGCCTGGTATGTCATCTCTGCCTGTTCCCTTGAACCAGCCTCTTCCCACAGTTCCCTTGGTTCTCAGAATTCTCATGAACTTTTTCTACAGTGTACAGGCTGCCTTCTTCCTCCTTTTTCAACCCTCCCTCCAAATGACTGGCCTTCATGTCCTTGCCACTGCAATTGCCTAGGGCACCTTCTGCAGCTCCGCTTCTAGTTTCTTTTTTTTTTTTTTAAATACTTATTTATTATGTGTACAGCATTCCTTCCATGTGTGCCCACAAGCCAGAAGGGGGCGCCAGGTCTCATATCGCCCTGACACTGGAGGAGGCAGAATTGGTGCCCCTGCTTCCTAGAGGGGTGAGGAGTCCCGGAGAGGACAGACCTGTGCAAGGAGAATCATTTGGACCTCTGGGTTGCCCCACCTTGATGCTTCCTAGTACTTCTCATGGCCTGTGTCTTTGTATTACAGTTGGAGCTCTATGTGGATAGGGAAGAGCTCTGTCCGCAGGCTGCACAGAGCCAGGCACAGAATGACTGGCCAGACATTGCTTGGTACTGAGAGCACTCAATATGAACAAACTGTGTCCTGAGTATTCCATACATACATAAGCTCCCAAACACTGAGATTATTTTCCACGGAGGACTCCAGTAGCTGAAGCAGTTACTGCCCAAACTCACTGAGTTCTCCACTGTGCAGGAGAGACAATGTCTCTGGGTTACAGGGTGGTGAGTGCAGAGTAGGGGCCCAGACCTGCAGCTAGGCAGCCTGACCACAGCCTGGTCTGTTCCTTCCATGCTCTACCATCCTATCTGGATAGGTGGTGGGCAGATGCTAAGGTTGTGACCCCTTTGGGGGATCTGGAGCAGTCAGCAGGGTATAGAGACTGGTCTCAGAGCCCAAGCATTCGGGAGCCTATCCAGGACGGAGGGTGCTGAAGGAATGAAGAACCTCACCAGGGGATTCTTGGCTTCCAAGGGCTGGAGCCTGCTGGGCAATGTGATTTCCTCGGTATGAGTCCCTGACCGGTGCCTGAGTTTGGCTTTAGTAGGATGCCAGGAGGAAGAAGAGGCTGAAGGTCTCTAGGAGGAAGCTAGTGGGAATATACTGGAGGGAAACTTAGTACAGACAGCTGGGACAAATGGACAACCCACATGGAAGGCCAAGGTCCTGGAAGGCCAAGGAGGTCAACATGTCTGGCGCTTTAGCGTGGTCACTCCCAATAACTACTACCAGCTTGGGTCCTAAAGCCTAAAGGTGACAGTGTGGAAGAGAATCCTTATGGGCTGTATAGGCCATGCCAGAAGCCTGTTCTGCTCAGTCCCTGGTATAGCCCTGGGTCAGGGACATGAACTTAGGTCATGGAGTCCATCCAGGAGGAAACAGTCATGGATCCCAGACTGAGAAGGAGCAGACAGATGCGGAGGACCAGAGGGCAGTCTGCACCCCCAGCCAAAGTCACCCCCAACAGAGTCTGTGCAAAGAGGCTGTCTCCCACTGAGGTTGCTGTAGTATATGTGGGACTGTGGCATTCCTAGCTCCATCTGACTCCTTCCTCTGGGTTCAGCTGGATATAGGGTCTGAGGACTCCCACCCTCCCTACCCTGGGAAGGGGTTTTGCAACTGTGTCATGACTTGCTGTGCTTTCCAGGGTTGTCAGAGCTGAGAAAACATACCTTGCCGGGTTGGCCTAGGACTAAGGAGCCTGAGACTCCAGAGGAACCTGGGGCACAGAGCCTCAGTTTTGTCACCTGTGAAGTGGGGACATGCTGTTTAAGCTCCAGTGTGCTGGACTGAGACATGAGATGCCCATGTTGCAACATGAGCTCTAAGGACTGCTGGTTCTGCAATTGAGTTAGTTTGACTTGTTGTGGAGCTTGGAGAGATCTGGCCACTTGGATCAGGTGGTTCAGAGCACGTGAGCCTTGGGGAGCAGGAGAGGTGCTGCCGGCTGCACAGCTCTGACACAGGCTGGGATTGGAGACTGGGAGCTCAGGAAGGCTGGGAACGGGGCTCAGTTTCAGGAGACTCTGGCCAAGCTGCCCAAGCCCAAGGAAACTTCCTGCCGTTTCCTGGTGTCCCTGTGTTAGTGCTGCTATGCTGTCATTGCCCGACAGCAACACACAGGGTCCTCAGCTCAACTGCAAGTGTGGGAGTAGAGGGGGTCCATCACCTCTGGGGTGATGTGTTCTTGTGGCCACCGCAATCTTCAGGTGGTTATGACCCCGAACTCATGAATTCCCAAAGGTAGGTGGGGTATCCTTACAGGAAGATGGAGGTTGTTTGCAGAAGTCTCTCTGTTTTCTCACATTTCTGGCGATTCCCTCCTCTCACCCCCAGGCAGCATGCAGAATGTGGCTGGAGAGGCTTGGGTCAGGCTTCAGGGCAATTAGTAGATGGGTGGATGAAAATATGTGTGAATCTGGCTGTGTCTGTCTTAGAAGGGAAGAAGTCATTCCAAGAATTCCCGAGCCTGAAGTATTAGAGCAGTAGTTTTCGATCTATGGGTCGCGACCCCTTTGGGTGTCAAGCAACCCTTTTTCATGGGTCATCTACCAGATATCCTGCAGATCAGATATTTACATTAGAATTCATAACAGTAGTAAAATTGCAGTTATAAAGTAGCAATGAAAATAATGTTATGGGTGGGGATCACTACAACATGGGGAACTGTATTAAATGAGTTGTAACATTAGGAAGGTTGAGAATCATTGCCTTAGAAAAAAATATTGGTGGGTCCACCTTCATCAACTGAAAAAAAACCTACGTAAAAAAAGCACCTGACCAAAGTATAGGAGTGTTTGTAGAGAAAAGGATGAACCCCCTTTCTGTGCAAAGAATTTCAGAAAGAGTGCTCGCTTCGGCAGCACATATACTAAAATTGGAACAATACAGAGAAGATTAACATGGCCCCTGCGCAAGGATGACATGCAAATTCGTGAAGTGTTCCATATTTTTGCACAAGAGAAAATATAACTGTAGTGCCAAGGCTAAGAGACAAAACACTACCAGGACCGGGCAGATGAGGCACGTAAAAATTGTCTACCGAAGATTCAGACATGGATTCCGTGAAGGGACAATCTCTAAACCCAAGAGGGCAGCTGTTGCAGCATCCAGTTCATCTTGAGGATTTCAATCTGTCATAAAATAAATGTGCTGGTTTCCAAAATGAAAAAAAAGAATTTCAGAAAGAGTCTACTGTAGATGCTGAGGCACCCTTCCCAGAGTGAGGGTAGCCAGGAGGCTGGGCACCCAGTGCCAGTCAGCTCTTTGTGAGGCAGAGGAAAGTGTGCCCTTCAGGGATCTGTCAGCACAAGTATCAAAAGCATCTAGAGATGCATTGTGCCCTGTCCCACTGCAACTTCTTGGAGGTGGATAGGTGCCCAAATCTAAATCCAATGATACTCTTCAAATGATTTTTTAAAAAATAATAAAAACATTTAGAAATGGTCAGAATGGAAGGGACTTCTGAAGAGACGCTGACTGCAGCTGTGGGTGTTTGGGAGACACAGAAAAACGCCAGGGCAGCTCACAGAGAGACAGTAAGCAGAGTGTTTTGAGGCATCCACATGCTGAGACTCACACATTTATTCACACATGTATGCATAGATGCACTCATTGAGGCAGATGCTCATACTTAAATTTATTAATACATTCCTACATGCATTTATTCTTTCATCATATATACATTTGCATAAAACAAAAGTGATTGAAATAGATTCTTCTGAGAAGACATTTGCTGGTATAGACAGTTTGTTTTATATTCTCTACTGTATTTATTTAAATCAGAGCCAGCCGCTAGGATTTCACAGGTGGGAAAACTAAGGCTTAGAATGGATAGAGGCTGCTCAGGACTAGTGTTTCTGCCTCTGAACTGCCTGTTATTTGACCTTTGGCAAGTCTCTTCCCTCTCTGGGCTGTTCTGGAAAGGTAGGGGGCTCTGGGTATTCCCATGGTGAGATCTTCATTCTGAGTTTAGCACCCTACCCCAAGCCAAGAGAGCTGGCCTGAATGGCCAGGCTGGGTCAAGTCTTGTCCCTGGTGACCAGCACTTCTGAAGTGCCAGAAATTTCATCACACCAGGCAGAGGGAAGGGTAGGATGAATCAGCTGGACCACAGAGTCAGAAGCCGACCATTCCCAGACGGAGGCGTCAGGCTGTCAGCTTTCTTGGAACATTCAGGGAACTCACGGAAGAGTAATGACTCCCCACCTCCCCAGGGAGTTCCATGTGCTTTCAGACCCTCAGCGTACCTTGCAAAGGGGCACTTGGTTTTTCTTCATAGTGCTTGGGACAGTGGAGGAAAGGCAGAGCATGCTGGTTGCATGGGACCCTGCCTTATCATGGAGCCTTAGCTGCTTCAACTGTAAAGCTGAACCAGTGATGAAAATCTGGGCATTGTGGGGAGGGGCCTGAGAAGTGCATTGGGTGGGCAGTGGGGCCTGCACATGGTCGGCCATTTTGCTTCACTGAATCAAGTTTACAGCCAAACTTTTTTTTTTCAGGAGAATTTGTGAACAAAAAACTCCTGGTCAAATTAGCCAAAGCCTCAAATGAACAGTTAGTTCAAAATTGCAACTCGGACTGGCAGGAGCTTCCCGAAGCAAGTATTTCCTTGCCCCTATAGTGTAAGCCTGCTATTGGATGGCTCTGGGCTGAGCAGGAAGGACTTAAGCGTCTACTATCAGGAAGAGCTCCTGTGTTCCTGTGCTGCTCCGAGCTGGTCTCTGTTTATTCTTGGCAGGTCACGTGTAAGACCATGGCCACAAGCTCAGTCTCCATCAAGGAGCAGAAGCAAGTGTCCTCTTTGGGCTCCACGCGTACTGACCCTCACTTAGTTACGTCCCTTCCCTGATCCAACCACTAAAGCTGGGGATAGACTTCTCCAGCAGGCCACTCCTGGGCCAGGTGTCCAGCCAGAAAGTGGGGGGATCCTCCCAGTCCCAATGCATCGTGTAGACCCAAAATAGAGACAGGAAAGTTCTGCAGAGGCCCCGCTACCTGGGGATGTGACTGTTGAACTAAATTGCGGACTGCATAGGTCTTGTAGGAGCCACACACCCCATTCCTCCACAGTTACAGTATTGCACATCTGGGCTTCCTAGCAGAGAGGTTAGCTAGGAACAGGTCAGACTGCTGTAACATAGGGACCTGTGCTTTGGTGCATTTCCAAGTGAAGCACCAGGGTAGGTAAGGAAGCTTGTGATACCCAAGGGTTCCTTCCAATTGAACAGGGCATGACCTGTATCCAGCCAGCCGGAAGTGAAAGGAAAGGGCAGGCTTGTCTTTTCTTGAAGCTGGTCATATCATTCCTGCTCCTCTCCAGTGGTTCAGAATGTTTATGGCTGTGGCATCAGGAAATGCAGTCCTTAGCCAGGCTCACCTGCCCATATGAACTTACTATGGATACATTCTAACCAAGCAGTGGGGAGGTGTCTAGTACCAGCCACAGGTAGGAAGGAGTTGCCTGGGTGGAACAAATTCATGGTGAGCTGGAAGGCAGAGAAGTAGAGATGTCCCCAGGGGGGCAAACCAACTTCTCACTGGTGAAGACCACAGTTCCAGCCTTGAAGATGGGGGTGTGAGTGGGCGAAGGGCTAGAGAGGTGGGGATCCAGATCAGAGAGGGCCTGAGCCTGGCCCTAACCACTAACTGTGTTTCTATGTATCCCATACCTTGCTCATGTCAACTGCTAGTTCTTGTCCCAGGTCTCCCTGGGGTCCGAGATGTGTGGAGTGGTGGTGCAGCCACTCTGGGGAGGCGGCAGGGTGTAGGAAGGACACGCACAGGCAGGAATTCCAGTTGCAGGTGTACTACTATCTAGAAGGCTGGGGAAGCTTTGGGGGCTCTAGGTGGCCTTTCTCCTTTTTCTTGCAGACACCTCACCCTCTGTGAAGGGACAATGTTAGGAAGGCATCCTGTCCAGCTGTGCCATAACCTCTCAGGTACCTGGGAATCACTGAGAACTCAGATGCTCCACTCCACCCACTGAAGCAGTGGACTTAGGCAGTGCAGACATTTGTATTTCAGATAAAGACAGAAAGTACCAGCGTATCCTGTTCATTGGCATACACGGCTATCTGGGGTGGTGCTGCCCAGTGTCTGTGGGACAACAGGATGGAGGGTGATGCCCCCCCCCCCCATGGGTGGGCTGACCTCTGAAAGTCGCTGGCTGTCATCTTTGAAAGTTATCTTCATTCAGTTTCTGCTGCTGTATGAAGAAAAGAGTCTGATTTAGCTCAGACTCTGGGAGAGCTGCAATTACGGGGCCAGCATCCTGGGGAGGGCCCCTGGGCTGCACCACCTCATGGTGGAAACTCTGTGAGAGGGACAGATCACATGTCAAGACGGG
Organism: Arvicola amphibius; assembly: GCF_903992535.2. Classification (NCBI taxonomy): domain Eukaryota; kingdom Metazoa; phylum Chordata; class Mammalia; order Rodentia; family Cricetidae; genus Arvicola; species Arvicola amphibius. Next base: position 56,932,239 of record NC_052048.2, on the reverse strand, counting down.
AAGTCAGAGGAGGTGGGGTAGGCAGGCTGGGTCTTTACAACGGCTCACTGAACTGGGTCTGAGAGAGACTCATTAATCCCATCTGAGGGTGGAGCCCCCCACCTAACCACACTCCACCAGGCCCGCTTCCTGAAGATTCTATCACTGCAATATGTTCACCCTCAGATCACCCCCATCTCCAGGAACCTTGGGCACACTCAGTTCTCAGGAGCCTGAGGACACTTGAAGGGCATTCAAGCCTTAGCAGAGCCGTTTCTGGCCTGGAGAGACAGCGCTCTCCACTGGAGGGTCTTGGTGACTCTGACACCTCCTGTCCTCTTTTCCTGGGTCACTGGGGAACCAATGGACTGATGCTACCTCACTGTGGATGCAATGGTAAAGGAAGGGCAGGAGAGGAGGAGATGCGGCATGGGTGGGAACATCAAAGAGCCACTATTGGAAGCTGAGAGTCACATCAGTCCCCAGAGGCAGGAGGACAGCTTCCAATAGGAGTCCTGGCCCCTTGCTGCCTGCACCAGGATGGTAGCAAGATTTGGGTCCCTGTGGGTGCTCTTTTCCCTTCAAGTTTGAGTCCCACTGACATTACACCTTTTATCCCACAAACAGCCCAGGGTGAAGATTTGACATGAATATAGTCACAACAAACATAAAGCCAAGGGTTTAGCATGTTGAGGCATTGCTTCCAGCATCTTCTACACAATCTAACATGGGAACCCTGGAGCTGACTGAAGGCCACTCAGAAAGGACTTTAAGACAAGGCTGTCTAGCCTCAGAGCCTACCTTCTCAAACCCTTAGATGGTGTCCTATGCCTTTACAGAGGGGCAGAGGCCTTCCTGAGGCCACCAGGTATAGATGCAGTCCCCTTCCCTCAAAGATTATGAGCCTTTCCTTCCAAGTCCGGTTGTCTAGGTGGTATAGGTGAGCTCCGCGTCTGCTGTCTGTGGCGCCTCAGTGCCTGGGGAGGCCAAGAGATTGGCACTGGTGTGAATAACACCTCTGCCCCCCGTGACACTCTGTCTGGGCCTTATCAGCCTATAACTTCCTTCAACTCTGTATCAGCCAAGCCCCGGCCCCAAATTCCTGACGGGTGATGCAGACCTTGTCATCGATAAGAGTTCTGGCAGGCTCTAGGCGAGCCACATCTCTGGCTCAAATGACGGAGGTGGGAAACAACCTCTGCTTTATCTGGTGGAAAGACAGCCAGGCCCTGGCTCCTTGTCTGCAGCCTGAGCCTGAATTTTGCCTGTTGTCTCTCCTCCCTGAACATGGGACCTCGGACCTGTGGTGGGGAAAGAGTCCACACTTGCTGCATTCTTGCTTTTGGTCACCTGCTGTTTATTCTCATTAGCTAGTTACTGAGCACACCCCATTGGGATTTCAGCTCAAACCCTGCTGTAGGCTTTGATGTCTTTTTGTTCAATTTACAGTTGAGGAGGTCAGTCAAAGCTCAGACGGAAGTGACTTGCCCAAGTTCACATAGCTGCATGTGTTAGAATTCTTAGCCGCTAAGTTATCTCAGCCAGGGAGAGAATACAGCCAAGTAGCAGGACACAGTGGCTCTGATGAGGTCTCAGGGAAGGAAAGTGAGGATGTTGTAGCTTTCTCAAAGGGAGAAAGAGCCAGCACTTGGCTCCTGAGAGAGGTTTTCAGGCAGAGTTTAACAGCACAAACAAAGGCCCTGCCTGAGAGAGGCCTTTCTGGAAAGGACCCGCAGAAGAAGGCCTGTCAAGTTCAGATGGAAGCTGAGGCAGGCTGGGTGAGGCTCACTGTCTGCTTCCTATCATGCACAGACCCTTGGCCTGCTGAGAGTGGACAGTGGCAACCAGAATACCTGCCTCGTTTAAGGGGTGGGGAGACAAGGACCCAGTAATGGTATGCTTAGAGGTTATTACTTGACGTGTGTTGACTGCCTGCTGCGCCCTACGCTTTGGATAATAGGGTTCTCCACATCTCTCTACCTACAGGGGTCAAGGGTACTGGCCAAGGTATACCATGTACATGCAACACAACTAGGCTGGAGAAAGGGCAGGGTGATCTAGACTGTGGAGAACTGAGGTGTGGGTGCACCCTTGCCTAGTTTCTGCAGGCCTGCCTCTGGGCAGCTTTGTGCCTGGGCACCTCTGGCCATCACAGCATGCTCGAGGGTGCTGGGTCCAGAAGAAGTTGAAGGGGCGGCGCAGTGCTGAGACATCTGAGAGTCAAAGTGTAGCCAGGATGCAGAAACGTGCTGCCGATACGGGGTGCCGAGAGGGGGCTCAGAGACCCGAACAAGAGAGCCCGGCGCGGGTTGAGCCAGGGGCCGGACGAAGACGTCTTGGCAAAAGCCAAGCCCCGCCCTGAGGCGGGACCTGTAGGGCGGGGCCTCAAGGCCTGGCTCGTCCCGCTCTTCCCCGCCCCGCGCCGCGCGCAACCCGGGCTCTGGATTCACCGACGGCGGGTGCACCGATGGACAGACGGCGGCGCAGCACAGCACAGAGCACCGGGTGAGTACGGGGCCCTGAGTGTCCACGCCGCGTTCCCTCCTGGTCGGTCATCTTCCCTTGACCCCTGGCTGCATCTCTCTGGCCTTCCAACCCGCAGCCTTGTCCCTCGGGGTCTCCGAGGATCAGTCCCCACCACCACCAGAGCAGGGAAGACTGGGCCTCTCAGTCTGGCACCACCCCACCTGTAGTCACACACTGCCACACACGCACTCACACTCACGCTAGCAGAAGTTACCGCAAGCTCTGCAGAGGCGCAGGCCACCACCCCAACCCTTAGTCCAGAATCTCTCATGCAGGGGCTGTGCAAACTCTCCCCTCCCGCATCCATCCCTCTGCATGCTGTGCTTTAATGCACACCAGCCTGCTGTTCAGGCATCCCTCAGACACGCAAATGTGGCGTGTTACACACGTGTGCTTCCAACACCCATAACAAGTTTGGTCCAACACCGGTTGTTGTGGCATGCTTAGTGCCATCCACTGTTTCACACACATCTCCCACACTGGCCTGAGGACACAGAGGGTCCCCACACTCAGGTGCACAGACAGCATCATAGTCCCTAGCATCTCTGGTTCTCCTGGTAAGTGGGGGCCTTAGCTTAGTGGGAGAAGGAGGGTGGCTGCTGGTGTTATTCTTGGCTCACACTTACTGTGGCCTGGGTGGCTGTGGGGGGCCCGGGAGGGGCTCAGTCTTCAGGGGTGGGCCTGGCTCCTCTCAGCCCCTTGGTTCTCTTCTCCATCACCCTAGTTTCCTAGGCAACGGTGTCATATCTTCCTCCCCTGCTGTCCTGAGATCTTGCCCATCTGCTTTGTGATGATGGGCACTCAGGTTAGTCAGAAGTTGATCTGAGCCAGCGGGTGCCCTGGGACAGTTCAGAGAGACACAAAGGAGTCTGTGGTGTGAGTGAATGTTGCTCAGAGAGCGGTGAACCAGACCCCCCCCCAGGAGAGGCTGGGTGGCTTTGGCGGCAGCAGAGGGCTCCCTGGGCTTGGCACTGGCTGTAGCTGATGCATATTTGTGAAGGAATTATGGGAGCTCTGGGCCTCACCTTCCTGAGGTGCCAAGGGTGAGTGGGATGCAGGACCCCCAAGGGAAAAGGCAGAATGGGAGATGTTGCCAAGGGCAGGTACTCCTTGACTTCCCGCCCACCCCACCATCTAATATGTGGAAAGCCTCTGTCTTGAGACACAGACCGGCCAGCCCCAGCCGTGACTGGCTCTGCATGTTTTGCTTGGCTCTCGACATGCTATTATTGTTTTTAAAAATCTAATTAGCTGCCAGCATTTACTAACTGGCAGCTTTCACAGAAAAGCCTGGATTTCCGTCTTTTCTTGAAAAACACAAGCTCTGGTGGCTCAGGATTCATATGCTTTTGTGGCTTGCTTCAACCAGTGCTGGTTGTATGCCACCCTTAGGGATGGGCCAGGTGCGCTTTTGGGTGCAGTCCCCACCAGGCCTTCCTTATGCTCTCCTGTCTGACCTTTAGGGGCCTATTTGGCTGAAACCCTTTGACTGCATGTGATCCCTTGACTCCTCAAGGGTGGTCCCAGGCTAGGCTCTGCCATGGCAGGAAGCCTTCAGTGAGTCTTCCACCATTCAGGACCTTGTTCACTAGAGGTGGGAGTGTCCAGGGCTCGGGTCTACAGGGGATCCTTGTGATGGGGTAGACAGTTGGTGCTGGTCTATGGGGCTGATGGCCTGGTGTCCCCACTGGAGGAAGTTCAGAAATCCTGCTAGATTTGAGGTAGGCCTCGCATAGCATTCTTTTCTTCTTAGATCCTGAGAGGCACTCTCTGAGGCCATATTGGTTCTGATCGACAAACAGAGAAGAGAGGCTCAGAGAGAGTTCAGCAAGCAAGGCTAAAACAGAAAAAGCTCTCTGCCCTTCCAGCATTGAACCCTGAGAAAGGGGACCTTGCCATCAGTGACTCTGGAGCTTCCTGAGTCTGATCCGTCCTGACACACAGTAGGAGCCTGACAAATGCTCCCGCATGACTAAGGAGAGGGAACTGCTCCTTAGGATCATGGTGGATGGAGCTCAGGTGTGAGGTTACACACAGCCTTGCCCACAGGGCCCTATCTGAGGAGTGCGACAGTCCCCTTCGCTGTGATTCCTGTGGCCTCCAGGTGGAGAGCACAAAGTTTGGGCACACCCGTGGCACTGCTCAGGTGCCTCCCCTCAGACGTCTGCTGGCCTGACATCTTAGAGTTAGAAGCTAGGCTCTGAGCCAGTCTTCTTAGTATTCCCCCAGCTGGCCTTGGTGAACAAGATGTCACACAGAGAGGGGACTCAGGATGCTGGGCAAGCCAAGCTCACGTTCTTGCAGGCAGCTGCGGGGTGTGTAGTGCAGGGTGTGGTGACCAATGTGTTATTCTAAGCTGAAATTTCTGTGGTCTTCCACACTCGTCCTCTGTATGTGGCTGATTTCAGGTATCCCCTGTGACCTGTGGCTGCCTGTCGATGGCTCATGGAACATGGAGAGGGAGCAGCCACTGGCCTCCCTTAGCAGGTTTCCTGCGAGAGAAGTGGTCTAGAGCCTGGCTGCCCCCTGCCCGCCTGGGCCTCACCCTTCCCTGGGTCTCAGCATTTTCTTTTGTATCGTAGCAATGTCTGGAATCTTCTAGCACTTGTGAGCATGCAGTGAGAAGGTGGGGATGGGCCACTGGCTAACGTTTTGTCCAGGTCAGGTGTGGGTGCAGAGCTCCACGGGGATCTTTGAGGAGGACTCTCTAAACTGAAATGTGGTAGCCACGGTAACAGGTAGTGAAGGGGGCCTACGGTAGGATTCCCCTTGATGCCTGTGAGGCAGGAAAAGGGAAGAGGAGGAGCTTTTGTGGGAAGGAGGCTGTAGGGAAAGAAGAGGTGTGAGGTACGCAACAGGGAGTTTGGGACTTCCTGGGAGTTTTTTGTTTGTTTTATTTTGCTTTCTGAAACAGGGTCTTACTATGTAGCTCTGGCTGGCCTCAACTCACTACGTAGACCAGGTTGATCTTAAACTCCCAGTGATCTGCCTGCCTCTGCCTCCTTAGTGTTCCAATTAAAGAAGTGTGCCAACCTGCCCTGGAAGTTCCTGGAAGTTTTGGATCAGGAATCCCCAAGATACAGGTTACTGTAAAGATGCTCGGAAAGAGTCTGTGTTCCAGAGGCTTTGTGCCTCTGCAGAATGGTGCCGTGTTGCTGCTGAGCCCTCCTCAGAGTCAAGCCTGGTGGGCTACACAAAGCTTCCCGCGAGATGAAACAGAGGGAAGGCTGTGTGGAAAGATCTAGAAAGTCTCCTGGAAGATAAAAACAAAGAACTGCTGCTGTGTTGCCGTGCTGCCTTGTGTAAGATCAGAATACACATTCAGGGGCCTGCATGTGCAGCAGCCACTACCCTGAGGGGAAAGGCATGGGACAGTACAAGAGAGGTGAGACACCCTACTGCGTGCCTTGTTGTATCTGGAGTTTGGAGCCTTGTTGGTAAGGTTGGCTCAGAACATGCAGGAGAGGCTGGGGTGTTGACTAGTAGTTGAGTACATCACACAGAGCTGAAAGCTGTCAGTGGATGGGTGTTTCCTTTGAGTGAGGGCTGGTGTCCGTATCCCTGTGTTCATGACCTCGCTGAACACACCGACTTCTCCCTGGCACGACCTGGGAAAGTTTCCACAGAGATTACATTATATGGTGCCAAAGTCACGCTTTGCTAAGTCCAGCCAGTGAGCAAAAGGAAATCCCTCCCCTTTCTCCCTCCCTCCTCTCTCCCTCTCCTTTCCTCTCTCCTTTCCTGGGGTGTGCACTCCTGGTTAATCCCCGGGGGCTGTCTGGAATGGGCATTTGGCATTTGGTTGAGAGTGTGTGTCCTCATTTGGTCTTAGGTACATAGCCCAACTCAGGGGACCGGCTCAGACCCCACTCTCGCATGGGAAGAAGCTGGTGCAGAAAGAGCCTGTTTGGCCTCATATGAGATTCACAACGTTGCACTTGTTCAGGTCCATTGGCTCACTCAGTCTTGAAGCCTCAATTTCCTTCCTTTCTCAGCTTTGTCAGAGAAGACGTGCCTTCATCCTGCAGGTGTTCACCAAGTACCATTGAGTCCTGAGGATAATGCAGTGGTCCAGGCCACATCCTCCACATCTGGTGGGAGATGCAGACCAGAGGCAGGTGGTGCACATATCCATGTGAGCAGAGGAGCATATGAGGTTGCCTAGAACAGGGTCTGAGGGTGGGGTTAACATTAGGGACCCCACCCTGGGTACTGCCACCAGGAGAGACATTAACACAGAGACATGTCAGGAACAAGTGACCAGACCCAGTTATAGGATGAGACCCCTCCCAACGCCATAACTTATCAAGGTGGATAGTCGTGGAGGTGGGAGTGGATGGTCACTGAAGGTGCCGCACTGCTAGGGGATTCTGATGGGTTAGGGTGGTCCTGTTGAAATGAAAGGTCCCCATGACTGCAATCAAAACAGCAGGCTGGAGGTGACATCAGGGTTATCGCCCCCCCCCCCCATCAGGTTATCTCCTGCCTACTACTACAGTTGGAAGTTGAAGCTAGGACCAAAGTGGTCAGGCTGGAAATGAGAAGTGATAAGACTCTGGGTTCAACTGAAGGTGGGGGTGCTGAGATTCCTGCTGTATAGAAGTAGAGTGAGGGAAAGTGGAGGTTGGTACAAGACCCAGGGGTCCTCTGATGATAGCTCCATTGATTAGGATCCTTGTAGCATCTGGGTTCACAGTGGTCCAGTTCTCCGGAGGCCTGAAAGCCCCTCTGTATATTATACCCTCCCCAAAGGCTAGAACCTGGCAGTGGTGACGGTGGGGTAATTCAGTTTAATGTCCAGAAACTCTGTATACTGAAGGGGTAAGTGGAGACTGGGATGGGGGCTCAATGGGAACAGTGGAAACTGTGGCCACACTTAGGAACAGCTGAGAATCTAGTGGGCATTTTGTGGGAATGTCTATGGAGGTGCTTGCTGGAGTTGGGGCTCCTGACTTTGCTCCCTAAGCTTCCTTGCTGGGGAAGGTGCTCAGAGGGAGGAAGATATCTCTCATGGCAGTCTCGAGGGCTCTGGGGTGTGGCACTCACAATCTAGGTACAATCTGGAGTGATGGGAGTTCAGAGGCCTTGAAGCTAAGCCAGGAGGCAGCTACATTCAGCCAAACCTCAGGGGAGCTGGGGAGCTTCCTGGGAATGTGGGGGGACCACCATTTTGATGGAAAGGGAGAATGAGAGCCATTGGGACCCTGAAAAAAGCGTGCTTCCTTTTGGTGAGTGGATTTATCACGAGAGGGAGGTAGAACCTTGGGAATAGAGAACCCCCAGTTTTGAGCAAAGGACCAGGGACAGACACTTCAGAAGCTCTAAACACAGGAGGGACAAGGCCAGAACTCTTGAGAGTCTGTGCCTGCTTGCAGTCACACCAAGGAAGAAGAATGGACTGGAGTCAACTCTGTCCACCTCCATCTTCTCGGTGGTGAGGTGCTACAGGCCTCCTTTTGGCATGTCCTTTTCCAGGGTGCCTTGAGGGTCAGGCTGTGCGTCATTTGCAGCCATTGTCCTCGAAATTACTGTAACTTGGAAAGGGTTCAGAAATGCCTCTGCATGCAGGCTGATTGCTGCAGAGAAAGTGCAGGTCTCGGGGAGGTTGTTTCCTTCCTCGGGGTGGGAACCTGACTGTATTGTCCTTGGCCAGGGTCTCCACCCACGTCTTCCAGCTGGTGAGGAAATGGTGCCACCCCAGCACTGGGCAGAGGACAAGGGGATGGTGGGAGCCTCAGGAGGTGGGGGCTGGGGCACCGAGCACTCATGCTGCATCTGCGAGAGGACATTGCTTGAGGAAGACCCGATCCCCCTAGGTCTCTGAAGTGAGGACAGCACATTTGGGCCCAATGATGGCTTGCATGTGGAAAGAGGCCCTGGAGCGTGAGGAGGGCCAGGCGGTGCATAGGATGTATGGAGGTCACTTGCCTTTGGCCTTAGCCACAGGTTATCTCTTCCAGCTTCAGAGTCTCCATCTGGGGAGTGGTTGAGTGACGGTCCCCTCCCAGAGGCAGATGGAGGCAGAAGGATGGTCACAATCCATGCACCCCTCCCGAAACACATGCTGGGCAGGTGGGCAGCACTGAGTGGCAGCTTCTTTCTTGGCACCTGTCACTCCTTTGGTTGCTGAGGTGTCTTTGCCAAGTTGACTTTTGGCCTTGTGGTCCTGCTTCTTAGCTCTTGGTGCCCCCAGAGTCCATCTTCCCTTACCTGTGACTCCCCCAGCCTGAATGTCCAACACTGACTGTTTTTGATTTTTTGAGACAGGGTTTCTCTGTAGCTTTGGAGCCTGTCCTGGAACTAGCTCTTGTAGACCAGACTGACCTCAAACTCACAGAGATCCGCCTGCCTCTGCCTCCCAAGTGCTGGGATTAAAGTTGTGAGCCACCACCACCCAGCTCCAGTCCTGACTTTAACCCAAGGGAGCATTCAAGAAATCTAGAGCCGGGCGGTGGTGGCGCACGCCTTTAATCCCAGCACTCGGGAGGCAGAGGCAGGCGGATCTCTGTGAGTTCGAGACCAGCCTGGTCTACAAGAGCTAGTTCCAGGACAGGCTCCAAAGCCACAGAGAAACCCTGTCTCGAAAAAACCAAGAAACACATCAGAGAGCCCTTGAGCACCCTCCTTGCTATTCCTCCTGGGTCTGACCTTATTCTGAGAATGGATCCTAGGACAGTGAGGTGAGTCAGGAAGGTGAAGAGAGGATGCAGTGAGGAAGGAGAGGTCCTCCTGAGACCCAAGGATCAGAGCATCAGGGCAGGTGGTCAATGAAGAAGGAGATGTCCTCCTGAACCCAAGGATCAGGGCATCAGGGCAGGCAGTCTTGGTGCATGGAATGTCTTATAAACACAACTTGCCAATACACTCCAGTCCCTGACATGCACATAGGCATATGCACACATAAAAACACAGGAACACTCATCCATAGTCACATGCATCCATATACACATTCCCTCCTTCTAAGAGTTATTATTACTATTTATTATTGTGTTCCCGTGTCCATGCATGTAACTCAGAGGCCAGAGATGTCATATCTAGGGTTATAGGAGTTTGTGAGTTACCCGATGTGGATGTTAGGAATGAAACTTGAGTCTTCTGGAAGAATAGCAAATGCACTTAACCATGGAGGTATCCCCCATTCTTTCCCGTATACAGACATGCACACCCATTAGCACTAACAAAAACCGTCATGCTCAGGCAGTGTTCTCTTACACACAGCACACATTCCTACACCCAATAAGGCTCTCTCTCTCTCTCTCTCTCTCTCTCTCTCTCTCTCTCTCTCTCTCTCTCTCTCTCACACACACACACACCCTCTGCTCCTGGGTCCCTCAGGCAGTCTTCTACAGTTCAGATGATTGCAGTGGCTTGGTTCTTCTGCAGGGGAGAGTATTGCTGGGGACCTGGGTCACCTGCTTTTGAACTGCCCAGCACCTTGGATTTGATTTTGAGCCCTATCATCAAGAGAACCCAGCTTGGTCTTGATTCTTTGTCTCTGCTTCAGCTATGATTGCTGACTGTGTCAGCAGGGTGTGAGGTGGGGTGGGGTTTCTCAGACTCTTGGTCTGATGGTTGTACCACAACTGGGACCAGATCTTGCTGGTTTTCGCATACCACCTGCTCTCTGGAAGTCTTGAGAAATATACAAATCTCAGGTTTGTGCCAATAAATTGTTGCTTGGCAAAGAGTTGAAGAGGCCAGCTGCCCTCTCCCTTGGTTGACATCTCCATCCAGATGTGATGGCAGCTGGGGAAGATGGGTGTAGAGTGCCAGTCAGTCACTGAAGGACCCTGAAGGCTGTATGGTCTGGCAGAGGGAAGTGGGGCATGTTGGGGTGGGGAGAGTGGCTATGCTCCACAGCCAGGGTGGGAGAGCTGGCTCATACTTAGGAGAGGAAGTGGCCAGGTGAGGGGAGGCCATCACATGTGTGGCTATATATGCACACATGACCCTGGAAAAGAATCTTCATGTTTCCCCCAGAAAGGCCTTGAGGAAGAAGGAAAGACAGGCACTGTGAGAGACTATGGGGCCGTGTTTATGGCCACTGTGCTCCCTCCAGCCCTATCCTCCAAAGGGGTCACCTCATTGTCTAAGAAGAGATGGGCTAGCCCTTCTCAGAGATTTGAATCCCACTGTGTTGGATTTTATTGCTCGTTTTTCTGCATCTTGGGATGTTCAAATTTGCTTTTGGCTCTTGCCTGCCAGAATGGTGAACCGCTCTGACTTCCAGCCTTGTGTGGCTTCTGGCGTCCGATGCCACAGTAGAGAGTGGGCAGCGAGGTCTTCCCTTGTGCTGTCTGTGTCTGCTTTAGATTTTAGCATTTTCTTGGTTTTATAATGGGAGGAGGGGGGAGGCACATTCCATTTTCAAGGCCTGGAGCAATTTTTAAAACAATCTTTTAATAGGATGGAAATTTTGAGGGGCCCTGTCTGTGCTGCCTCAAGCTGGCCTCTGTCAAAAGACTTTTCGTTTCATTCTAGGTCTCCTGTGAGGACACTGGTGTTCTCATGCAGCAGGCAGGAGACTGAGTTCAGAGAGGTACAGCCTCTCACCTGTGGACACACAGCGGGGGAACTCACTCTGCTAGGATCTCCACCAGGCCAGTCGGACTCCGGACTCCGGGGCCTGAGCTCTGGTTCTGGTCCCCAGGGCAGGGAGCTGTCTGAGGTGCTGGCCAGCTGTGGAGCCCTGGGGCTTGGTCTGGACTGTATTGTGGAAATGAAGAACTCTGACTCACGACTTCCCTTCATCTGTGACTTTCATGGGCAAGCCTGACTCTTGATGCCCATTCATACAGTCACTGTCTACTGGCCCGTGACTCCATTCATCCTATGCTGATGTCCCCAGCTTCCACCCACCTCCATCCTCCATCTCTTCACCCACCCAGCCACTACCCCCACTGTCCTCCATCTACTCATCCACTCAACTACCACCCACCAACTTAGTGATACCCCCATCAGTCTACCTTCTCAGCCATCTGCCCTCCATCCACCAGCAACCCATCTACCCTGCTCCCCATGCTCTTCTCACCAGTATCTACTTACGTAGCCATTTTCTAAGTTCATGTGTCCATTAACCCACCCTTTCACCCATCTATCTTCCTTCTAATTCTTACCCATCCACTGACACATTCATCTCCACATCAAACCATCCTTCTACCTATACACTTACCTATGTACCTGTCCAGTCATTCACTTATCCATTTACCCACCCACCCAGCCACCTTCCCATATACCCATCTACCCATCTACCCTTCCACTCATATATTCATACACCCACCCATTCGCCCACCTACTAACCATATATCCACCTGTAATCCACTTTCCATCAATCCATCCATCCACCCATCCATCCCTCCCTCCCTCCCCCCTCCCTCCCTTCCTCCCTCCCTCCACCCAGCCACTCCTCCATGCCTCCATCTACCCACTACCTAGCTACTTATTCTCCTTTTATCCACTTCCTAACCCTTTGGACTTGATATTAAGCAAAGAATGGGATTAGAGGCTGCAATTTCAGAGGCAAGATATCTCAGGTTGGGGTAATGATAAAAAGGGAATCAGGAAGAATCTTCCAGTTTGGTGGGAATTCATTCTTTGGAGGGCTCCAGAGGGAGCCAACTTGGGAGAGATGGGTGAGGAAGAAGGATGTGTGCTTGTAAAGTGATCCTTGAGGTTTTCATTTTATGGGGGAAGGGCAGGGTCAAGTCCCTGTCTCCACAGAATATGCCTGTATGTTAAGACTTGGGTTCCAGGGACAGCCTGGTCCAAGTTAGCTTGGGTTAGCTCATTACAAGTTTGGCTTTTCAGTTAGCTTTAGGTGTAGCTAGTGTAGGTGCCCAGCAGCTGTGGCCATGCCTCTTTCTTTTTTCTCCTTCCTCCCTTCCTCCCTCCCTTCCTCCCTCTCTCCTTCCCTTCTTTCTTTCCTCCCTTCCTTCCTTTCTTCTTCCTTTCTTCCCTCCCTCTCCCTCTCCTTCTCTGCTCCCTCCTTCCTTCCTTCCTTTGAGCCGAACTGGCTCCAGTGTCTTCAGTCTCCTTCTGAGGACAGAGTGACTTAAGGGACCTTTGATGCCTCATACAAGGTGATAAAGAGTTTGTTCTCACTGTGTCCCCTGAGCTGGGTCCTGTGGGCTCTGACCGACTTGATATTTGTCACCGAACACTGTTCAAGGGATATGGAAGTGCTGAATTGCATGCTGTGGGCCCCAGAGGGCAATCCAGGAGCTGTTCTTAAATGGGCAGTGTGCAGGTCAGATCCATCTTTTGTGTCCCACAGAGATTTGAGAGCCCGCTAAGGGGATCCGAGGAGACAGCTCAGGCAGCCTGGCCCTTGAGCTAGCTCAGAGAGGTCAAGGGTGCATCATCATAGGCTGGAATGGGGCCCCAGGTAGGAGTGCTGAGATCAGCCTTGGCTCAGGCAAGCCCTTTTCACTGCTCCACCCTGGGACTGCTTCCGCTTTGTAGGCTAATAACTGGGGAAGGCGACGATGGAGCACCCCAGAGCCAAAAGCAACATTTTCTTTTCTCCAATGTTAATTAAGAGTGCTGGGCGTTAAGCTGTGTAATTTTTCACCTGCTTGTCCTGGTTATGAGATTAGCAGTTCATACCTATGAACCCAAGGTTCAGCCCTCACCCAACACTTGGCAGCATTTTATTCTTTTCTTTCTTAGGGAGGGGTGGAAAGGGAAGGTGAAGCCTGGCTGTTCCAATGAGAGTTTGTTTTTCCAATGTTCTCATGAGCTCACTCCATTGAAGAACAATCCAGGGGCTGGAGAGTGAGGAGCTGCCCGGCACCCTAAATCCCACATGGGGCCAAGCAAGCACATCCAGATTGTTTTGTTTTGTTGGCTTGTTTTTGTTTTTAAGACTTCTTTTATTGTTATGTAGCCCAGACTGGCCCCAAATGCCTGGCCTCCAGCAATCCTCCTGCCTCAGCCTCTCAAGTAGCTTGAGCCATAGGCATGTGCCATGACGCCTGGCTCTGGGTCACTAGTTTAAATTCATGACTTGCATTTGGACTCAGAATTTCCCTTCTCTTTCCAGGGTAATTGGGGTGGGTGTCCCAGTCCTTCTCACCCACTGTCTTCAGCCTGAACCATACTTCCTGGCCTGCCCCTTGCCCAAGTTCTGTGCCCCAGAGGACTCCAGACCCTTCTCTGAGTCCCAACTAATTTTTTCCCTGCACAGCCAGACTTGATTTGTGGCAATTACACCATGCTGTGTTCTGACCGGGTTACGGGCCATAAAGGAAGTAGAGCTTCAGAGAGAAACCAGACTCCATGATGGTTGGCAGTTGTGTGTGGCTTCACAGCCCTTTCCCAGATTCCTGTTCTCTTCCCTTTGTTGCCTTTTTCTGAAGGACTTGGTTCTTTTCCTTTGGTAAAACATCTTACTGAGTAAAAGCACATGTATGAAACATGCATCAGTGTCGGGGTAAGGCGGGAGGGCAGATCCTTGGGCAGCACCACCTTCATGTATCAAGAGGACACAGCTGTCCCTGGAAGGCACTGTGGCTCTGTGGACCCTTCCTCCAGGGGATTGGCTATGGGGAGGCAGGGTTCTTAGTTCTGCCTCCTGCCTCATTCTTTAAATAGGGATGTCCAGCCTTTGGCCATTGTCACCTACAGTTGTGTGGGCTGCCTTCAAAGATCTGCTGGAACCATGTGGAACCATGTGTCCTGCAGGATGGAGGTTTTCCAGCTTTTACTTGGTTTTCCGCTTTCTAGGACTAGAATTGTCTTCAGACCTTGGAAGCTTCTCTTTGAATTTCAAGCATGCTGTTTACCCAGTGACCTTAGGCAGAACAGTGCGTGCCCATGTCTGCCAAGCTCCCAGTGCACTCACTGGACCCGTGTAATTAAGGTCTCTTTCCCTTCCGCTCCTCTCCCTTGTCCCCTTACCACCTTCTTTCTTATTGTCTACTTCCCAGCTCCTGCTGTCTCTCTTCCATGGTACCCATGGTGTGCCAGACTGATTCGTGCCCAAGGGCTTTTGCATCTGCATTTCCTATGCCCGTTGCCATTCTCCAGACCTTTTTTGGATATTTTTGCTGGGTAAATCTCAGTTGAAATGTCACCCCCTCAGCCTCCTTGCTCCTCTTTTACCAAGGGTGTTTCCAGTTCACTGTTACAATGCCCAGATTGTCCAGATTGGCTTACTGATTTCTTCCGTGTGTTTTTTCTACATTATGTTATTGGTTCCAGAAGAGTCAGTTTCTCTCTCTCTGTCTCTCTCTCTGTCTCTCTGTCTCTGTCTCTCTGTCTCTCAGTCTCTCTCTCTCTCTCTCTCTCTCTCTCTCTCTCTCTCTCTCACACACACACACACACACAAGCACATTCCTTTTTTTCCTGATTATTATTTTTGATACTCGTTTCACTGTGTAGCCCAGGTTAACCTTGAACTTGTGATCTTAAATCACATTTTCCCTGTTAGGTATAACCCAGAGGGGGACTTCTGTTGGTCTTGTTCACTGTCCCATCTTGGTACTCGGCACAGGGCTGATGGGGGATGGGGTGAGGAGGCGCTTGCTGAAGTAAAGGACTTGGGCTCCTGTTTCCATTCAGATCTGGGTTCACATCCCTTTGTCACTCTTCATGTTTGTGGGTCCTTGGACAGATCACTTATCCCATCTGGGCCTCAGTTTCCTCATCCGTGAATTATAGCTAAATAAAATAAACATGTCTGGACACTCGCAGCCTGGTGTCGGCATTGTCTGCTCCGAGCAACTCAAATGAGGATGAAGCTGGTCAGCTGCTGAGCTCCTGACTGAGGGCTGGTGCCAAGAACAAGCTTATTTTCCCAGTGATCTAATGACTTCCTCTTATCAGACGAGGAGCACCGGGTCACCCTCTAATTTCCCTTTTGGCACTGGCTGCCAGGAAGCTTACTACTGAAGGCATGTTTCAGGGGCGGCACTTGTTTCCTGCCAGGTCTTACCTGTCCCCTCTCTGTGATCTGATCACTCTCTTTTGGCTTTTGGTTTGAACTGCATGTGTGAGGTGGGGTTTTTTTTTTTGTTCTGATTTGTAAAATATACACACAAGTATATTGAGTGTGTGGCTCAGTGTCATTAAGAGATGCTACAGTGTTGTGCAGTTGTCTCCATTTCTCTCTCTAGATCCTAATCTTGAGCAGAAATTCTGGCCATTCAATACCAGCGCCCCCTCTGTATCCTGGCACCCACCAATTGCTCTATGTTCATGCCCCAGGGCCCTTTCCCATGCATTTCCTCTGTCCGTTGCCATTCCCCAGAGCTTGGATGACTACGCATATTTTTGCTGGGTAAGTCTCAGTTGGAATGAGAGTCTCGCCTCTTCGTCCTCCTCAGTCCTCTTCTAACAAAGGTGTGTCCACTTCTCCATCACAGTGCCCAGATGGTGTACGTGTAAGTGGACTCTTTAGTGAGTGTCCATTTTGACTAGCATGTTACTGGACATCATGTCCTTAAGGGGCATTTACATGGTGGCCTGACCCAGAATGTCCTTGCTGAGGCTGGTGGCATTCCATCATCTGGTTGTCTTTATTGGCCTCTCGACAAGTGGTGGCATGCTGTGGTGAGTATGGGCATATGGGATTAATTTAATGAACATGGCCTTGACTTTCTGGGCCTTTGGTGAACCCAGGATAATCTATGCATTAAAAGTAGGTTCTGAACAATTTTAGAATCAAGCCATTGTCGGTGTGCATGTGAATTTGTCTCTCTCTGTGTGTGTTTGTCTGTGTATGTGTCTGTGTGTCTGTGTATTTGTATGTGTGTGTATCTGTCAGTCTGTGTGTATCTGTCTATGTGTGTATTTCTCTGCATTTGTGTGTGTATGTCTGTATGTGTGCATGTATTCTTTTTCTGCATTTGTGTGTGTATGTCTGTATGTGTGCATGTATTCTATGTGTCTCTGTATTTGTGGATCTGTGTGTGGATTTGTGTGTCTCTGTGTGTGTTTGTGTGTGCACATATTCTGTATGTCTCTGTGTGTGGGTCTCTGTGTGTGTTATATGTTTGCTTTTGTCTCTCTGTGTGTCTGTGTGTGCTAGGCACTGCATGGCTCCAGTTTCTTTTCACCTGGAGACCCCAGTTGGGAGGTGTTGACTGCTAATGATCCACCCCTATACTTTCTCCAGCTTCTCACTGTTGGCTGGCACGTGTCTCCTCATCTTGACATGATGAACGGTAGCTCTTCCTGGTCTTTGGTGGGGTGAGGGCTGGGTTCCGAAGCCTTTGCCCTACCCAGTCCATTGGTAGCCTCGTGCTGTGCTGATACCCTAGTTCCTCTCTTCTCTCCCTGTACCCAGGAGGTCTGGTCTGCTGAGGCCTATACACGTGCCCATATCCCAGACTTGAGGCCAGTGGGGACATGGGACACATCTCTTATCATTGAGGGTCTTGAGGAGCTGTAGGCTGTTTGTTGAATCTGAAGAGACTGACACACTGAGGGTGACTAGTGCTAGACACAGTGGCTACTGTGTAGAGGGGAAAGTAGAGGAAGGATTACCCTGAAGTTTAAGGCCGTCCTGGTCTACACAGTGAGTTTCAGGCTATCCAGGGCTACATGGCCAGACTGTGTCTCAAACAAAGGAGAAGCCCAAGTCCTTGTAGAATCAAGACCAGGAGCTCTCAGATCTTACAGAGAGCTAGGGAGGCTGAATCAGTCAAAGGCAGTGTGTTCAGTTTGGTGCCATAAACACAAGGTCCCATGGGTGGAGCTGTGTGCAGATGGACCGGCTGTAGGCTTGTGTTGTCCTCTGGTTGGATGAGGGGATGGGTCTGGCAGCCTTGAGGGCAGTACCCTGGCCAGGTGGAACTGATTGCTCATGTTCTGACTGGCCAGAGAGAAGGGCTTGTGTGTTTATTTCTCTGCTGTCACCCACCCCCCGTTTGCAAGCCCCAGGGTTTTCTGTAGCTCCCTGTCATTTAAAGGAGATTGATTCCGAATGCTTGAGAAGTTGTAAGGCATACCAGGCCGAGACTTTCCTCCAGAGCTGCCCGTCCAGTGCAGGCTGCCAGTTAAAACAAGATTTCAAAAACCCACCAAGTGACTATGATCTAATTATCACAGGGGTGTACTCATGCTAAACTAGTGTTCACTGCTGTCTGAATTCCCAGTGTGACTGGGTTTTTATTTCTTAGTTCTAGCAGGTCTCTTCTTTTCAGAACCAGAAGTTTGTAGAAAATTGGAGAAGCAAAAGACCCATCTTACTCTGTAACATGCAGAAGACTTGTTGATAGCCAACAGTGGCCCAAATTATCAAGTAGAAAATCTCAGGACTAGACATCACAGGTTTGAAGTGGTGTGCATTCTGGGGCAAATGATGACCTCTAGTGCCTTCCTGCCTGGGACCTGAGCCATTCTGCCCAGTGGATCCATGCTGTGTTCACTACCCTCCTGCTAGTCACTTAATAGGGTGTGACATTGATATAGAACTTGCCTTTAAGCGGTCCTGTGCCACTTAAGTCAGGGCCCCAAAGCACAGAAGCACTGATGCTGGTGATCCATATGCCGAAGAGAGGCAGAAAGTACTCACTGGAGGGGAGGGGTAAGTAAAGGAGAAGCTTGCTGGCTGGGCGCTTTGATCTAAGTCAGGATTGAAGGATTTGGAGATGTTTGAGGTCTCAGGCATCACCAGGGATCCAGGAATCCTTTGCTAGAGGATAAGGGGGATTGCTGGGCATTGCCATAGTGTGGTCACCACTCTCATCTGGATAGACCCCACTTTTACAATAGCAACAATAGAATGTCTTCCTGGGGCCACTCTGGCCTTCCGGTGCCCTTGCCAGCTCAGAGTTGTGCAACAATGTGGAGGATAACTTGTCAGTCACTTCACTGGAGGGCCATGGTTTGTAGAGGGTCTGGAACAGTGGGGACTCAAGTGTGGCCAGTCACAGAGACCAGCAGAAGTCTAAGCAACACCCTAGAGCACCCGTGGCTGATATGCCAGAGACCTGTTCCTCTTGGGCATCCTGCTCACCAAGGGCTTTGTGTGAGGATGTGGAGAGGGAATCTCCAGTGGGTACCCTTGGAGAGAGAACTGTGCTGAATGAGTCTCTAACCCCAAGACCCTGTCCATGTGAAGTCAAGTCATGTGTTTCCTGAAAATTAAAAGTTTTGTGTATGCATGTGGTATACGTATGTGCATATTTGCAAGTGCGCGTGTGTATGGAGGCCATAGGTCAGCGATGAGTGGCTTCCTCTTCCTCTTGCCCCACTTTACTTTTGAGACACAGTCTCTCTCTGAACCTGGAGCTCACTGAGTCACCTGGCATGGCCCCAGGGATCTTCCTGTCTTCTCTTCCCTAGAGCTGGGATTGTAGGTATGTGTGGCTGCATCCAGCTTCTTAGATGGGCCTTGAGGGTCAAACTCAGGTCTTCGTGCTTGGGAAACACGCAAGGCTGGCCCAGCCCCCAGCTTCCTGAGCGTGTGTCCCCTGTCTCAGGAGTATGCTTGCTTTCCACATGGGCTGCCTCAGTGACTGTGCTCCTGTTCTCTTCCCTGCTCTTCCCACTTAGCTTTCCATTTTGAAGGTTCACCAGGCCTCTGCTTTCCATGCTGTGGGGTCCATCAAGGAGAGTGCCTCTCAGGCAGCAGGCAGGGCAGAAAGGGATCTGTGGTCTCCTGGGTCTGGATGTCAAGGGGCAGCCACAGAATCCAACAGCATCTGTGACAGGAGGAGTGAAGAGCGAGAGAAGAGGAACTGTGGCCACGGGGAAAGGTGGACTGCCATGGTATCCCAGAGGGACAGAGGGAAACAAGCAAGGAGTGGACACCCCAGCCTCTCTGTCCCTCCCTTTGACTGGACAGGAAGCTGGAGAACCAAGATGGGGTCTCAGCAGAGTCCAGTCTCCCTGGCACAGAGTGGCACAGCTGGGGATGGGCAGCCAGAGAGTAACTCCCACAGTGACCCCACCACCAACCCGCAGACCACCCCAGTGCTTCCTGGGTGTGAAGTATGTGACAGCTGCACGCGGCGCTCTGTAGTGCAGGCAGCTTCAGAACATATTGGATGGAGTTGTCCTCACACGATGCTATTCTAGCTTGTGTCCTATCTGCCTCTTACCTCTGGAGGGCGGGGCTCCCAGGGGAAACTCTGGCTAGGTGTGGTTGAGAACTTACTCTGGGGAACTTCATCCATGCATGTTAAGAGACAACTGGGAAGGCTAGTGAAGGGCCCTGAAGGCCTGTGGGGTTCACTGGAGGTTTGTGGAGACTGGAGGCTGCTTAGATCTTCCTTCCCCTTCCTACTGTCACCTCTGGAAGGATGAGTGGTTTGTTTTTTTTTTTTTTTTCCAAAATATCAATCGCTCAATTCTACCAATAAAGACCCGGAAGCCAGATGCTGAGGGTGAAAGCCTGCTGTCTCAGAGAGGCAGAGCAAGCACCCAGCTCACCTTCCTTTTTACCTACGTCCCTGAAACCTCCAGCCTTCCCTACACCATCTCAAACCAAACTCCTCCAACTGAATGTCCCTCCCTTCTACTTCCTGTGCATCTCTCTATCTGTTCTCCTGATTCTCTCTTACTCCATATGGTCTTTTTTTCTTAATAACCATTTCCTGATTATTATTTTTCTTAATAATCACTTAACAATTCAACTCCTGTCGACGGATTACTTGCTCTGCCTCTTGACCTATCATTGACTTTATTTAATCCTGTTTACAGTATTCAAGCAGAAAGCTCTTGGATTAGAGGTGTGTGCTAGAGCTGAGACACATCAGAGATAGAAACAGGTTTTTGCAGTAAATAATGTAATCTCGAGGTTCACAGTGTGGCAATTATCCCGCAGCAGGTGAGGACTGAGTCAGCTGGCATGAGCTCCCAGGGCTCCAGAGATCCCCGATTCCGTGACTGGCATGGACACAGGCTCCCTCTTTCAGGGTTATTTTTATGGTGTGGTTCCTGGCTTCCCAAACCCTTCCCAGTCCCAACAGGACTTCACATCTCCAGCACATCCATGGACTCCATCCGTTGCTTCCTCTTCTAGGCTTCCAGAACCCCTCCTCTTTCCCCTCCCTGACCAGAGTCTGTCTGTCTGCATACTCTGTGGACTTGATCTTCACAGCAAGCACCTCCTCCCACCTTCCTTCTTCTCCTGGGCCACACTGCACTTCTTGTTCTCTCTGTCTTCTGTTGTACTCGACACAGGTAGTCCACATGGTTGTCAGGTCCCTGGGCTGCCAGGCACACCACGTCCCTCACTTGGGAGAACACACTGCTCAGCTTTCACTACTGTCTCCTTGCTCACCTGTTGCCAGCCCCCATCCTCCTTCCTACCCAAGACCCTCCCTGTGTCCTGCTGCTCCTGCTGCAAGCCTATGCACTTGCTGTCCCTAGCCCAAAGCACTTTGCCTCAAGTCTGTCAGACAGCACCTCCTGTCTTTCCTGAGTTCCCAGGATAGTAGGCTTCACAACCAGACCCTTCCCAGTTTCTCTATTTACTGTTTTACAGAGCCACATGGGTGATGGTTAATCTGGGAATCAGGCAGGGCAGGTGTGGCTTGGGGCAGCAGAGCAGAAGAGGGCTGACCCTGGAGATGGGCAGGACAGGGACAGCAAGACACTGTGAGAAGATGGCAGGACGTCCACGGTTGACCTTGGAATTCCAGGGTCTCGTGGGAGAGATGATCATGAACTCTAGATCATGAACTCTTGTGGCTGGGATGCAGTATACACAGGGTTGCATGGCTGTGCCGGAGCCTAGAGGGGGCCTGTTCCTGCCCTGTGCACCTCATCTCTGTGTGTGTCCTTGGCGTGATCCGCTTCCTCTCCATCCTTCCAGGGCCTCTCGAGACGTGATGCTGCTCCAGGAGTCTACAGGAGTGTGGCTGGCATTGGCCCTGGTCACGGCACTGACTCTAAGCCCAGGAATGGCAGTCCCGTGGCAGGACTGCACAGGCGTTGAGTGTCCACTACTGGAGAACTGCATCGAGGAAGCCCTGGAGCCAGGAGCCTGCTGTGCCACCTGTGTGCAGCAGGGCTGTGCCTGTGAAGGCTACCAGTACTATGACTGTGTGCAGGGAGGTTTCGTGGACGGCCGTGTGCCAGCCGGCCAGTCCTACTTCGTGGACTTTGGTAGCACCGAGTGCTCCTGCCCACAGGGTGGTGGCAAGATCAGCTGCCAGTTTATGCTGTGCCCTGAACTGCCACCCAACTGCATCGAGGCTGTGGTGGTAGCTGATAGTTGTCCTCAGTGTGGCCAAGTGGGCTGTATCCACTCTGGCCGTAAGTATGCAGCTGGCCACACTGTCCATCTCTCACCCTGCCGGGCCTGCCACTGCCCTGATGTTGGCGGTGAGCTCATTTGCTACCAGCTCCCTGGTTGCCATGGGAACTTCTCAGATGCAGAGGATGGTGACGCTGAGCGACAGTACGAAGACCCCTACAGTTATGATCAGGAGGTGGCTGAGGCAGAAGCCACCATGGCCACGGTGAATGAGGTCCAGGCAGGTGCAGAAGGCCCCCCAGCTGCTTTAGGAGGCGGGAACCTGCCACCATCCTCCATCCGAGCAACTCCCTGGCCAGCTGCCCTCCCCAGACCCACAGCAGCTGCTGCCCTGGGTCCCCCAGCACCCATGCAGGCCAAAGCCAGGAGAGTGACACAGGACATTGATGAGGAAGAGGAGGATGAAGTGGAGGAGATGGCGGTCACTGAGCCACCAGCAGCAGGTGACCCCGGGAGGCTGGACAACTTGCCTACAGTATCCCCAGCTGGACCTGACCTCCCTGTTCAGGAGAAGGAGGCTGAAGCCAAGGCAGGACCAGAAGAGAACCTTATTCCTGATGCCCAGGCCACTCCTCCCAGTGCAGGGCAGGAGGGTGGTGCTCCCCTGCCTAGGTCAGGCATGGCTGGTCTCATTCCATCTCTGGCCACAGACAGCTCTCCCGAGGACCCAGTGAAGTCCAGCAGCTACCCCACCCTTTCCACACTGCCACCTGACAGAGCTCAGGTCACATCCTCCCCAGAGGTGCCTGAAGAAATACCCCAGCACCCGCAACTGCGACCTCGATCCCGGGCAGAAGAGGACACAGACCCGAACTCAGTACATTCTGTCCCCAGAGGTGGTCCTGATGGTAAGGCCCTTTCCTGTGTCCCTGCGGGACAACTGAACCTGGAAGGAACTGTCACTGCCTATGGGTTCCTTTCAGCTGCCATCTCTCAGGCCTGAGACAAAGTGGTATAGGTTGGTGAAGGTTTCCATGGTGCTTTCTTGCAGGCCTAAGACAGAAAGACATTGGCAAGGGATCACAGCAGCTGCCCTTTCATAGGCTTGGCCGAGGGGTACAGAGAGGTCATTTTCTAGGAGGTACAGGGTCCCTGGTGGGCTCTGGCTGAGGGCACAGAAGGTTTTCTTCATCAGAATAGAGTACGGTCCTGCCTACTAGGGTCCAAGGGTGTCTCAGCAGGGATCACAGGGCTCAGCGGGTCTGGTCAACTGTGCGTGAGTGTCCTCCTATAGAAGCTCAGCAGTGGGCTGGTGGCAGAGGGGACATTGTAGAAGGAACTGTAGATGGAGCGGTGGGGCTGCGTCCCGCCACCCAGCTAGCTTTACCCGAAATAATTATACAGAAACTGTATTCTTTTAAATACTGCCTGGCCCCTGGCCCGTTATCTGTAGCTTCTTATTGGTTGATTCTCATATCTTGCTTTAACCCATATTTAGTAATTTATATAGCACCACGAGGTGGATGGCTTACCAGGAGAGATCCTAACCTGCGTCCATCTTGGAGAGGAGAGGCATGGCGACTGCATATGGCGACTGCCTGAAGCGTCTCCCCACTGCCTGCTACCCAGCATTCTGTTCTGTTTACTCTGCCTACCTAATTTTCTGTCCTATTGGGCCAAGCAGTTTCTTTATTAATTAACCAATGAAAGTAACACATAGACACTCCTCCATCAGGACATGTTCTATCGTGGCTCTAACTCTGCTGCTCCTTTCAGCCATGAGTCTGGTTAATGCGTCAGCCCCTCAGTGGCTCACACCTTATACAAAGTAGATGCTAAAGTCCCCGTGGTGTCCACATGTCTTTCTCAGCTGCCCAGAGACTTCCTCGCCTCCTCCCCTGAGCCCCTCACTCTCATAATTATCTCAGGCCCATTATCATAGTCTTGGCCAGGCAGCCTCTGGTCCTGGGACCTTTGCACGTGCCACAGCTTCTATCTGAGATGCTTTCCCAGGTGTCTGGATGACCTAGTCCTTTGCTCTGTGACAGGTCGCCTCCTCAGGGTGCCCTCTCTGCCATCTGCCTGCCTCCTTGCAGCTTTGACCTCTCTCAGTTATAGGCATCATCACTTCGGTCCTTGCTTATTTTCTGATGTTTAGCATTATACCAGTCAGATTTGGGGCTGAGCCCAAGGGCTCCCGTACCTCCTGTGCACAGCTGGTGCTCTATAAACATTGGATGATGGCTGGAACCGGCGGGAGACCACTGCCAGCCTCTCTTCCTCGTTCTTCCTCAACTCTGTCGACTCACTGTCTCCCTGAGAATCTGATCTCCTGGTTGTTCTTAGCATTTGCTAAGCTCAGACAGCACCTCCTCCAGGAAGTTTTTCCCGAACAGTTGAGTCTTGTCTCCCTCCAACCCACCAACTCTATTTTCTCCCATTTTCCTTACAATAGTGCCTGGGAAATTATGTGGTTTCCCAATGGCCAGAGCCTGTGTCTTGTTCAGCCCCATGCTGAAGGGTTGTCCGTGAGCAGACCCCGGGGAAAGCAGGAGTGGGCTGGTGTGGCCCTGAGCCTTGGGCTTTGAGGGATGGATGTTAGGGAAGGGCCTGGGAGGGCTTTCAGAGAGAGTGGGTGAGGGGCTCTGAGACAGTCATCTTGTGGCCGTGATCCTTTCCTGTTGCTCTAGGCTCTGTGGCTGTGAGTGGGCCACAAAGTGTGTCTTTTATGACTAGGATGGCTTCGGGCCTCTGGTCCTAATACCACCAGCTTCTCTGTTTGCAGCCTGCTTCCCTTCCCTGTGGCTCCCTGTTCCCAGCCTGCTAGGGAGGTGTGGCTATAGAGGAGGCCTGTGACTGACTGGGCCTGGGGCCAGGTTGTTCTCCGCCCTGAGCCTGGAAGTGCAGGGGGCAGGGAAGGGCTAATGAAGTGCATGTGTGTGGGAGGGCTCAGTGCCCTTGGCCTGCAGCCTCTGGGTTTCCAGGATAGGAAAAGCCCTGGCTTCCCTGGTGACTCCAAGGGATCTGGGAGCAGATTTGCTCACCTGGTGCATATCCATGCTGGGCTTTCTCAGCTGTGTTTGGGCTGTGGCTTTGATGAAAGTTGCTGGAAACTAGGCCTAAAGTACCCTCACCTACTGCAGGGCCATCCTAACAGGGCTCCAACTCACACAAAGGCCCAGATTATAGTCAGCAGGGCCACGATGGCCCTGCAACTTCAGCTGAGGAAGAGGAGGTTTAAAACAGGACCCAGAGCCCTCCATAGGCAAATGGCTCGGCCCTTTGTGCCTCAGTTTCTCCATCGGCAGACACTGTAGAAGCCCTACTTCAGGGCCGTTTTGAGGCCGCAGCGAGCTCCTCTGTGGTTGACGTTGGCATGGAGCTGAGTGCTCCCAGAGCATGAGATGTGACTGACTACTCTCGTGGGTCCTTCAGCCACAGCTCTCTCCTCCGCAGGCATTCGTGGGGCCCAGCCTCTGTCAGGGGCAGTGTTAGAGAGCAAGGCGGGCTCAGCCATCCCTTTGGGGGGCTAGCAGAGTGGAGTGCATTAAGCAGATAAAGGCAGCCAGCGGGGCATGCAGCTGGTGAGGGTGGGTGAGAGCAGGCCTTGTGGGTGGGGCTTTGGTGGCCTGCCAAGCCTCTGAGAAAAGTGGGGTCTGAAACGTAGAGTCTCCAGGCTGCTATTGGAGGGGAGTTTGGGGCTATATGTGGGGGAGAAGCTGGGAGAGACAGCTTTGCCCTACTCAACCTTCTGGGCTCACTGAGGGGCAGGCCGGAAATGACCCTAGCCCTGTTGCCATGGCAGCTCTGGGGCCTGGAGAAGGTGGTTTCTATCCACTGTCTGGGCCTAACTGGGGCGGGGGTCTTGCCTGGGAGTACCAGGGATCTCCACTGCTTCAGCTGGGCTGTCCCTGACTGAGCATGTCCAGATGTGGCCTAAATGGAAGCCACATGCCTGCCTCTCTGGGCTGTGGAGAGGGGCTCTGATGTCAATTTCTGCTGTCACTCAAGGGACTTTGGGAGGGTACTGATTGTACTGGACTGGCACAGCAGAGGGAGCTGCAGAAACAGCAGGAGGTGGCTTGGCCTTGAAGAGGCTGTCAGAAAGCTGGGCAGGAAGGGCTCCCTTCCTTGGGGCTACCTCATTCTGCAGGGCAGGTGTCTATCTGGCACTCAAGTACAGGTGCAGGCTCCTACCTGTCACAGGTGCTATCCTCTGGGCACAAATATATAAACTCAGTGATGACTAAGCCATTTTGTTCCCACCAAGGCCCAGAAGGTTCCAGAGAGCTCTGCCTTCTTTCTGGCCTATGGACATAGTGAGAGAAGGCTGGCATGAGGTAGTGGTACCCTGTGCCCATCTCTTATGGGTCAGGGAGACTTGCTGCAGGGGAGAGTGCATGTGCTTAGTGTTGTTGCCCCTGGAGGGCTAGGATAGGAGGTGTCTATAAAGTTACTGCAGCCAGTAGGAATGAAATCTGACTAAGAGGAGACCCTCTAGCTCATATGAGGAAGAGTTGTTGGTGCAGGGACAGAAACCAAACCCAGGGCACCATGCTTATCCTGGGATGCAGATCTGGGCCCAGAGCCATGTCTGGTGAGGCATAGATATAATCTGTTACTTAGGAGTCTGGGACAGTGGGGCTGCAAGACCAGGGCCAGCCAGGGCAATGTATTGAGACCCTGTCCTCAAAGGAAAAGGTGATAGCAAAAGAGCAAGGGGTGTGGCTTAGTGGCAGACAGAGTACAGCCGGGCATGTGCAGGGCCATCTCTCCTCAGCACTCCGCTTAGCAAAAAGGTCTGGGCCTGTCTGAGCCCACAGGGGTTTTAAACCTGTGAGGTGTCTCGGGCATCATGAGGATGAAAGGCTGTGTATAAAGTTGTTCCCTGCAGGAACTTGGGAATCCTCTGATTCCATTCCCCCCACCCACTGCCAGCTCATAGGGCCTGGACATAGGATGTGCCAGGGCTGCTGGGTGGTTGTGGTGCTGGGAGGAGCCCAGGGCCTCCCCAGCTTCTGCAGCCTCTGCTGTCCTCAGCAAAGCCCTGAGTACAGCTCAGCTGTAGCGAGTGTGCTGACCTTCCTGTCAGAGCTTTGGAAATGCAGAGGACCCTATGGTCTGTGTTTCCACCAGCATTGGTTACAAAACATTTGAGACAAGAATTGAAATTGTGTGGACCATGCAGTTTGGTCATTATGCCCTAAACAACATTTCACACAGCATAGTGATGTGTGAGTATAGTCTAGAGATGATTTAGAGCATACAATGGATGTGCAGAGGCCAGGCTGGCTCATATGTGGGACTAGAACACCTGCTGTTTGGGGGCTGTGCCAGGGCCTCCTGGATCCAGTGCCCTTAGGATCTGTAGGGACAACTGAGCAGTATTGTCAGAGGTGCCCTGCTTCTGTTCTGTGAACCTGCCATCCTGGCCCTCGTGGTCTACCTGTCAGCTTCTCTACAGAGCATGCTCGTGGTCGTTAGAAGTGGGAAGGCCTCTGGGAAACTGCACTTCTGCCTGGTGTTGTTGAATGATAGGCAGGTGTGACCATGCTGGGCTCACGTACCACAGGCCAGCTGCTGGGCAGACAGAGACACAGCCCTTCCCACTGGACAGAGGTGGCTGCTAACCCTCCGTCCCAGCTATGGTGTCACCGCCGGTGGTTGGCAGTTGGATTTGGGTCTGTTACTCTGGGCCACTGTTTGAACCCTGGAGTGACACAGCTCTAGTGACACAATGGGGAAACTGTCTTCCCAGGTCCAGGGGCTTCTCTGAAGGTCACACAGAGGTGGTGGCTGTGGGAAGAGCGGGCTCGAGTTCCCATGGAGGACTCACAGGTAGCTCATATGGATTTCCTAGGCGCTATCCTCTCTCTAGGCACTGGTTACATTTAAAGTTTTCCTCACAGTCTGAAGCCAAGCACCATTTCGGGGGGGGGGGTCTGTTTTGTTTTGAGACATTTTTTTCACTGTGTAACCTAGTCTGGCTCCAAACTGGCTGTTCCGCCTCAGTTTCCCAAGTTCTGGAATTAATAGGTATTGTCCTGTTTGCTTTCTGTAGCTGTGATAAACACCATGATCAAAAGCAAGTTGGAGAGAAAAGCACTTATTTGGTTTATACTTTTAGGTCACAATAATGTCATTGAGGCAAGTTGGAGCAGGAACCTAAGCAGAAACCGTGGAGGAACACTGCCACTCGGCTCAATCTCTCACACACACTTGGCTTGTTACCTTACATAGTCCTGACCCACCTGCCTAGGGGTGGTGCTGCCCACAGTGGGCTGGGCCCTTCACATCAATCATCAATCAGTACAATTTCTCTCAGACATGGCCACAGGCCAGTCTGATCAATTGACATTCCCTCTTCACAGGTGACTTGGTTTGTGTCATGTTGACAGTACAAACAGTCCAGCACAGATATATACCGCCATGCCTGGGGGAACAAGACCATGGGCATCAAAGTTTCTCTAAATATTCTGTCATCTTTATGAGTGGGGTATCCTCATGGTGTCTCTGAAGGCTGCCACTCTATGGGGACCAGCTTTCTCTAAATCTTCTGTTTCTTTAATGTCTTTCTTTAAAAGCAGATTTATAGAGGTCATATTTATAGTCATAAAGCCCTCTGCATTTGAAGGCATAGTTCAGTGGCTTTTAATATATTCACAGTTATGCAGAAATCATCTAGACCTAATTCCAAATTATTCTCATCATGTGTGGATTCCACATCCTGTCCCAGCTGCTTCCTCGACTTATGACTGCTACCTCCCTCCTGCCCACTGAAGTGTGGATTCCTGATGGTCTAGGATGCTCAGGAGCATTTCTGCTGGGTTTCCCGACCATGTGCCACCTCCAGGGCTGTGGGGTTGCCTCTCTGCCACTCTCCCAAGCCACGCCACTGCCGGTGCTTCTGGTATTCTTTACAGATGTCTCCTCTGCCCCACAGGGTCTCATTTCTGCCCTGCCTGGTCTGATTCCCATGGTCTTGCCTCTCTTCCATTTGGTGTTGTTTTTGGTCCCCATGGTCTCATCTTTGACCCACCCTGACTCATCTCCGCTCCCCAAGGTTTCTTGTCCTCAGCTGGTATGCTCCAGCCTATCCTAACCCAAAGATGCAGAGTGCACAGTGGTCCTGTGTTCAGGCTCAGCACCGGTGACGCTGCTGCTGTTGATGCTCTCCATAGCCAGGTCTGTCAGAAGTCTGACCTGAGGAGAGCGGCTGCAGAGTCCTCAGCAGGCCCTGAAGAATGAGCAAGAGAGTGAGAGTGAGCGGTCTCTCTACCCCTGTGTGCCAGCCCTCAACACCGTGGCAGGAGCTTCAGGGTCCCCATCTTATTTGCTCCCTACAACAAAAGCATTTCCCCATGATCTGCACAAGGGCAGAGGATGTGCTCTTGCCGCCTGGCCTGCTGGGAGGATCCCAGCTTGGATGACTCAGATCTTTCTCACTGCATAACCTTCAGGCAAATTACTTGGCTGTCCTGTACAAGAGCCTTACAGCGGTCCTTCTGCCATCCTTTGTCTGCCACTTGTCTTTGCAGGACTCTGCAAGGCCCTCGCCCCTATAGGCGCACAGTGTTTCCCAGCTCGGTGCCAAGTTACCCTGGGAAAGAGCCCAGTATGACTCTCAGGGAGTGGATTCCAGCCCCTGCTCCTCCTGGCTGTGTGACCGCAGGCAAAGGAGTCACCCTCTCTGAGCCTCAGTTCTGCATCTGGAAGATGTAGGAAGCCCTGTTAGGGATGCAATGTGGACCAGATCAGAGTGGCTGCAGAGCTCTGCTGTGTGGCGTGCTCCCTGCTTTCCCTGCAGGGGTTGCTGTGCTCTGGGGAGTGCAAGGAGCGCGGATTTGTGCTTTTGTTTGGACAGATCTGTGTCCTTTCTGCTGGTAGGAAGCCTGTCCCTCCTGCCAAAGAGCCAAGGGGCCAGGCCTGCTGGGGATGGGCTGGAGTGTTTAGCTGCTCACTTCCTGTCCCACCCATGTGTTTGTCATTCCAGCTGCCTCCAGATGTGCAGCTGAGTGCTCCTCCCTGCCTGCCCCCTCCTTGTGCTGTGCTCCCCTTCTAGCCAAGTTTTCCTCCCTACCTGTCATTCACTCTGTATTCCTCTGGCACGCCTTTGCCAGCCATGAACAAATGCCTAGCCTCTAGTCCTTTCTACCTGTAGTGTTGCCTGTCTGTGAGGTGACATTCCATTACCAAGCGAGTGGATTATGTATCAGGTGCTGGATTCAACTCTGGCTATGTATGGATCTTTTCATTCCTTGAGATATCCTCAGGGGTTCACCGTCATTATACCCATTTTATAGATGGGTGATTGAGGCCCAGGGAGGTTAAGGTAACTATCAGAGGTTCCAAGGCCAATGAAACAGAGAAATGTGCTGACTACCCACTTGGCCTTTTGCCCTGGTACTTCCTAGCCCTGCATGGCATCCCCCTGAGTGCCCAACTATACTGTACAAGCAAATGTGCCTCTATTGTCCAGATGGAGGCTCTGGAATGATTACAGGGCGCTGGGCCCATTGGGCAGAGCAGGACTGGTGTGTAGCTGGCAGACTGCTGGCCATTCTCTGGCCTCTGGGCTGGACCTCTTTGCGTCATTCAGTCCAGGGGCCAGAGAGCCAGAGTCTCTGGGATGTAGGTGGTGGAGTGTGGGAAGCTGAGCACAGGGTCTGACTGTCCTGCTCATGCTTAGAGAGCTGCTGAGCTTGGGATGGGATGGGCCAAGCTCCTGGATGGTGTTGGATGCCTGGGAGTCAGCAGTGAGTGAACAGAGATGAAGGCCTACCCTGCAGGAATGGGGTCCAGCTGTGGCTCAATGCCTGGGGTCCACTAGACCTTTGGGAGGCTCCTGGCCCGGAAGCAGTTAGAGATGCCGGGCTGGTGGAAGGTCAGATTCCCCTTGTATAGAAGCTGCTGGTTCTGTTGTTTCCTGGGCTGGAGAGACTGAGCGTGATCACTTTTAGTTTTCTTCAGAATCCTGGTATCTGGAATTTCACCTGGAAGCTCCCAACATGTGAATATTGGCAGTTTATTCAAACACTTTAAAGCACTAAGAAAGTGTGCAGTGGGCCTGACCTTGCTTCTGGGAGTGTGGACTGCGCTGCTACTTCCCATCCCTAGGCATACAACCAGAACTCTAAAGAGGCTAGGGATAGGTAAGGAGGCTGCCAAAGGCCCAGGGAGCTCCGAGATGGAATCAGGAGTCCTGACTCCTAGCCAGGGCTCCCTTCCCTGTGAAGACCCTCCCAGCTGAGCCATAGCCCATGGGAAGCGCTTTCATGAAGGAGACTGATTGGATATGAGGGGACCAATAGGATCCTGTGAGGGGTGAGGGGACCTATTGGATCTAAGGGGACCAGCAGAATCCTGTGGCTCAGGGATGGTGGCAGTTCAGCTGCCATTAGGAAACCGGCATCAGCTCTGGCTGTAGCTTGAGGAACAGAAGCAGTCCGGCCAGCATGTTGTTGAGATTCTAGGCTTCTGCCCTTCTGGGCTGTCTCCCTGCTGAGCAAAGAACAGGGCTGAGCAAGGTAGAAGGCCAGCTTGGAAGAATGAGGAGAGGGTAGTATCTGGGGAGGACGGTCAAGTAAGTGCAGTTGGCAAGGGATAAGGAACCCTCTTGTGCCACTTCCCAGGTATGGACATAACAGCACACTTCCTGATAGAGATGGTCTTCAGTTGTGTGCTGGAGGTTTTGGTGTGAGGTGTAGACACCTGGGGAGAGGCCATGTGATCCATGGGAGTCTGAAGCTGAGTGTCTGACAGTTTGGGTCTGGACTGTATCCTAGAGGCTCATGTAGAAAGGCTTGTTTGTAGACTGAAGTCTCTGTCTTGCCTGGTCCCACAGCCATTCAGTTCCAAATAAACATAGAGAGGCTTATTTTAATTATAAACTGTTTGGCCTATTAACTCAGGCTTATTACTAACTAACTCTCACAACTTCAATTAACAAATTAAATTAACCATAATTCTTGTCTATGTTTAGCCATGTGGCTTGATACCTTTTCTCAGGAAGGCATTCTCATCTTGCTTCCTCTGTGCCTGGCTGGTGACTGACTCTCTGCCTTTCCTCTTCCCAGAATTTTCTTGGTCTGGTTACCCTGCCTATACTTCCTACCTGGCTACTGGCCAGTCAGCGTTTTATTAAACCAACATGAGTATGCAAAAGCATTATTTCACAGCCCTTGTTCCCACTTCAATGCTATGAAAGATGGAACTTTTAAGAAGTGAGACCTGGTGGCATAGTGGTGGCGCATGCCTTTAGTCCTGGCACTTGGAAGGCAGAAGCAGGATCTCTGTCAGTTCAAGGCCAGTGGTCTACAGAGTGAGTTCCAGGGAAGCCAGGGCTACACAGAAAAACCCTGTCTTGAAAAACCAAAAGAAGAAGAGGAGGAGGGAAGAAAGAGGAGGAGAATAAGGAGGGGGAGGAGGAAAAGAAGAAGTAGAGCCTAGTGGAACGTCTTTAGGCCTCTGGGCACATGCCCTTGACCATGGATGCAGGCCTTCTCTCACTCAACCCATGGTGGGCTGCTAGGACTGTTTGTGGGACCATTACCATCCAGGGCAGACTCACTTGATACTTACAGAGACACATGGGTACACATATATTTACATTTGTGTTAGCATTTTCCTGGGGAGGCATGAACAAAATGTCTATTCACCCCAGTTGAGACCATAATGACAGACCAAATGATTCCACACAAGTCCTTGGTGAACCCATGGGTTTAGTTGGGGTTACAAGAATATGAACACAACTTAACGTGCGTCCCCTAATATCTGTTGTTAACTATTGGTACATCTTTGGGGAGTGGGCAGGGTTCGTGCCTCACTTCCACAAAGGAATGCTAGGAGGCCCAGCCTTCAAAGGGCATTGTGTGGACAATCACTGCAGCTTTGATTTCAAGGCAGCAATAGTGTTGTTATGCCTAGAGGAAGCATCATCACCAACACACCAATACACACACACACACACACACACACACACACACATACACACACACACTGTGTTCTGGCTAGTTTTATGTCAACTTGACACAAGCTAGAGTCATTTGAAAGGAGGCAACCTCCACTGGAAAAAAAAATGTTTTCATAAGATTCAGTTGTAGGGTATTTTCTTATTTAGTGATTGATGGGGGAGGGCCCAGCCCATGGTAAATGGTACCGTCCCTGGGCTGGTGGTCCTGGGTTCTTCTATAAGAAAGCAAACTGAGCAAGCCAGTAAGCACCACCCCTCCCTGGACTCTGCATCAGCTCCTGCCTCCAGGTTCCTGCCCTGCTTGAGTTATTGCTCTGACTTCATTTAATGGTGGACTATGATCTGGAAGTATAAGTCAAATAAACCCTTTCCTCCCCCAGCCTGCTTCTGGTCGTGTTGTTGGTTGCAGCAATAGAAAGCCTAACTTAGATACTCACAGAGTTAACACACAGTATCTTCAGGGAATTGATTCCAGGGACCTCCAGCCTTCTTCTTGGGTACCAAAGCTGAAGGACGCTTAAGTCTCTATGTAAAACCCGTGACCAGATCCTGTGCGCATCCTACTTTAATTAATTCCTGCAGATTGCTGGTTATTCTGAGGTAGGGTGAATGCAATGTGTTCATAGCAGCTACCCTGCACTGTCTGGGGAACAGACACCAGGAGGATGTCTGTGCACCTTTGCTCAATACAGATACAGGTCTTTTGGAAATATTTTCCTATATTGAGTTGGTTGAGTTCACAGCTGTAGAGTCAGTGGAGGAGAGGGCCAGCATATAGACACATGCATGCTGGGAACATTTCAGTCTTGACCCTGTATCTTAAAACTCTAAAAAAAAAAAAAAATAGATGCTACATCTAACCCAGTTAATTCCATAGTGGCATCTAATGCTCTGCTTTCTCTTACTGTTCCCAAGGTGGGCTGTAAACTTGTTTTGTAAAGGTAATATCTAATCAAGGATGACTAACCAGCATCTGGTTTACCACGGTGGTTGTATTCCCTGGGTTTGTTATTCCAAACACTCCCCTGAAGCCCAATGCACACAGTCTTAGGTGTCTTTTAATGTAGCACAGGCCTTCACTAAATGTCCTGTTGGAGCCTAATGTGCAGACAGCAGTGCTTCAGGTCTCAGTGGACAGCGCAGAAAGGTCACGCCTGTGCACACACGTGGCCCTTCAGATGGAGACCAGTGTTCCCTGGTGATACCTCCATGTTGTTAGCTCTCACTCCCTCCTGGCCCCATTAAAATCATTGTTCTGACTTGCCAATGCCCTGGCCTACTTGTTGTATGAGCCCACTTGTTTGTTTCCCTATCACCCGGCTGCCCAAACTTCCTAAATAACCACACAGGAACTGTATTAATTAAATCACGGCTTGGCCCACTAGCTGTAGCTTCTTATTAACTAAATCTTATATCTTCTGTGCATCACCACGAGGTCGTGGCCTACCAGCGAACTTTCAGTGTGTCTGTCTCCTGAGGAGGCTCCAGCTTCTCCTGACTCCGCCTTCTTTCCCCCAGCATTCAGTTTAGTTTTCCTGCCTACCTAAGTTCTGCCTAGTGCAGGCCTAAGACAGTTTCTTTATTAACCAATGGTATTCACAGCATACAGAGGGGAATCCCGCATCACCTATTCTTGTGTTTGTTTTGTAGAATGGAATGATCCAACTTGTGTCTGGCTCTTTTGGAAGAACACATTGGGTCCTATTCACATTCTTATGTGTAGCAGTTAACTTGCTTTTGTTAGTGTTAATTGCCGCTCCTGTTGAGATGGCAAGCAGAATGTCTCAGTGCCTTTCTGCTGTGGGAGAAAATCATAGCTCGCTGATCTGCTCTGATGCCAATAGATATTTAGATATTGGCAGCATCCCTCTGTATCTCTGGAAAGCAGGAGGCATCCCTGTGTATTAACTGCACACCTAGGTGGAGGGCTTGTAGCATTGACTGATGTTTCTTGATGCTTTTCCAGAGTACCCCAAAGTTTACATGTGCTTGATTTATATGTGTGTATGTGGCAGGTGGCTTCCTACCACTCTCATTTCTGGTTCATCCCGGTGCCAGCTATCTTTCGTCCTTGGCCCCAGGGTAGAGCAGCATCTCCTCTTGGTTTTAAGTCACATTCGTGAGAATTGTGGTGCTGAGAACCTTTCCTTGTGGATGCCCCTTTTCATTCTCTTTTGCCTCTGAGTGTGTGTGGTATACGATAGGTCAAGCCTCTGTCTAGCTATCTGGAAAAGTGGCAGAGTGGCAGGACCCTCCTCTGAGGGCCAAGGGACGTGCCACAGGTGCAGGCTGCAGCCCTGCAGTTGCTGCTGGACTCAGACTCTGATCAGCATAGAGCAGGACCAGCAAGGTTGGGTGAGCATGATGGAAGGTAGGGGTGCATGGCATATGTGTGTTAATAGGTCTGGGAAGAACAAGGGGACAGAGAGTCAGATATAGAGAACCAAGGCTGGGTGGGCCTAGGTGGAACCCCCATCCTAATGGTTCCTTCTGGTTCCTATCACTCCTCTGCACAGTCCCATGAACCTGGGGCAGAAGGCAGAGCTGAGGTCAGGACCTCTTCTGATTTGTCTACTTCACAAGCCTCATAACAATGCTCAAGGCTCCTGGGTGGCCCAGAAAGGCTCCCCCTGGGTTGTACAGGAAATGTCACCATGTTCCTCAAGGCTGGTGGGACCCACGATGCTGTGTCATTCTCTGGGCTGTGTGCTGAAGCCCTCAAAGCAAACATCCTGTTGGGCAGGGCTCTGGTGGGGACTCCCACAGCTACCTTCCTGCCAGGAGAGAAAAATGAGCTGCAGTGGTTCAAAGCCAGAATGCTTCAGGGGCTTTCATGTCAGGGAAAGGGGACTGTCTAGGAGGTCTTGATGTCTGGGCTGGATTGTTTGGGACAGCCATTGTTCTGTGATCAAAGGAGGTTGTAGCCTCCGGAATCTCCGAATCTATTTACAAGGGAAGGGCTCTGGAATGGCTAATACCTGCCTGCAATATACAGAAGGCTGGGCTCCTCCCCACGACACCATCTGGTGCTGGGGCTTGGGTCTCCACTCAGATGCCTGGTGCAGCTCTGTGTAATCCTTTTAAAAGACGGACGGCAGTTTATATAGCTCCTGAACTCTGACTAAAACATGTTCAGGAATGACTTCATTTCATCTACACATCTGCCTCGGGCTCCCTGACACCTGTGTGTGATTGGCTGGGAGCCCCTCACTGTTTCATCTCTGATTGTTAGGTATTCCTGGAATCTCTGCTGTCACAAATGCATCATGCGTCTGGGACCCTCCTATCTGGGTTCATGGTGGTGCCTGTCAGCATATGAGATTCTTGGAAGGGAAAGTTCCAGCTCGCAGTTCTTTATATTATATTGCAATGTTTTTTTTTTTTAAATAGCATGAAATTTCCAAGTATGGAGCGTGCAGCTGAACAGCATTAAATAAAGTCACACTGGAGTGAGATCTCCCAACTTCTGAAACTCTGCCCCTGTTGAACACTCATCCCCACCCCTGGTGCCCACCGCGCGACTTTCTGTCTTTGAATCTGAGTGGAGGCATGTGCTTGCTGTCTGTGGTCTGTGTGTCTAGATTGTGCTATATCATTCCTGAGCCTCAGCCTTTACTATGGGATTTTCTAGTCCTGTTACCTTATCCTGTTTTTGTCTCTTCCTGTGGCCAGTCTTTCCCCATGTCATGCTTGTGGGATATGAACATGTCGCATGGTGGTTTTGGTCATCATTGGTCACTTGTTGCTGCAAAGGGACCATGTCTCTGGAGACATTTTTAGCATAGACTGTTAAGTGGCCTGGGACCCTGGGGCATCTATTTCTTGTTTTCCTAATAACAAAATTTCTGCAAAATGAGTTTGCACATCTTTTTCAGCAGGTGGCAGGGCAGGTTTTCCGAATTTCTCTCTTGCTCTACCACCCAGGGGTGTGAGAGGTGAGGTCAGGGAACAACCGTATTCTCTAGCTGGGAGGACCCTGAAGCCCAATACTCCAAAGACCCATAGCAGAGTGGCCCAGAGCCAGGCCAGTCACTGTTCACCAGGAGGTGAGGATGCCCTGGCCATTCTTGGGAGGAATAGGGAGGTGCAGCCATTCCAGAAGAGGCAGAAGGGCAGACAGCATCACAGAATGGGCAGTGGCCCAGCCTTCCATCAGGCATTGGTTCTATTGTTGTGCTGTGCTGGCTTAGTTCATTCAGCAGGGTGCAACACACCACACCATGTGTGCTGGAGGACAAGGGCATCTCTGAGCGGCCCCTTTACTACATGTATAGACATCATAGGCTGGTGTAAGCTTTAAATGCTGATGGATGCTGAGAGCCTGAATGACCCCCACCCTGAAGCAGAATTTGTGTTGTTCTTGGTCCATGCTGGGCCTCTGTTGCCCACTGGGGAAATGAGGTGACTCAGGCCCATTCTTGGACACAGGACTCTCCAAGGGTGTGTTGGGTTAAGTGTGTCACTCGGCGGGGATATCATGGTGCAATGTGTGTGTCTCTGTGTGTAGCCAGAAGTGGGAGCCAACTGACCTTCCTAGAGGCAGGTGTGTGCTGGCCATTTGGAGGGGCAGGAAGTCATATTGGATGGGCTTCTTAAGGACTGATGGGTGGGCATTCCCCAGGTGGACAGGAAGGAGGAGGGTGCTCCTAGCATAGTTAATCACCAATGAGAACAGCAACAAGCAGAGGCCCAAGTGACTCGGCAGAAGGTGAGAATTGCTTTGTAGACCTTGACTGTCACACCAGGGAGTGGCACTTGGTCCTGTAATGGCTTTCCATGGAACTCCAGGGCTCCTAAGGTGACTCAGAGTTACTTAAGGTCAGTGCAGTGTGAGAGAGGGTAAGTGAGGTGATGTGGTAGAATTGAGGTACACAGAAGCCAGGGGTACCCTCTCTGAGGAAAAGTAATCCCTGAAGAGGGGAAGGAGTTGGCCTGGTTGAGAGTAGAGGTGGAGCAAGGCAGGGGGAGGGGTGGAAGATTCTGGGCAGACAGCATAGCAAGAGCAAAGGCCCTGGGAAGAAATGAACCTGAGACACCAAGGAATAAGTGAGCAGAGAAGGAAAAAAGTGGAGAAGGAGGCAGGACCATCCGTGGGACCTCACAGTCATGAAGGAGTCCTCATCTGCTCCCTGTGTGTGGACAGTCACCTGGGTACCATCCTGAAAGTGATTGGAGGACAGATGGAAGCAGAGGGTCAGGGGTCAGGCAGAGCGATGAGGCAGGTGGGTGGCTCTGGTGGGAGGATGTATTTGACCTAGAGGGTCCTCAGGACACTCAGGGACTTCGCTGACACAGAAGGTCCTGTAAGGCAGCAGTTCAGGCATCAAAAGGAGGCAACCATCCCAGCCTTGGGAAGCCAGGGGCAACCTGAAGCAAGTCTACTGCTGGTTGGGCACATATTCCTATGACCAGGCTAGGTACAGAAGTGTAGGAGGGGTGAAGGCAAGGTGACATAGGAAGCTCATGGATCAGAAGATATCACCAGAGTCAGAGTGTGAGGAAGAGGAGAGGCCTTGGTGTACTCTCCACAGACCAGAAGCCAGAGAGCTCAAGAAATCCCCAGAGAGAGAGAGAGAGAGAGAGAGAGAGAGAGAGAGAGAGAGAGAGAGAGAGAGAGAGAGAGAGAGAGAGACTAGGGTGTCTGGGGTCAGGGAGGGAGCTAGGCCCATCTTGGGAATTGTGGGGTGGAGTCCTCATTGTGACCTTGCCTTCCATATCTTAGATGCTGAGTTCACATTAGACCCAAATAGGTTGACCTTCCAGCATGAGGTCACAGCTGCTGCCTTTGAAGTGAGAAAACTGGGGTGGGAAAAGCCAGAGGGGGAATAGTGGAAGTCTACCAAGTGCAGGCTAAAATGGTCTGAGACCAAGAAACTAGAAGAGAAGACCACCAAGTCCATGCCGACACGGCCCCTAGCATGCTGGAAGCTGTGTTCAACGGGTCTTTCAGGACTGGCTGGATCAAGTTGCCTAGAAGGGAAAGGGAAGAGAGGAAGTGTGGCTGGGCCATCTAGTTCCCACTTCCTCTGGTCAGAGGGAGTAACAGCAGCTGGAGTCTTTTGGCCCCATGCCTGGTTTGCTGCTGGCACTCAGCACGTCGGGACTGTCATTGTTATCTCTTAAGGCATCCATCATACGTTGCCTGGCCAAGACCCCAGGATCTGGTGCAATCTGGTTATCCCACAAGGCTTTCTTAGAAAAGCCTTACGGAGGGAAGATTCCCACCTATAGAAGGAAGACCAAGTGTTAGGATTTGGATATGAAATACCCCACCCAAGGCTCATTATCTCTTAAAGGCTGGGTTCTCAGCCAATGGGCCATCTCTGCCATACACACATTGTACACTGTGTGTGTGTGTGTGTGTGTGTGTGTGTATCTCTTTATGGAGCCCAGGTTCAAATTTGTAATCCCCCTGCCTCAGCTTCCAGAATAGTTGGTTTACAGGCATGTACCTCCTTGCCTGTCTTGTATACTTTTATGTAGTCACTTTTGTAAATGGAGGCTGAGTGGGGTGATTCGATGGGGTTGGGGTACACAGAGGTCAGGGAGACATTCTCTGAGGAGATTTGATTCCTGAAAAGGGAAAAGGATGGAGTCAGCCTGGTTGAGAGCCATGACCCTGCCCCTCTTTGTTTTTAGGGTTTGTTTTGAGACAGTCTCCCAATGCTGCCCTTGTTGATCTTGAACTACAATCCTGCTGTAGGGCTGTCTGAATAGTGGATCACGGGCTAGTCCCCCCCAGGCCTGGATATTTGTGTGAATTTGAGAATCACCTTGACAAACCCTATAAACAGATTGGGTCCTTGGTTATAATTGTATTAAAGTTATAGTTCTCATGATGGAGGGTTCACATCTTGAGTACATGTACCCTATTCCAGTATGTATACATGGTATACATACCATGTGTTTCAAATTCAGTGGTTAAAGCACTTGCTGATCTAGCAGAGAACACAGATTCAGTACCCAGAACCCACACAGTGGCTCAAGACCACCTGCAACTCCAGTCCTAGGGGATCTGATGCCCTCTTGTGGCCTTCATGGGCTCTGCACTCATGTGTGCATATACATGCAGCAAAATAACACTTCAATCTAAGGAGGAGGAGGAGAGAGAGAGAAAGAGAGAGCAATTCCCTTCTTGTTGAGCAACATGATTGATTACTGCTAATTTATTTCTAGATTTCTCTTTTAAATGGCATTTTTTGCTAAATTTCCTGTTGCTGTATTAAGAAAAAACATTTGCATACGTCAGTTTTGGTTTTGATCTTTGTATTATAATTGTTAATTAGTATTGATTTGTATTATACTTCATCAGTACAACCAAATCCCTGAGAAAAGCAATTTAAGGTAGCTTTTAGTGAACTCCCACAAGCCCCTAAAGCTCTTTTCTTATCTCCTGTCCCATCTAGGCTACTGGGGTCAGGTTCCTTAAAAGCAGAACCCCACTCAGGGATTCTTATGTCTGCAATGATTTGTTTAGGGACATATCTCAACAGAAACAGTCTAGAAGTTGGGGAAGGGGCTAGACAAATCACAGGTCAGAGGCTGCCTGTGCAGTCTGATCCTGTGGGCTCTGGAGTAAGCAGCCCACAAAATACACACGCACACACACACATGCACACACGCACACACACACATGCACACACGCACACACACACACACACATACACACACGCACACACACACGCACACACGTACACACACACGCACGCTCTTCCCATGCCCTTGAAACCAGTCATGGCTGCCCATTGTTCTGCCTACCCTGCAGTTCACTAGGGACTGAGTCTCCCTAGTGCTTCCTTAGAAAGGAAGAGCTGGACATGCAGGGCAGGGGGTGTTTGAAGGTTGGGGTAAGAGGTTTCCTTGCCCAATGCCTACAGTGTGTACTTCACTTGGCACCCCCCAAACCCAACCACACCTCCACATTGCAACCCACAGGCTCCACCAAAGACCTGATTGAGACGTGCTGTGCAGCTGGCCAGCAGTGGGCCATCGACAATGATGAGTGCCAGGAGATCCCCGAGAACGGCGCTGAGAGCGATGTCTGCAGGTGAGTGGCCTGGAGTGAGCGGACCTGCTCTTGCCTTCCCGGGGCTCCAGGTGTGTGAAGGTGACCCAAAGTGAATGCAGTGAGCCTTCTGGCTAGGCTGATGTGGGGAGACAGACTGGTCCTGAGAGTCAGATGATCGATCACATGACTGGTCCAGGGTGTCAGTTGCCACATGGATCTGTGGCTGTCTTGGTGGGTAAATACAATGGTGTGCAACTGAGAGCCAGTTCAAAGGAACATCATCACCTTGGGGTTTCTGGGTCTTCTTGCTTACTGTAGCTACCCCTCCCCAGTTCAGCCACTCTGAATGCACCAGAGCTGGCCACTCTCTGTCCTCCTCTGCCACCGGTGCTGTGGCTCAGATGTGTGTGCTCTGCTTCCCCTGCCAGGATTAGCCAGCTATTATCTCCCCTTCTTTCACAGCCAACTCATTTTTTGAAAAAGGAGAATGGAGTTCAGAGAGGCTGTGTGATTCACCTAGAGCTTCACAGCCCACCAGTAGTATGGCCAGGATTAGAACCCCTGTTTTCTAATGTCCAGCTCACTCTGCCTCTGCCTCCTCCTCCTCTTCTGAGATAGTCTCACTATGTAGCCCTACTGACCTAAAACCCTATGTAGACCAGGCTGACTTCAAATTCACAGAAATCTGCCTGCCTTTGCCTCCCAAGCACTGGGATTAAAAGCATATGCCACTGTTGTGGAATATTATTTTAAGGTGTGCTACTTTTATTTATGCTCTGGAACATTTATTTAATGATGCGAAGATGTGTTTGATTAAATAAAACTCACATTCACCTGTGGTCAGGAGGTTTGGTCAGCACTAGCTGATGAGCAGTGGTAGAGAAGAGCCAGGTGGAGAAAGTGTTTAAGGCTGAGGAGGAGACACATGAGGGCTTCCGGAGGAGACACATGAGAGCTTCCAGAGAGACACAGGAGAGGAGGTGAGCTTGGTGAGCTGCTTGCTATTCAGCCTCTCAGGGAAGCAGGATTCCACCTCAGCCTTTGAATCCTGAGTGACAGAGATTAAGACAAGATCCCTTTGTGGCTGTGATAGAGTCGGTGTGTCTGAGGGAACAGATTTCTCTCAGGCTGCTGGCTCTCGCAGCATAAACATTGCTGATAGCGGCAGAGTTGCAATTACCGATTCCAACAACCGTGGCGTAAAAGGCAGCAACGATTTAAAAAAGAGGACAGTACACCACCTTCTCTGACCCCACTCTGCCTTCTTTAGAGAAATTTAAATGCTAACCTTGTCCCTCCCCTTTTCTTTTTGCCATTCCCATTTGGATTACTGAATGGTCAGAGCACACTTACTATTCAGACCCCATGTGTCTTGAGCTTTGTGCCATAATACTTACATCCCTCTTGAGACGGAGCTGAGCTCACATCGACCATAGCTCCACTACTGGACAGCTGACCCCTGCATGTGTCCCTCCCATGTAGTGCTGAGTCCCGCCTCCCATGACCTAAGCTTTGCTGGCTTATCAGCCTCCTCATCCACAGATTAGCCTTGTGGAGAGGTATTGTGAAATATTGTGTTACATTTGTTTATGTTGTGGAACATTTGTTTAATGATGAAAAAATGTGTTGCATTCTTTTATGTTGCTTTTGTTTAACTCTGTGAATCTGTTTTACTGTACCTGTCTAAAACACCTGGTTGGTCAAATAAAGAGCTGAACAGCCAATAGCAAGGCAGGAGAAAGGATAGGTGGGGCTCCCAGATAGACAGAATAAATAGGAGAAAGAGGGATCAGGAAGCAAGAGAGATCAAGGAGTGAGAAAAGAAGGGACCAGCCACACAGCCAGACATGGAGTAAGAAGGAAAGAAAAGAGATACAGAAGTAGAGAAAGGGAAAAGTCCAGAGGTAAAAGGTAGATGGTATAATTTAAGATTAGAAAATCTGGCTAGAAACAAGCCAAGTGAAGGCCGGACTTTTATAAGAAAGAATAAGCCTCTGTGTGATTTATTTGGGAGCTTGGTGGTGGGCCACCCAAAGAGTAAAGATGAAAAAACAACCAACAGAGAGGGGCAGGTAATGACCACTCCCCCCACCAGATCTACCCTGCCCTTCCTGAGGTTGAATCTAACTTTCTCAGGATTGGTAGTGGGAACTCTGAATGCCAGTGCTGCTCTTCAGAGGTCAAGGACACAGCTCTGAGGCCAGTGTGTCCCAGGCCTTGGACCTGGTGGGGGTTGTGCCTGCCCCGCTGCCAGTACTGGTCCCTCTCGCTGTAGACCTCAGGTGGGGGCTGTGAGGTGGGGACTGTCACCCTCCTGGGGAGGGTTCCAGGAAGACAGGTACTGAGGCAGCCCCCTATTTCAGGATAGCCCAGAGGCACTGTTGTGTCTCCTACTTGAAGGAGAAAAGCTGCATGGCTGGTGTCGTGGAGGCCAAGGAGGGTGAGCCCTGTGGAGCCGAGGACAATGATACCTGTGGCATCTCCCTGTACAAGGCAAGTCCCCTGCCTCCGCAACTGTGGCCGAGATGGGTGACCCCCTCATCTTGGGGGTGGGGTGGGGGCAGACTCACTGCCTGCCCAGGAAAAGCTAACAGTTGTGGCATTGGCTGACAAATCCACAAAGTATGCATTCAGCTCCACCAATAACCCAGGTGACTTTGCTTTCTCTGAGGCAGGTCTGGTTGAGGGTAGCAGGGTGTGCCTGAAGAGGCCTGCGGGTGGAAGTCTTGGTGGAGTACACAGTGGCCCTAGGATCTGTGTGGCTGCAAGCAATGGAATGGCCTAGAAGCTGGTTTCCCCTTGCATGTGTATGCTGGAGACTAGAGACAGGCAGGGCCAAGCTACACCAGGGACAGGGATGAAGCAGAAGGGAGGGGAAGAAGGGGGGGGGTAACCTGGGATTTGAAGAGGATCTTGCTGCAGGCAGGTCTCGAGTCCGGCTTCTGTGGTTGGTTACCTTTAATCCAGGTCAGTTTCCCTTCTGTTGGCCTCAGTTTCCATGTGCACAAAACAGGGGCAAGGAATTGCCCCTCCTGGGGCGGGCAAGGCCCAGTAGCATCACCTGGGACTTGTGGTCACATGGTCTCCAGCAGTGGGTATTGCGGCATCAGATGAAGGACTGGGGTATCGCACACCACAGCTGTGCTTGTGACTGGCTTGGCATCAGCAAATGTTCAGCTGATCCTGTGTGGCTATCACTGCCAGGACTCTGGAGCCAGGTGATGCAGGTGACCCACAGCTAAGCTGTCTCTGTTCTGGGAATGGAACCTTCTCTCCCACAACGGGCTGCCTGGGCCTGGTTCAGATAGAGCTCTAAGAAAGAGATGGGCAGCTTGTGTTGCTCAGCCTCCCTCAGTGTGACATGCCCAAGATCACCCCGTTATGAGAGAGTGGAAGGTCTTGGTTCAGTTTGTCTGCTTGGCCCTGCTGCCTTTGAGATGGCAGCATGGTATGACGTGCATGGTAGAATCAGTTGCTCACATGGAAGAGACCCTGTGTCCTGCATTCTCCTTCAGGGACATGTCAGTGACCTAACACCTGCCACTAGACTGGCCCTGGGCCCTGGAGTAGGCATACTCCAAACTCACACTGTCATGGCATGCAAGACCTTTGGAAGCCTAGGTTCAAAATGGGCACATGATCGATCACCTTTACCCTGTGACCAAAGCAAGTGATTGGTCACCCCAAGCTAGAGCTCACTGAGATGTTGAGCTACAGGCTGGGTACCAGGGAGGCTGGCCAGCTGGTGCTGTTG
Source organism: Arvicola amphibius (assembly GCF_903992535.2). Taxonomy (NCBI): domain Eukaryota; kingdom Metazoa; phylum Chordata; class Mammalia; order Rodentia; family Cricetidae; genus Arvicola; species Arvicola amphibius. The sequence continues at coordinate 56,887,850 of NC_052048.2, read as the reverse complement.
CCACACCCAGCCTACTGCCACAGTTTGACAATGTAAATCTGGTTTCCCTGTGGCGGTTGGCAGTCTTCACTGGGCGGGTCTGCATATCCTTAGGGATACAACTGCTGTTTTTTTTTGTTGAATTGTCATTGTCCGGTGTTAGCTTCAGGTCCCTTCGTGACCTGGCATGACACCAGATCTGTCACATATACACTGTGAGGAGGAGCAAGACGGGTACACTCCCAAGTAGACCCTGTCCTGAGCACTTTATGAAGTCAATGGGATTACAAGGGCCCTTGAGAAATCCAGGTCTGCTTCTAAGGGTGGGGCATGGTGAGCAGGGCTGGGCTTCATTTGTAGTTCTTTCCAAAGGGACATGTATTCATCCATTAAAGAAAATTAACATTAGTCCTAACCTTCTCCAGACTTGGGATGTAGGCCACCTTCCAGCCTGGGAGAGCATACAGACAGAAGAACTAGACGATGTTAATTCACCCCAGAGCCTGCCCCAGGCTATGTCCATGGACCCTGAATGAGTCACAGGCACGCAGACCATGGGAAGTCAGGCAGGCTCTGAGGTACTGATGCTCTGTCTTCCTCAGCAATGCTGTGACTGCTGTGGCCTGGGACTCCGTGTGCGGGCTGAGGGCCAGTCGTGCGAATCCAACCCCAACCTGGGCTATCCCTGCAACCATGTCATGCTCTCCTGCTGTGAAGGCGAAGAACCCCTCATAGTGCCTGAGGTCCGCCGGCCACCAGAGCCTGAGGCTGCCCCACGGAGAGGTGGGTGATACTCTCCCAGGTGGAGGTAGTTAGAGGAGGATGGTTAGGGCTCTTAGATTGGTTGGGCTGGGTGGCCTCAGGCTGCAGTGGGGACCCTGGTCCATTGTTGTATGTGGTTTGAGCTCTGCAGAGGTTCTGTGACTATTGACTAGACTCTGACCCTGTTGGTGCTGGCATGGCAGTCCCACACAGTTCTCTGTACCCATCACCAATGACCATCAACACCTTGGCTGCTCTGGCCATATCCACATCCTTCCACTGTTTCCCCCATTGCACCATTCAGGTCTGCTTATCTATTTCTCCATCTGGTCATCTGGGCATCAGTCTATCATTTATCTGTCATCTATTCATCCTTCCATCCGTCCACCCATCCACCCACCCATCCATCCATCCATCCATCCATCCATCCACCCATCCACCCATCCACCCATCCATCCATCCACCCATCCACCCATCCACCCATCCATCCTCACCCATCCATCCACATCCATTCATCCAACCCCATCCATCCATCCCCATCCATCTCCCATCTCTCCCTCCCTCCTCTTTCCCTTTCTCCCTCCCTCCCTCCTTCCTTCACTTCTCCATCATTACCATCCGTTGAGCCTCTGTTGCTTTCCTGGATCCTGTGGGCTCAGCTACCCATTAGTCAAGTTGGCTATGTTCCAAGTGCTGACCAACCACCCCAGTTTCAGAGGCAGAGATGGCAAGCCGGGAGGCCCTGTCACTGAGCACAGAAGCGGAACTTCCCAATAGCCTGCCAGGAGATGACCAGGACGAGTGCTTGCTGCTCCCTGGGGAGCTTTGCCAGCATCTGTGCATCAACACTGTGGGCTCCTACCGCTGTGCCTGCTTCCCTGGATTCGAGCTGCAGGACGACGGCCGTACCTGCCGCCCAGGTGAGCTGTCGGCAGTCCAGGCTGTCCTGCCAGTGGAGGGGCTTCAGAGACCCTCTCCCTGCCTTAGTTGTGTCCCTAGCACCGTGCCTTTCTTCCTGTCGACTGTGTGGGGGTGGAACTGCTTTTTAGTCTAGATACCTGCTGCTTCTTTCCCTGTTTTGTCTTCTCCCAGTAACTGAGATAGCTCTTGCCCAAGGTGTGTGTGTTTGTACCCAGAGCCTTGGTTTCCTCCTCTATGAATGGACAAGGGGAGTGGTCAGTGAGGTCATCCGTCAGTGCCTGGTGTGGTTGCTTGTGAGTGTCCAAGGCCAGACTGAAGATGTAAGCCTGCCCCCTGCTGTATAACTCGCTCATAACAGATAGAGGCGCCCCTCAGTTGGACACTGCGCGGGAGTCTGCACCAAGGCCTGCGTCTGCCCAAGTGTCTCCCAACACCATCCCACTGCCTGTGCCACAGCCTAACACCTGCAAAGGTGAGTGGAGGGATATGCTCTCTGCAGGGAGGGCCGGGAGGGCCTGAGCTGTAGAAGTCTGGGTTGTGTGGTGTGGTGGGCTCTGGGGCTGGTGTATGCAAGCTGGTCCAGGCCGTCAGATGCCTCTGCTTTGTAGAAGGGTGGGACCTACCTGGTGATGACTGAGGAGGAGGAGGGAGAGAAGGAGAAGGTGACATTAGGGGAGTCTGGGTCTCTGTGTGACCCTGGTCAAGTGGGTCACCTGTTCGATCTCATTTCTGGAAAGCCAAGTCTTCATTCAGGAATTCTGGGAAGTCTTCCCTTTCTGCCTTTGGCCTTTTGTTCCTCACTGTCCTCCCTGGCACTCTAGGAATGGCTTGGCCTCTGGGTGGAATGTCGGAGAAACCCAAAGTACTGTTCCCAGTGCCACCTGGGACTAGAGCCACTTCTGGGGTCCCTGTGAAGAGCCACAGGCATGGGGTTCTCATTTTTTCACATCTCTGCCTCCCCGTGCCTGCAGTGGAGACCTCAACCCATATCAGAGTTGGGGGATAAGCAGTGTGGTCAGGGCCAAGGCCTATGTATTCTGACTACAGGAATCTTCCCTCAGACAATGGGCCCTGCCGGCAGGTATGCCGTGTTGTTGGAGGCACAGCCATGTGTTCTTGCTTCCCTGGCTACGCCATCATGGCGGACGGCGTGTCTTGTGAGGGTGAGTACCTCGGGATTACCCTCTAACCTTTGTAGATCAGGTTGTCCTGTAGTGAGGGCTTAGGGCAGGTGTGACCAGGACATCAAACGCACACTGATCATGAGATTCAGCTGTTATGACAGAGAACCCAGCAGAGCAGTGTAGGTGGTTCCCTCTGGTATCACTGAGCCCTTGGTATGGGCCTCCCATGGTGCTGGAGAGGTCCAAGGTCCCAGCTCCTGTCTGGTGGCTCTGCTGCTTCCTCGAGGATGCTTCACAGAACTGAACTTGTCCCGTGTCACCTGGAGGCCCACTGAACACAGATTCCTGAGAACTCTACAGGCTCCCCAGACGTCCTGATTAGGGGGTCTGGGAAAGCTCAGAACATGTGTTCTATCCAGGACCCATGGCCATACTACCCCAGACGTGGGCCATACTCAACTCACTGCTCCCCGAGGGCTGGGCTGGTCTGTGGCTGAGCTTGTGTAGTGATCTGAGTTCATCCATGCTCAAGCCCAAGGTGGAGAAAGAGAAGGAAGCGATGTGTCAGTGTGTCAGGGGCAGCATCCAGAAGTGGCCTCCCCCCAACAACACACCCCTCACGCCTGAAGTGGGAAGAACTTCAGTCATGGAGGGAGAGTTGGCGATGGTGACAGCTTCCTCTGCCATTCACAAGCACATGGAGAGTGAATGGTCACAAAGTCCCACCCCCTTTACCCCAGTGAGCAGCATAGATGAGGTCCTGTCTCAGCTGGGTTGCTGAGTACTAGAGCTTCACAGTATACAGTGGGAACAGTAGTTCTGACACTTGCTGGTTGGCTTCCTCAGTGAGTTTTGTCTGAACTAGCTTAAGCTGTCCCAGGATCTTACCCCCTCCCATCTGCACAGAGGCAGAATAACGAGCTACAAGTCCAGGGCTCAGAAGACATGGTCTGAGTGTCTGCATATGATGACCAAGTCTATCCAAGAGGATGCCCCATTCCTCTCTGAAACTCAGATCCCACGTCCAATCATTCTGGGGACTCAGTTTGTATATGAGTGATGTCGTCCTGTTAGTCTAGAGAAGGTAGCTAAGGTGTGCAGCATGGTGGCAACTGACCGACCTTTCTGTGGGCTCTGATTCTCCCCAGGGCTCTGGGGACTAAGAAAGGTATCTTGATTCAGAAGTCTTCAGATCTGATCCCCACCAGGGACCTGGGACCAGGGTGCCCAGTATACTGCCTCTGCTGGCCATGCGGCTTAGCCAGTGTTCACTTTCTCCCACACACCCCTTCTTCCCAGGAGCTCCCCAGCAGAAGGGCTGAGGGGTAGGAGTCAGAGGTTACAAAGGAGCATCTGTGAGGGCTCGTGTAGCTCCCACACAGGAGAAGGCCTGCCCCAATCTGTTCTCAGGAACAGTCATGGAATTCTCTGCTGGGACAGCCTGAGAATTTTAAAAACATTTTCAGATTTGGGTTTCTAATGAAACTTCATAAACGCCTAGCCTGGCAGCCTCAGGAGGCCCCCCCACCTCCTTCTGTGAATGCTGCCAGCCTGGACCCCCAAAGCCCTTGAACTTGCAGACTCTTCTGCTGGTAATGCCTTGGCGGCTGCAGACTCAGGCGTTACAGAGAGTAGGTTGGGGCAGCTTGCTGCCTGTGGTATGTTCCGTTGCTTGCCCTCTCGTGAGTCTTACTCCATCTGCTCTTACTAGGCAGCGGGAGTCAGCTCTCTACCAGCTTGAGTTTTACAAACTCAACTTGGGCCCAAGGTTCAGCCATCGTACTGACAGGCACACATAGGGTTTTTGAGGGTTTTGTTTTGGTTTTCTCTCTCTGTCCCCGGGTGCCCCTGGCAGCCGTGCGTCTCTAACGGCCTCTGTTTTTCCTTCCGTGGCTGTCATTAGACCAAGACGAGTGCCTGATGGGCACTCACGATTGTAGCTGGCAACAGTTCTGTGTGAACACCCTGGGATCCTTCTACTGTGTCAACCACACAGTGCTCTGTGCAGAGGGCTATATCCTCAACGCACATAGGAAGTGTGTGGGTAAGCTGGAGCCCCTGCCTGCCGCTCATGTCACGGCTGTCTGTGCTGCTCCACGCCAGTCCACCACACCATGCCACATGCTAAAGGACCGGTCCTTTGCATGTGAGCTCCCACACAGCGGCCTGCTGCGCTCTGTGTCACACCCTTGTGTCCCGGTGTTTTGTCCCGCTTGTTCTCAGTGGCTATGTTCCCAGATATGCCTGTGATTCAGAAAACGAATGGGATAGCTCCCTGCCAGATGTGGGCAGCAGGGTTATGCAGCAGTGTGGAGGTGGGGAGGCCTAGACTGGAAGCAGGACCCAAGTGGCTCTGGACCTTGCCTTCTCTCAGCTATTGGAAGCTGTTGACACCAGGAGGATTGTGGGACATATGCAGTGTGCACACAGCCTGGGTCAGGGAGCCTGTCACCTCAGGCACTTAGATTGCCTACAGATTTATCTGGAGTCTCCCAAAAGGCGAGTGAATTGTACTGGGTCCAGATGACCCAGGTCAGCATCCATTTGCTGTGTGGCCCTGAGCCACACAGATGGCACTTTCTACTCTGAGTCTTGCCTCAGTGGACACGGAGAGTGTGGGCCCTGTGTCAGCCCACACATGCCTGGGCCTCTTGTCTCCCTATATCTGTGTAGGCTGGGACTCTGGGGTTCTGTGGACAAGGATGGGCTTCATGCTGCCTTGTGTCTGGGTCATCTGATATTCTCACTGAGGAAACAAAAGCCCTGGACTTGGGCATCTCAGCAATAGTGGGGAAGTCAGAAAGCCTGGCCAGTGTTATGACAGGGACACAGGCAACAGATGTCATTCTTGCCAGTGGCACCCAGGGGAGGAGGAATCTACCCCTGTTTCCAGGAATGGGCGGGACTTGGAGAAGAGGACAGGCACAGAGCAGCAAGGAGGCAGCTGAGGCAAAGGTGTGGTGGTGTGAACTGGGCAGAGTGCTCAGGGCTTGCGGCCAGAGTCCTGTCTGTCTTGTCTGTGCTTGGGGACCATGTCCAGCCTGGACATGTCCTCTTACTCCTCTGTACTGCTGGGCAGCAGCGCTGGCCAACATGTTTGCCTGGCTGCAGCCGTGGTACAACATGACCCTCTGACGTGCTTGCCAGCGGTGGCAGCTCCTCCTGGGAGGGCTGGGTCTGTGTGTGCCTGTTGGGGGGCATGTGAGCCCCTTCATAGGATGTCTTCCCATCTGCCACTCCCTGGCTCAGCAGCTAAGACCTGTGCTTGCAGGGTCCTTAGCAGCTGGAAGATGGGCCCGAGGATAAGGAAGCCAAGTTACATTCCATTCAGCAAGATTTATGAGCAAGCTCTATTTCTTCCCTCTGTATTCTGCAAAAACTGTCAGCCCTCTCTCCTGTTTCATACAAATATCTCTTGGGGGCTTGGGGGTTCCCCAGTTGCTCCACTGTGGTGCAGTAACCCAGACAGGGGAGGGAGAGGATCATGCTAAGATGAAGTGTGGCTTCGCTGACATCCACTAACCCCTCTGAGCCTTAGTTTCCCCCTAAGAAAGAGATATATGATGGTGTCTGCCTCTGAAGGCCACCATGGAGGTCAGATGCATTAGTTCCTGCGAGGAGCTCTGGCAGGGTTCCTAAGCCACTGAGGCTTGGAAACTGGGGACGGGACTGGGTGTGGCCTCTGCTACACAGGCGCCCCCTGTGCTTTACTCTTATGAAAGTTCCCAGCTGGACTGGACGGTGGGGAGCTGAGATGGTGCAGCCTCGGCTCTGCCCCCCCCCCCCTGCAGCGGGAAGCAAGCGGTGAAGAAAGGGTGTAGCTTGGACCACGTGCCCTGACTTCATCCTTGCTGACTGCATAACTCAGTCCAGTGGCATCCCTTTGGGGAGAGACATTTCCCCGTCTGTGAAAAGGCCACCCCGTATCACAAGAAGTCTCATTAGTTCTCGTAACTTTCTGACCTCTGTGATCCTCTGAGGGGTAGTTGTTGTTGTTCAATAATGAGGCTTCCCAGTTGTGGGAAACTTCTGGGGTCCTGGGTGTCTGCTTCCCTGGGCCAGTCCAGCCCTAAGTCCGAAGTCTTTGTGGTGGCTGTTCAGAACCGCCAATTCCCTGTCCCCATTCCTGTCCATGCCATCTCCTCCTAGAAGGGCCTTTCCCTCCCCCACTTTCCTACCTGGTCCCCTAGTTATCCTCATAGATTCAACTCAAATGTTAGCACCCCGAGAAGCAGCTGGCATTGGTCCTGGGCGGGCAGTCCTCTGAGCTGAGCCCCGGGCACCTCACACATCTTCATCTATGTCTTCCCTGCCTGTCATGATCCAGCCATTCGAGTGGTCACTTGTGAAGGTCAGGGGCTGTACTGACCCACTGTGTGGTCCCAGGAACATGGCACAGAATAAGCACTGGCCAATGTGGCACTGAGCAATTAGACTGTGCCTAGTGCCACTACCTCCCAGGTACAGGCAGGAGAAGCAGGGCTGGTTAGAGCCTCCATGGGACCTTAGCCTTGGCCTGGAGGCAATTTTAGGTTGGTAACTTCTGTTTCCTTTTGTGTCAGTTCTCTGTCCCCTCTTCCCAGCTGCTCATTTCTAGAGTGTTCCTATGTCCATCCGTGGCCTCTTCCTCATGTACCCATTCCCTAAAGTGACCTCAGCCACCAGACCACTCCCCTCAGCTCCTTCAGTGAGCCCAGAGGTCAGTCTCTAGCCCCAGACAATTCTGGGGCCTTTCTCTGCACACCTGCTCCAGCCGGCTGCCCCTTCCCAGGTGCTGGCATCTACCTAGCTGCTCGACCCCAAAGCTTGACTGACTTCCTGGTTCTCTGCCCATCAGTGAGTCTTGTTGCTCCTGCCCTCTCCCACACCCAGTGGTACCAGCCACCATCCCTCTAGGGATAATTATATTTCCTCCTAAACTGCTCTTCAGCTCCAGCCAGGATGCCCTCACTCCTATACCAGGAGTCCTCTATGGCTCCCATCCTCTGCTTGTCCTAACTTCATCTGCTCACATTTTCTTCTCTCCTCTACAGCCACTCCTGCCACACCTGCCTCTGGGCTGGTCCTGAACTCACCTGGGCTGTCATATAACTGTTCCTTCTGCCTGGACTGTCAGAGTGGCTCCCGCTGTCACCTCTTCACATTCTTGCTCAGAAGCGTCCTTCTGACAGTGCTCCTCGTCCCTACCTTAAACTTGCTTGCCCTGTCTACACCTCAGCCCGCCCTCCTCCTCCCTGCTGTGGTCCCCATAGCCTTCTTGAGCAACCCCATTGCATATGCCAGCATCTCCAAGCGGCTACTCCAGGGGCAGGTGTTTCTGTCTCGCTCACTCACCCACCCCTCTTGCCGAGAGCCCTGCTTGGCATGTAGAGGGTGTGATAAATCTCTGTTGAATGAAAGGGATACTTGGATGAGGGACATCAGCCACGTGCTTCTCCCTGCATGGTGAGTACCTGAAGTCAGCGAGCCTGGGGTTTTCTGCCTCCTGGTACCTGGTTGTGCTAGGCCTGTGTACCTGGAGCCCCTGTTGGCCGTGACAGCTGCTTTGATCTCCACACAGACATCAACGAATGTGTGACGGACCTGCACACGTGCACCCGGGACGAGCACTGTATGAACACAGCGGGCTCCTTCCAGTGCTTCAAGTCTCTCACCTGTGAGCCAGGCTACGCGCTCATAGATGGCGAGTGCACGGGTGAGAACGCGCCGCGGCCCAGCCTTACATCTGCACCCCAGACTGACGACACCCCAGGGATGTCCCTACCTCTGTCTCTTCCCCCACATCCATGCATTTGGCTTCCCTGTCATCTGCCCCTGGCCTTCCCACCACCTGCTGGCCTCTATGCCAGTCTTTCCCCTCCCTGTGCCTCAGTTCCCTGTTTGCATGTGGAAACGGAGCCCCACGGAAGACCGCTCATGTTCCTTTCACTGGGAAATTCTAGCTTTCTAAAAAGGAGAGTTTTTTTTAAAAGCTTCTTAAGTATTTATCAAACTTCTTTTAATGCCAGATGGGGTTCTGGGTACCAGAAGCACTGGTGTGAGGTGACCTTTCTGTGACCTTTCGGTAGGGGGAGAGGGGGCTATAGAGGTGGCAGGGTGGCCATGGGAGGTGGAAGGGTGTGTCGTTAGTGCAGATCTATAAGGCCCATGAAATCGAGAGTGCAGTTGAGAACCAGGTGATGGTCACTTACCTGGAAGGGTGTTTTTGGCCTACGGAACAGCAAGCGTAGAGGCTTCTGATATGGAGGAGGGATCGTAGCAAGGGCCCCAGGTTTGAGGCCCTGTGCTCCTCTCTCACATATTTTTCTGTCTGCGCCTAACATTCTATAGCAATGAAACCTTGCCTGTGCCTCAGTTTCCCCCTCAGGAAGATGGGCTAGTCACAGGATCTGCACTTTGTGTTGCTGTGAGGATGACATAAATTACCTCATATGCTTTGAATAGTGGTGGGGACCATGAAGGAACTTGGGGCATGGAGGAACTTGTGGATGGAGAGGCTCGGGGCATGAAAAAGCTTTGGGGCATGGAGAAGTTCGGGGCCATGGAGGAGCTCAGGGCGTGGAGAAGCTTGGGACCATGGAGGAGCTCGGGACATGTGGTTATGACATTTTTACTCCTGGGACATGAGCCTCCCTGGTGACTAGGCTCTGCCACCTTGCCGGAATGCAGACCTCTGTGACTGCTGAGGTTACAGCGGCGTGAAGATGGGACGTGTGGCAGAGCTGCTGGATGTGAGGATGGGGCCCACCTGCATCTCACCCCTGATGCCTGACCTTTGTATGACAGATGTGGATGAGTGTGTGACAGGCACACACAACTGCAAGCCAGGCTTCTCATGCCAGAACACCAAAGGCTCCTTCTACTGCCAGGCCCGGCAGCGCTGCATGGACGGCTTCTTGCAGGACCCCGAGGGCAACTGCGTGGGTAAGTGGGCTGTGGGCTGTTGCTCCTGGGGTCCTGGTGATTCTAAGTGACTGCCCCCTTCTCCAAGCCTCCATATCTTCATCCTTTGAGTGTGGGTGGTTAGGACATATGCAAAATGGTAGCTGTTCTGCTTGCCTTGGAGGTCTTCCTCTCAAGGCCTCAGTTTACCGTCTTGTGGGGCCACACTGGAAGAATGCAGATCACATGTTTTTGACCCAGGTGACGGGAAGAATAGTCTATGATGCAATGTCACGGGGTTCCCGACTGTAGTGAAACCCACAGGAACCTTTACTGTCAAAGCTCAGTGAAGCTGAGCTCTTCTAGATCAGCTTCATGCTGTGCTTAGGGTAGGGACATCCAGTGTGACAGATGCTGGTCACACTGTCACACATTGTCCTGAGAAGGTCGGAGATGTCACTCACTTCTCCCAAACAGCCAGGACAGGTCACGTCCTCAGAGCTGCTGACATGGCTCCTGTCAGAACACAGACGGCAGAAGGGACGATGAGAGAGGCAAAGAGCTGGCAGTGTGCAGGAGACAGGACTGGTCAGGTGACAGGCAGTCTATGTGACAACAGTAGCTAATCACAAGGAGACCAAATGGCAGAGGGGGTTCTGCCTGTCTGAGATCTTCTTCGAGATTCTGGAGTTCCCTCAGAAGCCTCATTGCTGGACCCCTTCCTGCCCAAGTGTTGCCTTTAGTGTCTTCCAGCACCATGTCCCAGGGCACATGGGATCCTTGAGACCCTGCAGGCCCTGGGACCATCCTCCAGGCCAGAGTAGGCAAGGAGGGGAGGATCTGACATACCCACGCAGCTCCTCAATGGTTTCTAAGTGCCTCCTATGTTCCAGGGTTCTAGGTAGGGCAGCCATAACATTGGCTGAGCTGTTTCATGGGGAGGAGACCAAATAGGCAGTCATGTTCATAAGAACATCAGTAATTCATGTGTAGTCTGATAAATAATTAACAACCCTTGAGGGCCTCCTTGAGATAACACTGGCCAATGGCCTGAGGAATGAAGTAAGCTAGCACTAGAAACATTAGGGACAGTGTGTGGCAGGTAATGGGGCAGAGAAAGAGAGAGAGAAGGGGAAAGACGGGGAGAGAGAGAGAGGGAGAGAGAGAGGGAGAGACAGAGAGACAGAGAGACAGAGAGCGCTGCAGAGTTGAGGGAGCAGCTGGCAGGCCACTGTATTATTGGTACTGGAGACACTGTTTGGAAAGCAAGAGCAGGGGCCTGCCATTCCAGTCACCCCGAGCAGCCTGCCTTCCCCTTGCTTTAGCTGTTCCCCTGGACGGATGTGGACAGTTGTAGTCAGCCTAGTGGCTCTGGCTTCTGTAGGTGGGACTATCATATACCAGGGTTCAGGGGTGGGATGGTCTAGGCTGAAGGCCCAGAGCTGGTCAGACGAGCGTAGGAGTGGGTGAGACAGGCTCTTCAGCACCCTGTCCCTTTTACAGACATCAACGAATGCACATCCTTGCTGGAGCCCTGCCGCCCGGGATTCAGCTGCATCAACACAGTGGGTTCCTACACATGTCAGAGGAACCCACTGGTCTGCAGGCGTGGTTACCATGCCAATGAGGATGGCTCTGAGTGTGTGGGTAAGGTTGGAGCCTCCCTGAATCCATGCAGCCTCCCCATCTAGCTCTCTGCCCAAGAGGCCCTGTAGAGGAGCCATCCAGACCTCAGGGTGCCCTGCTTGCCTGCCCCACAGATGTGAATGAGTGTGAAACAGGTGTGCACCGCTGTGGTGAGGGCCAGCTGTGCCACAACCTCCCCGGATCCTACCGCTGTGACTGCAAGCCCGGCTTCCAGAGGGATGCATTCGGCAGGACCTGCATCGGTAAGGGATGCTGGAGTCTCGAATCCCCTGAGAACAAAGCCTGCCCTCTGTGTCCCTTCAGCTTTCTGGCCTGGACCTTCTGGATCTCAGCCTTCAAGCCACCCCTTCCTCCGTGCTCTAACCCTCTTGTCCTCCTTGCCTCTGCACCCATTACCCTGGGTACCTCTATTTCTGGACCACTTCCCTTCTGGTTTCCCACTCTACCTGCTTCTCATTGTCTCCCCTGCAGATGTGAACGAATGCTGGATCTCACCCGGCCGCCTGTGCCAGCACACGTGTGAGAACACACCTGGCTCCTACCGCTGCTCCTGTGCTGCTGGCTTCATTTTGGCTGCAGATGGCAAGCATTGTGAAGGTACTGCCCACCCTGACTTCTGACCCCTGACCCTTGACCTCTGACTGCAGCCCTAGATCCCACTTGGACAGACAGGCTCTGCCCCTACTGTGATCACAGGGAGTTTGCTGCCAAGATGCCACAAGGCAACCATGAGAGCTCAGGTGAGGGAGCAATGGCCACATGGTTCCCATGGATGATGACATCAATTCATAAGGTCCTGGAGAGTCTAATCTTTCTGGCTTTTCAGGAATTTCAGTATGAATGTAGAATTAGCTGCTACTTGCACATTGCTGATGGCATAAGCCTTGAGGTACACACTGACCTAAACCAAGTGTGGACACGGACTATGGCTGTGGCTCAAGTCTTCTCAAGTGTGATGGGCCTGTAGCTGGGGAAATGATGGCACACTGTCCCCACAGATGCCCCTAGTGCAGCTGGCTCAGTCTGCTGGGGAAGGCCGTCATGAGGCAGCTCAGTGAGAAGCTGGGTCATGGCATCTCTGGCCCCGTTTTCTTAGCGCTGTCTCCCTCACTCTTCCACATGAGACAGATCTGCTGAGACTTCGGTGGGACTCCCAGTCCTCTGGGCTTAGCTGTGGCAGGACACTGGTGGCATAGTGTGGGCATGCCACATCCAGGTTGGGTGTGAGCAGCTTGGAGTGGGCAGGGCCTCTGTCTCAGCATTCTGCCTAGGCACAGCTCCTACATTCGCCTCTGCACTCCCGCTGCTGCGTGTTGGAGATGTGGAGGTGAACTGAGCTTGGATTCCACTGCCCAGAAGCTTAGTCCAGCAGAGCGGACAAAACCACACATTGATACATGTCTTTGTGAATGACATGGATTTCAGGAATTAGACACCGTCAGGCATGGCTTGCCCTCTTTTATATTCCCCTCTGTCCCTCTGCCCTGTCCACCTTTGCCTCCTTGATGTTCCTTAAAAACACCCAGCAACTCCCACTTCAGGGGCTTTGCACATGCTGAGCCCTCTACCTGCAGAACCCCTTTCCCAGGTGGTCACATGCCCCTGTTCCTCTGATCACATCCTCCCTGACCACTTTAAGGCTGCAGCCCACCACAGGACCACTATGAGGAGCCCCTTCCCATTTCTCGGATGCTTTCCCCTTGCCACTTGACATACTTAGGCAGGCTAGCTGTCTCATTTACCACCCTTTCTCCTCCCCTCTTCTCTGTCCATGTGAGCTAGCTTTCCCAGAAGATTTTGTCTGCCTTGCTCATGTCCATCTCCCCAAGTCCAGTGTGGGCCTGGCACAGTCTATTCTGAAATGTTCAGTGGGCAGATGCTCTGAGGAAGTCATGAACTACCTTCCTGATTCACCCCCCCCAGCTCCTGCAAACCCCCTCCCCCCACTTTCATACAGTGTCAACTCTTGGCCTGTATTGCACCCAAGTGACTTGAGAGCCATCTGTTCCAGCAGTTGTGTGTCCCCAGCAGCATAGCACCAGGCTCTGCCTTGACTTTGTCCTGGGGCCAGAGGACCTGCTCTTACTGTGTTCCTTGCCTGGTCCCACCCTCACCAATGGGTGGCTGAAAGGAATGTCTGTCTAAACAAGGATACTGGTGAGCCAGCCTAACCCAATATATGGGCTGGGAGGATCCACCCTGATGGAGACTGTATCCCCACAGATGTGAATGAGTGTGAGGCCCAGCGCTGCAGCCAGGAATGTGCCAACATCTATGGCTCCTATCAGTGCTACTGTCGCCAGGGCTACCAGCTGGCAGAGGATGGGCATAGCTGCACAGGTGGGCACCTGCCTTCCCCAAGGACCCCTTTCCCTTGTGCTGGGATGAGTCTGAGTTCATATCCCAGCTTACAGTGTTCCTGCTGTGGGACCTTGGGCCTCTCTACTCTTACTTAAGGTTCCTCTGCTGTAAAGTGAGATGATGACCCTGATCTCAACAGGAGTGTATCACCCAAGTCGGGCTGGCACCTGAGTCATGATCAGTAACACACATTGTTGTGAGGTGCACTCCAGTTTTAGCCCCCATCATCTATGTGGCTCTGAGCAGTTCACATGCACCATTGGAGCCTTTTTGTCTTCCCTTGTAAATGGGCCCCTGAGATTCCCGGCTGTGCCAGTGGATGACTGGCCGAGGCTCACCAGCTGACCCTTTCTGGCAGACATCGACGAGTGTGCACAGGGCGCCGGCATTCTCTGCACCTTCCGCTGTGTCAACGTGCCCGGGAGCTACCAGTGTGCGTGCCCAGAGCAGGGCTACACTATGATGGCCAATGGGAGGTCCTGCAAGGGTAAGTGGACAGCCTCCACTCCGCCAGGCCTTGGATAGCTCTGTGCATGCACCAGGCTCTGCAAACTGCCTCGTGCTTGGAGAGCAGCACTAATCCCATGTGCTCAGGACAGCTGTGCTCGGGACAATAGTCCCGTGTCCAGATCTGGGGTGAGGAAGAGGATGGGCTTCCTGCCACTCATGCCAGAATAGAATCTCCCAGGCTTGGCCATGAACCTGTCCCCCTGCCCTGGTGTGAAGATGCAGGGAACTGTCTATGAGCCTCAGAGACCCAAGCTGATGTCCTCAAATTTCTGTCACACTGTCTGGTGGCAGGTTGGAACAGGAAAGTGTGCAGTCCACAGGCCGGCATGTAGGGAAGGAGTCCCAGGGAGGTCAGCACTGTCTAGTGCAGGTTGACAGCCCCCTGTCACCACAGTGCGAGTCAGGAGATAGGGGAGGTGGCTCTGCCACTGGGGACACAGAAAGCCCCAGCTTTAGCAGTTTATCAGATTTGCTACAGAGGAGATAGTTCTGGGATGGACTGGACCTGGGACATTGACTCTCCCTCTGAGCTGGATCCCTGAGCTATGATTCTAATCAGTGCCACTGACCACAAAATTTTGGGCCTGCCAAGACAGCAAGGCAAGGTGGCCGTGGGAGGGCCCCTGACTCCCCCTCAAGAGGAGCTTTGGACTTGAAGCCCGGGTGGGCTTGTGCAGTGAACAGATCAGTGGGTCTCGGTGGCTAGCTCTCCCTGCCCCTGTGTGTCCTGAGGGAAAGAGTGTCTTAGGCATGGGGAGGACAGGTGGGCAGCTCTGCCTTCAGTTGGTGGCTGTGGGTCCGGGGAGTTAGTCCAGCACCAGGTTGCATCCCCGTTAGTGGTGGCACTTGCTGTGCAGTGGGCACCTTGCACTTTGTTCTGAGAACCTGAGAAGCCAGCGTGGTCAAGGCCTGCTGCCGCTGTGTGATGGTGATGGGACTGGACAGTGAGCCATGCTCTTAGACCACACGGTATCTGGGACCCAGGCCTCCAGCCTGGGTGGGAGTGGTTCAGGCTGGGTTCCTATGTCACGAGGACTTTCTTAACAGCCCTACTTTCCCCTCCCAGACCTGGATGAGTGTGCACTGGGCACCCACAACTGCTCTGAATCTGAGACGTGCCATAACCTCCAGGGCGGTTTCCGCTGCCTGCGCTTCGAGTGCCCACCAAACTATGTCCGTGTCTCGGAAACGTGAGTGCCTTCAGCTCTGGTGTGATCCAGTGCCCTTCATGGCCCCTGTGCCACAGGCCCAATGGCAGGTGGTCCCTGCCATGGCAACCTCCTGCCCCTTCCTGTAAAGCACTATGAAGAGAATAGAGGGCTGTCACCTCCAAGACAATAAGTTTAATCTGGAGCCAGGTACGAATGACCACAGCCCAGAAACATGAATTAAGGTTGCCTCAAATAACATGCTCATGGGAGCAGTTTAATGAAATCAATCAGTTAATCAACCTTATAGAATCTTTAACACAGACATAGTATTTGCTGGGAACTTCAGTTCACAGCCTCACCTCCCTACACACACACACACACACACACACACACACACACACACACACCTCGTACCTCACCTACTGTGTAACCCCTTCCCCCCGCAGCATTTGACCCCTTGCTATAGATCTACTCATTACTTCCAGGGGGTTCTGGGGACCTGCAGCCAGAGCAGCCTCATGGTGCAGCTTCATGAGACAACCCCCAGTGGGGGCCTCCTGAGCACACCATCAAGCTGTTCCTGTCCCTACCCTGTCATCTGGCTGCTGGCCTGCATTTGTAGGATCCCGCCAGGCACTCATCCCTCAGTTCCTCGGCCCTCAGCCTCTCAAGGGCTGCCTGGGATCTGGCCTCCTTAATGCAGACCACCAGGTGAGGGAGATGCAGAATTTGTTAACTTGGAAGTGACAACACCCATCACTGCAAGAGGAGACAGGTGGAGTGTGGCTGCCAGCAGGCAGCAATCAGGTTGTATCAGGAAGTGGGGTGTAATAGGAGGGGAAGAAAGGAAGGAACAAACATGGATGAAAAAGATCTGCCGATAGGCCTGCCGGGACCCTTGCAGGGCACTGCCAACCATATACCCCTGGGAGACCATCTCATGGTGGGAACTGAGACCCAGAGGTAAAGTGATATCTAGACTCCTATGGTTCCTGAGCCAACTTCTGGGGTCTGTCCCATCTCTGGGATGGGAGTGAGGGTGCCCAGCCACTGACCAAGCATCCTCTCCTCACAGGAAGTGTGAGCGCACCACATGCCAGGATATCGCTGAGTGCCAGACCTCGCCAGCCCGCATCACATATTACCAGCTCAATTTCCAGACTGGCTTACTGGTACCTGCTCACATCTTCCGCATTGGCCCTGCTCCTGCCTTTGCTGGGGACACCATCTCTCTGACCATCACCAAGGGTAATGAGGAGGGCTACTTCGTCACAAGCAGACCCAATGCCTACACTGGCGTGGTATCCCTGCAGAGGTCTGTCCTAGAGCCACGGGACTTTGCCCTGGATGTCGAGATGAAGCTGTGGCGGCAGGGCTCTGTCACTACCTTCCTGGTCAAGATGTACATCTTCTTCACCACCTTTGCCCCATGAGGTGCCACATGAGCCAGTCCCTCCAGGTGGCATCTGGGCAGCTGTGCCACTGCTGAGTGGCTTTTACTGTGACTTTGTGACCTAACATAATCGTGCTGATATGTTGGTCTTCGGTCTTTGCCCTGGAAGGAGGGAGATGTTTCCCAGCAGGCAATGGGTACAGGTCAAGGTCACCCAAGACTGGATGATGGCCTGCAGACTGGAAACAGCCGCAAGGGGCTTCAGAACTCCACCCCATGACTCTGGCTAAAGCTGATATTTCATTCCTGGTTCCACTGTGTTTTTAAATTCAAAAAACAACAAACAAACCCATCTGTGCCTAGTGGCACAGGCCTTTAATCCCAGTAGTGGGGAGGCAGAGGCAGAAAGATCTCTCTGAGTTACAGGCCAGCCTGGTCTATATTAGGAGTTCCACCAGCTGGGGCTGCATAGAGAAATCCTGTGTCAAAAAAAAAAAAAAGAAAGAAAAAATTCATCTCAAGTTTTTTTTTGCTATAGTTTAATTATAAGAATAGTATGTATACATTATTAAAATTGATCAAATAGCACAAAAAGGTTATTTAGCCTCCTTGTCTCCTTTCTTTTGTAAAAATGTTGAAGTTTGGCATCAGTACCAGGACATCACAGGGTCCCTAACCTAGTGATGAGCTGAGAGTGAGATCCGAAGGTCAGCTAGCTGGCCCTTTCCATTACAAGTCCTCTCCTCCTGCCCACACTCGCTCCCTCCTGCTGCCCCTCCTCCTCAGATATGGACCCTCGCCGCTTGCCTTGTCACCTTGGATATGATGGCGGCAGGTCTGGAGTGGACTTGGGTGGGGCTAAAACAGATATGTATTTCTTTGAGCCTGTGTGACCTCAGCTCGGTTAGGCTTCAGCCAAGGAGGTGCCTATGAAAATGTGGGAAACCAGGGCCCTGAGCAGAAAGGCGGTGCCTAAGGTCTACAGTGAGGGTCAGAGTGGGCAATGCCAACTCCACTGTGCGTCCCCTGAGACGGGGTTTCTTTCTGGGAGCAGACTACAACAGTTACATGTGGCGAGCAGCAGTCAGAGTATTACTATGGTATGGAAACTGAGCTAGGTCAAACAGATCTGTAATCCCAACTACTTGGGACACTGAGGCAGGAGGATTGAGAGTTAGTGGTAACCCTGCCCCAAAGAGTGAAAAAGATTGGGTGGGGGGGCTGAGGGTGTAGTGCAGTGGTAGAGCATTTGGTTGGTTCACTCCCCAGTACTACACAGGAAAACCAAATGGTGGGAAGAGCATAGGCATGGCTGAGCGCTTCACAGGTGGTAACAGCAGTGTGGGTGTCCGCGCACACATGTGCTTGGGACACCAGCAGCTCTGGCTGGGTATAGAAAATACTTTCTTACTGGGAGCAGTGGGTAGAACCTGGAGAAGTGGCCCGCTGGAATGGTGGCACATAGCCCCCAGTGGCTGGCATTCTTTTTAAAGAATTTTTTAAAAAACTACATTTTGGTATAAATTCTCCTGGTTTTAAGCTGTGGTTGAAACTTTAAAAACAAAAATCGGGCATGAGGGCCAGCAAATGGCTCAGTGGGTAAAGGAACCCGATAGACCTGAGTTGGGTTCCCAGGGCTCACAGGG
The DNA here is from genome assembly GCF_903992535.2 of Arvicola amphibius. Classification (NCBI taxonomy): domain Eukaryota; kingdom Metazoa; phylum Chordata; class Mammalia; order Rodentia; family Cricetidae; genus Arvicola; species Arvicola amphibius. Next base: position 56,869,474 of record NC_052048.2, on the reverse strand, counting down.
TGGAAGGAGAGAACTGACTCCCACAAGCTGTCCTCTGACCTCTGCACTCGTGCTCTGGCATGTGCATGCACACACACACACATATGTGAGCGCACACACTCACTTTCTAAATAATTTTTTAAAGGAAAGCAGTAAACATGGGAGCTGGGGGAGATGGCCTAGTGCTTAAGAGACCCACATGGCAGTTCACAATTATCAGCAACTCTAATTCCAGGGGATCTGATGCCCTCTTGTCCCTGTGGGCACCAGACACACACGTGGTGCACGTGGACACATGCAGGTAAAGCTGTATAGTGGAATTTCATTTTTAATAAAGCTTGCATGAAGATCAGATAAACAGCCCCACTGGTCAGCCTTACAGGCCAGGCAGTGGTAACACACACCTTTAATCCCAGTAACCACACTAGTTGCCACAGAAACCGGGCATGCATGTCTTTAATCCCAGTGATAAAGGCCTTTAATCCCAGCCCTAGAGAAGATTATAAACCGGAAGGAAACAGCTCTCAAACAGTTTCATTCTGAGATTCTTGGAGGCAGGATCGCCATTTCAGACTGGGGTGGAGGTAAGAGCCAGTGACTGACTGCTTTGCTTTTTGGATCTTCAGGTTGAACCCCAATTTCTCAGAGTTTTTATTAATTGTGCTTCATAAAACACTCGTACACATAAAGAAAAAAATAAATCTTAACAAAAAGAGCATAAGCCAAGCAAATCCTACGGTCACAGCTCTGGCGGAGTCATCACCCAGTGACTCTTCCTCTGTTCTCCCTTTCACCGCCCCTCTCTCCAGGAGTGTAGCAGAAGTTGCTGCTCTGCTGCTGGCCTGCCCATCTCCCTTCTCAGTTCTTTGGCCTTCAGAGTCCCATAGCTCACAGCTCTGCTGTGACACCATCTGCAAGACAGAGGACTAGATGGCGCTCCACTGACAAGCACATCAGTGACACCCCGGATATAGGTCACTCCCCAGCTGGCAGCACCTGCCCCAGTTCTCTTGCAGCCTGGGGCATCCTGCCAGCTCATGGTTACAGCCCCTGGATCTGCATTAGGGTCCCTGGACTCTTTTGGGGCAATGTCAGCTGCACCCATCAGTATTTCCGATGGGGAACATGAGCCCTAGCAGCGTTTGACTGCAAACTGGCCAGCAGCTGGTCTCAGTTGTGCTTCTGGGCAGTCTCTGTGGCTTCCATCCCACAGCTCCCATTGCAGAAGCATTCCCATCATGTTGGTCAAATCCCCCTGCTTCACTACTTTCCAGGAGAAGCCAGATTCCCATTTTCATAGTGGTTCAAGATCTCCAGTCCCCACTGAATTGTTCCCCTGACTCCCATCTTCCAGGTATGGCTAACTCTCCCTGGTCCCGGAGAGCCCCATGGGGACATCTTGACTTTCATATAGCTGGCCCGAGGCTACACAAAGAAACCTTGTCTCAAAAAAAAAAAAAAATTCACACACACATGATTTTCACTATTTATTTAGGCAGAAGTGGGATTGAATCTAGGGCCTTGTGCATGCAAGGCCAGTATTCTACATTAGGCTATTTCTGCTTTTTCTTTTTTATGCTCAGATCAGGTTCCACTAAGTGGCCTAGACAGGCTTTGGACTTGACATCCTTCTGTCTCAGCCTTCTTAATAGCTAGGGTTAGATGGCTTAAAATAATATTTGTCCTATTATGAGTTACTCTTGAGCCAGGGCCCTGTAGGTACAGGAAGCACTCTGCTTTCGAGCTCCATCCCCAGACAACAGTGTGATGGTTTGGTTTGTGTTTCCATCGGGTTGGTGTTTGTAACTTTTCTGTTATTGTTATAAGCAAGGCGACTTACAAAAGGAAGGTTTCTTCGGGATTGCAGTTCCTGAGAGATAGCAGTCCATCATGGTGGGAAGTATGACAGCAAGCAGCAGGCATGGATGGCAGCCTGCGCAGCAGACTGCAGGCTCACACTTTGAACTGCAAACACTAAGAGAAAGCAAATCAGAAAGCGGCACTATGCTTTCAACTCCCAAAGCCTGCCTTCTGTGACACACTTCCTCCAGCAAGACCACACCTCCTAAACCTACCCAAACAGTGCCACCAACTGGGGACCAGTGCTGAGACTTTGAAGACATCTTATGTAAACTACCTCTGGGAGTGATAAACACAGGGGTGCTACGGTATCTACAACCTTAGATTTTCATTGTTCTTCCAAGCTGACTGCATTCTGATTCTTCAGGCTACTATGAAACATTCATGCACCATATTAGTTATCCTGCCCTGTCCGCCTGTGTGCTATGCCATGATACATCAGAACCCTTCCCCTCAATCACATGGCACCCCTTTGGCTGTTCTTCCTCTGCCTTCTGGGGTCTTACTCTCAGCTTCTCTGTGAGGCCAACTTTCAAGGACTCCACTTACGAGAAAGATTGCATGTTGCTTCTCTCCCATCCCTGACTTGACTGTCCTCTGCACTGGGAGTAAAGCCTAGCTGTCTGAGACCCTTCTGGGTTGGAGAGCAGCTGGACCTCCACTGGGTCACCTCAGAGGGTACCACACCAATTCATCCTCTCTGCGTAGGTCTAGAAATGTCCCTCATTGGATTGTGACCCCTTCCCTTTCTCCATCTCACCTCTAGGTTTGCCCACTCTGATGGTAACTTCACTGTGTGGCAACAGACATTCTTTTTTTCTGGTGGAGGGGGGCGGCTGAGGCTCCAAGGGCAGGAGCTGTTCTCCCTCTGAGGTTAGGGAATTAGCCCTCACCAGCCCAACTCTTGTCAGAGGATTTTGAGTTTGATTTTCACTACTTCCTGTTTCCTTCCACTCCGTGAAGTCAACTCCTTAAGAGTTGAATTGATTTGGTCCCTAACTCCATTGGGAATGGTGATCAGGTGGTACACACGATAATCTCAGTACTTGGGAGATGAAGGCAGAGGATCAGGATTAAAGACATTTTCAACTAGAGTGAGTTCAAGGCCTGAAAGTGCAGTTAGTAGTTTTTCAGTTAATTAAGTTTTCAATTTTATGTGCATGGGTGTTTTGTCTGCTTGTATATCTGTGCATTGTGGGCATGTCTTGTGTCTAGAGAGGCCAGAGAGGCTGTCAGATCTCCTAGGGCTGGAGTTACAGTTAATTGTGAGCAGCCAGTGGGTCCCCTGGAAGATCAGTCAGTGTTCTTAACTGTCGAGCCATCATCTCTCTGGCCCCAGTGGATATTTGGCTTTTGAAAAGTTAGGCACTCAGCATTTAAAGCTTGCGATGAATGTGTATGCAGGCCAATGCTATTGGCTGAAAGTCCTCTGAGGGGCGCCCTCTCCCCCTTGGCCCTCTTGAAGCTACCTGGGCTGTCCCAGATGCTTCACACCGTCCTTGCATAGGGTTGTTCCAATAACAGTGGCACGCAGATTCTTGCAATGTGCTTCTCAAATGCTAAGGGGACACTCAGCTAACTTGCTGATAGTCTGGGTGGGCAGAGGGGGGCGTCCATGGCACGTGAATATCTGGGGTGTTTAAGCCTCTCGGATACACTATTAACCAGAGTTCGTACTGCAGCGGAGGCAGCAGAAGGCCCCTGACTTCTTGGCATGACATTTAGAGAAGTTTGGAGCATCATATAAATAGTGAGAAAATGTACAAATGGTTTTAGACCTTGAACTTCTCTGAAAGCTCCGGGCTTCCTTTTTCTCCTGAGTTTCTTAAATCAAGCTGTTCTCTTGAAAATTTCTAATTTGATGATCTCTTGAAATCACATGGTTTCTGCAGGATGGCCCAGAGACACCACAAATCTCTTTGTGTCTATACAGAGCCATCCTGCTGTGGGCAGGGCAGTGTTTTCTGGGGGCTATAAGTGGGGCTCATAGGAGAGGAGGTCTCCGGCCGGATTCCTACAGTGTTCTGTCGCACAGTGGAGCAAGGGCGCCCCCTCGTGGCCGCATCCCAACCCAGTCAACAAGTAATGGCAAAGGTGGATTTGGGCCATGGGAGGCTTTGGAAAAGTTTAGTGTGCGCTGGCGCCAGAGGTCTTTGTGGACAGTTGGAGATTAAGTGGGATGCCTGGGAAGGACAGCAAAGCTAGCTGTCCTTCCTTCAACCATGTGTCTGGGCCCATAGTCACCCTAGAGTCAACTTCCCTGCCCCACCTAGGACTAATGGATCCCGACATGCAAGAGTCTTCCCGGAAAACAATCCCTGTGGAGGCCTGGGACTTTCCTGGTCTGTGGGCAACACACTCCACCCAGAGAAGCAGCCCCGTGTTTCAAGCTCCGTGCTGGGGGCTCAAGTCTTGCCTCACCCACCACAGCCTAGGCAGAGTTTGGCATGGGCTTACCAAGGGCCATATAAGGATTCACACGTTGTGAGGAGGGCCAAAGCCAGGCAAACGAGAAGCCACAGACTGGCAGAAAATAATTGCAAACGCGAAGCTGATAACGGACAACTGTCACGCAGACAAGGGACTCCGAACACGTGACAGTAGAAGATGACACAATCCCAACACAGGCAGATGATGAGCAGACCTCTCAGTGAGAACACTCATGTGCGCAGACAGCTGATATGCACGTGAAAGTATGTCCTGTTTCTGTCACCAGGGAGCTGCCAGTGAGACCCAGCTGCCACAGCCCCTTGTGTGAGCTTTTGCTTTCAGTTAGCCACCCAAAAAACATCAGAGAGGAAGTTCCAGAAACAAATAAGCCAGGAATTGGTGAGATGGCTCAGTGGGTAAAGGCACTTGCCAAGTGGCCTGAGTTTGATCCCAGAAGGTGGAAGGAGAGAGCTGACTTTACCTGGTTAACCTTTGACCTCCACACGCACACACATGTGTATGCACACACGGGACTAATAAATGTGGGGGCTCTTGAGACGGCTCAGTGAGTAAGAGCGCTTGCTGAACTTCAGGTGAAGAGAATTGGTAAGCGCTCCCCTCAAGTGAAGATGGCTCAGTTTCCAGCACCCAGACAGTGGTTCACAACTCTGGTTCCAGGGAATCTTTTTGGCTTCTGGTGACACCTGGCATACATGTGGTATACAAACATAATTGTAGGCAAAACACTCATATGCATAAAATGAAAATTATTTTTAAAAAAATAACAAAAATTTAAAATAAGTCATTCATAATTCTCTGGCTTTGACCTCTTCCAAACTGAATGACACACTGTATTGCCTTCACATTCTGTTATCTTCAGGGTGTGAGTTGCCCTGCCATTCCGGCTGTCTGTCACTGTCATCTTGGTTGTGGCATCTACTGTCTTATCCCAGTACTGGCATTCAAATGACTCTTGTTTTGTTTTGCTTTTTAAGTTTTAATTCCTTGTTGTTTTGAGAAAAGGTCTCCTGTGGCTCAGGCTGACCTTGAACTCACTGGGTAGCTGGGACTGGCCTTGAACTCTTGATCTTTCTGTGTCCACTTCCCAAGTGTTAGGGTTACAGGTATGGCCACAGTGCCCAGGAAAGTGGCCCTTGTTTTGTCTAGAATGACTCCAGAGTGATGCTGGCAACCCAGGTGTGCTGAAGAGAAGCCGTGAGTACTTCCGGTCTGGGGCTGTGGTGGTTTGCTGGGAAATGTCCCCAGAGGCTCAAGAATTTAAAGACTTGGTCCCTAGTTGGTGACTCTGTCTGGGGGAGGTTTAGGCCTTGCTGGAGGAAGTGCAGCACTGAGGGAGAGCTGAGAGGATGCAGCGTCTCCCTGTTTCCCAAGTCCACTCGCTCTGCTCTGTGCTTGTTGTTGAAAATGGGATCACTGAGCTTCCCGCTCCTGTATCCATACCTGTTGTGCTGCCATATTTTCCCGCCATAATGGACTCTTATCCCTCTGAAACCATAAGCCAGTAAACCCTTTCTTCTAGAAGTTGCGTTGGTTGTGGTGTTTTTACCACAACAGCAGAAAGGTAACCGTACATCTCCTCGTGGGAAGAGGATCTGGGCATGCTCTCCTCAAGGGGACAGGAAATGAGTGCTCCCTCACATGAGGAGGAAGTGTTTTCTGTGAGTGAGGGGAAGTGGGGTAGGGAGGAGGGGGAGAGAGTAGATTGCCTTTGTTACAGCACACCACAGCATCTGCTCATTGTGTTGTTGCTGCCTTGTGCTATTTCTGTCCTGTCTCACCAGGCCTCGTTGATAAAAATGAGTGATCATAGGTATGCATATAATATAAAAGAAAAACATAAGACCCATGGGACTTGGGGCTATCTGCCATTTTAGGTGCCTACTGGGGATCTTGGAGTGTGTTCCAGGATAGTGGGGGGGGGCACACACCCACTTTAATTTTTGGTGAGGTTTGAGTGAATTCACCAAAGGGAGTCTGTGTTACTTTCCCAATAGTTATGATCTCGCAGGTTGCTAAGGAATTCAAAGAGTGGCTGGGGCCAAACAACTAGGGAGAAGCTAGAGTGGAAATGGAATGTGTGAGAAGGCAGAGATCCCAGTCAGAGGCAGAAGCTGTGGTCTCCATCGCTGGGAGAGTCCAGGTGCCGCTAAGCCTCCAGGGCTAAGGGTCTCAGACACCCTAACATTTGCCACTACTGAGGTTATCTAGGGCAACCCGAAGCTTGAGAGCTGTAACATCATCCACTGTAGGAGCTGAGGGGCCGGTACCTGAGACCCGTCCAGGAGCCGTGACACTAGCATTGCAACCGCTTGCTGCCGCTAATAATTGCTAGAAGCCTAGCGTTACAATAGCTGCCCAAAGCCAGGGCCACTGGGAGCTAAAGCCCAGGGTAATGAGCCTCCAGCATGAGCACACACAGCTCTGAGTTCTTGGCTCCTAAATCTGGGAGCAACTGAATCCTGGCTTCCAGGGCTTTCTTAACTGTGGCCTCTGGCTCTGCCATCTGCCGTTCCAGACCCCCCCCCCCCCCCCCCCCCCCCGGGGCCTTGACACTCAAGGGCTGGGACTACCCACTGGAGGGTTTCTCTTTGCTCTTACACCAATATCTGGGTACACAAGGACCCTAATGACTGACCGGTAGCAGCAAGGCTCTGGGTGCTGCCCCAGAGCTTCAACAGTCTCGTGGAACCTGACATCTCCATGGTAGTGCCCTCTCCAGGCCATGGGGGAAATGTTGGTGACACCTAGCGGTCAAGGGAGGGATTGCTAGCAGCTGGATAGGTGCAGACTGGGTAAGCTGAGAGGTGGCCAGGGGGTACATAAACAAGGGTGTGCCGAACCCACATGACGCCCCTCACCTGTTCCCAAACTCCAGTGGACACGCCACCTTTCCTGTCACTCCTGCCACAGGCAAGGAATCCCTGCCACTTTGGCTGTGGCTGCCAGGCATCTCAGAGCTCCCATACCCCATTTTCTCTCAATGTACACAGAAATTACATTGACTTGAGACTTGCCTCTGAAGAGCATTGTGTGGGCCCACTAGAGCCCCACCACAGGCCTCTTGGTGCTCTGATAACTGTAATTTCTGTGTAATTGGCATTTAAGAAATGCTAGGTGAGCCCAGCTGCCAGCCCACATGCACACACATGCACACGGGGGTGTACATGCCGGGGAAGAGGCCCTCTGGGAAGGTGACTACTGTGTGTGGCCAGTGTGGGATGCTGACCATAGGTCACATTTGCTGAGTCGATCTGGCCACCCACGTGACAGCAGGCAGTCCTAATAGCTGCGCTGGGCAGTGGCTGTAAATGAGGCCTGTCTCATGCTGTGTGCCCAGAGGACCTGGGTCTCAAATGTGGGGAACCTTGTGGGTGGCACCCGACCCACAGCTCTGTGATGTTTGGACTTTGTGACTCCCGGGGCCTTGCCCAGCCACTCTCGGGGTAGGAAGTGATGCAGGACTGGTTTACCTACGTTGATTGCTCTGGAAGGAACATGTGTGGCCTATGCCTCACCAGAACCATCTTCCTTTCTATGCCTATCTCCATTTTATAAACACAGAAACCAAGGCCCAGAGTGGTTCCATATTCTACTCAGGGACCCCAGCTAGGGCTGATAAGAGGCTGTGGTGGGGCTGGTCCCTCTGAGTCTATCTGCCACACCTATGGTCTCCCTTTGCCCCTCCACAGAGTTGGTGTTTCTCATGGCCTTCACTATTCCTGCAAGTAGCTCCCCTCTGAGTCCCCACTGCCCAGTCCAGCACCGGGCAAAAAGTGTGCAGATAAATGCTGAGTGCATCGCCAGCCCCACAGGTGTGTTCTTGCTGGGAGAAAGGTGACTCTTTTCCACTCTTCAGAGTTCACCAAAATGTCTAGGGTGTCCAGTACTGGAGGGAAAGACAGGTTGATGGAGCGGTTGGATAGGGGTTACCTAGGTGTCCTATCTCTACCCCTGAAGCTGCTGTTAACTCGGCACTGGCCCCAGAAACTGGGCTTGTCTCCAAGGCTCTCTGTGCCCTGGTGGATCAGTCAGAGACAGCCTTATCCTCATTCCTGTCCGTTTTATCAGATCAGAAGCTCAAGGCCAGTTCTGCCTGGCTGAGGTCAAGGCTTCTGAGGCTGCCCTCCCTACTCCAGGACCCCGCAAAGCACAGGAAGGGTGGGAACAGGAAGGGACCGTGGGACTTCCATGCTGGTTCTAGGGCTCTGCCATTAGGGTCAGGGTTTATGCCTGAAGCTCCCACTCGTAGACTTGGTCATCAGGACAATGCCCTTCGGCCGGCTGAGCCATCCCTGCAGGAGGCTGGTAGAGCCCAAGGGATAGTAGCTGGGGTTGAGGATTTCTGGCATCAACCTGCCTCCAAAGGTCAAGCCCAAAGAGAACAAGGTTCATCTTGTCATCTATGGGGGCCAAGAACTCCTGGGGGAAGCCCTCCAGCCCTGAGAAAACCAAGTGTACCATGGTCCAGGTCTGAGCCACTCTGGCTGTGGTGCAGCTGGAGACCCCAGCTTCTCTGCTGTGAATGGCACAGTCTCAGTAGCCATGCCTTCCTGGCCTACTCACATCCTGCTCTCTCGCGGAGCCCCCTCCATCCCGCGTGCCCTTTGCTGGCCTGTTCCTTGCACAGTATCCTACTTGTGGCTCCAGTCATGGATGTTACAGTTGAAGCCCCTCAACCAGGAGGAGTAATGTGGGGTTCTGAATGGAAGAGAAAGGGAGAGAGATGGGTGGGGCTATGCTGGCTGTAAACTTAGTCCCAATAGCTGGCACCAGCCATGGCATAATGGAGGTTCTGATAAAGGCAGGTCTTCCCCAGCTATACAGACAGCTGTGTTTGTCAAAATGTTCAGGTCGGGGCCAGAGCAAAGTGGAGGGGTGGACTGCATGGCCATGAGAGGCGTGGGCAGGTAGTTCAGGCTTGAACAGGAGAGAGGAGAGTTAGCCCAGTGGCCACTCTGTTGCTTGTGCTAGAAATAAGGCTCTCCTCTCACTCTCCTGTATTCTATCTATTGGATCCCAGAACATTCTAGACCTGACCTCCCCTCCCTCTTTTCCAACATTTTCCAATATTTTCAAACCATTGGTGAGTCCTGCAGAATGAAACCCTAAGAACACTCCAGAACCTGGCCCCTACCCCCCACCAAGCTTCCCTATTCCTGCCCATCCAACTGTGTGGGTCATCCTCGTATGTGGCCCTTACTACTCTGGCCTAACCACTGCCCTGCCTCTCTTGCCCTGCCTCCAGTGCCCCGGTGTGCCTCCTGATGAGCCTCTGCAGGAGTCTTGATTCTGTAGACACAGCCCTTGCTAAGCAGCCTCGGCCCACCTTGGTGTCCTGCGGTTCCCTGAAGCCCACCTCTCTAACTCACTCTCCTCTTCCTTCAGATCCCCCTAATGGGCAGGCCAGGGACCACTGCCTCCGCCCCAAATGCTGCTTCCCGATGTTCACGAGGCCCCCTCCCTCCCTGCTTCCCCATGTCTTTCTCAGGTAGGCCCTCACGGACCACCAGGTCTTTCCATGATAACCCCACCACAACCTTGCACTCTGTCTTCTTAGAGAAATGTAGCTTTCTCGGAGCCTGTTCACTTACGAACATTATCCCTGTCCTCCGCATGAAATAATGGGGGCTCTAGGAAACAGGTGCTGCGGCGTGATGGACTGACCTATGGTGGGGAAACCTGGGTGTCTGGGATAAGGGGGATATTTTCAGGGCGTTCCTATCTCTCTGCAAGACTCAGTTTCCCCGTCCGTGTTCTAGTGCAGGGCTCCCCTTCTCACAGTCAGTAGCATCATGTTGGGGAAAGGAGCCTTTGCTTTATCCTAGAAGAGGGTTACCATGGAAACAGTCTTGGCTCGAGCTTAGAGAGCATCCAGCCCTTTGTTAGACCGGGGGCCTGCCTTTGGCTATCTCTTCCCCAGCTGCCTGAGGTCTGACTATGTAGGGACCAGTGGCTGATGCGGGGTGGGGTGGGGCGTCATTCTGGCTGTACTTTTCCCCCAGCTCCTCCCCAAAGTGCTGTTTGCGTCACCAACTTGTGAAGCTCTGGAGGACAGGCAGTGTAGCCGGAAGATCAGGCCCCAGGGCACTCGACCTAGGGGCATATTCCCAACTCACGTGGCCTTAGGGCCGGGACCTCTCCCTTTTCCATTCCCCTGGCCCTGGCTTTTCCTGCGCTCCTCTCTGTGGTGATAAGCAGGCTGGGCGCTGCTACTCGCTAGCGCCCACGAGGACAGGATGTGGGCCCGGCGGGTGCACGTCGTAGTCCTCAGCTTGGCCACAGGTGAACATCCTCGGGTCTTTCCTCGGGTCCCACAACCCAGTACGGGACAGCAGCATACGGCGGGCTGAGAGGGGCCGCAGTATTTCTGCTGACCCCGGGCTTTAACCTGCAGCCTGGCCCGGAGCCACCGGGAAGGCACGCAAGGACTCTCGGAAATGAGCTCGACCTCCAACAGCGGGTGGCCAGGCTCAGCTGGCGAGTGCTGGTCCTTTCGCGTGGCCACCCGCCCTTGACTGGCACAGCTAGGACTATCTCCAAGGCCATTGCTGCCTAAGATGCGGGACGCCGCCAGGGGGCGCTGCGAGTGTCGCTGTTCCTTCAGTGAGCGCGGCCGCAGAACGCACAGGTGCTGGGGTGCTTGGCGCTGGTTCGCAGAGAGCTGAAGCGCAGGCCCTAGAACTTTCCACCCGGAGGTCACACGCTCTGCTGACAGCAGATCTCGGCTCCAGAACACAAGGCTGGCACGCCCTAGGTTTCAGTACATTGCAGGATGCGGACCCTGCAGTCCACTGCCCCGCCCAGCAAGGGTTCCGATATCTCGGTTCTGCTCTTTCCCAGCTGTGAGACTTGAGCAAGTTTGTGCCTGGTTTCCTGCCTTGTGAGACGAGATTGCTGCGAGTAGAGGTCGCACAGGGTTGCAACGGGGAAACCTAGATCACTCCCAGATACATGTTCCCGACCATCACAGCGCAGTTGACTGGTGTGGGTCTGGTGGATTTGGCGAAAAACAGGTCGCTGAGCAGGTGGCATCTTGTCCTGGCAGGTGCTTACGAGGCCCAAAAGACATTTGGATCAAACTTTCTCCTTGTGGGAAGACAAGACCAATGAAAAGCTCCACTAGGTTGATTTGGGAGGCAAATTCAGTGCTAGGCCATTCTCTTTGTCCCAGAAAAGACAGCCATCCTTGGTGTACCTGGCTATCCTCCTGCTTTATACAGTCCATGATCCTTTGTAAGCTGCCTCCCTGAGTGCAGGTGTGGTGGGTAGCATTCCGTAGCAAGCGTGTGCCTTCAGAGTAAGGACTGCAGCCGTGGGATGCGGGGCTTGTGAGCTGTTGCCTAACATACTATGAAAGAGGGCCTGCAGCTGAACCAGCTCAGGTTTGTGGTCCAGAGGCGTGTAGGAGGAAGAGAGCCCAGCCGGAGTTGATTGTGAGGTACCTACACCACCAGGTTCATTTCTGCACATGGAAAACCGATACATCCACATCATGTCTTAAATGGTGACAACTATGAAGATGAACAGTGGGTAGGGCTGGGGGACCCTGTTAGAAAGAAATAAAAGGTCAGGGAAGACTGTCCGAGACAGATCTGCTAGGACAAAGGATGGGAAGTGGTTTGCCTATGGGGAGTCAATAGTAACTGAGGAGGACTCGGGGCAGGGCTGTGCTCCAGTGTCGCTTCCCTTCTGGCCAAGGCAGGCACGCCCAGCAACACTTTTGCAAACCCTCAGCTTTCACAACTGGAAGCCGGGTCAACCCTTTCTGATCACACGGGGGCAGCAGAAGACGCAGCTGTGAGAGGTACAGGTGGCAGCCCAGCGGGACTCTTCCAAAAGCCAGGCTGAACACCGCAGAGCACCCTCTGTACTCAATGCTGCGCCTTTACTTCCGTCCCCCTGAGGGGCATCTCTCTGAACCTCAGTGCCTTCACCTGGGAAATGGGAGCAATCAGATCTTATCTTAGAGAACAGAATATTGCGTGCTTAGTAACAGTGTGCTTTCTCAGATTTGTGACTGTGGACAACTCATCTGGCCGGAGTCTTTTCCTCAAGTGAAAAACCTGGATGAGAATGGACCTAGAGTGTGGGATTTGGGGGCAAGATCAATGCTACCAAAGCACAGTGCCTACTAGGTACCCAGCATGTAGGCTGTAGCTCTTGACAGTTAGAATAGTGGAGTCATTTGTGACTTGGGGCTGAGAGCAGAACGTGACCCATGTTTAGATGCTCATGCCGGAAGCTTGCCAGGAGGGACGATTTATTCATCTGGTTCTCATTAGGACAGGTAGTCAAGATCCTCCAGGACTGCTCATTTGACAGAGGGGGACACTGGAGACCAGAGAGGGTGGCAGCTCCAGGCCTGGGATTCCCATCTGATTCCTGTAAGTAGATCATCCTGCCCAGTTGCAGGACTTTCCCTTGGTGGAGGGTTCTCAGGCTGTCCCTTTTCGATACTGAAGGCTCCTGTGTCAGGCTGTGAGAGAAGCAAGAGCTCTGAGTACCAGACCCTTGAAGGGGCATCCTCCTGAGAGCTATGAGACCTTCTCATGGAAGCCAGTTCTTCCAAGGTCCAGGACACTGATGTTTGTGGTGGGTGTGGGGTGGATTCCAGAGGGTAGCAGCCCTGGGGCAGGGGGAGGGGAGGGGAGGTGTGGTGAGAGAGGGGTGCTCAACCTTTCCCCTGGGAGTGAACCTCAGCTGTACTTTTTGCGGAAGCATGTTCCCCTCTTTCCTCCAGCCCTTGAGCAATGCCCACAGCTGGATAAGTGTAATAGCCCCGAGCCTTGGACACCCCCTACGTCTCCAGGGTTATTTTCCTTGTGGTGAAGGTGGTATTTATAGTGAAAACAGCCATTGAAGCAAATCGCAAAAATAATGTCAGTTTCCACTTTTGACAAAAATGGGAAGGCAGGTGGCTTCTTGTCTGCGATAAGCGCATCTGCTTCTGCAGTAATTACTATCTGAGATAATTATGAAAAAGAATTTAAATACTCAGGGCATGCGCGGGGCCAGGACAGCGTTCTTTCTCCTTAGTCCTAATCTCTCCTGCAAGTTGGAGTCTTGTCCCAACCGGGACAGTGCTGGGAGGGCCGAGAGGCAGGGGTGGGGTGGGGGACGAGCCAGGCTGGGCAATTGCCCCTCTTCTGGCGTTTCCAGGCCTCAGGGTCCTGATCTGTAAGCTAGTGGAGCCTGGTGAGGAAATAAAGCAGGTGAGGGCCAGGAGCCTGGAATACTGTGCATGGCCATAGCCAGGTTTCAGCGATAGGCTCCTTCTTTCCTTCGGGGAGCAAGGGAGACTCTGAAACCCTCCCCAAAACTTTGGCACTCCCAAAATAGAGGGGGAGCTCACTCTCAGGATATAGAAGTCACAGCACGTCCAGCCTTAGGGAATCCTGGTCTTGGTCTGGGGTGGTGATGGGGTCAGGCTAGAGTTGAACCAAGAGCCCAGGGCAGGAAGCTGAGTCCAGTCTGGGAGTACGGACCAGCTTTCTTGTCCCAGCTCAGCAGCTCTGGATGGACCAGAGTAGGTAACCCTTGCCCCTAAAGGGTCCGAGCAGCCCCTGGGTGACCATGTGGCAAGAAGAGGGCATCCTGACAACTATGTTCTGAGACTGGATTGAAGGGTGCCAGGAGCCAGGGGTGCCCAGTTTTGGTGGGTCTGTGTCAGTAGCTTAGCCAGTAAGACACAAAGGACAAAGCGGGGGGGAGAGCTTTGCTCAGACTGACCATTCCTTTGGCTGAACCTGGGCCTCGTGATAACCACAGGGCCATAATGGGCAGGAAGGAGGAGGGGGGGCTAGCCAAGGAAACAGGGAACAGGGCCTTGTGACTCAACAGAACAGGACAAGACAGGTGCTCCAGTTTTGCCTGGCTCTGCCCTGAGTCACTGTCTGGCTGCACACAAGACAACATCTAACTTGGATCTCTTGGAACCCTCCATGCAGTGGAGTGCTGGGCTGCGGAAAGGAATCCCAATGGCTTAAATAAGGCAGGAATGCTATCTTTCTCATATTAAAACTTTCCAGTATGGGCTGGACAGAGGGAACCGGCTTCCTTCTAGCTGCTGGTTCTACCAAACCAAGGACGATGCCCAATACGGCCGCCAGGTTTCCAGTCCTCATGTTCTACATTAGCAGGTCAAAGGAGGACAAAAGGAAAAGGAGCCAAGTGGAGGTATCAGTTATATCCCTAGAAAGGCTCCTGGAAGCCGGCGGGGCACTTTTGCTTACATCCGAATGTTTGGAGGGATGGTCACAGGTCACTCCCAGATGCGAGATTGAAGGTCCATTGCCACCTGAAGTGGAGGACAGGGCTGGAGCCTGCATGTGACTCTGCCAGAATGCAACCTCAGGCTTTTCTGTGTAGACTGGGGATGTGAGAGGAATGGACTGGTACAGCTGCCACGTTCTAGGTTCCTAAAACAGCAAACACGCTATACAGACTGAGGAGCAAGGCACCGCGCAGCACTGGGACCCCCTTTTGGGGATGGCAGTCCCCTTGATGGTAGCCTCCCTGGCCATGGGCTGCTCCTTCTGTTTCTTGTGGAATCCACTGATCTTCAGCCTGCCTGGGGCGCAGGAGGGGCACCCAGGAATGCCTGACCTGTGGATGGAGCCTTGCTCTATGAAGACTCTAGAGGGCAGGCTCTACCTGGAACCTGGGCTGTAGGAAAGCAGCTGCCGTTGGGGCTACCCCGGTGAGTGGGAAGGGAGTTTAGCTCTTATTCTAGGTTCAAGTTCTTCGTAAGACTCTAGTGTGGGCTCTGAGCACATCACTAAGCAGGAAGTGAAGTAGGGTGACAGCAGAGGTTGCCAGTCAGTGACTCACTGGCCAGGGGCTTTCTGGGAAGGCACAGCCTGAGCAGAGACCTGTGAGACGAAAGGAGGGCAATCAAGCCTTGGATCAAGGTGTTCCAGAGCACAGCTTATGCAAAGGCCCTGTGGCAGCCTTGCCTGGTGTGTCAAAGGGAAGAGAAGGTGGAACGTGCCGGCAGAAGCCGGAGGCGGTAGGACCTGAGAGAGTGGAAATAACGCCATAGACCTCCAAGCCACGCATCTCTCTCCTGAGGCCCAGTGGCTTCCCTGCAGCCACAGTTCCTACTCAAGCCTCCTCTTCTTCCAGCTGATTCCGTTCTTGCCTCAAAGACTACCAACCCCTTTCCCACGCTGGCTTAGATTGTGGTATAATCCTGTAGTCCAGGCATCCAGAAAGACAGTGTAGACACTAGCTGTATGCGTAGACACAGCCCCCATAATGTAGGTGCTCAGTGCTAGAGCGTAGACTCAAACACTGGAGCGTAAATGCCAAGCCTTGGAGTGTAGACACAACACCCTGCAATGCAGATGCCCCGCTTCTGTCCCTGAGCAGAGGTAGAGATAGAGTTAAGGATACTCGTGGCTTTGTGGTTCTGTAGCTGGGAGGGGATCGGGCGCTGGTGGGTGCCCATTGCTCTGGTCACTTGGCTCTGGAGTTGGTCCCCCAATACTCTTCTCTGTTGATACAGTACCCATACTCTTGAGGATGGGGGCCACATTGCCTTGGGTTGAACAAAGCAAGGGGCAGGTGTGAGGTCTGTCGGGATGCCGACAATGAAGGGAACAGTGCCCTTGCGTGCCAGGCCCCATGCCTAGCTTCAACCTGAGCAGCATCCCTCCAGGTTCCCAGCAATAGGATCCCCGGTTGAAACTGAAGCTCAGGAAATGGAGCCTTAAAGCTTGGATCCAGAAGGACAAATTGGAACCTACAGGACATAAGACAAGATGACATCCCAGTGTACTTAGTCACCCTATCCTGTCTCTCGGGTTCTGCCAATGGTCAGGCCCTATGTAGAGAAGTTCCCACCTCGTGGTGAAGCTAGAAACAGAGCAGAAAGACAACATATCCCACACACAGCCCCTCTGTGGCACAGCCAGGCTCTAACATGCCACTGCCTACTCACACCGAGACAGTCTAGGTGGAGCTGGGAAGAAGGCTGCCTTCTATACCTAACTAAGTACAAGGTGGGGAAACCGAGGCAGCTATGTGTGGTAGTTGGAAGCTGTTGATAGTCACAGTGGGAACAGCTCAAAGTCAATACTGAAGGCATTCTTGGAGCTGTGGGGTACCCCTAGAAACCCAAAGAGGTGATCACTCACCCAGGTTCACACATCCTGCAGACAGGCCCAACGGGCCTCCTCCCTGATATGCTGGGGTACGGAGAGGAGGCTGCCAAGGAGAAGGAAGGAGAGAGGCTCCATCTTCCAGGCAGACTCCTCATGGCTGGCAATCACGTCATCGGCTGTGACACCACCACCCCCGGAGTCACCGACCTGTCCTTCATGACCTCATCTCTTGGCTGGGCCCCAGCACAGTGCCTACTGCCTGGAATCAATACCTCTTGGCAGCAACCGAAGTCCCCTTGTCTTCCTGCCCCACATCCCAGCACATCGACCCACAGGCCAGCTCCTGCTCAGCTAGGAGCCCATGGGAAGTCAGCAGAGCCACTGTCCTTACCTACTGCCCTGAGCCCTTCTGGTGGAGGATGGAGCCTCCACTCAAAACTGGCCTCTTTTCCCTTCTCTCCAGGCCACGGGGCTTGGTCCGTTGTGCTCGGACTTTCCAGGTCTTCCAGGCAACCCAGCTTTAGTGTCCCCATCCTGCCCCCAGCTCTTCCTTACCCTACCAGTGGTCCTCACGACATGATACCATTGGGAATGGAGTGAGGAGGAAGATCAGGGTGGGCACTGGCTGATAGTCAGCTGTGGTCTCTCTTGCAGAGTGAGCCGGAAGGCTCTCTCCACTATGATTATTTGCAGCCAGGGCTGGTTCCTGGAAAAGAAAATGGGACTGACTGTGTTCTTGAAAGCGGGTCAGAAGGGACCTGAGGGTGGACACTGTGACTCTCTTAATCAACAGAGCACATGACGGTTTGAATCAGGAGAACAGCAGACTCACACCCCTCTCTGAACCTCAGTTTCCCCAGCGGTACAATGGGAAAGACTTTAAAGAGTGTGTGTGGTAAAGGATGGAGACCTGGGTCCCGTGTGCAGCAGAGACTGGGGTCCTGTCTTCTGAGCCCACTGGTGACTTCATTTTGTCTTCATGGTGATTGCACGACTAGGAAAGAGAACTTTTCCTTTCCCATTTACATCTAGGCAAACTACTTGCCTAGAGGCTGCAGAACTCATGGGTTAGTGCGGAAAGTCCTCGTGTGGAATCTGCTGTGCTCTGACTAGGAACTTGGGGGTGTGTGTGTGATGGCTGTAATTAGTCTTCTCTTTGAGTTTTGAGACAGCCTGGGGCAAGCCCATCTCCAGAGACCTCTCTCTTACTCATAAGGCACAATACACACTTGGTTCTCTCCATTTGTCAATGGTTCATTGGGATGGAGGGTTGGGGCATAGAGCTGTGTCTCCGGAAACTTCTGGTCGGTGGGGACTGAAAGCCCAGGTTGAGGAGAGAAGTAGAGGCTGGTAAGGAACTGAGGCTGAGTCACTGAGCTGTCCCCCTCCCAGGGAAGATGAACCTATGCTCAAGGCTGGGAGAAGACAGCTTCGGTAAGATGGGCATTATCTGAAGTCATGAAATGGCCTTGTCACATGCAGGAAACCTATGAAGAAAAAGAAATGGAAATAAAGTCAGCTTTGGGAGGAAGGAGCACTGGGAAGGAGGAGCTCTGAGAGTAAGGAGCACTGAGAGGGAGGAACACTGGGATGGAGGAGCACTAGGAGGTAGGATCATTGGGAGGTAGGACCATTGGGAAGGAGGACCATTGGGAGGGAGGATCACTGGGAAGAATTGGACTACTTGGCTTCAGAGGCCCAGACACAAGCATTTGTAGGGCTGCTGCAATATGGTTGTGACTGGGAGAGGTGGGCAAGCCTATGGGCTGGGATCTTCTCTGCATATGGTCTGACTGGAGGAGGGAGTAGCTCTGGCTGAGTAGGGGTTTTCTCCAGTCCTAGTCTCTGGGAGAGAAACGGGCTACCTTGGAAGACACGTTTTTCCCTCAATACAGCCATGTACCCACTAATGGATTAATCTTCTATCTCTCCACCCATCACTCCTACCTACCCACCTATATCCACTCATTCACCCACCTATCTACCTGTGCATGTATCTACTGGTGAACCCACCCATGCATTCATATGACCTCCCAGCCACCCATTTACTTGTAACATACCCACCTGCCCACCCATGCATTCATGCATGCACCCATACCTCTATCCACCTGTCCATGAATGCCATGCATCCACACCCCACCCATCTGTGCACACATGCATGCATGTATCCAGATGTTTAGTAGAAGGTTGGGGACTGTTGTAGAAGCAGACACTATTGCTATTGCAAGAAGGACCCACCAATTGGGAGCTTGCGCAGACAATAAGCATCCACCCAGGGGGATGAAAAGTAAGGTGGACATACTGCTGGCCAAGACAGGAGTGAGGTGTAAGACAGGGCGACGTTGGTGACTGTGTGAAAGGAAAGGGCGGGGCAGTCCCCAACTTCAGGCTGTTGTTGGAATAGACTCCAAACCCAAGCCTCACGAGCTACCTAGAGCAGCTATGCATGAGGTCATATGGTTCACCATCCAGCTGGCACTGGTGGTAACACGGCCAGAAGGAGGCCTGAGGCAATGCGCAGCATGTTCTTGTCAGAGGATGGAAAGGCAACAGGTGAGTAGGGCTGGTCCACCCTAATCCCTCAAAGGAGGTGATTGCTCCCGGCTTCAGGTGTCAGGTGCACGTATGTGCTAGCGTGTTGCAAGTCCTGGGCCTCTACTGGATTTGACCAACACCTACTTTGCCTCCCTCCCCCCCGTCCTTCTTTCTCTTTACTTTCTCTTCCCCTCCCTCTTCCTCCCTCCTCTCTCTCTCTTTCCTCTCCCTTTCTTCCATCCCTTCCTTCTCGCCTTCCTCCCTCCCTTTTGTTTTTTTTCTGAGGCAGGGTCTCACTTTGTAACTCAGTCAGGCCTAGAAGTCCAGTCCCCCTGCCTCAGCCTCCTGATGCTGGGATCATGCAGCCCACCATTGCCTCCCAGTTTGTCTTCTGAGGGAAGATCACCGTTTAGGTGAGGGGAAGACAAGAGAATTGTCGCCCCATGCTTTAGGGCACATGTGACCAACATGGTCAGTTAGAGAAGAGCCTGCCTTGGCTGGACCAGTGACCTGGGATAATTACGTGACTAAGACAAAACAGTGAGGGTACTCTTGAGAGTGCTATGCTTGGTGGCCATCTTGCCTTCCATGGGTGGAAGAGAAGTCTGGGGCGACTTGGAGGCAACACTAGCAAAAGACGCAGGCTCCTGGGGAAGTGCCAGTGCCTTCACACCTCCCTTCTTCAAGTTTTAGACCCCTTTGTGTCCAAACAATCCTGGGGGGATATCGAGGCCCGGGGTCACCTTGTGATTGGCTCAAATCTCTTGCACGGCTTGGTCAATGTTCACAGCCTGGAGTGGCAGCCTGAGGGCAGACAGACTGCCACCATCTCACAGTGTTTGCAAGGCTTCAATGTAGCCAAGTGCCTCAGTCTACCTCCCAACCCCGGAATTCCCCTCCTGAGGCTCCCTACACCCAGTCTGACCTCAAGTTCAGAGGTTGCTAGGGCCCCTGGTCACCTGTCATCAGTGGACCAGTAAGAAGTACACAGGAATCTGACCACCAAAGAAGTGGGCCAGACACTGTGTTCTTGATTGCAGTGGCAGACACTGAGACCAAGGGCTTCTGGGAGGGGACTCAGACCAGGCAGGCTGCCGGGTGGTGGGTAGTGTCCTGTCCTGTCAAGCCTCTGAGAAAGGAGGTGGTCTCTTGGAGCTGTCCAGCTGTTCCCTGGCCACCTTTCCTGGAGGAAGTCATTTGTGCTTTCAAGAAAGGGTTCTGATCAGAGGGCAGCTTGAGGAGGGAACTGGTGCGGTCCCCATTATTCCTTTGTGCTCTGAATGAAATTCCTCTTCCCTGCATGCCTTTCGGGGGAATAAAAACACAGAAACCATGAAGGGGTAAGGAACCTGGGAGATGGATTGACCGTGATAATATCAAAGCGTTCATTTCTGAGCTCATTACGGAGCTGTCAGGGGTCCGGAGGACTTGCCGTAAGCCATAAATAACCCATTTTAATAACGGGGACTTTGATTCCTCTCTGGGGGCTGAAACACTTCTTGGGATTCGGGTGGCAACTTGTCAGGGCGCCAGCACGGGGCTTCTTGGGCACTTATTAAGGGATTACATCTTCTGGGCATGTGCAGGTCTTCATGGTCCACTGGGAAAGCCGCACCAACAATGCCGTGACCCACAGAAACGGACTGTTAGTGGGAAACAAACCCCCTCCCGCCTCAAGTTCATTGTTTGCCAGTTTCGCCCTGAATTTGGTCGAAAGCTATTAATTATTTTCTTCATCTACCCGGCTTTCCAGCAGCGCTGTGAGTCATGGGTAAGTCCAGGGTCAGTGGTGGGATTTCAATGTCTCAGGAAACAGTGGCCCAGCCAGAGACACCTTTGGGCCCCACCAGGTTTCCTCTGAGATGTACCTCTGAATACCCAGGTTCTCATCTTGGCTCTGATCTGCTGTGTGGCCATGATCCCGTCCCCACTCTGAGAGGGAACATGATAAGCACGGTGGCTCCATGGCTGTCAATTTTTCACACAAATAGGGATGACGACACCCTTTCCATACAAGAGGCGCATAGCTCCTCCAGAGCCAATCAATATTTGTTAAGGCAGCTGTGTGCCTGGTCCTGCTCTGGAAACTGAAGACCAAGCACAGATCAGATGGATACTCTCCGTGCGGCTGCCTGGGCCCTGGAGGGTACATGCTGTACGTTGACATCCGTGTTCCCTGCATCCCTGACCAGTTCCTGCATCTCAGGACTGGGACTCAGGTTTGGTCTGAGCTGCCACATGCCCAGGTAAACGATTGCATTTCTCAGCCTTCCTTGCGGCTGTAAGCGGCAGATGAGTGCTGCCCAGTGAGTTCTAAGCAAAAGTTGCTAGAAGGGCTTCGCATAGGATCTTTTTGTTAAAAAGCATTGTCTTCATATTTGCTGTTCTTTCTAGCTAGGATGCGGATGTGATGGCTGGAACTCTGCAGCTGTCTTAGAACATGGAACACCCGGAAGAAAGCAGAGTCAGGCGGAGTGGAGTCCATGACCCTGACCATCTGCTGGAGCTACCCGAGCCCAGCTTTTGTAGATTCTGGCTTCATATATATATATATATATATATATATATATATATATATATATATATATATATATATATAGAGAGAGAGAGAGAGAGAGAGAGAGAGAAAGAGAGAACCAGGGCACAAAGCTAAGAAGAAATCTGACCCCGCAGAACATGCGCAGGCGCGTGTGCATGCGCAGTCACACCTCGCTGTTGGCACAGCTTTACAAATCCATCTGCAGTTTGGGCTTTGATCATCCTACTGTCCACAGATTATAAAAGGAGAGACACCAGAGCTGCTGTGATTGCCACTCTTCCCAGAGACAGTCATGGGTGTTTCGTGTCACTGATTTTTGACTCTCACAAGTGGGATTCTCTCCAGTTCTTGGAGTAGAGTTCTTGGAGTAGAGTGGGCTCTTGATGCCTGTTGGCCGATTGCTCCTGAAGTCTATGGTCCCCCAGTCCTCTCTGGATAACCCACGTTCATGTGCAATTACTTTGCCCTTGTGCCTGGGTGTGCCTCACCCATGCCAGGGACACCTTATGTAAATCCTACAACCCATCCCGGTCTCCAAGGGTGCCACAGACCCACCTATCCCACGGCGGGACCCCTTTCTCCATCCATCTCCTCTGGACCACTCTATCCGTTCTTTCTCCTGGACTTGTGCTTTGAACACACCCAGCTGTCCTGCATCTGAAAGAAAAACTTAAACCCTCTTCTATTTTCCCCACTCATGGACAGACTTCTCAAAAGCCAAGTCACACATTGCTGCCTCCACCTGGGCATTGTCCAGAGTTTGGATTCATTGTGAGACCCAGGACTGTCGGCAGTCCTTAGAGCCCTCGGGTTATCATACATTCATTCAACCTGTGGGCCCTGGTCATTTGCATTAGTCTGCTGGACACAGGTGTCTAGGGCAGAGTCTTGCCTTCATGGAGTACTTGAGTGGACACGTGTACAATGGGCCTCGTGTCCACGCCATGGGAAAAAACATGGCAGAGTGAAGGAAAGCAGACGAGGACACCTCTCCAATAGGCTTGAGGAATGAAGGGTGGAACTTGGGGACTCTTGAAGGGAATGCATTCCCAACAGTGGGGACAGCAGGTGCAAAGGCACGCCGGTGGGCTAGGCATGGGAAGACCAAATGGCTGAGACTCAGCAGGGAGGGGGGTGGTTGGAGAGGTGGCAGTGGTGGGGTGCTCACCGATCTTCAGGGCATCAAAGGCAGCTGGAAAGTTCGGCGTCTTACTCAGAGAACGATGGGACACGGAGGGGGTTATCTGAGGATTCTCTGGCACTTAGAACAAGGACGGCAGGAATGGGGGGTCGCTGGGAGGATGTAGAGCCTTGAGACAATGGCCACTCTCTGCCCCAGCAGTCCTCTTTGGACTGTCCATTTTCCTCTGCGGCTCCTCAGCTCTTTGCTCTCCCGCTCTTCCCCTCAGCTGGCCCAGAGGCTCTCCTCTTCATCCTCCCTGGCCTCCCCACCTCCAGTCTCTCTTGCTGGAGAGATTCAGATTTACCCACCAGCACAGATATTCCTCAATGTCCAGACTCCTTACTGAGTGGGTGGCTCCTTCTTCACCCCTTCATACCCACAGCCTGGCTTGCATCTCTCCTCCCGTGCCAGCGTACAGTGCTATCCTTGCCCCCATTATCAGTACACTGGTAAGAAACTTGGGGGACATTTCTATGTCCCACCCATCTGGTGAATGCTGGTGTGTCCTCGAATGTGTTATTTGGAATCTGTGGGAGCCCAAGCACCAAGGGCATTGACTTACTTTTACCTAACAGAATCAGGAATTGAATGGGATATGAGGACTTGGGGGCTCAACAAAGACACCAGGGACCCAGCATTTCCCATCCTCCGGTGGAGTTTCCTCAGCGTGTTTACTGTTCCTTTTTAGGGTTGATTCTTGGTCTCAAAAAGATTTCCAAGCAGCAACCACCACATAGACTCAAACTAGGAAGTGCAAGAATGGGGTGCAAAGGGGTTTTCTCAGTACTCTTCCGTTATCTGTGTAGACCCCTGTTCCCAGAAGCCTCCATCACAATCCCTCATGGTCACTCCTTAGCCAGCGACAGACAGATGATCACGAGAGGAGCATCACTATTTGTGCGCCTAGTGTCAGGCATCCCCTGGGACTATGTGATGAAAAATGAGAGTCCTGATAGCAGGGAGAAGCATGGCTGTTGCACGGACACCAGCCAGATGGATTACTAGGGTGATGTCTCCAGGAACATCTTCTCACTGGGGGGCGGGGGGGCTAGAGCTTGACCCTGGACCACACTGGAGTCACCATGGGCCCGGGGATCAGCATTTCACAGCCACCATCCTGAGTGCTCAACCTTCATCAGAAGGTAGGACTATCGTTCCATTTACAGAGTGAGAAATAGGTTCAGAGCGGAGATGGAGAGGGATGACCCTGCAGGGGGCTCCCCTGCATTTCTGCAGAGTAGCCACTGAACAGTGGATATCTAGGGGGTGCCCCAAAGACTGGCTTTTGATTTAAATTCCCTCCTGGCTATCGACAGCTGAGATTGGTCCCGGGTTGCAGGCTGCAAGCAGCGGGCAGCAGACAGACAGATGGTTTCAAAATGTCTGAACCTGAGTTTGCCACTTTCTGGCCTGGATGAGGGGCCCTGATTAAGAATCTACCACCAGAAATGCAATTACTGCCTTGGGAGGGGCCTGGCAGGGCAGGGAAAATATTCACCTGCCTATCATTTCTTGGAAATCACTCGGCTGAGAATGAGGAACAATGCCCTAGAGATTTGGCCTGCCCAATGAGACCCATGCCACATAGTCCCTTCTAGGGTTTACTGGATTCTGGGCACTGGGGTGTCTAGAGACACTGTCCAGGCAGTAGCCCCATTCAGACATGAACACTAGACACTGGTCATGCTGGTGACATGCTTTCTCGTTCTTCCATCTTTGGCACAATGTTTCCACACACGGACTCATGCTCTCACACCCTGATACCAGCTGACCTTCCAGTCAGTCTCACAGAACTCCCATCACACAGCTCCTGCACATACACGGTGCCCACACTCTTCCCTGCAACTTTCATTTCATCTCCTGTTCTCTATGTCCTGTTAGCATGTGTGCACACGTGTAGGCAGGGGCACATGCAATAGATATGTGCATGTATGTGGAGGCCAGAGGTTGATGTCCTGTTTCTTCTATTGCTTTTTACCTTCCTATTTTTTTTTTCAGCAAAGTCTGCTGCTAAACTCAGAGCTCCCCAGTGGGCTAGACTGGAAGAGAGCAAGAAGAGCTGCCTTTCCCCAGCACCCATCCCAGAGCTGGGGACACAGGTGCGCACTCCTGTGGTGGGTGCTGGGGATCTGAACTCAGGTCCTCCTGAGTGCACAGCAAGTACTTTGAGCATCTCCCTATCTCTCGTACTCTCTCACTAGGAAGTTCCTAAACATTTCCTTTCTGTAGCAAGACACGCTCCCCCAACACCTGAGCCATCGGTCTCCACTCACCCACACACTGACCTCCGTCCATCTGTGTGTGCACCCACAGATGCTCCCTTCCTCTGTTTGCCTCAGAGGCTACTCGCTTCTGCACGGAGATCGCAGGCAGCCACACTTCTCATCTCCCCACATGTGCACACTCCTGCCCCAGACCTGCTTACTGCACCTATGTATAAAGCACGTGTGTGCATCCACACCTGCAAGCCCTCCACCTCCCTAGATAGCTCTGAGACACAGAGAGCCCCCGAGACAATTGTTGCTCTCTCCCCATCTCTGCAGAAACATCTTAGGGTGGAGGCCTATGACCCAGAGAGAGAAGAGAAAGCCATAAGAAGTCCATAGTGAGCCCTTACAGAGAACTAGCCTGGTATAGGAGTGAACCCCTACACACCACTGCTATGGAAGCAAGTGCTGACTTAACGCCTCAATAGAGAATGAAGGGGCCAGCAACCCATCCTGTAAAAGATGGGGCTGGAGGATGGGTCCGGTGGGGCCTTTAGCCATGTGCTCTAGGGTCCTGGACTGGCAGGGGATGGAGAGGCTGGGCAGGTCCAGGAAAGGGGCAGAAGGGGCAGGTGAGGGTGGGGCTGCCGGCCTAGAGGGTGAGGGCTGTCTCGCCGCAGCTGCCATAACTCAGTCGGGATGGACAGGTTCTTTTCTCCTACCTGATTTACTGCCTGCTTTGGAGGGGTGAGGCCCATTCTTTGAACTTCAAAAGGACAGGGAATGAGCTTATGCTGTGGTGGCAGCCCAGAGGTTTGGGGGCTGGCAGTGCACAGCCTGAGACACCACTGGCCCTGGTCTCTGGCCACTGGTGGAGCCTTGTTCAGCTCAACCCTCTCATCTGCGGCAAGTGGTCCCCATGCCGGCCTCAGAGAGGATCATAGAGCATCAGGTCCCTTGGCACATTCTAGAGCTGAAGGCTATGACATGGGGTCTATCCTAGTCTGGCAGCCCAGTCACCTCTGCAGGAATGGGGGAACGCCTCTTATGCTTTTAGGGACATTCATTTGTTCACACCCATCATCCCTCATTGTCTCCATGAGGGACCCCTTCTCATTTAAGTTCTTCCCCATTTTGCAGATGGATACATTGAGACATTAGTTGGTCCCAGTCACCCAGAGGGGCTGGGAGCCTCAGCCCTTGGTATCTCTTTGAAGCTGACCCACAGTCTGTGTACCTGGGCTAGGAGCCAAGACAGAATGCATTTGCTATTTTCATGTGTTTTTGCTGAGGGGCTCTGCCAGGAGTCAGTTTTCAGAGGCCTCAATTTCCTCATCTGTGGGGGGCTGCATGCTCACCCTCTCAAACTGGAAGACTCCCAAGCCCCATGTAGCAGGCAGCCTTAGAGCCCAGTCAACCTGCAGGTTTTCTTCCTGTATGTGGCTTTTCCTATTAAGGTCCAGCTTTACACCTTCTGTTTTGCTGCTGGGGCTGGCACCTGGAGCTTTGTGGCTACTGGGCAAGCCCTCCATCACAGAGCCACACCCCAGCCCCTCTACCTTCTCTTGAAGAATCAGAAACCATGGTCATCCCAGCGTCTCCTTCTGTAAATGGCAGACAGAAATGGGGAGTGATTCTCTTACATAGAGGGCATGTTCTGTGTCCCCTTTCCCCCTGCCAGTGCCCTCCACCTGGTCCCGAGTTGCCTGGATTGTGACCCCTAATTCACCTGACATAAACCGCATTGGAATCCTTCCATACCTGCTGTGTGACCTTGGGCAAGTTATGTAGCATCTCTGAGCCTCAGAGTGAATTGGAGAATGTGTGTGAAAGAGGGCTCGGCACAAGCCTTGGCGGACTGACTGTGAGGCAGTGGCCTGGTTATCTGCAGCTGAGCTTGGTGAGCTCAGGGACCCACCTTCATGCTTGTCAGACGGAGGCTGTAGATTCGGGGAGAGGGACTGGTAAGTCGGACTGAGTCAGGGAAAAGCCCTCATTTTGGCGCTTTGTCTCTGGCCTGGGTGACCTCTCAGGCCCCATTTTTGCTGGTGTTGCCGCTTTAAGCCTGGGGTAGGTGGTTATTCCATCTAGGGAGCTCCTGCAGGGAAGTGCCTGACGTGTAGTTGTTGCTTGGGGAGCCAGAAAGGGAAGGTTGGGCCCTAAGAGGACCTGCTGGGACCAGAAATAGGTGTGGTCTGGGAATGGCCCTTCCCAAAGGGAGACAAAGAGTACCTGTCAGCTCACAGCTAATCTGGGAGGGGGCAGGGCGGCAAGGGGGACTGAGGGTAAGAAAACTGGGACCAAACCATGAACTCTGTCTCTGAAGCTACTTTGGCACTAAAGGACGTGACTGCTGTAATGGCCTTCCTTTTGGGTTGATAGATAGGCTGTGTTGAATGTGTTCCCGGGTTGGGGCAGTCTGGTGCTTGACGAGGTTGGATCTGGATTCGAAGCTTGCCTTACATTGCCTGCTGTATGAGAGCCCCTGCTCTGGATTCGCGAAGACTAGGGGCCGGTCTATAGCTCCACCCCTGCGTGGACCAAGGAGTTTTTGTGCACTGCCACCCCACTTGGTTTCCACATTCCCAAAGCTCAGGGAGTCACACGCTCTAGAAGTTTCCTTTTAGCCAAGGTGTGTCCTGGTTCATTGTCTTCAAAGTCAAAGGCGGTTCTCAGAGGACGGTGTGAAGGCAGTCACCTCAGCACCCACCTCCAGTGGTGGTGGGAAGCCGGAGGGCTTGAGTCTGGAACAGAGATCCTCTCTGTGTCTTTGGGGGTGGAGGTGACTGCAGTTTCTAAGGGGTGGAAGGGGACCCTCCAGGGCTTTATAAGGCTGTCGCTAGGCAGATGTGCACAGACAGAATGTTCCTGGCCCCACAGAACAGATGCCTCAGGCGGCCTGAATGTGTCTGACGTGGCAGCTGTGGTCCTGTTGGCTCACTTAGAGAGGAGCTGGTTGTAATAGAAGGTGGTCCGCAGGCAGGGGGGGGGATTGTGCACTGTCTTTCAGGAATGATTTGGGGGTCATAAATTTTCGGTGGCATGGCAGTCCTCTGAGTTTTCAGAACGCTGAAGCGTTCGGACTTGTCTTGGAGGGGAGGGCTTCACGCGGTAGTTGGTAGCACACCGGCTCTAGAAAATTGTTACTGCAAGGGGGAATTTTTTTTCCCCTTAAGGTGGAATCCTCAGATTTCATGCTCTGCTTTAACTTGTTTTATTTCACCCAGAACACAAATAAAAATAGCCCACCAAGCTATATGGAGTTAATAGAAGGGCCCTTTCTCAGGAAGAGTGGAATACTTGTTAGGAGTTTACTCTTGCTGGCCTTAGCCTGGGCGCGATGGAGTAAACCTCTTGGACCAGGTCCCTGTCCCTACTGGTCCCTGTCCAAGGATGGGAAGGGCAGTCAGTACCTTCCGATTGAATTCCTGTGATGGCACCCCTGAAATTTAGACGTTCCGCAGACTGGGAAGGATGTGACCTCCAGGGCTCCCCAGCTGAGTTTTGTGGGGCTTGCATGTCATGAGTCTGCACTCAGGGCTCAGGGGGGAAGCTTATCTCCAGCGTCCAGAGCCCTCTCCAGTCAAGTGGGGACTCAAGTGTGAGCAGGATTGCTGAGAGGGGATGCTTCTCATAGTTGGTTCTGGGGTTGACTGAAGTCTCCTAGGCATCTTGGCAGCCCTGTTTCCATGCCGACCGGTCGCCTTGCCACTCACAAGCATTTCCTCTATTCACTAGCACAGCTCTCAAAGGGTGTCAAGGGAAACGCTCTCTGCTTCAAACCGGTTCATTTGCATCAATTTGCATATCCATTAAGTTTTCTGGATTCTCCCAGAATAGGCCTGCTGACACAGTGAGTGCCTTGTCTCTCAATCAACAGGACAGGATAAAAGGGGTCTGATCTGAGTCATATTGGTAGAGGTACAGGCTGTGCTGGGACGCACAGCTGTGGCTGAGCACGGTTTGCAGGCTGGCCTGGGATGGCTCTGAGAATCCCCATACAGGGCTGGATATGTGGGGCTGGACAGCCTGGGAGGGTGGGTTCCAAATCTGCCCCTCAGCCAGAATGTCCTTTGGATGCAGGGCTCTTAGGATGAATTCCTTTGTTCTAGACCGACTGTGGGCTCTACGTTATCTCACCTCTCCTGTGAGGGAGTGTGGTACTTCTCATCTATGGATGGGAGGTGGGCACTTATTCTGCAGCTGAGTAGAGAGGCCAGTGAGAAAGAAACCCCTGAGCATGGCAGGGCTTGCATGCCTGGCCCAGAGATGGGGACAAAGTATGGAAGTGTGCTGTTTACTCAGGCTAATATGACACCACAGCACAGAGACCTATTCCTCACAGATCCACAGGGCAGGAGTTGAAAAACCAAGATGACCTCCAAGATGGCATCTTCTGAGGTCATTCCCTATGGCTGGCAGCTGCTGTCCTCCTCTCTTCAGACACCAGCAGCATGAGGGGCTGTGCTAATGAAACTTGCTTTAGTTTAGCTACTCCACAAAGTTCCTGTCTCCAGATACAGTCTTAGCTGAGGTTCTGAGGGCTGTAGTTTCGCTGCCTATCAGAGCATAACCTGTCTTAGAGTGTTGGTGGGGACAGTGAGGAGAGAAGGAAGTGGAAGCTGAGCTGGGGACACAGTGGGTCTGGAGCCCCGAGTGACGAGCTGAGGATCTGGTCCTCTTTCCTCATGGGATAGACACATGGCACGGTTCCCACGGCTGGCAGCTTCTGGATGAGAAGGGCACTTCAAACCACTGCCCTGCATCAAGTTAGGATGGAGCAGATCGGTGGTTTGGGGAACCCACAGCCTCATGATCTCTGTGGTGGTAACTGACTTGCATGTAGGCCCTTGTGAGCTGCTCAGATTCAGGGGACTTTTAAGCTTTCCACTCCGGAAAGTATCCCCGGCAGCAGGGCCTTAAGACCTGCCTGTTTGTTTGGGGTACAACGGGAGTCAGAAGTAGAAGTGAGGGTGAGTCGGGGCTGGGGAGGAGGTTAATCCATGAACGTACTGCTGAGCCAGTCACCGCTGTGTGGCATGGGGGCTGGCACCTGCCAGGTCCCCTCAGAGAAGTGTGGTGGGTGCCTCAGGATTGTTCCTCAAGAATAGAAGGTCCCCACTACTCCCGGGACAAGTGCTCATGGGCTGAACGACCTTCCTAGTTCTTTCAGGTTTGCCCCTGTATCTTGTCAATGTGGCTCAGGTCTGCTGTGTCTACCCAGGAGACAGCATTGGTGCAACATGTGAGATGTTCCAGGTTCTTCTCTTATAGAGATGGTTGTCACCACCATAGCCCGGGCAAGGATGAGAAACAGGAGACAAAAAGGCCCTGGGACACCTTCCAAGCTGTGAGAAGTGTAGAAACAATCACCGGCTTCAGGGAATCCAGGTCCTGGCCAGTGTATTTGTCAGAGTCTCTTTCACACTCGGCCCTGGTCTGTGCCAGGCTGGACACACGGCCATGGGTCTGATGTGCTTGGTCCCAGGTGAGGTATGTTGGGAAGAGGCTGTGCCAGGCACAGGACAGGGACTTGACACTTCTGCTGTGGCTGAAGGAATCTCAAAGATGGACTAGAGGGCTGGAGGCTGGGTGTGCCTGGACTCTCATCCCCTGGGTGGAGGTCTCAGGATGGAAAAAGCAGGGGCTGAGGTTAGACCTAAACCTGAGATCTGAATTCCTCCCTGGAGAGAGGCAGGCCTCGGGCTCATGCGTGATATGACATCTGGCCACATGACCATGGACAGCGGTGGTACTGCTGCTGCCAGCTGCTCCTGAGTCTGTCCTGGAAAGTGCCCTCCCGCACATTTGTGGCCTGACTCCACCTCCGGCCGGATGGTGCCAGGGTGACATAAATAAGAGGAACTCAGGCCCAGGGTAACTTCATGGAGGACTCCTTGGCCAATCTGCCTCCAACTGTCAAGATTAAGAAATAGGCCTGCGTCGCGAGGAGTGTGAGGTGTGAGGCTGTTTATTACTGAAGTGACCTCTCCCTTGCTCACTCAGAAGCGAAGCTACCAAGAGCCCCTCTACAAGCTGTGCAGTGTGGTGGCACAGTGTGAGGGGAACTCAGAGCGGAGTTGTTGAAATGTTGTGGCCCGTGATAGAATGTGGCAGCAGGGTTGGGGGAAGCATTGCCCAAGAGAACTGGAGACAGAGCACAGGGCACAGAGCTTGCAGCTCTAGGGAGGGCTGATGGAGAGTGAGCTGAGTGTCAGCACCGTTGGGAAGAGCAGAGCTAGACAGGGTAACAGTTGAAACAGAAAGAGCAGGGAAGGAGTTCTTAGAGATGGAAAAGCCAGTCCCTTCTGGGCCTGGTATAGTAGGAAATGAAATTGAAGAATTTCAGTCTGCAGCGAGGGCAAGGCATCTCCCTCATGATGTGGCTTTAGGACAGTCATGAAGAAGTTGAGAGGAAGAGGTAGGGAGGCAAGGAAGCAGGGAAGAAATGCACAGGGCTTGACAGTCAAGGAAAGACCCGTAGGTACAATTGATGGTTTGCAGAATAGACCAGAGGCAAATAGATGAGAAACTTAGGTGAGTCGTGAGTTGTATCAGAAAAGAAATGGTGATTCTGCTCTGAGGAGAATCTTTGAAGAAAACTTAAACTATCCTGTTAGCCTTCAAGTATCCAGACCAGGAAGACCATAGCACCCCAAGAGGGCAGCGTGCCCTACTCCACTGACTATGGCCGTAGACGAACATTCAAGAAAGAAAACCTTAAACACAGCCATGGATGCAGGCTTCAAGGCACATGTAGAGCCTGGGGGTAGCCTTTGCTGTCAGAGTGGGAACCTCTGTGCACCCACAAGGTTGTCCTGTTGGATGGCTGCCATTTCTCCTTGTCTTTAATGTGAGTTTCACTGAGCTCCATTACCCTGTCCCACTGTCATCTCCTGGTGTGTGTGTGTGTGTGTGTGTGTGTGTGTGTGTGTGTGTGATATGTGATGTGTATAAAGGGCAACAAACACATAGCCTCTACAGCATAGGCATCAGACTATGCCATGGCCACATGGGACGTTGGGTTGTTCCTCTTGGAGAGAGGCTGGCTTTTGTTTTATCAGTGTCTGGATGGATGGCCCTTGTAGACATTTGGAGCCTGAGGGGTGGACGGTGGAGAGATTAGTGTATGGTGATGTCTGTATCACCATCTTTCTTTCTGGGCACTGCATGGATCATGGCCACAGGTTGTGGGCAGAGGTCTACTTACGCCAGCTCCAGGCCTGGCTTCAGATCTCGTAGTCTCCTTTCCATATTCTCCTGCTGGATGGTGACAAGGCTTGGTGGCCACATGTGCAAGATGAGAGTGTGAGAGATGGGTCTCCTAAACCACTGCATGGGCCCCTTACACCCTTCACCAGGTGGTGACATGCGTGGAAAAAAAATCCTTAGTTCCTTTAACCCAGGGATGCTTAAATGTTTCTGCTTGGTAATCCTTTTGCCCAAAAAAGCTTTGGCATGTAGGGGCACAGCATGGAAACTGAGCCACTACACAATGCATGCGTGACATTGCATATATAGGGATATGAAAATAGTTACGCTGTTCAAATATTTGCTGACAGTAAATCATATAGATATCTTAAATACTTCTTTGAGATACATGCAATTTTACCATCCATTAAAGAAAAAAGCAGTTTTGCATATTAAAGATTAAATCTTGGCTGAATCTTTTATACTGGAAAACTGGAGGGCATCTTTAGTGTCTACAAAGTTGGTCAATATTTTGATTTTATAGTCATCAATGCTGAGAACCATTTCATATAAATATGTAACACAATAGAGCAAAAATATGTTTAGGGTCATTTCACAAGTTGTTGGAAATTCTGCCCTCATTCCAAGCCAAAAAGTCATCTAATGAAACTCAAGTTCTGAAACTCAAGCAATTTTAAAAGTAAAACATTGCAGGGTACAATCCAGACTTGTCTGTCAGCTATATACCGGGGAATGGCAGTAGGGAAGTGGAGTTCTTGTTTCCGTAATTCAGCCATTATGCTTCTGTAAGAGCAGAAAGCCGCGCTGTGCAGTGAAGCCGTGAAACCGTGCTGTCCCTAGCTCCAGGCAGCACCGGGTGGGGTTGGGTGGTGTAAGGATGCCCAGTGCATGTGTGCTTGTGTGCTCAGAACCAAGGCTGTGGTGGGGAAGTGTGGTGCAGCCCAGCGAGCGCTAGCGGGAGCACCTGGCTTCATTAAGTTTTTGATTTTGATCTGGGTTTTGGTAGTTTTAAGTTCAGAAAGATTTTACTATTACCTTTTTTTTTTTCAGCGCTCACGTTCAGCTACAGAACCCCATGTGAGCTGAGGTCCACAGTTTACGAAGCTCTGCTGGGTGCTCTTTGCCATATCATCCAGGTATCACGGTGTCATGGCATTTGAAAGATTGTTAGCCTCCCGAGGAAAACCTGTGACTAATCCCATCACACACAACACCGATCTGAAGCCTGCTTTCGCGGCCTCTGCGCCAGCCTTGTCTGCTAACCTTTGGTCCTCTCACTTGGCCTCTTGTTTCCGTTTTCCCACCACACTGGCTTTCTTTCTTGAACCATCCTATGCTGTCTTCTCCAGTTCTGTTCCAATTCTGTTTGAAAATCTCCACATTATCAGTCTCTTATCAGTTACTATAACAAAATACTTGAGCTTGGCTGCTTTAATAAAGAAAAGAGATTTATCTAGCTTATACTTTTGGAGGCTGATGTCCAAACAGCATGGTGCCAGCTCTTGAAAGGAGCCCTGACTGGCTCACACTACTGCACACAGACCTTGAGAGTGTGCGGGAAAGAGCTGTCGTGTGATAGGCAGGCACGGGGAAGAGGCGTCAGCTACAGGCCAACCAGGAGTAAGCACATGAGACTGGGGAGCAGCAGAATGACGTCCTCCAATGAGTCCGAAAGATGGCCCTAGCTGCTGAGTGGCTGAGATGAGAGGCCAGTAGAGCTTGGTGGGATTTGAGAAGAAGAGGAGATGCAGGAGAGCAGGGCAGTCTCCGAGGACTGGCCTGTGTGGCTATAGTGTCAGTGTGCCAGAGATGAGAGGATTTGTGCAGACCGAGGAACGCTTCATGTAGTTGGAGGGGGAAGCACACAGGCATCAGGATGGAGAGAGCTGGGGCAGGGATTTGCTTCACTGTCTGCCTTTCCTCCTTCCTTCAACATGTTTCTAGGGGCTCTGTGTGTTTGTTCCTGAGTAGGGGTGGAAAGAGAGGCCATCTTCCCTTCTTAGGCTGTGTCCCTTGAGGCCCTGCCCATCTCCTTGGTCCTGTCACACAGGGTCTGGGCTTGGCTACCATAATGTAGAGAACTTCAAACACAGATGCTTAAACAAGACAGAACAACTGATGGAGACTTGGGAGTTTTGACAGTTTTTCCTGTTTATGGTCCAATAAGGTGTTTTAGTACCAGAGGTGAGACTGGCATCTTCAGAACTCTCTGTGAGTTCAGGGTAAGCGCCCCCAGGTTCACTGTCCCCTCATTTTCTCATTTTCAGGAAGTTGAAAATGGAGATGGGCAAGAGGGGAGAATGTCCATTCCTTCATGGACCCCAAGTGGCATTCATTTTTTTGGCTCCCTTCCCATTAGCCCTCCCTGCCTTCCTGAGGCTCCTTAATTAGCTGCAAGGGAGGCTGGGAAATGTAGTTTCCTGGAGCTGATCAGCCAGCGGTGTTCCCAGATAACACTTCCTGTGGGATGAGGGGGTGTGTGAGGGCTTGTAGACAAGCTATGGTCTCTGTCTTGCAGCCTGACCTTGAAAGAAAGTGCTTGGGGGAAGGTTTTCATATGTCCAACTGACAGATTAAAATTCTGTTAATTTGCGATATAAATATAAAAACAGCAATAACAAAACCTTTTAAAAGTTTTTTGAGGAGGTATGGGTGGAGGGGAGGGTAGGGAAGGGGGAGAAGGAGGGGAGGGAATGGGGAGGAGGAGGGGAGGGAGGGGGGAGGAGGAGGGAAGGAGATGGAAATTTTTAAATATTAAAAAAAAAATAAGCCATGAGGAAAAAAAAAGAAAAAAAAAGTTTTTTGATTCTTCAACGTTATAGATTGTGTGCCTAATGGAGGTTATTGGGTCTGTCTAATGGCTATGCCTCTACAACCCCAAAGACAAGGTGGAATTGGTGCATGTGAATGTGCGTGCATTTGTGCATGCATGTGTGCTTGCATATGTGTGTGCATGTATTCCATGACCATGCACCTCTCTGTGTATACTGTTCTGAACACATATTCTGTATATGTGCACAGGGCCTCACCTTATTGGCCTACTCTTTCATATTCAAAAACCGGCTGAACTACCTACACTGGGTATGGATTGGCTCAGTATCTTGTTGGAGCTGGTGAGTGGGTAGACTCCGTACTTAGCTGTAATGGTCATTCCTAGGGAAAGCCTGAGTCTCCTGGGCCGTCATCTGCCTGAGGGGCTTGCCTCAGCCCAGCTCCACCCACCCCAATCATTCATTCAGTACTAGAACATGGAATCCCATAAACAAGAACTAGTATGTACTTGCCGGATGCATTATGCTGACCATTCTTCCTAGGGGTGACTGTGGCAAAACAGATGCCCAGAGGAGAGGCAGCCTCAGGGGTTTGCATATCACACACCAGCTCCAGGCAGCTCCATATCTTCAGGCCTAACTTTTGGTCCAGCCTTGGGCCCTGGGGTCTGAGAGGAGTGTCTGGCAATGGGCAGGTCTGACTTGGCTGGGCCCTGGGGACAGGCAGGGCATTGTGCGTTGATGGGGGTGCCATGGGCCAAGTGAGCTGTCCCTGGCACCTGCTGGGAGTAGACTGACGGTGGAGGGTGGGGAGTGGGCTGAGTGCCCAGGGATCCAGCCCACTGCCACAATCAGTGCCTCAGGGGCAGCGGCCCCTGGTCGGCTGGTGGCTGCTCAGCCTCAGTCAGCCAGGCGCCACAATTGAGACTTCTGCTGGAGGAGTGGCCAACGCTCTAATTTATTTCACGCTTGTCTTAATTTCAAATTTACTTTTTCATTTAATTTTTCTTTGGATCTGAGCTATGATCACATGGTTCAGAAATCAAAAGTTTAATAGGTGTGAGTAAAGTCAGTCTCCAGCTGGTGTCCCGCCACCTGGCTGCTCCCTGCAGCCATGGCTACTTACTGTTCAATGGGAACCAATAACAGCTTTATGTATGAGATATCTTTTTTCCAGGTAGAGGCACTTGGCTGTGGTAGACACACACCACCCATAGCAGGCCTGTGTCACCTTGTTCTTGGCCAGCTTCTCATTTAAGTGCCAGCGAGAGCATTATGCCACCACTTCCTTTCAAGCAAGACACCCAGGACATGGTGTGGCTGCTACTTCTTGCCTGCGCTGGTGTCTCTTGGCCCTGAGCGCAAGGCCTGCCTCTCCCCGTTTGGGGATATCCTGGATGTTAGGAACAGCTAAGCATCCCGGGGATGGAGCAGCCTTGGAGAGGCACTTACCTTCCTCCTCACTGCTCAGCCTCCTGCACAGCCGGCCGTTGCTTCTCTACATCCAAATTTCACCTCATCCAAGAATCCCAGCATGTAAGGATCCCGAGTACCTACGGCTGGAAAGAAGGAGAGCATATTAAAATTATCAGTCTAGCTGTGGCAAGGTCCTGGATAAGACCTCATTTCCCAGACCCCTGTCTGTAGCCCGGGGGGACAGTAGCGACAGCCTCTGTTTGAGAATGTTTGTACTCTTCTCTGACCTGGCTCAGTTTCTTCCCTTGCCCCTAATTTTCATCTGCTTCATGTAGCCTGTCTAGTTTGATGGCATACAATTGCTTTAAGTATTCCATTTTATTTCTGTGAGGACAAAGTGATGCCCCTTTTCTTTTTCTGAGTATAACAAATTTGTCTTTTGTTTTCTTCTTCTGAATCTGAGAAGTTTGGGATATCACATCTCCATTTTCACTCATTCGAGGTGCTTTTCCAATTTCCTCTCTGCTTTGCTGCGTAGTAGGAAGTGTTGTCTGATACCCATGCATCTGTGCCCTTCCTCAGTTTCCCTCTCTTACTCCACGGTTCCTCTCTGTTCAAATGTCTTGAGCTGGCCTCCTGGCTTGCCACAAACAGCCTTTCATGGAGTGTCCCCTGTACATTCCACCACTGGGTGGGGCTCTGGAGAGTTATGGGGTCTACTTAATTTACAGTCCTCTCCACCCCACTGATTCCCTTTTGATCCTCTGCCTGGTTGCCGGAGACCTTACTGAAAGCAGGATGTTGTAATTTACAGCTGTTTAGGCTCCATTGCCTGCTCTCATCTTCAAGTCTGTCAGTTTTTCTGCCGTGTAGTTGGGGCTCAGTTAGGTGTATATAATTTATATACTTTTATAATTTTTGTTATCATGCTGATGAATTGACACCTTACCTTTTGTTCTTAACCTCTACATATGATTTTGTTTTT
This sequence comes from Arvicola amphibius, assembly GCF_903992535.2. Taxonomy (NCBI): domain Eukaryota; kingdom Metazoa; phylum Chordata; class Mammalia; order Rodentia; family Cricetidae; genus Arvicola; species Arvicola amphibius. Next base: position 56,832,232 of record NC_052048.2, on the reverse strand, counting down.
TAATTTTGTATCTTATTTTTTTTTTAACTATGTGTATGTATAGTGTCTGTGTGGGGGTATGTGCCCATGAATCCTGGAGCCCATGGAGATCATAGGCACTGGATCTTCCTGGAGCTGGAGTCACAGGCAGAGGCAGTTGTGATGCTGTGTGGGCTCGTGGAATCAGATGCAGGATCTCGGGAAGAGCATCAGGTGCTCTTAACCACTGAGCCATTTCACCAGTACCATTTTTATTTTTCCTTCTTAAACCCTACGGTTAGGACTTGGATGTCAAATGTTCCCCACAGGCTCATGTGATTGAATGCTTGGCCCCCAGCTGGTGGTGCTGTTATGGGATATGGAGCCCCATGGAGGAAGGGCCTCACTGGAGGAAGTGAGAACAGGTCTTTAGGTTCCCGCCCTGCTTGGCTTCTGGCCCACGTCTCACTCTCTGTTTCCTGATCTGCCATGGCTAATTTGATTGCTCCCTCCAGTTTGTAAGTCTTTTCTTCTTCACCTTATCTCACGGTCCAGGGTAGAACCTGCAGTATTCTATGGAAGAGCAGGGCAAGCTCACTCTGCTCTTGCTCCTGATGCTGGAGGAAACACATGCAGGCTTTCCTTATGATGACAGCAGTGGGTTCATCTCCCCTCTCTATGCTAAGGCCCAATCTACATTCATCTACTCTGGTCAGGGTTTTTCTCACACAGGGTGTGATAAAACTCCAGATGCTTTCCCTCCATTTGTTCAGATCATTAAATCATTTTGTCATGCTATTAAGATGGCATGTCATGTTGAAACATGTTTTCATCCCTGTGAAGGAACCTATTGATCATGTGTGATTCTCTGGATGAGCCGCTGAGTTTGATCAATGAGTATTTTTTTTTAAAGAAATTTCTGTGTCTTTGTTCACTGGGGACATTGGTCTATAGTTGTGCTTGTTGTTGCTGTTGTTGTGTCCTCCAGTTTGGGTAATAGGGTTAAATGTCCTCGCAAAAGGAGTCTTGAAAAGGCTTCCTCCCTTTCTATTCTACAGAATGCTCCGAAAAGCATCATGTTACTTCTTTAAGGGTTCGTTGAGGACCTGGATAACAGTTCCATCAGTAAAGCACTCTCTGAAAGTACAAGGGCCTCAGTTCGAATCCTTAGCACCCACATAAGGAATTGTAGCCCCAGACATGGGGAGGCAGAGACAGGCAGATCCCTGGAGTTCATGGTTTAGCTGAATGGTGAGCTCCAGGCACAGTGAGAAATCCCATCTCAAAAAGCAAGATGGGGAGTGACTGATGAAGACACTAAATGTTGACCTCTGACCTCCCCCCCTCACTCACCAAGTTTGCTAAAATTCATCGGAGAAGCTATCTAGATATTGGCTTCTCTGCAATGGGATACTTTATTATTGTTCAATCTCATTGCTATTCATCTGTTCAGGTTTTAAAAAAATATCTAATTTCAATTTTGGGAGATCATTTGTGTCCATAAATTTGTGCATTTATTCTAGGTTTTCTAATTTATTTTTGTATAGTTTTTCTAAGATTATCTTTGATGCCTCCTTGAATTCTTGGGTATCTCTTGTGATGTCTCCTTTTCCATATCTATTTTTATCTGGACTTTTTTTCTTTTCTCCAGGTTAATCTAGGTAAATTTTATCTTTTCAAAGAACTGTTTGTTTCATTATCCTGCTTGGTTTTTAGACTTACATTTCATTCTACTCCATGTTAATTATGGGTTTTATTTTATTTTTAAAACCCATGACCTCTGATTTCTCAGTCTTGTGATGGTATTTCAGACATTTGGATCCTTGTTCTCCTGGGTAAGCAGTCTCTCTGATGCCCCTTTGAAGCTCATTGCTCTTCTCGCTACTTGACCTGTTGCTAAGGATTCTGGGAGAAGTTTCATTGTCATTTAGCTTCTCATTTCCAAAAGTGCTATTTGCCTCTCCTTCAAAGCTTATTCTTATCTTGTGTATCTTCCAAGGTCTGTTCGGCTGTTCATCTGGGTTCTCTTGACCCATCAAGCCTTTAAAAATTATTCTTTTGAGTCCTTTACCATCCATTTCCATTTCTCGGCAATCCAGTGCTAGAGAGCTGGGATGATATGGGGGTGTCTGGTTGCTCTGATGTTGCTCATGTGGTAGGTTGGATATCACTACCACTTTCATGAGTGGCTTCCCAGTAGGGAGCATTCTCGTGAGAATGTGCTTTAGAATGTCACTTCCCAATGGGGTCCTGTAGTGTAGAATCCATTTAACTGCAGTTAGTGCCATTAAGCAAAGCATATATCATGTCAGAGTCAGAGAGATCCATGTCGGCAGTTGCATGTAAACAGCAGTGTACATGGGAAGTTCACTCCTGTGCTCTCTTACAAAAGAAGTGACACCTCTGTCAGGTAATAGCATTGATGTTTCTATTGACTCATAAGGGTCTCTGACATGGGCCGCACCAGAAATAGTGAGGGGCCTGAAGGATTCATTTGCTTCATGGGGAGAGGTGATGATGGCAAGAGCCAGAGCACCTGACTGTGGCACTCAGGCTGATCGACAGTGTAATCAGACAAGGTGCCCGCCAACTGCCTACAGCAGAGGGTGTCGGGTATCCTTCTCTGCTTTGCCATGGGCATGCCCACCTAGGAGTAGAACCTGAGGCACTCATCCCTGTGTACTTGGGACCTATTTTGAATTTATTATTAGTAGTAGTATGAATTATTATTTTAGTATGTGTATGTGTGTGGTGTATGTGGGCCCAAGTTCGACATCAGGAGTCTTTCTCAATCACTCCACTTTATACTTTAAGGCTAGGTCTCTCAACTTAACTCAGAGCTGTTTGATACAACTAATATAGCTTGCCAGCTTGCTCTGAGACTCTCCTGTTTCTGCATTCTGAGCAGTGGAATTACAGGTGGGTACACGTGTTCACCTCACACTTACATGAGCTCTTTGTATTTGAACTCCAGTCCTCATGTTTTGGTGGTCAAAGAGTTAGTTATCAAATGAGTGTCAGGTCTCATGCTGTGCAGTGAGCAATTCACTGACTGATCTATTTCTCCAACTTTGAGTTATTATAATTTTTGTGGTGTTGGAATTGAACCCAGAACACTGTGGTAGTCAAGTGCTATATTCCAGGCCAGCTTTGGATTGAGTTTTGTATAAGATCTGCAATTAAGTCTAGTTGCTCTGTCTAGCACCTTTGTTGGGATGATGATGTATCTGCATATTTGTCAAAGATCAGTTATCTATAGTTAGTCTGTTTTGGAATTCTCCATTCTATTCCTTTGTTTTGTAAACTTGTGTGTCACCAGCGCACCATAGTCTTGATTAGCAGAGTTCTGTAATAAGTCTTTTGCTTGGTACTTCCTTTCTATCAATGTTTGTGTACTGGATTTTCCCCATTCTCGTGTTGAGGTGGGAGTCCCCTCTGTGTGCTGTGATTACCATTAATGAATAAAGAAACTGCCTTGGCCTATAGATAGGGCAGAACTTAGGCAGGCAGGGAAGACAGAACTGAATGCTGGGGAAAAGAAGGGTGGAGCGAGACACCATGGATCCACGGCCAGAGATAGATGTGCTGAATCTTTGTTGGTAGGCCACAACCTCGTGGTGATATACAGATTAATAGAAATGGGTTAAATTAAGATGCAAGAATTAGTCAATAAGAAGCTAGAGCTAATGAACCAAGCAGTGATATAATTAATACAGTTTCTGTGTGGTTATTTCAGTTCTGGGCAGCCAGAATGAACAAACGGTTTTTAGGGCTAAGTGGCCGGGAACTAACTAGCAGCCCCTCCTGCAACATCTTGTATTAAGTCAATCTGCACTCTTACTATTGGAGTGAGTTTCTTGTAGAAAGCATACAGTTGTTTAGTCTTTGTGTTCACTGTGCAAATCTTTTAACTTACATCCAATGCCATGCTTTAAAGTTGATATAATTAATTATTGATAGATAAAGGCTCAATCTGCCATCTCATTTTTCTGTCTACTTTCTTTATTTTTTCTCCATTTCTTTTAACTTATATTCCTTTGGGTCACTTGAACAATTATTGGAATTACATTTTTTTGTAGTGTGCTTTACTGTATCTTGGTTTTGTTTTGTGTTCTTAAGTTTTTTGTGTGTAGCTGCTCTAGGTAGTGTATTGTACAGACACAATTTAACAGTCGACTAGTATTCACAGTTTCCCATTCTGAGTAGTGTAGAAAACTTATTTTTTCATATGCTTTTAAATTTTTATTTCATGTGTATGAGTGCTTTGCCTGCATATATGTATATATATGCATATGTGCATGTGTGTGTGTGTGTGTGTGTGTGTGTGTGTATTACCTGTGTGCATGGTACCTGAGAAAGTCAGAAGAGCATGTCAGATCCCTTGGAACTGGAATTACCAATAGTAGTGAGCCATTGCTGGGAACTGAACCCAGGTCCTCTACGAGAGCAACAAAAGCTTTTAACTGCTGAGCTATCTCTCTCATCCTCTTAAAGTTTTTTTTTTTAATTCTTTGTCATTTATTTAATAATTGCCTTAAATATCCCCATTCATTGAGAACTGCCATTCTGCAATGTCATAGATTTTTTCTAGCTCTAAAGTGAGGCTGATTGATGTGGGAGGGCTCAGGTACTACAGGCAACACCATCCGTGGGTATGTGGCCCTGTGATGAATAAGAAAGCTATTTGAATGAGCCAGAAAGTAGTCTTCCACGTTTCTGCTTCAGGCTCCTGCTCTGAGTTCTTGCCTTGGCTTTCCTTGATGATAAACTAAACTTTAGGCTTAAACAAACTCTCTCCTCCCCAAGTTTTTCTGGTGAGAATGTTTTCTCATAGCGACAAAAACAGAACTACCCAGTCTGATATTGATGAAACAGCAAGAAAACCCATAGAACCCAGGGCCATGCTGTCTCTTGGATCTTAAGGTTTGTAGCTGGGGTGTTTAGTCTGACCTTTCAGGGTCTTAATGCTATTTTTTATATGAAGCAGCAGTTCATCTGCACTTTGAGAGTATAATAGGCCATGGTTTTTATCCGTTTTGTCCTGTGTGAAGAGTTTCTCTTTCATAGTTCCTTTACTTGCTGCTCATTTCTGTCCTGTAAGGATGGAGCCTTACAGAGGGAGGAGCCTTGCTGAGGGTGGAGACTTGCTGAGGGTGGAGCCTTACAGAGGGAGGAACCTTGCTGAGGGTGGAGCCTTGCTGAAGGTGGAGCCTTACAGAGGGAGGAGCCTTGCTGAGGGTGGAGACTTGCTGAGGGTGGAGACTTGCTGAGGTTGAAGCCTTGCAGAGGGTGGATCCTTACAGAGAAATGCATTCAACTCCATCATGCGCAGACATCATAGTGTGTGTTTAGGGAAACCAAGAAAACCACAGCCTCTACCAGCTGTTGGCTGTGGACTGCTCATGCCCCAGAGAAACTATAAATGCAGACCAACACAACACCACAAACAACTTAAACATTGTGAGGTTTGTTTTTACTGTAACTTGATTTCTGGACTCCTGAGGCTGAGCTGTGTAGACAATATGACATTGCTGAATCAAAGGTTGGACACGTCTGCTGGAATCACTAGTAACATTGGCACAGATGTTGCTATGTGTGTGCTACTACAGTTTTCTCTGGTAACCGTTGTCTGTTTTCTCTAAATCACCTACTTTGTTGGCATAGGTTGCTGACAGTTGTGCTGATTGTTCTCCAGAACTTTTCCTAGAAAGACAAAAAGATGCGTCTTCTGAACCCAGTAGACAAGTGTGTTGCTTAATTCCTGAGTGGTTGGGGATTTCCCAGATTACTCTGTTGTTAATTTCTTCATAGTTAGAAAAGAAGAGTTATAAGATTTCAGTTTTCAGAATGTTTTGAGATTTGGTTTATTGTCCAGTTGACAGTCTTTCCTGAGGGGTATTCATTGCTGTTTGGAGGAGTCTTCTGCTCTTGTACGCCTATTGGTTTATGATGTTATTCTCTTAGTCCCCATGTCATTAATGAATTGTCCTTCTCTCTTTGTGTCCACTTTGTATTTTGGGCTGTTAGAAGCAACTATGTTTATAGCTGCTATATCTTCCTGAAAGACTGACCTATCTGTCTTCAAAAATGTTTTTATTTGCTTGTAATGTTATTTTGTCTCCAACTATTATTGTAAAATTGTCTATTTTTCTTCTGACTTTGTCATTTTTTTGCTTTTTATATCTTGCTTTTATGCTCTTGCTTAGTGTCTACACATTTGTAATAATTGTATCTTTTTCTGTAGCCAAGGATTGTGTTATCCTAATATGTTCACTTTTCCCTCTGGTAACATTTATTGTCATAGAGTTTATTTTTCCTGATACAAAGATGAAACTTCTCTGCTTTGTGGCTCTACTTCCTATAGTGTGGCTTTTTCCTGGCCTTGTCCTCCAAAGCCTGTGTGTCTTCTGTTGAGGTTCTCTTTTTCTGTCAGTCCAACAGTCTTTGTGTCTGGCATTTAGACTGCTCATTCTGTGTAATTACTAATGCATCTGGGGTTAAGTTTGCCACTTTGCTAGTTTCATTAAATTAGAAAGTTTTATGTGTGCTAATATCTTGCCTGCATGTGTGTCTGTGTACAACATATATGCAGTGGTTGCGGAGGCCAGAAGAGGGCTTGGATCTCTTGGAAGTGGTGCTGACCAGTGGTTGTGAGCCACCAAGTGAGTGCTGAGAGTCCAAGCCACATCCTCTGCAAGAGGAACAGGTTGACACTGGGCCATCTCTCCAGCCCCTCAGTCTCATTGGTTTGCGTTTTTCTTGACAGCTTTCATTTGTGTTAGGCAGTTTGTTTTATTTTATTTTACTTTTATTGGTGTACTATTTTAACTTCTCTATTGAGTTTTCCCATTTTAAGCTTTAATTTCTTTTCTTGAATGTGTATATGTGTGTGTGCATATATGTATGTTTGCATGGGTGTGGGAGTACATGTGTGTGGAAGACTGAAGCTGATGTCATATGTCTTCCTCCATTGCTCTCCACTGTATCTACTAAGACAGGGTCTCTTTCTGAACCCACAGTTTGCCAGTTCTAGCTTCTCTAGTGAACCAGCCTTCCCATTTCTGCCTCCCAAACTTGAGGATTACAGAGAGCTGGCATGCCAGCCTGTTTTTTATGTGGGTTCTGGGGAGCAAAACTCCAGTCATTCTACTTGTCTAGGAAGTAATTTATCCACAGAGTCATCTCCCCAGTCCCTTTAAGTTGTTTTCTTAATTGCTGCTTAATGAATTTCAGTATGTATCTTTAAATGACTACAATTCACTTCAACTTAACACTGGAAAAACACAAACTTTGTTCCCACAGAGATTTTTTTCTTTCTCCCCCTTTACATTAATATTTCCATATAATTCACATAAACGTTTCTCTATATTTTATACTTTGTACTCATGATTTGGTGTATGTTTTATTTTATTTTAGGTGTATGCAATGCATCTCTCTCTCTCTCTCTCTCTCTCTCTCTGTGTGTGTGTGTGTGTGTGTGTGTGTGTGTGTGTGTGCACTTCAGAGGCTAGAAGGGTGCATCTGATTCCCTGGAGCTGGAGTCACAGGCAGTTGTGAATTATACAATGAGGAACCAACCTCAGGTCCTCTGGAGAGCAGCAAGTGCTCTTAACTGCAGAGTCCCTTCTCCAGCAGATCCCCTCCTACATTTTTATTGCATGGTCATTCCCTCTATCTGTGAAGTGTTGGCTTCAGGATCCTCCATGGATTCCAAACCCCACAGCTGCTCAAGTCCCTCCTATAATGAGAGGTCTTTGCATAGAAGCTCTGATGGTCCTTCCACATGATTGCTAGCAAGCCCAGATGGCTTGGAGCTTGCAATGTGAGGTAAAGGACTGGCAGATTGTGGCTCTGCTGTATTGATCAGGGAGTGCTGACAAGAAGTCCACGTGTTCTCAGGGCAGAGAGCAGTTTTTAAAAGAGTAGTTTACCTGCAGTTGGGTGAATGCAGAACCCAGGCTGGCTGAGCAGCATTATATAACTTAGCATGCCCATAGTGTGTGTGATGTGCCATCAGGGCGCAAGGTGTAAGTAATGATAGCCTGTGATTACAGGAAGCATGACGGGCTATAGCAGCTACCTGCAGCCAGCAAGTTGTGGCACATGCTCAACCTGCCTTACTCCGATGAACTTCTAACCTCCTTTAAACAGGCAAGTGCCAGCTTCCTGTGGGATGTGAGAGGTGTCTTTGACCCCTGGGACTAAGATGAAGCTCAGCTCTGGCTCCAGTCCTGAGATCACCACTGTGTCTCTGGAACTCAGCTCCTCATCTGCACAAAGGAGTCGCAAACAGTGGGTGACAACATAAAAAGGACCAGGGAGGTGACAGTTAATGAGAACCTTTACTGGGACCCGGAATTTTTACCGTCGCAGCATGAGGCCCACTTAACCACCTTGCTACTTCTGTGAAGCAGAGCGGCTTTTGCTTGTAAGCCACACACCCTTTGTTCAAGTGCATGCTAGACTGCTTACAATGCCGCTGCAGTACACATGCGGTGGTAAGTGCTGCTCCCTGCATTGTGTAGCGATAATGACAGGGAGAAATACTGCTAAATGGCTGTTACGCCGCATTGTGTGGATAATGACAAGGAGAAAGGTCTGCACATGCTCAGTGCAGGTGCAGTCTTTCTCAGGCTGATTCTCCAGCCATGGCTGCCCAGGGAACCCTGGGGTATGTGGGTTAGCCTATGCTCGGAGTTCCGTAGCCAGGGCCGGTGCAGCCACTCCAATTCAGAGCACTCCACGCCTCTCTCTCAGCGGTAGCATTCTGCCACTCGGGCTTTTGGGTGTGTGTGGAGTAGGGGAAAGGCTGGAATCTGGCCAAGGTAATCCTGGACTTTACAGATGAGGCCATTTAAAATGTAACAGAAGTGCCAGTGGCCTCTACAGGGAGGGGCACTGCCTCCTGGTCCTTGCTGCATGCTGTATTCACCCCTGCACAGCAGGAGTGGCTCCTGCTGCGGTCAGCTGCTGCCCTGATCCAGGTGTGGAGCCAACACTTGCGCTTTCCCTAACACGCCCTCCTCCATCTTGTTTTCATGACGTGATTTTTCTTGGACAAACAAGGTCATTTGTTCTATAAACCAACCTACACTCATGGAATAAGTAAGAGAGCCATGGCTCGTTATGTGGTCATTCTGAGAGCGTCTGAGTAGGGCAAGTTAGGGACTACTGAAGACCACGGTAGGCCCAGCCCATGCGGCTTGAAACTACTTAGGACTTGTTTTCGGAAATCGTTACTTCCTGCAGCTCATCTCAGGAGCTGACCTCTGTCAGGAAATGGAGAAATGCCGCCCTGAGCTGTGTCCTGTGAGCATCTGCAACTCCTGGCCCAGTGGGACCTCTCCAGGAGGCTGGCTGTTATTTATGGAGCAGTCTCAGTGACAGGGAGCGTCTGCCCAGGAAGCTTTGGTGGTATCATGCTCCTAACCTGACTGACATTGCAGTGCCTCGGGGAGCATTTCTCCAGGAGAGGATGGGGTCAGGAGCCCTCATGGAGACTTTTCAAAGCCATAATAAAGATATCAGGAGGGCGATCTGTCAGGTGGACGCTGCCAGGCCATTGAGGGGGATGGCAGATGGTGAGGAGAAGGCTGGGCCAAGAACCAGATGTTCTGTTTCCTGCGAATAGACATGTCAGGTCTTCAGGGCTGTCAGGTGCCCCCTCATTAGCCCATCAGCCTCACAGAGCCAAGTACACTGACATCTCACTCAGCATGACACCTGGCAGGGACCCAGGTCCACAGACATCCACCGTGGCCAGTGCTTCCCTTTTTGCCGAGGAGGGGGCCCTCCAGGGCCATGGTAAGCCTCGGTGGCAGAGACTGGAGCAGGTGACAGCTCAGGAAATACCATCAGACTTGGAGCTGTAGAGATCATCTGGGCATCACCACCCATGTGTCCCTGGCCTGCCCTGTGCTGTCCTTGCTTTGTGCTCAACCTTCTTCTAAGCACGTCTTCTTCTTAGCAAATGCAGACCTGATAAACTGTCTTAAAACGCACACGGGTGTGCATGCAAACACCCACCAGCTCATCCTGTGATGCGTGAGAAGTGGCACTAGCAGATCTTAGAAGCAGCTAGGCTGTGATGGTGTTTGCTAGCCGGCTCCTCTGTCTCTGGGCCTCACTGTTATCTTCTTGGTTAGTAGGAGGCGGGACCAGTATGGGGGGGCGCAAGAGACAGACAAGTAACAAATGGGAATTTTCTTGTGCAATGATCAGGACAAAAGAAAAGGATTATCTGCTATATCAAAGTTATTTAACATCCCAGCCTGTCTTCTGAGTACTTGGGCCCAAAGTTATCACCTGCTCAATGCTCACATGACCCAGCAATGGTCCACTAGTTACACACATGCATGGTAGTGACACCTGGACAGGCACCTCCTTCTCTTTATCAAGATATTCATGTGCCTAATAAGAATAAAACACACAGTAGGCACTCCTTTCACTCAGGGCTCTGTGATGTAAAAAGAGTCTTGCATTCGTGGTTTCTCAGTATCAGCACACAGTAGGTGGGTAGATGCTTCATGTTGCGTGCCTGGGGAATATCCACTTAGCCCTGGAAAACTGAGGCTATAACACATGTCATCTACTCAAGCACCAAGATGTGCTGGGGACAGTCAATAAGCTGGTGGCTTTTCACTAGCACTAGGTGTCAGTGGGATTCAGACTTGGTGTGGGGCTAGGGAACAGAGGCCTTGCAAGAACAGCCACATTCAGGGTCACTCAGCCTTCCCGTGGTGCCTGTTGGGCATTTAAGATATAGGGAACTAGATCAAGCTCTGAAAAAAAGCAAAAGCTGTCTTGGAGCCCCCCCGAGAGAGGCTGAGTCCTGATTCCAGGCCCGCTGAATGTCTCTGTGGAAGAGCAAGAGGGAGGAGGGCCATGAGCGCTCGCTACACAGGCCGAGGTTGTTCCTCTTGCAGGGCGCTCCTCAGCCTAGACGCTGTAATTAGGCTGGGTAATAACAGGTCCTGTATCTCCTGCGCCTGTCAGGGGGAAGAATCCATCTTATCACTAATTGCAGGGTTGGCGGGCTCTGAACGTCTCTTTCCGCTAGCCTGGGCCTTTCCTGGGGGCAGCTGGCAGGGTTTTGTGAGTTAACACTGCCTGGGCACAGGCAAAGGGAAGGTTGGAGAAGGGTGAGAGAGGCACACAGGAGCCTCCTTGGAGGTGGGGCAAGAGCCTCCCTGGTCCTGGTCCCAGCCTGCAGCTCTACCTGAGCTTTTGACCCAGCTTCCTTGAACATCTTTCCTGCTCTGTCCCTTCTTCCATAGTCCGAAAGAACACAGCTGTCCCCTCTGCTCTGCACCCTCACGGCTCCCACTTCTGTGAGGAAGAAGACACAGTGCTCACCATGGCTGACAGGCATACGTCATCAGCCCGGACCTGTTAGTATCCACCTGCCTTCTGGCCACCCTGCTGCTTCCATAGTGCCCAACATCCCATGCTTACCCCGGGCCCTCTCATGAGTGTTGTCCCCCCTGTCTGTGCCTCTAGATGGATCTTCTCCACTTCCTGGCATCCCGAGTCCCGGTATGGACGCTCCCTCCTCGGGAATGCACTCCAAAGCCTGCAGGACTCGCTGCCCACCTGCCCTGCTTCAGCTTGTTTTTCTTGTTAGCTCATCTTCTTACCCACCATATATTTTACTGATTATTTTCTCCCCCACCCCACCAGGCTGTCAGCCTCATGAGTTCAGAAGCTATTGTCTGGCTGGTTCACTGCTGTGCTCCTAGCACCTCAAACAGTGCCCACTGCACAGTAGGGGCACACTGCTAACCCAGCCGGCTTGCCTCACTGGCTCTCCTGTCTCAGCTGAAGGTGTTGCTGTCCAGGATGCTCTTGCAGGGGCCCTCGCCTCCAAGAAGCCTGTCTTGGCTGAAGGTGTTGCTGCCCAGGAGGCTCTTGCAGGGGCCCTCGCCTCCAGGAAGCCTGCAAGGACCCCACTGTAACAGCCAGGCTCTGATAGAGACTGTTTCTTTCTCTAGCCAGTACCTGCGTCGGAATCTGTCACCATGGGATACTCCAGGGCTGGGTGGCCCTTTGGGTCTCCAAGGACTGCCTGAGACTAGGGGTCCCAGTAGGAATGAGGGGAATGAATGACTAGGTGTGTTGCGGGGCAACGCAGTAAGGCAATAAGAATTTAATCTAGAGCGCTTTGTGACAGGGCCATGTGCTGCTCTCCCACCTGCACCATTCACCCCATCTTAAAACGACCCTGAGGCCCCAGAAGTCAGTGTCCTCGCCTTCCCCTTTGTACCCCACAGCAGTTCCTTTAACCAGTGAGGTCCAGAATCTGGTAGCATAGTGTGGCTTGGATATGGTCCTTTTGAAGGCGTGTATAAGTGGGTTAAGAGGGGGTGAGACCTTGTGAGGTGGTGGCTTGGGAGACATTAATGACATCCTTCTCATGGGACTGCGTTAGTAACCAGGATAACGGGTTGTTTTGAGAGGAGGCTACTTGTTGGGCTTTGTCTTTTCCATGCGTTGACTTGTTTTTCTGATTCCTGCTGTGTTGTAGCACAGCACGGGGTCACCGCCAGGTGTTGCCGTGCGTTCTTGGACTTGCGGCTTTAGAACTGTGAGCTTCTTTATAAGTCACCCAGTTTCAAGTGTTCCGTCATAGCTACAGAAGAACATGGACGCGATAGGTCCTCAGCAAAATAAAGAAAAAAGTTCTAGAACCCACTCCTATAATTTATTCATTTCATTTATAAAGCATGTATTAGTTTTAAAAGTTGTTTGCATTTCCTTCTTCAGTGGTAAATACTGAACACTTATCTTTGTAGGGTGTATGGAACACACAGAGAGGGAGAAAGACGGAGACATTCGTGTTCACGCGTGCAGTTCCTTCACACAGCGGGTCCTGCACAGCCTCTGCCATGCCATCCTGAGGCCCAGCACTCTGTAAGCTGATGGTTTCCAGAGCTGAGAAAGTGGCCTGAGCCGCGGATCTCAGCACCCAGGCTGCTTTTGCATCGCTGCCACTGTGCGTCCTTGGGGAAGCTGCCACATCTCTCTGGGCGTAGCTTTCTCCTTTATGAAGTGTGGGTGAGGATGAAGATGTGTGCCAGCCCATCACAGAAAGAGAAATTTTTTTCACGAAGCTGAGCGTGGAGACGAGAGAGCAGCTCTCAGACCCTTCTGAGGGTAGCAGCGTTTGGGGTATTCGTGGTCAGGCATGGGGAAAGCAGACTGGCAGGTAAGTCGTCCGAGGTCTGCCTGCAATCAAATGTCACCAGCTGTGACAGTGACAATTTATATTACAGAGGTGTTATATCCACCTCTAAAATGGGTGGAGGGGCTTTTCTTTTCTCTCTCTGTCCTTTCTTATGGTGTTAGGGACTGAACAGAGGCCCTCATGCATGCTATGCCGGGCACACGTTCTACCATTAGGCTGCACCCCAGTTCCTGAGCTGGTGGAGACATTTCAGGCCAGAGGGATACAGCAAGTTTTATCTGGAGTCACCCTGAGTCCTCAGGGCACTGTGGAAGGGCCAATGAGAGCCAAGCCTGGCACCTTCAGAGTTGCTTCTTCCCCCAAAGTGGGGCTGAAGTGGCCAGTGAGAAAGTCAGGCCAGTAAGCTTGTCACCAGGCAGGCCCCTCTGCCACCTGCCCGTGCTGATGTATGCCAGAAGCTTGGACTTCACTGGGCAGACAGAATGGAGAAAGTGAGCAAACTGATTCCTGTGCTTGGAGTCAACCCCACAGTGTGCAGGGAGGTTGGAGGGTGCTGGGGTGTCAGAAGCTGAAAGCTGAGGTCTAGCCTCACCAAGACCTGACTGGTAGGGTGGTTGTCCTCCATCATCAACACCGTTCTGAGTGCTCGTGGTTTGAGTACACGCCAAGTATTTCTTCCAGGACCTTAAATTCAGGTCAGAAAGGGAAGATTTACTCCACCAGATCAGAACAAAATGGTACTGATTAGCTTGCTGAATATGCGCCTAGGGCCTTGAAGGGAAGTGGAGCGGCCTCTGTCTTCACCCAGGTCTGGTGCCAGAGCTTTTGGACAGTAAAAGACTCCACAAACAGCCAAAGGTCATGAACCATACAGCGAAGCCCTGCAGAGCAGACCTCTGCCATCTGACATCAGTAGACCCCTGACCAGAGGACCTCCGGGTTTTAATTGCTCTGGGCTGAGAGGCCTGTCCCTGAGAACACCCTTCCCTCAGTAGGATGCTGTAGGTTGTTGTAATCAGGTGAAGGGGCATCCTGGAAATTCCATGGTGGGAAGTGCCAACATAGAACATGAGCATAGCATGGGAATCAGGACCTAGGACTCAGGACTGTGGGATCCAGCCTTCTGGAGGGCTCTGCATTGGAGAAGTCCTGGCAGTTTGCTGTGGGAGGTCCATTAGGGGAGGTCCATTAGGCTGTCAGAATAAATATGATTGGGGCAAAAGTACAAAGTGCGTGCTCTAACTGATGTCTCCACAACAACAAAGTGCCCTGGGAATAAGCCTAAGGCCATGGCTCCTGCATCCCATCACCCTGAGGTGACAGGCAGAATCCAATGATTCAAGTCCTTTTGTGACATCATCAAAGTCGATCAACATTTGGCCAGGTATGTCTGAAACGTAGACATGAATTCAAACACCACTGCTCTCAGTCCCTCAGGAGGGCAAAGGTGGCATCCTGTAGGGGGCAGTCCCCAACTCCAGCAGAACCCCAATTTTGTCTGGGTACCTATCCCATTGCTACCAGTAACCAGTGAATCTTCTCTTAGAATTTTAAAGGTTAAGTGAACCTTCATGGCTTTAGCATGTTAGAGAAATACAGATCCCAACTCCGTGTCTTTAAGACATCCAGGTGCACCCCTCTTCTTTGATGGCCCCCCCTAGGAGATGTACCTACAGTATCTAGAGCCACCCTGACTGTCCAGCTGCCTGTGATAACCTTCTCAGCACTTCACAGAAAGTCCTATGGAGAACCCAAGACACCGGGACTCCGAGTGGGGCCAGAGCCCTGCTGCCTTCCCTGCATCTCTCAGAGAGCAGAGAGCCCAAGGAGCACACTCAGAGAAAGCTCTGGGACCAGCTAGCTACAGCCTTGCATGTTGGGCATCCTTAGCCTGTTAGATGTCTGGGGCTGGGCTTTAATATCCCTGCACCTCTGACAGAATGATTTATCACCTCGTAGGTCAGGGAGTGGAGATACCTGCAAACATCTGTGGAATGTCACCAGCGGTGTTTTCAAGGGGCCCCTCACTAATTGAGTGATATGCACAGTAGCATGGTAGTGGCATCAAGCTTGCAAGGAGCCCAGTACCCGTCTTGAGACTAGATGAGTGAGAGAGGGCATCTTGGTGGCTGGCGAGGCAAGCCTGGCTCGTCTTCTGGCACACCTTGGCTCTTGGCTTTTATTCATCCATAGATTCGCATCTTTTTTCTCTGGTTTTTTTTATATTGTGATATACCCCACATTCCATCCAACATATTTTGAATTGTATAATCCCATTTGTGTTGTAAGTACTGCTATAGCTATAGAGAACTTTCTCTCTGAAAGTAACCCCGCGATTGGCGGCACACCTCATTGCCCCTAGCAATCACGTCTACATAACATTTCATTGTGTAAATCCGCCGTCCATCAGGGGACGGACACTTGACTTGTTTGCACCTTTGGTTGTTGAGAACAGTGGTGTGCTGAACCCTTCTGTGTAAGCTTGCGTATGGACCTAGGTCTTCGCTTCTCTGGAGTGAATATCAAGTGGTGAATTTGCTGGGTCATGTGGCAACTTCAAGCTTTGAGGAACTTTCTGTGGAGGCTGTACCACTTCATGCTGCGGCAAGGAGAGTGTGAAGTTCTTATTCCCACATCCTGGGGCAGTGCATGCTATTGTTGTCAGTCTCGGATGACAGTCGCCCTTGTGGGTGTGCTGTGTGTTTTGGTGTACTTTGGATTCATGGCTGATGCCGTGCTGTGTATCTTTGCATGTGTTTATAGGCCATCAGTTTATCTTTTTTGAAGAAGTTTCTCTTGAAACTGTTTTACATTTTATTTTGGTTGTTTTTTTAAATTTTTTTCTGTGAAGTTGTGAGAGTTCTCTGTTTTGGATACTAGCCCTCCATCAGGTAAATGCTTGTGGCTCAGATCTTCTTAAAGGCACAAGTTGTGATTTTGATCCAGTCTAATTCATTGGAATTTTCCTTGGGTAACCTGTGGTCAAGCAGCTCTTGCCTAACCCCAGATTACAGCCCTTCTCTAGAATGTTCTTCTTAGGGGTTTTATTTAGCTTACACACTTACGGCGTTGCTCCATTCTGACTTCATTTTCGTATGTGATGTGACATTGGTTCCACATCTGTTGGTTTGCAGTGTGGATGGCAGTTGTAAGTAAGCATGCTCCTTTGTCACTGGACTGTCTCAGTGTCCTTGCTAGAAGCCCATTGGTGACAGATACAGAACTTTCCTATTCTGTCCCAGGCTGTACGGGCCCCACACTCACCTGTCGCTGGGGATGTGTCTTAAAATTTTCCAGATTGGTTCCTTTTCAGGATCACCCTAGGCACAGGAATTTTAGAATCAGCTTGTCAATTTGTGCAAAAAAAAAAAAAAAAAAAACACAACCAGATATTTTTATCTGGATTGCATTGAAGGTATAAAGCAGATGGCTTTGTTGCCATGGTGACAGCACCAGTTTGCTTTATGGCCACAGGCTGTCTTTTTTCCAGTGGTTTGCAGTTCCCAGGGTGCGAGCTTCAACACCGTCTGTTCATGGTATCTGTGTGACTTGTTCTTGTTGTGGCTTATTCTTTTCGGTTCTTTTATATCAGAATTTCTCTAGATTTCCTGTATTTTGGGAGGGAAGGGGAAAGTTTGGCACTAGAACCCCACCCTGGCGCATCCTACAAAAATGCAGTGTCTGGTGCTGGAGCCCCAGCTCTGTTCTCTTGCACCCCAGTTGCTTGCTGCTGCTGTGTGGGGGCACAGCTGAGTTTTGAGTGCTGATCTTGCATTTTATAGCTTTTCTTAATCACATTGCTCTAATCTTCTTCTCCTTTTCCTCCTCCTTCCCAAATAGAATTTTAAATTATTCTGTCAGAATCACTGGGTAAATTTGTTGGACCTTTGTTTAGAATCATATTTAGGGTTCAACAAACACCTTTGCAACATTAACTATACCTATCCATGATTATGAAGCGTCTCCATACTGGGCTACTGCTAACATTTCTGCTATCTTGTAGTATACTTAGCTCTGGGGCTGAGTTTCTGACACCTTCTGGGAATTCCTAGGTAATTTGTACTTGCATATTTTCTGACATTATTGTGATATTAGATGATAATCTTTTGGGATGGTTTTCAGTCACATGTAACATATAACATGGCATTGTCTATAATGAGTGTATAGTCAGCAGCTTTTCTCATCTCTTGTGTTGATTTTAGTAATGTGTGCAGATTCCAGAACATAGGCCTAAGTGGCTGTGCTCCATGCAACTTTCCAGAAGAAGGGGAAGCCCCAAATGGAGACAGAAAGGGGAGGTATTCTGCTTGGGTTCCCTCTGATGTCCAGGTCTTGGCTCCTCCTAGTTTGTTAACACTTCTCAATTCTTTCAGTAAATCACTTCAGATTATATTTGTTTGACCCAGGCTCATGACAAGGAGTTGCTAATACCTGACAAAGGTATTATAATATATAATTGGCTTAAAGTATACACACATATATTATATACATATTATATACATGCATATATGTGCATAATACATTATATGTTTATAATATATTAACATACTAATATATAATATACACATACCAATGTATTATGTCTATGTTATATATAATATGTAATACATGTGTATGATAGAGAAATATACGTGTATATATAATATATACATAGACTTAGAGGCAAAGGGAGACTTCTTTTTGTTCTCATAGCCCTGGCACAGGGCTCAGTGCATGGGTAAGGCTGAGAACATTTACTAGGAGTGAAGACCAGTTGATGCCTGTTTTCCTAAATCAGAGAGTGCTTGTGTTTAAAATGCTACAAACACACAAGCCTCACCATGATCCTTTGTGCTGGGTGCGTCTGTGGCTTTCACCCAGAGACCAGGCGCTGAGGCATAGAGAGTGAGATCATGGCACAGGCAGTGGACAGCCGAGCCAAGGCCTGACCTCTCCACATCTGTGTGGACACATATGTACCACGAACTCTCCACCCTCGTGTATGGGCACATACATACCATGGCTCTCCTGCTTTTCTTTTCCTCTTCATCTCAGAGTGTGCCCAGCTTGAGAGTCTGCCATGAGGAGGTGGCAGGCACAACACTACCCTGCCTCGCTTCTCATTCTGGTACTGCGAGTGCTCATTCTCTGTTTCTGAGCTCTGCTGCTCTATGTCTAGAATATTTGCCACTCTCGCACCTTCACCATGATGCTGTTGGAAGATGCTGTCCTCTCTGGGAGCCACTACTGCAAGATAGCTCCCAAGGCAACTTTCCCTTGACTGCCAAGAGAAAACAGTCCCCAGCTCTCCCTTACCTAGCTGGTCCAGTCCCCATGGGTTACAACACAATGGTTTCTGTTTCCTGGTGGTATTCTGGCTCTTGGTGACTTGGAACCACCAACTATGCATCCAGGGTGCTGGCACCCACCCATCTCTCCCTGGGGTCACATGCCAGCTGTGCAGGCAGAGCTCATAGATATGTGCCTTGGAAGAGTAACTGGAGGTCCATGGAGCTAATTCTCTAGACAAAATCTGACTGCTGGAGTTGAGACTGATAAGAGAAGCCCACAAGGTCAGTGACACAATGTGAGGAAGGAGGTTGCTTTTTAAAAAAAATACATTTAGGATGTTAACAGTAGAAAGATTTGGTCTTTCCTATTTAAAGAATCTTTCCTATTTGAAGAATTAGTTGTGACAGTGTAGTGTTTAACTCAGGGGACAGGTTCAGATGGGTTTGGCTGATCTGAGAAGCCTCATGTCCCTTGACCAAGTCTGACCCACAGACAGGTGTATAACTTTGGTTGTCCTAGAAGATTTAAGGGGAAGACTTCTGGGGGCTCCTGGGTGTGATTTTCTCCAGAAAGGAGTATGTGTGGATCAAGATCTTCCTTCTTCCTTGCTTGACTGTTACCATGACTGGGCGTGATATTGGAGTGAGGACAGTTGTCTGTGACCATGACTGGAGAGGTTATGGCAAGCAACGAGTGACATCTGTGATCCCTTGAGCTAGCTCAAAGGTCACCCCCATGACCTTGGAACTCCTTGTTATGTTGCTGGTTAGTTTTGTCAAGGTGACACAGCATAGAGTCACCCGAGAAGAAAGTCTCAACTGAGCGATTGCCTAGATCAGACTGGTCGACAGGCATGTCAGTGTGGAATTACCTTGATTGATAACTGATGAGCTGTGAGAGAATGCTCTTGTACACTGTAAAAATTTATCACTTGTATTGGTTTAATAAAATGCTGATTGGCCAGTAGCCAGGCAGGAAGTAGCCAGGCAGGGTGACAAAGCTAGGAGAATTCTGCGAAGAGTAAAGGCAGAGACACAGTCACCAACCAAACACAAAGGAAGCAAGATGAGAAGGCTGCACTGAGAAAAGGTACCAAGCCACATGGCTAAAACCTAGATAAGAATCATGGGTTAATTTAAGTTGTAAGAGCTGGTTAGTAATAAGCCTGAGCTAATAGGCCAAACAGTTTATAATTAATATAAGCCTCTGTGTATTTCTTTGGGACTGAACAGCTTCAGGACCAGGAAGGACAGAAACTTCTGTCTACACTGATGTATGAGAGCCCAGTCTACTGTGGGTGGCACCACTCCCTGGGCAGGTATAAAAACGCTAGATAAATGTAAGCCTGGAGTGGGCCCACAGCAATATTTCTCTATGATTTCTGCTTCAGGTTCCTGTGTGTTCTCCTGACCTGTTGGTGGAAACCACTAGTTCATTTCCCGACCACCCTGACTGGAAATAATCACACAGAAACTTTATTATTTGAAATACCTTTTGGCCAATAACTTAAGCATATTTTTAGTTAGCTCTTATATCCTAAACTAACACATCTCCAGCAATCTGTGTATTGCCACGTGGCTGTGGCTTACTGGCAAGGTTTCAGTGCATCTGTCTCCTGCAAGCGATTCTGGTAAAACATCTGTCTCCTGCTGGTGGCTACATGGCTTCTCTCTGACTCTTCCTGCTCTCTCTATATATCTCTTTTAGCCTGGCTTCACTCTGTTAAGCCATTGGCTGAAAGTGACTTCTTTACTAACCAATGGCAATAAAACATATTCACAGCATACATCACCTCCCACATCACTAACCTGTAGACTGAAATAAAAACTCTTTTCACCTCCCAAGCTGATGTTAGTCAGAGTGGTTACCATGGCAAGAGAGGAGAACTAGAGTATCCACCCTAAGTGTTGGGTAAAACCTCCTATCTGCCCTTGAATCAAGGTTTCATGTCCTGAGCATGGCTCCCTCCCCTCAGCCCTCCGGCTGGAAGGGCCAGGTGGCTGCCCACTGGTAGGTAGTCTCTGGTTCACTCAGGGCCTTTCATTTCCCACAGGAGCAAACTCCACTATCATCTCTGTACACCACAGAGTGGGGAATAGAGGCCAGGGGGAATTGCCTGAGACCCTGCAAACTCACGTCTCCCAGCGGACAGTCTTCCATCTTCAGAGGTCTACCTGCCCTAGTCAGCAGGAACTCATTTCCCCAGACTCCCCTGCCTGCTTGTTCTGTGTTTGTCACCCTCTCTGTCTGAATCTCCTGTCTGCTACCTCGTCCCACTCTGGCAAACACCTTTTCACTATTAAACCACAGTGTGAGACCAAATGTCTGCAGCGAAGTCACAGCACGTCTCTGTGCCTCTCTGCTCCCACCTGCAACTCATCCCGTTGCCTGGTAATCTGTCTTGTCAGCCATCAGGTGCTGCAATCCGGGGCCCATGCCTCATTTCTATGAGTGACTCCTGTTCCCCATGAGGGGACAGAAGGCTGAGAGCAAGGTGAACATTCGTCTGAATATTTAAATAAGAAAGGGGAGTGGATGGGCCGTGGACAAATCAGTGTTCTCACATACCAGACCCAGGGCACAGGCCAGAAGGGCTCTGTGTCCTTGTAGAGTATGGTCTTGGTGGGGCTGGTACAGTGGCTGATGCAGGGATACAGCCCACTGCAGAGCTGGGCTGCAGCTTGCTCCTGGAAGGGCAGGTGGAGGCCTGCCCACTGGCCGCCTGCCTCTCTAATCTCCTCTCCCTGCATCTGGGCTGCTGCAGGTCGGCCCGCCCTCTCTTCTCCTCTGCCTCTGCCAGCTGAGTTATCCCCTCTGCCATCTCCTTCTCCAGATGCTTGGGGGCTGGGGCGGGACTCAGGAGGGAGACAGGTGATGGCCCCACCACTTTGGGAAATTAATTAGCTCGGTTCTGCAAATCGCTTTGAAGATTAAAAAAAAGAAAAAAGTAGAGGTTGTGAGAGGGGAAATAGAGAAGAAAAATGCTCACTCACCCTTTATCTGGAGGGTCACACTACCAGAGGCTTCATTGCTAGGGCATGGGTGATGCCCATTCCACGGCATTCCACTGAAAATCCAAGCTTCTAGAGTAGGCACTCCTGTGGACTGTTCAGGGAAAGGGTATTTGTGTCCTCTTTGTTGGTCTCCTACTGAAAGGGACTCGCTCCTCTCATGCTGGGCTTGGGCCTCAGACCTGCCTGAGGACCTGTCTAGAGACCCTTACCTGCAACCTGCTCTTGCAGCCTGTCGTGCAGAGCATATGAGTTGGCATGGAGCAGGTTCTCTGCAGGCAGAGTTTACAGCCTTTCCTTCCACCATGGCCAAGGTAGGCAGAGTCTTCACAGCTCAGGTGGAGGCAGGCCTGCAGTCTGGGCCTAGGAACCCAGCTGCCTCCCAAGGGACCACCCAACCAGGCTGACTGTTGCTTCAGGGCAAACTCCTGCTCAGAGCAGAACAGCTGAGAGCCCTGGGTGGGGTGCATGCCAACTTCCTGCACCCTAGGAAAATCATCATGTTTGCTACCAGGCCCCAGGGAGACCACATGGTGGCCCAGAGGCTTTCCTCCTCAGAGCCCCTTTGGCTACCCTTTGAGATGTCCCAGAATGTCTCCTGCCCCTGCCTTAGGTAGAAACTGAAGCAGCAGAGGCTGACCAGCTTACTGAGACTTAGCTGGGTTTTTAGCTTCAAGCCCAGATGGGCTGGAGGAGGGTGACTGACTGGCTCACAGGTGAGGTTTGGCAGAGCAATGGTCTGGAAGCTTTCATAGCGCTTCAAAAGTTTGGCATAGGCACATCAGGATGGATGATGCTTCCTTTTTGGGGACCCCACCCCCGCAGGTCTTGGCATACATGCCAGGCAACAGGTGGGGCTCAGAACCATCTTGTTTATGGCTCCAGGTGAGCACTCGTGGGCCTCCCACTGAGGGGCGCAGGGGGAGGAGGCTGGGCTTCAGCCAGGGTGCCCCATGTCTACCGCTCCCCAGCTGCAGCATCCTGTGAAATCAAAGTTTTATTTTGTTCCATCCTGGGCCCTGCATTCTCCGCCTGGGTCTCTTTTGCCTAGGTAGATTGATTCCAAGTGTTCAGCAGGGGCCAGGTCTCAAGGGACACTGTAGGGTCCTTTGATAGAATGGCCATTCTAGGGCTCGGTTTGAGCCAGGTTCTTGCCTTTGTGGAATGAAAGCAGTGACTACTGCCAGAGCTGCTGAAAATATGGAAGAACAGGTAAGAACAGCCATGAAGGAGCTCTGAAGTGGAGTCTCGCAAGGCCTTGGAGCGAGGTGGTGAGAGGCTATGGATCTGCCCCCAAGGAGCCTAAATCCTGACTACTTCCTCCTTTGGTCCTCAGACTGGCAGCATCTGTTTGGCAGGCATGGCCCAAGCTGTCTCTACTCTCAGGAGGCATGAAGTTAATACAGAAGATTAAAACGTGGGGGCAAAGCTACCATGTGCTGGGCACTTGCTGTATCTCAGACACTCGATAGTTAACTCAGGTGATGCTCTCAATCACCCGAGGCAAGCTTTTATGACCAAGTTCAGTTTTAGGATGGGCCTGAGCGTACATGCACAGCTGGCATGGCTCAGAGCTGGGCTATACCTGGGCTGGTGGGCTCTGGAACCCTATCTCACAGCCCCTGAACCATGCTGCCTTTCAGAGAAGGCTGAGAATTCCAGGCAGTAAAGACACATCCTCCTGTCATCAAGGAGAGTGAGGGGACTCTGAAGACACCTAGTATCACTCCTAGACCACACCCCACTGCTCTCACCATGAGGGTGCCCCAATGTCTGAGGCCCTTTAGCTCCAGGCTTTGCCCCTCTGCAGACCGTTCCTATCTCACGTGTCTCTCTCTGCCCCAAAACCCAATTCCCACCTCTGGCCACCATCCCAGCTTTAGGGCAGCTTCCACTCACCAAGGAGTTCTGAGGGGTGCCAGGCTTAAAAATGGGGGCGTGGAATTCCTTTTCTTGACTTTTCTCTTTTAAATCCTGTGTGTGTGGCCTGGACAGCAAGAGGACAGTACATATTTCCACTCCTTCCCAAAATGTGGGACTGCTCATAGATGGGGCGCCCGTTATGTCAATCTTTCCCCCCATTTTCTCCTTTTCTTAGCAATGCGTATTTCAAAGTATTTCAAAGTATTTGTTTATATTTCTGTAGGCAATGAAGACTATATTTCTTTTCCAGTTTCAGAGTTTGTCCCTCTAGAAGAGATCAATACACTCTCCCTGAATCTAGCATAAATTCCTTTTGTAATGGGCTTCACCAGAGACCACGCCCTCCAAAGTGGTAGATTTCCTGAGCAACCGCCATCCTAGGGTAGAGAGCAGGTTCTTTCTTGGCATGTTCTCAGAAGACAGGAATCTGGATACCCCACAAAATAAGGGATATGGACACCCCATCACCAAATTGGAAAGGCTGATGCCAAGGGAAGGTGACTTTTTCTAATCCATGGTTTTCTATCCATAGCCCCAGCAGTACGGGAGCAAACAGGTGTTCTGTATGTGTTTGCTGAATGACTCAGTTTATTTAGAAGGATAAGCTTGGGCAGAGAGGAGAAGTTCTTGCCCACAGTCCCATATGAGAGGCTAGGCTATGTGTAGGGTGAAGGTGGGGAGTATGGGGCTGAGATAGGGGAAGTGTGCCTGGGAGAGGACTTCCTAGTAGGATCAGAAGGCCCCTCCCAGCAGCCCTGCTAGCATGGTCAAAGGAAGTGGAAGCTGCCAAGTGAGATGCCTGAGGGCAGCCTTTCTATGGAGCTATCCATCACCTGTAACTATCCAAGGAATGTGGGGAGTGAGGCCCAAGCCAGAGGGAAACGCCGTGGCATAGGGCAGCAAGCCCTTTCCCACAGCATAGAAACCAAGACCTGGCACTGGGCTGTGACCTGCATGTCCCCTCCTCCTTTCTTTCCTCCTTCCCTCTGCAGCTGGCCTGGAACTCCCTCTGAAGCCTAGGCTGGCCTTGACCTACCATGATCCTTCTGTCTTGGCTTCTAGGGTGCTGGGATTCCAGGCATGTGCCACCATGCCCAATTTCCATTGGTTAACTTCCACTATGAGATGACCAGCACATATCCTGCAGCATATAAGCCATGGCTATGTGGACCACTCCAGGTGAACAGCAAAACAAGGCTGCACAGCCAACAGTCTAGAATAAAGCTATACACTGAGACAATGTGCACTCTCTTAGAACCCACACCTAGCTGGGGCTCTACTGCCTGGCAGTGCCCTCTCAGAGGAAGAGCCAAAGTTTCTCCAGTGACCACAGAGCAGACTGGACAATGTGTCTCTGACCTCGTCTCCTCATGGGCTGATGTAGGTTGTCTGCTCTGTCTGGATTCCTCTTCCCCTAGTTAGCTGTTTATTCCCTCCCTTGTCTTTAGGATCCTGCTCAGAAGTCACCTACTCTGGGGGCCTTCCCTGATTTCTCTCCTATAAGAAATATCGAATTCCCATTGCTCCTAGCCCACATGGTCCTACAGTAGCCACCAGTCATGTGTGCCTCCTGAAGGCTTGATGGTGACTGAATGGGACCCAAACCTACTGTAAGTGGGGAACAGGCACAGCTCCAAAGGTCAGGATGCCAGCCTGAGCACTACAGCTAAGGGGTAGTTTTCTCTGTGGTGAGAGAGCAACCAGCTGCCTTTGCACTCGGCAAGATGCCTCATCTTAGCTGCTTGCCCGTGTCCCTTACTGCTTGTCTCACTGAGCCCTCACCCCATTCGTACTGACTTTGAGTCACTGCCACATCCAGATGGCTGCTCATCTACTTGGTGTCTGTCCTCCCAGAGATGCCATCTCCCCAGAGTGGTCTTGTGGGTCAGCTCTCTGCTGCAGCCCAAGAAAACCTATTCCAGAGGGACTCTATGATGGTACAAAAGGGCTACTTGGTCTGCAGAAATGGTATCTGGAATTCTGAATTTGGGGGCGTTTCCAAGCAGTCAACAGACAGCCCCAATGCTGGTCAGGGCAGTGGGTACAGCTTGCAGCCAGAGGCTGGGGATCAGTCCTGCAGCATGCTCAACTGCCAACCAGACTTGTGGCGCTATGCACTTAGGACAGAGTCCCTCGGAGATCCAGAAGAGCCACATTTGTGGCAGAAGAGACAGCTCCATATTCTGCAGTTCTCAGCACTGTTGAGACTTTGACTTGGATGTGATGGTGGGGTGGATGGGTGTGGAGGTGGGAGCGACTGGTTGGGTTTCATCAGAGCATAGGTATGGAAGGTTCAGGTTTGGGTATCTGGGTCCAAACTTTGCCTCTGCCACAGGAGCCTCAGTTTCCCTGTCTGTCCTATGAGGGTCTGACTTACTCTTTACCAGATATTCAGATACGTGTCCTTGTTCAGGTGTCCTCAGAACTGCAGATAGGAGAGGCTGGGGGAGCCCTTGTCAGACCCCCACCTGAGCTGAAAAACAAAGGCAGAACTGTCCTGAAACAGACAGCGCCTTGAACAGTTCAGGAGAGGCTGAGGGTGCTTAGGTCCAAACTGGCTTAGTTAGGAGTCCCTATTCCTTTGGGTTGGTAGCCCTGAGGAGCTTGAACATGCTTAGGTAGACATTCAGGTCCATGTCCTTGACAAGGGGTTTTGGACACCAGTGAAATTAAGGGAATGGCAAGGGTAAGGGTGGGGTAGGGGAAGGTTGCTATGGTATCCAGAGGAAGGCTGGCTGTGCAGGCTGTCAAAGACTGATTTCCAGAGAAAGGTCCCAGAAGTGGCCTTGCCTTTTGGGGAGGGCGTGTTTGTGGGAAAGAGAGTTGGCACAGGCACAGAGGAGTCCAAGCTGGTTGAGAAGGCATTAGGCTGTAGCACTGGTGTCCTGGGTAGTGGTGGCAGTTGGCATAAGCCTTATCGGGGACCTGGCTGTGTCCAGAAGGACTCAGCATGCTGTCTGGAGTAGAGAAGTGGGGGTCATTGCTGGAGATCCGTTCAGAAGGGACCGCCTAGCTAATGGAGGATATGAGTGTCTCTGCTAATACTCATGTCAGGACAGCCAGCCGTCACTCCCTGGGTGCCCTGAAAATGGTTGACCTGCTTCAGTCGACAAGAGGCTCACCATGAGGACAGACATCCCTTCTAGCCTTCCTCCAGGGAGCCTGGGTTTGTATGGATGCTGAAAGGTGGCTTGCTCTGCCCTCCGAGACTCTGGTACAGAATCCCCATTGCCTTGGATAAGACCCCATACACTAAGCCACTGGGCTGCCACTCACTGCCCTGCCTTGACCTGGTCGCCTCCTCTGCTGATCCCTGCCTATCAGGAAATGAAGAGAGGGACAAAGGCCTGCCCTGAAGGACCAGAGGGAGGAGTGTCCTTGGACTATCTCTGGACGTGTGACCCCCTTGTATTCAGCCTCAGTGTCTGCTGCAGGAAGTGAGTTTGAGTCACAGAGTTTCCTTCTGAGGACCATGAGGGCTGCCCTGTAGATGCTGCTGGGGTGTTCACCTGGCCCCGGCTTATTGGATGTGTGTCCTGTCTGGGTAGCAGAAATTGAGCATAGGCCATCAGGGAGGTGGGTAAGTGGCCAGGCCTGGCCTGTTATGTAGATCAGGAGCAGTTACTCTGGTATGATATCTCCCCCCCCCCCCATACACACAAGAGGCAGGACTGGGGCAGTCAGTGAGCCAGCGGCCATTAGCACCTGCATGTAATTAGTGATCACTTCCTGGGAGTTATTTTTATCTTAGTCTTTTATTGGGTTCCAAATAAATTGAGCCAGACCAGT
Source organism: Arvicola amphibius (assembly GCF_903992535.2). Taxonomy (NCBI): domain Eukaryota; kingdom Metazoa; phylum Chordata; class Mammalia; order Rodentia; family Cricetidae; genus Arvicola; species Arvicola amphibius. The sequence goes on along the minus strand of NC_052048.2, from coordinate 56,805,097 downwards.
AAGGCCTGGGAAGCGGGTAGTGGGGGCTCTGGCTCTCCCTGCCACCTTGTCAGGGCACCTGGCACTGGAGCTCTTCCAATCCAGCTGTTCGCTGGGGTCTCACAGCCTCCCTGGAAAGTTGGGAACTCTGTCTAAGGCAATGGCAACCTGGCTGTCCCCAGAAGGGAAGGCGAGAGAGAGCTGCAGAGCACTGAGGCCTTGACTAGGTGATCTATGAGCAGGCTCTGTGCCCGTGAGTGAGGAGAGTTCAGTAGGGCAGAGTAAATGCATTGTGTCTCTGGGCAGTCTATGTCTGGCGGATGGGGGGAGGCTGGTCTGCTGGTGCAGTGCATGAGGTGCCGAGTTGTGAAGTCTGTCTGCACTGGGCAGGTAATAGGGGAGGGGATAAGGTTGCTGGGGGAGCAAAGAGGTTGGGTAAAGAGTGTGTGTCCCTTAGGGACTTAGGAGTGCAGCAAAATGCTGAGTCAGCAGGGAGAGGAGACGGGGCAGCTGTGTGCCTGCAGGGCCGTAGGGTGTGGGCCGTCCATGCATGACTGAGTATGAAAGCGTGTGTATCTGGTGTGAACTTGGACTATATGTGCATGGGCAATACATGGGTGGCAGGTTGGTGGCTGTATAATTCTGTGGATTTTACAAGAGGCTGGACAGGTGGCCTAGTGAATTAAGTGCAAAGCTGAGTGCCTGACAAAGATGGGTCAGAAGCCTAACAAGCGAGTACGGGAGCTCAGAACGCCTTGACTGGATAGGACAACACCCCTTGAGGAAGGACCTTGCTGCACACCACACACGCCATAATCCCTGATTTCTGATGTCCTGACTTCAGGATGGTCTGAAAGACACTCAAGTTCAGCAGAAGCCATACTTGATGTGACTTTGTTCTGTGTGACCCCTCTGTTGCTTTCAGGATGTCGCCATGCATTTTATGAGACACTCAACACCTGACAACATGCTTTCTTTATGTCAAGCACATCTGAGCTGGGTTGGGCCATAAACCTCAAGGCCATCCCTCCCAGAGACCCAGTTTTCCAGTATGTCCCCACCTTCTCATGGCCATACAATCTCCTAAGCAGCTCCACCAACCTGTGAGGCATCTCCCATCCACCCTGTCCTCATAGACTCGGGTTCATCTCAATGCAAAATTCATTTCATCTAACTTTAAAAATTCCTGTAGTTTTATACTGTTCACTACCGAAATGCCCAAGGTCACTTCTGAGACCCAAGGCACTCCATTCTCTTCACTGTGAACCCAGGTAGACTTTGTTTATAAGTGAGATACTTCAGATACACAAAGCGCTGGGTATAGACATTTCCATTTCAGTAGGGAGGAGTGAGGGTTCAAAGAGGAAAGATCAGACCACATGGCAGGACTAAAACCCAGCAGGGAGGATACCAAATGCTGCAGATCTGTGTCCAGCATCTGGGGCTCGTGGTGGAATAGAGTCATCTGTGGTCTGGTGGGCTTGGATAGCTTTTCCCTACAGTTACTTGCCTGTGGCACATGTGTCTTCTCTTTCTTGGCAAATGTTCCCGGCATAGTCAATATCCTGAGGTCCTGACTGAAGCTAAGGCCTTACATTTCACAACCTCACTCACTGCCCATGCCCAGACTCCATGTAAAGAATCCAGCCCTGGTGCATGTTGCCTGGCCTCGGCACCTTTCTGGAACCTTGGCGTCAGCCTTTATGGTCCTATTAACCCTTGCGTCCTGCAAAACCAGAACCTCTGGATGACACTCCTACTGCCAGCTCAAACTGTGTTTTACTCACTTTGAGCCATGGCCATCATGGCTGCCGTGTGTCTTCACAAAGCTGAGCCTACGAACACACTGTCCCACCTTCCCATAATGATGGGCTGTAGCCTTTAAACCTCGGGCGCATGTAAAATCCTTCCTTCTTAAAGTTGCCTCTGTCCGGTCACAAAGATACAGGACTGTATTGGGAATGAGGCAAAAGGCCATTTGTGTTACATCCCACCAAAGCATCTGTCTGTGTGCTTCCGTGTCTAAAACAGAATGAGGCTGAGGTAAAAAGTGAAGGAAATGTGGAGACACCACAGCACCAGGCTGTGGCTTGGTGACTGCTCATCTCTCTTAGTCAGCTTGGCAGTGAGAAAGAGCATCATCAGGTGGACCACAAAGTTCTGGAAAACCTGTAACAACTGCTGGACACCCCGGTGTGCAAGCCTGTGGGTCTTTGCATATTCAAATAGCATCATATGGCTGACTGCAGGAAGGGGCTGCAGGAAAGATGCTTGATTTTCTCACAGGGGAATCCTTGTCTACTGGCAGTCCCCAGACTAATGATGGCTCAGTTTACCGTTTTCCCAACCTTACAACTGTGCAAAAATCAGTATGCATTCCATAGAAACTGCACCTCTAATTTTGAGCTTTTGCTCTTATTTCCAAGACTGGCAACATTCGGTATGGCATTCTTCTGAACGGTGGGCAGAGTAGCAGGTGTCAATGAAATGGTCACGCCAGTGGACTGCTATGGAGCCGTGAGGCGGGGTGGGCTGTGTGTATTTAATTTGCTTCCACCTTAGGGTGTTTTCAAGTTGTGGGCAGGGGAGGGTGTTGGCTCAAAGCTCACTCTAACTAGAGAAGCAGTTGTACATTAACCTGTTACTTTTACTTTTACCTTTTGTTCCCCCCACCACCCCCACCGCCAAATCTGGCAGCAGAAGTGGAAACCTTGCTCTTCATGCTATAGACACTAAGGGGGCATGTGACACAGAGAGGATGTACTGACACGGAACACGTCTCATCCCCGGGGGGGGGAGGTGCTTGGTGGACACACGGAGGAGAAATCGGTCGGGTACAACATGGTGTCCTGTGTATTAGAAGTTAAACGTAGCTAGAACAGATCATGGGCAAAGTGACTATGCCAGGCTGTCTGCTCAGCCAGGCATGGTACCAAGGTTTTCAGGATCTTCTTTCTCCTGCTGGTCTGTTCATGGGCTTTTCAGGGAGCAGTGTCCATGTGAGGAAGGGAGGCAAGGTGTGCTGAGAGCTTGTGCGGCAGGATCAGATACAATAGCCCGAGCAAGCAGAGAAACTTCAGCTGAGCTGCGGAAGTCCTCATCTTGTGGTCTTTGTTCCTGTAAAGGATTGTCTTGGGCAGCCTCTTTGCCAGCTGCTTCCCTAACGGTCATGGCTGGAACACGTCCCAAGATCTGAGCGCACCTTCCCACCTTCCAGTCTATAGATATTTTGGCTGGTTCTGAGGCTTGCTGTTAGGTGTCACAACTCACTGTGGCAGGAACCACCACCTAGAACATGACAGATCCTTAAACTGGAGCCAGTCAAGGTGCTCAGAAGAGGCCCTTGGGCCTCTCTGCCTGTGGATAGCTGAGAAAAGGCATCAGAGTCGGGGGAGGAGCAGATCTGATAGCTTTGCCATTAATACCCTGGAACCCGATTCATAAAAGCATCTAATTACAGGGAGCCTGCATTTCATTGTCGTTTTGGTAATGACCTGCAACTGCATACAAATTACAGGGTAATCCCCTCGGTGGTGCTCAGCTTCCTCCAATGTGGAACTTTCTAGCTAGCGTCTGAGGCTCAGGTAATGCCGGGGGCAGAGTACGCTTGCTTCTCTCCAGGACACTCGTGACACTACAGAAAGATAAATGGCACGAAGCTGGGCACACACAGCCCACTCCCCATGAAGTGTTTTTCTCAAGTCCCCAGGCTGAGCTGCAGCAAGGACTTGTGTCACACAGGCTGAGCCCCTTCAGCTAGGATCCGGGGATGCCAGAGGCAGGGGCATAGATAATCTGGCTGCTTCTGTCCCTGTGGGGGTGTCTTACCAGTGGTCAGAAAGCCTGTCCCTTCAACAAGCTCTCAAGGACACATCAGAAACCCTAGGGCAGGTTGTATACTTTCTTAACCTTCGGCTTCCTCATCTTGGGCCACCTCCTTCCTTTGCACCTTATCACTGCCTGGCTGTGTTCTGATGTATCAGCGTGTTCCAGAGACAATCTCTGGCCAGAGGGACATGGGCTTTAGAGTGGGACAGCCCTGTTGATGTCTACATTCCATCTTTGCCCCCATGTGGGTAAGGAAGGGCTCTCATGTATATCTCCTGTATGTGTGTGTGAGAGAGAAGATGCCCAGGTGGAATACTCAGGCAAGAGGTCTGTGGCTAGTGCTCAGGCAGGCTGCGGTGTAGATTGCAGGTCTCAGGCCAGGACCTCCTGGAGCATCCTGCAAATGTTATCGGCCAGAATGTCTTCTTATATAGTAGTGGGATGCTTCCCTTCAGAGGGCTGGGCAAGAAGCCCGTGGAGGCGGAGCCGAGGAGTGCCCAAAAAGAGGTGTGTCAGCAGTGAGTGGTACCCACTGAGATTTTCAGAATGGAAGTCAGGATAAAGCCATTTGGAGCTGGCTGTGACCCCGGTAGAGCCTTACCTAGGATGCCTGAGGCTCAGTCCCCATCCTCAGATCTGTGCACATGTGTACATTCTAAGTATTGTTGGTTTTTGTTTTTTGTTTTTTGTTTTTTCTGAATGCATGTGACTTTGCCTAATTGCAAAGACAAAAATCAAAGTGAGCCGTCACAAATTTGGGACCATCTGTACACAGAGTGGTAAAGAAGCACGTAGGTCACAAAGCCAAGGTTTCCTCCTCGGCCCTTTTAGTTTCTAGAAGCAGCTACCCCAGCTCCCGTTCTTCACCGAGGCCTCTTGTGTGGGTTCACATGCTCCATTCCATTCCCTGTGAATGACCCCTGATAGGCCTCTCCACAGCTGTCCTTGTTCATTTGCTGGTAGTCTTGGATGCACTGCCACTTCTAATGTCACACTAGGCCTTCATTTGGAGCTGCATGGGCTCCGAGGTATGGCAGATGTATTTAGCCTGCCTCCCCCAGTCTGCGGACATGTGGGGTAGTTCCACATTCTTGTGTGCTAGCGGCCGTGGGCTTCTGTGTGTGCACGTCTCTAGGATGACATGTTTGGGTGCTGAGCCCCTGACACAGCTGAATTTCCAGCCTGTACACCCTCATCTGGTTCTTGGTTACCTTCAGGCAGTCCCCTCCCACTGTGGCTGCTCCCCGTGGACCAGGAGATCCGGGCACTGCTCAGCCGCTGCTAAGCTGTGGGTTCTGACTGTAGTGACATGTATCTTTGAGGCCATGTGGCACCCCAGCCCTTTCTTGCTGTTTTCCTCTGCTCTCCACTGTGAGCAGAGCAGCTCTGCTTGACATTCGTCACCACCATGGTGCACTGCGCAACCAGAGGCCCAAGAGCTGTGGCTGCTAGTCATGGCCTCCAATCTCCGAAATGCTGACCCCAAAGTAAACATTTCTCCTCTCAGGTATTTTACTATTGTGCCCAAAAGCTCACAAACAGAGGTGCCCCCGCCCTGAGAATGGACATTCATCCCCATCCCACCCACCACGAAACAACAGTGTTTTGTTCTGCTCTATATTGACACACCTAAAAATGTGGAGTTTCTTCACTTCAGAATGAAACCCAAGGCACTCGTGTCCTTAACCCCACTGGGTAGCTAGAGACACTAAAGTGTGTGTGTGGGGGGGGCTGTTCTCCCTCAGCGAGGGCTATGGAGAACTGGTGCATGGCCCAGGCCAGAGGGCAGTGGCCTACACTGGCCTTCGGGGGCCGCCCCCAACAGGGGCCTTCAGCCGTCCTTGGCCTAATCCCGTTTTCTGCCCAGTTGAGCAGTGGGAAGGCTTAGTTCTCACCCATTTTAATGCAAAGGAGGCTGCCTAGCCAGCTTGTTCTGAGCATGGTGACAGTGGCCATGAATGGGGACCCCAGTAACGGCGACAAAAATGTGACAGGGCCCTCCATCATGGTATTGTGCGACAATTGGGACATTATAGTTAGTCCTGGAACCCACTCAGGAAGGGGCGGGGGCCTCCAGCTCATATGCTAAGCAGGGCCAAGCCCGCCTCAGCCACCTTCTTTGGTCTGGCCAGTGACCCCATTGTGTGGGGTGCTTACACGGGCTCCTTAACTGCCTTCTTCCTTCCCTCACTTCCCTCCACCGATGCTTGGACAAAGGTGCTGGTCCTGGTGCCCTGCTGTGTGTCCCTGGATGGCTACTGCCCTCTCAGGGCCTTGACTGGCAGTAATAAAAGTAAAATGGTGACCACGTGGGAACGGGGTCCTGAGTGTTTGCCTTAAATGGTATATACTCTACCAGCTCTTTTTGCAGCCCCTGGGGAAGGGGCTTTGCTTGATCCAGAGTGCAGATAAGGCCATTAGCTCTGGAAGCTGAGAACCTACACGGTGTGCGAGTGTGCATGCGCACATGCATGCAGCCACTCTTGCCTCTGTACACAGCACTGCCATCGTCCTCGAAGCAAGGCAGGAGTCCACGCTCTTAAGCTATAAAGGGTAGCTTAGGACATGGGTGGAGAACACAGGGACTGGCTGAGGCTCCTTCCTCCCTTCTATGCGGTCCTGCCCAAACCAGACCAGACTCCATTGATCAAAGCAGTCTCCTAACCCCTGAGCTATAGGCCAGCCTGCTCCTCCAGCACCGAGCTCCTTTCCATTTGCAGCTGGACAGCTTCCAGGACCAGAGTTGGGACAGGCAGTAATGGACCACAGACTGAGTTATGGAGTCACGGAGGCAACCGCAGCAGTGGAGGCTGGACCCCAGTACAAGCGAGCTGTGGGACACTTGTCTTTCTGGCCCCTGTGCGCTCATCCTCTCTCCATAGTGGAACGGTTCTTTGATCTTCTAAACTTTTCAGAGTTGGCAACTGTAACTCAAATAACAAAGATGGTTCACCTAAGGTCACATGATAAGTGAACTCTGGAGGCTCAGGCCCTTCTCCCCAAGGGCTCTCAGCAGCCTGAGGCATGGTTCCACCCGTGAGGTTCCCTACCGTGCCCTCTCTTGGCTGTGCTAGGAGGCTAACGTGGTTATGTGTTTGTGTGGCTTTGCACATGTGACTTTTTGGATTGGAAGTTCCCCCTCAGCCTCTTACTGTTGGAGAAGCCTGTGAGGTGTCCAGTGGGAGGCACAGTAGAGAGGTGGGCAGGAAGCCATGGCTGGGTCAGCTAAGACTCGGGTCTCATTAATTAAGGTCTGTGCCTAGAACAAACATGGTGGGTTTTATGGTTTTATTCAAGATGATTCTTGAATCTTGTCCCTGGGGCTGGTGGAGAGGAGCCCGCCAGCGCTGGGAGGCATTTGTAGCTGCTACTGGGCAATGTCCTCCCCATCTGGAGAGCATGGCTCACGGAAATTTCTAAAGGCTTCCCTGGGACAAGGGGAGGAGGTGGGGTTGTGACCCTAAGATAGAACTGGGTCCCAGTGTACAGTGTGCAGAGAGATGGGCTACAAACTGGTGAGGGGATGCTGCAGGCACTTCAGAGAGGGGAGGCGAAGCTCAGCCAGCTACAGAAGCTGGGGGCAGGACCCTGGAAAGGTGGTGCAAAGGGCCTCAGACTTGAGTGGGAGCTCAGTTCTGGGACCCACAGGGCCCTTCCTTCCCAGAGTGCTCTAGCAGGAGCCTTCCACCTCCTGCTGATTACAAATTGCTCTGTGATTTTCTCCCATTACCATGGTGACGGCAGGCCTAGCATCTTAAGCAGCAGTAGGATGCAGCTGGATCATTTAAGTCCAGGGCTCTTCAGGCTCCCTCTCTTCCTTTGTCCTCTCTGCCTTCTTTCCTTTGTTCATTCTCTACTCATTCATTCCCTCCTCCATCCATTTCATTCATTCATTCCCTCCTTGCATATCAATCATTCATTCACTCGGTCGGTCGTTCATTTGTTCCCCCCTTTCCTCCCTCCCTCCATCATCCCCTCACTTCCCAGCCTCTGGCAGTCTTCAGATTGGTAATGATGGCCAGTGACTAACCAAACATCCAGAATGTCACGTATATCCCTTGGTGCAACAGGCAAGCCTTTGCCCCTTAGTCATATCACCTCAAAACTCCAGGGCCACTTCATCCTATGGTGGCTCTAAACTGCAGGTGCCCCTGCTGTTCTCCTGCAGTTGCATTGTGACAACTAGGTCCCACAACAACCCACCTTCCCTGTAGCTCTGTCACATCTTGGCCTTTGACCACTCTAGGCTCAACATCTCAGAAGCTATACGTACCTGGGAGGGAGCAGCAAGATCACAGTCCACTCCTTGTAGAACTGCCCTGACCTGGTCCTGGTATAAACGGCTTCTCAGGGCTGTTTTCACAGCTCCCCTGACCCTGCCCTCATGCTCTGCCCCCGGGAGGCATCCATACTGGGGTTTCTCCCTGGGTAGAGCCAGCAGGGAAGGGAGCCTGACCCCTGCCTCCACCTCCCTCCTCTATCTGTAGTCATTGATTTTACCCCGAGTCCCTTCCCATCACTCCAGACCTGAGCTCTATGACCCCTTTCTCCTCTGTCCCTGTGGCCCAGCGTGGCAATGGCTGTGTGCCACAGCTTCTCAGTCCTGTGGGCTCCCTGCTGTCACATCTCTGTGTCCTTCTTGCTTTAGTCTTCATGCATTCATATCCTGCCCATCCAAGGCCGAAGCCTGGCCTCATTCTAGTGAGGCTGACTTTGGTTCCTGCCAGTTTTCAGTGGTTCCCAAAGGTAGGAATTCTGGAGCTAGAGGACTGGGATCTAATCTCAGCGCTAACAGATCCTGCTCTGGCCCATCGAAGCTGTGTGATCTTGGGGAACTGTTTTTGCCTCTCTGTCCCACTTTTGGTAATTATAGTGCCCATCACAGGAGGCTGCTGTGAGGACTGAGCCCCTTAACACCAGCGAACACACAAACAACGTGCACTAGTAGGTAATAAATATCACCCAAGTACTCAGTGCTTCACACGCGCCCACCCTGCCGCCCTTAGCAGGCTCCCGTGAGGCTGTGGGGCTGGGTGGAAGTTACAGGCCCCACTGGCGTTCTCACCATGGAGACCAGCAAGCCTTTCAGCCCAGAGCACTGGTTCCTAAGCCAGGCTGAAGGTCTCTCCGTCCTCCGCTCTCTCACAGCCTCATCCCTCCACATTCTTCCCATTACCCTCTTCTTGACGGTGAGACACAGGCGATCCTGGATAGCATGTGACTTCATGCACAGGAACCTGGGTGACTTGCCACCACCCCTGTGGCCTCACGCCACGCACCTCTCCGCTTCTTTTTGCTTGCTGTGAGTATACTAGAGGGCTGCAGGCCCCCTTGCCTATCCGGCCTGTAACTAGAGCTGCGGTGCTGTGGCCGAGTCCTGGTGGCCAGATCGCACAGGTATCAGTGACTACCAGTGTCCCGTTTTCCTTCACACAGGGACACGGTTAACAATGACTGACAGTCCTTGCAAGGGCCTGGCTTCCCCAGGGAGAGGCCCCGGCATGCTATCAAGCCTCATGATCTTACCCCTTAAAAGGCCTACCCTCTCTGCTGACATATCACACAAATAGGGCCTTCAGCCATTGCCAGGGACTGTCTGCTGCTCTGGGAATGTGGGCCGGAACCTGGGGCCCTGTGCCAACCAGTCCTGCACAGCTCACCCCTTCCCTCCGTGTGAACCTGCCTCTATGAGCACCTGACCATTTTCCCCTCTCTCAACCTGGATTACATCCCGTGAAAGCCCTTTGTTCCCTGGCTGCCCAGCTTTTGCCAAAGTAGCCATCTGCCCACGGGCAATCACTCAGACCCTGGGCCATTCTCAGGTGCCAGTGCTGGTCTAGGAGTTAGGTGGCATAGTGGCTGAAGGTATGGACATGCCACTGTCATGTCAGATAATCCCGAGAGTTGACTTTTGTCTCCTAATTCTAGGTTGTTTACTCTAGAAATTCCCCTGCAGCAGCACTGAAGAGGATTTATTAGCTTATGGCTAGAGAAGGCCTCCGTTGCTGATGCTCTTCCTCATCTGTAAGATGATGGCAACACCAGCCTCCCTACATGATGGCACCGTAAATGCTGATCTTAGTGGTGGCAGACCGGGCAGGGCTGGATAGTGAGCCAGGGATGGGGCACAGCTTTGAAACTTGAGGCTGAGACCATTACAGATGCAGCTAACAGAAGGGATGACAGATGGGAGAGGCCAACCAAGACCCATTTCAGGTGGGGACCTGGGAAGATTGAGAGATGATTTGGGGCTAACTCTCTTCTCTTAGTCAGGGTGTCTATTGCTGTGACAAAACCCCATGATTATAAAGCAGGGGAGGAATGGGTTTATTTGGCTTACACTTCCGTATCACTATCAGGACAGGAACTCAAGCAGGGCAGGAACATAGAGGCAGGAGCTGATGCAGAGGTCACAGAGGGGTCCTGCTTACTGGCTTGCTTGCAAGGTTATGGGTCCAGTCCATTATCATAGTGATAGAAAGCATGGTGGCATGGAGCAGACATGGTGCCGGGGAAGAAGCTGAGAGTTCTGAAACCACAAAGTCCACCCCCAGTGACACACTTTCCCTACTAAAGCCATGCCTACTCCAAGGTCACATGTCCTAATCCTTGCAAATAATGCCACTCCTGATGAGCCTTTGGGTGCCATTTTCATTCAAATCACCACCCTGTTGAAACAGGGGCTGCATCTGTGAGTGGAATAGCTGGATCTTGAGGTAGAATGATTCCAAGCTGTCGAGGAACTGCCATATTGATTTCCATAGTGGCTGTGCAAGTTTACGTTCTCACCAGCAATGGATGTGTGTTCCTCTTAGTCTACAGCACGAGCTGTCGCTTGTGTTATTGATCTTAGCCATTCCGACGGGTGTAAGATGGAATCCCACCGTAGTTTTGATTTGTATTTCTCTGATGGCGAAGGATGTTGAACATTTCTTTCAGTGTTTCTCAGCAAATTGAGTTGAGAATCCTCTGATTAGATTTGTACCCCATTTATAATTGGATTTATTTGGGTTTGGATATCTACTTTATTGAATTCTTTATATATTTTGCATACAAGTCCTCTGTTGGATGTGGAGTTGGGAAAAATAAAACCTTTTCTGTTCTTTAGGCTTCCACTTTGAGTGATGCTGCCCTTTGCAATACAGAAGCATCCCAGTTTCATGAAGTCCATTTCTTGTCATCTTAGTTCCTGTTCTAACCGCGGTCTGTTCAGCAAGTTTTCTCCTATGCCAATGAGTACAAGGCTATCTCCCCGTGTCTCTTCTATGATGTTCAGTGTAGCTGGATTTATGTTGAGGTCTTTGATCTACTTGGACTTGAATTTTGTGCAGGGTGACAAGTATGGCTCTGTTGTTCTTCTATGCAGACATCCAGTTTGACCAGCATCGTTTGTTGAAGATGTTGTCTTTTTTCCAGTTTGTATTTCTGGCTTCTTCATCAAAACTTGGGTGTCCATGTGTATGTGGATTTACATCTGGGTCTTCAGTTCAATTCTCTTGATCAATGTGTTTGTTTTTATGCGAATACCATGCTGCTTTTATTACTATAACTTTGAAGTAGAGCTTGGAATTGAAAACGGTGAGGCCTCCAGCAGTTCTTTTACTGTGTGGGAATGTATTAATATCCTGGTTTTGTTTGTTTGTTTATTTTTGCTTTTGTTTTTGTTTTTTCATATGAAATTGATTATTGTTCTTTCAAGGTCTGTAAAGAATGGTGTTGGGATTTTGATGGGGATTGGATTTTGATGGGGATTGGATTTTGATGGGGATTGCTTTGGGTCTGTATACTATTTTGGGGGAAGATGACCATGTTTTACTATGTTAGTCCTGCCGATCCATGAACATGGGAGATCTTTCCAACTTCTGATATCTTCTCTGATTTCTTTCTTCAAAGACTTGGATTTTTCTCTTGCAGGTCTTTCACTTGACCTTCCACCTCTCAGGTGCTCTGCAACCACAGGTGACAGCCACTGGCTATCACACCAGACAGTTGGGTTAGTCTGTTTGGTGTTTCTGTAACAAAACATCCGAGGCTAGAAATTACAAAAGAGGCTCAAACCAAGTGCAGTGGTGGAGGCGGAATGATCAGAAGTTCAGAGTCATCCTCAGCTTCATAGCAAGCTTGAGCCAGCTTGGACTATGTGGAACCCTGTCTAAAAGAAAAGTGTGTCCTGGTTAGTTTAAGTCAACTTGACACAAGCTAGAACCATCTGAAAGAAGGGAACTTCAGCTGAGAAAATACCTACATAAGATCTGGCTGTAGAAGCTGGGCGGTGGTGGCGCACGCCTTTAATCCCAGCACTCAGGAGGCAGAGGCTGGTGGATCTCTGTAAGTTTGAGGCCAGCCTGGTCTACAAGAGCTAGTTCTAAGAAAGTTAGTACCATTACACAGAGAAACCCTGTTTTGAAAAAAAAACAGAAAACCCTGGCTGTAGAGCATTTTCTTAATTAGTGATTGATAAGAGCAGGTCCAGCCCATTGTGGGTGAGACCACTCTACGCTGGTGGATCTGGATCTATAAGAAAACAGGCTGAGCACGTCATGGAGAGCAAGCCAGCTGCTCCACGACCACTGCATCAGCTTCTGCCTCCAGGTTCCTGCCCTGTTTGATTCCTGACTTCCTTCAGTGATGAATGGTGATGTGGAAATGTAAGCCAAATAAACCCTTACCTCTCCCAGTTGCTTTTGGTCATGGTATTTTGTAGTAATATTTCATTTGTATTTTAATAACTAAAGCTTGCCTGGAGGTCAGAAAAGCAAAACAGCCCCACTGGTCAGGTTTACAGACCAGGCAGTGGTGACACACACTTTTAATCCCAGTAGCCACACTAGTTTGCTATAGAAACCAGGCAGTACATGCCTTTAATCCCAGTGGTGCACACCTTTAATCCCAGCCCTAGAGAAGAATATAAAATGGGAGGAGACAGCTCTCAGACACAGTCTCATTCTGAGATTTCTGGAGGCAGGATTGCCATTTTGGATTCAGGTAGAGGTAAGAGCTGTTTTGCCTTTCTGACCTTTAAGTTGAACCCCAATTTCTGTCTCTGGGTTTTTATTAATCATGCTATAGTATTTCATCACAGCAATAGTAACCCTGACTAGTACTGAAAGGAAGGAAGGTGGAAAGGAGAAAGAAAAGAAGCTAATTGCCTTATAATTTTAAAGGCTGGACAGTCAAGATCTGGTGACTGTCAGCTCGGCCTCTGCTCCGGGCCTCAGGTGGATGGCATCATAACAGCAAGAGATCATACTTCAACAGAGAAGGTCAAAGCAATGTGGGGCCCGCTGTACCTTTTTCTAATAACTACCAGGGCAACTAACTAAAGTCCCAAGAAAACTACCTTAAGCTCTTCCAAGGGCAGTGCCCTAGTGACCTACCCACCCTCCCCATCCTCCAGAGACCTGCCGACCTCATCCAGAAACCTCCCCACGTCCCCCCAGTGACCTACCCACCTCCCCCCAAAAATCTCCCCACTTCCACACAGTGGCCTACCTCCCTCCCCATAATGACCTACCCCCCTCCCCCAGTGACCTACCCCCTCCTCCAGTGACCTCCCTCCCTCCCCTAGTGACCTCCCCACCTCTCCCCATGACCTACCCACCTCCCCCATGACCTTTCCTCTCTCCCAGTGACCTACCTCCCTCCCCCTAGTGACCTACCCACCTCCCCCAGTGACCTCCCTCCCTCCCCCTAGTGACCTACTCACCTCCCCCAGTGACGTACCCACCTCTCCCAGTGACGTACCCACCTCCCCTAGTGACCTACCCACCTCTCCCCAGTGACCTACCCACCTCTCCCCAGTGACCTACCCACCTCCCCCAGTGACTTACCCACCTCCCCCAGTGACCTACCCACCATCCCCCAGTGACCTACCCACCTCCCCCAGTGACCTACCCACCTCCCCCAGTGACCTACCCACCTCCCCCAGTGACCTACCCACCATACCCCAGTGACCTACCCACCTCTCCCAGTGACCTAACCTTTTCCCTCAACAATCCATCCTTCTACCCACCACAGGGAGGACCAAGCCTCCAGTATATGAGCCTTGGGGGTCTCACTCAACCCTCCTTCAAACCATAAAGCAGCAGGACTGTGGTTGTGAAGTGTCACCTGAGAAAGTTCTTGGGAGCCTGTGGGCGTTAACTATGGTGCGTCTGCAGTGTGCCCTGGCTGCAGTGTTCCTGGATGTGACAGCCACACTCTGCTTCTGTCACTTGCTCTTTGCAGGCGCCTGTATAAGGTGTGACCGTGAGTCAAGGCTGGAAGCAGGAGCGCCTTTTCCCTCTGTGGTGACGCAGTGAGGCACTGTGCATAGCACAGCAATCCTGGGTCTCTCAGGCAGGCCACATGCTAGGGCCTGGTGAGGAGTACAAACCCCACAGGGCCAGGGAGGCCCCTATCTCTCCACCGGGAAAGGTGCAAGGTAGGCCCAGAACAAAGCTAGATCTTCAAGGCATGATCTCAGAATGGTGAGCCAGGGTGTTCAGTGGGTGGACATGCGCTCACTGCAGCCCGGGTCACAGGACGTAAGGTATACAGCCAACAGCAAAGGGACACAGAGAGAAAACATGAGCATAGACACACAATGCAGTTCTATTTTATCCGGGAGAAGAATGGAATGATGTCATGTGTAGGAGACAGATGCAAATGGGGCTAATCACAGCGTGTGAGCTAAGTCAGTCTCAGGAAAACAGAGAGCACCCTTTCATTTGCAGTTCCTAGAATGTATAGGCACATAAAAAACATGTGTGTATACACGGAAAAACAACAAGTCAGCTGTCCTGGATTGTTCACGTTAACCAACCCATCACAAGGGTCCTCCCGAGGGACCCACGAGGCCAGAGTCAGAGGTTGGTGTGATGTGCTCTGTAGCTGGAGGGAAGGACCACCAGCCAATGGGTGCAGATGCCTGTGGGAGCCAAACCAGGCAGGAAAGGGTGTGTCCTCTCAGAGCCTCTGGAAAGAGCCATCCCTTGCCTCACCCAGACTCTGACCACCAGGCAAGCAGGTGGGTGTTATACTAAGCCACCAAGTTACTGAGTTTGTTTCAGCAGCGAGAGGAAACTCAGACATTAGCAAAGAGGCTAGACTCACTGGTCTGGGCACTGGATGGAATCTTCTTTCGCTAACTGGATAACCTTGGGCAAGCGGCCTCACTTCTCTTGGCTTCCTTTTACTTATCTGAAAATTGGGGCTTATGGAGCGGGGCTGCAGTTTCATGGCAGGATGCTAATATAAGCCTAACCTGTCTGTGGCCCTGGGTTTCAACTCCAGCACGAAAGAAAAGACTTGGCCTCCCAGGGACACCAAGAGACCCACTATAACTTCTGGTCTTAGGTAGTCTGCAGATGGTACGGAGAATTGTGCTGGGCCTCCTGAAAACACTTTACCAACACTGGCTATGAGTGATTTTTTTGATTCCATGGCCCTTTCCTAACACCACACACAGACCTGCCCCATGAAAGCAAGGCCTGTGGCCCAATGCAGGGCATAGGCCAGTGATGAGGGTTGGGGAGTGGTTCCCAGCAGTGCCCTGAGGAGCAGCTGGGAGGCTCGGGCACAAGATGGGGTCTCAGCAGGCACGGGCCTAGATCTGCCTCTCCCCTTTCTCCGCCCACACTCTCCAACAAGCTGTCCAAACACAGGCCAGGCGCCTGAGGTGGTCTCCCAAGGATGGGCCCTGGGAAAGGTTGGTGACAGCAGCGTGCGGCAGGAGGAAGCAGCTTGTTTGCTTTCCTGCGGCCCAGGAGCTTCCTGCCCTTGGTGTGTTTGCTTTGCTTTCTAGCTGCTGCCTGCTGTGGAGGGTTGGCCACCTGGTGGCCCTGAGCCCTGGAGTCCTGGGTGGCTCTGGATTCAGACCTGAAGAAGCATCTGGGACATCTCAATCCCAAAATCTGCTCTTGAACTCACCAATGCTGAAGCCAAGGGCAGAGCCACCCTGGTGTCTGGTGGCTCATGGCATGTCAAACCCCTTTTGAGAGTCTATGCAATGCTGTTGGTTCCTCGAATCACATGCACTCAAGACCCCTGCGCTAGCCCCACATACCACTGTGGAGATGGAGGCACAGAACATGCTGACCCTGGTCCATTTTCCCCCAGGGTACAGCCCCATCCTAAAGATGCCTAACCTGGTTAGCGCCCCTGCTGAACATCTCGGAACAGAGGTGTGAGACCAGCACTGGACGATTGAGTCTTACCTGTGTCCTAGGTGCTTGCATCAAATCCTACCTCCCATGCTTATTCTCATCACAAGTCCATGACAGAGGAGACCCGCTGTATAGAGTGCCCTTCACCTATGTTCAGGTTTATCGCCTTGCTACCCCAGTGGAGTGGAGCTGCTGTGCTGGCTGGGACTATTCCCTGCAGCTGGTTCCAGTTGCCCCTCATCTTCTGATGTCTCCATGTTCCTCTGCCTCCCTGCTAGCTTGCACACGTTAGCACCCCTGCCTCTGATTTCTGGTGAAGTGGTGCTACTTCTCAAAAGTTGTATATTTCTGATGTGCATTTTATTGAAGTCCCTGGGCAGGATGGGGCTGCCCATCTGTTTGCTAATTATTTGGGGGCTTCAGTTAATATCTGTGACGGCAACTCATGAAGGTTGGAGCTCTCCTCGGCTGCCAGAAGCCTTGTATGAAAACAAGATCTGCTAGTGGGGACAGACGAAAAGGTCATGTGGGCAATCCAGAACTGGAAAGAGGAACCTATCTGTGGTACCCTGGTGGATGGCATCTACAACCTCCAGCAAGACAAGCTCACTCTCCAGGACTCTCTTACCTGCTCTGTCCTCCCATTAGGCAGAGAGTTGGTGGGGAATTAGCAAAAAGGTCTAGCATTGCTTGACCTGAAAGTCTTACTTCTAAGTTCTGGTCATAGCCAAACTGCGTATTTGCACAGAAAGACAATACTTAGGCTTCTAATGGTGGCTATACAGATGACTTTCCTCAGCAGTCCCTTAGAACCCACTTAAAACAAATTGGTTATCTTAACAGCATACAGTTTCTCTGTACCCTGGCAGCTGCTCCCACATAACCACACAGAGACTTGTTATTAATTATAAACGCTTGACTGACAGCTTAGGACTCGCTACTAACTAACTAGCTCTTACAACTTAAATTAACCCACATGGTGGTACCTTCTTTCAGCACAGTACATTCATCTTCCTTCTCTCCATGTTTCCTCCTCCTCCTTCCCAGCATTCTATTAGTCTGGTTTTCCTGCCTACCTTCTCCTGCCTAGCTATAGGCCAGTCAGCTTCTTTATTAAACCAATCACAGTGACATATAATCACACAGTGTGAAGAGATGCTCCACAAGCCACTGTATGACAGGAGAATAAGGTGCTGTGACTTGTGCTTGGCATGGTGAGTAGGAAGCATCCTGGGCTCATTCAGGTCATCTGCGACATGAATAGGTTTCTATTCCCACCATCAACTCTGGCAACAATTGCTTGCTTTGGACATCAGAGCCTCCAAGGAATTGTGTGTATTTTCATCTCTCTAAGATACTTCTGTGCATTTTTTTAAACTAGGGAGCATCTGCCATTCACAAGTATAAAGAATGCCTGCTCCCCTCCACCTCTGAGAGCACAGGGAGGGGAAGCTGGTGTAACCTGTCCCTCTGTCCCTTCCTTCCTGGAGGCTTGGTACTAGCCGCCTCTGCTCCCTCTTTCCTGGCTAGGGAGATGGTCGTGTCTCTGCTTTAGTTGGTCATCCCAGTTGCTTGAGTAGCTGAAGCTTGACTCTTGGTGGCTTGGTATCATTGGCCCCTTGCATTTCACCACTCAGTGAGGGGCAGAATGAGAGACCCCCCCCCCCCCGAGGTCCCTGCAGACCTAGGCTTTTGCCATCTTGCAGCCTTGCCCCCAAGGTGGCTGCTGAGGAGAGGTAAGTGCTACTTCTCATCTAGGCTTGGGTGTAACAGGATTCTGTTCCCACCCAGCATTCCTTGCAAGAGAAGCACCTGCTGAACCAACTTCCAGATGCACAGGGAAAGGATCGTAGGAGCCATAGGAAATGCCACTGTTGTGAAGAAGCCCAAGCACAGTGTTCTTCGCCCCTCTGCCTGCACAACCTGTGTCTTTTCTCTTGCTCGTGAGCAGCTGGTAGGGCTCTGGAAAGAAGTGAGGTGGGCACTCAGAAATGCCAGGATGGACCAGAGTAAACCACTTCGGCCTTTCTTCTAGGAAGGGTTGGGAAGGTGGCACATTGTCTCTACTCTCTTCGGGGTCCCATCTGGGTGTTGGGCATTGATAGACTTCCCCACACCCCTAAAAGCTAGTCAACAAGCACATACTATCTGCCAGTCAGCCTGGTAAGGGCCAGGAAGACAGAGGGAACTGGGCAGGAATTGGGGTATTATGTGGGGACGGGCAGTGAGCTTGGAATTGCAGGGTGCCTGCCTGGAAGAAGGGAGGGTAAGATGAGCATTGAATCTAGTTGAGCCAAGCAGTCAAGTAACCTAAACATATGCTAAGAGATGCTAAGCAGGGCCACACCAGCTGAGAGCCTCTGGTCACTGGGAGGAGTCAGAAAACCATGAAATCCCTTCGTGTGAAGGGAAGCCAGTGCAGTGGGCAGCTTTGCTCCACCATGTGCACCAGTACATGTCCCTACCACATGCCCCGCCATGTATTCCCAACACCACACACCCCATGACATGCTCCATCATGTGATTCCCCCACATCCTCACGTTCCCATCCCATGTTTCCCCTACCATGTGCTCCCATCACATTCCCACCCTGTGCTCCACCACATATGTCACCATGTACTCCACTACCTGCTCCCCCCGCATGTTCACCATAGGCCTAAAGCAGAGACACCAAAACCACAAACCCGGGTGGCACCTTCCTCCTTTCAAGTCACTGTCTTGGCTGTGCTGTCACAAGAGAGGAGAGGATGACTCACACACAAGCCTTTCCAAACCAAGAAAGGGAAGACCTGTGATTGGAGCCCAGACTCTCGGGCTGTGAGCAGGGCTGTAGGGATCACACTGCTCTGTGAAGCAAATGCCAAGCTTCAGAAGCTCTTGTCCCTTTAGAACCAAATGCCTCCCGTCTGGGTGTGACCTCCTGAGGCAGGTAGGACTGGCTCTCTCTAATCTCGCATGAGGACCCTTACTCAACAATGCACACATACATGAGCACTGAGGGCCTGTTTCTGAGCAATTACCAGAGACCACAGAGGGAGAGGAAAGCCCGAGGCACGGCTCCTAAGGACAGGTTTGCAGCGTTCCCCAAGCCCTGCCTGGTGGTCTGTGCCTGGATGTGTGCCGCATCTTGTATCCTTACGAATACGGCACTACCCACTCTGCTTTCAGAGAGAGGAACTCATCTTCCTGCTTTAGCCCCGCAAATGCTGGGAACCTGGGCCTCTGCTGCCTTGGCTGATACCCAAGTATGACTGAGGTGGGTCAGTATGTGTGTGTGTGTGTGTGTGTGTGTGTGTGTGTGTGTACTGTAGCTGCTTGTGAAGGTCTGCTGGAGTCACAGGGCTGTCGAGTCTCCGTCCTCTCCCGTTCAGTCCGCGTTCTTGGTGTGACTGTGTGCGCATGCGTTGCAGATTCTTTCTCTGCTGTCTCGGCGCTAAGCTGGGGTGGCTACTGAGCTTGCCTGTTGTTTTCAGTTCATTCTTCTGTGTCCAGGAGGGTTGCTGTGGTAACCAGTGCTGCCTGTTAGTGAAGAAGCTGTGTCTGGGGCTGTATCCATAGCCACCAGCCAGCTCCAGTATACTGCAACCTTCAAACAAGCTAACCTCTTGTCTTCCAGGTCCTCACCTCTGGTACCCTCACGAGCCCTCTAGGTCCCACCACGCATTCATTCTTAATCACCAAGTGTTTATGATCCTAACCACGCACTGGGTACTGGGTACCCAGCCGCAGCTTCACAAATCTCTGCTCCATAACCCTCCCCCTTCCAGTCTCCTAGTGGCCTGTACCGCATGTGTTAGTTCGCTGGGTCACTGCCATCTTGTTGTGGCTTCTGCCTGACCAATAAGAGAAAGATGGGCACAGAGAGGTTAAGTGGGCTGCTCTAGAACACACAGCCAGTTTTGAACCCAGGAAATTCTGTCTGTCATCTGTCTGTCTGTCCATCTATCTGCCCATCCATACTCCCATCCATCTATCCGTCCACCCATTCATCTATCTATCCATTCATCCACTCCATCTTTCCAGTCACATGTCCATCCACCTAGACACCTAAGTAGAAGGAAAAAAATAAAAATGCATTCAAGAGAAGAAATCAGCCGTCCAGCCTTGTTTATTTGTAATGCTGTAACCCAGGTGGGGAACTGGACATGACCTCAGCACTGAGGGGCTCCCAGCACACAGGCCGCAGGGCTCAGGGCTGTGGTCTCACAGGCATTTGAGTTTCGCCAGCAGCTGTGGAGACAGAGTTCAGAGTGGCAGTCTCTTGGTGGCTCAACACCATCAAGGTAGTTCCTTGCTGTCTACCTTGCACCCCGCCCACAAATATAGTCACTGAGTAATACCCCATGGGACCACAGACGCTCGAGCTGACAGTTCCATGCATGGGATCTGATCTCCCAGGTACATGGAGATACATGGAAGCACATCCACATGTGAGCACTCTGGAGGTGCTGCCACAGGAGTGTGTAAATGTGCATGCCTGCACACAGGTGGAAATGCATGTGACACACATGAAATACCCCCAGATTTCTGGAGGGCGTTCCTGGTTGAGAGCCTCAGATGCAGTCGGATCTGCGGCAGAGGGGCTACACCCACCACTTTCACTATGGTTGGTCAAGGATTCTTGGCTTCCTCCTTCTCCCCGCATTTTGATCCCTTCTCTGAGGATGGCACCTCACCTGTAGGGACATAGGCAGTGGCTGGGCTGGGGCGGGGGGGGGGGTCTCAGCATCCCTGAGCTGGCCTCTGCCTGATGATGGATGCCAGGTCCCCTGATAATCACAAAGTGTTCAAGACACTGACTCATTTGCCACTGTAGTTCATCCTGAGGTCGTCTCCTGAGATTACCATTCCAAGAACTGAGCTTAGCAAGTTAAGGCTGGGGGACGATTCCCTATCATTCAACACAGATGATACCCCAGCCCAGGCATCTGGGAACTGCTATGGCCTCCTTGGCAAATGGAACTCCAAAACCCAGCTGTATGACGGTCCCCAAAGGACCTGCCCACACGCCTGGCCTTGTCCCCCTGCCCCTGAGTGAGTACCAGTGTTAAGAAGAAGCACAGGCCGTGGGGCAGCACAGGCAGACTCCATATAAATAAAATATCCATAGAAAAATAGTCTCTTAGAAACCCTTTTATCCAGTGGTTCACTTTCCAGAGATGGGAACTGTGGGGAGGTGACGATTTCTGTTCCCTCGCACGCACTATTCCCAGCGGGACTTTTCTAACAGTGAGGTTTGAACTGAGGAAGGCAGAAGAATTGGGGCATATCCTGGAGAAGAACAACTCCAGATCTGGACCAGCTTAAATTCTGGATAGGTAGCAGCAAACAGCAAAAACAAAACAAAAAACAAAAAATACAAATGTGTGTGCATATATATCTATATGTGTATAAAGACCGTCTGCTCTTTGTACCTAACATCTAGTGCTGCAGAAGGGTACTTGCAAAATCAACTAGTAGAAACATCTGCATAAAGAATAATTATGTACAGCTGTTCATCGCTCCCTGTCCTGGTGACGAAGTCGTTCCACCAGGACCTCAAGAAGTCCACTTTGATTGCAGAAAACGGATCCTGACGAAGTGGAAGAATTCTCTTTAATTAAATAAATTAATATTATTTCTTATCAGAATAAACTGTTAAATATTGCTATGACGAGGCCCGAGGCTCCAGAGCGCCTGCCGCAAAAAACTTTGCTCCAGCCGTGGAGGGGCCCAGGCGGTGTCTGGGGGAGGGCGGTCGAGCAGCATCCGTGTGGAGTTGAATGGGCGAGGCCTCTGACAGGGTCTTCCCACAGGAGTCTGCGGGAAACCCAGGATACCCTCCCCCCTCAGCAGAAAAGACAAGGTCAGTGCTTCCGTGGTTCCCCGTGAGTATCCAGGCAGTGGCCAACGGGGAGACTGTGTCCTGCCCGCCATCCGACCTGGGACCTCCGTTCACTTGCATGTGTACATCTCGGTGCGCTCACTGCACGTGTTGCACTTGACGTAGCAGCACCAGTGGAATTTGCAGTTGCATTGCCACACTCGGGCATATTGGTGTGTGTTGTAGCCGCGGCCGCAGCACATGAGGTCACAGCCACTAGCCTGAGGGGCTGTCTTATTGCAGGCACGGCCCTGCGTGCCCACACTGCCTGTCACTGGGTCCTCTTCACAGTAATTGGGTGACTTCTCGATGTACACCAGGTCAGTGTCCATGGGCTTACGGTAGGACAGGGGTTTCTTGATCTTCAGGAAGGTGGGCCTCTTGTTCCTGCTGGCACGCACCGGCTCCACGTGGACAGCCTCGTTGTATTTGTCTTTGAGCACGTAGCCGAGCTCTCGGAACTGTGGCAGCGTGGTCCAGCAGGTCTTAGTGGTACAGGAACCTGACACGCCGTGGCACTTACACTCCAGCTTCATGTTCTCCTCCAGAATCTGCAGGGCCAACAGGGAAAAGCACAGAACTTGTCACTGTGGTTCGTGGCCAAGTGCAGACCCAGCCCACCCTCCAGGCCCTCTCGGCCAGCTAGGGCTTTCGTTTTCTCCTTTGGTACAGGCAACCTAGGCCTGGACCTCTTGTCTCCACAGCCTAGTCACGGCCCTGTTTACTCCCAACTTCTTCACGTTCTGCTCTCCCAGTTTGGTGACATTAGCCCAACTCAGTCCACATGCATGCCAGTTCTCTTTGGTCTGAGTAGGCCTGAGATCAGTTTTGTACCACGTTTACAACACAGGAGGGTTTGGTTTAAAAGATGGGCTTTTCAGATTCCTTGCTAAACCTGTAATAAACACTGAGGGAGGGTGAAGTCCTGCTTCAGCTTGGCTGGTGTAGATGCCGGCCCAAAGTCAGCACAGTTTCTCTGGTGTTCTGGAACAGTCATGGCTTATACCCTGCCTAGGGGCATCTGGCAGTAGGTCCCTGAGCTGAAGACTGGTCTCTAAAGCTCAAAGGATATAGTGGCCACCCTGCCTCTCCCATTAGGCCTCTCCTCTCTGCAGCCATTGTTGGCCTGTGGCTGTGGTGACCTTGAATGGGCCCTAAATCAGGTGATGTCTGGCCAAGCTCTGCTAACTCTGCACTCTGAAAGTCTCAGAGATCTCACTGGATTCAGGCACAACTGCCCTGGCCAGGACTGGTCACCCACTGGGCAGCCAGCTGCCTCCCTGAGGCACTGACAGCAGCAGAGGGAACCTATGGAGGTCAAATGCTTTCATCCTAGCTCCCACCTCTCGAGGCCAGGCTAGACCTGGTTTCTGAGCTGCCAGTACTCCTAGTCCCCTCCCATGCTTCAGGTCAGATATGGTGGGGCTTTGAAATCCCTACAGTAACCTGTCTCCAGCATCTTTCCAGGACTAGCCCCCAGCAGGTACTCAGAAGAGGGCCATTGGAACTACCTCTATCAGGTCACATCTCTGGGTCCCAGGTTAAAGGAGGGTGGATAGGCAGGCTAGGGTCTGCACACAAAGGGAAACCCACGAGGGAATAAATACACATCTGGATCTAGCCTCAGCTGGCTGGCCCTTTGGAAGATGCTGGGGAGTTACTGCTCCTGCCGGGTTCCCGCTGGACTGTATTGGAGCATGTTTCCCTACTGTTCAAAGTAGGACATCTTCTTGTCCTGGGCTCACAGGCCTCCAGTCCCAAGCAGTGGGCCACCCTTTTAGATCCACTGATTTCATCCTATGGATTAAGAAACCTGTCTGAGTAGTTCTATTCTGATTCAGCTCATAAGTCAGAAAAAAAAAAATCTACCTCCTCCAGGAAGCTTCCCCTGATTATCAAGGAAGGCTCCTTCCACTTGTCCGTCTCTGACTCTGTCTGTCTCCTGGGCAGTGTTGAGCCTCCCATATTATCATGTTCTCAATTAAGGCAGAGCTCTTTGGGACACAGAGGAACTCTGCCCTAGTGGCCTGTCTCAGGGCACTTAGAGCCAGAGGGACAAGTACCTGGCCATTCCAGCTGAGGCAGTGACACAGGTGGGTAGCACCCACTCCAAAAGGTTCCTCAAGGCTTAGTGTCTACCTGTCTCCTACAGAGTTCATATGTGAATTCCCTTCTCAGCCTCTACTCCCGGAAAGCCCCAACTGGGACAGTCATCAATCCATGACAACTGGCTTGCTGTAGCGAAAGTGCTGACTTCTGATTGCAAGGAGGGTGGAGGGCTGTTTGGCCTCAGGGGCATTCTATCATTCTCTTGTTCATTTTTCAAAGGACGTGTGCTCTATGCTGTTGGCATTGCTTCAGGCAGAGGCAGGGAGCATCCTCCAGGAGGCCTGGTGATAGTGGACACTGGCCCTGCCTGCTCTGAGATGCAGCTTCTTCTGTCTCTGAGCTTATGGTTCCAGACCCAAGGTAGCCATGGAACGCACAGAAACTTGTGAGCACTGTAGGCTGAAGGAGTAGCAAGGAACATTTGGAGAAGGGTGGGGGTGGGCTTCAGGAAGGCAAGATCTGCACAGGACCCAGGGAATAAGAAGGACTGACTGGAACAGCATTGCCTGTGTGGGTGGGATGCAGACCCTGGGAGGAATGGGAAGGAGGTCATGTGGCTGGAGGGTAGAGGCTCAGGGGGACAGAGCTGAGAAGCTGGCCAGGCTGATTCTTCAGGGCAAGCAGCATCTGGATCCCCATGTAGGCAGCCACACGGTCATTAGGTTGGAAGAGACAGTGACAGGAAAAACACTGTCCTCTGTGTCCAGGCCAGAGATGATGCAGGCCAAAGACACGGGAAGAGAGAAGAGGAAAATGCACAGTGCCTGCGAGTGAACCATCAGAGGGGCTGGTGGGTGGGGAATCTGTCACTGAGTCAGGAGGCTGGAAGCTGGCCTTGAGGAAGAGTGTGTATCCAGAACACAGGGAACACATTCAGGCTGAGCCAGTGGTCAGGATGAAGGGCCTCTGCAGAGCAGGGGGGGGGGGTCTTTTGGTACAACTGGACCCTGGCTCCCATCACCTGGCATGCCTAGTGGGGGTCATGTGGAGTCCCAGGAAGAATTCTGTTCCTTCTACAGACTAACACATGATGAGTAAATGCACCAGAAAAGAGGCAAGCACACAAAAAATCTTAATCTTAAAATTGGTTGCAAAAGCACAGACTGGGAGAGACTGAGAAAGACTGAATGCTTCAATGACTACCAAACTACAAAAAGGCCAGCAGTCTGAGGCCATGTTGACAGATGCCTAATGCACACACAGAGAGAAGGGTCATCTCTTATGCTTCCTAGAGTGGAAGAAGAGCAGACAAGCCTGGTGGTGCACCCCTGTAACACCGGCACTTGGGAAGCTGGGTGAGAAGAATTGCTGGAGCGAGGTCCTGTCTGTCAAAAGGCAGACAATCAGGTATAACATAGTGGAGGGGTCAGCGCTGCTCAGCCTGGAGAAAACAATTTCCAGGGTCCCTGAGTCCCTGGACTCTGTGTCCTCTCTGGGACAGGGCAAGCAGGAAGGATAGTGTGACTAAGGGGCAGGACTTGGACCCTGGTAGGAGGGTTTTCCCTGGCAGTAGAGCATGTTCAGTGGGAGTCTAGCTTTCTCTCCCCAGCTCACCCCTGCTGGGACAGAGCTCGGGAGAAAAGGAAAGTTACCTGTCTCAGAGCGTATAAAACTAGCAGTTGGCTCCGCAGAGGGGCTTCCTGCACCCAGTGGGTGGGGCTGCAGCTGAGATCCTTCTCTGTCTCCCAGCAGTGCCCCAAACCTGTCTAAAGCAGCAGGAAGGATTTTCCGCACCGCCGGAGGGAAAGACATCCATCTCTTTCTGACAAGTCCTCCAGGAAGTGCCAACAATGTACCAGGTGCTGCCCAGAGCCCAGAACTCCTCCGGGTGGGGTGCTCAGGTTTGGGAAGGCCTGGGGAGAAATTTGGCTCCAGAAAATTCCCTGACTCATACAAAAAGCCAAGTAGATACTATCAGAGTCTGCCTGCTGGGCCGGCCCCAGCTGCTCACAGTGGCGGCGGCAGTGACATGGAGGACCCAGAAGACAAGATGGGTTTTGAGAGGAAAAAGATTGGACATGATCTCCGGATCCCATTCAGTCCATGCTGTAGGGCACCCGTTACCAAAGTGTGGGTCATGCCCCACAGCATCCAGGGGTCATCTCATACTACGTGTTGTTTTCCTATGTTGAACATCACTGTTTCAGTCAAAAGCCACAGTGAAGCTATCCGAGCTTCTCAACAGGATCAGGACTTCCTGCTTGTTGGGCTGGATCACCTCTGCCAAGCCCTCCTCAGGAATGTGCCTCTGTCTAGGAATGCACCACCCTCCAGGATCTCGGGTCTATTCATCTGCACAGGTCTGGCCTACCTCAGCAGGACACTCTTTTTTGGTACTTTGTTTTCTAGCAAGGCTGACATGGCTAACCCTGGCTTCTCAGTGAGGTTTTCCCTGACCACCAAAATGGAAGTCACCCTACTGGTCACTGCTTCTAGCTGCCAACAGCCCCCTCTCCAGTTCCCACCAGACATCTCCCCAGTTCCTATCAGGCAACTGCTCCAGTTCCTATCAATCAACCCTCCCCAGTTTCTACCAGTCACCCCTGCTCCAGTTCCCATCAGTTCCTGCTTAGTTCCTATCAGTTACCCCCCAGTTCCTATCAATCAATCCCCCAGTTCCCATCAGTCAACCCCCCAGTTCCCATCAGTCAACCCCCCACTTCCC
Source organism: Arvicola amphibius (assembly GCF_903992535.2). Lineage (NCBI taxonomy): Eukaryota > Metazoa > Chordata > Mammalia > Rodentia > Cricetidae > Arvicola > Arvicola amphibius. The sequence continues at coordinate 56,778,507 of NC_052048.2, read as the reverse complement.
ATCAGTCAACCCCCCTAGTTCCCATCGGTCCCTGCTTAGTTCCTACGGCCACTCCCCCTTCTGCTCCCACCAGTCAGTACTCCCAGTTCCCACCAGCTACTTCTCCTAGTTCCCACTAGTCACATCTCCCAGTTCACACCAACCATTGGTAACGATCAGCTGGTGACTTGATCCAGTCACAGCCAATCAGAGTTTTAAGTCTTGGGAATTGGGTGTGAACTGAAAATACGCTGATTGTTTCTCACTAGAGATGAACAAAGGGAAAGTGAAGCCCACAGCTGTGGACAGACATCTGGCCAGCTTGGTCAGCTGAATCTGGTAACAACTAAGAGAGAGAGATGGGAAGCAGGGATGCATGCAGCTGGCTCAATAGTGTTTGTGCCCAGGACCAAGCTGGACCTGGATTCACTGTCAGAGGAGCCTTCAGTCCCAGGAATCAGTAAGTTCTCTGTCCTTGAGCCAGCTGGAGTTGTGTTAATACTGTGTGTGTGTGTGTGTGTGTGTGTGTGTGTGTGTCTGCATGTGAAATAGTCTCTAGTTGATAGATTTGGGGGCCACAAACAACATGGTGTGGGTTGGTAAGGACTGATTTGAATATTGAAAGGGACTCGGAGGTGCCATTGGGTAAAGCCTTGCTGTGGGAGTGGAGGACAAGTTTGAATTCCCAGAACTCACATAGAACTGGGCATAGTCACATGTACATCTGAATCTGAGTGCTCCTTTAGCAAGACAGGCTGTAGAGACAGGAGACTACCGAGGAACTAGCAGGCCAGCTAGCCTAGTGTCTGTCACAAAGAAGAGCAAAAAAAAAAGACCCTGTCTCAAAGAAGGAGGGAGGTGAGGAACGACACCTGAGGTTGTCCTCTGACCTCCACACACACACACACACACACACACACACACACATGCCCAAAGCACATGTGTACCTGCACACACTTAACACACACACACAACACACACACACACACACATACACATACACACACACAACACACACACACCACCACCACCACCCCTAAACAATTCAGAGGGTATGGGGAGGTCAGGGCCTTGGGGTCTGAGAATCTGAGTTAGCTGACATTGCCTCTTCTTTCCCTGGTCCCTTCTGAGGCATCAACTCTGAGTCATTTGTGCCTCAGGTGGTGAGCAGGGATCCAGGTGATCAGATTCTCTGTGGTAGCATGCTGTAACAAAACCTCCTGAGGCAGGGAGCACTTGCTCTTCCCCACTGCTTCTCCTCCTTCCGGCTCCTCTCCCCACTGCTCTTTCTCCCACTGCTCCTCCTCCTCCTCTTGTCCCTCCTCCCACTGCTCCTCCCCACTTTTCCTCCTCCCACTGCTCCTCCTCTTCCCACTGTTCCTCCTCCTCCTCTTGTTCCCCCTCTCACTGCTGCTCCTCCCACTGCTCCTCCTTCTCCCACTGTTCCTACTCCTTCTGTTGTTCCTCCTCCCACTGCTCCTCCCCACTTTTCCTCTTCCCACTGCTCCTTCTCCCACGGTTCCTACTCCTCCTGTTGTTCCTCCTCCCACTGCTCCTCCTCCCACTGCTCCTCCTCTGGCTCCCCAGCCTCACTGCTCCTCTCCATCTCACTCCTCTCCTCCTGCTCCCCTCCCCTCTTCCTCTGGCCATCATCCATCATCCATCAGGAGCCAAAAGCTGCCTTGCACTTTGCTGCAGCTGTGTTCCTCTGGGCGACTCAGATGAAAGAGGGAAGCAGCTTTTTTCTGTAAATACTTGGGGTATTTTCTCTTTGGTCGCATTCTTTAAGGCACACTGAGTGCACTCACTTCAAGCCAGCGTCCCTGTCTGGCTCAGGTAGGTGCAGGCATAGTTGCATTCCAGACTGGGGCCCTACAGCCCTTGTGCTGCAGACCTGAGCATAGAGAACATGCCCAGGAAAAAGGGCTCTGGGTTCAGCCAGAGAGGTTTTCTGGTGTAAAGCAGACGCCACTGAAAAGCACTGTCTGTGGGTCACAGGGGAACAGAGGCTGTGTGTGACTCCCTGCTGACCTTGAGCTACTGGACTTGTCTGGAGCCTGACCTCTAACTCTAGGGTCTTATGGAAACTTGCCCTTCATAAATGGCCCAGTCTTGTCTCCTCTTAGGTTCACACTCCCTAGGTACATCTGTATGCCTGGCACGGGTCGGCTGTGGTCAAACAGCCAGATGCAACAAGTGTTTACACACACACACACACACACACACACACACACACACACACACACACACCTCCACAGGTTACACACCCTTACATTCATCACCACACAAGCAGTGCCAGGTTTCATCTGCATATATATTCACACTCTCCTCAAAATCACATGTTCACACACCTCCACACACCACACGAGACACATTCGTGTACTTGTACACTCACACAATGACATATTCTCACTACACACACACACAAACACACACACACACACACACACACACACGTTCATCTTCCTGGCACATGTGAGCTTCCATAAACATGAGCATATGCACACCCTCAGACATGGTGTGAGCCCAGCTGAAAGGCCATCAGAGAGGCTCCTGCAGGGCAGTGGGCCTGGGCCAGGCCTCAGTTTCTTTCACTATAATCTGAGGCTGCTGTAATCCCTTCACGGAGCTCCCGGGGACACTTAGAGCCATTTCAAAAGGGCAGAAACTGAGCCCTGGGGACAGTAGCTGCTCACAGTCTGCTCACAGACTCCTGCCTGGTGTCTCTTCTGAGCTGATGAACGGATAGCTGTGGCTTCAAGACTGTCCTGTGGTCCAAGCTGAGTAGACTGTGGCTTCAGGTGAGACAGCTGGGGGCCCTGCCTGTGATGGGAATGATATAGGGTCAGCAAACCTACACACTTCCAGCTATCTCTGTGGTGTGAGCGGACTTTTGCCTGCCTGCTTTTTTTTTTTATTTATTCTCGTTCATCTTTGTGCCACATGATTTTATTCCTAGGCCAGGCCTAGAGGTAGGCAGCTGGGTAGGCAGAGAGAGAGAGAGAGAGAGAGAGAGAGACTTACACCGTAGGATGGGCAGCAGTAGCCCATCAACCACCACCGGCAAGAGGCTGAAGCCAGCTCCCAGCAGCAGCGGCTCTGAAGGAAACAGACTCCCCTCCTACAACCTGTCTGGAAGATACTTGTAAAGTGGAGTGCTCCACTTCTGGGGGTTGTCTCAGTGGTAGAACACTTGCCCAGCATGCAGGACATTCTAGGTTCAATCTCCTGTAGTAGAGCACACTTGTTCTCTCTTTCTCCCCCCTCCCACATGCGCACACACACACACACACACACACACACCAATCCAGACAAATGAGGTGGAAGCAGCCTTAGGCCATGGCTCACCTCGCTCAAGCTTTTAATAACCCTAGGATCGGGCTCTCAAAAGTCTTACTATTCCAGAGGGATTATGGGTAGGACAATGGATTTCTCTTCAAATCTTTGATTGAGCGGTAGAGACAAATGAAAAAAAGTACCCACCAACTTGCTGCTTTGACCAGCCCCTGGAGATCTAGGATATGGATGGCCTATGCAGCCCACTCTTAGACCAGACATCTGTCAATCCCTCCTCCTCTTTCAGCTTTAGACCTGTGCCATTTGTAGACAGCTCCAAGGTGGCAGAGCCTGGGCACATGGACAGAACTAAAGGCAGAACAGAAGTCACAACGACAGTAGCTGGAGTGGAATGACTCCCAGGGCCCTCAGTGGACAAATTCACTTTGATAACGTCTTAGAAATGGAGGCTGCACTGGGCGGTGGTGGCGCACGTCTTTAATCCCAGCACTCGGGAGGCAGAGGCAGGCAGATCTCTGTGAGTTCGAGGCCAGCCTGGTCTACAAGAGCTAGTTCCAGGACAGGCTCCAAAGCTACAGAGAAACCCTGTCTCGAAAATGAAAGGAAGGAAGGAAGGAAGGAAGGAAGGAAGGGAGTTCCTTCTTTTCTTTAGTGTCAAAGTCCACTAAAACACAGTCAAGGGGCCACGGGAAGGGAGGCCAGTCCACCAGGACCCATCCATCCTTAGGGCTGTTTTAACTCAGGAGCTAACCACCCATACCACTGTGACCTGAAGACTCGCTTTACGTAACAGCCAGAGCTCCTGTCGGCACCTCGAGTTCCAGCAGACCTTAGGTCAAAACAAGCTGTGTAGATTTCTCTCTCCTAAACCCTCCCACTGTCCTCTGTGCCTGCCCCTGCAAACCAAAGGCCTCAAAGACAAGTGCATATATGTTTCAGATTGCATGCCTGTGCTTGATCTATTTCCCCTAAAAAAATCTGAGCTGGAAATTAACCTCTGCGTTTTGTTTGACTTTGACACCACAAACTGTGGTCTCTCCATATAATGGAATAGTCTTCTGCCATGAAAAGGAAAGAAATGTTGTTACTCAGATTTCTGTCACCACCACAAAATTACTGAGGTCACCAATTCATGGGGCGGGGTGGGGGAGTAAAGGCTACGGTGTACAAAGTCTCTTTCCATTCTTGCTTTGGGGCTGTGGTGTCACAGTGCCTCATGGTGGAAACACTCAGAAGAAAGCTGCTCATGGCAACCAGGGAGCAGACACCACACACACACACACACACACACACACACACACACAGGGACAGAGAGATTAGGGGCTGGATAGGTAAGGGTCCTACTCTCCCCTTCAAATACATGCTCCCAGACAGCTAACGTCCCCTCTCTAAGCTGGCAACTAAGTCTTTAGCAGGTGGGCTTTGGGGGCGAGGCTCCAGGTCTAAGCAGTATGCTTCAATGTGGAAGTGCCCTACACACGACAGTCATGAACAAACCCTGCCACAGGACACATGCAATATGATCCCACTTACACGAAACTTCTAGAATAGGCAAATCCACAGAAACAGAAAAGAGATCAATAGTTACCGGGAAATTGGGGGAGAGGGAACGACGGGTTAGATGGTGGTTGATGGGTTGACTTCTTTTTTTTTTAGATGGGGGGGGGGAAATCTCACATAGCCCAGACTAGCCTTGAACTCTTGATCCTTCTGTATATGCCTCCCTTCTACTGGAACACAGGCCTTGTTGGTTTGCTTTTGGCCTATGACAGTCAGTAGTTACTAAATCCTTTTTACTTTTGAGTACTGAAGGATTTAAGTTTACTTTGGTGGCCAGTGTGTATCTCTACGAACCTGTTAGGAACCACTGAACTACACGCTGTGATTGTGTGGCACATGGATGGCTCAATAAAGCTACTGCAAAAATCAACATTAACAACAATTAAAAAAACCTTATGGGAAGCCAGGCGGTGGTGCCACACACCTTTATCTGAGCCCTTGGGAGGCTGAGGCAAGTGGATCTCTATGAGTTTGAGGCCAGCCTGGTCTACAAGAGTTAGTTCTAGGACAGGCTCCAAAGCTACAGAGAAACCCTGTCTCAAAAAACCAAAAAAAAAAAAAAAAAAAAAAAAACCAAAACAATAAAAACAACCCTATGGGCCAGCAGCCCTGAGCATAGTTGTTCCTGTGTATACAAATATGACCCTGGCCTGCTTTTCCTCCCAAGCTTGGCTTCCCAGCCCTGCAGAGTCAGTGGGGGCTGAATTTCCAGAAGTCTGGCTCAGGCTCTCATAGGTTCTGATTCAATGTGCTTGTGAGGCTTCCTGAAGGATGGGACCTGTCAGTTTTGAGGCATACAGAGAACCTAGTCCAGGGCATTACCAGTAGCAGAAGTGCCTGGGCAGAAATCCAGATGATGCAATGACCAAAGGGTTAGAGAAATATAGGAGAGAAGTTGGGTTTGTCTCAGCAACGGTCAGGATAGGAAAGGATGGAGTATGGAGACCCCACAGAACTCTGGATAGACTTGCTGGGAGATTGTGTACTGGGCCATACCTCCTCCTGGAGGCCAGGATACATCTGGGCATATCTGGGCTTCCCTGGGGTGGGGATGTGAGACGTTATCAGAGGCCAAGTGTCAACCTCTTAAGAAAACAGCTTCACCCTACCCTCTGGGGCCCAGGATACCTGCTGCCTCTCAGCTCTGCCACCCTCAGTGAACAGTTAGTACCAGGCATTCCTGGGAAGCCCTATTTATTCTCACTCAAGACCCCTGTGCCTGTGACCATCTTGCTGTGGCACTTTCCCTTGGGTCCTCAGCTTCAGCACGCTCCTCTGTCAGACTCTCTTGCACATCCCTGGTTTGGATTCTCCCAGCCATGGGTTTTTAGAGGACTTGCTGGTTTCACTGCGCAGAACACTCTGCTGTGAGGTCCATGAGACATCTGGATTAAGCCTCCTCCTGGGAGATGCTCAGCAGGCATCTGGGAGTTAGAAATGGCTGGTTTCAAGTAGCTGGGATATACACTCTGGGGCATCTCCTCTGAGATAGACCTTTTTAGCTGGGACTTATATTTCATTTCTGTTGGATGGAACTGGGGTTCTTCCGGTTGAATGTCTGGTCTTGACCCCACAGCAATTCCCAGTTGAGTACAATGTGCCTCTCCCTCAGGCACAGATGGCAGGAATGGCTGAGGGGACATAGACTCCCTGGTGCTGTTCTAAACTTCATGATCTGCTGCAGGAGCCAGGACCCAGAGCTCCCAGGGACTTGGACTGTCCCAGGCCTGCCAACCAAAGGTGCCGTGCTTTCTTTACCATTCCAGTGACTTCAGGGTCCAGGCCACCTCAGCGGATCCACAGAAGTGAAAGTGGCTGAAAGTTCCCCTGAAGTCACATCATGCTAAAAGTAAAAAGACTTGGAGTATCTTACCGTGGAGAAGAAAGAGCTTTCACTTCAAGTCCCAGGTCTGTCACCTTCCGGCTGGGTGACTCTGAGGATGTTGCTTAGTGTCTCTGAACCTGGTTCTCTGACCACAAAACCAGGAACTGATAAGAGAAGTTACTGCCGGGCTCTGTGAGCTAAATGAGGTGGAAAGCAGATCCAATGACCCACCTGGGAGGGGAAGGGGCTGCAGAACCTAGTATAACCTCCTTGTTTTCCCAGGAATGACCTCAGCAGAAATTACAGCTGCCTTAGGGGCCTGGGAAGTGAAGCTGCCTCTCCCCAGCCAGTCCTCAGTCAGGTTTGGAGCGTACAGTGGTAGAGTGGGCATCCTGGAAGCAATGTGATGTCCTGAACTAAAAGGTGCTATCAGCACAAACACAAGATCACGGACAATTATCACGGAAAAGCAGGACACGAGACCTCGGAATTTTTATACTAGTTATGTGCTGAATGACGATAATAGGTTAAATAAGATATTTTATTCCCTTAACAACATTCTTATTTTTTCCCTCTTCAGCGCTGAGGATCAAAGCCAGGGCCTTCTGCATGCTAGACAAGTGCTCTACCCCTGAGCCACATCCCCAGGCCTCTTTTTGTCTTCTTGATATGGTCACTAGAACACGTTACCCATGTGGCTTATCTTAGATTTCTATTGGATGGCACAGGTCGAGGTCCTTGTTGCCCAGTTGTGGTCCTAAGGCCAATGTCCCAGGCTGTTTTCTGTGGCTATCACTGAATATTAGAGAGAAGGTAACTTCTAAAGAATTCAGAATTATCCAGCTTAGTTTTGGAGGCCGAAAGCCTAAACACATGGAGCTCACATCTGGGAGGACCTTGTGCCGTGTCACAACATGGCAGAGAGTGTCACATGGGAGACAGGATAATGCCGGAGCTCAGGTCTTTCCTCCTCTGCTTCTAAAGCCACTGATGCCATTCTGAGGGCTGGCCTCAAGACTCTGTCTATCCCTAATCACCTCCCAAAGGCTTCACCTCCAGATCTCCATTTGGTTTTGCGGATTAAGTTTCCAGTACCCAAACTTTTGGCATATATATTCCAGCCCCAGCACCCAGCAGCACCTACCTTGCTGGGGAGGCTTCTGGAGATGTAGAGCTGAGGGCCATGCCCAGACCTGCCATCAGTCAGAGGGTGTTTCCACCCTCCAGGTGGTTTATGGCCATGTGAAGTCTGAGGAGCCCTGCAGGATCCTGAGCTGTGGGTTAGGTTGTGTGGTGGGGGGCATGAGGGGTACAGCCTCGGACAGAGAGTGGGAACCCATGCCTGTAGATACCCCTGCTCTGTGGTAGCCTCCAAAGCCACCACTTGGCAGAAAGCATGCATTCTCCCAGAGAGAAAAGAAGCCGGGCGCTGGACAGTTGTACCCCACATCAGTGGGCACCAGTAACTTAGGGCAGGCTGAGAAATCTTATCTCAGAGGACAACTGAAAAATGGATCGATGCACTTAAAATCCCGGACTTAACCCCGCCCCCACATTCCGTTTCTTTTTCTCTCAGAAAACGTGGCCAACAGCACCCAGGGGCACTAAATATAGAAAGGGTGAGGGAGTAAATCACTGAAGTGCCACATGTTGCCCAGGGCCTGTTTCACGGTTGGGCTGCAAACCATTGAGAACGGGGAGCTGTAATTAAAATGCTGATGGCCTCCCAACTGGGAACCTTTCCAGAGGAGGAGGGAGGGGGGCCCTCTACAGTAAACCATCCCAGGTTCAGTGGTCTCTACTGGCTTCCAAGACAGCCAGACACAACCGTCCTTGTAAACCTTCACACCCAAGAGGCAGGTTGTTCACCTCGCAGGTGTGCCTACTCCGAGCAGGCCTCTCACACGCACGCCCCCCCAGTGCATCCCTGCTCCCAGTGCTCCTACCTGTGACCTTGTCACCTCTATAGCCACTGCTCACTTGGTGGGGCCACACTGGCCTCTGGGCTATTGAATGCTCTGACTCAAGTGGTATTCCCCAGAGGGCTCAGCTTCTGTTCACGGGGTTCACCTTCTCAGAGGTCTCCTCTATCTACCCCCAATAACATCCCATTCCTGTCATCTCTCCCCCTCACTCTGCTTTCTTTCTGACATGACATTTATTACTCTTTGACAATGGCTCTCCCTCCATCTATTTGTTGTCTGACTTCCCCCTGGAATGCCAGTTCTATAAAGGCAAGTGCCACACCTAATCCCAGAGCCTGACACAGTACCGGACACACAAATAGGTGCTTGCTGGTATTTGTTGAGTGAATGAATGTGTGGATTTGCAACCCTTTCTTTCAGCTGGTCTGGTGATCTCACTGGGAAAGTGTCCAACTTCCCAGCAATGAGCTCAGCTTTTTACTCGTTCATTCAATCAACTATCTTTCCAAATAACTCTCCATCCACCCACCCATCCATGCATCCTGCTGTCCTTTCCAACCTTACTTGTCCATATTTCAAATACTGATACGTACATTCATCCATGTACCTATGATCTATCTATCCATTCACCCTCCACCTTTCCCACCCACCCATCTATTCTCCAACTTTCCCATCCAATAATTCACATTATATATCCATCCATCCATCCATCCATCCATCCATCCACCCACTCACCCACCCATCCATCTCCCATCTTTCTCACCTAACCATTCACATACTTACCCATTCTATCCATCCATCCATTCATCTATCCATCCATCCATTCATCTATTCATGCACATTTCCATCCATCCATCCATCCATCCATCCATCCATCCATCCATCCATCTATCCATCCATCCATTCATCTATTCATGCACATTTCCATCCATCCACCCCAAATCCATCTTTTCTAACTATATAGCTAATCATCTCTGCATCCATCTGTTCAGCCACCCTTCTGTACACACACCCATCCCCCGCTCCCCACATCTCTATCCATCTTTCCATCTTCCGCTCACCTACACAGCCATCCACCCACACACCTAGGCGGCCGTGCTACCACTTGGCCATGTGTTCCTTCCCACCAGTCCCCACGTAGAGGCCTCCACTTCTGGATTCCCACAACGCCCTATGCTCCTCTGTCTCAGACAGGGTTTCTGCTGTCAGGTCTCCATGCAATCGTTCACTTTCTCCCCGCACCACCACACTGCACACCCCTCAAATCCAGCAGCCACGCTTCCTCTCTGATGTCCAGAACTGACACATTACAGGTGTCAGCACATGTTTCCCGTCCCTATCTTGGCTCAGGATTTCAGACTGGATTGTGGTCTCCCTGATGAAGGGCAGCATTTTTTTTTAGTCATCTATGTATATGTTCATCTCTAAAGTGCAGTTAACATGAAGTAGACATGTATAACAGATAAAGTGAGCAGGCACAGAAAGACGGGAGTATAGTGAACGTGGGTCTGGCCCTGCACTTCTGTATGCATGGTCTGGCTCTTTATTTATTGGCCATGTAATCTTGATCTTGGGCAAGTCACTGACCCTGCGCCTCGGTTGATAAAGGAAGATTATGAGAGTGGTCACCTCATGGGCTCTTATGAGCACGGTGTAAGATAATATGTACAAAGTACTTAGAATAAAGCCTGCCGTATGATAAGAGCTGCATTGAACTAAACCTTGTCCCACTGAGTCAGTGGGACAGGAATGGAGCGGACAGACCCTTGACCATGGATGGGGGAATCTTCGGGCCTGAGCCCCCCCCCCCCGCCACTGGAGGCTTCTACAGCAAGCGCTCTGACTTTTCCCGGTCATGTTGGGATCACTGGCAAACTCCCAATATTATGTCAGGTGGTCGAAAGTGTTATGTGGGAAAACAAAACACGGGCGGGAACAGGAAGTGGTGAGACAGACGGGGGGGGGGGCAGTTTCCAGTGGGGTGGTCAGGAAAATCCTTCTTAGGTGATATCTGAGTAGGGACTTGAGGATGTGGGGTGGGGTGAGTGTTGGGGGGGGGCGCAGCAATGAGAAACTGGCAAGTGCAAAGGGCCTGAGGCAGGGGAATACCCAGCATATCTGAGACCAGTGAGGAGGGCAGTGGAGGAGGAGGATACCAGGCAAAGGGGAAATAGGATGTTGGGTCGGAACAGAGGAGGACTCAGGTTGGGGAGGGTCTTGTTGGATATTTTGAAGATTTCGGGATCTATGCTGAGATAGAAAGGGAAGAGTGTGAGGTTATAACAGAGGGTGGGAGATGCAATTTACATTTGAAAAGACTGCAGCCTCACGTCTGGGGGCTGCCAGGAAGAGGTGCCTGTGAACCCGAACACCAGGCAGGGGCAGATTCTGCTTGCAGGAGATTTGAACTCAGGGTCTGGTGCACAGATGACCCCTGGGTATCTGTAGTGGGCAGAAATAGGGCAGTAGGTGAAGCCCCACCTGTGAGGCATGAAAGGAAGCACATAGCCAGAGGCAAGGCCACGCTCTGTCCTTGGGTGGCACCGATGCTTCCTGAAGCAGGGCAAGGCTATTCTAGGCCACCAGGCAGCTTGTAGCCGGGAGGAGGGCAGCTGCTGGATGCAGTAGACAGGAGCGTGGACAGATAAGGCTTTGTGGACAAGTTTGCAGGTCCTGGACAGGGCTCTCTACAGAGGAGCTGTGCAAGTGTGACTGACTGACCTAGAGACCCATCTCCAAGGCCTCATAGTACACACAGTGGCTTGGTCTCCTGTAGCCCTGTCCAAGTAACGAATCTCAGTGGCTTCCAGGCAGCTCCTTCTCCCCAGATCTCTCCAACAAGCTGTTTGAACAGGGATTCAGAGAAGGAGGAGCACAGAGCTAGCAAGAGCCTTAGGAATAGAACACAGATTCTAGCCAGGCATGGTAGTACGGGTCTTTAATCTCACCACTCGGGAGACAGAGGCAGGTGGATCTGTGTGAGCACCAGGCCAGTCAGGGCTACATAGTGAGACCCCGCCTCACCCTCACCCCCAATTTTAAAAAAAGTACCTACAACATGACTCTGGCTTTCATGCTTCGTCTGCGACCCCTGCTTCTCAGACTCGTGAAGTCTCAGGGTAGCTGCACAGGGCTCTGGGTTTTCCACAGAGGAAGATTGGCCATCCAGAACTTTGCAGGCAGTGGATCCACTTCAACAGTGGATCCAAGAAGTCTACTATTGGTGCCTCAACCGCCTCCCCTCCATGGGGGAAAGAAACATCTTCAGAGACAGGCAGCTATTCAAGATCACACAACAAATAAGCAGCCCAATCAAGCCTAGGAGGAAGCTCTTCCCATGCCCAGGCCATTTCTATTGCCAGCACAGAACAAAGGCCCAACTGGAATTCTTGAGAGTTAGAGCGGGGTGTGGCCAGCAACCCCACCTGCCCAGAGGAGAACAGCTTCCTGCAGCTCAACCCTCCTGGTGCACAGAGGCCCACCAGAGCCTCGGGGGCCATGCCTGCTTACAAAAGGGACCCAGTGACTCTGCTCACCAGCACAGAGCTGCAAGGCTTGACCAGGAAAAGGTGTAAATAATGAAGGTCTTGCAAGAATAAAGTGTATGTAACTTGTTAGTCATTGTGACTTCAGCATACCAGCGCTGCCATCTAAACACCGTACACGTACACACACAATGTGTACTAAGGGCTAAGAAACAGGAATACGGCAGATGGACAGAGTGTGGCTTGCCAATGCGGGTGACAGAGCTACCTCCAGCATGCCACTCATTCAGTGCCTCGGTTTCCTCCTGTGGCAGGATAACAACAGGCCCTTTCTTGTGTGGTGAGAGTAACTATGAGACACATTTGGAATGGAAAAAGCACACACACACACACACACACACACACACACACACACACACGTGCGCGCACACAGTATGTCCAGTCTGGAGAGGGGCACATGGTACAGCACAGTGAGCAGCTGAAGCTGGCAATGCCCCCAGCCGGTGCCCAGGTCTTGCTGTCTTTAGGGCTCTGGTTATCAGGAAACACCCCCTCCCTAGCAGTGGCCTGTTATATTCCCCCATCGGCTGCCTGGACCGCACCCCACTATCCATGCAGTGGGCAGAGGACATCATCCTGTGGGGAGCAGGGAAAGCCTTCCTGTGGCCTGGCAGACACTCGCATCCTTAGCCATCTCCCTTGGTTGAGATGCACACTGCAGGTGAGTCCCCTTGGCTAGGCAGACAGTCCTTTTCGGTACAGTTTCACACCTGAAGTGTTCTGCAAAGGACACAGCTGTCCAGGATTAGGAGAAGAGACAGCTTGGCTTCTAGGAGCCAGTCCTACCTTCCCTGCAGGCCCATGCCATGCCTCTCAGCTCTCTCCATCCTCTTCTGCTGCCCTCCCCTTCACTTACTTGATAACACCCTGAGTTCTAGTCCCCCTCCTCGGGACAAAGAAGGCAATTGTGTGCCCAGTGAGGCCATTTTGACTTGGTCTCACTGTGGCGTAACTGAGCCCCAGCTTTGCCTCACTATGCTGCCCCTCCCTTCTGGTTACTTTCCAGTAAGCTCTTGCCAGGACCAGCCACATGGGCGATTTTTTTCTGGGGGAAATCACATGGCTGGTCCTGGAGGCCAGGAAGGTGGCCAGCTATGGAGGCCTTCCTAAACTTCTCTATTAATGTTAAGTTCTGAATCCCCCATGCTCACCAGTGTCTAGGGGACTTCCTGTACCAGGGAAGTCATGAGCTAACTATGAGCCACACATGGACACCGAGTACAAGACTCCTAGGCCAAAGAAATGAGTTTTCCTCATACTCATTTGCAGTTTGTTGAAACAGTCATGCGTGACTTAAGGTAACCGTTCAACAACGTGACCACAAACACTTTCAGTCCATCTGAGTACTCTATGAGGTGAGCCCGTTTCCCAGACGGAAAGAGTAGGCGCAGGGAAGCGAACTGACAGGCTAAGGATACCCAGGCCAGAAGCAGCAAGGCCAGGTCCAGCCTAATGCGCAGCAGCACACACTGAATAGGGATGAGACCAGCACTCCCAAGCCCACAGCCTGCACTAGCCCTTGGATCGCACCTCCCCAAGACACCAAGGCTATGCCAGGCTGGGCTCTGGGAGATGCTGGGCTGAAGCTCATGCCTGCCTAGGAGAACAAGAAGGACCCTGCCGGTGAGGGCTCAGGGCTCCAAACTTGCCCTCTGCCCAGCACAAGCCCAGAGCCGTGAAGGCCAAGAACTCTGCTTTAAAAGACATCAGTGCATAAAACCTCTAAATCAGCTGTTTCCTTTGGCCCCACAAACCAGAGCAAGACAGTGCCTGAATGACCCTCGGTTCACAGGTGGCTAGAAAGTGGGAACTTGGGGGCTGACAACCAAAGCTTCTAAATGGCTTCAGAAGGTTCCAGAATTTTTGGATAATATTGTGGAACCACTCATGGGAGGTCAGGATTGAAAGAGGACAGCCCCAGAACCCTAGTCTGGAGCCAGCTTGAGTTCAGCCATCTAGGGTAACCTGGGCACTCTGTAGCCTTGGGCCATTTTACCTCTGCCCACCTCCATTTTCCCAAGTGGCAGACTTGGGACCAGGCTGGAGGTTAGCGGTTGTGGGGATTAAGTTGGGATTGCACTGTTGGTGCTGACATTAGAATTGCCTGTGTCCTCCCGGCAGAGAAGCTTGTGTCCGGCAGTATCAACCACCTCCTCCCCCCGACAAGAGCCTGTATGTTCTTCACCTGAGCTTGAACATGCCTTTTTCTATGGTGCTTCCTTCTGGGGCATCCTGGCCTGCTGAGGGCCTGGGAGACAGTGGCAGCTGGCTAAAATCACCTTCTTCCTGGATGAATGGTCCAAGTTCCTTTGGGACTATGGGTCTAGCCATTTTCTGAGCTATCCCTAGGTTGTCATGTCTTCATGGGACTGAGTAGAGGAGGTGTTCGTAGCCCAGAGCAAAGTGACAGCTGGGGACCTATAGGCATTGCCAGTCTCTCTGGGAAGACTGCCCTATTAAGTCACTGGTTTCCACTCCTCCCTGATCTCATCCTCTTTCCCTGGATACTGGTCCTGGTTATCACTGTGGCATCAATGGCAGGAGCTGGCTGGGCCCAGCTCTGGCTATGTAATGAAGGGGAAAAACCCTAACCCGCATGAGCACCCTCCACCCTGACCAGGGCCAGTCCTCTTCTGACCTGTCCTCAGTGTCTTTTCTAGTCCATGTCTAGCTCCCTCGGAATTAACAGCTCAGTCTTCTTCTTGTACTCTCTTCTCCACCATGGTCCCAGCCTCTGCCACAGCTTCTCATCCAGTCTGTTCTACCGCGGACCCTCGGAAAAAGTCTCTATATCCAGAATAGACCTACAGTTCCTTCTCCTAGACCAATTCCATCTCCGAGGCTGTACTCCTTGTCTGGGTACCAGGGCTGGGCAGAGGAACCAGACTCAGCCACCATGATAACCAAGCTTAAATAGATATATCATCACCCACGTTAACATCTACAACATTAGAGCCAATAAGACATGAGGCCAGTTCAGGGCAGACTAAGAAGAAAAACATCCCAGTCTAGCATATGTGAAGTCTCCAGAATGGTCAAACTTATGGAAGCAGAGAGGAAAACGATATCATTAGGCTGGGACAGAAGAGGGATTCTATGTTGTGGTTTGTAGCTTCTATGAAGTGAGAGGAGGCTCTGGGTTGGGATGTTGGGACCAGGGCTGAAAATTTCAAGTTGCTGAAATAAGAGAATTTGATGGAGGCTTTGGCACAGGTATGGGGATGGAGGCTCTGGTACAGGTGTGGGGATGGAGGCTCTGGTACAGGTGTGGGGATGGAGGCTCTGGCACAGGTGTGGGGATGGAGGCTCTGGCACAGGTGTGGGGATTGAGGGGCTCTGGCACAGGTGTGGGGATGGAGGCTCTGGTACAGGTGTGGGGATGGAGGCTCTGGTACAGGTGTGGGGATGGAGGCTCTGGTACAGGTGTGGGGATGGAGGCTCTGGCACAGGTGTGGGGATGGAGGCCCTGGCACAGGTGTGGAAATTGAGGTCCTGGCACAGTTTGGGGGTGGAGGTCCTGGTATAGGTGTGGGAATGGAGGCTCTGGAATAAGTGTGGTGATGGAGGCTCTGGCATAGGTGTGATGATGTCTCTGGCACAAGTGTGATGATGTCTCCTGTGCAGATATGATGGAGGGCTCTGTACAAGTATGATGGAGTCTGTGCGCAGACGTGGTGATGTTTCATGATACTAATGGACTTTGAGCTGCTTAATCATATGAATATATGTATATATGCATAGTTGAAGTGAATATATAGTTGAATATAAATTCAAGTGATGTAGAATTTATATGAGGCATTTTAAAATAGATTAAAATTTTAATTAATTTTTAAAAGCAATAACTTGTTGGATTAAAACAACTGGTTATAAAATGGATGGGCTTAAATGCTTAGTTTTTTTTTGAGCCGGGGCTTTACTATATAGATCAGGCTGACCCTAAACTCACAACCTACCTACCTCAGCCCTCTGAGTCCTGGCCTTACAGGCACATGCCACCACACCAAGAATTTAAAAGCAAAACTTTTAGAAATGAAGTGCCCTAGGGGCCTAGGGTTCAAAGGGTTCTTAGCTAACCTTCAAAGACTTTCATCCTATAAGTTCAAGGCTGGCTGAGCTACGGTGCGATGGTGTATAAAATCAAGCAGCAGCAACAACGGGCCTACTTTTGCTCTGTGAAAGGCCCTGTACATAGGGATAAAAAGACAAGCTGTAGACTGGAGAAAGACTTGTAAACCATAGACCTGACAAAAGCATCTGAATAGATGAATTAAAAATGTCCAAAACCAAGAGTAAAAAAAGCAAGACAGACAGACACGTTCCCAGCTTGCCCTCTGGGGTACACAGACAGCAGAAACACACAAGAAGAGGCGCTCACCTCATCAGCCACTGGAGGCGTGGCTAGAACCCCAGTGAGATACGGCACACACCCATCACAATGACAGAAATAAAAACCTGCGTTATCAGCAAGTGTGGGCATGGATGTGGAGAAGCCAGGTCACTCACAGTTGGCTATGGGAGTGGAAAATGGCAACACCAGTGCTGTGGCTTAACCTGGGACGTCCCCCAGAAGCCCCATGTAGTAACGGGCTGGTTCCCAATAGGTAGCATAGGGGGTTTCAAGTCATTGAAGGTGCCCTCAAAGGGGAAAGTGAGACATGATCCACCCCATCCCTGTCTGTCACTTCCAAACATGAAGTGTGCAGCTTTGCTCCCTCATACATCCTACTGTGATGAGCTGCTACCAACCCACAGCAACAGGACCAACCCATCGTGGGCTGAACCCCCAATACCACGAGCCGAGGCAACTCTTCCCCTTTACGGTTCAGTGGCCTCGGCAGCTGTCATGCGAAGCTGACATCCCTCTGTAGGATGCTTTGCTGCTTTTCATAATGCTAAAACCTCAGCAACAGTATGTTGGCACTCCTGGCATTTAGTAGAGAGAACTAGACATGTACAGTCATAGAAAAATCTGTACACACACATTCACCGCAGCTCTATTTATGATGGCCCAAGCTTGCCAACAAACCAGATGTCCTTCAGCGGGGGAACAGATAAGCCGAGTGTGCTGCCTCTGAGCCGTGGACTGTCACGTGGCTGCTGAGAGGCAAGAGCTCTGTGCAAACAGCAACTTGAATGAGTCTAGGAAATAACATTGAGCAAGAAGCGATCCTAGCAGGGCAGTGGTGGCGCACGCCTTTCATCCCTGCACTTGGGAGGCAGAGGCAGGTGGATCTCTGAGTTTAAGGCCAGTATGGTCTACATAGTGAGTTCCAGGACAGCCAGAGTGGTTACACAGAGAAAGCCTGTCTCAGAAAAAAAGAAAGGATTCTATAGATTCTATAGGCTGCACACTTCAGCACTCCTTCTATACAACCTTCTAACAAGACAAAATTATAAGCATAGGAGGTGGATTTGTGGTGTGTGGCAACTGGGAGTCCCGAGGGAGGGAAAGTGGCACACAGTCCTCAGGCTCTGTATCTCTATGGTATCAATGCCAGAGTCCTGGGGTGACAGCATCCTACAGTTCTATGGGCTGCCACTATGGGGGAGCTGAATAACGGGTTCTTAAGAGTCTGTGTTCTTCCAGCTTCATGTGAGCCCATAGTTACCATGGCATGAGCTTCATTCAGAATACACAAAACAATTAAATTCAAAATTGAGATAAACAATGAAGACATCTAATTGTGTGTCTCATAAAACATTTAGGACACATATAAAATTGATTTCTTCTCTTGAATCCAAATTTAACTGGGAATCTCCAATGACACCCGGCATCCTACACCCAGACACTTCCAGGAAAGAGAAGACACTTGCCATTCATTCGTGCACTCTATAAACCTTTCTTGAACCCCACTGTGTGCGGGTCACCATTCCAGGCATAGAGGATTCAGCTGTCCTGCCCCTCATGATGCTGGCCTTGTGGTGGGAGGTGATGGACCATAAAGACATGAAGGGCTGTGCAAAGAGAATAAATTCAAATGGCAGGTTGCCTTAAAAAATAAAATCAGAGGCCTCTCACCCAAAGGAACTCTGTTTCAAAATTTCAAATCCCCATGCACAAAAAAGAAAGAAAGATTAAATTTAAGGCCAGCCTGGCTATATAGGAAAACTATGTCAAGAAAGAAAGAAAGAAAGGAAGGAAGGAAGCGAGAGGAGAGAGGGAGGGGGGAGAGAGTGAGAGAGAGAGAGAGAGAGAGAGAGAGGGAGGAGGAAGGAAAGGAAGAAAGAAGAAGAGAGGGAGGGAGAGAGAGGGAAAGAGAGAGAAGAGAGAGAGAGAGAGAGAGAGAAAGAAAGAAAGAAAGAAGAGAGAAAGAGAAAGAGAAAGAGAGAAAGAAAGAAGAAAGAAAGCGAGAAAGAAGAAAAAAGAAGAAAGAAAAGAAAGAAGAAGAAAGAAAGAAAGAAAGCAGAGTGGTATACTGAGACTAGGTGGGCATGAGGAGAGAAGACTTCCTTAGAACTTTATCCTGATGGGCAACAAGTGCAAAAGCCTTGGGTGGGAAGAAGATGCCTGGCCCAGGAGTTCTGCACTGGAGGCTAGTGAGCACAGGGGGGCAAGGGCAAAGCAAGAGCAAGAGTCTTCTTCCACCCCACATCGGACCTGAAAAAGCCTCTGAGACCCAAGGCCTTTCCTGCATTTTGAAAGTGAGATTCCATATCTGCCCTAAACGTGGAGTGACACTTGTGAGCACAGTAGCCTGAGGACTGCCAGCTGGCTTCGGGGGAGGTGGGGCCTGGCTCTCGGGCACTTTGACATGCCACACTGTCCACTCTCTCTGGTCAAGTATGCAAGTGGCTTCCAGCAGCAACGAAGTGGAGCAAGCCTTATCTGGGCCTCGCCCTTGCTGCCAGGGGCTGGGTCCCTGTTGTCCCCTGATACACTGGCCTCCCTGAAGCCATGCCCAGAGTAGAAAGCCAGCCCCCAGGAGCACCCAGACCAGACAGGGCAGGGCAGGAAGGGACAAGACCAACACCCCTTGTGAGCAAGAGGTGACTCCACACTCAGGTGGAATTCCATCCCCCTTAGCTCACCTCCCTGGAGCAAGGCACATTCCAGCAGGGCTGGCCTGTCCCAGTGGGGGGCCCTGTCCTCAGGCTGCAGGTACTGGTCTCAACCCTCACTGCAGACAGGGGCTGTTGACAGCCCATCCTTCTCCAGGACCCTCTAGAGCTCCCCAGCACACTTCACCTTCCACAGCCTCTATACCTTGGAGGAAGATACAATGTCAATGTATCTTAGAGGACTTAGAGATAATGTTGCCAGGCCAAGAAACAGCAGAAGCCACTGTCAGATGCAGACAAGGGGAAAGTTTCCTGTGCAGTGTGGGTCCCAGGTTGTCCCTGTTCTGGTCACCTCCCTTCCAGCACCTCCCTCCCCAGAACCCTCCTGGTCTTCGTCCATTCACCCCTCAGAGGCCTGGCGTCCTTAGCAGTTCCTGCTGCCCCCTCCCTCCAGTGGTTCCTGGGCCTGCTCCACAGAAGGTGCCAGAACCCTGGGGTCACCAGTTCTACATCTCTAAGCACCCTTCTATGCCCTTCAACACCTGTCTCCTCCTCCTAAGTTAGTGAGGGTCACACCCCCAAACATTGCCCAAAGGTTGTTTCTTATACTTCCCCAACTCCTGGGTGTTGTACCCGCTACCTCTCAGGCCATTCCCAGCTCTCCATTCCATGCCAGGAACCCACCCAAAGCTCACCCCATCACACCGCTTCTGGCTACTTCTGACACTGAATTTGATTTCAACCGCCTCAGCAACCTCACCACCTGTTCCCAGCCTTGGACCATGGAGCCCCTACTGCTCTTTTAGGATTTAACAACTGCCCTCTCCTTTTTTTCAATGCTGGGGATTGATTGGAGGACATCATGAATGCAGGCACTCCACCTCTGAGTCCCATGCCTGCTTATGCTAACTGCCCACTTCCTGGAATCCTTCTGATCCTCCTTCAAGGCCTGACTGAAGACCCTTGTCTCCCACAGGAAACTGTACTGTTGCTGTGTTTTCTGAGCCACCTTTCTCCCGACGTTCAGCCATGAGTCAAAGGTTTGGCCCCTTTATCTGACTCACACTAGCCTGAGTATCGTGAGGAAACGGGCCATGGAGTAATTAATTCATCTCCACTGCCACCCAGGATGGGAAAGAGATAATTCAAGGACACAGAGATTGCCATGAGTATTTAATGACCACTCTCCAGACGTCTCTCTGACTCTAGTGTCCTGTTGATTTGAACCACTACCAGAACGAGAGAGTCTAGAACTCCATCAGCCTGAGCAGAGTGCCCTGTGACATTAGTCTAGAAGAGAGATTTCAATTCCCAGCCCCCTTCCCAGGAGCATCTACGGTCTCGGGCCTGCCTTTCTGTGACTACATGTGTTTAGCCATGGCAGAGGCTAAACACATTGGTCAGCCATGCCCCGGCCACCGTGGCCTGGGTCTTGAGTCCACTGGAATCACACTGATCCTCCCCTTTTGCAGGGTACACAGTAGGTGTTCCTGTAGCAATGGCGCCTCATTAGCCTGCAGAAGGCATGGATGACCTTTCTCCTGGCTCTCCTGCCTCCCCTTTCCTCTCACACCAACTGCTGAGGTGCTCCGGAGCCTGTGGTCAGGTTGAGTCTTGACTCTACGAGGCAGTGAGTGATCAACAAGACCACGATCCTTCTCAAGTCTCCCGACCCATCTCCATCAACTGCTGTGGCCTTCCCCACTAGCCACGTGGAGGTCTAGCGCAGCCTGGTGTGTGCTGGCGAGTCCTGGGGAGGGGTGTGCTTTACAACTAATAATATGCTCTGAGATCCAGACCTAGGCCAGGGTCCCCAGCTAACTCTCATACTCAGGATGGCACATGGTCCCTAGATGAACTGCTCTTGTGGGGAGACACCCAAAGGTCCTGTGGTAGTTTGAATCATGGTGGCCCCCAGAGGCTCACATATTTGATGCTTAGTCACCAGGAAGTAGCACTATTTGAAAGGATTAGATGGATTAGGAGGTATGGCTTTGTTGGACGAAATGTGTCACTGGGTGTGGGGGGGCGGAGGCGTTGAGGTTTCAAAAGCCTATGGCAGGCCCAATCTCTCTCTCTCTCTCTCTCTCTCTCTCTCTCTCTCTCTCTCTCTCTCTCTCTCTCTCTCTCTCCCTCCCTCCCCCCCCCCCTCTCTCTCTCTGCCTATAGACAGTAATGCAGCTTTCAGCTATTGCTCCAGTGTGATATGTGCCACGATGACAAAGGACTCTGAAGCTGTAAGCCAGCCCCCAGTTAAATGCTTTCTTTCATAAGAGTTGCCTAGTCATGGTGTCTCTTCTCAGCAAGAGAACAGTGGCTAAGACAGGCCCTCACCATCAAGTGGGGAAAATCCCTCCTTCTGTACTCCTCACACCTCAGGCAGGCCCAGCCTGTGCTCCATCCATATCCAGTGTCTACCTGGACCTTGCTGTCTCCACAGCCTTTTGCCAAGACCTCTGCCCCTTTCTGCTCTGAAGCCAAAGTGCCTCTACCTAGTTGCTCAGGCCCTGATCAATGTGTCCGTGTGCAGCAGGTCCGTCTCCAGGGTAAGGGGCACTCCAAGGCTGTTCTAAGTGAGAAAGCTACGGAACAAAGCTGCATCCCAGCTGGGAGTTGGATTTCACTGTGATCCATGGGCTAGCCTCATGCGTTACCTCAACATAGGCCAAACAGGCATATGGGGTGAGGAGATAAAGGAGGGAATGTGTTGCCTCCTGCCTGCCTCCAAGGAATGAGAGCTTCAGGAAGGGGCAGCACCTGTGACCTCTGATCTCCCCTAGGACTTTGCGGCAGTGGAAAGGAATAGCTGAGAACCCCATAGAATTCCCCGTCTGGACAAGATGGTCCCTGGGGGCCCCCTGATTTACCTGAATATCATTCTGGGGAAGACTAGGTTTCTTTTACTTATTAAGGCTGAACAGCGGCTGTGACACATAGCATGTGGCCAGAGGGACATAAGAAAGGTGGTAGCCCCCTCACCCTTCTGGATACAGGTCTGTCTATGCCCTCATGGTATGTAGGCCTCCACCCTCCTCCCTGAGTCCCTCTGCACATGTGGGCAACATGGGTTCATGCCTCCCTGGCTGAGCGCGAAGGATGGTGGTGGGTCAGATCTCAGAACTTCCTTCCTCACCTCAGCCCTGGCAGGACAGCATTGACAGAGCCTGACTGAGCAAAGGTGACCCTGTCACCGTCTCAGCCACTGCAGCCATGTACACAACTGTTCAGAGAAGATGAACACTGTAGCCAGACGTACCTGGCTCCAGTGTTGGGGGACCCTTAGCACACGACTTCCTGCCTGTGTCTCAGTTTCTTTACCAGTGAAAGGATGGTACAGCCTCCTAGGGCTAGCTCACCACAGCTCTGCGTTTGTGCCTGCCTTTCCACCCTGCCTCACAGATAGCTCAAGAGCAAAGCATAAGCCCCTCCCACTTCTAATCCTTCACAGGCCTTCAGGAGCCCACCCCAGCCTTAGGCCTCAACCAGGGGTACTGGCCTCTCCGGTAGCAGTAACCTGGGTGTCCCTCAGTGCCTGGGCAGGCTGCCGATGTGTGAACACTTCTGGGATAGGATTCCCAGCCTGTATTGGTGCCTTTCTGCATTTCAACAGCCATGGCTGGGCCTACATGGGCAGGACCTGCCTCCCTCTGTTACCCCAGCTCGTGGCTCTTTGCTTTTTCCTCTGGACCTTCCTCCTATCTGCTTCCCTTCACGGTCTGGGCATCTAGCTCCCTTCCCTTTCCAGCCTGTCTGCTGAAAACAGGAGAAATCCTGCCCTACTCTTCTAGGATTGGCTTAGATCTTGGTTTAGGCAACAGGAAAAGGATAGCTACTCTGAAAGCTGGTCCCTGTGGATGCCTCCGTCAACTGCCTGGGTCCTTCCCCAGAGTCCGTTTATACAGCTGACAGTGGAACCCTGGAGAACTTATCAGCCTCCCTCTTACCTCCTTGCTGGGAAGCAGCCATTTTGGTTTTTGTATTCAGCCAATAAGCTTCAGGCTTACACTCGCAGCTAGGTGCAGAGCTGGGCTTTCCCAGACACCACCCCTGTCACCAAGGACCTCACTGCAGTGTCCTCCCTGCTGCCTACCTTCCGGCCTGCCTCGTTATTGTGTAAGTTCATGAGGGTACGGGCATTCTGCTTGATCTCCCGGGCATCCACGAAGACCTTGGCGAAGCCGATGCCGTAGCGGATGTCGGCAGAGCAGCCACCCCACTTCCAGCCCTCGTCCCGATGGTACTGGCCTTGCTTCTCCTTGTCGCAGCCACAGTCGCTCAGGTTGCCCTGGGTGCAGGCAGCTGTGATGGCATGGGCCACACCCGCAGCAATAATTGCATAGGTGAAGGCAGCCTCCCGGCTCCCTGGGGGCAGAAGAGCGGAAAGAGCTTTGTAAGAGCTGATCTGGGAGACGCTCCAGTAAAGGCATCTAGGGAGAAGGTGAGATCTGGCCCAGGGGAGAGGCTGAGCACAGTGCAGTGGCTCCCCAAGAGTCACCCAGATATCTCATGCTGACTGTGCAGAGAACTTCTTAGGTGGTGACAATGCTTGGGGCCCCAGTCGAGTACACACTCACTCTCCCGCAATCCCTGACCCCCAGCAAAGCTGGATTGTCTGTGTGTGTGTGTGTGTGTGTGTGTGAGAGAGAGAGAGAGAGAGAGAGAGAGAGAGATCTTCTATCCCATTTCTACCCACTGCCTCTCCCAGTACACCTGATAGAATCTTGTCACCTGTACGCATGTTCACATCACAGAAAAGTGACATTTATGGAACACTGGTGGAGTGCACAGGCTGAAGGCTGACCCTGGGCCATTCGACCCTCTGCCTTGGTCTTGGCAGCTGTGGCAGCGGTTAGAAGCATTAAGGGCTAGTCTTCAAAGCTATAGCCAGTGGTCAGCAAGTGGCACCTATGGAAACAGTATCTCTAGCTCTTGGCACTGATACTGTGACACACTGTTTCGTTTATCTGTCCTCTACCCATTCCATGGCCCCCTTGTTCTACAGTAAGGGGTAGAAAGGTCTGGGCAACAAGATGCAGCCACCAGAAATACTGAGTAGGTGCAAGTGTCGTGCTGCTTCTTAGCCACTTAGCTTCTCTGGACCTCAGTCTCCCCTTTGCCAAATAGGTTCAAGAGACAAGTGTGCACTGCAGGGTGAAGGAGAACAGGATTTGCCCATGATGAGTCCTGAAGGAGCCCGGGGCGCTGAGCTCTTACAACCTGGGGAAGTGAGGAAGAAGCTGAAACCGGAGCAGGCACATGGGTGGGAGAACACACCTCAGAAGAATGTGTTTTGGAGCTGGGGCAGAGATGGCAAGGGGCTGCTGGGGAGACTGAGGAAGCTGGTGAGAAACATACAAGTAACTAGGCCCTTTTGCCCTAGCATCCTGGCCTTCACCTGGGCTTCCCTCGAATATGCTTCATGTGCCACTTGTCCTGTCCCCTCCCCACTGCTGCTTTGGTACCCTGCTTGGCTGGACAGAGCCAGTATTGCTCCCGCTTTCAGGAAACCCACCCACAGCACCCCTATCAAGTTAGGCTTATGTCTGGTTCACATCTGCCACTTACTGACTTCTATGGGTAGTCCCTCTTCTCCAAGACCCGAGTCTCTTCATCCGTGAGCCTGGGATAATGCCATTGTCTACTCAGGAAGGGAATGAGAGGGCCATGCAAAATGCTGAGGCCAGAATCTGGCCTAACAAATGTCTAAAAATGGGATCCTCAGAGTGGAGCCCTTGTCCTTCTTCAAAATGGCAGCTCAACGCTGTGGCTTGCAGAAGAGTACCTGCTGAGTTCCCCAAGATCATAGAGAGGTAAGGAGGAAGCCACCCCACCCCAACCTGGACACCAGCTCACTCCAGAAAACAGACACAAAAGAAACAAAACTCTATGGGATGCATTGCCATCATTGTCAACCCCTCAAGAGCCTGGAGAAAGGGACAGTCAGAGGCAACTGTGTTCCACTGCTTTCCAGCTGTGTGACCTCAGGTGAGGCAGCTGTCTCTCTGTGCCTAATCCCGCCCTTGTTAAAGGGGTGATAACAGCTCCTGCTTTCCTATGGAGGTTGTGGGGAACAGAAAACAATTACCAAGGTTAAATCTGGAGAAAGCGTCCCAAGTGCTAGTCATTACAGCGTTTGCAGAAGACAGAACTGAAGATGAAGGGGTGGCTCTTCATTTTCTTACGCTTACATTTAAAGAAACCGGAGCCTGGGAGTAAATGACCTTAGAGCACAGAGGGGCTCCTTGCTGTCACTGCAGCAGGTGGGAAGAACGATGTTTCCTTTACCAGACCAGAAGTGCAATATGCAAACTGAGGGGAGACCAGGAGCCTCGCCCCTCAGCCTCACCCTTCTCGGGCTTCTCTCTGCATGATGGAACCCTGACACACCTATGCTTCCTGTGGTAACTTTGGGAGTCTGCCTGTCCCCCACTTTATTTCTCTTGATTCTCCCGAGCCACAGCGTTATGTAGGTGATGAGAGTCAGTTACTGAAGACAGTGGCTACAGAGGTGGCCATGGCCTCTGCTCACACATTCCCTGGGGTGACAGAAGGGCAGTCAGGCTTCTAGTTTAAGGTGTACCTGACCAGCAAGGAGTCTGGTGCTGGACCATGCATGGCCTGACCTCCCTGACAAGTTGGCCCTTAGCACCCACCGCTCTGAGAAGCAAGAAGGGACAGCTCCCCTCGCATAGTACCAGTGCCCCTGGTCAGGTGCTGTCTGAACCATGTCCAGTTCTCACAACCAACTGTAACTCCAGATTCACGGGATCTGGTGACCTCTGCAAGTACCAAGCGTGCACACGGTGCACATACATACATGCAGGCCAAACACAGATATGCGTAAAATAAATAAACAAATGACCCCTCAAGTGAGCCAGTGACAGTACCCCACTTTGCAAATGAAGAGAGTGAGGCTTTATAAGGTCTGACCAGGCAGGGGTGGAGCCCATGGCGAACAGGCTGCATGCCTCTCAGCCCATCCTATCTACCACAACCAGAGAGCCAGCACAGCCATTCCCAGACTCTGCAGATTCACGGGGTCACGGGTAGACAATGAGTAACATTTGTGGTGCACCTACTTGATGCCAGACCCACACTTGGCTCTTTGGGGTGTATTCGCAGCAGTCCCAATGTAAGACGCCATCCAACTTTACTGAAAAACAGAGGCTTTTAGAAGAAAAGCAATTGGCTAAAGTTTCCTACCTAGACTAGGGTCAGAACTGAGAGTCAAGGTCTTTGTTGGGCATCATTGTTCCTCAATCCTGCCTTGCTACCCTGCCTTGTCACTACATCTGAAAGCCATGGTTAGGGAGGAGAGGCATCAGCTCTTCCCAGAATGCATTGCTTCTGTCAAGAGACAGCATCTGGTTATCAATTAATACTTGCCAGTTAATACAGGTCAGGCCCTGATGCCCTGAGAAGGAAATGGGGTGATGGCAGATCTAGTAGGGAAGGGTCCTGGAATCTCTTGGTCACCCTGCCGTTCTGCCCACCCAAACTTCCTTCCCTGGATTAGGACTGAAGAGCTGAGGCCCACAGAAACGTTCTGATGTCACAGGCACAAGTACAGCTGGAAGCAAATTGAGAGGTCACATAGTGTCCACCTGGGCCGTTTCTCAATCCTGATGGTCTTCACTCTTCCCAGCACAGCCTGGGGAAGCCTTCACTGGGACGCTTCCTGAGTGCATCTCGTGGTACTTGCAGGGAATCTGCAGATAAGTTCTGAGTGGTTCCTTCAGCTCCCACAGACAGATATGGTAGATGAGGCTTGATGGCACTGCATTCATACAGTTTGTGCCAAGTCTTCAGAAATGGGCTTCTGGCTAGGCTGTGTTCTGAATCAAGGTATTGGTCAACAGATCAAGGCAACCAACTTGTGAGGGGCAGGCTGACTTGGTCACCTCTTCACAGAGGCCCAGACACACGAGCCAACCTGATCTGACAGTGGACTCTAGAATATGACCCACTTTCCTGCAACTCTTGGATCTTTTTCCAGCCTACCTCTCCACCAGGTCTGACACATGTTTGCGAGCAGCTGCCAGCTCCGTGATGAGGAGTCTACACTGAACTATCAGGGGCAAAAGGAAGGTCTTCATTTAAAATTTGGCCTCTGTCACCTAGGCTAAGTATGTGCCCAGTCCCTGCCCTCAGAAAGCATGTCCTAAGCACCTACCGTGTACTAAGCATGGTGCTGCAGGTTGGATGAACTAAGATATGGGATTCAGGTGTGGCTTTGCTTTTGCAGGAAGGCAGATGGCAAGATTGGGTCGCTGCATTAGCTGAGGACCCCGAAGACACGGAACAGTGCAGTGGTGAGATTGGGGTGTCAGGGTTTTAAGGGTCTGTGGGAGTAGAGTCTCCCGGACAGGGGCACCCAGATCAATGTCCCTGTCTTGTGTGGGCCAGGTAAGACAGGGACATTGACGTGAAGGGAAACTGAGTAGGGATCTGGATCCCAGATCTGAGTCCCAGGATCCTGTCTTGGGCAGAGTTATCTCCTGTCCCTAGAGTCAAAGAACAGATCCTCAGAGCCACAGATAAAAGGATGACCTGTCTGAGGTCAGCTGTGACTCCAGAGACTAGACTGGAACCAGTCCCCAGGCCCCCAGATCTCCAGGTCCCCAGTAAGGAATCTCCTCCCTCCACCTTACCCTCAACTCCCAATAGCCACATATCAGAACTTTCTACACAGAAGCCCAGGGAACCAATGCCAGGTGTCTTCAGCTCAGTCTGCATGACAGGGCACTTGCCATCACTATGCCTCAGCCAGTGGGATGACTCTGACCCTACACCCTGCATCCCTGAGCCTCACCCTTCTCATCTGTGAACTGAGAACCCGGGAGGCTGCTACCAGGTTGCCCTGTAGACAAGAGACGCTCCTCCAGGGCTTCTAGGAAAATCTCATGGTGGAGTGGGGACAGCAAGTGTTAGTACTGAGGTGAAGCCAGAGACTGGTCGACGCCCTCTGTGTTCAGCTCTAGAGCAGTCCCACGGGGACAGAGGAAATGAGCCCTTGTCCAAGCTGGCCCCAAAGATTCCATCCTCCGCCCTTTGCGAATGCTGCCCGTGGTTTGCACCGGAATATTATCTGGGTGTATTTACGGTATCTGACTGGAAACCACAGTGTGCATTGCAGGTTTTTTTTTCTCTTTTGCTATTTAAAGCCAATGGGTCAGAGAGTGAGCAGCCCACAGTGACACCAGCAGAAATGAGCGACGATTGGGAAAACAGACAGATGAACAAAGGTTGCTCTCACCAGGCTGGTGTGGTAGCTGCTCACAGCCCAGCACTCTGCCACACAGGAGTTAGGAGGCACTCGGGGCATAACCAGGAGAGTTAAGGGTTAGGAATCATGTGTGGGGGTTGAGTTAGATGGAGAGACAGGAGACGGAAATGGGGAAGGGCAGGTGCCATTCACCCCACTCTAACTGCTGTCCTGCCTCTGCTCTGTCTGTGGGTCCCTCTTCCCACAGAGCCAAACCACAGCACACTGCTAATTGTCCCCCAATGGTCACCATCCGTTTGTTATGACTTTCTTAAGCTTAGAAAGTCCCTTTCTGTTGCTCTGTGAGACAGAAATCATGAATGTATCCAGACAGTTTTAAAGCAAGCCCCGGAGGCCAGTGAACCTAGGACCCTGCTTCCCTGCTTCCCAGCATGGTCAGATGCTGGGCAAGTTAACATGCCTCTTGGGCCTTTGGGTCTTCATTTCTAAACTAGGAATCATGAATAATCTTTCTGGAAAGGAGGCCTGACCCACACCTGGCAGGGATCAGCATATAGCAGCTCAAAGTAGAGGCATTGTTAACCATCAAGTTAACAACATGGCATCTACCATGATGTGGCTGCAAATGTCTCCACTTCTGAGGCCCTTCCTGATGTCCCCTCCCTCTGTTGATGGCCAGCACCTTACCCATCTGCATATTATACTGACTTGAGTTTTCTTTCTCTCCCCTTAGAGTTGTGGCGATCTAGATTATTGACCTATGGAGTCTCTGGGTTGAATGAATGTGTGAAAGGGACTGTGTGTGCAAGGGAGTACACATGTACGTGTGTGCATGAGTGTGTGTGTGTGCGAGTGAGTGTGTATGTGTGCGTGAGTGCATGTGTGCGTGAGTGCGCGCGCGCACGCATTGGACTATCTACCATGGGGAAGCTGGAAAGACCATGTAACAAAAAGCTCATCTCAAAGAATAATGTCAGGAGAGCGAAAATCCAGGATGAACTGAGGCTTGCAAAAAAAAATGCAAACGAGACAAAAAGCCCTTTGTTGGCTGTGTTCTAAGCGAGAATGGGGGAAGAAAAGAGCTTTTGCTTGGGCAAGATGGTGCATTGTTAAGAAAGGCAGAGGGAAAGTGGAGCTGGCCGCCCCTCGCTCTATCTCTCTCCCTGGAAAGGACTTCCCATCCATCCTGCCAAGCAGCCGAACACTGCTCCACTTTTCCAAGCTGTGGGTAAAAAGACAGAGCATTTTGGGGACCTTAGGGGTTCTCATGCAAGGGATATGGACCCAGATAGTCCCTTAGAATAGAGGAGAGCAAGGCTTAAATGCCTGCTCCGGAGAGAAAGGTAATGCATCAGAGTTTCCCTGGCCCTGACGGAGGCGGGTGGACCTGAGGCTGAATCCTAGGTCATGTGTGCCCATCCCTGGAAAAATTCTGCAGGAGGGTACCAAACCGGAGGCCGTGAGCATTTGGAAAGGAATGTGGCACCCCCTGAGCACATGATGGAAACCACCATTTCTTTGTTGATAATGCTGGCGACGTAGCAAATTTCTGTGTGCACAAAGAATGTAATTATCACTCAACCTCCTGATCGAATCTCTTGGACAACTCCCTGCCTGAGCAAAACCTCTGGATGTGATGTGCAAAACCTTTCCATGGGAAATCTGGGAATGATGGAACATGCCTGTAACCCTAGCACTTGTGAGTGGGGAGATGTTTAACTCCATCTTCAGCAACATAGTGTGTTTGAGGTCAGCCTGGGCTAAATGAGGCCATGTCTCAAAACAAACAAACAAACACAACCATATGGGATTCTCCATTTTTTTCTGATGTCTCTCTTCTGACCCTGTCCATCACTCTAGCATCCTGCTGGCCCATCCTCTCTAGAGTCCAGAATCCTGCACAAGTCACAATACACTGCTGAGCCTTCCGTGCCACCTCTTTACGTCCTGCAGGCCAGCCCCTACTTCAGGTGGTCCTGCAGGTGGCTCTGAGTTACAGTCCACACTGCCCTTCATAGAGAGCATGTCAGTCCCAGATTTATCTGTTTCCGTCAGACGCTGGAAGAGCCAGGGACGGACCCATGGCTGACTAGTGTGTTGCTCACCAGTTTTTATTGTACAGAGATCCTGTCTGTGGGACAGGTGAGTGAGTGTGGGGTGGGCAGGTAGATATGAAGGGATCTGAGCCCATAACCATTTAATAGCCGTGAATTTAACCAAACATGCTCCTCGGAAACTGTAAAATCTCATGGCTGCAGGCTTTCGGTCTGAGCTCTTTATCCTGTACCATGCATTCCCGGATACATGTCAGACATGTCTGTGAATTTCTACTGCCCTTGTGTGGAGAGTCTGGCATCCGAGTTTCCTAGGTGCCTTCTGGGAATTGCTGCGGAATGTTGACTGAACAGACCTCATGGGTCCCAATCACATCGGATGCTAGCAGGCCCCTGTTCCGGACCCATAGAAAAGATGTTGGACCCGAGAGGGGATGACCTGAGTGTTGGCCCCAAATCACATTTCGAGTTCAGTTCGCAGAGTAGCCATTCCCAGCATGCAGGTCTCTGCAGCACTTCATCATGGAACAGCTGGGACCTCTATGGCGAGGCTGCACAAGTTTTTAGTGCTTTTAATATACTGGTGGACATATCAGCTCCATCAGAGCAAAGAGTATTACAAGCTAAGTTCCCCAAATCACCAGCCATGAAAGCAAACCCCTCCTGCACAGCATCTGCCAGTGAAGGGCAGGGCCAGGCAGGGTATGGCAGGGACAAGTCTGCTGAGCAGAACTTGGACACAGCTGCTCTTGAGTGAGGCTACAGTCG
Organism: Arvicola amphibius; assembly: GCF_903992535.2. Lineage (NCBI taxonomy): Eukaryota > Metazoa > Chordata > Mammalia > Rodentia > Cricetidae > Arvicola > Arvicola amphibius. The sequence continues at coordinate 56,747,329 of NC_052048.2, read as the reverse complement.
TCTTTCTTGGCTAGTCAATACCCCTGGACGGCAAGGCAAAGGGAAGATCACTGAAGAGTGAGCACACTGGATGGCTATTCAAATAGGCTTGCCTAATGTACACAGGCTCTGGGTCCTACACTTGGCACTATAAAAACAAAACAGCTGCCATGGTAAATGCCACGGCATCAAAGGACCCAAACAGATACGTGAGGCCAACAATGTTCAGTCTTATTTATTTGAAAATGAAATGCTTTATCTTCCCAGCAAGGAAAATAAAGCACTCACAAGCTGTGTGAGGGACTCCTGAGCATGGTGTTCAGGGCTAGCCTGCACTCCATGGCTCTAAGGCCCTGGGGACATGGGGGGAAAGGAGTGGTCTTCGGGTACTCCATGAAAACCTACGATGTGCCAGGTTCTGGCCTCTACCAGGCCTGGGGGCTCTGCAAGTTCTCAGGAGCCTCAGGCTGGAAGAGATGACTAACTAGAGGTGCATTCTTCCACGTGTCTACACGTGGTAAGTGCCATGAATACAGCAGCCCAGTGGGTCAGGGCCAGCTGTCCCAAAGGAGAGCTTCCTGGAGAAGGTGGCTCTTGAGGGGAACCATGTATAATACCAGGGTGGCAGGCTACTGCAGCAGCTCGGTTGTCTCTCCTGTGTGTGCTGTAGATCCATTCCCTGGTTCAGTATTCTGTGGTGTACCTACGTCTACTGAGCTCATGGTGGTCACCAGTTTTCCATGTGCTGAGCATGAAGCCACGGCTCCCTACAGAGCTCTGGCTGGAGATACAGAGATGGTCCAGCAACAAAGGGAGACTCACCGGCCTCGTCCATCCTCTAGCCACCTGGGAGACTGGCATCCTTATCACTGTGGTCAAGGTCTGTGGCTAGGAGACAGCAGGTAGTTAGGACTAAGGCCTTGAGCTGTCTTGAGCAGCAATGGCATCAAAGAAGATATGGAAAGGGAAACGGTGGATAGGGGTGCACTGCAGGAGTATGACGGGGTGTCTCTAAGGGAGTGGGAAGCAGAGAGATGGAGGGCGTCTGGGGAGTGGCATGTGGGCAGAGGGGACAGCGGACTGTACCAAGAGAGGCCTTGGCCAAAGGAGTAGGGACCTTGTCTGCATTTCTTCCGAGAGCAACAGGAAACCACAACAGAGTTTTATGTGGGGACATCCTACTCAGAACGACACTGATGGCTGCATGGCCTGGAGGGCCAAGCAGGGCAGAGTGCATAAGGAAAGTGACGCTGTCCAGGCACTGACTGTGTGAAGATGGTTTAAACCAGGCGATGAGAATCCGGCAGATTTGGGGACACAATTATAGTCAATGTAAGGATTTCAGGTTAGTGGCCTGATCAATACTTTCTGCCACACAAAAAAATAGAACCTGGGCCAGGAGTCATAGGCAGGTGGATCTGTGTGAGTTAGAGACCTGGCTGGTCCACAGAGTGAGTCCCAGGACAGCTACCCTACCTTAAAACAAAACAAAAAAACAAAGAATGGAACTTGGGGCATGAGTCCCCATTTCCTGAGCTGTATCTCTATCAGATCAGCACACAGGCTCCATGAAGAGGGAAAGGGGATCCTCTGAGATCCAGCCCACCAGGTGCCAGCATCTTACATTCTGTGTCATGTATTTTCTGCTGCCACCTGGCATTGTGGACCACATCAGATGGGCAGAGTGAGAGGAGAAAGGTCCTATGCCCTCCCAAAGTCATCAGTGATATAAGGGTGAGGCAGAATGGAAACCTGGGTGTGACTCAGACTCTGGAGCACATCTAGCTGCCCCAGACAGCTTCCCTGAGGTTCTCAAGTCTGGCTCACACACATCGGCAAATCCCTCCAGCAACGGGGAATTCACTACTAAGTCTCAGCTCTGCCCCAAATCAGCCACGGATGCAACTAACTTTTGTCTCTCTGTAAGACTGGCAGGACAGGGCCACAAGAAAGGACTGTCTCAGCTTCTGGCCACATTTGAGCCTCAGTGAAGAAAAGCAGAGAGTGAGGCTCCCCAACAGTATCATGACACCAGTATTACCATGCCATCCCAGCCCAACGGGAGAACCTGTAAGACAACAGGGCAACGGGCAGAAGGCATGAACAGGCAGCTCAGGCTGAGTAAACACAACCTCCTCCCTTCCCTGGGAAATATAAATCAAGATGGCAGGGAACTCCATGGGTGGCATCCACTCAACCTGGCATGAATGTGGAGGTCTGAGAAGTCCCCTTGGGAAGGCATAGTGGCACTATGGAGGGACAGAGAGGTGGAATCTTCCACCGTCATAATTAAACTCAGCTGAAATGAAGTCATTTCACGGGGAGGATATCTGTTATGATGAATAAAATATAAACCCCAGAGACATGGAAAGCTCTCCATCCCCTCCACATTCACAACAGAGAAAGTTTGGCGTGGGAGGGGACAGGTGGAGAAGGAAGTCCCCACAAGGAAGGACCATCCCTCCTCCATTGGAAAATGGTTCTAATGGCCTAAGAAAGTGTTTTAAGGGGGCAGAGCACTTGCCTAGCATGCTTAAGGCTCTGAGTTCAATCCCCAACACAGAAGAAAAAGATAGGGAGGGGTGGGGCTAGAGCCCTTCTTGGGCCCCCAGAGAGTCTCCCTGGGCCAGGTCTCAGCTTATTAAACATATCACATCCTACACCACACAGAAAGAATCCTGGCACTCACAGGAAAGCTTTACTTGCTAGAACCATCTCTTACCTGAGCCCTCTCCCTGTCTCCTATGACCTTAGACACAGTTCTCTTGTTTTTTCCCACTACCCGTGATCCCAGTGACTAGCTAGCAAGCCCCTTACCTTGCTCTTAGATCCAAACTCCTCTTACCATCTGGGGGTGTCCCACCTCTGAGCCTCTTCCAGCCCTCCAGAATTTCTCTTAAGTCATGGATCGTACCACTGCTTGTTGCTGTAGGCTCAGTTATGTCCCCCCCCGAAACTCACACTGAAGCCCTGATCCCTAGCACCCCAGATGTGACTGCAATCTGACAGAGGTCTTTAAAGGGGTGCTTGGGTTAAAATAAAGTCATTGTTGGGCCAATTCCCATGAAACTGGTATCTTTTTAAAAGAACTGTAAGAGCATCCATGAGGGAAAGGAAGAAGCAACCAAACAGCTTCACAGGCAGTGGTAGAGTGATGCCCTAGTAAGTACAAGGTCCTGGATTGGATCCCCAGCACCAAGCAGGGAAAGCTTATGCAAGTCCAAGGGAGAGGCTTCAGAAGAAGGCAAACCTGCTGAGCCTCGGTCTTGAACCCCAAGCCTCAGGAACTGGTAGGAATAAACACCAGCTATTTAAGCCCCGGTTTTGGCATTTTGCTTCTTTTCCATGAGAGATGCCCAGAGTGAAGTTCTCTCGTGGTGGCCAGCAAGGCACCTTGCCCTGGGATGAACACATGACCCAAAGTCCAGCTTCATTAAGCTGTAGAACCAGAGGAAGCATTGAGGTAGGTCAAGGGTCTTTCCTGAAGTCTTGGACCTGTTGCGGTCCTGAGTCTACAATGACCATCTGGTTGTCCCCATGGCATTGGTGGAAAGCAATGTAACCTCTGGTCCAGCTATTCTGAAGCCAGCACCATCCCTAGTTTTCCAGCTCCTTAGGCATTTCAACAGTCCCCTTTTCACCTGGGTGTGTTGGACTTGGTTTCATTTTCTGCTTCCAAGAAGCCTTGTCCAGACTTGCTCACGGCCTTCTCAGATCTCTGCATGAAAATCCAGACACTCAGAAGGAAAGGCAAAGCCAGGAAGCTCAGGCGGAACAGAGGACCACAGTAGGGATGGGTGGGAGCAGGTGGGAGGAAGGAAGTCTTCAGACCTCAGCTTGGGGAACTAGAAGCTAGCTACCCTGCCTCATAATCTACCTGTGTATTTCTCACATCCTGAGCTGATAACATGGTTGCTCTGCACGCAAGACTGCCTTTCACAGCTTCACTTGCAGCTAGGTGAAGCCATGTGACTAAATTCTAGCCAATGGGCTCTACAAAGATGGGCAGGGTGGAGCTTCTGAGAAGTCCCTGCAAAGGTGACATATGTGCTCTATGGTTCAGAGTGCCAGAGAAGATCCATACGTCAGAGACCTCAGTCCTACAAGGAAAGCTGAAGAATCCGGGGGGGGGCGCGGGTGAGGATCCCAGGAATCCCAAATTTTAGAGATAACAGGCTACTTGTTAACATAAGAGAAAGACTTGACTCATACGAAGTTGCTATTTTTTTGTGACAATGTTTAAGGTACAGCCTATACTTTGGTAGTCATGGTCATAGTCAGAATATCTCAACAGACTCCAAGTCCTAGAAATTCAGGCTTCTTAGACTGGGCTCCCACATCTCCCAGCTCTGGCTCCCACTTTCATTCATGGTACCCCAGCATTGCCACGTTCTGTGCTTCCTCATAGTTTACCTTTACCTGTCCCAACTGGCATGGCTCTAACCCAGACCTTTGTTTCCCAGGATACTGGTGGCATCCCTCCTCCTTAGACCATGTAGGGCTAATCCCACAGTATGTAGCCAGGTGTGTGGGGTGTTATAATCCAGGGGTGCCTCCATCCTGGCCCTCTCTGCTACAGCCCAATGGGTCACAGTGTGTCTGTGGGTTGGCTATCCTCGTTCTGAAACAGAACATTGTAAGAAATGATCTCTGCCCTGGAAGACCCTGACACCCACTTTGGCCAAGTGGCCACTCACTTTTGAAGCTCACTTTATTCTTCATAGTCCAGCAAGGCCATTAGGGTCCTTATACCCATCCTGGGTAGGATGCTTGAGAAGGACAAAGCTGACAGGTGACAAACAGAAGGCTTGGGAGCCTGGGGTTTCAGAGGCTTCAGTCACAGTCTTGGTGTTGCCTGAGCTGAGTTGGTCCTCTCCTCTCTCCTCCACAAGAACACTGATTCTGAGGTTGGCATGAAGGAGGGGACAGGCGGGTGTGAAGAGGATCCAGACAGGGAATGCTGGGAAAGGGGCTCTGCAGGAGGGGACCTGCTTGCCCATGTCATACAGACCACAGGGCCTGACTCTAGTCTATACAGAATCTAGTGACCAAAGTGGACTTGAGCGAGACTACCTGGGGGCAGGGGATGACATAGTCATTGTGAGCTGGCTGGGAGCCCCTGCCCTCCTGGAGTGGGCAGAAAGCACTGAGATAGTGTGAGGCGCTGGCTGCTATGGAGCCAAGGAGCAGGTAGTGGGAGGCTCCCAGAGACTTGAATGCATGCAGAGGATTTGGGCACTGATCTCTAGAGAGGCACGATGGCCCTTAAGAGGAACCAGTAAAGTGTGTTTGGAAAAGAGGATGAGACTGAGTGGCCCTGACGAGGCCAAGGTTTCAGCAACAGGTGGGCAATGGTCTCCTGCTGGCTGGAGTGAACGGCCCCTTTAAAGGGTCTTTCACAGAGTAATACCCTGCTCTGATTTCTAAACTGTTCCCGGGAGCAGCCGGGAGATGGAGCAGCCTGGAAAACTGGGGAAACAGCCAGAATGTGGAGAATGCTGGACTGGACAGGGGGTTTTGAGCATCCCGCTGGAATTGCTGGTGCTAGGGCTGAAGCAATTCAAGGGGACCTTTGCAGCAGAGCTGTGTACAAGCCCAGCCTCAAGAGACCTGTATTGCCCTGTGGCTTGGGGAAGGACACAGTACAGAAGTGGGTCTATTGCCATCTTGGGCCCCTAAGCCTGGACACATAAAAGTGAGACGACATCTCCACATTCTCCCCCATGGTCCAGGACCTCCTGAAGATCAGTGACATTCCATGCTTTCTTCCAATCACATGCCTATCATGATTGCTCTACAAGTTGGATACATGTGTACACATGCTCAGGCATAGATACACGTCTGCACATACCAACCCCCCCCACCCCTGCCAAGCACTACCGCAGAAATCAGATGGATTCGCAGGACTGTCTATGTCACGGGACTAACTACACATGCTGGACCACAGTAGGGCGTGGTGGGGACTGTGGCAGAGAATGGGTCACTTAGACCATACACTCAGGCGGCTGCATTCTCAGCTCAAACTATCATAATGATGCCAATAGATCTGCCCATTTCCCAAAAGAAGATGCAACTCCCTATGATGGGTAAAACACCCCACATTTAAATTGGGACCTCATTTGAAAACACGTTAGATCTGCCAGTGAGTCTTTGGCCCATCTGTTGGTTTGTAGCTTTGTCTGTAAGCAACAAAGTGGCAAGCATGGCTCCCATCTGCAACCCTGGCCTTCCGTAGACGTTAATCCATACACCCACAACATACAATCAGCAAGGGCACTAGAGCACAGTGCTAGTAAAGGGACCACAGAGGGTCCCAAGGGTGGCCCAGAAGGCCCAGCTCAGGGTGTCTGATGATCACATACCCACTTTAAGCTCCTTCCCGAAGACAGTGCGCTCTCCCAGAGCTGAGCAGTTCCAACGGCCATTGCGGAACTGAAACTGACACTCGTCCAGGCCCATTTGGGAGCCTTCTCCTATGACGATGATGGCGTCCGGTCGGCTCTGGCAGATTGCCCGCTGTCTGGGAGCCAGACCTGGGATCTTGTTACAGATGATGCTCGCACCCAGAGCAACCACGGAAGAGAAGCCACTGGAGGGGACACAGATACAGGGGGTGAGACCTGGAGGGAGACTGTGGGTTGCAGGTGCTGGAGGGGGCAACGTCATCTCAGATACTACAGTGGACCTCCCACAGAGCCACGGGGAGGGGGTGAGAGTCTGAGGGAGGGCAGGCCAGAAGGATGACTAAAGATTTCACCTACAAGTCCTCTGAACCTCTAACTGGCCACCAGGATATGTTTGTCCCTACAGAGAGCAATAACACCATGGGACCCAAATTTCAGAGAAGTAATTTACTAGTGCCCAAGGGGGAGGGCCTCTTTTCCATCAAAGCCTTTCTGTTTTCTAACCTGGAGCAAGTTCACACCCCTCTGTGTATCTCAGAGCCATTACTGCTTAGGCAAGAGCTTCTGGTGGGCAGTCTGCGCCCAGAAGGGTCGCTGGGAAGCACATATTGAGGTGCCATTTTTAATATTTGGGAACTAACAATTCCCAGGAGCTGGAGTCATCTGAACAACCCAGGTAAACTTAAAATACACAGGATGGGAGACATAGGAGCCAGTCTTACCAACCAGACTGGGAAACCTCCAGGGGTTTAGGGACATTAATCCTTGGACCCAGGGGGCAGCGGAACAGGTCAAAGTCACTGCACTTACTGGGACCTCCCTCCAATTGCCCCAGAAAGGAGAAGGCCACGCCCTCCTGACCTCCTCCTCCCCCTAGGGTAACAGGGCCCCTAGTGAGCCAATGAGGTGTCCGAGCTCCGAGGTTAAGCTGCTGTTTTCTCCTTCTGCAGTCTTCGGTGTCTCCTCCCCGTTTCTAATTAAAATGAAGATAATACCTAACGCGGCCAGAGCCAGTAGGCCGGACCCGCTTCCTGGATGCTGGATGAGTGGATGAGCGAAGGGCGGCAGTGCACCGGCCAAGATGAAGATTAAAGCAAGTGGGAAAAAGAAAAGCCATCCAGACGCGGGCGAATCAATAACACTTAAAACACACCCGCAGGCAGGCAGCGCGCGAGCCCAGAAGCCGCCTCTTGATCCGCGGTCGGGCTGGAGGCCGCCTAGTCCACTCATCGCACACTTGGTTGCAAAATCCCGTTCCAGAGAGGTGGGGTTGGGGAAGTGGAAAGCCTGAGGGTGGCGATGGAGAAACACAAAGGGTCTGTCACACGCCCCCTGGTCTTGGGCCCAGTCCTCCCCAAAGTGGCGACATGAGGTTCACAGCAGGTAGAGGGGGTGTGTAGAGAGGCAGGTGTGAAATCTACAAGGGTGGCCCTTTGGCGACAGCACCTCTCTGTCCATGACTAAAGCCCCCCACATCTCCCGAATCCTGCCGCACACAAGTCACTTTATAAGTACAAAGGGAGACACCATGTAATGCAGCGCAAGCGGTATCTGGAGCCACCTATTTCCACTTTCTAGTAAGAGCGTTGCCTGCCCCACCTCCAGGCACGCCTGGGCTCCTTGGCTCCTACCCCAGCGACCCCAGGGTCGGGCTGTCTCGCTTCCCTTTGCTGGTGTCTATAGAGCGTTTCTCCTTGGTATCTCTGACCATCGATTGACTATCTGTAGTCTTACTATTTGTTTCTGATTGCTGAGGGTGCTGCCTTCTGGCTTGGGAAGTGGGTCTGAGGGTCGTTGGAAATGGGGCGGTGCCAGGCCTCTGAGAGGTGGTTAATGCTTTTCCAGAGAACGCTCCTCCGCCCCTAGGTTCTTGTTTGCTACCTGGGGAGCCCTGTCTGCAAAAGGGCTGCGCCCGACGCACGGAATTTCTGCCGGGAACCGAGCTCTCTGGGGTGCTTATAGTCCTGCCAGACCTACTGTGCTTGTGGCTTGCAGGGTCCTTGGGAAAGATGACCCTGTGGAGCAGTTAGTCTCCTCTAGAGTCCCAGAGCTATCTGTTTCCGAAGGTTTCCAGACTCCGCGATTCTTGGGATGACCCGATCCCCTGCCCAGGTCTACGGAACAGTAAGCGCTCTGGAGGTGTCCGCTGGCAGGGATCCTTTGTGCCCTCAGGGTTCCCGCACCGCCCACTGCCTCTCCTGAGCTAAGTTGGGCAGCACGCCTCCCTCCCGGACCCAACCAACTTTGCCCCGAGCGCACGCTGGACCGCACGCGCAAAGAGGACGCGCGCGGCGCTTACCCGATCCGGAGGTAGACCATGCCCAGGCTGAGAAAGAGGTGGCCCAGGCAGCGCCGCGCTTTCCGGGTCATAGTCCCTGCTGGTGGCGGGTGCCACGGGCAGGGCTGTGCTGATCCCGCCGGCCGGGCCCGGCGGGGCAATCCACATAGCCTGCTCAGGGGGCGCGGGCCGAGGCTCCCTGGGCCGTCCGTCAGTACGTCGGTCCGCGCTTGGCGCTGGAGACTGTTCCAGAGCGCGGGAGCCGCGGAGCCGGAGGGAGTGAGAAGCGCACAACGCGGGGCGACGCTGCGCGCCAGCGATCGCGGCAAGTGTTTGAGGCGCGGGGACTGCGGGGCGCTGCTGCCGCCCGCCCCCGCCCCTCCCTCTCCGCCCTTCCCCCGCCCGCCTCCCGGAGCGCCCGCCCCGCGCCCGAGCGCCCGCGGGTCGAGGATGTCTGCCCCGAGCGCGCTCCCGCGGTGCTCCTCCGAGCTCGCGGTGGGAGGCGGGGGCGCAGAGCGGAGTTGGGGGTGGGGAGCGGTGGAATCCCGCTCGCCTTCACTAATTCGCAGGTTGAGACCAGCAGGTGCCCAAGGGCCATCCTCTGGGTGGAGAGGATACAGGCTCATTCCAGAACCCTCGTGCCTGGTTAGAGTCCTGTCACACGGGCTAGAAACCGGGAACTGGGGTGGCGACCTCATCTAAAGAACTACTACCACACACATTCTTTTCTCACCCTCGTCTGTGCGAGGGACTGGCTGCAACGAGGGCTAGACGTTCCAGGATCCTCCGGAATCTCGCTACCAGTGGAGACTTGGAATTGGACGGAAGCCCAATGACCAAAAGCAGAACCTGAGAACTCGCGCAGGTGTAAGCTCAGGGCGCTCTCATAGCGACATCTGCTGGATACGTCAGGTAGTGCATCTGGTCTCGTGTCTTCCTGTCCCTTCCTTTGATAAAACATCTCAATCCAGAGAGTAGGGAATATATGAGCCAAGAAGTTTCATCTGAAGAGAATGAGGCTTATTAAGGTAAAGTCAAAGTCAAGCTCAAAGTCACCAGATGGTGAGTAGCCAGATTGGAACAAGGTAGCCCCAACTCTAGTGAACCCCTACTCTTCTCCCCACTTCAGGCCTCCATACTCTTTCTCTCTCTCTCTCTCTCTCTCTCTCTCTCTCTCTCTCTCTCTCTCTCTCTCTCTCTCTCTCTCTCTCATTTACGCTCGTGCTCACCCTTCTTCCACGGAGATGGCTGTTCATGCATGCATGCGCGGGCTACAGACTCCAGCCAGGCACCATGATGAACAGGGTGGATTCAAGGAACAAGGAAGACCTTCCTCTGGGGACAGTGAGGAGACAGACCTTACAGCTCCAGACTGCACAGGCTGATAGGAAGATCACAAGAGAGGGTGATGGGAGAGAGGTTTCTGGGTACTGGAATTCATTTTAGCTCTGAGGAGGTGAGTGGGCTGTCCCTAGCAGGTCACAGGATTTGGACACCTGTTATGGTCGAAACTGAGGGGTGAGTGAGGGAATAGCTGGGGTGAAGAGAATGAAAGCCAATGAGGTGAAGGGAAGAGGGGGGCACTGCAAACCTTAAGGCTTAGCAGTGGTGGACACTGGAGAACGAGCAGGTGACTCATTCAGTGTGTGCATTCCAAAGCACCCTTCGGGTGTTCTGTGGAGACACTGATGGGCGGATGGGAAGGAAGCTGGGCACAGGGGAGCCTGATGAGACTCCCTAATGGGTTCATGGGTGGATGGGATGTTTGGGCTGCAGAGTACTTGTATTGCTGTTTTGAGTGGACCCCAGACTGAAGGAACTGGCTGAGGCTGAGAATAGCCTTGAGCTCCAGTCCTCCTGCTGCCGCTCAGGAGTGCCAGGATTTCAGACTTGTGTGCTTCCACTGTGGTTTATGGGGTGCCCTGGGGTGAACCAAGTCCTTTTCTAATGCTAACACAGTAGTTTCCCTAAGTGAGCTATACCCCAGCCTGGAGTGGTTTTCAGAACAAGGCTATTACATTGTTCAACGATTTTCCCATTACAAGGTGTTCTCTGTGTCCTCCTGGCTTACCTCCTGGCCTGTGATGGCTTCCTCAATGACAGGGGAAAGGTAATGGGGCAGGAGTCACAGGTATCCGTGGTAGAAGGATACATGCCGGAGCCCTGAGCCACCCTAGAGGCTGCTGAGCTGTGTGGAAGCCAGGAATATGTAGAGTCGCTGCAACCCACAGTCCCAACTGAGTGCCTGGTGTCATCCATCCTGATTGCTACACAGGTATGTGAAGGCCCTCCAGATGCCAACAGCCATCCACCAGTCTCCTGGCTTCAGGTTTGCCCCGTTGAGGTATTGTGGACAATGATCGATCCATGTGTCACTCTGTGTGACCTCTCCACCCACGGAACATGCTCTTGTGTTGCTCCTCCTCCTCATCTACAAAGGATCAGACTCTTTCCAGTCTCTTTCATTGCATTTCTCTGGTTTGTCATTTCCAATGCACACCATTGTCATCTTATAGCAAAAGAGTCATTCATGCCCCTGATGTCGGGACACTCATGCCCTGGGAGTGTGTGGGAGCTGTGGCGGTAGCGGCAGAGCAGGCAAATGCTGAGGGCACCTGCTGGGAAGGGGGAAAGTGAAGGAAGAGGAGGAGGAAGACTTCAGATTGGAGAACATTCCAAGGCAGAGGAATGGAGAGCAAGTAGCCCGAGGACGACAGAATAGTCAGGCCCAGAAGCAGCATTGCCTCGGAGCTGCAGCCTGATAAGTCAGCCCTCTGACGGTCACGTCAGTGGGTATAATACGAGGAATGTGATCACGGAGGATTAAATAGCCCCACATCCTCACAGCCAGTAGTAGTGATGGAGCTGAGGTTTGAACTTGGAGAGCACTTGCTCCAGTCGTGGCTCCTACACGACCCCTTTATTCTTCATTGTGTTTTTTTTTTTAAGACAGAGTCTTGTGTAGTCTACACTGACTTGAACTCACTGTGTAGCCTGAACTCGCTCTGTTGAGCTGATCCTCCTACCTCTGCCTCCCGAATACTAGGCTAGCTCTCATACTTACCGAAGAAGGAAGACCAAGGCCACCACAACAGAAGAGCTTGTTTGGGGAGCTGAGATGACTGTGCGGACTATGACAAAGTTCCTGAGATAAATAAACTTAGAAGCACAAAGTCTTGTTTAGCCTGCAGTTTCCAGTGTTTCAGCCCATGGTATTTGGTTCTACTACCTTTGGTCCTGTGGTAGCTGTGTACATCATGAAGGGCCCACTTAGCAAAGGGGAGTGCTGGGGTTATGTTATGGAAGCTGGGACGCAAAGAGGCAGAGAGGGACAGGAAGAGACTGCACGTCCCCTGAAAACTTAATTTCCTCCCATTCGTCTCTATGGTGGTTTGAAAGAAAATGGCTCTCAAAGGGAGTGGCGTTATTGGGAGATGTGGCTTTATTGGAGTAGGTATGGCCTTATTGGAGGAAGTGTGTCACTGTGGAGGCGGGCTTAAGCTTTGCTCGGTGTCACAGGCCATTTCCTGTTGCCTGCATGACGTAGGACTCTCAGCTACTTCTCCAGCACCTTGTCTGCCTGCATGCCACTGTGCTTCCTGCCATGATGATAGTGGACTGGGCCTCTGAGCAGTAAGCAAGCCACTTCAATTAAAGGTTTTTCTTAGAGGAGTTGCCATGGTCATGGTGTCTCTTCACAGCAACATAAACCCTAACTAAGACAGATACCAACCCTTAAACTACCTCCCAGCAGTTGGGAGGCAGAGGATGGCGATCTCTGAGTTCAAGGCCAGCCTGCTCTACATAGTGAGAACTTGTCTCAAATAAAATAAAATAAAAGTTTCTACAACCGCTCAATGATGTCGCAAGCATCATCAGTCTTTGGGAACATTTCAGGATCCCAGCTGTGGCATTGTATCTGGGCTGTCAAGAGCAACTGAGGTCTCTATAAACATGAGTGATCAAATCAGAATATGGGTGGAACATCTCAGTACCTAGGATCAGTGGGGAACCCCAAAGCCCCAACGCCTCAGCCTGATTGACAGATAGCTGAAAAGGGAGTCAGAAAAACTGGAGTGTTCCCCTTACTCCCCTCTTCCCCTCCCTCCTTGTCACCCATGTGTTGAGTGTAGAATGTGTGTGCATGCATGCAATATATGCATGTGAGTGTGGTGGTGGTGGTGGTGGTGGTGGTGGTGGTGGTGTGTGTGTGTGTGTGTGTGTGTGTGTGTGTGTGAGGTATGAGATGCACATTGAATATGGTAGAAGGGGCACTCTGTCCTTCCTCTGTGCATAGCTGGAGAGGGTGCCTTCCACTCTCTTTCCACATGGTAAATTTGTAGCTCACCCTCCAAGACCTGCCCAAGTCTCTCTCTCTCTCTCTCTCTCTCTCTCTCTCTCTCTCTCTCTCTCTCTCTCTCTCTCTCTCTCTCTCTTTCTACTCACCTGTAAAGCCTGCCTCGATCCACCTGACTTCTGTCCTCAGTTCTTAACTTTTTCTTCATCCCTTTATTGAATATCTCTCAGTGATTAAATTGTGCCAGGCTCTGTGGCTGTTATAGACACAGAGGGCCAGGTATTCTCTGCAGATCTTTGAATGAGGCAGACACATCTCCCTACCTAGGACCAGGTCTGTATCTGAAGACATTGTGTTTTATTGTAACGCTCCCTTGGGCTTCCACTGCCCCTGGGCTGGTCTTGGCAGAGTCCTTCCCATCCTAAAGGATGCCCAGGCTCACACCGTCTCCTCCCATTAGAGGATACTCTCCTTGTAACAAAGCTCCTTCCACTCTGATTACACAACTCGCGTTGGGGCTTATGTCAAACCAGGACTTGCTGAAAAGATCACACATCTTGGGTGCCGCTAAGCCTGGGATTTGGTCCCAGTTCTACCTCTTATTAACTTCATTATCCGAGACAGCTTTTCATTTGTTTGTTTGCTGGGTGTGCTCTGAAGCTAGTAACTTCCAGGTCACTTATTCTCTACGGGGCTGAGAAGTGGACACTGAATCTAATCTGGTCCATCCCAGGTCCAAAGCCACAGGAGATTGACTGTCTTGGACTGGCTGCAGATTGTCTTTTGCAGATGCCTGTTAGCCCAGAGTCTCTCTCCCCATTTGCAACCACTATGGGTCCTGGAAAGATTTGTCTCTATGACCCAGAGGGTTCCCTGTTACATCTTCAGGCAAAACAAGCATACTTGGGCAGGAGCACACTTGCTTTTGTGCTTGCCGCCACCTGCTGGAGATAGAAGATATGGTCACCTCAATCCATGTAACAGTTGCTACTAAGGGGTGCTTTGTCTCAAGGGAATAAGGAGAGAGCCTTAGAGTAGGACGCCCCAAATCCTTCCCTAGCTTCTGTAGGCTCACACACTAATACACATTCATGCACATACAATCCCCCACAAGACACACACACACACACACACACACACACACACCCCAAAGGAAGAGAAATAAAGGCAAAACATCATAGAACGCAGAAAACCTTTTATTACTGAAGTAACTGCAGCTGCTGGGGTCCTGTGCTATGCAGACCTCTGATGATGAACGAAGCCGGCTGGTGCTCAGGGAAAACACAGAAAATGTGACAGGGCAGCTCACGGAGAACCTCAAGTAGCAGCAAAGAAGGCCTCTGACGAGATTCATGCTGACATGGGGTGATGAAAAGCACCCCAGGGCCACCCTTAGGACCTCCACCAGGACACTTCTCCCCACCACAGTGGCGGTTGTGTGGCATTACCTTGGCCTGCATGCTGGCCTGTTCCTCTGACCTGACATGAGCGTCACCAAGATGGGTGGATATGACACCAAGGTGATGCTCTCAAGAGCTTGAGCACCCAGCCCATGGAGAATGACAGCCAGAAAGAAGCAGTCGGAAGTGGCCAGAACCACTCTGTTGTGAGGGACTGAGGCCTTCCTCCTGCAGAGTGCACCCAAGGGTCTGAGAATGACTGTGGCCCTGCCCTTTGTGGGACTGTATTGGTGAGGTGAGTGTCTGCACTTTGTGGCTGTCCAACATGCCACCACACTGTGACCACCTCCGTATGGACAGCCCCATTGATATCTGGTGGGAGAACACCAGGCCTCTCTCATGAAGGTGTCTGGCTCTCCTACCCTGAAGTTCTTGACTTCATGTGCTGTCTCTCAGGTTGGGAGCAGGTGGGACAAAGTGATGAGGCCTGCAGACTTCATCCCCACATCTAGCGAGCAGAAACACCTAGAAACCCAGACTCCCATGACAGTCAGATGCCAGCCACTGTGACAAATTATTCCAGGCCTTTGCCTCATAGAAGGAAGGCTTTATTTTTTGGTCTTAGAGGTTTTGGTTTGTGGTTGCTTAGCCCTGTTGCAAGGCAGTTAACCATGGCAAGAAGCTGTCAGGGAAAAAATGCTCCTCTCATGAAATTCAGGAAGCAAGAGAGGGATGCGAAGGATCTGAGGTCCTTCCCGTTCTCTTCTTCAAGGACCTGTCCCCAATGACTTGATGTCCTTCCCCTGAGTCTTACCTCTTGAAGGTCCACTTACCTCCCAGGAGCACCACAAGCTGGGGTCCAACCCTTTGCATGGCCCTTTGGTGACAACTAAGATCCAAAATAGAACCTTCCATTATGAAATATTACTTAATTAGATGTGTTACATTTGTTTATGCTGCATTTGTTTAATGATGTGAAGATGTGTTGCTGCTTCCCCTTGCCTGCCTAAGGCACCTGATTGGTCTAATAAAGAGCTAAACAGTCAATAGATAGGAAAAGAAGGGTAGGTGAGACTAGTGGAAAGAGAGAATAAATAGGAGGAGAAATCTAGAACAAGAGAGAAGAGCATGAGGAGAAAGAGGGGGGCCCACCCGAGGTCAGAAGCCAGGCAGCTGCCAGCAAGCTAAACATAGAGACGACAGGAAACTAAGACAGACAGACAGACAGACAGACAGACAGACAGACAGACAGAAGGGCAATTAGATGAAGAGAAACAGGTTGATTAAAGAAGAAAATGAGCATTAGCCTAGGTCGAGCATTGATAACAAAGAATAAGTCTCCATGTCATGATTTAGGAGCTCGTTGCCCCCCCCACACACACACACTCACAAAAGACTCCTACAACCTTTTATCAAAGGAGAAAACAACTTCACCTCTGCTCTGTGAAACCATGACGTTGCTGTCAGGGAGAGCAACCTGCTGCAATTCATGGTGAACTCCTTGCAGAGGGGACTGAAGTGGTTTGGGCACAGTTTTTCCTCATACAGGTGGCATCAGAGAATGAGAAAAAGGAGAACAGACACTCAGTGCCCTCTTGGTCCCAATCTCTTCAACTCAGAAACGGGGCCTGGCACGCTAGTAGTGTGTCTGCTTCTCCCCAAAGTGCTGTGGTTTTTGGAAAAGAAATGCTCAAATCCCCGAGTGAGACTTTAAAGCATACTTGTTTTCAGGCAGACACAAACCCAACACACCCTCCCAGTGCTTCCATGTGTGAATCTGTGCTTGTGCGCATGGTTGTGAGCTAAACCCACCCCAGAGTCTGCGGCTCTTGGGAAGAAAGCAGATGACAGCCTGCATGTTATACTCTGTCGCCCATGCTGTGGAGGAGTCAGGCAAGTGGAGAGGGCTAGGAGAACTGATTCCTATCAGCACTCAAGGCTTCACAGGGCCAGGATTGAGCTGCCATTTGTCCTGAAGAGGCCAACACTGCTATCAGCCACTTCAAAGCTGGGTTTTGTAGCATTGGTCGCACTTCTTTCTGCTGATTTGAGAGTAGGACAAGATACCATAATGACGAATTTCCATCATCAACTCGATTGCATTTGGAATTAATGAAAATGCAAGGCACTGGGCACTCCTGTGAGGGATTTTTCTTGATTAGGTTATTTAGACCAGGTGCAAGAGGTACCTTCTGGTGGCATATCAGATAAAGGACATGGAAGGAGGAAATGGTTTTGTTTGTTTGTTTGTTTGTTTTTCCCTCACTCTCACAGACAAACCCATCCATCCCGTTGCTGCAGTACTCCTACGTCAATATTAGATTCAAGTTCTTTGAGATTATAACAGACTGAAGACCAGCAGCTCTTCAGGAATCCTCTAGAATTCCAGTGTCAGAGAGAGACTGCTGAGATATCCAGCCTCGTGGACTGAACATCTAGCAGATTCTTAGCCTGTCAGTTTTGAGACAGCCATTGGACTACCAGGACCATATCCTGTAAGCCAGTGTATTCGATATCATATGTGTGTGTGTACGTATATATACACACATACATACATACATACATACATACATAACACACACACCACACATTCTGTCAGTTCTGTTCCCTTTGAGAACCCTAACTAAAACAGGCACAAATGTGCTTCAGCAGTAATTTCCTGAAAGCAAATTTAAGCGCCCTTGGGTGTGGCAGGAGTTGCTAAAAGCCACTTTCCCATGCCAGAGTATGCTTGGTTCTCTGGTCTGAGAAACAAGTCCCTGTTGATTTCCAAGGACCATAAGCACCCATGTGGCTTGTGAGTCCATTGATTGGGTCACCATTGAGTAGGATTTTCTATTGAACTTAAGGCTGAAACCATTCTACAGTCATCTTACACTAAATATAGTGTGGGACTGGGGATGTACCTTAGTTTGTAGAATGCTGGCCACCATGGAGGAGACCTTGAGTTCAGTCCCCAGTACCACATAAACCAGGTATAGTGGCACATACTTGTAATGGAGGCAGGAGGGTAAAGAGTTCAGGCTTAGCCATGGCTGTGAAGCCTACTGTGGACTTGCTATGTAATTTTGGTGTGTCTACCTCTCTGTCTTAGCTCTCTGATTTAAATACAGAGAAAGACAGCTCCATCTCTAGTAGCTATGAGGGTTGAACCATAATCAGACACACTGATATGACCACAGTCAGACAATGAACTTTATAAAGCTTTCGGGGGAGTCACAGGATGTAACCACTATTGCGGAGTACTTGTTAATGTCCAGGTTCTAGGGTGGGTCACCATGGATATGAAGTCCCCACTGCTACATAATGATGGAGCCAGGGATAGATCTACAGCCTGTCAGAGTCCCGTTACTCATCTGCCAGATGGGGAGGCAGGGCTATTGTGGGATTAAAGAAGCAGTAGGTAATCAGTGTTTTGTGCCCAGTGAGTGCTCCCTAAATAAGCCAGGGAGGTCTCTCTTTATATACTCTAACCACAGGATACCCTGCAGGAAGCTATGTTCCGGGCCCATGGTAGACCTCACGCTGATGTCTCTAAACAAATGTGTGACTGTTGTCATTATAAATAAGCTGTAGTGAGCAGATACTGGTTATTGTGATGATAGAGCTGCTCTCTGGCTTTTGACTGAAAACTACATTTCCCATCATTCTTTAGATGTTAAAGTAGCCATAATGGTTCTTATCTTTGAGAAGTCTGTGGAAGACACAATTCTTGGGTTACCCTCATTCCCCTGTTCTTGTGAGCTTTGTGACTAGATGATGTGCTGGAAGTAGGAGGACTGTGGTCCATGACAGCCTGGTGAGTACCACGGCAGTCCATGCTGCTCACATTGGGATGAGTTCTTCCTAGGGGAAGGAAAATCTCCCAGTTTTGGTTTTGTCCATTTGTCTGTTTCCTAGGGAAAGGACATGAAACATTGGTGTTTGGTTCTTAGTCCTTGGGCTCTGGAAAAATCTAAGCACAGCAGACCTGTCTCACTAATTCCCTCCTCAGGTCCCTGAGCCTGGGATAGAAGCTCCACGCCTGTCCAGCCCTCGCCTGAGTCCTGTCCAGGCTGCTCTAGGCCCTCAGAAGGCTCACATGCAGAGCCTTCTCCTTTAGGTGCCAGTTCCCAAGCTCAGGATCCCTGACCTCCCGTGGCTCTCCTGAGCACTGTCTCTAGATCCGGCAAATGCTGCTAGGAATCTCCAGGCTGCTCTGATTTGCCAGGGGCAGCTGGACAGGGAGCAGGCGTTGACTTCCCATCTATAAAGCAGAGTTGTACAACTAAGAGAGACCAAAAGAACTCAGATAGGTAAAGCCAAGGTCAGGACAGTGACAGTGCCTTCAGATACGCCAGGATCAGGATGACATGAAAGAGGCAGGCAGACAGAGAGAGAACAGGGAAGAAGAGGGGCGAGAGAGGGAATTGACTGATGAGTACTTTTAAAGTGTTGCACAGCCGAGAGTGGAAAGGCACTTGGCGGCAGGTGATGACGTAACTGCCCCTGTGGCCGAGGCAGGCTGATGCCAGTGGGGGAACTAACACCTTTCCCTTAAGAGATGTAACACTTGAACTGGGGAAACCTTCCCTGCCGGAGCAGAGTTGTAACACTTCTGTTGGGGAAGCCTTTCCCTTCAGAGCTGCAACACTTAAACACCTCTCCTTGTGTGAACTGCTGTGCAGTTTATTACTTCTTTAAACCGCCGACCTCCCATGTGACACTAGATGGAGCCAGAATGTGCGTATTTAAGGCTTTGGTTGAGGCTCCCTTGCACGTTGGCCTGCTGGTCCACTGGCTTGGTTACAGGAACTTTTAGAAAGTCCCGACATTAATTTTATAAGCAGCCTATACTTTTAGTGCAGCTGTCAGTGAACACTGTGAAACTAACTTTCCAGGTATGAAAACAGAGGAATCATCAAAGGATTCAGTCCCCAGCATACTTCAGTACAACAGAGCCAACCATACAGTTTCTCTCAGAAACCTGGTGAGGATCTGAATTTGCTTCTGGCTTTCCTAAGGCTACTGGGATGTTTGGGGAACTCTCCTGAGATACAAGGTGTTTTGTTTCTTACAAAGACTCTGATTTTTATAAGCCTTTTAATAGAATTCAGTCAGAAATTCTCCACCAAAACTCCATTATTTTCTATGCATGCCACACCAACTCCAGTGTCGTCTGTGTGACATGACATATGTCATTATGCCAGACGGGAGCTACGTGTCCTATGGGACTAGGCTTCCTGGAGGTCAATGGCAGACGGCCCAGTATTAGCCTCTGCTGAGGCATAGACGGGTTTCTCGATTAGCTGGTTATGCGACATATGGGCTTTGCACAATCTCTTTTATAATAATGATATTCTATATATCTACAGGACAAGGATTATCTCTTCAGGAACAGCTCTGAGATAAGGAAGCACAGTATGGGAATGTATAAGACTACAGCAGAACCTTTGTCATACATGGGGTGTATGATGAGCAAGGGAATAGATGGGTTAATGTTGATGGACAAAGAGTGTTATAATATACTTTGAACTTTATGGATAGGCTTGCTAGATCCCAACTCCCATGGCGTCTGCAGCATAAGAAAGTACTAAAAAGTATATTTCAACAGGTGCAGAGAACTGATTAGGCATATTTGGTCACTAGATAAAGAAAGGGTTAGAAAGAGGAAAGGCCATGATAGCGATAATAAGACAGAAACTTTCTATTCATAAGATGAAACCACTTGTCTGAGGTTTATGTTTCCAAGGACAAGATTTCCTTTTCTTTTCTTTTTTTTTTCTCATTTTTTTTTATTAAAAATTACCATCTCCTCCCCTCCTCCTCCTCCTTCCCTCCCCTCCCTTCCACCCATACCCCCACTCCGCCCCTCTCCAAGCCAAAGAGCCATCAGGGTTCCCTTCACTATGTTAAGTCCAAGGTCCTCCCAGCTCCCCCTAAGTCCAGGAAGGTGAGCAACCAAACTGACAAGGCTCACAGTGAGCCCGTCCATGCTGTAGAGTTCATGCTCATTGCCATTGTCCTTGGTTTCTCAGTCCTCCTCCACCGTCAGCCATATTCAGAGAGTCTGGTTTGGTCCCCTGTTCCATCAGTCCCATTCCAACTGGACTTGGTGGTCTCCCATTAGATCTGTCCCACCATCTCAATGGGTAAACGCACTCCTTATGGTCCTGACTTCCTTGCTCATGATCTCCCTCCTTTTGCTCCTCATCAGGACCTTGGGAGCTCAATCCGGTGCTTCTATGTGGGGCTCTGTAATTTTCTCCATCCAATGCCAGGTGAAGGTTCTATGGTGATATGCAAGATATTCATCAGTATAGCAATAGGATCTGGACATTTCTGGCACCCTCTCCTCAGCTGCCCAAGGAACTAGCTGGGGGCGTCTTCCTGGACACCTGGGAACCCCTCTAGAGTCAAGTCTCTGCCAACCCTAGAATGGCTTCCTTAATTAAGATATATAATTCCTTGTTCCCATATCCACCCTTCCTATATCCCAATCATCCTATTCCCCCAAGCTCTCCCCATCCTCCCCTTCACACTTTTCTCTCCTCATTCCCCCATCCCCTCATCCCACCCCACCCCCAAGTTCCCATTTTTTGTCCGGCAATCTTGTCTACTTCCAATGACATCTTGAATTTTGCATGCAAATGGATGGAAATAGAAAACACTATCCTGAGTGAGGTAACCCAGGCCCAAAAAGATGAACATGGGATGTACTCACTCATAATTGGTTTCTAGCCATAAATAAAGGACATCGAGCCTATAATTAGTAAAAAAAAATCCTAGAGAAGATATATAAGAAGGTGAATCCAAAGAAAAACATATAGTTATCCTCCAAGATTTCCTTTTCTAAGGTGTTTTATGTCTAACACCTGTCCCTGATAATATGCTTTTCTTAAATATTGCTGATGTAACTAAAAGAGCTTTCATACTGTGCCAACCAATGATATATGACCTTCTGATTTGTTCTTTGTTTGAATACTATATAATGAAAACATTAATTCAGTAAAATTGCAGCAGATTCCAACCACTCTCTTGTGTGTTGTGTCTGTCTGCCATTCGCCGAACTTGTGCCTTCCTGTGTATCAAGACCCTGCTTCTCCCATGGTCTGAGTGGCTCCCCTGAGTCAGTCCGTGGCATACACAAGCTACTATTAAGTAAAAATCAGATACTCTGTTCTTGTTTCCCAGTAAAAATTCTTTTAAGTCAAACATGTGACGTTATATTTTCTCTCCATTCTTAGCTATATTCTTCGTAGGGGTGTGTGTGTGTGTGTGTGTGTGTGTGTGTGTACGTGCGCATGTGTGTGTGTGTGTGTGTGTGTGTGTGTACATGTGTAAAATCCCCATGCTTCACAAACTGGAAACAAATACTCATCATTACCAGCTGGGGAGGCTTGGTGGCTAGAGCACCAGGTTAGCTCATCACATTGTTGCTGGAGCACCAGGTTAGCCCATCACATTGTTGCTGGAATACCAGGTTAGCTCATCACATTGTTGCTGGAACACCAGGTTAGCTCATCACATTGTTGCTGGAGCACCAGGCTAGCTCATCACATTGTTGCTGGAGCATCAGGCTAACCCATCACATCATTGCATTGGACACCTGGAAGCAAAGAGGGTGAATGTACCTGTCCTTGCTCTCAGCTGCTCTCTCCTCTGTTCTGCAGATCCGGATCCCTTGCCCACAGGATGGCGGCAGCCGTAGATGGAGGGTTCTCCTAGCTCAGTTAATGAATTAAGATAAACTCCCACAGGCAGGCTCACAGGCCAACCTGATCTAGAGTCACTGAGACTCAACCCTACATGATTCTAGAGTATGTCGAGTTGACAAAACTAACCTCCACGCCTTGTCAGCTTGACATCAAAACACACCACTTAAAGATATCACCGTTGGGCCCTTTCCCCTAAATCTCATATTTATCTCATAAATTATACTCCGACTTTCAAAGTCCCCATGGTCCTTAAAAATTCCAGCACTTTAAAAGTCGAAAGTCTCTTTCACAGAAAAAAAACTCAAGTTACATACTTGCAACATATATTGACACAAAGTAAATATTCCGTTTCACAACAGAAGGATCAGAACATAATCACAATAAGCCCAAACCAAAATCCAGTAGGATAAACACCAAATCCATACAGCTTCATGTCCAGCATCAGGAGTTCATGGTATTATAGGCTGGACTCCAAAGGCTTGAATATCCCCACTCTTCCATTTCTGCCTCATGTAAACATAGGTTCTCTCTTGGTTTTAAGCTGGCTCCACTCCACACCCACAGCTGTCCTTGGTAGATGTCCTGGCATTGCCAGTATTCGTGGGTCTTTGTTACTGAAGACAGACACTAAAAAGAAATCCCATACTAGCTCAAAATTGAGTATAATAAAGGGTTATTTATTTAGGGGTAGACTTACAGAACACAGTCCTCTGCTCAAACGGGGAACAGCAACCGAATCTCGCAGCCAGAAGGGAGAGGGAAGGCACGCTTTACATCAGCATTTATAGAATAATAGGCAATGCCTAAGTGGGCAGGTAACTTAAAGGCTACTGGCTATATAGGATTTCCTACAGTACCTCCCCCTTTTGTTTAAATAAGAGAGTTCTAAACCTAATACAAAATTATATGCAATAAGAACAAACATCAGGTATAAAAATTAGAATTACACCCAGCATAAACAATATCAAGCAAGAAACATGTGATAAATGTTTCAATAATTATTCTATCCTAAGGAGTCTAAGTCTTGTATTATAAATAACTTGGCCAAGTCATGAGAAGAAAATAACTACAACCATTTTGTCTTCAACCCCATCAAAGACCCGAGAAGGATAATAATATTACTTGTGTATGCAGGAAGTGCAATCAAACAACTTCCAAAATGAGCAACAAATGACAGAGACAACTGGCTACCTGGGCAATCACCCAAAGTCTCATTTGCAGCATTGGAGCAACCAACTTTGGCTAAGGCCTAGAGTAACTGGCAGACCATTTTCAGAGGCAGGAAAATTTTCAAAACCGTCTTACCCTGTCTTGGCAAGAATTAACAGTCTTTATTCATGTATCCTACTAGTCCTGTTCAGACATCATGCATTTTATCAGCGGTCGATGCATGGGCAGTTCCTTGCCCAAAGGACAGTTTTTCCAAGAAGAAAACAAGCTACAAGTGGAGTGTCTTTGGTGCTCAACATTCTTTTGGGAATAGATCAGTGCTTCCAGGAGCAATCATGTCTCACATCAACAGAACCCTAAGTTATTTAAATGCCATATTCTACAGCTCTTTGAAGTGGTTGAAGATTGCCTATATCTATGTAGAATACAATCTCTATGTATCTAAAGAACCTCATTAGTTTAACTATAAGTATGACAAAAATGGATGACTATTGACCTATACTTCTTAATACCTTAAAGACTAAGACTTCATATTAGAATATTAAACAATCTTTAAACAACAGTGCAACAAATGAGGACAATGACCTCAAAATGTAAACAATGTATAGGTATCTTGATCAGAGGTAGAAAATTTTTACTGCAATATGATAAATATATTGTAAAATTGTATCAGCATACAAAATGTCTTAAGCAGAAGAAGAAACATGCATGCACACAATTTGACAAAATAACTTTGCCTAGGTATATAAATATTGTAGATAAAAATAGGAACATATTCAATATAATTTAAGTTTGTATCAATATACAAAAATCTAAACCAATGTAAATTGCCTATAAATAATAGCTCACAAGTATTCACTCTATTACTCAATATTATTATTAGTATGAGTAAGCTCACACTAATCTATTATCCCATCCAGTTTCCCTTTTTTTTTCAAAGAGATCCCTGAACCTACATAATTTCCCTTCAACTTCCAACACTATAATAATTATAATCAACCCCTAAATGATGTCTTTAACCCTAAGGACAAACTTTGTTGGGAGAGGGGACATGGTCTTCTAAAATTACTTCCAGCTGTCTTGAGGGTGATGCACTATCTATGGGATCTTGTGAAAGTAAAATGATGGTTAAGTTCCAAGATTATTGTCTGGTATAATTGCAAATAGTCTCTAATTATTTGGTAGGGTTTTTCTGACATTCCTATTTCGAGTTCTAGCCAGAACTTTGTTAAAAGGTGCACCATTTCAACCAACCAAGATGGAACCATCTTGAACAGCTGGTATCCAAAACAGGTCTTATGGCAGCACTATCAACATCATGATACCATATCAACTAGATGGATTGTTGTTGTGGGGCCCCATCTTCTTCCTGGAAACTTCAAAGATTACTGCAGTGTTGAAGGAGCGGCGGGCTGTGTCCCGCCACCCGGCTAGCTTTGCCCAAAATAATTACATGGAAACTGTATTCTTTTAAACACTGCCTGGCCCATAGTTTCAGCCTCTTATTGGCTAATTCTCATATCTTCCTTTAACCCATATTTAGTAATCTGTGTAGCACCACGAGGTGTGGCTTACCATGAGAGATCTTAACCTGTGTCTATCTCAGAGAGGAGAAGCATGGAGACTGCATATGGCGACTGCCTGAAGCATCTGCCCTTCTCTTTCCCAGAATTCTGTTCTGTTTACTCCGCCTACCTAATTTTCTGTTCTATTAAAGGGCCAAGGCAGTTTTCTTTATTAATTAACCAATGAAAGTAACACATAGACACTCCTCCATCACTGCAGGAATTAGATGCCAAGATTCTGTAGTAATGTACTCACATCTGCACCCATGTGTATCAAACCCACAATTACAATGCCATTTATATGCACTCTTAGCTTTGGTCTTTGATCATTTATAGAAGTCTGCCACAATATACATTTCCTATTTTCTATTGGAAATTTTGATTCATCCTCCATGTTTAGTCCATCATTCAGAACGGTATGGTTTTTACAGAAGGCTCTGGATTTTTTAATTTTCCTGGAGAGACATGTCCTCCACAGTGACTGGGAATGACTGGACCACTTTTGACTTTGAGGCCTGCAAGAGGCCCCTCCAAGGAGTTTCCCAATGGTATCAGGTTACCTTGTCTGTCTTTTGTTGATTTGCATTCAATGTCCAATGTCCAATGTCGGCCTTTACCACACCTTCTACATAATTCAGAAGGTTAATATCTTTTATTTTTGTCATTACCAGAGGAGACATTATTTCTAGGAATTCCTTGTCTACTATCCCTTCTCAGATGTTCTATTCTACCACAATTAAAACACTTGGCATTTTGATGTCTCCTCATACCTTTGTAAATTGCTTCTCCTACCCAAGCTTTAGTATTATAGTCAAATATCTCAATGTTCACTGTATGCAGGATCCATTCACCCTATTGGTGCTGATCTAATCTTTAAAGGCCCAAGTATCTTTTTGCATTCTAAGTTGGCATTTTCAAAAGCCAGAGATTCAATAATAAGTACTTGTCCAACATCTGGGTCTGTTACCCCTATTTGTTCAGCCTTAATCTTTATAAAAAGTCACTAAAGGATTCTCTCTGCCCCTGTTTAACCCTGGTATATGATTCAATTTGTTTTCTTAGTTCTTGAATCCTGTCCCAAGCATTTAAGGTTGCTTTGTGGCATAGGGACAAGATGTGTTCATCATAAAGAGCTTGAGACTGTGGGTCAGCATAAGTATCCTCACAAAGAATTTGATCTTGGGAAGTTTCATGTCCTTTTGCATTTCCCTGTTGTTCTAAATTTTTTTTGCCTCTTCCTTGAAATAACGTTTCCACATCAATTGAGGCCCATCATCCAGAACTGCCGAAACTAACTGAAGCCAGTCATGTGGCATGGCCTTAATGCTAGAAGCCCAAGTCTTTACCATCTCCCTAACAAATGCAGAATGCAAGCCATAAGTTACTACTGCTTGCTTAATTTCTTTTAGATTATTCATTCCTATAGTTATCCATTTACCTTATTTGAATCCTTTGGGACTTTAGAATTTGCTGCTTTGTCAGAGTAGATTACATCATAGGAAGCTAAAGCCCTGTGTAAGTCATCTCTGACAGCTACTGGTGATGTTGAATTCTATCCTTGTACCTTTCTTCCCTGCTCATCAGCTCCAATAATTTCCCCAATAGTTACAAACCTTTTTACTACCGTCCTTTGTAAAGTCTGAATCTCCTGGCCTATATATATTTCTGGAGATTTCATTGAGACATCTAGCCTCTGGTATTCATTCTGCACATGTGATTCCAAGGTCTAAAGGTTTTCCTTTTAAGATAATACCTCATCCTTGGACATTGTTTTGGTAGCATGCAGATTGCCTTCCTGGAGATATCTGCTAACCTGGTTTCTGAGTGAGTGCTTCTCTTCTGATACTATGATCAAATACTCTGACAATGGAAACTTAAGAAAGAGGAGGGTTTTTTTGTTTTTTTTCTTTTTTGGCTTATAGTTTCAGAGAAGATGTAATCCATCATGTCAGGAAAGACAGCAGCGGGAGCACGAGACCAGCCCGTGAAGCTGTAATAGCAGACTGGCAGCAGCGAAAGAATGAATGCATGTGTGAGTTCTCTTGGCTCACTTCCCCTATTCATATAGTTGGGATCCCCTGCACAGGGAATGACACCACCTACAGTGGTGGGTGTCCCACCTCTATTAACACAATCCATATAAACACCTACAAATGTGCTCACAGGCAACCTGAATGGAGAAGTCCTTCATTGAGACCCTTCCCAGGTGATGCCAGGCTGTGTTGAGTTGACAATTCAAACGAACCATCAACTGCTGTATAGAAAGGTTACTGATTTCTGTCTGTTAATTTTGTATCCTGCTGTTTTGTTGAAAGCATTGTTCAGATAGATGAGTTTATTTTCACAGACTGTTTGGCTGATAACCCTTCTTTCTTTAGTGAAGGGTTAAGTCACTACATTGGGTGTGAGTGGAGAGATGATTCTCCTTTCCTTATTTTAGAGAAAATTCTTTCATATTTTCTTTATTTAAGATATTGTTTATGGAAGTTAATCATACATTGATTTTTCTTATTTTGAAGTGTGTCGGACCTATTCCTGCTTTCTTCAAGCTTTTATTGTGGAGAGAAACTAAATGTTTCAAAGGCCCTTTTCTGCATCTCTTTAGGTATTCATGTAATTTCTGTCCTTAAATCTCTTTGTATGCTGTGCTGCATTTATGGATTTGCCTGTATTGACTTTCTCTTCTATCCCTGGAATGAAATCATATTAATCATAAAAAAATCAACTTAGTGATTATCCACTCATTTTTATGTGTTCCTGAATTTTGTTTACAAGCATTTTATTGAGAATTTTTCTAATTTTATTTGTCTACGTAATTGGTTTGTATATTTTTGTTGTAATTTTTTGTATATTTATATGGTTTTGGTGTCAGTGTGATGCTGACTTTGCATAATGTGCCTGGTGGTGTCCTCTCCTCCATGGTGTGGAAGGGTCCGACAAGCAATAGAGATGGCTCTTCTTACACAGTGGGTGAGTTCAGCAGCAAATGCATCATCTGTCCATAGGCTTTTCTCTGTAAAGAATGAGGACTGCTCCAGTCCACTGCCTGTGGTTGACCACTGCTCCAGTCCACTGCCTGTGGTTGACGGCGACTGCTTCAATCCACTGCCTGTGGATGACAACAACTGTTCCAATCCTATTGCCTGTGAGTATTTTTATGTTGTTCCTATCAACTTTGGTAATTTGCCTATGTCTAGAAATTTCTCTATTTCTGCTAGATTTTCCAGTTCTGAAAATATAAACCTTAATATTATTCCCTAAGAGTCCTTTGGATTTTATTGCAATCTGTTGTAACACCCCCTTGTCATTTCCAATTTTATTAATATTAATCTTCTCTTTCTTTTGAGTAAGTTATTTATGGTTTTGTCAAACTCGCTTCTTCTATTTTTTTTAAAAAATTTCCGCCTCCTTCCCCCACCCATTTACCTCCCCCTCCCCACTCCACTCCCCCTCCCTCTCCTGTCCGAAGAGCAGTAAGGGTTCCCTGCCATGTGGGAAGTCCAAGTTCCTCCCCCCTCCATCCAGGTCTAGGAAGGTGAGCATCCAAACAGGCTAGCCCCCCCCCCACCCAAAGCCAGTATGTGTAGAAGGATCCAAATCCAGTGCCATTGTCCTTGGCTTCTCAGCAGCCCTCATTGTCCGCCATGTTCAGGGAGTCTGGTTTTATCCCGTGCTTTTTCAGTCCCAGTCCAGCTGGCCTTGGTGAGCTCCTATTAGATCAGCCCCACCATCTCAGTAGGTGGGAGCACCCCTCGCAGTCATGACTTCCTTGCTCATGTTCTCCCTCCTTCTGCTCCTCATTTGGATCTTGGGTGCTCAGTCCGGTGCACCAATGTGTGGCTCTGTCTCTATTTGCATCCATCGCCAGATGAAGGTTCTATGGTGATATGCAAGATATTCATCAGTATGACTATAGGATCTGGCCTTTTCTGGCTCCCTCTCCTCAGCTGCCCAAGGAACTAGCTGGGGGCATCTCCCTGGATACCTGGGAACCCCTTTAGAGTCAAGTCTCTTGCCAACCCTAAAATGGCTCCCTTAATTAAAATATATACTTCCCTGCTCCCATATCCACCCTTCCTATATCCCAACAATCCCGTTCACCCAAGCTCTTCCCATCCTCCCCTTCACACTTTTCTCTCCCCATCTCCCCTTACCCCCATACCACCCCACCTCCAAGTTCCAAATTTTTGCCCGGCAATCTTGACTACTTCCAATATCCAGGAGAATAACTATCTGTTTTGCTTTGGGTTCACCTTCTTATTTATCTTCTCTAGGATCATGAAATATAGGCTCGATGTCCTTTATGGCTAGAAACCAATTATGAGTGAGTACATTCCATGTTCATCTTTTTGGGTCTGGGTTACCTCACTCAGAATAGTGTCAAACTCACTTCTTTTGTAGCAACTTTTCTTTCAAAATGTGTATAGGTGGTTTGCCTGCCTGTGTCTGGACACCACTTGTGTGTAGTGCCTGTAGAGGCCATAAGATAATATTAGATTCCCTGAGACTGGCATTCCAGTAGGCTGCCTACTGCCCTGTGGTTTGAAACCTCAGTCCTCTACAAGAGCAACCAGTGCTCTTAACCTCTGTGTCACCTCTCCAGTTCCCACGACCTAACTGTGGGTTGACCCTATGTATTGCTCTTTATATTCTCCATTTCTTTAATTTGTGTACCAGACTTCAATATATCCTATCATCTGCTATTTTGACTTAAGTTTCTTCTTGTTTTTCTGAGACCTTGGGGAAGGTGTATCATTGTATTATGTATTTATGGTCTCTCTGCTTGCTAAAGATAAGTACTCAAAGACATGAACTTTCTTCTCTGACGTACTTTTGCTGTATATACTTCAAAAGTTCTGCTAAGTTGTGCTTCATTTTCATCTGATTCTAGAACCTTTAGAATTACTCTATGGTGTCTTCGATGGCCCACTCTTCACTTAGGGTATATTGGTCAGTCCCCAAGCACTTGTGTAGTTTCTGTTAGCAGAGGTTCCTAGTTTTATTCCATTGGGATCCAATAATACACAAGAGATTGTTTCAGTTTCTTTGTTCTTTTCAAGATGATGCTTGCTCTCTATAATGTGATCTATTCTACAGTAGGTCCATGTGCTGCTGAAAAGTGCTTGTATTTGCTATCTCTTGGATGGAATGCCCCCTTTACACTGAGTCTAGTTCATCTCTGATGTAGTATAACTCTGCAGTTTCTTGTCTGATTTTAATTTGGGCAGTCTATCTAAATATGAGAAGGTATTTAAGTACCCCTCTATGGTTACATTAGGATCTACTCTTGACACTTATTATGGAATTGAAGCCATAACATTCACTGCTACACATTTATAATTGTTATATCTTCCTGGTGAATTAGTCACCATGTTAATATGTAATGGCTTCTTCATCTCTTCTAGTTTTGAAGTCTGTTTTATCAGATACCAGGATGGCTACACCAGCTTGCTTTTATCTCCTGCTTGCTTCATACATTGACTTCTACCTTTTGATTCTCAGTCCACGATATCTTTTCTAGTCAAGATTTATTACTATTTATGTGTATGTGTGCATATCTGTGTGGAAATATACCACATTAGTGCAGGTGCCCATGGGAGGCCAAAAAGAGTGTTGGATCCCCTGTAGCTGGAGTTACAGGCAGCTGTGAGCGCTTTATGTGAAGTCTGGGAACTGAATTAGGATCCTGAGGAACGGCATCAACTGCTCCTAACCACTGGGCTAACTTTCTCACCCACATATTTATTGGAGACTAGAGATTCCTGTAGAGTGTGTGTGTGTGTGTGTGTGTGTGTGTGTGTGTTCGTGTTCATGTTTATGTGCATGTGCACACAGATATGGAAGCTAGAGGACAACCTCAGGCATCATCCTTAGGAACTCTGTTCACTTCCTTTGAGCCACTATCTCTCATTGGCATGGAACTCACCAATTATCTGGGCAGCAACCCTAGGATGGCAGGATACGTTGTTTGATTGATTTGTTTCTGCAGAGTCTCACTCTGTAGTCTAGGCTGTCCAAAACTCACTACTTATCCCAAGTCTGAACTTGAACCTATAAGATCCTCCTGTGTCAGTCTAATTGCCAAGACTATGGCTTGAGCTGCCACACCCTGCAGTGCATTAGCTTTCTTGTGAGGGGAAGGAGCACTGGGACTCTCCGGAGTCCATTGTTCAGGCAGGGCACTCTGGTCTTGGTATTAGAGTTTGAGATCTGGGTATTACTGGCCACTGTTTCTCTAGTACATCTCAGCAAGTGGACGTGGATAAGGTTTTTAAGTTTATTTCCCTACCCCTAGTTTCCATGCATTTATATCTAAATGATTTCCCAATTTGTCTATCTATATCTTTATTAAACTAAACTGAGTTCACATTTATTTATCTATTTATAATTTTGGGGGGAAGATTTGATACAAGGTTTCTCTGTGTGTAGCCCTGGCTGTCCTATAACTCACTCTGTTGGCCTTGAACTCACAGAGATCCACCTGCCTCGGCCTCCCAAGTGCTGGGATTAAAGTCATGTGCCACCACTGCCCAGCTGATTTATATTTACATCTCAGGTTATAGTGTAATACAAACGGGTTTTAAACTTCCTTTGTTTTTTTTGTTTTTGTTTTTGCTTTTTGCTTCCCCACTCTCCAACGAGAGTCCTCATGTCCTTGCCACCACCACCCACCTGTCATTCAGCCATGGTGGCATCCTAAGAACATTAACTCCTACCTCTGTAGGAAATTCATTTGCTGTGGAGAATCCATGTTGGTATGGAGTCTCAGAGCTCAGTTTAACTATAGATTTATAATTTCAGGAAAAACATAGCATCAAAGATTCTTACATCTGTTTCTTTTATTGAAGACTAAAACCTTGAGAATCACTCTTTGTAATACAAAATTATGTGTGTTTTAACAAATCGATAGTCTTGGTGCTTTGTCCCCATCAGATACAAAGTAGTCCATTACCTTGAGATTTCTCAAATGCACCTCCTTTGACCAACCCACCTATCCCTGCCCCAACCCTCACATCACTCATCCTTTGTCTGCCCTACAAAGCTCCTCATGAAGAATGTTACATGAGTAAAATAAACCCCAGTCTTTGCAGTCTGTCTCCTTCCACGTGGTGCATGGAAGATGCATTTTGTTTTGTAGACATTTGATGTCGACTCCATCTGCCTGTGTGCTGCTGTGCTGGCCCACCCTTATTACCCTTGACCGTGACTGTGGACAGTGCTGTTGGCTACACTTGCAAGTAGGGGAGAGGGTGTGGGCATGCGGGTTTTCAGAGAGTTTCGGTGCAGCCTAGACCATTTGTTTATTTATTGTTTATCCAAAGGATCCATTTTAGAATTACTAGCTACTACATATATAAGAAATTAATTACAGGTGGTGGCAGCGCACACCTTTAATCCCAGCACTCAGGAGGCAAAGGAAGTTGATCTCCAAATTTAAGGTCAGCCTTATCTACAGAGTGAGTTCTGGGACAGTCAGAGCTATACAGAGAAACCCTGTCTCAAAAAAATATTAAATTGCCACTCAGATATACTGGCACAAGCCCATGATCTTAGTACTTAGGAGGTAGAGACAGAAAGATGAGGAGTTCAAGGGCACCATTGACTACACAGGAAGTCTGATACCAGTGTGGGCCAGTGTGGGCCACTTGAGATGCTGTCCAAAAAAAAAAAAAAAAGAAAAAGAAAGAAAAGAAAAAGAAAAAGAAAAAGAAAAAGAAAAAAGGAAGCAAGACAACAGTGAAGATTTTGCTGCTGGAGTGACCCCTAGGAGACTGAGTGACCTCCAGGAACACTGAGTGACCAACTTCCGTGACTGGAACCGTGACCCTGACTGTACCATGAAAAGCAACCATCTGAGCCTTGGATCCACTGGACCTGGAAAATTAATCACCAGAGACACAGACAGTCCCAACTACACCAATCAGAAAAAAAGATGGGTAGACAAGGTAAGAACACACACAACACCCAAAGATCAACATGACTCCAATAAAAACTAGTGGCCCTACAACAGCAAGACTTGAACAACCAACTATAGATGAAGCAGAATAAAAAGACCAAAAAATAACTTTAGAAGAATGTTTGAGTCCCTTAAAGAGGAAATGAAAAAATACCTCATGAAATGGAGGAAAAGACAAATAAAAAAATGGAAGAAATCAACAAATCCCTTAAAGAAAAAGAAAATCAAGAAAAAACAATCAAATATAAAAAATATTCAATACTTGAAAACTGAAATAAAGACAATAAAGAAAAACAAACTGAGGAAATTACAGAAGCAGAAATTATGAGAAAATGATCAGGAATCACAAATGCAAGCAAAAACAGCAGAATACAAGAGATGGAAGACAGAGTCTCAAGCAGTGAAGATACAATAGAGGAAATAGACTCATCAGTCAAGGAAAACATTAAATCTAGCAAAAGCTTAACACAAAATATCCAGGAAATATGGCACACAGTGAAAAGACCAAACCTAAGAATAATAGATATAAAAGGAGAAGTCAAACTCAAAAGCACAGAAAATATATTTAACAAAATCATAGAAGAAAATTTTTCCAACCTAAAGAAAGATATGCCTATGAAGATATAAGAAGCTTACAGAACACCAAATAGACTGGATAAAAAAAGTCCCCTCACCACATAATAATCAAAACACTAAACATACAGAATAAAGAGAAAGTGTTAAGAGCTACAAAGGAAAAAGTAACATATAAAGGCAGACCTATCAGAATTAAACCTGACTTTTCAATGGAAACAATGAAAGCCAGAAGGTCCTGGTCAAGCGTTATGCAGACATTAAGAGACATGGATACCAGCCCAGACTACTATACCCAGCAACAGTATCAATCACCGTAGATGGACAAAACAAGATATTCCACGACAGAACCAGATACCTAGCTACAAACCCAGCCCAACACAAAGTAGTAGAAGAAAAACTCCAGCCCAAGGAAGTTGGCTACATAAACAAAAACACAGACAATTGGTGATCTCACATCAGCAAATCCCAAAGAAGGGAAAAACACACACAATAACACCACCAACAATGAAAACTAAAATAACAGGAGCTGGCAATCACTGGTCATTAATATCCCTTAATATAAATGGATTAAACTCACCTATAAAAAAGACACAGGCTAACAGATTGGATACGAAAACAGAATCCATCCTTCTGCTGCATACAAGAAACACACCTCAACCTCAATGACAGATATCGCCTCAGAGTAAAGGGTTGGGGAAAAAATTTCCAATCAAATGAACATAATAAACAAGCTGGTGTAGCTATCCTAATATCTAACAAAATAGACTTCAAACTAAAATCAGTCAAAAGAGACAAAGAATGTCATTTCGTATTACTCACAGGAAAATTCCATCAAGAGGAAATCGCAATACTGAACATTTATGCCCCAAATACAAGTGCACCCTCATATGTAAAAGAAAGACTTCTAAATATTAAATCACACAATAAACCCCACACACTAATAGCGGGAGACTTCAACACCCCACTCTCACCACTGGACAGGTCAGTCAGACAGAAAATTAACAGAGAAATAAGGGAACTAATAAATGTTATGACTCAAATGGACTTCACAGACATCCATAGAACATTCCATCCAAACATAAAAGAATATACCTCTTCTCAGAACCTCATGAAACCCTATCAAAATTTAACTACATACTAGGCAACAAAGCAAACCTCAACAGATACAAAAAATTGGAATAACCCCATGTAACTTATTGGATCACCATGGCTTAAAATTAGAATTCAACAGCAACACTAATTCCAGAAAGCCCACAAACACATGGAAATTAAACAATGCTCACCTGAATCATCAGTGGGTCAAGGAAAAAAAAAAGGAAGAAGTTAAAGACTTCCTAAAATTCAATGAAAATGACCACAGAACATACCCAAATTTATGGGACACAATGAAAGCAGTGTTAAGAGGAAAGTTCATAGCACTAAATGCCTACATAAAGAAACTGGAAAAAAAAACTCACACCAGTGAGTTAACAAAACATTTGAAAACTCTAGAACAAAAAGAAGCAAACTCACCCAGGAGAACTAGACAGCAGGAAATAATCAAATTGAGAGCTGAAATCAACAAGATAGAAACAAAGAAAACAATACAAATAATCAATGAGACAAAGAGTTAGTTCTTTGAAAAAAATCAACAAAATAAACAAACTTTTATCCAAACTAACCAATAGGCATAGAGAGAATATCCAAATTAACAAAATCAGAAATAAACAGGGGACATAACAACAGACATGGAAGAAATCCAGAGAATCCTTAGGTCATATTTCGAAAACCTGTACTCCACAAAATTGGAAAACTTAAAGGAAATGGACAACTTTCTGGATAAATATCACTTACCAAAATTAAATCAAGAGCAGAAAAGCAGATTAAATAGACCTATAACTGCTAAAGAAGTAGAAACAAAAGTCATCAAAAGTCTTCACCCCCCCAAAAAAAAACCCAGGACCAGATGGTTTCAGCTCAGAATTCTACAAAATTTTCAAAGAAGAACCAATACCGATACTCCTCATACTGTTCCACACAATAGAAACAAAAAGAACATTGCCATTGCCAAACTCTTTTTATGTGGATATAATTACCCTGATACACAAACCACATAAAGACATTACTAAGAAAGAGAATTACAGACCAATCTCACTCATGAACATTGATGCAAAAATACTAAATAAAATACTGGCAAATCGAATCTAAGAACACATCAGAAAAATCATCCACCATGATCAAGTCAGCTTCATCCCAGAGATGCAGGGATGTTTCAACATATGAAAATCTATCAATATAATCCACCATATAACCAAACTGAAAAATAATAACCACATGATTTTTTCATTCGATGCTTAAAGAAGCCTTCAACAAAATACCACATCCCTTCATGATACAGGTCTTGGAGAGAGCATGAATACAAGGAACATACCTAAACATAATAAAGGCAATATACAGCAAGCCAACAGCCAACCTCAAACTAAATGGAGAGAAACTCACAATAATCCCACTGAAATCAGGAATGAGACAAGGTTGTCCACTCTCTATATATCTGTTCAATAGAGTTCTTGAGGTCCTAGCTAGAGCAATAAGACAACAAAAGGACATCAAGGGGATTTACATTTTTACCCACCATCTGTACCACTTCTTCCCTCCCCACCCCATTCAGCCAGTCACCCATCGCCATCCCTCCTAAGCTGAGAACAACCTTCTGTTTTGTCTCTACCTGTGTGAGTCTCTTAGCTTTTCCTACTCCAAGTAATCCACAAAGAATTCGTTCTGTATGACTCTTATTCAGTCAACGTGGTGGCTTCATGCTCATTTGTGTGGTACCATGTGATTTGAAACCTGAATAACAACCCAGTGTAGAGAGGCTGCAATTTCTTTAGCCATCCTTAGGACAGCGTTTTATACATAGACTCTGTGTGTGTGTGTGTGTGTGTGTGTGTGTGTGTGTGTATTTCTCTCTGTGTCTCTCTGTCTCAGCCTCTGTTCTCTGTGTATGTGCAGTTTGTATTTTGGTTATAGGATTATTATAATAATAAGTGCTTGCATACCTAATTTGGTAAATCAGAGATCACATCTGTCAGATACTTTAAATTAGTATGGGTAGCCTAGACCATGACAACATGGTAAGATTCACTTTCTAATATCTCCCTTGAAGATACCCTGGAGAGTATAAAACACTTATGTATCCAGCATGTGGCTTTTCTTTTATGTCTGCCAGCCATATATATCAAAGTAAATAGGTTTAACAGCAATAAAAAGTAATAACTCTGGGGGCTGGAAGGATGCCTAGCAGTTGAGCTTTGATAGCTCTTCCAGAGATCCTAAGTTCAAATCCCATCAATCACATGGTGGTTCATAATCATCTATAATAGGATCTGATGCCCTCTTCTAGCACGCAGGCATCCATGCACATAGAGCATCGTATACATAAAATAAATAAATCTTAATAATTTATAAAAAATAAAAAAAGAATAACACTTTAAAATTTTCACTTTAAAGGAAGTGCACAAGAGCAATATCACAGCATAACTCTGGTGGCAGTGTACCGGCTCATCTTAAGGCATGCATCCTTCAGCCATTACATGTTTACTGCCCTCGCGTACATGGATTTAAAAGCGTTAATTAAACTTCTTTCAGTGCTGAGGACCAGAAAAGGACTGACTGTGGCATAGCTATGGCCTATGAGAATCAACATGCAATAAATCACGGGATCATCGCTTCTGAATCTTAAGTAGGCAAGTAAGTTGTCCAAGGTATACATCACAACAAAGAAACTCATGAGGTACAGAATGGTCTGTGTGGCTCTTTGTTCTGGGAATGCTTTAAGGGAAAGCCTGGTGCTGTGGAGAAGCTGTGACTGCTTCTTGTGTTTACACAGGAAAGTCACCATGTACCCACTGGAGAAGGCCATGAGACATACAAAGATGGCATCTCTGACAACTAATGATATATAAAATGTGTGCTCGACAAAGTGGATCATGGGTACAAGAGAGCAAGATTCGGTGAGGTATATAAGACTAGATGAGGTCAAATTAGGGGTCGCAGTCACGTTTGATAAGAGGGGAAAGCTAAAGAACACATAGACGACACTGAGGAAAAGTAGGCAACCTAGCATGTAGCGTGGAGATTTACATTTGAACTTTGCCAGACAGGAGCTTCTGGGACTGAGAGTGACAGCCTGGAGGATGCTGAGCAGGCTAGAGGCACAGAGAGAGAGGCTCCTGAAATACCTGTACGAGAACATAATAAATTTGCATGTGGTGTCACCCCATCGCCTCTGAGGCATAAAAATGTCTGTAGTTAGTAAACTCATGGCTATCAGCATCAGCATGTGGATTAGAGCCAAGAGACCAATGGGCAGGTCAGTGAGTCTGGGCCTCTGACCATGAACAAACCTGTGGATGTGGAAGAGAATAAGGAAGCTGTTGCCTGTGACTCCAATTCCAGCTTCGAAATAAATGGTGTTTCTTATCTTAGTGTTATGGGACAGTTTATTGATTTTATTCATTTTATTCCTGAAAGAAGCAGGTAGGACCTGTGCGGGGAGGACAGCAAGAACATTCCACATCGCAAATCCAGCCTTGCTCATCAACTGCAGTCAACGACAGCATCGCCACCTCAGGAAGACTTGTCGATGCGTCACAGTTCAGTCTTATTCCTCTTAATGTCGCCTCCCTTCAAACTGTCCAGAAGCCATCCCTCCCCTCTGCCATTCCAACACTTATGCCCACCACTGCCTAAGCTTCCTTCCACATTAAAAATTGCCATGTCTCATAGAAACATTTCTCTTCCTGTCGCTTCATATTTGAGGTTTCCTGAGGCGAAAGCAACTTGTCTTTCATCTGTATCATCTTGAGTTCAGGCACAGAGAGCTCCACAGTTTTGGGTGAAGGTCAGTGAGGGTTACAGGAAAGTGGAAATGAGACCCTGGCATGAAACAGTGTCCTGGGGTCAAACAGGCCCAGAGCCGTTTTATTCTACTTCTCTTTGCCCTGCTCGTTTGCTGCAGACCTAACGCCCGTCCTGGATGGGAACTCTGAGTCCAGACTGTGTCACACTCTACCCACAGTCTCCCATTTTCTCTGAGTGTGGCCGTGAGCACTCTGAGGCTAAGCTGCGCTTACCTCCTCTAGAACATATGGACAGTCGTGTGCTGTGTCAGGGAAGCCCTAGGCGTGAAAGAAGATGACATCTAATTACCAAGCATGGCGGTGTTTTCTGTACAGGTTGAGCTGTGGAAGTGTCTGCTGCTGGCTTTATTCTTGTGAGGTTCCTTATGTTTATGACTTGGGAGGGTTGATAAAGTTTTTTAGTACAATTGATCACTCTGCCCTGCCTGAAACAGAGAAGATTAAATATGAAAGCAGTAGAATGTCTGAGCTGTCCCTTCCAGAGCACGCTGGTAGCATTTTAGGCATTTTCTGTGAATCCCACTTTGTAACTGCATCTGAGATATATGTTCACAACACAGCATAGCAAAAGCCTCGGCGAGAAACATCCAGTTATTATATACTGGCGGGAACATGGTTTGGGCTTTTTCTCCTTAGACATGTGAAGATAAATAAATAGAAATGGAATTATAATTACAGTAGATCCAGAGCCATTCCCATTGTAGGGTTTTAAGGAAAGAAAAATTATCAAGCCCATCCTAAAAGTGGGCTGCACAGGCGTCTAGGCATCCATACCTCCTTGAGAAATCAGTGATTTTTCTCAGACTCAGGAAGTCCAAGCCTCAGATGTACACCAGAAGATTTCATGAAGGATCTTTTGGAAGGTTCTTTCTCATGCAGTGCAAACATTAACTTTAATTCAAGTATCATAGTCCTGAATTGTATAATAATATAATTTTTTTCTAGTCATACAGCAATTATTATGTGAAATTCAAGGTTGTGTGTTGATTTTATGTCGTGTAGAGCAGGGAACTTGGAAGATGTGAAGGAGAAGCAGAAGTGTCCAAGTTCCTGAACACTGCACCAGCTATGTGCTCAGTGTGCAGATGGGCTGGCTGTCAATCATCATGATGTGAGCTTGATTCCTGGGATTTACATTCTGGAAAGGAAGAGCCAACTTAGAGGACCCCAAGAAGTGTGCTGCAGCAAGCATGCCTCCTTCTCCTTGCCCACAAAATAAATAAATGAAATGGAAAGAAAGAAATCAGAGCTAAGGCAGATAGTCAGTTTAAACAGTTAGAGATGTATCTGGAGAGATGGCTTTATGGTTGGAGCATCTGCTGCTCTTGCAGAGGACCAGGTTCAGTTCCCAGCACCCACACAGCAGTCCCAATTCGCCTGTAGCACCAGTTCCAAGAGATCCAAAAGCTGCTTCTGAGGCCCACAGACACCAAACATGTATGTAGTGAGAATACATATATGCATGGAAATTTTTCTAAAGAAAATTCTATATAATCCTTAGGATAAGTTAAACTTTTATAAAATTAATAGTAATAATAGCATAAGAATAATATCAATGACAGTACAAATAGAGTTTTAAATAAGATTTACTGAATAACCCTTGAGTTATTATTATTTTCTTTGTATAGTATATGGGCTTAATGACAAAATCTCAGTCTCAGTCAGCAGAGATCAGAAACAAAATCTATAAGAGAGAGAGAGAGAGAGAGAGAGAGAGAGAGAGAGAGAGAGAGAGGAGAAGGAAGAGGAGGAGGAACCTTCAATCTTTTTACACAGCTCATTGTAAAATGCAAACAGTACGTTTTTACCACAACAGGACAGTGACTCTGTTGTCCATGATCCTTTGCAAGCTGCAGCTGCAAACCCTCATTCAGAAAAATGGGATCGATCTCATGAAAACACAAGTTCAGTAGATGAGGCCTTGGAAGCACTGGAAAACCTTCTTTTTCTGGAGGTGACCACCAGAGAAGCCTCCTCCATCCAGAAGACAGAATAAGAAGATGGCAATGCCATCCTGTCATCTCAAGTGCCACCAGGCCAGGAGAGACGCAGACACCGTTTCCGCAGTCCTCCTGCTGTCTCCCGATGTGGTACCACACTTTTGTCAATCAGACATTGCAGATCAAGCACAGGCGGTGCCAAGGTCTTTAAACTGGGCATGATGTAAAGAAATGTATGCAGTAACCTCTAGACTAATCACAGGGAGCCAACTGGAGAAGGTGAACCCCTCAGCAAACCACAGAACAGGAATCCTCAGGACCATCCCCTCCCAGGGGAGCCTTATCAGCTCCTGCCAGCCTCGCAGAGCATGGCCTCGGATGACAGGCGACAGAACAGGAACAGCCCACCCTCAGCAGCCTCATTTAAGACACATTCCTCAATCAGACAAATTAAGGGCGACTGCCCTGTGGGTGTCTGAGGATCGCCTGTTGTATTGTGAACCCAAATCGCCTTTTGCACAATGAAAACACCGACTGATTCGGAGACACCTGGCATTCTGTATATAAGGAAATAAGTCACAGGGAAAGTGACATGGGCTTGGGAAATTGTCACACATGACGAGTATGAAAAAGAAAAGGCTTAGTGCACAGACGAGGAAAACAATACTCAAGAAGGGAGAAACGACCAAGAGAAATGACCAAGAGAAACCTGAGGCTCCCTGTGAGAGCCAGCTGTAGGGATGTCCCTGAAAGATGAGTTAGCTTGCCCTGCACTGCAGAGTTCACAGAGCTATGACTGCAGACACTGTGTCATCCTGAAGTTGCTGCAATCAGGGAGAGACCTGTAGTGCCTGACATCACCAAATGGGCCTCTAACAAGTGACAAATGCTCAGGACAGTGGCTCGAACTTGTGATCTGGTTGGGAGTAGGGAGTGGAATGGGAGGAGTAAACCCTTGGCAGATATCACTGCAGGATAGAGTGCTTACGTCCCGGGAGGTGCACTGCTCCAGGGAGAAGCAGGTAGGATGGATGCATCTGTTTCCTCCTCACCATGGAGTCGGCCTGCCCATCTCCTGGTGTTGAAAGGATGGGTAAAGAGCGTGGCTACGTCAGGGCTGAATGGTACCTGTGCACCCTTACATTCACCAAACAGCATGCTTGTAGTTTTCACACTCCTCCCGCTCACCTTGAACATGCTGTCATAGCTCTGGTCCCCTGTGCAAGTTCATGTAAAATGGACAGAGGGCTGGAAGAAGAACTGGCGCATCTGCCAGGGATTGGGATGAGGTGGAACTGAGCAGTGTGCTCCGCTTGTTGCACAATTCTTTCTGGAAAACCAGGAAGGCTCTAGAGAGATGGCTGGTGTGTCGGGGAAGGAAGGCCATCACCAAGCAGATGTCAGCGCTGTGTGCAGAGAGGCCTTGAGATACAGGCGCTACAGGACTGCCATTGGCGAATGCCAGGAGACTATCTGGGCTAGGAAGTGATGGCTGCTTCCAAAAAGTATCTTGGGAATTAATCCCTGCCACCTTTTTAACTGAAACAAGTGTGGGTGCTTCTCTGCATTCAGACTTGTAGCTAGGATGTTGACAAACACTTTTACTACACCCCAAAACATCAGGACAGGACAGTGCTCTTTTGAAATACAGAAGCAGGAGGCTGCAGAGAAGCCTCATCTCTGACCCCACTGTCAGCTCAGGTCACCCATAGCCTGCAGCAGACTCTGCTTGTCTTCAGCTCAGGAGGAAACATGACCAAGACTTCTCTCTCCTGCACAGCTGTCTCTCCCCTCTCCTCTTAGTCTCTGTGTGTTAGCAGTAAGAAAGGTGACTGCTCGTGTCTGTTCTGATGGGTTTATGAAAAGATTCAGACTAAGAAAATCGAACGCTAAGCACAGAGCTGGACAGGGTGAGGCCTGACTAACATCCTGCATTCTCTTCTGAACAAAAGGGACCGCAGCACCTCCATTGTCGGGGTGTTGGGAAGGGGCACTTTCTCA
The DNA here is from genome assembly GCF_903992535.2 of Arvicola amphibius. Lineage (NCBI taxonomy): Eukaryota > Metazoa > Chordata > Mammalia > Rodentia > Cricetidae > Arvicola > Arvicola amphibius. The sequence continues at coordinate 56,705,167 of NC_052048.2, read as the reverse complement.
GTGACTGAAACACAGGACAGATTAATGGACATAAATGTTCCTCTCAAGCTCTTGGAATTTGGATCTTGGCTCTTTAGACACCAAGAGGGAAGATGATCACTGTGTTCACTGTGTAGTTAATATTGCGTGCTCCAGCCGCCGAGATCCCCTCTGAGGATATGTCTTACTGTGTAGTGCACAGACAACAAGCCAAGAGCATTGGTGTGAGATTTCTGAAACCCAATCGGGATCAAATGACTTCAGGAGAAAACACCAGCGGAGACCACTAAGTAATGTGATATCCTCTACTAGATGACGCTGACACAAGGAAGGACATTTCCTTCCAAACACCCTAGATTTGTTCTTAATTACCTAAAGTATAGGTGACTTATATAATGAATAGTTTTCTTTTAGTTAAAAAAAATGTAGCAAAAGTATGGATTCTAATGAATATATGAAGCAAAAAAATCACTTGTTTAAATAAAGGCATACAAATAATTTTAAATCACTAAAACATACTACATAAAAGCAAGCATTGATGTAGTTCTTCATTGTGAGTCATTTAATTCAGACAAAATATAAATATAAAACACTGATGTCTACAATGAAAAATTAACTAATTTAGGAGTTTCAGGAAATAACCTAAGAAGAAAACACACTTGTTGCCTTGCAGCACACGGTCCCTGTGCCGAGGGGCTGTCAGTGTCTCCTCTGCAGACACTGAAAACCTCCCTGAGCCCCACTGCTCTTCCCCTACAGCCTGCCTGGGACCCGACCACCTTCGGAGTCTGCACTGTGTGCAGAGCACTTACCCAGATGGACGTGGCAGGGGAGGTCTCTGCCTGAGGAGACCTGCACAGGCTCGGGTACAGGGAGTTTTTAATGCATCTCTGCAGTTTGTAAGTTTAGTGTGTGTCAAAGGTGACAAGTTCCCGCTGGGGATCGCGGAAATATGGCATCCCGGTGGAGCATTTTACCTGTTGAGCTGCTCTGCTCTGTCTTGGATAACAACCATCTAGGGAGAGTTAAGCACAAATTTTCTCTGAGCTCCCTTGCTTGATCCTTGGGAGAGATCAGAAAGTTTGTCAGATAGACAACCCTAACTTTTCTCATTTCATTCCTTAGACCTAATTCAAACCAGTTTTATTCACTGGGATGCCTCTCCTGGGCCTCCCATTACTCCCCATGTTTCCAAGGGTGCTTTCCCTACATTGTGTGATAGGCAACCCTCTTCCTGGGTTGCCTATAATTCTCTCCCATGGAGCATATATTAACATCAGGGAGCTAGCTGGGAGATAGCTTACTGGATAAAATGATATTATACATGCATGAGGTTCAGAGGTCAGACCCCCAACACACAAGTAAAGGTCGGGCATGTAAGCACATGCTTGTAATCCAAGCTCCAAGAGGGGACCTCACTGCCCCACTAGTCTAGCTGAAACAATGACTCTCGGGTTCAGTGAGAGACCTGGTCTCAACAAACGGGGTGGAGAGAAATAGATGAGACCTGAAGATGACCTCTGGCTTCCACATGCACACAAGAGAGAGTCCCCAGGCCCACAAACACACACATGCCTACATCTCTCTTTCACACACATGTATGTTTGCACACACACATGCACAAGCACACACATTTAGGAAAATGAAGACCTGGAGAGGTGGACCCTCCTGCCTGTAACCACACACCAAGCATTAGGAACCTGGCATGTGTGTTCAGACCTCTCCTGCTTCTTCTAAGAGTGATTCTCAGCTTCTCCAAACAGTAGTCTCACCTGCATATCCCCTTGCTCTGAAAACACACAGGCTTTCAAAGGTAACACACTTATCTGCATTAACACAAGTATAGACTGTACATTGTACAGAAGCCAGCCAAAAATGATTTGCTTTATTTATGTTTGAGCAGGTAAAATATACTTCCCCTGTCTTCCCTGATCAAACCTGATATCTACTAATCTTGATCAAATTCACAGCCTTTCATTTCTTGTGGAAACATAAGCATTACCTCTTCCCCCAAACAATACACTGTTTGACTTCCATTTTAAAGTGAAGGCGTCCTTAAAGAATCTAGACTGGTTTAATTCAGCAGTCACTTTCACAGTCCCGACACTCCCAGCAGCTGTTCTTCACTCATCAGAATTCAGAAAATTTAAAGTCAACACAACAACATACAGGATTGACTCCCTGTGTATTTCCCATCTCTATGTGGCTTATTCTTTTTTATTATTTAGAAACTAATTTTCTATGACTGTCTATACCCATTTTCTTTACTTTCTTAAACCTATGCACATTTTAAAGCACACTGTAACCTGTTTCAAGTTTAATCTATCTTTATTGCATATCTCTGGCCTTTTCTGTCTGCCTAATCAAAAAAACTGTGGTTACCACTGGGCCCTCTGCTGCAGCTTTGGTGGCTGGCTCTGCCCCTTTAAGCTCACAGGCCAGGTCCGAGGTGTGTAACCAGAAACTGCATTTAATCCCCCAGCTCTAGGAAATGGGTACCCTGCACTGTGGCAGGCATTTTTACTTAGCTTTTGTTTTTTTCTGAGAGTACGGGTATGGCAGAGTTTCTTAAAGGAACTGTATCCATTTTTTTTCCAGCTATCTCAGGCCCTATGTGGAAATATGGACCCTAACATTGGAATACCAAATGTGCCAAGCTTTTTCATTGGAGCCACCAACCAGCTCCCAAATCATGACAAAGAGACTTTTCATTAGTTTTGAACACTGGCCTTAACTCTTTTCTGGCTAGCTCTTTTAACTTAAATTAACCTGTTTCTCTTTTTTTTTAATTAAAAATTCCCGCCTCCTCCCCACTTCCCATTTACCTCCCCCTCCCCCCTCCACTTCCCCTCCCTCTCCTGTCTGAAGAGTAATAAGGGATCCCTGCCATGTGGGAAGTCCAAGTTCCTCCCCCCTCCATCCAGGTCTAGGAAGGTGAGCATCCAAACAGGCTAGCTCCCCCCCCCCAAGCCAGTATGTGTAGAAGGATCCAAACCCAGTGCCATTGTCCTTGGCTTCTCAGCAGCCCTCATTGTCCACCATGTTCAGGGAGTCTGGTTTTATCCCATGCTTTTTCAGTCCCAGTCCAGCTGGCCTTGGAGAGCTCCTATTAGATCAGCCCCACCATCTCGGTGGGTGGGAGCACCCCTCGCAGTCATGACTTCCTTGCTCATGTTCTCCCTCCTTCTGCTCCTCATTTGGACCTTGGGTGGTCAGTCCGGTGCACCAATGTGTGGCTCTGTCTCTATTTGCATCCATCGCCAGATGAAGGTTCTATGGTGATATGCAAGATATTCATCAGTATGACTATAGGATCTGGCCTTTTCCGGCTCCCTCTCCTCAGCTGCCCAAGGAACTAGCTGGGGGCATCTCCCTGGATACCTGGGAACCTCTCTAGAGTCAAGTCTCTTGCCAACCCTAAAATGGCTCCCTTAATTAAAATATATACTTCCCTGCTCCCATATCCACCCTTCCTATATCCCAACCATCCCATTCACCCAAGCTCTCCCCATCCTCCCCTTCACACTTTTCTCTCCCCATCTCCCCTTACCCCCATACCACCCCGCCCCCAAGTTCCAAATTTTTGCCCGGCAATCTTGACTACTTCCAATATCCAGGAGGATAACTATCTGTTTTGCTTTGGGTTCACCTTCTTATTTATTTTCTCTAGGATCATGAAATATAGGCTCAATGTCCTTTATGGCTAGAAACCAATTATGAGTGAGTACATCCCATGTTCATCTTTTTGGGTCTGGGTTACCTCACTCAGAATAGTGTTTTCTATTTCCATCCATTTGCATGCAAAATTCAAGATGTCATTGTTTTTTACCGCCAAGTAGTACTCTAATATGTATATTCCACAGTTTCTTCACCCATTCTTCCACTGAAGGGAATCTAGGTTGTTTCCAGGTTCTGGATATTACAAATAATGCTGCTATGAACATAGCTGAACAAATGCTTTTGTAATATGATAGGGCATCTCTTGGGTATATTCCCAAGAGTGGAATTGCTGGGTCTTGGAGTAGGTTGATCCCGAATTTCCTGAGAAACTGCCACACTGTTTTCCAAAGTGGTTGCACAAGTTTGCATTCCCACCAGCAATGGATAAGTGTACCCCTTACTCCACAACCTCTCCAGCAAAAGCTATCATTGGTGTTTTTGATTTTAGCCAATCTGACAGTTGTAAGATGGTATCTCAAAGTTGTTTTGATTTGCATTTCCCTGATTGCTAAGGATGTTGAGCATGACCTTAAGTGTCTTTTGGCCATTTGAACTTCTTCTGTTGAGAATTCTCTGTTCAATTCAGTGCCCCATTTTTTAAATTGGATTAATTATCATTTAAAAGTCTAGTCTCTTGAGTTCCTTATATATTTTGGAGATCAGACCTTTGTCTGTTGCGGGGTTGGTGAAGATCTTTTCCCAGTCAGTAGGCTGCCTTTTTGTCTTAGTGACAGTGTCCTTTGCTTTACAGAAGCTTCTCAGCTTCAGGAGGTCCCATTTATTCAATGTTGCCTTAATGTCTGTGCTGCTGGAGTTATACATAGGAAGCGGTCTCCTGTGCCCATATGTTGTAGAGTACTTCCCACTTTCTCCTCTGTCAGGTTCAGTGTGTTCAGACTAATATTGAGGTCTTTAATCTATTTGGACTTGAGTTTTGTGCATGGTGATAGATATAGATCTACTTTCATTCTTCTACAGGTTGACATCCAGTTATGCCAGCACCATTTGTTGAAGATGACCTTTTTCTTCCATTGTGTACTTTTAGCTCCTTTATCAAAAATCAGGTGTTCATAGGTTTGTGGGTTAAGATCTGGGTCTTCCATTTGATACCATTGGTCGACTTCTTTGTTTTTATGCCAATACCAAGCTGTTTTCAATACTGTAGCTCTGTAATAGAGTTTGAAGTCAGGGATGGTAATGCCTCCAGAAGTTCCTTTATTGTATAAGATTGTTTTGGCTATCCTGGGTTTCTTGTTTTTCCATATAAAGTTGATTATTGTCCTCTCAAGATCTGTGAAGAATTTTGATGGGACCTTGATGGGGATTGCATTGAATCTATAGATTGCTTTTGGTAGAATTGCCATTTTTACTATGTTGATTCTCCCAATCCAAGAGCAAGGGAGATCCTTCCATTTTCTGGTATCCTCTTCAATTTCTTTCTTCAAAGACTTAAAGTTCTTGTCAAATAGATCTTTCACTTCCTTGGTTAGAGTTACCCCAAGATATTTTATGCTATTTGTGGCTATCGTGAAAGGTGATACTTCTCTGATTTCCCTCTCTGCTTCCTTATCCTTTGTGTATAGGAGGGCAACTGTTTTTTTTGGAGTTGATCTTGTAACCTGCCACGTTACTGAAGGAGTTTATCAGCTGTAGGAGTTCTTTGGTGGAGTTTTTGGGGTCACTTATGTACACTATCATATCATCTGCAAATAACAAAAGTTTAACTTCTTCCTTTCCAATTCAAATCCCCTTGATCCCCTTGTGTTGTCTTGTTGCTATTGCTAGTACTTCAAGCACTATATTGAAGAGATAAGGAGAGAGTGGACAGCCTTGTCGTGTTCCTGAATTTAGTGGGATGGCCTTGAGTTTCTCTCCATTTAATTTGATGTTAGCTGTTGGCTTGCTGTAAATAGCCTTTATTATATTTAGGAATGACCCTTGTATCCCTAATCTCTCCAAGACCTTTATCATAAAGGGGTGTTGAATTTTGTCAAATGCTTTTTCAGCATCTAATGAGATGATCATATGTTTTTTTTCCTTCAGTTTATTTATATGATGGATTACATTGATAGATTTTCGTATGTTGAACCAGCCCTGCATCACTGGGATGGAGCCTACTTGATCGTAGTGGATAATTTTTCTAATGTGTTCTTGGATTTGGTTTGCCAGTATTTTCTTGAGAATTTTTGCATCGATGTTCATGAGTGAGATTGGCCTGTAATTCTCTTTCTTGGTTGAGTCTTTGTGTGGTTTAGGTATCAGGGTAACTGTAGCTTCATAAAAGGAATTTGGCAATGACTGTTCTGTTTCTATATTATGAAATACCTTAAGGAGTATAGGTATTAGGTCTTGGAAGTTCTGGTAGAATTCTGCATTGAAACCATCTGGTCCTGGGCTTTTTTGGGTAGGGAGGTTTTTGATAACAGTTTCCAATTCTTCGCGACTAACAGAACTATTTAGATTATTCACCTGGTCCTGGTTTATCTTTGGTATATGGTACTTATCTAAAAAAAGTCCATTTCTTTTACATTTTCCAATTTTGTGGCATACAGGCTTTTGTAGGAAGATCTAATGATTCTCTGAATTTCCTCTGTGTCTGTGGTTATGTCCCCCTTTTCATTTCTGATCTTATTAATTTGCTTGTTCTCTCTCTGCCGTTTGATTAGTTTGGCTAGGGGTTTATCAATCTTGTTGATTTTCTCCAAGAACCAGCTTTTTGTTTCATTGATTCGTTGGAATGTTTTCTGTGTTTCTATTTTGTTGATTTCCGCCCTCAGTTTGATTATTTCCAGTCTTCTACTCCTCCTAGGTGAGTCTGCTTCTTTTTTTTTCTAGAGCTTTCAGGTGTGCTGTTAAGTCTCCAATGAGTTCTTTCTTCATTTTCTTTAAGTGGGCACTTAGTGCTATGAACTTTCCTCTTAGCACTGCTTTCATTGTGTCCCATAGGTTTGAGTATGTTGTGTCTTTATTTTTATTAAATTCAAGGAAGACTTTAATTTCTTTCTATATATCTTCCTTGAACCAGGTGTGGTTCAGTAGTTGACTGTTCAGTTTCCATGTGTTTGTAGGCTTTCTGGGGGTAGCATTGTTGTTGAATTCTAATTTTAATCCATGGTGATCCGATAAGACACACGTGGTTACTAATATTTTTTTGTAACTGTGGAAGTTTGCTTTGTTACCGAGTATGTGGTCAATTTTCAAGAAGGTTCCATGAGCCGCAGAGAAGAAGGTATATTCTTTCCTATTTGGGTGGAATGATCTATAGATTTCTGTTAAGTCCATTTGGTTCATTACCTCCATTAAGTCTTTTAATTCTCTGTTAGGTTTCTGTCTGATTGACCTGTCCATTGGTGAGAGAGGAGTGTTGAAGTCTTCTACTATTAGTGTGCGTGGTTCGATGGCTGCCTTGAGTTCTAGTAATGTTTCTTTTACATAAGTGGGTGTTTTTATATTAGGGGCATAGATATTCAGGATTGAGACTTCATTCTGATGGATTTTTCCTGTTATGAGTATAAACTGTCCCTTTCCATCTCTTCTGATTGATTTTACTTTGAAGTCAACTTTGTTAGAAATTAGTATGGCCACACCCGCTTGTTTCTTAGGTCCATTTGCTTGATAAACCTTTTCCCAACCCTTTACTCCGAGTAGATGTCTGTCTTTGTGGTTGAGGTGTGTTTCTTGTAAATAGCATAATGTTGGATCCTGTTTTCGTATCCAATCTCTTAGCCTGTGCCTTTTTATAGGTGAATTGAGTCCATTGATGTTAAGTGATATTAATGACCAGTGGTTGTTAACTCCGGTCATCATTTTTTTTGGTAGTAGAGATTGTGTGTTTCCCTTCTTTGAGATGTGCTGGTGAAGGGTCGCTAGATGTCTGAGTTATTGTGGGCATTGCTGGACTCCTTGGTTTGTGATTTTCCTTCTATTTCTTTGTGTAAGGCTGGATTTGTGACTACATATTGTTTAAATTTGTTTTTATCCTGGAAAATTTTGTTTTCTCCATTTATAGTGAATGTAAACTTGGCTGGGTATAGTAGTCTGGGCTTGCATTCATGGTCTCTTAGTTTCTGCAGAACATCTATCCAGGACCTTCTGGCTTTCATGGTTTCCATAGAGAAGTCAGGTGTAAGTCTGATAGGTTTACCTTTATAAGTTACTTGACCTTTTTCCTTTGCAACTCTTAATATTCTTTCTTTATTCTGTATATTTTATGTTTTGATTATTATATGGCAAGGGGATTTTTATTTTGATCCAGTCTATTCGGTGTTCTGTATGCTTCTAGAACCTTCATAGGAATATCTTTCTTTAGATTGGGAAAGTTTTCTTCTATAATTTTATTAAATATATTTTCTGGACCATTGAGCTGTACTTCTTCTCCTTCTTCTACCCCTATTATTCTTAGGTTTGGTCTTTTTATTGTATCCCAGATTTCCTGAATGTTTTGTGATGAGAATTTGTTTGATTTGCTGTTTTCTTTGATCAGTGCATTTATTTTCTCTATGGTATCTTCAGAATCTAAGATTCTTTCTTCTATCTCTTGTATTCTGTTGGTTATGCTTGTTACTGTAGTCTCTGTTCATTTACCTAGATTCTCCATATCCAGCTGGCCCTCGATTTGTGTTTTCTTCTGAAAGACCCCCCCTAAGGGACCTCCTCCCTCAGGAAGAGACCCCCTACTCAAAGACCAAGCCAAGACCACGGATGCAAATGGCAAGAGGTTTATTGAGTTGACACAGGTACCTGTGGGCGACAAAGCCTCTCAGAAGACTTGCAAGCCCTCAGGCTGGAGAAGGGCCTTTTTATAGGGAAAAGGGCAGCAGAAGCAGGCATACAGAAGCAGATGCATGGTTACAGGGATTTCATTGGTCAGTTTGAATGTGGTCATGGTTTACTTGAGGGCAACTTCCCTTGGGTACCAGGAGGTCTGATAATATCTAAGTGGGCTCCATCTAGGGCACAGGTGGTTTTCCCCAGAATGTTCCATTCCCCATGTCTGACATCCACAACGTTGGGGCACTGACTTTACCCTGAACTTATACTTGTTTATGTGTAAGCCTTGCAAAATGGCGTTACTGCAGTCAAGCGGGGTTTTAATATTGTAGCAGGGGCTGTAGGGGTCTTTCACTTCCTTGCCTCCATTTCAGTTTTCAAGTATTGAACTGTTTCCATTATCTGTTTGATTGTTTTTCCTTGGTTTCCTAGGATATCATTTACGGATTTACTCAGTTCTTCAAACTTTTGTTATTCTTCTCATCCATTTCTTTAAGGGAGTTTTTCACCTCCTGTTTAAGGGCCTCTATCACTTTCATAAAGTCAATTTTTTCTACTTCTTCTTGATTGAGGTGTTCAAATCCTCCTGTTGTAAGATTGCTGGGTTCTGGAGATTTCATGTTGTTTTTCAGATTGTTAGAGGAATTCTTGCATTGGTGCCTGCCCATCTCTTCTTCCAAATGCTCCTCTATGGATCTTCTTTTACAGAATCAGGTGTCCTTGCTTGCCTAGGAGCTCACAGACAAAGGGCCTATCTTGTTGCAGGCAGGCTATTGAAAGAAAGAAACTCTGGCCTGCCCGTTTGCACTCTCTACTCAGTCCCAGCGCCCTGATCAGGCTGAGCTGGAGATGTTATGAACCCGAAGAGGGGAGGAAGAAGGGACGGTTTTTCTGGATGCAAGCTGGGTGGGGTAGGAAGAGAGAGGCAGTAGCCAGGGAGAATAGCCCCAGCTGGAAGACCAGGAAGTGTAGGGGGTTAGGGAGTGGAGTGGCTGTGCTCTGTCTCCCGGGCTGCTGCCGTGGGGTCAGGAATTCACTCACCTCCCGGATGTGTCTTCTGGTTCTAAAATCAGGTGTCTTTGTTGGCCAGGGAGTTCGGAAAGGGCCTACCTTGCTGTAGGCAAGCTATTGAAACAAAGAAACTCCTGCCCGCTGGTTGCACTCCCTACCCATCCCAGGGCCCAGATCAGGCTGAGCTGGAGATGTTATAAACCCGAAGAGGGGAGGAAGAAGAGACAGTTTTTCTGGATGCAAGCTGGGTGGGGTAGGAAGAGAGAGGCAGTAACCAGGGAGAATAGCCACAGCTGGAAGACTAGGAAGTGTAGGTAACCTGTTTCTCTTTATCTACCTTTTGCCTCAGGGATTATGTTTCTGACTTCTGTAACACTTTTTACTGTTTCTTGTGTCTGGCTGACTGGCAGTGTAAACAAATGTAACATGTCTTTTCCTAGTTAAATGATATTTTACAACAGCGTGGTTCCTTGTACATAGTTCTGTTTTGATAGCTATGTAATTCCTTTTCTTTTGGATCATATGACTATTTATGACAAGAAATGTTTTCTTCTTTAATTTGTAAAAATAGATATAAGAGAGAAAGATGAAATATTGAAAGGTGTTAAAAGTAGTCACATACTTAAAAGTTATGTGGGCTATCCCAGGCCATGATGTGTAAGAGCCACCTCACAGAACTCCCTTAAAGACTCATTGATGCGTGTGCACACATGTGCACACATACACGCACACATGTGCATGTACTCCTTATCATATCTCAAAGGGAATGTGGTTTAATTTTCTGTTACACGTTTGCCACCACATGTGTTAAAGTAAATAATTTTAAGAGAAAAAACACAACTTCATATTTTCATGTACACCAAATCACATAAACATTATGCCATGATTGACAGCTCTAACGCTAGCACATTGGCTCTTCTTATAGGAACTTACCCATCAATGAATATTCAAACATTTAGCACCCTCTCACACATAGACCTCAACAAGTTACCTTTATATATTTTAGTACTCATAAACACAAAAGGACTGACAGTGGCATAGATATGGCCCACTAAGAGTTGAATGCAGTAAAATGTTGAATCATCCAGGAACATGGTTCTTGAGCAGGAGACAATGCTGTCCAGGAGGGACATCAACACAAAGAAGCTCAGGAGCAGCAGGATGGACCAGGAGGCCCTTAGCTCTGGAGAGGCTTTTGGAGAGAGGCTGGTGCTGTGAAGATGCTGGGACAGCTTCTTGTGCCTGCACAGGAGAGTCAGCATGTACCCACTGGAGAGGGCCATGAGACCAATAAGAAAGGCTTCCCTGAGGGCCAGCAGTGTGGAAAATATACTTTGCATGAGATAACTCATGGGTAGAATAGAGCAGGACTGAGTAACAAACATAAAGTTATTCAAGGTCAAATTGGGTGTGGCGATAATGGACACTAAGAGGTGACTACTAATGAACATATAAAAAATGCTCAGGAGAAGAAGGGCACATGAGATGTGATAGGGAGATTTATGCTTGAAATTTGCCAAACAGGAGCTTCTGGGACTGAGGATGATAGCCTGGAGCACACTCAACAGGCTGGTGGTACACAGGGAGAGACCCCTAAAAACTCTGTACAAGTAGACGAGGAATTTACATGTGATGTCATCCCATCCCTGCCAAGAAATAAAAATGTCTGTAGCTGTGACCGCCATGATCAGTAGCATCAGTAGGTGGATTAAGGCCAAGAGACCAATGGGCAGGTCAGTGGGTTTGGGCCTGTGCCCACCAAAGAACTTGAGGATGTGGAAGAGAAGAAGGATGCTGTTGGCTGAGATCCCAATGCCAATTTCAGAGAGAAGGGTGTTCCTCAAGCTGGAACTCGTGTGGAGTCTGCTGTTCTCTGTCATCTTATGTGGGCACAAACAGTGGCTGAGAAGATGCAACAATGATACCATGAGCACAACCACATGGAGCCTCCTGACAGCTCTGCTGCCTCGGGGAACACGCAGATGCCCACACCTGTTCCACTGAAGATCTCAGTTCCACCTCACACTCCACTGACCGTCCTCACGCTACCACGTGTCCTAAGCTTCAGAGCCGTGGCTGGATGCTGTGTTCCATGGTGGCCGCATCAGTGCGTGAGCTCCTTCCGCATTAAAAACAGCATCCATCAGAAATGAGGTCTTTTTGCATTTCCCATGGTTGGGTTTTACAGGAGCAGGAGCAGGATCTTGGTTTTCATCCACAGCGTCTTGATTGCCAGGTCCATTGTAGACAGAGCTTTACTATTCAGGGCGAGTTTGAATGCGGATGATTGTGTAAAGGAGGAAGTCAGCCCTTGGCAATGGCAGAGGGTCCAGGGATCGGGCATGCCTGTATTCTATTCAAGGCTGTCTTTACTCGGTTTATTTATTGTAAACTCAAATTTCTTTCTTTTTTTTTTTTTTTTTTTGGTTTTTCAATACAGGGTTTCCCTGTAGTTTCTAGAGCCTGTCCTGGAACTAGCTCTTGTAGACCAGGCTGGCCTCGAACTCAGAGATCCACCTGCCTCTGCCTCCCGAGTGCTGGGATTAAAGGCGTGCGCCACCACCGCCCAGCTCAAATTTCTTAATATATTTTGGTGGCAAATGTTGGGAACTGTGAACTATGAATCCAGACATTTCACACCCCACACACCATCAGCAGTTTCCTGAGTGTGGCCTTTAGCCTGCTAAGGCTGGGTTCCAATTATCTCCTCTGGAACATATGGACAGTTATGTTCCTGTGTCAGGGAGACACTCGGTGTGTAAGAACATGCTTTATACACACAAAACATGGCCGTGTTCCAGCACATGATTGTCTCTGTCAGTGTTTCAGATTTTCTAATGCAGCGGCTTATGTTTGTGCTCTGAGAGAGCTAAGACAGCTCATAGTGATTGGTCAGCTCTATCCATGCCTGAAACAGAAGATAATCGGTAAATGAGAAAATAACTGAACACTGGAGCTGAGTCCTCTCCAGAGAACACTGATGGACAGTTCCGTGTTTGAGCGCTGCTCTGTGACTACATTTCCAGTGTTTCTAACCCCACCCCAGAGTGTTCCAGAGAATGCTGACGGACAGTTCAGTGTTTGATGTTAGGGACTATAGTTCTAAAAGATGATAGCAGGGACCATTATCCTAAGGATGTTTGCAGAGAGCCCCACATCCTAACTATCTTGAGAACTTTTTATTAACAGAACCTGCCTCACATCCTAACTATCTTGAGAACTGTTTTTTAAGGGAACCACAAAAAGAATGTTTCTGCTTGCACAAGGAACACCAGGTTTGCTAGCTGGTTACCTTTGCTACCCCCTACCCCCCACCCCAAGCCAAGTTCCTCATTCAAGGGCTATATAAGCTGTAACCTTCACCCTAATAAACGAGACCTTGACAAATGGAATCTTGCTTGGTCTCCTTTCTCTCTCCAGCCCATGTCTTTCAGGTAGCGCCCCTTCAGAGGACCCTGAATAGCTGACCCACAAAGCGGGGTTACAGTGGCGCCTGAACAAGGACCCTGAAGTATGTCCAACTAACTGGACGACGGAGGTGCAGTGCCGGGACGAAGGAAAATAAGGTCCTGATCAGCTGTGCTACTCGGACAGGTCTGCAGGATGAGGTAGGCGCAGGTTCATTGTCGTCTATAAAACATGGGACAGTCACTTTCAAAGGAAGAGAAATTCATACAGGAATTTCAACAGTCACTTAGGGAGAGAGGAGTAAGAGTTAAAAAAGAGAGATTTAGCTGAATTCTTTTGTTTTATAGATGAAAAATTCCCCTGGTTAATTTTAACCAGCCCAGGAATTCACCCCCAGACATGGGACAAGATAGGGAAAGATCTTAGTAAGGCTGTCCTCAGTTACTGGGCTCTTATTAGAGATGTAGAATAGAGAAAGAAATGTAGAAAAACAGAACAAAATTTAAATCGGGAGTAAAACTTTGTAAATAAGTTATAATTGGGATAAGGAAAAAGTATTCAGTTATATATGTTGGTAACTAAAGGGAGTAACAATGGAGCAGGAACAATGGCAGAGTTATTGAGAATCAGTAAGCATGATAGATGTAGAATTGCAACTTTTATTACATGCTAAATGAGTAAAAAAGGTAAAGAAAAAATGATTTTTGTGAAGAGCCACGTGCACACAGTCAGCTAACCTAACTCACCTGTGGGTAAAAGGCAAGCAGAAGCAAAAGTTTAGAGAGCAAATTTAACCTCACAGTCTATAGAACAGAGGAGAGGATTCAAAAATTCTCCTAATTCTATGATTTACAAGTTAACATAAAAAGATAGTTAAAAATCCGCCTGCCAGAGTTCGAGAAGGCAGTTTTAACAGGCAAAGTGAGCCTGTGTCCTACCCCCTGCCGTGCGGCGCAGCTTCAGCTAAAGAAAAAAAGACATGTTTAAATTAAGCTACCCTCTGAGATAAGCAAGTTAAAATGCTTCTTTTCCATTTCACAATTTTGCTTCTTTGTCAAAAATCTGCTGTTTGTAGGCAGGTGAATTTGTATTTGTGTCCAAGGTGGATTGATTTTAGTACTGTGGCTCTGTAGTAAAGTTTAAAGTCAGAGATTGTAATGCATTCTGAAGTTCCTTGATTGTACAGGATTTTAAGATTGTTTAGGCTATCCTGAGTTTTTATCTTTTCCTTATTAAGTTGAGGATTGTTTTTTTGAGTTCTATGAGAAATTTTGCTATAATTTTTAATGGACATTTACACTGAATCTATAGATTGCTTTCAGTGAGATTGTCATTTTTGCTGTTTCTTCTACTTTCCCAAGAAAATAGGAGATCTTTTTATTTTCTAATGTGTTAAATTTTTTCTTAAAAGAGTTAAAGTTCTTATCATACAAATTTTTCCATTTGTGTGGTCCGCTCTTGGGTGGGAGTCGAGTTGTCTCAGCTTGTGGTCCTTTCCTGCTGCCACATGTTGCTTCAGAGTGAACTGCTGAGACTCGGGCCTTACTAAATTTATCAAGGGCCAGAGTTATACTCTAACAAGTGATAATAGTTAAAAATAAAAACATTTACCCCTTCACAAGCAGAAATGATAGGACTCAAAACTTCTGTCCTGCTTGCTTAGAGTTACTCCAAGATATTTTGTGGTATTTATGGTTATTTAAAAGGATGATGTCTAATTTATCCTAGGTGTAAAAGAGATACATTCGGGTTGTTTTCAGATTCTGGCTATGATAAAGTAATTCTGCTGTAAGCATAGCTGAGCACATGTCCTTATGGTATGGTTGAAAAACTTTTGTATTTAAGACCAAAAGATATAGTAATCCTCCTGGATATTGGAAGTAGACACGATCGCCAGGCAAAATTGGGAACTTGAGGGTTGGGCGAGACTGGGCCAAGGGAAGATGGGGAGAGAAAAGTGTGAAGGGGAGAATGGGGGGAGCTCGGAGGAATGGGATGCTTGGGATACAGGAAGGGTGGATATGGGAGCAGGGAAGCATATATCTTAATTTAAGGAGCCACCTGAGGGTTGTCAAGAGACTTGACCCTAGAGGGGTTCCCAGGTTTCCAGGGAGACGCCCCCAGTTAGTTCCTTGGGCAGCTGAGGAGAGGGAGCCTAAAAGGCCAGTTCCTATAGCCATACTGATGAATTTCTTGCATATCACCATAGAACCTCCACCTTACGATAGATGAAGAAAATGACAGAGCCCCACATTGGAGCACCGGACTGAGCTCCCAAGGTCCTGATGAGGAGCAGAAGGAGAGAGAACATGAGGAAGAAAGTCAGGAACGTGAGGGGTGCGTTCACTCATGGAGACGGTGGGACAGAACTAATGGGAGATCACCAACTCCAGTTGGAATGGGACTGAATCTAAGTATTCCTCAGTTAAAGCCAACTATGAAGGCTGCAGCTTCTCAGGACAGAGGACTTAAAATTTCCTGTGCTGTTTGAATCAAGGAAGCCATGACCTTAGCCTTTGTGTCCTCCCGCAGTTACTCAAACTATGGACAACCCACCATCCATAGCATCACCAGAAAGAGGAGTGGTAGGTCACACCGGTTGTGCTTTATGCATATGACTTCAAGATGAGGTTACTCAGTCAGGATGTTTACTTTTGGCAAAATGCTAACTTTAAAACTAGGAAGACACTGGCGAGAGATGGCTGGCACACCAGGAAGGGAAAACCATCACCAAGCATATGCCAGCACTGTTTCTAGAGACCAAAATAAGTGAACTGGAATGTGATGGGCAAATCATGAAGAGCCTTTGGGATATGGAATGGCAGCTGTTTCTGAAAGACTGTGAGAATTGTATTTTTAAATTTTGAAACTTTGGAAGCCGTGTCTCTGGGCTCAGACTGGCAGCAAGAATGTCACCTGATGTTTCTAAATCACCCTCCAGAATCAGCAGGAGCAGAAGAACAGCATGGCACAGACTCCAACCACCAACACGGGACCCTACACAGTGCTGCACCACAACCTGCTTCCCTCACCACCCTGTGACGCCTGCTGAGAGCTTGGCTTTGCTGCCGAGGGCTCTGACCTCCCTGTCAGAGCATTCATTGCCTCACTGACAAGAGAAGTGAGTTCCTGCCCATCTCTTCACATAGTTCATGAAAAGATGGGGTTTGGGAAAAATCTGAACCCAAGTAGAGACAGCAGGACAGAGTGGCCCTGAAACAAAATGAGTTTCAGGTTTTTCCATTTTAAAAAATGATATACAGTGCATGGGAAGAACATAGAAAAAAGATAAAGCATCCAACCACTCTTCCCAGGACATCCCATTCCTGCTCTCAATGGGTCAGGGAAGGAACCTGCCACTGTGTTCAGTGCAATTTAACAATTATTGTCCTGGCAACCTCATCCTCATGGCTTCTCCGTGACAGTTCTTATCAGGCTGGTAGAGGCTAAGGACCAAGACCTTATTGATTTTTGGTAAATCAGTAAAATGCTTTGAAACTGACTACTTTTCCAGATATTCATTGTGAGTTACTTATTTCTTAGGAATAAATGTGGATCCAAAATTAATTTTGAGTGTCTATAAACTGAGGAAAAGAATATCCTAAGAAGAAAACACCCTTGTTGCCCTGCAGCACACAGTCCCTGTGCCGAGGGGCTGTCAGAGCTCCGCATCTCCTCTGCAGATGCTGACAACCTCCCTGAGCTCCACTGCTCCTCCTCCCACAGCCTGCCTGGGACCTGACCACCTTCTGAGTCTGCACCTATGTGCAGAGCACTTACCCAGACGGACGTGGGAGGTGAAGACTCTGTCTGAGGAGATTTGCCCAGGCTCAAGTAGAAGGGGTTTTAATACATCTCTGCTGTTTGTAATTTTAGTGTCTGTCGAAGGTGACAAGTTCCCGCTGGGGAGCACGGAAATGTGGCATCCCAGTGGAGCACCATGCCTGCCTGTCACAGTACTTACTCTGTGCTGGATAACAGCCATCTGGGGAGGGCTGGGCATAAACTATCTGAGCTCCCTTGCTGTATCTGTGAGAGGGATCAGTTGGCCCCATGATGCAAACAACCTGACTTTGCTCATTTTGAGCTCGAATGTAATCAGTCCCGACCTATTTCATATTTTCTGATGACCCTCACGTGGAGCACCTGGTTCCCAGATAGTGTTATTCTGGTGTCTCAGTTTCCATACTCCCAGCTTCAGGACTCAAGCTGTGAGTGGCTTTTACAAGTACATGTAAAATGAAGTAACATGATAAAGGAGAGGAAAAGGCAGAGCCTTGAGGTGATGCAGCCACAGACAGATGAAGGCTGCTGAGGCCAAGGCCAAGCCCAGGCTAGACTTCAGGCCCCAGAAGCCTGAGTGACCAGCCTCATCTTCACTTATGCAGCAGGAAGACTCACTCCTGAGCTGACAGAAATTCCCAGCAAGTTCACTCTGGTCTCTCGTGCCATTTATACAGTGTTGTACAGAACACTAGAAACCTGGGGACAAAATAGAACCCGCTGGATTCTACTTACAGCCAAGGTGGCAAACACCTACATTCCAGGCATTTAGGAGGTGGAGACAGGATTTGTGTTCAAAGCTGCAGAGAAATATCCTGTCAATAGAAACAGTTATTTTAGTGGATTCAGGAATAGTTCAGATATTAGAATTGGAAAACATACTTTAGAACAACAATTGCCAGTGTTAGAGGTTAATACAGATAGAAGGATGAAAAGATTAGTAACTTCCACAGAGAACTAGAAACCTAGAAGGACCTCAGTAGAAATAGAAGAACTAAAGGCTATAGATTTCCAACCTCTACTTCCATGTGGATGGGCCAGTGGGGATTGGAGACTGACGAAGAGCACAGTGGCCTTTAAAGCAAGTTGACAGGTGTTGATCGTCATGCACAGTTCACTTCAAGCCAGACCCAAAACTCCTCTACCTCCTGCCCATGGCTGGTATGACATGGCCTTTGAACACCCGTTGATAGCCAGTTACACTGTTCTGTCCCCGACAGCCCCTGAGAGGGTCTGGGGATGGTGTAGCAGAGATGGGACTGCTCTTTTAGGAAACCAAGGATAATACTTTGGAGAAGCCAATGAGATCTGAATACACTTTCCTGGTGCCAGTGTAGATGCATGTGGCTTTAGGAAAATGAGTCACCGCTCTGGGTCTTGGTTTCATGATTTTAAAGAAAAAGGAGTAGAAATTGCACTTTGGTTGTGGTGATTAAATAAGATAATACAAACACATTGATGCCTGGGTCCTTCCCCCCACTCCCCCACTGAGTGAAATCAGATGCCCGGAGCAGATCTTAGATGAACAGTAACAACACCCTCCCAAACCCTCCAAAAGGAAAAAGAAACAAAAAACAAAGGTGCAAAACAGTGGTTTTTTTTAAGACAGAGTTCCTTGTAGCTTTGGAACCTGTCCTGGAACTTGTTCCATAGATCAGGCTGGCCTCAAACTCACAGCAATAAACCTGTCTCTGCCTCCCAAGTGCTGGGATTAAAGGTTTGCACCACCACTGCCCAGAGAGGACCTGAGTTCTATCCCCAGAACCTGTGTAAAGGTGGAAGGAGAGAACTGAATCCACACGGTTGTCCTCTGACCTCTGTTGTAGAATATTATTTTAAGGTGTGTTACTTTTGTCTATGCTCTGGAACATTTGGTTAGTGATACAAAGATGTGTTTGATTAAATAAAATTCACCTGTGATCTGGAGGCTGAATCAGCACTAGCTGACAGGAAGTTGTAGGGAGGAGCCAGGTGGAGAAGGGTTTACGAGGAAGGGAGAGAAAGGGCACAAGGACTTCTTGGGAGCTGCAAGGAGATGAGCTAGGTGAGCTGCTTGCTATTCAGCTCTCTGGGAAGCAGGATTCTACCTCAACCTTTGAATCATGAGTTCTTTAGCAGGACAGAGATTTAGATAAATTCTCTGAGTAGTTTTGAAAGAGTCAGTGCCTGAGGGAACAGAATGTCCTCAGGCTGTGGCACTTGTAGCCTACCTCTGGTAGTGATATAGTTGCAGTTGCTGACTAGTAGCTTAAAAGGCAGCAACCGTTAAAGAAGAGGGCAATAATTGGCACTCCAGCAGGTGGTAGAACCACATGGAAGAAGGAATCATGCCAGCTGGCTTTGTTGCATTTGCCATCCAGAGCTCTCAACGGCCCTCTGCTGAGTCTGCTGTCTAAACTGCTCCAGGCTAGCAGTCCACTGCCACTTGCCTGGAGAAGTCAAAACCATGGGGAGAGATTTGGAAAATCCTTTAGGAGTGTGGGAGAGAGAGTTAGATAATATCGAAAAGAAATTTTTTTCTAAGTTAAGGATGGGAAACATAAACATGCAGGGTGCTAGGACTCTCTGTACTGCTACCTTCCAGGGTTTGAAGTTAGAAGCAGAATATGGGAAGGTTAATGAATGAACTGACACTGATACAATACCAATACTGCACACTATCAGTATAATAACTATCAGTAATAGCCTAAGTGTTTTCTGTGCTCAATGTGATAAGTAGATTAATAGGATGCAGGCCTTGGAAAAAATATACAAATGAAAAAAAATAAAAATGCTCAGATACAGACAGAAGAATTTAGAGGAGAATTTGCCACATCATTTCATGGTGAAACTGGAGAGGAAAGACCTAAGGTTATTAGAACACCGACTTTAATACATCCAGTTACTGTTCAACAACAACCAATAAATAACATGCATCCTCAAGGCTCTATAGAAGTTAATTGGAATCCTGTAGATATGCTAGACTTAAAGAGAGTTAGGGAAGCAGTAGTTTTATATGGTATGGATTCACCCTTTGTAAGACGGATGCTAAATTCTTGGGTAACTAGGAATGGAATTATTCCACAGGAATGGAAAGATTTAGTTTCAGCAGTGTTGGAAGCTGGTCCTCAATTACAATGAAGAACCTGGTGGAGAGAGGAAGCCAGGGCCCTGGAACAATGAGAAAGGGCTATAAGTCATGAGATGCTAGAAGGCATAAGATTTCCCAAGACCAAATTCTTGTTGAGGGTCAGAATGCTGATTTGAAAAGACAGTATATATTGGATGATAACATCCTGATTCTATATTGAATAGCAGCTTTGAATGCTTGGAACAGGTTGAAGAATCAGCAAAGAGGATTGAATCATTTACTAAAAGTATACAAGACCAGAAAGAAACTTCCACTGATTTTTCGCACAGATTAACATCAGCTATAAATAGAATGATATCTGATCCAGATGCTAGACAAACCATAATCGAATCTTTCACTTTTTAAAATGCTAATGTAGAATCTAAGAGAGCCATTATGCCTTTTAGGGTAAGGTCAGCACCCATAGAGGAATGGGTCACACATACAATTGATATTGTCCCCCATACTTCTAATGATGTTACTTGGATAGGAGCATTGCTTTCTAAAAATATGAAGAAAAATAAAGAAAAATCAAAATGTTAGACATTTTAATTGTTATACAAGGTCATCTGAAAAGGGAGCATAGGCAAATTGTTTCTAGAAATAATGTTTATAATAAAAATAATTCTAACAGAAGGCTCAGCCTTTTGGGGTATATAGAAGGTGTGGCAAAGGCCAGCATTAGACTGGTGAATATAGATCAAGAAGGAACAGACAAGGTAACCCTTTACCATCAGGAAATGCCCAGTGGGGCACCTCACAGGCCCAATGTCAAATGTAGTTCAATCGTTCCCTGATAGTATTAGAAAAACCCTCCCAAAACAATTAAATGATTGAATGTCTGTTGTTGAAAACCATACAGCTCTGGATGCCAGAACAACTATAGAAAATAATGGGAGAAACCATGAAGCAAATATTTTGGCAAACTTCTATAAGTGAACAAAGGCCAAAGTTAAAAATACAAATAAGTGGCCTAGAACTTGAGGATTTGGTAGATATAGGTGCAGATGTCACAATAATTGCACTAAAATCGTGGCATTCAGGTTGGCCTCTGCAGAAAGAAACTGTTTAGCTTTTAATGATTGGCAATTTGTCTCAAGAAAAACAAAAAACAAGATAAGATGAATGTATATGACCAGAAGGACAGATAAGAAAATTGAAACCATATGTGGCTAACAACAATGAATTTATGAGGATGTAATTTATTGCAGTTGTGGAAAAACACAGATTACTATTTCCCCAGTCTCAGAAACAAACTATAAAAAATAAGGAATGCTTATGAGGAAATATTAAAAGATACTATCAATTCAAGATACAGACCATTCAAGATGTACATAAGCATAGCATAAAAGCTGTTGGTATTTCAAAGGTACAACTGCCCTACCTTTAAAGTGGTAGACTGACAAGCCTGTATAGATGGAACAATGGGCTTTGACATTAAAAAAATTACAGGACTTATAACAGCTAGTAAAAGAACAGTTAAATGCTCAACATATTGAAGAATCACAAGTCCTTGGAATTTTCCTGTATTTGTTACTAAAAATAAATCTGGAAAATGAAGGATTGTAACAGATGTAAGATCCATAAATAAGATGATTCAGCCAATGGGCTCTTTACAATCTGGAACTCCCTTGCCTTCATTACCTAAGGGGTGGGCTATTATAGTTATTAATTTAAAAGACTACTTTTTTACTATACAATTTTTTTTTACTATACAGACAGATAGAGAAAAAATTGCCTTCACAGTGCCTACTTATATTAATTCTCAGCCTGTAAAGAGATATCAATAGAAAGTTCTCCCATGAGGGATGTTGAATAGTTCCACCCTGTGCCAATATTTTATATGACAGTCATTAGAAATAATTTGTGTACATTCTCCAATCTATAATTTACCATTATATGGATGATATCTTATTAGCTGAGTTAAATGCAGATACTTTAGAAAGAATGTTTGAAGAAATAAAAAAAATATTGCCTTGCTGGAAATTACAAATTGCTTGTGAGCAAATACAAATATGATATTCAATTGATTACATAGGAAATAAAATGTTTACAAAAATTCAACCACAAAAGGTAATAATCAGGGAATATCAATTGTAAACTCTTAATGACTTTCAAAAATTTCTGGGAGACATTTCTTGTCTTCAATTCACTATTGGAGTAACAACTTAAGAAATGAGTAATTTGTTTCAAACCATAAAAGATGACAAGGACTTAAATAGTCCAAGAGAATTATCAGCTGAAGCTAAGAGAGAATTGACTTTGGTGTAAAACAAATTACAGGTTGGTCATGTGGGTCATATGGATCTAGAGCTTGATTGCATTTTGGTTATTTTACACTTTATGCATTCCGAGGGAAGATGCTATCTTAAAGTAATTTTTTTAGCCAAACAAGCAGAATAAAAACTTAAAGACCTATGTGGAAAAGGTTTCTGAATTGATTCTAAAAGGAAAATTAAGATTTCATCAATTGAAAGAAATGGACCCAGCAGAAATTGTAGTACCTCTTACTGATGCTGAAATTGCTTCATTATGAGCAGAAAATAAAAACTGCCAAAGACTAGACTAGAACAGTGGAAGACTAGAACAATGTGGTAAACCAATGAGCTCTACTATAACAAGGTCCAAAAACATTGTTAAACATTTTATCTTATTCATGGAACCATTGTTCTTCTGTAATGAGCCCTAACTTGAGTCAGAATAAGTGGAGACTACATTCACAAGAGCAGCAGCAAAAAACAGTCATGTGACTAAGTTCTAGATGGTGGGCTGGTAATTGACAGGAGCATCCCTGCCTTTCTTACCTGTAGCTGACCTAATGTGAAGATGGAAACTGAAGCTGCATTTAAGGCAAAGGGACAAATGGGTCATCAGATAAAGGAGTAAGTCATGAAACAAAACAATCCCACACCAATGTGGAATTATGATTAATAAAAGGGTTATTTATTTAAAGGGAAAAAACTTACAGGTCACTGTCCTAGACAACAGCCTCCTGTATGACCAGGAAAAGCATCTGATAGCCTGAAGTGGACTCTGAAGCAAGAGAGAGAGAGAGAGAGAGAGAGAGAGGGGGGGGGGCTGCCACTGCTTATTTTTAAAGCAAAAGATACCACACCCCAGTGGGCTGGTATCTCAAAGGCTATTGGCTAAAAGGAGCAAAAGTAGCTCCCGCAGCAATCAGAAATTGCAAAGTGCAAAATAAAAAGATACTGGGTCTCCAATGCCTTGAAAAGCCATGGAACTCATAGTTTACTGTTGAAAGATAAATATTTTGTTAAAGTAAAAAATAAAGAAATAAAAACTGCCAAAGAGATTGTAAAGCACAATTAATAGAAGTTCAGGGTCAGAAATTGGGGTTCTACCTGACGATCCAAAAAGCAAAACAGGCAGCTCTTACCTTGACCTCAGTCTGAAAATGGCAATGCTGGCTTCAGGAATCTCAGAAGGAGACTGTCTGAGATCTGCCTCCTCCCATTTTATATTCCTCTCTAGGACTGGGATTAAAGGTGTGCACCAATGTCATTAAAGGCATGCACTGCCCAGTTCTATGGCAACTAGTGTGGCTACTGGGATTAAAGGTATGTGTTACCATAATCTAATCTATAAGAATAACCAGTTGGACTGTTTTACTCTCAGATCTTCAAGCAGTCTTTATTAAAAAAAAAAAAACTGAAATGCCACTACATTTCCCTATTTTTGTCTAAAATAAAGAGAAGGTTATAACTAATATAAGAAAACTATATATAGTAAGTATAATGACTATGTACAATATATACAGGCAATATATATAACAACAATGTCTAGTTCATTTGCATTTGACAAATTCAGAGAAAATATTTTATACCTATCCTATCTTAGTAAGTCCAAAGTCTTATAAATAACTTACTTTCTATCATAGCTTGCTTTCTGTGTGTGGTAAACTATAACTATAGCTATCTAATCTTCAACTCCCTCAGAGACCCAAGAAGGAAATAATTTTAATTGGGTAAGCAGGAAGAACAGGCAAGTGACTTCTAAAAAATGTGAGTAATGACAGAAACTGTAGCGTTGGCATATCCGGTCGGTAGATGAATAACCAGACCAGCTCAAGAACCAGTTATATTTTTGATAATTGAAAAAAGGGGAAACTCACGCTACCAGAGTGAGAGGTCCAAAATCCGAAATGGTCTGGCGAGTGCAGCATAGAGAGCATGTGCACTTTCTACCCCTTTTTTTCTACCTGGGCTCCAAGAGGCCACACCCTAGCCAGATGTGATTGGCTGAGCTTCCCCGTCATCTCCCCCTTTTGTCTAAACAAGATTGAACCAAACCCAATACAACTATATACAATAGGAACAGATACCAAATATAAAATTACAAGCAATAAACAATATTAAGCAAGAAATGCATAACAAAAGTTTTACTAAGCATTTTATTTCAAGGAGTCTAAATAATGTATTGAAATTAAGTTTAGTTAAATCATGAGGAGGGTATCTAATCTTCAATTCTATCAAAGATCTGAGAAGGAAAGTAATATTACTTGAGTAAACAGGAAGTACAATCAAGAAACTTCCAAAATGTGCAACAAATGACAGAGACAATTGACTACCTGGGTAATCACCCAAAGTCTCATTTGCAATGTTGAGGCAACCAACTTTGGCTAAGGCCTAACGTAACTGACATACCATTTTCAAAGGCAAGAAACTTTTCAGAACTATCTACCCTGTCTTGGCAGGATATGACAGTCCTGTTTTATCCATTTACGGATATTCTGTGTCTCTGTCAGTGGTTGAGGTATGGGCTTTTCTTTGCCCAAAGGCCAGTTCTGCCAAGAAGAAAGGCTCCAGGTAGAGTGCCTTTGGTGCTCAACATTCTCTCGGGAGTAGATCGGTATTGCCAGGAGTGATTGTGCCTCACTACCACAGAACTCTAGGTTAGATTAAAGGCCATTTTTCTACAGCTCGTTGAAGAGGTTGAAGATTATACTATCTATACTGAATATAATCTCTTATGTATCTAAAGAACCTGATTAACCTAAATATAAATATGACATAGATGACTATTGACCTATAATTCTCAATACCTATCTAACTTAAAGACTAAGACAATAAACAACTGTGCAATAAATAAGAACAATGACCTTCAAATGTAAACAATGTATAAGTATCTTGATCAGAGGTATTAGTGTACATTGCAATATGGTAAATATATATGTCAATACATAAACAATGTTTCGAACAGAGGTAGAAGCATACACGCATACAATATTTAATATAATTTAACTTTGTATCAATATACAAGAATTGATACCAATATAATTGTCTAAAAACAATAACTCACAAATACCAACTTATTATCCCATTACCAAATATCCCTCTTTTTTTTTTTAAAGAACAACCATGAGCCTATAAAATTCCTCCCCCATCCCTCAACCATATACCAATTATAACCAACCCCTAAATGATGTCCCTAAACCTGAGGGCAAACTTTGCTGGGAGAGGGGACATCGTCCTCTAAAATTGCTTCCAGCTGTCATGGGGGCAACGTTCTTCATAGGGGATCCTGTGAAAGTAAACGATAGTTAAATTCCAAGATTAATATTTGGTCTGATATAATTGCAAATAGTCTTTGAGTACTTTGTGAAGGTCTGGCCAGAATGTTGTAAAAGATGTGCACCATTTCATCTAACCAAGTCAGAACTGTCTTGTGTAGCTGGTACCTAAAACAGATCTTGTAGTAGTGCTATCAACATCATGACATCATATTAACCAGGTGGAGTTGTTGTTGTGGGGTCCCATCTTCTTCCTGGAAACTTCAACGATTACTGCAGGAAAATTCATTGTTCATTGTGGAAAACTTAAGCATTATTTATGCAGACATATACATCCAATGAAAGGTATGATAAACACAAAAACAGATATGAGGAGAGGCAAAGAAAGGTTATAAATTATTTTTTCCTTCTGTTCCATATCATGGCTCATGACATGAGACAGAAACTCTGGGTTTTCTCTTAATAACAAGCATATTGTGAGTCAGTAACTATGTTAAGAGGTTCTTTAAAATCCCTTAGCACCATAAGAATGGCATATAATTCTGCCTTCTGGACAGAATTATAAGGGCTTTGTTCCACCTTACTCAATTATTCTGATTTGTAACCTGCCTTCCCTGATTTATTGGCATCAGTATAAAATGTACGGGCTCCAGTTATCAGAGCATCATGTATGATTTGGGGAAGAATCCAAGAAGTTCTCTTTATAAAGTTAAGCCTATTGCTTTTGGGATAGTTGCTATTAATTTCTCCCAAAAAAATTAGCACAAGCTCTTTGCCATGGTTCATTGTCTTCCTATAACTTTCTTATCTCATCAGTAGTGAAAGGCACTATAATTTCTGCTGGGTCTATGCCTGCTAGTTGATGAAGTCTCAATTTACCTTTTATAATTAATTCAGAGACCTTTTCCACATAAGTTTTTAATTTTTAATTGGTTTATGTGGTAAAAAAAAATCCATTCTAAGATAATATCATCTCTCTGCATTAAGATTCCTGTAAGAGAAATTCTGGAAGGCAATATGAAGAGAATACAACTGAGCGCTGGAGTCACCCTATCCACATGTGCCTCCTGTAATTTTTCCTCAACCATTGTCAGTTCCTTTTCTGCTTCAGCTGTTAATTCTCTGGGACTATTCAAGTCTTTATCACCATCTAAGGTTTTGTTTAAAAAAATTATTAGATCAGGTGTTATCCCAACAGCCAGTCGTAGGCTGGAGATGTCTCCTAACAATCTTTGAAAGTCATTAAGAGTCCGTAACCCATCTCTCCTAATTTGTGCCTTTTGTGTCTTAATTTTTTGTAGACCTATTTTATAACCTAGATAATTGACAGAATATCCTCTCTGTATTTTTTCAGGAGCAATCTGCAATCCCCATCTAGGTAAAACTATTTTTACTTCAAACAGTCTTTCTAAGGTATCTATGTTTGAATCAGATAGCAGAATATTATCCATGTAATGGTAAATTATAGACTTAGGAAATCACATATTCCTTTCAATATTTTGTGGAATATTTGACTTACAAAATATTGACACAAGGTGGGGCTATTGAGAATTTCCCTGTGGGAGGATAGTCCACTGGTACCTCCTAGTAGCTTAGAATTATTATAAGTAGGTACTGTGAAGGCAAACTTTTCTCTAATTTTTTCTTGTTAAGGTATAGTGAAGAAACAATCCTTTAAATCAATAACTATAAGAGGCCATCCCTTTGGTAACAGAGAGGGCAGAGGAATTCCAGATTGCAGAGGGCCCATAGGTTGAATAACCTTGTTGATAGTTCTAAGATCTGTCACCATTCTCCATTTTCCAGATTTTTTCTTTTTTTTAATATTTATTTATTCATTATGTATACACAATATTCTGTGTGTATGCCTACAGGCCAGAAGAGGGCACCAGACCCCATTACAGATGGCTGTGAGCCACCATGTGGTTGCTGGGAATTGAACTCAGGACCTTTGGAAGACCAGGCAATGCTCTTAACCTCTGAGCCATCTCTCCAGCCCCTCCAGATTTTTTCTTAACAACAAATACAGGAGAATTCCAAGGGCTGGTAGATTCTTCTATATGTCAAGCATCTAATTGCTCTTGTACCAGCTGTTCTAAAGCCTGCAACTTTTCCTCAACTAAAGGCTATTGCTTGATCCATATTGGCTTCACAGTCAACCATTTTAGAGTCAGGGATGTTGGTACATCTGAAGGGCCATCAATTGCTTTGAGTTCTTGTGCAGCCTGAATGGCCGGTTTTAGTCATCTATAATATCTTCTAATACTTTCCTCAGAAATATAAGCATTAGAGGCAGCAGGAATGTTAATCTGGGTATTCCATTGCTGCAATAGGTCATGACCCCATAAATTTACTACAATACTGGCTATATATGGCCTTAGTTTTCCTATTTGCCCTTCTGTCCCTATGCATTCAACCTATCTCATGCTTTGTCTTACCCAAGATAGGATTCCAATTCCCATGAACTGAACATCTACCTCCTGAGGAGGCCAATTCAGATGCAAAGATTCTGGAGTAATGATACTTACATCTGCACCCATGTCTAATAAGCCTTCAATAAAAATGCCATTTATACACACTCTTAGCTTTGGTCTTTCTTCATTTATAGAAGTCTTCCAGAATATACATTTCCCCTGTCCCATCAGATTTCTTGACTCATTCTCCACATTTATCTCATCATTCAGACCGTTATTGCTTTTGACAGCAAGCATGGGACCTCCTAATTTTCCTGATGAGACATGTTCTCCACCATAACTGGGAATGACTGGACCACATTCATCATGAGGGCCTGCGAGAGGCCTCTCACAACGTTTCCCAATGGTATCAGGTTGCCTTGTCTATCTCTTGTTGACCTACATTCATTTGTCCTATGTCAGCCTTTGCCACATCTCCTACATAAACCTGAAGGCTGAGTCCTCCTATTCCTGTTTTTCCCTGAACAGGCATTATTCCTGGAAATCCATTGTCTACAATCCCTTCTCATATGTCCCATTTTACCACAATTAAAACATTTGGTATCTTGATGTCTTCTCTAACCATTGGAAGTTGCTTCTCCTACCCACGCTTCAGTGCCATAGTCAAATGTCTCAACATTCATTGTATGCAAGACCCATTCCTCTAAGGGCACTGATTTGATCTTTAAAGGCCCCAGGATCTTTTTGCACTCTATGTTGGCATTCTCATAAGCTAAAGATTCAATTACTATATGTCTAGCTTCTGGGTCAGTTATCCCTATTTGTATGGCCCGAGTTAGTCTTTGCAAAAAGTCACTAAAGGGTTCTCTCTGACCCTGTTTAGCCCTGAGACATGATTCCACTCTCTCTCCTGGTTCCTGAACCCTGTCCCAAGCCTTTAAAGCTGCTGTGGCACATATATATAGGTTGTGGTCATCATGAAGAGCTTGGTCCTGAGGATCAGAGTAAAGTCTATCACCTAGAATTTGATCTAGGGAAATCTCAGTTCCTTTTGCTCTTTCATGTTGCTCTAAAATTCTAGCTTCCTCTTTAAGAAGTCATCTCCAATGCAATTGTGGCCCACTTTCTAGGACAGCTGGGGTCAACTGAGCCCAATCATGAGGTGTGTCTTTATTACTGAAAGCCCAGGTTTTGACTATCTCTTTAACAAAGGATGAATGTAGTCTGTAATTCACAATTGCTTGTTTAATTTCTTTTAAATCACTCATACATAGGGCTCCCATATATGTTCCTTGATAACCTTAGGGTATTTGGAGCCAACTACCTTTTCTGATGTTATTACTGGAAAGGCAGGTAGAACTCTGGGGAAGCTACCCCAGAGAGCTTTACATACTGACGAAGTTAAATTTTGTCTTCCTATCTTTTGCTCCTGGTCATCAAAGTCGATAATTTCCTCAATTTTTTCAAATCTGTTTACCATTGCCTTCTGCAAGGCCTGAATCTCCTGTCCAGTATTATTCTCTAATGCCCTCATTGAGGATTCTAAGGTATGAAGTCTGTCCATTAGAGATAATATCTCATCCTTGGACATGATCTTCATGGCATGTATATTTCCCTCTTCGAGGGAAAAATCTATCAATCAATCTGTCATACCCCTTTTATAGAGTTCGATTAATACACTCAACAGTGTAAACCTTCTCAAATAATGTTTCAGCACCCAATGTCATGGACTAGATTTTATGTACCAAATCAGCTGTCTCCTTCTCCAGAATGCTGGATCTTGCCTTAAATGAGTTACTATTATGTGCCAAATCAGCTGTTTCCTTCTCCAGAATGCCGAATCTCTCCTTAAATGAATGATTATTGTGTGCCAAATCAGCTGTTTCCTTCTCCAGGGTGCTGAGTCTCTCCTTAAATAGATTACTATCAGACTGTACCTTTTCCAAAAATATCTCAATTGACTGAGTCCTGTTAAGCAAAGTCCTGGTAACTCCTTGAGACAATCGCCATTTTGAAGAGTTCAGTATCAGCCTGAACCACTTCTAAAAGCACCTCATTCAACTGAGTTTTAGTATTCAAAGTGTTTGTATTCTCCTTCAGATATATGACCTCCTCTATAAGAATTTTGTTATTAGTCTGTATTGTGCCCAAAAGCACCTCAGCTGACTGAAAATTGTTAGTTATGATTGTCACTTCCTTCTTTAGGTTTCCAATTTCATTTCGAAGAATCCTGGATTCCGTCTGTAAAGACTGCATCATTTTCCTATTGTCAAACCACACTTTTAAGAAAAAAAATACATAGGATAAAACCAAACCCTAGGATAGCAGTGTAGGAGGGATTTCATAGGCATCTTTTAAGACCTCACACGTTGTAAGTGAAAAGGCTATGGAAACCTTGGACGGTCAGATTGTCTGACATATTCCCCTTTTTAAATTCAAAATAAGAAATCTTACCTGTGGTTTAATCAGCTGGAGTAGGTGCAATAACTGTTGCCTTCCAGTAGGTGGTGGGGTGCACCTGAATCCACTTGCTTGATTTTAGATGGCAGAGTGAAAACGAAAAAATGCTGGAAAATATACTCAAATCAAGAAGTTAAACTCACAGACTGTATGCTCTGTGAATGTGTTCTGCTGTTCAATAGTTTCCCGCTCTGGCAGAGTGGCCCCTGTGGCTGGACTCAAAGCCTGTAGTGTGGTGCAGGCACAGGACAGACGGCGTGGAAGTGCTCGGGTCTGGAGCCCACGGGGCTGCCAGGAGTGAGCCAAGAGAAGCCGAGGGGGGCAGCCCACGTCTCTTGTGGAGCCAAGAGAAGCCAAGCCACGGCACGCAAAAATAGCACAGGGTGCGTGGAGCCGAGTGCGAACTGGTGCAGCCTGGGTGGTGAGGCAGTAGGTGCTGGAGGGAGCAGGCAGAAGCCAAGCTCGGTACGCGAAAATGGCACAGGCACAGAACCACAGTGGCCCCAGTTCAGGGTGCCAAGTGTAGCATTGGCATATCTGGTCGGTAGGTGAATAACCAGACCAGCTCAAGAACAACAGTTATATTTTTAATAATTGAAAAAAGGGGAAACTCACGCTCCCAGAGTGAGAGGTCCAAAATCTGAAATGGTCCAGCGATCACAGCATAGAGAGCACTAGCACCTTTCCACACTTTTTTTTTCTACCTGGGCTCCAGGCAGCCATACCCTAGCCAGAAGTGATTGGATGAGCTTCCCCATCAAGAAACAGCTGTCTGCATGGACAGTCACCAAAAATTCCTCTCCAATATTGGGGCATCCACCTTTAGCCTACAAGCCTAGCATATTTAACAGACTTTTCTGTGAAACAGGATATTTTGTGTCCTGCTCCTCTAATTAGGACAGCACACTGTCAGCAGTTGAGACATGGGTGTTTTCTTACCCAGTAGAAAATAAACTCTATGTGGAGTTTCTTCAATACCCATTATCTTTTCTGAAGTAGATTGGTGCTGCCAGGAGCTGCTGTGTCTCAATGTAATAAAAAAGAAGAACTTAGCCAGGCGGTGGTGGTGCATGCCTTTAATCCCAGCACTTGGGAGGCAGAGGCAGGTGGATCTTTGTGAGTTTGAGGCCAGCCTGGTCTATAAGAGCTAGTTCCAGGACAGACTCCAAAGCTACAGAGAAACCCTGTCTTGAAAAACCCAAAAAAAGAAGAAGAAAAATAACTTAGGTTATTAAAATATCTTAAATTCCATATTCTGTAGATCTCTAAAGTGTTTGAAGATGACCTATATATTTAAATCATATCTTTGTTTGACATTGAAAACATACCTAATGTGACTACAACTTCAATTATACTAAGTGATTAACTACTAAACTATATTCATTATTATCCTAAACAGTTAATAATAATAATTTTTAAGGACTATAAATTTGCATTACATTGTTAAATGAGTTGAATAGGTACAGTACCTTGAAAAAGATTAGAAATGTATGTACAATATGTTTTAGCAAAATTAATCTAAAATTTGTATCAATATACAAAATTTGCATACAATATACAAAAGTAAAACCAATGTAAAATATTTAAAACTAAGAGTTGCTTTTAAAAAGTAGATTCAATAACCTAACTTTCTATCTTATCATAATTACTTTTTAAAAAAAGAAATCCCTGAGATTACAAAATTTACACCCCAACCCTCAACCCTATACCAGTTATAATCAACTCCTAATTGATGTCCCTAACCCTAAGGACAAACTGTGTTGAGAGAGGGGACATTGTCTTCTAGAACTCCTTCTAGCTGTCATGGGGGTGACTTTCTTTCTACTGGATCCTGTAAAACTAAAATGATGATTAAGTTTCAAGATTACTGTCTTGTATATTACAAATAGTCTCTGAGCAGTTGATGGTGTTTTTCTAAAGTTCTTATTTGAAGTTCTTATCTGAAGTTCTGGCCAGAATGTTATAAGAAAGTGCACAATTTCAGCTATCCATGTTGCAACCACCTTGAGCAGCTGATACCCATAACTAATCTTAAGGTAGCACTATCAACATCAAGATGTCATAACAGCCAGGTGGAATCATTGTGGGGCCCATCTTCTTCCTAGAAATTTCAAAGATTACTGTAATAAAATTTATTGTTGATTATAAAAAACTTAAACATTATTCATATAGACATATATTCAATAATAGGTATAAGAGAGACAAAAAATACTTATGGGGAAAAATAAAATGTGTGTGTGTGTGTGTGTGTGTGTGTGTGTGTGTGTGTGTGTGTGTGTGTTCAGGTAATGAAATTTTACCCTGTAGAGGATATGGTACAATAAGTCAGATTTTCTTTGCTTGGTTATTCTTTATGGATAGCTATATTTTCTTCTTTAGGCATCTAAATATCCAAGGTCTCTTTACTTCTTGAAGATGAGTAGTTTCCTGCAAAGACAAGAAAAGAACCCTGCCTCAACATGTATGAGGTTTCCTTACCACCTCATGGATGATTGTGACCTCTATAGATGAACTGTCATTTCTTATCTCAAGAGATCTTTTTCACACCGAATCTTTATTAATTTTTAAGGTATCCACAGCTTTTCTCCTGTAGAAACAAGAGTGAAACCCCTTCCCCAATGTAGCACATCTAGCTTTCATTCTGAGGTCAACACATCCTTGAAATACACTAGCTGATTTAATTCAGAAGTTTTTTTCTTCTGTTATCCAATACCTCTCTGTTTCCTTTGTTCCTTTCTTATTAATGTTAAGAAAACTCAAGGTTAATAAAGCATTATGAGATATATTTCTGGGGGTATTTTCCATGCCTTTCTGTTTGCTTAACATATACTTTATAGTTCGATTTGATCTTTCTATACCTGCCTAACCCATAGGAGTATCTGAAATTTCTGTAATAAGTTGTGTATTATAATAACCAAAAAACTATTTCACTTTCTTAGAGACATATGCTGGATCATTATCTGTCTTTATTTGTGCAGGTATACCCATGATGGACATAAGTTCTAATAAATGTATGATTACTGAATCAACATTTTCTCAAAGCAGTTGCCCATTGAAAAACTGAATAAGTGTCAATGGTGTGATGTACATGTTTTAAATTTCCAAATTCTGTAAAGTAGAACACATCCATCTGCCAGATTTCACTCCTTTAAGTACCCTTTGGGTTACTTCCTGCAGGTAGTGGTGTTTGGTTGTAGAAAGAACAAGTAGGACATCTCCTTATATCTCCTTAGTTTTTGCCATGTAATAGAAAACTCTTTCTTTAAACCTTCGCTATCGACATGATTTTTTTATGAAATTCTGAGGCCTTCAATATATTTACAATCAACGATCAATCAATTTCAGCATTATCTTTTGCTAGAGGACCTAAAAATCATGTATGGGATCAGATGTGTACTATGTACATGAGACAAACCCTATTCCTGATTATATCTTGAAACTGAATGAATAATGAAGTCAATTCTGTATCACCTGGTATAATTTAGCAGTTTCAATATGTAAGACAACTCTTTCTGCATATTGTGAATCAGTACCTATATTGAGAGATTCTTTAAAATCCCTTAGTGCCATGAGAATAGCATATAATTATGCCTGTTAGACAGAATTATAAGGGATTTGCTCTACCTTACTTTTTTTTTTTTTTTTGGTTTTTCGAGACAGGGTTTCACTGTAGTTATCTACCTTACTTAAATCTTCTGATATGTAACCTGCCTTTTCTGATGTATTTGTATCAGTATAGAATGTACAGGCTCCAGTTATTGGTGTGATACCTACAATGTGGGGAAGAATCCAAGTAGTTCTCTTTATAAGGTTAAGTCTATCATTTTGGGGATAATTACTATTAATCTCTCCTAAAAAAATTAGCACAGCACTGTGCCAGGCTTCATTGCCTTTCCATAATTTTTAAATTTTATCAGTAGTAAAAGGCACTATAATCTCTGCTAGATCTATTTCTGCTAGTTGACAGTCTCACTTTTTCTTTTATAATTAATTCAAAGAACTTTTCCATATAAATTTTTAATTTTTTGCTTGGTTTTTGTGGTAAAATATCCATTCTAAGAAAATATCTTTCCTCTGCATTAAAATCACTGTAGGTGAAATTCTGGAAGGCATTATCACATAATGCAATTAAGATTTGGATTCACATGATCCACATGTGCATCCTGTAATTTCTCTTCAACTACAGTTAATTCTTTCTTGACTTCAGATGTTAATTCCCTGGGACTGTTTAAGTCTTTGTTACCATCTAAGTTTTGTGTTTAAATAAATTATAAGATCAGGTATTATCCAAACAGTGGGTCATAGACAGAAAAAGTCTACTAACAGTCTTTGAAAGTCATTAAGAGTCCACAATCAGTCTCTCCTAATTTGTGCCTTTTGTGTTCTAATTTTCTGTAAACTTATAACCTAGGTAAATGACAGAATTTCCTCCTTGTATTTTTTCAGGAGCAATTTGTAATCTCCATTTAGGTAAAACTTTCTTGATTTCTTCAAACATTATTTCCAAAGTATCTACATTTGAATCCAATAGCAAAATGTCATCCATGTAATGGTAAATTTTAGATTTATGAAATTGTTCATATATTACAATCCTCCATTTTCCAGATGTCTTTTTAACAACAAAAATAGGAGAATTCCAAGGGCTAGCTGATTCTTCAATATGGCGAGCATCTAGTTGCTCCTGTAGCAGTTGTTCTAAAGCCTGCAGCTTGTATTCTGTAAAAGGCCATTGTTTAACCCATATTGGTTCCTCAGTTAACCATTTTAAAGGTAGGGCCATTGGTACTTTTTAAGGTTTGTTAGTTATTTTGTGTTCTTGTACACCCTGAAAGATTGGTGACCTATTTAATAGTGCCTTATAATATCCTTCCCTGAAACATGAGTTTCTGGGAATGTAAGAATGTTAATCTGGGTATTCTATTGCTGCAACAGGTCAAGACCCCATAAATTCACTGCAATATTAGCCACATATGGCCTCAGCCTTCCTCTCTGTCCTTCTGTCCCTATGCATTCAATCCATCTCATGCTTCATGTCACTTGAGATAAAGTTCCAATTTCTAGGACCTGAACATCTGCCTTTGAAGAGGCCAAATCAGATGCCAAGATTATAGAATAATGAAAGTCACATCTTCACCTGTGTCCAGTAATCCCTCAATTACAATGTTTTTTATATGCACTCTTAGCTTTGGTCTTTGATCATTTATAGAAGCCTGCCAAAATACATGTCCTATTTCCTATGGGAATTTTTGAATCATCCTCTATTCTTAACACATTATCCAGAACAGTATGGTTTTTTACAGCAAGCACTGAATCTTATAATTTTCCTCATGAGACATGTCCTCCACAGTGACTGGGAATGACTGGACCACATTTGACCTGGGGACCTTCAAGAGGCCCCCAAAGGAGGCCTTGTTTGTCTTTTCTCAATCTACATTTATTGGTCCAATGTCAGCATTTGCCACATATTCTACATAATCTAGAAGATTAAGACCTTCTATTTTTGTATTGCCCAGAAGAGACATTATTCCTAGGACTGCCTTGTCTACAGTCCCTTCTCTGATGTTCTATTCTACCACAATGAAAACATTTGGTATTTTGATATCTCCTCATACCTTTAGAAATTGCTTTTCCTACCCAAGCCTCAGTATTATAATCAAATGTTTCAACATTCATTGTATGCAGGATCTATTCATCCACTGGTGCTTATATAACCTTTAAAGATCCATGTATCCTTTTGCATTCTAACCTGACATTTTCAAAAGCCAGTGATTCAATAAGTACTAGTCTAGCTTCTAGGTCTGTTACTTCTATTTGTACAGGCTTAGTTAATCTTTGTAAAAAGTCACTAAAGTGATCTCTTTGGCCTTGTTTAACCATAGTATATGATTCAATTATTTTTCCTAGTTCTTAAATCCAGTCACAAGCATTTAAGGCTGTTGTGTGGCATAGGGACAAGATGTGTTCATCATAAAAAGTTTGATCCTGTGGATCAGCATAAATGCCCTCGCCAAGAATTTTGTCTTGGAACACCTCAAATCCTTTTGTTCTTCTCTGTTGTTTAAATTTTTTCCTCTTCTCACAAATAGCATTTTCACAGTAGTTGTGGCCCAGCTTCCAGGACCACTGAAACTAATTTAAGTCAGTCATGTGAGGCATAGCCTTATTGCTTGAAGCCCCCATTTTTACCATCTCCCTAACAAATAGTGAGTGCAAGCCATAAGATACCACCACTTGCTTAATTTCCTTTAGATAATTCATACCTATGGATTTCCATTTACATTCTTTGAATTCTTTTAGGTATTTAGTAATGGATGGTTTGTCAGAGGAGATTACAAGATAGGTAGCCAGAACCCTTGGTAAGTCATCTCTGACTCTGACATGTACTGATGAGGCTAAATCCTGTCCTCATACCTCCACCCTCTGCTCATCAGTTCTGATAATTTCCTCAATCATTTCAAATCTTTTTACCACACTCTTTCATAAAGCCTGAATCTCTCAACCTATGAATTTTTCTAATGGTTATATTGACTCAAATAACCTCTGGTCCTCATTCTACACGTATGATTCCAAGGTATGAAAGTTTTCTATTAATGAAAACTTCTTTTCCTTGGATATTATTTGGATGAGATGCAGAGTGCCTTCCTGGAGAAATATTCTATGTCCTAACTTATCATACCTTTTTAATAGATTTTGATTGTCAAATTCAACAGTATGAATTGTTTCAGATAATTTTTCAGCACCCTTTGACATGGATTGATTTTTTTCTGTTAATTTAATATTATCCTTTTTGAATCTATTATAAGCTAAGGGACAACTATTGATCTCAAATATTTTATATTTGTAAGGATTGATACAATTTTAAGATAATTTTTTTTACAAAATACTGCATATATGTTTCTATTTTTGTTTAATGGATTTTTGTATACTGATAAAAATTTAAAGTTATTTCTGTTACACTATATATATATATATATATATATATATATATATATATATGTTTCTACTCTTATCTAAAGGATTTTTGTAGATTGATACAAATTTCAAGTTGTATTTGTTACTACACATTATATATGTATTTCTCCTCTTGTTAAAGTTATTGTATATATGCAGTTCATTTAAAAATGTACAATAAAGTTCTAGTTTTGAAATCTATTATTATAAACTTTATAGAACAATCAATAAACATAGGTCAGTAGTTAGTCATTTATAATCATCAAATTTGTAGATATGTTAGGTATGTTTTCTAGGTTAAATAGATATATTTTAGATAGGTGATCTTCAAATACTTCAAAGACCTATAGAATATAGCATTTGAAATATTTTGTTAATTTCAAATTGAAAAAGACTTTCAAGGCAATGAGACACATCTCTTCCTGAAAGCACTGATTTACTTCAGAGAAGATAATGGGCATTGAAGAAGCTGTTTATGAAGTTTACTTTCATCGTGGCAAGGTTAGCCACTTGGCAAAGAAACGGTTCTTGCCTTTGACTGATTACAATGTCCTATGCAGATTGGATATGTAGGCAACACCAAAAAAACTGTAGAATTTTGCCAAAACAAAGCAGGACAGATTTTCAAAATTCCTACTTCACAGAAAAGTCTGTCAGATATTCTGCAGGATACATAGAAAAACAACCGATGAATTTGCCAAAACAAAGAAGGACAGTTTCTTCAAAATTCCTGCTTCAAAGAAGAGTCTGCCACACATTCTTCAGGACACACAGGAAAAAGACTGTTGAACTTTGCCAAAACAAGGTAGGACAGTCCTTAAAAATTACTGCTTTACAGAAGAAACTGATAGACATTCTGCAGGACAAAGAGGAAAGTAACTGAAAAGTTGCCAAAATAAGTGTGACAGTCTTTCAAATTTCCTGCTTCATTGAAAAATTTGTCAGATACTATGGGCCTCTGGGCTGAAGATGGCTGTGCCAACATTGCAAAAAAACTTTGGGTGCCTGGCCAGACAGTCAGATGTCTCTGTTATTTCTAGAGGTTTTGGAAGTTGCTTGCAATGCACTTTTTGTTCACTCAAATAATATTATATTAAGTAAATATTAATATTAAGTTAAAGACCAGATAGTTATAGTGGCAGTTTTCTTTAGTTACACTAGAGAGCAGATTAGGTATAAAAGTTTAGATTCAATAAGATAGGATAGATAATGGGGCATTTTCTTTTAATTTACCAGATTCAAATGAACTGAAATTCATTATATTGTGAATGTAATTTTTACTTGTTAATTGTTCTTATTGTGTACAGTCTTATCATCTTAGAGTTAAAACCTTTCATTTTTTGTTTAGACAAAAAGGGGGAAATGTTGTGGAATATTCTTTTAAGATGTGTTACTTTTATTTTTAAAAAGCTCTGAAACAGTTGGTTAAAGATGCAAAGATGTGTTTGATTAAATAAAACTCACCTGTGGTCTGTAGGCTGAGTAGAGAGGAGTCAGGTGGAGAAGGGTTTATAAGGAAAAAAGAGAAAAAGCACAAGGACTTCTTGAGAGATGTGAGGAGGTGAACTAAGTTAGCTGCTTGCTATTCAGGCTCTCTGGGAAACAGGATTCTACTTCAACCTTTGAATCTTGAGTTCTTCAGTGGGACTGAGATTTAGATATGCTCTCTTAATAGCTTTGAAAGAGTCGAAGCCTGAAGCAAAAGAATTTCCTCAGGCTGCAGCTCTTGAAGCCTTGCTGCTGCTGGTAGCAGTGGAATTGCAGTTGCTGACTAGGGTAGAGTAGCTTAAAAGGTAGAATCTATTAAAAAGAGGACAACAGACCTCTGTAGTGATGAGCTGCAGGCTGTGTTCCTGCCACCCAGCCCCCGGCTGCCTGGCTAGCTTATGCCCCAAAATAACAACACACAAATTGTATTCTTTTAAACACTGCTTGGCCCATTAGTTTCAGCCTCTTACTCACATCTTGACTAACCCTTATCTAATAATCTGTGTAACACCACGAGTGGTGTCTTACTGGGAACGATTCAGCATGTCTGACCTAGTGGCTGGCTTCATGGCGACTGACCCAGAGAGGAGAGGCATGACGATTGCCCGAGGCATCTGCCTTAATCCCAGCATCCTGTTCTGTCTACTCCACCTACCTAAATCCTGCCCTATCAAAAAGCCAAGGCAGTTTCTTTATTAACCAATGAGAGTCCTCCATCAGACCTCCATGTGCATGTCATGGCATGTGCACTTCTGTTGTGTGACAGACTTTTACTGAGAAAATGTGACACATGCTCAAATGGGGAACCTACAAAATACCAAAGTATGGATGTCACTAAAGTCCAACTTGGTGAACCAATGAGTTTTATTGGGGTTACTTACAGGAATATGGGTGAGAGGTTACTTACAGGAGCAGAAATGACTCAAAGACAGCTGTATCACCAAAGGCCACCCCATCTCAGGTGACAAAGCACAAAATCTGAGAACCTGGAGCACACAACACACCCCTCAGGCAGCTCAACATGTTGGAGAGTGTCCCTTCCAGGTGCCTCAGTTGGTTTGAACCTCTTTTAGGCAGTTCAGTTTGTCTAAGTCTTCTTTGCAGCTTAACTTGTCTGAGAGTAACTCTTAGAAGCCTTGACTGTTTACTTAGAGAAGAAGGGGTCTAGTTAAATCCAGTCAGCTTCAGAGACTTCCTGAATCAGTTTTTGAGTTGTTTGTTCTCTCTCTCTCTCTCTCTCTCTCTCTCTCTCTCTCTCTCTCTCTCTCTCTCTCTCTCTCTCTCTCCTCTCTCTCTCTCTCCTCTCCTCTCCACTCTCTCCTCTCTCTCTCTCCTCTCTCGTCTCTCTCTCTCTTCTCGCTCTCTCTCCTCTCTCGTCTCTTCTCTCCTGAATCTCGCTCTCTAGCTCGCTCTCTCTCTTTCTCTCTGTCTGTCTTTAGGATCTTCCCCCTAGGATGGAATGTTTTAATCTCCTAAGAAACTGCTACACCACAACTTGCACAAACCATATACATAATTGTCCTGGCTAGTTTTTTGTTAACTTGACACATGCTATCTGAAAGGAGGAACCCTCAATTGAGAAAAAGCCTCCATGAGATCTAGTTGTAACACATTTTTTTCTTTTCTGTGGTTTATTCGAGACAGGGTTTCTCTGTAGCTTTGGAGTCTGTTCTGGAAATTAGGTCTTGTAGACCAGGCTGGCCTTGAACTCACAGAGATCCACCTGCCACTACCTCCCGAGTGCTGGAATTAAAGGCATGCACCACCAACACACAGCAGGGCATTTTCTTAATTACCGGCTGAGAGTAGAAGGCCAAACCCATGGTGAATGGTTCCATTCAGGACTAGTGGTTCTGTGTTTATAAGGAAGTAGACTGAGTAAAACCATTGAAGTAAGACAGTAAGCAGCATTCCTCCATGCCTTCTGCAGCTCCTACTTCCAGGTTTGTAGGCCCATATTTCTACATTGAATGGTGGCCAGACTTCAGGTCATAGTTTGCACCTGCCACACAGGAGGTGGTTACCTCCCCAACAAAGGGTCAGGATATGCTAATGTTCTTCTGCTCCTTCTGTGTAATTTGGAGGATGCCTGAAAAGAGCTGGCATACAGAATAGGAAGATAGAAAGATGTGACAGAGCAGGCATAGGTAGATGAGTGGATGTGACCACAGCCATCCACCTGGTTACCTAGGAAACAAAATGCTATTGAATTTCCCCCTCAGTTTATGTTTTGGTATATAAGGCTGTTTGGATAATAAACACAGAGGAATTTTCAGGATGTGAACTCGGGATTTCATGAGGGATCACTGAAAATCTCCTTCTTGATAAAGCCATGTGAGTTGCCTCAATTATTCCCACCCCACGCCTTCCCTCT
Organism: Arvicola amphibius; assembly: GCF_903992535.2. NCBI lineage: Eukaryota > Metazoa > Chordata > Mammalia > Rodentia > Cricetidae > Arvicola > Arvicola amphibius. The sequence goes on along the minus strand of NC_052048.2, from coordinate 56,664,170 downwards.
GGTCCAGAGAAATAATTTATGGTACGGGCTGGTACCAGACCATAACACAGGTTCCTGCCCTGTTTAGATTCCTGTCCTAAATTCCTTAATTCATTGATGAACAGTTTTGTGAAAGAATACAGTAAACCCTTTCCTCTCAAAGTATCTTTGGTTACAATGTTATATCACAACAATAGTAGATCTAAGACAATAATAATTATTATTATTATCATCATCATCACTATGCTTTTAAACAGGCAAAAGCAATGACAACAACTAAAGATCACACATCTTGCAAAATGCAGAGGTTTTAATCTGGGGAAACTGGATGTCCTCGTGTAGAAAATCAAAACTACATTATTATCTCTTATCCTGTATAAAAAACAACTCCAAGCCAGCCAAAGAAATTATTGGTAGCTGATGGAGGAGGGTCTTCTATCAATCTGTTGATTTCATTGGTTAATTAATAAAGAAAACTTCTTGGCCTGATAGGTTAGAACATAGGTGGGTGGAGTAGACAGAACAGAATGCTGGGAAGAAGGGAAGTGAGTCAGATGCAATGAAGCTCCGACCCAAGATGGTCGTAGGCTCGAATCTTTCTGGTAAGCCTCCCCTCGTGGTGCTACACACATTACTAAATATGGGCTAATCAAAATGTGAGAGTTAGTCAGTAAGAGGCTGAAGCTAATGGGCCAAGCAGTGTTTAAAGAAATACAGTTTGTGTGTTGTTATTTCGGGGCATAAGCTAGCCAGGCGGCCGGGAGCCGGACGGGATGAAAAACAGACCTGTCCGCAGCTCCTTACTACAGGTAGCCAGTGAAAGTTTGGGCCTGATAGAGGAGAGCACTCGGGAAACCCATTGAGATTTAGGCACAAGCATGGACTTTCCAAATTGATGTCTAATAGCTCAGGAAATAGTGGCAAGAATTGATGCATGATGGTGTGTTAAATTGAAAAGCTTCTGCATAGCAAAAGAACACCAAAAGCCAGAAGGTGACAGTGCAGAGGCAGGCAGATCTCTGAGTTTGAGGGCAACCTGGAATGGGTACCAGGACAACCAAGGGCTACACATAAAACCCCTGTCTGGAAAAAGACAAAAGCAGAACAAACAAAAGTCACACCAAAAGAAGCAAACATAGAACATTAAAGCACAGTGAGAAGAGGCCTTTCAGAATGGGAGAAATCTTCCAGCTATTCAAGGGCTAATATCCAGTTGTTACCCAAAGAGAGGAGTGGAACTGAGGACAACGTTCCTCTTCTGACAGGTTCTTTCTTCTTTCTTGGAGAGACAGAACACAGTAACAACTCTAGTGATGGTGAGTGGGTGTCTGCTTACGTCAATGTAAGGACTCTGAAAAGGGAATGTAGACTGCGATTCTCAATTCTGCTGCTCTCTAGTTTTGATTTGACAGTGTCTATCTTCTGTTGCTATAAGAAAATGCCAGAGGCTAGCACTTTTTAAAATATTTATTTATTTATTATGTATACAATATTCTGTCAGTGTGTGTGCCTGCAGGCCAGAAGAGGGCACTAGACCTCATTACAGATGGTTGTGAGCCACCATGTGGTTGCTGGGAATTGAACTCAGGACCTTTGGAAGAGCAGGCAGTGGTCTTAACCACTGAGCCATCTCTCCAGCCCCCAGAGGCAAGCACTTTATAAAGAAAAGATTTATTTAGCTCACAGTATAGAAGCCCAAGAATCTGATTCTGACTCCTATTTTACTTTGGTGATGCCCACTTGGATGTGTCTCATCATAGAGAATGATGTCATGGGATACACGTAAATAGGACAGAGTTCAGGGGAGCCAGAGTGATTCAGGGGCCAGACTTGTTCTTTTACATTAACCCTCTTTTAAGAATAACATTGATTCCTTCCGAGAACAAGGACCCTGTTACCCTAATCACCTTACACTAAGCTGCCACCTCAGGAAGTGCCCATAGTCTCTTAATACTGCCCCACTGAGGACAAAGCTTCCAGTCCGTGGACTTAGGGATCACACTCAAAACAACACAAACCATGGTGGGCACATGTAAGCAAACATCTCACCTTGATTTACTCAGATACCCCTTCCCTCCCTTTATCCTCTCTTCTTTTACTTTTTCTAGTGTATTTCCTGGGGGTTGGACTCAGGCCCTGGGCATGCTAAATGAACACTTTTTCACTGAGCCTCACCATCCTCTATCACTGTAGAATAGAAATGCTCATGGTTCCTGCCTGTAGGATGACTAAGACAGGGGACTTCACTGACATATCATATACTAGGAAGTTACCCTGTACACTATCTCTGATTTTGTGGGTTCTTGTCTCACTGAAGGACTTGGAAGTCACACAGGGTCAGAACACAGAGGGCAGTCAGACAAGACAGTTCTTGTAATTACTAAAATAGCCTAAAACCCAAGGAAAACTGAAGTTGGAGTTTTCTTTGTTATAAACAGAGGCTTTTCATCCCACCCGGTCCCACAGTCACTTTCAAAATAACCACTAGAGGCTTCTATTGATTATGAATATTAGAGTGATGCCTCATGTTTATTACTAACTAGCTCTTACAATTAAATTAACCCATATTTCTTATCTATACTTTACCATGTGGTACATGGCTTATTGTATTATTTTTATGTGTCTTGTTTCATTGGTGGCTGGCTGGTGTCTCCCAGACTCGGCCCTTCTTCACCTATATCTCTGCTTGGATATCCTGCCTGGCTCTATCTTGCCTTGCAATAGACCAAAGCAGCTTTATTTAACAACCAATGAGAACAACACATATTCCCAGAAGACAGGATTCTACAGCACTTTAGACCACGAATGAGCTTCCAAATAAAGACACAGAAGTATATTATTAATGCTCAGCCATAGATTAGGCTTGTGCCACTAGCTCTTTTAACTTAATTTAATCTGTTCTATTCATTTATGTTTTGCCTCAGGGATTTTTACCTTTTATTCATTCTGGAGATCCTACTTTCCTGCCTCCTCCATGTCTGGTTGCGTGCACCTAGTGTCTCTTTTTCTTTCTTTTTTTTTTTCATGGTTTATTTTTTTTTATATATTTAAAAATTTCCATCTCCTTCCCTCCTCCTCCCACCACCCTCCCCTCCTTCTCCCCCTTCCCTCCCCTCCCCTCCACCCATACCTCCCCTCCTTCCTTCTCAAGGCCAAGGAGCCATCAGGGTTCCCCACTCTATGCTAAGACCAATGTCCTCCCAACTCCCCCCAGGTCCAGGAAGGTGATCGATCAAGCTGAGAAGGCTCCCACAGAGCCCGTCCATGCAGAAGAATCAGAGCCCAGAGCCATTGTCCTTTGCTTCTCAGTCAGCCCCTGCTGTTGGCCACATTCAGAGAGACGGGTTTGGTCGCATGATCCATCAGTCCCATTCCAACTGGAGTTGGTGATCTCCCATTAGTTCTGTCCCACCGTCTCCATGAGTGAACGCACCCCTCTCGTTCCTGACTTTCTCCCTCAAGTTCTCGCTCCTTCTGCTCCTCATCAGGACCTTGGGATCTCAGTCCAGTGCTCCAATGTGGGGCTCAGTCACCTTCCCCATCTGTCGCCAGCTGGAGGTTCCCTCACGGTCCTGACTTTCTTTCTCATGTTCTCTCTCCTTCTGCTCCTCATCAGGACCTTGGGAGCTCAGTCCGGTGCTCCAATGTGGGGCTCTGTCATTTTCTTCATCTATCGTCAGGTGGAGGTTCTATGGTGATATGCAAGAAATTCATCAGTATGGCTATAGGAACTGGCCTTTTCAGGCTCCCTCTCCCCAGCTGCCCAAGGAACTAACTGGGGGCATCTCCCTGGAAACCTGGGAACCCCTCTAGGGTCAAGTCTCTTGACAACCCTCAGGTAGCTCCTTAAATTAAGATATATGCTTCCCTGCTCCCATATCCACCCTTCCTATATCCCAAGCACCCCATTCCTCCGAGCTCCCCCCGTTCTCCCCTTCACACTATTCTCTCCCCATCTTCCCTTGGCCCAGTCTTGCCCAACCCTCAAGTTCCCAATTTTGCCTGGCGATCGTGTCTACTTCCAATATCCAGGAGGATTACTATATCTTTTTTTGGGAGTTCACCTTCTTATTATCTTCTCAAGGATCCCAAATTTATAGGCTCGATGTCCTTTAAATATGGCTAGAAACCGAATATGAGTGAGTACATCCCATGTTCATCTTTTTGGGTCTGGGTTACCTCACTCAGAATAGTGTTTTCTATTTCCATCCATTTGCCTGCAAAATTCAAGATGTCATTGTTTTTTACCGCTGAGTAGTATTCTAGCATGTATATATTCCACAGTTTCTTCATCCATTCTTCCACTGAAGGGCATCTAGGTTGTTTCCAGGATCTGGCTATTACAAATAATGCTGCTATGAACATAGATGAGCATATGCTTTTGTTGTATGATTGGGCATCTCTTGGGTAGATTCCCAATAGTGGAATTGCTGGGTCCTGGGGTAGGCTGATCCCGAATTTCCTGAGAAACCGCCACACTGCTTTCCAAAGTGGTTGCACAAGTTTGCATTCCCACCAGCAATGGATGAGTGTACCCCTTACCCCACAACCTCTCCAGCAAAGGTTATTATTGGTGTTTTGGATTTTAGCCAATCTGACAGGTGTAAGATGATATCTCAAAGTTGTTTTGATTTGCATTTCCCTGATAGCTAGGGAGGTTGAGCATGACCTTAAGTGTCTTTTGGCCATTCGAACTTCTTCTGTTGAGAATTCTCTGTTCAGTTCAGCGCCCCATTTTTTAATTGGGTTAATTGGCATTTTACCGTCTAGTCTCTTGAGTTCCTTATATATTTTAGAGATCAGACCTTTGTCAGTTGCAGGGTTGGTGAAGATCTTTTCCCAGTCAGTAGGCTGCCTTTTTGTCTTAGTGACAATGTCCTTTGCTTTACAGAAGCTGCTCAACTTCAGGAGGTCCCATTTATTCAATGTTGCCCTTAAAGTCTGTGCAGCTGGGGTTATGCGTAGGAAACGGTTCCCTGTGCCCATTTGTTGTAGAGTACTTCCCACTTTCTCCTCTATCAAGCTCAATGTGTTCAAATTAATATTGAGGTCTTTAATCCATTTGGACTTGAGTTTTGTGCATGGTGATAGATATGGATCTACTTTCATTCTTCTACAGGTTGACATCCAGTTATGCCAGCACCATTTGTTGAAGATGCCCTCTTTCTTCCATTGTGTACTTTTGACTCCTTTATCAAAAATCAGGTGTTCATAGGTTTGTGGTTTAAGATCCGGGTCTTCTATACGATTCCATTGGTCAACCTCTCTGTTTTTATGCCAATACCAAGCCGTTTTCAATACTGTAGCTTTGTAATAGAGTTTGAAGTCAGGGATGGTAATGCCTCCAGAAGAACCTTTATTGTATAAGATTGTTTTGGCTATCCTGGGTTTCTTGTTTTTCCATATAAAGTTGATTATTGTCCTCTCAATCTCTGTGAAGAATTTTAATGGGACCTTGATTGGGATTGCATTGAATCTATAGATTGCTTTTGGTAGAATTGCCATTTTTACTATGTTGATCCTCCCAATCCACGAGCAGGGGAGATCCTTCCATTTTCTGGTATCCTCTTCAATTTCTTTCTTCAAAGACTTAAAGTTCTTGTCAAATAAATCCTTCACTTCCTTGGTTAGAGATACTCCCAGATATCTTATGCTATTTGTGGCTATTGTGAAAGGTGATACTTCTCTGATTTCCCTCTCTGCTTCCTTATCCTTTGTGTATAGGAGGGCGACTGATTTTTTGGAGTTGATCTTGTAACCTGCCACGTTACCGAAGGAGTTTATCAGCTGTAGGAGTTCTTTGGTGGAGTTTTTGGGGTCGCTTATGTATACTATCATATCATCTGCAAATAATGAAAGTTTAACTTCTTCCTTTCCAAATTGAATCCCCTTGATTCCCTTATGTTGTCTTATTGCTATTGCTAGAACTTCAAGCACTATATTGAAGAGATAAGGAGAGAGTGGACAGCCTTGTCGTGTTCCTGAATTTAGTGGGATAGCCTTGAGTTTCTCTCCGTTTAATTTGATGTTAGCTGTCGGCTTGCTGTAAATAGCTTTTATTATATTTAGGAATGACCCTTGTATCCCTAATCTCTCCAAGACCTTTATCATAAAAGGGTGCTGAATTATGTCAAATGCTTTTTCAGCATCTAATGAGATGACCATATGGTTTTTTTCCTTCAGTTTGTTTATATGATGGATTACATTGATAGATTTTCGTATGTTGAACCAGCCCTGCATCTCTGGGATGAAGCCTACTTGATCGTAATGGATAATTTTTCTAATGTGTTCTTGGATTCGGTTTGCCAGTATTTTATTGAGAATTTTTGCGTCAATGTTCATGAGTGAGATTGGCCTGTAATTCTCTTTCTTGGTTGAGTCTTTGTGTGGTTTAGGTATCAGGGTAACTGTAGCTTCATAGAAGGAATTTGGCAGTGACTCTTGTGTTTCTATATTATGAAATACCTTAAGGAGTATAGGTATTAGGTCTTCTTGGAAGTTCTGGTAGAATTCCGCATTGAAACCATCTGGTCCTGGACTCTTTTTGGTAGGGAGGTTTCTGATAACAGTTTCTAATTCTTCGCGACTAACAGGACGATTTAGAGCATATACCTGGCCCTGGTTTAACTTTGGTATATGGTATTTATCTAAAAAACTGTCCATTTCTTTTACATTTTCCAATTTTGTGGCATACAGGCTTTTGTAGGAAGATCTAATGATTTTCTGAATTTCCTCTGTGTCTGTGGTTATGTCCCCCTTTTCATTTCTGATCTTATTAATTTGCGTGTTCTCCCTCTGCCGTTTGATTAGTTTGGCTAAGGGTTTGTCAATCTTGTTGATTTTCTCCAAGAACCAGCTTCTTGTTTCATTGATTCTTTGGATTGTTTTCTGTGTTTCTATTTTGTTGATTTCTGCCCTCAATTTGATTATTTCCAGTCTTCTACTTCTCCTAGGTGAGTCTGCTTCTTTTTTTTCCAGAGCTTTCAGGTGTGCTGTTAAGTCACCAATGAGTGCTTTCTCCGTTTTCTTTAAGTGGGCACTTAGTGCTATGAACTTTCCTCTTAGCACTGCTTTCATTGTGTCCCATAGGTTTGAGTATGTTGTGTCTTTGTTTTCATTAAATTCAAGAAAGACTTTAATTTCTTTCTTTATTTCTTCCTTGACCCAGGTGTGGGTCAGTAGTTGACTGTTCAGTTTCCATGAGTTTGTGGGCTTTCTGGGGGTAGCATTGTTGTTGAATTCTAATTTTAATCCATGGTGATCCGATAAGACACAGGTGGTTACTAATATTTTTTTGTAACTGTGGAAGTTTGCTTTGTTACCAAGTATATGGTCAATTTTCGAAAAGGTTCCATGAGCCGCAGAGAAGGTATATTCTTTCCTATTTGGGTGGAATGTTCTATAGATGTCTGTTAAGTCCATCTGGTTCATTACCTCCATTAAGTCTTTCAATTCTCTGTTAGGTTTCTGTCTGATTGACCTGTCCATTGGTGAGAGAGGAGTGTTGAAGTCTCCAACTATTAGTGTGTGTGGTTTGATGGCTGCCTTGAGTTCTAGAAGTGTTTCTTTTACATAAGTGGGAGCTTTTATATTAGGGGCATAGATATTCAGGATTGAGACTTCATTCTGATGGATTTTTCCTGTTATGAGTATAAAGTGTCCCTTTCCATCTCTTCTGATTGATTTTAGTTTGAAGTCAACTTTGTTGGAAATTAGAATGGCCACACCCGCTTGTTTCTTAGGGCCATTTGCTTGATAAACCTTTTCCCAACCCTTTACTCTGAGTAGATGTCTGTCTTTGTGGTTGAGGTGTGTTTCTTGTAAACAGCAAAATGTTGGATTCTGTTTTCGTATCCAGTCTCTTAGCCTGTGCCTTTTTATAGGTGAATTGAGTCCATTGATATTAAGTGATATTAATGACCAGTGGTTGTTAACTTCAGTCATTTTTAGTAGTAGAATTTGTGTGTTTCCCTTCTTCTAGTTGTGCTGGTGAAGGGTCGCTAGATGCCTGAGTTATTGTGGGCGTTGTTGGACTCCTTGGTTTGTGATTTTCCTTCTATTACTTTCTGCAAGGCTGGATTTGAGGCTGTGTATTGTTTAAATCTGTTTTTGTCCTGGAATATCTTGTTTTCTCCATCAATGGTGAATGCAAGGTTTGCTGGGTATAATAGTCTAGGCTTGCATCCATGTTCCCTTAGTGTCTGTAGCACATCTATCCAAGCTCTTCTGGCTTTCATGGTTTCCATTGAGAAATCAGGTGTAATTCTGATAGGTTTCCCTTTATATGTTACTTGACCTTTTTCCTTTGCAGCTCTTAATATCTGTTCTTTATTCTGTATGTTTTGTGTTTTGATTATTATATGGCGTGGGGATGCTTTCTTTTGATCCAGTCTATTTGGTGTTCTGTAGACTTCTTGTACCTTCATAGGAACATCCTTCTTTAGGTTGGGGAAGTTTTCTTCTATAATTTTGTTGAATATGTTTTCTGGGCCTTTGAGTTGTAATTCTTCTCCTTCTTCTACCCCAATTATTCTTAGGTTTGGTCTTTTCATGGTGTCCCAGATTTCCTGAATGTTTTGTGTTAAGAATTTGTTAGATTTGTTTAGTTCTTTAATCTGTGAGTTTATTTCCTCTATAGTATCTTCAGAGTCCGAGATTCTTTCTTCCATCTCTTGTATTTGGTTGGAAATACTTGTCTCTGAAGTTTCTGTTCGTTTACTCAGAGTTTCCATTTCCAGTCGTCCCTCAGATTGTGTTTTCTTCAATACCTCCATTTCATTTATCAGGTCTTGTACTGTTTCCCTTACCTGTTTGATTGCTTTTTCTTGTTTTTCTTGTTTTTCTTGGGTATCTTTGAGAGATTTATTTATTTCGTCTACCTTTTTGTTTGTCATCTCCATTTCTTTATGGCAGTTTTTTACCTCCTGTTTAAGGTCCTCTATTATTTTCATAAAGTACTGTTTAAGGTCGGTTTCTTCTATATCTTCTGGGGTAGGGTGTTCAATTCTTGTTGTTTCGGGATGTCTAGCTTGTGGTGATGTCATGTTGCCTTTCATGTTGTTGGAGGAGCTCCTGCTTTGGCGCCTGCCCATCTCTTCCTTCAAAGGGAGCCCGGAGGCGTTTGGTGTCCTAGACCAATCTTTGCTGTGACTGAAACTGGTTGGATCTCCCCAGTGCCAGGGGAGGACCTATTCCTTGCGACGCAATCTGAAGAAGCCCGTACTCCCTTGCAGGAATCCTCAGACCTGCCTGGAGGCCCGAGTCTGACCCCTTTGGGTGGATGGCCTTAGAACAGGAGCAGGACACCTGAGAACACTAGGGAAAGCTTGGGAAACACAGGGACGGGAGAAACAGACACAAGCCTGCAGAGGGAAGTGGGGGTAGGGGGTCTGTGCTCTCTTCCAGGGCAGGTTGCCCCAGGGTCCGCATTCACTCACCAGTTCAGATGGAATGTCAGTGCACAGGATCAGGGATTCCAGGCAGCCCAGGGTCGCAGCCCAGACAAAAGGGCCAAGGTGGGGGCAGGGCGGGATGGAATACCACACAGCGAACCTGGCAGCACAATCTGAAGGAGCCCGCACCCCTCCGCAGGAATCCTCAGACCTGCCTGGAGGCCAGAGTCTGACCCCTTTGGGTGGATGGCCTTAAAACTGGAGCAGGACACCCCAAAGAATGATGGATCCTCTGGCAGACTGTCAGGTCCCCTTGCAGGCCAAGCAGCTCTCAGACAAAGACCTACCTTGCCCCGGGCCGTCAAAAGAAGGAGGGGACCTCCCACCGGTCTGGGTGCACTCAATTCCAGGTCCCCAGAGCCCAAACAGGCTGAGCTGTGGGATTTTGTGGCCCCAAAGATGGGAGGATGAGGCAGGGGGGAGGGGGGGAGGATTCTGGGTGCAAGCTGGGAAGGGACAGGAAGAGAGAGGCGGTATCCGGGGAGAATAACCCCTGCAGGAAGAGCAGGAAGTGTGCTGGTGGCAGGGGGAGTTGTGGAGTGTAGGTGGTCCCTCTCCGGGCAGCTGCCGTGGTTCGGGCACTCACTCCTCACTCACCCCAAAGATTGATGGATCCTCTGGCAGACTGTCAGGTCCCCTTGCAGGCCAAGCAGCTCTCAGACAAAGGCCTACCTTGCCCCGGGCAGTCAAATGAAGGAGGGAACCTCCCACCGGCCTGGGTGCACTCAATTCCAGGTCCCCAGGGCCCAAACAGGCTGAGCTGTGGGATTTAGTGGCCCCAAAGACGGGAGGATGAGGCAGGGGGAGGGGGGGATTCTGGGTGCAAGCTGGGAAGGGACAGGGAGAGAGAGGCGGTATCCAGGGAGAACAACCCCTGCAGGAAGAGCAGGAAGTGTGCTGGAGGCAGGGGGAGTTGTGGAGTATAGATGGTCCCTCTCCGGGCAGCTGCCGTGGTTCGGGCACTCACTCCTCACTCACCCCAAAGAATGATGGATCCTCTGGCAGACTGTCAGGTCCCCTTGCAGGCCAAGCAGCTCTCAGACAAAGGCCTACCTTGCCCCGGGGCCGTCAAATGAAGGAGGGGACCTCCCACCGGTCTGGGTGCACTCAATTCCAGGTCCCCAGAGCCCAAACAGGCTGAGCTGTGGGATTTAGTGGCCCCAAAGACGGGAGGATGAGGCAGGGGGAGGGGGGAGGATTCTGGGTGCAAGCTGGGAAGGGACAGGAAGAGAGAGGCGGTATCCGGGGAGAATAACCCGTGCAGGAAGAGCAGGAAGTGTGCTGGAGGCAGGGGGAGTTGTGGAGTATAGATGGTCCCTCTCCGGGCAGCTGCCGTGGTTCGGGCACTCACTCCTCACTCACCCCAAAGAATGATGGATCCTCTGGCAGACTGTCAGGTCCCCTTGCAGGCCAAGCAGCTCTCAGACAAAGGCCTACCTTGCCCCGGGCAGTCAAATGAAGGAGGGGACCTCCCACCGGTCTGGGTGCACTCAATTCCAGGTCCCCAGAGCCCAAACAGGCTGAGCTGTGGGATTTTGTGGCCCCAAAGACGGGAGGATGAGGCAGGGGGAGGGGGGGAGGATTCTGGGTGCAAGCTGGGAAGGGACAGGAAGAGAGAGGCGGTATCCGGGGAGAATAACCCCTGCAGGAAGAGCTCTTTTTCTTTCTTTCGTGAGCCAAAATTCCTTTTCCTACTTACTCTCTTTGTCCAGAAGTTCTGCATATACCTCCTCCCTCACTATTGCCCATACAGCTTTTTATTAGACTTAGGCAGGCAAGGGCAACACATCTTTATACAGTTAAACAAATATTCTGCAACATTTCCTCTTTTATCTAAATTTTAAAAAAAAGGTTTTAATTTTAACATAGTAAGTTATATACAATAAAAACAATTATTAAGTAAGAATTACACTTATAATATCTAGTTCATTTGAATTTGGTGAATTCAAAGAAAATGCTTCACTACCTAACGCATCTTGGTGAGTTCGTAGTTGTATACCTAATTTAATTTCTATCCTAACTTGTATTACCAACCAAAAATTATTTTTTACACCTCAAAATATTTCCTTAGATAAACAATCTAAGCTTTTATGTTTCTTAAACTTACAAACTTTACATCTCTTATGTAAATTTGTTTTTAGAATTTGGTAACAAGGAAAACTATAACTATCTCATCTTCAAATCCCATCAGAGACTCAAGAAAGATATAACACTATGTGAGTAAACAGGAAGTGCAGAGCAAGCAACTTCCAAAACAGCAGGAAAGACAAAGCTATCTGGATATCTAGAAAGTCATCCAAGATTCTTCTGCAACATTAGGACATCCATCTTTGGCCTTCAGGCCTAGAATATCTTACCAACTTTTTTGTGAAGCAGGAATTTTGAAGGACCATCCCACCTAATCTAGGCAAAGTTCAGCAGTTTTTTTTTTCCTTTGTGTCCTGCTTGTCCAATTTGGACAGTATACTCTCAGCAGTTGAGGAGTGTCAGTTTCTGGCCCACATGGCTATGTTTGCCACAGTGAAAGCAAACTCCATATGGAGGTTCTTCAATGCCCATCATCTTTTTATGAAGTAGATTGATGCTTTCATGACATCTCTCACTGTCATGAAAAGCCTTAGATCATTAAGTGTTTTAAATGCTATATTCTATAGACCTCTGAAGCATTTGAAGATCACCTATCTATCTAAAATATGTCTCTTTAATCTTGAAAACATATCTAATATGACTACAAGTTTGTTATAGATGGCTAAATACTAACCCTCATTTCTTAATTATCCTAAACAATTTGTAATAAGAGCTTTCAAGAACTAGAACTTTAAATTGCATTTTTAGATGGGTTTCTTAGGTACAATACCTTAAATAAGAGTAAAAACATATATACCAAATAGCAAAATAACCTTAAATTTGTATATTACACAAAAATCCATACTAATGTAGAATATTTGAGATCAATAGTTGCCTTTTTATCCTACATCCCTATATCCCAACTAAATGATAACAAATATCCATAACGCAGCAAATAACCAAAAATTACCCATCCCACCTCTTGTGAATATGGACATTGTGTACTCTAGACGGCTTCCTATTGTCTGAAGGTAATGGAATTCCCAGTGGACCCTGAGAAAGTTGAGGTAATTGTCAAATCCTAAGAAAACTAGTTACATTTGTTGTCCAGACTCTGTTTAAAGGGAAAGTACAAGGCTTATCCAAAGTCCTGGCAAGAATTGTCTATGATGCTGGACCATCTCAGCTAGCAACCTTGAATCTGTTCTGAATGCAGTTCTACTCTGTGGAAACTGCAACAGAGGCATTCTGAAAGACTAGATTATCTGGGCCCCCATTTTCATTGGTAGCTGGTCCCCTTGGTCTAAAAACATGCAAATTTTAAAAGGTAATATACATATCTGCATTAACACAAGTATGAACTTAGCATTGTACACAAGCCAGACAAAGATGATTTTTTTAAAATTTTTTGTTTGAACAGGTAAAAAAAATGTCTGCCAGCTTTAAGTTTGTGTGGACTGTATAACCAAAATGCTATCCATGCCTTATGAAAGGATGGCGTGTATGAAGTCACAAGGACTCTGTGACCAACAGGATTTATCATGTCTCACCCAACGTGGTCACTAAATCCACTTAAAAACCTTGCCCGCTTGGTATCGGAAAGAAAGTACTCTGAGACCATGCCAATGGCTCACTGCTCCCTGCCTGCACCTGGGCAGATGGCGGAATCAGGCTTAGGCGAGCGGGACAGTGTTTGCGGATTCCTGCCGCCATAGAGAGAGAGGTGTTTTCAGACTGCGCAGTGCTCTGCATGTCAGATTTGGCTGTAACTTGGATGAAAAGAGTTTTTGTGCTGCACGCTCAGTCTCAGAGTTAAAGTGCTGAGTGCGGCTCCTACCTGGCGGCCCCAGAGCTAGTAGAAAATGGTACATCCTCCATTTTGAAATTGGAGAGAGGTGGAGCCAACATCCAGAGCAGCCCGCAGCTCTGCAGCTCAGAGCTGCAACCGATTCAGAGTCACAAGCGGCTCAGCTATGTTGGACTGGGCGTGGCAAGCCTGCAGTACCTGTTTTTGACCTAGGAATGTCACAGCTTAGATTCTTAAGTGTGTAGTGATTTAAAAGCACAAAACAAAAGTGCTCCTGGATAGTAAAAAAATTACAGATTCATAATAGGAAAGATTCAGACATAGAAGGCCTTTAACTGGGTCACAATGTTGGATAAATGTACGTAGGCTTGAGAGCGAAAGAGAAGAAAAAATATAGAAAATAAAGTTAATGCCTTTAAAAAAAAAGGGTAAAGTCTTTAAAGAGACAGAGTACAGATAGTTATAGATTAAAAGAAGTAAAGTGATAGAGTAAAAATAAGCCACGTAAAAATGGAAAATTCACAGAGAGTCTGGATTATGTATTTTGTTGTGTTTTCTTTGATTTTTTTGACTGTAAAGGAGCTAAATACAGAGAGACATTTCATTATATGGGCTGCCAGTCTAGACCAAAATGGACATCTTAATGGTATGACTTCAGGATTTGGATTTAAGAACATGATGCTTTGGAAAAGAGTTTCTTCTTTTGTTTTCACAGAGGACGAGACTCTGTGGATTGCTTCTATCCCAATATGGTATGATAGACCACGCCCTCCTGAAAGGTTGCTGTGAACACCCTCAAAAAATTACTTCGCTCAACTGCCGACTGGGATGAACCTAGCAGACAGGTTATACCATGAAAGTCCTAAATAACAGCGCCCCCATTCAGCAGGAAGCAGTTTGGAGAGAAAAAACTGTGCCCATTTTCCCAAATATTGCTTATAAATGTTCTTTTACATTTAAAGGGGGAGATGATATAGATATGAATTTGCATTGGTATAGATTTTAAGGTCAATTTTGTTATATGTATATGTATTTCTGATCTTGATTAAGCTATTGTGATTGTAGTTCATTTTAAAAACTGTAATGTATAATTAGGAAATATAGGTTGTTAATGGATAATCATTGATAATAGTTAAGCTTGTAGTCATGTTATTAGATTTTCTAGATATGTAGAGATATATTTCAGTTAGATAGACATTCTTCATATCTTTCAAAGACTGCAGAATATGGCATTTAATGTTTTAATAACTTAGGGTTTTTCATGACAATGAGACACGTCTGCTCCTGGCAGCACCAATCTACTTCGAGAGGAAGATGGGCATCGAAGAGGCTACTTATGGAGTTTGTTAGCCATTTGGGCAAGAAACTGCTCTTGCCTGGACTGTTGCATAGACTGGACACAAAGAACCCGCAGAGAGAGGACTGCTGAACTTGCCTAAAGGTGAGATGGTCTTTCGGGGTTCCTGATTCATGAAAGAGTCTTCGAGACATTCTGCAGGACACAGCAGAAAGTGACTGAACTGTCTTTGAAATTTCCTGCTTCATGGAAATGTCTGCTGGACACTATGGGCCTGAAGGCCGAAGATGGATGCCCCAACGGTACAGAGGAACTTTGGGTGACTGTCCAGGCAGCCAGTTGTCTCTGTCATTTCTAGAGTTTGAAAGTTGCATATGACTTGTTTACTTAGGTAATAATATATCCTTCTGGAGTCTTTGATGGAGTTGAAGAATAAATAGATAGTTATAGATTTCCTTAGTTATGATAAAAGATAAAATAGATTTAAATATTGTAACTGTAATACTTGCTTGATAACTGTTATATGTAATTTTGCTATGTTAAAGTTGAAGCCTTTCTTTTTTGTTTAAACAGAAAAAGGGGAAGTGATGGAGGAGTGTCTATGTGTTACTTTCATTATTAATAAAGAAAACTGCCTTGGCCCTTTAAGAACAGAAAATTAGGTAGGTGGAGTAGACAGAACAGAATTGTGGGAACAAGGAAGTAGAGTTGGAGAAACGCTTCAGGCAGTCGCGATAGTGAGTCTCCATGCTGCTCCTCTCCGAGATGGACGCAGGTTAAGATCTCTCCTGGTAAGCCACACCTCGTGGTGCTACCCAGATTACTAAATATGGGTTAAAGGAAGATGTGAGAGTTAACCAATAAGAGACTGAAACTATGGGCCAGGCAGTGTTTTAAAAGAATACAGTTTCCGTGTAATTATTTCGGATAAAGCTAGCCGGTTGCTGGGAACTGGGCGGCGGGAACGCAGCCCGCCGCTTCCAACTACACCCCTTGGTCTAAAAACATGCAAATTTTAAAAGGTAACATACATATCTGCATTAACACAAGTATGAACTTAGCATTGTACACAAGCCAGACAAAGATGATTTTTTTTTAAATTTTTTGTTTGAACAGGTAAAAAAATGTCTGCCAGCTTTAAGTTTGTGTGGACTATATAACCAAAATGCTATCCATGCCTTATGAAAGGATGGCGTGTATGAAGTCACAAGGACTCTGTGACCAACAGGATTTATCATGTCTCACCAACTCTCAGAGCTGTTCCCTTGTCAAGAGATCAGCATACACATTACTTGTCCTATAGTTTTCCTAGGTTTATGTCTGTAGCCAAGATTTTCAGAAGGTCACCCCAATCAAATCTGGTCTCTATTAATTTGGGAGGAATCCACAGCCTTTCGTTTCCTGTTGAAACAAAGGCATAAGCTCTTCCCAAATGCAATATTTTTTTCTGAATTGCATTTTAAAGATATCCCTAAAGTATCTAGGCTGGTTTAATTCAGTAGTTGTTTTTATATTCCCATGTCTCTCAATAGCTATTGTTCATTCATCAGCATGCAAAAATTCAAAGTCAGCAAAGCACCATACAGGATCCAGACTTCCTGTGTATTTCCCATCTTTACTTGGTTTATTCTTTCTATATTACTTTCAAATTTCTTTAAAGACTTTACTTACTCTCTCTTTAATAAGTTTTAAATGGTTTATTGTTTCCTATGACTGTCTATACCCATTTTCTTTTCTTTCTTAAGCACCTAGGCACACTGTAACTGTTTTAAAGTTGTTTTTATTTTGTACCTATTTTAATGTGCACCTGTACCATTCTCTGACTGCATGAGTCAAACCTTAAGTTCCTAAGTGGCAGGAAGACCCCCCACTATGAGGCTCTAGCAGTTGACTCTGTCCCCTCCATGGGTCCATGAGAGCTGATCCTTAAGCCTATGGGCATGGCCTAGAACTGCATTTAACCGGGAACTGCATCTAACCGACCCAGCTCTAGGAAACTGATGCCTGTACTCTGGCAGGTGTTTTGACTTAGCTTGCTGTTCCTACTTAGTGTGGCAGCTGCTCAAGTGATCTGCTGCACAGCGGTGCCTTTTAAAGGAGCTCTATCTTCCCCATCCCCCTTTTTCAGTGTTCTCAAACCCTATGTGGAAATTTGGGCCCCACATTGGGGGCCACTTGTAGTTGAAATTATCTTTGGACCACCAACCAGCTCCCAAATAAAGACACAGAGACACATTATTAATTATGAATGCTTGGTCTTAGTCTAGGCTTGTCCCACTAGCTCTTTTAACTTAATTAAACTTGTTTCTATTAATTTAACTTGTCTCAGAAGTTTTTACCGTTCTTTGTTTCTTAGGTCCTACTTTATTGCTTCCTCCGTGTCTGGCTGACTGGCCCCTGGAATCTCACAGGCATCTCTTTTCCTTTCTTCCTCAAGAATAAATACCTCATCCTATCTTCTCTCCCTGCCCAGAAGCCCTGCATACACCTCCTCCCTTGCTATTGACCATTCAGTTTCTCATTAGACAAATCAGGTGCCTTAGGCAGGCAAGGTAAAGCAGCAACATATGTTTACATAGTTAAACAAATGTTCCACAACAGAAAACCTCTGGCTAAGGCCCTTCTAGTAACTCCTGGAGTACAGGCAGAACCTGTGAGACTCATGCTAGTGACATGCAGAAATCAAGAGTTCACTGTGTTCAGAAATTATCAGACATGAAAGAGAACCAGCAGTATTAATGAGTTGGCATTTCAGTTAGAGCCTTTTATCAAAAGCACCTTTTATCATAGCACTTTATGGTAGTGCCCATAAAGAGCCTGCCTGTAGAAATTCATGGGGTTCTAGCTTCTTCCACAGACAAGAATAACATTAAAATGTAAAGCATGAAGAAAATTGACCAAAACAAAGAGCTATACTGACAATATGCACCAAGTGTTAGGATTGGAGGAGGCCATGTTGGGATCTAGCATTTCTAATCATCACTGTCCTAGTCATTCTTTTCTGGTATATGTGTGTGCCCTGACCCGCAGTTAAGTCAACAGAGACCCTAGAGGGGGAAAAGGACAAGAGACACAAGAGAAGGAGGCAAGAACAGATTCTGATCAAGGGAATAAACAAGGTAAATATAGGGTAATGAAAATGAGAAAGTTCTTCATGTGTATATGGGTAACTAGGCAATTTACTAGCAAACTAACCATGGTCTAATGGTCAGGCAGAAAGTCCCTAACTGCAACAAGCAGAAAAGTCAGGATGTTTAGAACACAGGAATAATGGAGCAATAACTCCTTGCAGAGTTAGTATTTGACAGATCAGAACAGCAGGAGAAGCCAAGTGCAATAGAGTAGAAGCAGTAAGTCTCCTGTGTGTGTGTGTGTGTGTGTGTGTGTGTGTGTGTGTGCGCGCGTGCGCGCACCCATGTGGAACTTTAAGTCTGTAACATGAATTCTGACTGGTTTTAATAATAAAAACCAGAGTCAGATATAAGGGGGTAAAATCTGAAAAAATCAGAGAAGCAGAGCATCCAGCCACTAGTATTTACATCTTCTGAATCCTCAGACTGAATGGCTGATCCTGTCTTTACACTGGCTGGCCTCTATGACTAACTAGTGTGGCCAGTTCTGCACTCAGATTTTCAAGCAAGCTTTATTTGTTAAAACATAAACAAAAGATCACATTAGTCCTTCCAAACAGTATTAGCAATAGGTTCACAACAGTAGCCCAGGTGACCCAAAGCCCCTAACTTTGGTTTGTGTCACTGTGATTATATGTGCTCAAAATTTTCCATGTACCATGGGTCTTCTGGCAACTTTTTGGCTACGGATGTATTCAAATTTTTCATCTGCTTTTTCTGTTGTTGCCTTCTTGTGGAGTGTTAAGGGTTCTTTATGTTTTCTGTATAAATAATCATAGATATTGTTTGCAAATAGTCTCTCCCATATTGTTCAGGGATTTAAAAATTTTAATACACTGTAACATCTTTTTCTTGCATGGATTGTTCTTTTGTAGTTGAATCTACAACCTCCTTGGAAGCCAAGGTCACCTAGATTCTCCTTCATGTCATCATTTTAGAAGTTCTGAAGTCTGTTTTAATTTCAGACCTGTGAATGTTAAAAGTTAAAATTTATTTTTGTGAACATTTGCATGTCAGCGCATCTATATTCATTTTTTAGGTAATGTTGTCTCTTCCAGAGCTGGAGTCTGATAAATGTCTTCTTTCTCTATCAGTAGCTACTGTTCCATTGACAATGACCAACCCTCTTTGTAGGCAGAGCTTTTTTGTCTGGTTACTGGCTCCCCAGTAGCCACATAGAGAGTTATAATTATGAATGCTCAGCTGATAGCTTAGGCTAGTTTTCAGATAGCTATTATAACTTAAACTAATCCATTTCTATTCATCTTTGTGCTTCTCTGAGGTTCACTTACCTCCTCTGTGTATTTCTTATGCTTCTTTTTCAACATCTGGCTGGAGACTCCTGAGGCCCTGCCTTTATTTTTCCTAGTGTTCTCTCCACCCTGAAAAATCCTGCCTATCTATCAAACAGACAACTCTTTTAACTAATAAGAGTAATACATATTTACAGCATACAAAATATTATTACACAGTATATCTCCCTTTTACCCAATTAAAAATGAAGGTTTGAACTCTAACATAGTAAAATTATATGCAACAATAATAGTTACAAGTAAGAATTGTAGTTGCAATATATAGTCTATTTGTATTTGACAAATTTAGAGAAAATATTCTATTTTTTATTTCTTTGAGTCTAAAGTTTTATACATAATTTAACTTTTGTCATAAGTAGATTAAGTCTAATTATATAGTCTTTAACTCCAACAAAGAAAACACAAGGGTGTAATGATACTTAACCACAGAGACATCTGGCTGCCTGGACAATTACTCAAAGTTATTCTGTAACATTGGAGCATCCAACTGTGGCCTACAGTCATAGGATATCTGACAGACTTTTTTGAGAAGCTGGAAAATTTGAAGGACTGTACTGCCTTGTTTTGGTAAAGTTTGGCAGTCACTTTTATGCATTCTGTTGATCCAGTTCAGACAATATACTGCTAGCATTTGAGACAAGGGCACTTTCTTTATCTAAATGGCTAGCTTTTGCCATAAAGAAAGCAAACTCCATTTCTTTAATGCCCATCATCTTCTTTTGAAGTAAACTGGTGCTGTCAAGAGTAGATGTGTCTTACTGTCATCAAAGGCCTTAAGTTATTAAACATAGGGGCTGGAGAGATGGCTCAGAGGTTAAGAGCATTGCCTGCTCTTCCAAAGGTCCTGAGTTCAATTCCCGGCAACCACATGGTGGCTCACAGCCACCTGTAAAGAGGTCTGGTGCCCTCTTCTGGCCTGCAGACATACACACAGACAGAACATTGTATACATAATAAATAAATAAATATATAAAAAAGTTATTAAACATACTAAATACAATATTCTGTGGGTTTTAAGTGTTTGAAGACTATTTATGTATCTAAATGTATCTATTTAACATTTAAAACATACCTAATATGACTTCAAGTTTGATTATTATAAATGACTAACTACTAGCATGTATTCTTTTAATATAATACTACTATCACAGTTTAAAACCAAATTTGAAGCAAGGATTAATTAAATACTGGCCAGATGGATGGACTCTGGCCAGATCCATACCCAGATTCTTGGGAAATGGCCCAGAATCGGTTTATAACTGTTTAAAAAGGTAAACTCATAATTTGTTGCATTTCCCATTGGATTTAATCAGGGGTAAGCACACATCCTGATGTATTTCCTGCCTGTGAACCTCCTGCCTGAAGAAGCAGAACAAACTCCCCTTTCAAAAATAACTTCATTTTAGACAGGACCTAACTAGGGGAGTTGAAAGCAACCCAGGAAAATCATAAACATTCCCAAGGAACTGTTCCTTCCCTGATCAAAATGGCCCACCAGGGTATCCAAACAACATCTGCTTGCTTGCTTCAAACATTCTTGTAGGTGTCTAGTTAACTGTTGCTTTGAAATTCTTGTCTGCGGAGTCACTGTTTTAAAATTCCCCTATACCCCAACCAAGGAATTCAAAAGTTGTATACCTTACCCAATTTCAAAACGCCTAGGCTTGTGCCACCCTGCTTGCAGTTTTTTTTCCCTTTAAAAATCCATTCCCAGGGCTGGAGAGATGGCTCAGTGGTTAAGAGCATTGACTGCTCTTCCAGAGGTCCTAAGTTCAATTCCCAGCAATCATATGGTGGCTCACAACTACCAGTAATAAGATCTGGTGCCAACTTCTGTCTGCAGGGACACATGCAGGCAGACCATTGTATACATAACAAAATAAAAAAAAAACATTATCCTGAGAGCTCAGAACCATTCTCCCCACCTGCTGTGTTGGAGTGTCAGATTGTGGTCTGAGTTAGCTGACTTGTAATCAATAAGCCCCAGTGTGCTTGTATTGGATGCGGTTCTGTTGGGGGTCTTTGGGTATACTGCATGATGTGGGCATAACATTGCCCGTATGTGATCAAGCACATTGGTGCAGATGGGTCAAGCAAACTTGTTTAGGAGAATAAAAAACATATGGCTTGTTTTCTCTCATAAACAATAGCCTCTGAAAAAAATAAAAAAATAAAAAAAAATTAAAAAGAACAATAGCCTCTGGTATTTCAGAACTATCTGTCCATGGGCAAGAGAATTGCAACTCAGAGGCATTTTTGTTTCATGAACATCTTAGGCAAGGTAATTAAATCTTAAAATGTAAGTCTGGCTCTCACACCTATTGGGAACTCACAGGAATAACCAGGAGTCTCATAGGACAGGAGAGACATCACTCACAATAAAATAGATTTCAGTTGATTACAACTTGGGACCAGTCTTAAAGAATGGGTGTGTGCCACAGGGAGTCAGGGTCTATGTGTATGTGCCATGTTTTGTATTTCCATTTATTCAATGATGGAAAACCATTCTGAGCCCAGGACTTGGACAAGTGCTGCACATGGTTATGCAAGCATTTTTATTTCTTCCAGCAATCCTTGGTGGGATATGAAAGGACACAGATCTGCAGGTGGAGTTTACAGGAGAAGCTGCAGCCATATCACTCCATGCATTTTCCCACCTAAAGGATGTTTTCTGTGTAGTCCAATGAGGAAACTGTCTTCTTAGGTTATTGTTGTTGGTTGTTTTACTCTTTTGACTATTGTGGGGTGATGTGGGATTCCCCTCTGTATGCTGTGAATACCATTGGTTAATAAAGAAACTGTCTTTGGCCTGCGCAGGGAATAGAGATAGGCAGGGAAAACTAAACTGAATGCTGGCAGAAAGAAAGGTGGAGTCAGCAAGAAGCCATGGAGCCACTGCTGGAGACAGATGCGCTGAAACTTGGCTGGTAGTCTTCGACCTCATGGTGATGCACAGATTAAGGGAGATGAGTTAAATTAAGATGTAAGAATTAGCCAATAAGAAGCTAGAGCTAATAGGTCAAGCAGTGTTTCAAATAATATAGTTTCTGTGTAAATTATTACAGGGCTGAGCTGCTGAGAACACACTAACAGTTCCTTGCAACAGTGGGGTCCATCACCCAGCTTCCAAGTAAATCACACATGGAGAAATCTATTATTACTTATAAATCTCCAGCCTTAGAATGGCTTGTTTCTAGCCAACTTTTCTTAAATTATCTTTACAGTGTATAAGAGCATTATCCCACAGCATTTCCCCTTTTTTTCTTTTCAAAACAAGAACTCGGACTCTAATCTCCTTTGTTTAGCTTTTTTCCTGACTATTATCCATAACAACTTGTAACTAACACTCTAAGCAAAGACAAACATCCATAATCCATTTTTTGGGAATGTGGGCATGATTTTCTAGGCTACTTCCTGCTGATTAGGGGCACTGATAATCTTATGGGGACCCAAAGAAAAATTAGGATTATGGTCAAGTCCCGACTAGAGTATTCTGGGAGGCTGGATCATCTCAGCCATCAGTCTTGAGGCTGTTCTGGATGTTGAACTCAGGGGAAACAACAACAGTGGTGCTCTAAAATGTTGGATCATCTGAACCTCCCACTGGAGATTTTTCAGAGGGTCTTCCTTGATCAAACCCTATTTTTCTTAACCCAGAATAAAACCACAACCTCTCATTTCCTGTGGAAAAAAAAAGCAAAACCTCTTCCCCAAAGTAACATATCTTTTGATTTAAATTTTGAAGTCAAGGCATTTTTATTTTATTTATTTATTTATTTATTCATTCATTCATTCATTCATTCATTCATTACTTTTTGGTTTTTCGAGACAGGGTTTTGCTGTAGTTTCTAGAGCCTGTCCTGGAACTAGCTCTTGTAGACCAGGCTGGCCTCGAACTCAGAGATCCGCCTGCCTCTGCCTCCTGAGTGCTGGGATTAAAGGCGTGCGCCACCACCGCCTGGCTTGTCAAGGCATTTTTAAAATATGTAGCTTAGATTAATCCAGCAACATTTATAATCAAATGTCTTTCAGCAGCTGTTGCTCCTTCCTCAGTCATCAAACAATTCAAAGAAAACACAATAACATACAGTATCCAGATTTTCTGTGTGAATCCCTAGTACTGAGATTAAATGTGTAAACCATCTTCACTTGGATTTGTTTCTGCAGTGATCTTGTGTAGCCCAGGGTGGCCTTAAACTCACAGAGACCCATCTGTCTCCCAAATTCTGGGATTAAAAGTGTGTGATTGCTTGGCCTCTAGAGGCTTAGTTTGACCTTCTGATCTTCAGGCAAGCTTTATTTATTAAAGAAAAAAAAACAAGTGAAATATCACTACATACCTATCCTTTCTTCTGCCTTGCTATTGGCTGTTCAAATTTTTATTAGACCAGACAGGCAAAGAATCACAGCTTCACAGAGCTAAACAAATGCAACATAAAGAATGCAACACATCTTTGCATCATTAAAACAAATGTTCCACAGCATAAACAAATATAACAAATCTTATAATAATATTCAACAACAGGGTACTTTTAATTTTGAGACCTGTATAATTAGTTCATTTGTGTCATGTGAAATACTAGTTTCAGCTTTCTGTTTGTTTTTCTTTCTTCCTCTCTTCCTTCCTTTCTTCCTTTCTTTTTTCTTTTCTGTTTTTTTTTTTTTTCGAGACAGTGTTTCTCTGTCCTGGAACTAGCTCTTGTAGACTAGGCTGGCCTCGAACTCACAAAGATCTGCCTGCCTCTGCCTCCTGAGTGTTGGGATTAAAGGCATATGCCACCATGCCCGGCTTCTGTTTGTTTTTCAATAAAGCAACTTAACTAGCTAGAGCAAAAAGTACTTATTATTACTTATTTAAAATGTTATGTGTTCATATACTTATCAGGGAAGGTATGTTTTAATTGCACATTAATTAAATACATTACTTTCCTTTTATCTTTAGAGATAAAATAGATCGGTTGTTGGTATAAGTATATTAAAAATCTTGAGAAATTTTAAAGAATATTAAATTCTTGAAATGTGAGTGGAATTCATATGATACTTGATGTTATGGTAGACTCTCAGTCACAAGGCATGTGCCAGTGTTTATTCAGAAAAAATTTTTAAGTTTACTATCAAAATTACAAGTGAATGGCATTAGCTCTTAAACAAACTAAAAGATGTATCATAAATGTAAAATCAATTAATCTGTTTTTGAGTTCACACTTATCCACATTTACTTGGTTGATACAGTATAATGTGGGGCAGTGAGATGGCTCAGAGGTTAATAGCACTGGCTGCTCTTCCAATAGTCATGAGTTCAATTCCCAGCAGCCACATAGTGGCTCACAACCATCTATAATGAGATCTAGTGTCCTTTTCTGGCTCACAGGTATACATGCAGGTAGAACACTGTATACATAAATAGATACAGTATAATGCATCTCTCTTTCTCTCTCTCTCTCTCTCTCTCTCTCTCTCTCTCTCTCTCACACACACACACACACACACACACACACACACACACAAACACACACACACCGCTGAATGATGTGTCTGAGTTCATTGAGACTCAATGCTGGGGAAGGCTAGAATTCTACACTAGTACATAATGCTTCCACTTTAAGTCACCACCAACAATTGTAGAAGTTTTACAAGGCACTTGACACAAGTAGTAGTTGGCAGTATTTTCTGTAAAACCTGGTAATCTTTAATGCACATAAAAGCTTAGGCACTAAAAGGACCCAGCAATGGGTACACACACCAGCCATGACTGGGAAACCATGGGGCAGATGATGCAAGTGATAGTAAAAATCTCTTCCAGTGTTTCTCGGGCATTTACTATGTGGTTCTTTGCTTCAAAGCTAAGAAAAACCAACAGACTGTTATTGGTATTTTAAAAAGCCCCAGTCATCTTCCACATCCTCGGGTTCCTTCCTGAACACAGGCCAAGAGCAGTTGACATGCTTATTCTTACTGGGCTGAGACAAATTCTCAACTTAATTTCCATCTCTGTAATAGTTAGTGGTCGACAAATTTTTACTATGTTTACTGGACATTTGAACCCCATCTCTTGAAAACTGTATTCTCATATCCGTGGCCCATCACTTGACTTCTAGTTTCTAGTTATTCATTTTATGAGTCTCTGTATATTCTAGACATTAATCCTGTCATCTTCAGCGAGCAAGGCTCTGTAGTGTCCTGTTCCACAGCGCTCCAAATGCGCCCTCCTACGTTGTCCAGCCTGTAATGACGTCTTCCACCCCCCCCCCCCGCCACCTCCCCCCACCCCGCCGCCCTAGTTTCTTCCTTCAAACTCTGCAGGAGGCCGCATAGCAGCTACTTCTAAAACAAGAGACCCCGGAACCCAATACAAACTACTAACTTGAGCGCCTAGGCAGAAGTACCGCCCCTCTGACAAGGGTGGCGCGTGCGCAGTGGACAGAGTTGCGGGCCTGGCTGGGCGGAGCCTCGAGTGCTGTCGCACCGATGGCGCAGTCCTATTGCGTCATCGGGAGTCGCGGGTCAGTGCGTCATCATACTGCGTCCCTGACTGGCCTTGGTTCCTGTGCGTCGCTGTTGGAGCCGCCCCGTTTCGTTTCGTCCCAGACTCTTCTCGTGGCTTTGCCCACTGGTGTGCCACCAAAGTCTGCCTAGGATCTGGAGAAGGGAACGGCCTAAAAATGAGTATGTGTGGAAAGTAACTTCCAAGCACCTCACATCATGGTAATAAGTATCAAACGGAAAGGGAAAGCTCGCAGGTATGTTTCTGCCATGGCAGAAGCAGCGCTCCACAGGCTTCAGAAACAGACTCCCCTCGTTCGTCTTCCTTCAGGTTCAGAGGGCTTGGTTTCAGGCCTCCTTCGGTGTCCGTATCAGTAGCACGTGGTGAGACTCACGTACGCACTGGCAAGTCTAGTCCTTGCTGCTTGTCACTAATCCCGAGGCTATCCGCAGATTCCTCGTCAGCTATTTGGTTTTCTCACAGTACACAGGGCACCGTTACTAACGGCGCTGTGAGACTTCTCGGATGACTGTGGGGGTGTACTAAAATGGAAAACTATAGCAGTCACTGTGTGAGTGCAGGGAAGAGCTCCCCATCTCCGCAACTGTGCCCCGAAGCCGCTGTTTCTCCTGTCAGGAGGAGGGGAGGAGCTGTCCTGTCTGGGTGGGGGGCGGGGGCCGAGGTCCATGGGATACCAGACCAGCCTGAGTTCACCCTGGCTGGGCAGTCCACACCACACGTCTTTTGTATCCCATGAAGTGTACTTTGTCTCCTCTATCACATGATCCTGTTCATCCCAGGAAGCAGCCATAAGGGTCGGGAACATGAAGCCTCTGTTTCAGTGAGATTCTCATCAGTGCTTGGCCACATGCATGGCCTGGAGAGTGATGTGGCTTCCAGTCTGTTCCTAGTTGTGGTCAGCTGTAAGGAGTCACATGTGCCCTGAGTCCCTGTGGCCTGATGGGCTCTAGCCATCCTTTCATTTTCGGGCATAGTGGTGTGGCTTTGGGCCCGTGACTGTTGAGCAAGGACAGCTCACAATCTGTCAGACTCAGGAGCCCTTTCTCTCCTTGATCCCTCTCATTACACAGGCAGCACCTGGGTACCTCACGGCCTCTGGATGTCCATCCACAGTCCCTCTTTGCAAAGTCCCCACAGTCACACCTGGGGTCCTGCTTCAGGTTTCTGCCCAAGGCCTCTAGCTCCCGTGTGACTGGGCCTGTGATGAAGTAGAACATCGTGGTGTCCGGTACGGTATGCAGAGTGCCTCATCTTAAGGTGGCCAGGAAGCAGAGAGCAGGAAGGACAAAGGACCAGGATCAAAGCACAGCCATAGGAGTCACACCCGATTGACTTAATTCCAGCAAGTAGACCTACCTTTAACCGTCCTGCCACTTAACAACCATTCGACATACCACCCTTAACAGAGGTATAGCTAGGGCTCACAGGCATCCCAGGAGCTATGCATGTAACCCGACACATCTGTACATGTCAACATGGGAATACCCCTGGAAAACAGATCATGCCAGACACAGGTGTGTGAGTTTCTAAAGTTCCTGGTATCTGTCAATCCTCACAGCCCAGGGCAGTGATGTGGGTCATCAGAAGGTACTGGGAGCAGGCAACCAGAAAGGTCACAAGTTCAAGTACAGTCTGGGCTAGAGTGAGACACTGATTCAAAAAAGCAACCCGCAAGGACTGGGGACACAGCCCAACAGTAGAGTTATGCCTCCCATAGGCCAGGCCCTAGCATCAATTGCCAGTCACACATACCACCCTGCCCCCTCCCCCAACACAAGTGTAGGGGAGTGTGAGTGTAACAGAGATACATAGACTGCTTTGGGAGAGGAGCAGAAGCTAGACAAAGACTCTCTAAGGAGTCAAACACAAGCTATGGCGGCTCACATAGCCACTGAGAGGCAATGCAGGCACTCACTAGGGCCACTCGTACCATTCCCCTGTGGGCTTCAGTTCTGTGCCTCAGCCTGAGTGGGCTCCCCTCCATTTTCTGGGGGAGATGTGTGTTCATAAGTTCAATTGCAGTCTGTGATCATCATGAATTCAGCCCATGCTCAGCACTAGGCCCTGGAAGGTAAACATGAACCCTGGAGATCCAGCTCATCAGAGAACACCACCTGCATGAAGCCCTTCGCATCCCCCAGTCCCCTCCAGCCTCACCTGGCAGTGTTGTAATGCATCCATGACCTCTACACCTTGTGTGATAACACCCTGGACCAAAGCAGAAAGAGGCTCAGAAAATGGGACAGAAAGGGGACTGAAGAAAGAAGAGGATCACCTGAGTGTTAAGTCACCAGTGTGAGATGTTATTCTCCATCGGGCACCCTCTGTCCAGAACCTACATTCCTCTGGACTTTTCCCAAGAGCCTGAGAGCAAATAACACCACAGGCTCACTGAGGCCATGCTTGATTGTTATTGCAACTTTCCTTTTTCGGAACCTTAGTAGATAATACTAGAGCTGTTAGTGCGACCATCACATCAAGGACAGGAATCGTCTGTGACCCCTGAGCAATAACAGGTGTGCAGGGTGGGAAGAGAGGCCCCCACTTAGGTTTGGAGGAAGCGGGCTGTAGTGTGAAGCGGCGGGCTGTGTCCCGCCACCCGGCTAGCTTTACCCAAAATAATTACACGGAAACTGTATTCTTTTAAAACACTGCCTGGTGTAGTGTGAAGCGGCGGGGCTGCGTCCCGCCACCCGCCGCCGGCTAGCTTTACACCCGAAATAATTACACGGAAACTGTATTCTTTTAAAACACTGCCTGGCCCATAGTTTCAGCCTCTTATTAGTTAATTCTCACATCTTCCTTTAACCCATATTTAGTAATCTGGGTAGCACCACGAGTTGTGGCTTACCAGGAGAGATCTTAACCTGCGTCCATCTCGGAGAGGAGCAGCATGGAGACTCCTATGGAGACTGCCTGAAGCGTCTCCCCAACTCTACTTCCTTGTTCCCACAATTCTGTTCTGTCTACTCCACCTAATTTTCTGTCTCTTAAAGGGCCAAGGCAGTTTTCTTTATTAATTAACCAATGAAAGAAACATAGACAGATAACTCTCCTCCATCAGCGGGCTGTGGGATACAAAGACAGAGATGGAGGCAGAGCGAGTGCCCCGAGGAGGCTCCAGGACTGGAGGAGGCTGGGAGAGTCCACACCAGAATGAGCCCTGCATCTCCTCTTCCTGCCACATGCTGCTGCTCTGCCTCCAGAGCAGATTCCCGGGCACAGCTGGACTTCCACCAGGAAAACCTTCTTCTCTGTACCAGCCAACCAAACTCCTCCAGGCTCTGACCTTGCAGGGTCTTCAGTCAATGCCTGCTTGTCCAAAACCCTCTCCTACTGCCTCAGCTGACTTACGTCCTCGGGGCCGCCTGTTGGCATGGATGTGCCCTGAATTTTGGAGATATCTTCAGAGGCTAAGTCTAAGATCTAGCAGGGTCTTAGGCTCTTGTCTCTGATTCTCCCCATAAATAGAGCTGGCAGCTGTCTCCCACAGCCATGCTGAGCTAGAATAGCCACCATAAGTGGGGCATCGGTCCCAAACACCTGTCACCTGGTCACTCTGAGATGCTGCAGCTGTTGAGAGCCATGGAAGCTCAGCTTCCAGTGTGGTCAGGTTGGTGGATGTATCAAAATGGATCCAAATAGATCAAAAACAGAGAAGGGGCAGCATTGGGAGAAGGAACAACACTTCAATGCACAGATGAGGCTTTCCCAAGCTTTGTGTTACATTGGTTTCCAGGACACATACATGCATGTATGCATGTGCACACACACCTCACTCTGTCTTTGTGGACAGGACGGCAGGGGCTGTCATGCAGAGGTATCCTGCAGGGCTGTAGCTGGGAGCTTACATTCTCATTCTTGTGAACTCAGCCTTGATACACATGGGCTAGCCTGGCCTGTAATTATCTGGGGGTGACAGTCATCTCATGCTTTACTGAAGACCACCTCCCCAGCATGAAACCTGAAGGACAGACAAGCAGGGCAAGGCATGGCAGGGCACAGCAGGGAAAGGCGGTCTGATCTACCAGGAGAGGCCCAGCCTTCTTGGCCCCAGGAAACTCTGGGCATTCTAGCTCAGTGTCTCACACTCAGTGCTGGGAAAGGCCAGGGTGGGGTCATATTTCTCTGTGACTAGCCGGACTTAGCTTCACTGACCTGCCTCAGTGCCCACACTTGCCCCAAGACCTCAGAGTTGTGCACATGAGCACATAGTAGCCTATACTTCCAGCCTGGCTCACTGCTCTGGTGGTCTCAGTCCATGCCAGGCTGAACTCACCCTACAGCTCATCATCCTCAAGGCTGGGGGGGGGGGGCTGTCCCTCACCACTTAAAAGCAGACAAACATGAGAGAATCCCCTAGTGACTTTGAGACCCACAGAACTTACTCCTCACCATGTGATAGCTGCCAAGCGGACTCCTTGGATCCTGACCTTTGTCTGTCTTGACCACCACTTCTCTCGGCCTGGATCTGGTTTCTATCCTCTGTTAACATGTACTCCAAAGTCTACATGACCTTGAGATGGCAAACACGTTAAATCACACACCCCATGCAGGTGCACAATTGTCAGTTGAAAAGCACAGCACAGATGAGGTCAATGCTTAGACACTTGACAATGCCTCACCTCCCGGCTTTGGGTGTCTTTCCCTTCTCCTCCCCTTTGATTGGAGCCTCTTTGTTCCTGGAGACCTGACCTATCATCACACTGTCAGGCTGGACACCGGACATGGACACTGGTTGGATGATAGAGCTGCAGAGGGTGAGCTGCACCCTTGATGGTCAGAGTCCCCAGTTCTTCCCTGAGAAGCGAGCTGTTTTCTGGAGATGTGTCCTGAGAGCCCACAGGGCTTTCTGGCTCAGCACCGCAGGTACTCATGGAGCGGATGCAGAGGGCAGCAGCAGCAGCATGCTGGCAGGTTGCCCTGAAATAAGAGATGGCCCTCTCCAGCAGGGAGCTCTGGGGAGCAGCAGACATGATGGCCCTCTTGCCTCTCTCCACTCTTAACTGTCCACCATTGGAAAACTGACATTTACAGGGAAGGTGTGAAGGGCAGGCTTGTTGGCTCTCGGGTTCAGGAGGAGCAGAGAGGTGGGAAGATCTGCAGGGATCATGCAGGTGTAGCACCTGGCTGCACGGGTTTCACTTGGTTCTCTTGGCTGTCCTCTCAAGGGCTCTGGTGTTGTAATATCAGATATGTAGTCATTGTTTCATTGAAGGTTTATGCTTTTAAAGATTCCAGGACCTCATAAGGGTCATACCCCAAATCTGCCATGATTATGATAATGGAGTCTGGGAGACTGGGGAACTCTTGCAAGGAAAACTCAAGAGAAGGTACCTCACTTTGAGTAAGCCATGGGTGCTGCATGATGCAGTCTATAGTGGCCCTCTTGCTGGGGTCCAGGGTAACTGACCAATTACGTTTAACACATTTGCAGAAAGATGGGGTGAAGTATTTCTCACACAGGATCTTCTGCTTTATCCCGGGATTGGTAGGTGCTTGAAAAGGGAGGCACCCTGTGGTCATAAAGTAGGACTCCCAGGTTCCACATCTCAGCTGCGGGCCCATCATATCTTTTCCCTACAGGCGCTCTGGGGCACAGAATGGGAGGCTGAAGAACAACTGCAGCTTCTGCCCAGGGCTGACCTGAATGCCCAACCCAGTCACTGAGTTTGATGCTGCCCTTGCCATCCACATGCATCACATGCACCACACTTTTTGAATGACAGTGATGCACAGTGCTCCTAATATGCTGGGAAATTTGTCGTCCCTCCTCCCCCGGCAGATGTCCATCCTCCTGGACCCTGTCCCGCTTCTGTGTGCCCTGTTACAAGGTAGGTGTTGACAGTGGTGTTGATTATCTGATAAAGCTGAATGACATTGGATGGCTGAGGGATTTCATGTCAATTTCTGATGTGACAATGGAGGAGCTCCTCAGCAGGACTTTCAGCACCACCAGGGTCTGGGTGAGGAGGTGGCAGGCGGGCTTCACCTCACCAAAGCTGCCTTGGCAGATGGTGTTCAAGATCTTGTAACCATTTCTGAGGGGTGCCTCATCAGAGGCCATGACCTTGAGAGCCAACACCACCATTATCACACCAACTAACAATGCTAGGTTAAAAATTAAAATCAGTTCTCAGAGGGAAACATGATTCTAATTCCCACATTAGAAAGGCAGAGTGGGCAGTGATCTTGCAACTGCCCAGCCTGCTGCACCTGCTGCGTGTCCAGGAAACAGGTTGTCCTAAAATAAACACATCTCAAGTAGACAACTTAATGATGCTCCTCGAGACCACAGAAAACCGAAACAAACCAAACACCAAAACAGTAGACTGAAAAAAAAGAAAACAGCAGAGTAGAAATGAAGTAAATGGGATGTAAAAGGATAGGAAAGTTTGTAGAGAGTTAGCTGAGAGCAGAGCTGAGCTGAAAGCCTGAACCCAGCTCAGAGAACATGAATACAATACAAGAAAGGCTACCACCGATGGTTTGCAAGTCAGACAAGGAGCTGGAGGTTGAAACACACAGACACAGAGAGGGTGTGTGTGTGTGTGTCATCCTTGAAACAAAAATGCTAATTTTATTGTGTTCCAGGACAGCTTATATAGGACTTTCCTTGACTAATGGCCACACCCTAGCTCTCAGGATTTTCAGCTGCAAGTCCAGCAAAAACCCCTCCCCTGCCATCAGGAACTCATGAGGGTCTCGTACTCAGAGCAGCTAGGGAAACAAGTTGTTCACTCCGGCAGGCAAGGGTCACAGAAAATTCAGGGTCTGAGGGTATGCAGTCCCCACAACACTACAGTATTACAGCCTATACCACTGACATCCACAGCATAAGTGAGAATATTTTTGAAAACCTACATTCCAACATACTGGGAAAATGTGGAAGAAAAGGTCTCTAGACACACATGGCCCACCAACATCAAACCAAGAAGAGGAAAACACATATCAAGTACAAGCAACAAGATCAAAACAGTGATTAAATAATCTCCCAAAAAGAAAACTGCAGGCCCAGATGGATTCACTGAGGATCTGTAGACCTTTAACCAAAGGACCACATCAACATCCAACCATTCCTTAAAGCAGAAATGGAAGAAGCTCACCCTACACAGCTGGGATGATCCTGACGTCAGAGCTGGTTACAGACACAAGCAAGGAGAAACTATAAGCCAATTTCTAGGACAAATGTAGATGTGAAAATCCTCTATAAGAATCCTTAATACTCTACACCAAATTAATACTCTACACATTAATTACAAATTAACTCTACAAATTAATACTCTACACATTAAGGTGGCCCATACTTCATGACCAAGATGAGTTCACCAAGTAACACAAGGGTAAAGATGTTGCAACATACACAAATTGTTCACACACACACAGAGAGAGAGAGAGAGAGAGAGAGAGAGAGAGAGAGAGGAGAGGAAAGGGAGACAATGCAAACAAGGACAAGAATGACACTTTTTTTTTTTTTGGTTTTTTCAAGACAGGGTTTCTCTGCAGCTTTAGAGCCTGTCCTGGAGCTAGCTCTTGTAGATCAGGCTGGCCTTGAACTCACAGAGATCCGCCTGCCTCTGCCTCCCGAGTGCTGGGATTAAAGGCGTGCACCACCACGGCCTGGCTGACACACTTATTCTTAAATATGAATGACTGTTATTTTCAGGAAAATGACTGGAATTAGAAATCATGTGTTATGTAAAATCTTGATCTAAAACCTATACAGGCCTGGTCAGGTGACTCAGGCAGTAAATGTGCCTGCCACCAAGCCTGACCTAAGTCCCATCCCTGGAACCCACAGTGGAAGGATAGAACTGACTTCTAAAAGTTGTCCTCCTCAGCCTGGTGATGGTGGTGCACGTCTTTAATCCCAGCACTCAGGAGTCAGAGACAGGCAGATCTCTTTGAGTTCGAGGCCAGTCTGGTCTACAAGAGCTAGTTCCAGGACAGGCTACAAAGCTACAAAGCAACCCTGTCTCAAACAAACAAACAAAAAAACATAAAATCTCCACAAGTGTGCGGTAGTATATGCACAGACACACCACACACACACACCTCCAATAAGTACCTGTATACTGAGCCTTAAACCCCTAACCAACAAGCCAAGAAATAAGCTATGTCAGTGCCCAGCAGATGACCAGTGTCAAATTCAACAAATCACCAACTTCCAAGTCCACAACGCAACAGCTGTGCAAACTGCACAACCCATGCTTCTTATGGACAGAGACCTTGCATTGCTCAAAATGGCTGCATGTAATGTCAGAGTAAGGTGCTACTGATGTACAGACTTGCCTGCCATTACTCATTGGTGGGTTCAAGAAACCTAAATTCCCATATAGTGTGACACATGGCATCTGTTAGAGCAACTAGGCAGGAGTGGTGCACACACCTAAAAGCGGAAAAGAATGATGGGTACTACATAGTACTGGAGACTCTCAACAAATAATTACTATTTATATCTGTAATTATGTGTCTGTGTATGTTCACATACCTGTGGAGGTCTGAAGAGGGCGTTTGATTCTCTAGAACTGATTCCCTAGCAAGTGATTGTTTTTGTTCTTTTTTCTCTGTGTAGCTGTAGCTGTCATGGAACTCATTTTGTAACCAAACTGGCCTCCAACTCAGAGATCCGCCTGCTTTTCCCTCTGGGGTGCTGGGATTAAAGGTGTGCACCACCACCACCTGGCTGACAAGTGTAAGCCATCTGGCATTGGTGCTAGGAATGGATTCTGTAACAAAGTAGGCAAACAAACCTTGAGCAAGCCAGTAAGGAGCACTCCTCATGGTCTCTGTATCAGCTCCTGCCTGAATTCCTGTCTTGGAGTCCTTTGATGATGAACTGTGATGTTGAAGCCTAAGCACAATAACCCTTTCCTCTCCAAGTTCTTTTGGTCATGGTGTTTCATCACAGCACAGCAATCCTAAGACAGGTGTTTCACTTGCATGTATGTCTATATACCACATGAATGCAGTACTCACAGGTCAGGTGTTGGATCCCTGGGACTGGAGCTACGGAGGGTTGTGAGCCACCATGTAGGCTGAGAACTGAACCTCTGTCATCTAGAAGAGCACCAAGTGCTCTTAACCACTGAATCATCTCTCCAGCCCCCACTTCTCAAAGTTCTGTGCTTTTAAGCTTTACAATGGTGGCACGGCGGCATCCTGGTACTCAGGGTGGAATATGGGCTGGACCACACTTCTCACAAAAAGCTATGGCAGTGGGGGAAGCAATGCCACTGACTGGGGGCTCTGGGGGCTTGGTGAATGTCCCTCAGATTTTGAGATTAAATTACAAAAATGCTGTCTGTGCCTTTTATCTTATTCTTTCTTGCTCCAAGGTTAAGTCCATATGGTAAGGAACTCAGAGCCAGGGAAGAACTGAAACCTCAATCACTGGAGTCCTGCTAACAGTGGCTCTAGTTTGTGAGGAGCTGGCCAAGGCTGGGGATGACTCCAGTGAGGGAAGACCTAGGAAATCCTCAACACTGAACATGTTAAGTAGCCTTGGCTGTCCCCAAACTCCCTGTAAGTATCAGGCTGACCTTGTATTCTCAGAGAACCACCTACCACTAACTCCTCTGAAATTAAGGAATGTGCCACCATTAGACTGGTTTTACTAGTATCTCTGAAGAGGACTTTCAATGGAATTCATTTTTCCTAATTTATTATTTTCTTTACAGAAAATTATTTGTAGCTCAGTATGCCATTCAGTAAGCTAAGGCAGGAAGATCAAGGCCATCTTGGTCAACTTAGTGAGACTTTGTCTCAAAATTACAAAAGACTGGGGTTGGGATGAGCCTTCCTGGCAAGCCCGCCCCCCCCCCCCCAAAAAATCTTCACACATGTTCACTCTCCACCATCACAAGAGAGCTAGCAACTTTCTAACTAGAAAAAGCCACATTCTAAATCAGACAAATTTTCTTCTTTTTAATTGAGTACTTCATTCAGATGTTTCCTCTGCTGGCTTCTGTTATGGAAGCAGCTAGGTCCCCACATCACAACTGACTTGACCAAGTGAACATGGGCCCCAAACCAGGGCTTTTGGAACAGCAAAACAATAAAGCGAAACCCAAGCCCCTCCTTTCACTCAGGAAGGACTGGGAGTCACTGGGTCCAACCCCACCCTACAACTGTAGACACCTCGGAGTCTGGACTGCACAGAAACTTGGGAGCTAGGAACAAGGTAGCAGTCCCATGTACTGTAACTCAAGCATCTGACCAATAGGAATGGACCTACTCTTGAAGGCGTTTTGGCATCTACTTAATTTCCCAAAGAGGTGTAAAATATACCAAAAGGAATACAACGGGTCAGAATAAGTCAGCTTTCTCACGATGAACTTTCCTGAGTAACAACTTTTGATTGTTGAGAAGCCACAGCACAGTATTTCAAAGTGACAAAATCCGGGGCAATCAGAGTACATCCAGCAGTGGCTTAACGCTCAAGGACAGGTTTGCACAGGACATAGGTGTACACACCACTTTTCTTCAGTGTATATGGCAAGTAGCCAAGACCCCTCATCATTAAAATAAGTTATTTTGTACATTACAGTGCACAGAGGAAAGGAACTTTCACAGAGGTGACCAAAAGGCATTGTACAGAAAGTCTCATGGTGAGTGGCAGCCAGGGCCTGCGGCCTTCAGGAGCTTGAGCCCTGCTCTTCGGCTGCAGAGGCCTTAGCAGCTGTTTCCTCCACCTCCTCAACTGGCTTTGCCTTCTCTTCCTCCTCCTCGTCTTGGGGATAGAGGTCTGGGTATTTCTGCATGCACTCCTGCATGGCCCGAAACTGGTCTATACAGTCTGATCCCTTGATTTCCTCTTTGCTGTAGTGGAAGCAGGAAAAGGCAGACTTGAACTGTTCCCCACAGGGGCCGCTGGCCATTCCCCCAAGGCACGGGCAATTCCAGTTAATATCTCCATTGGGCAGTATCAGTCCTGGAAGAGGAAGATGAACAAGGTGAGAGATGCCCTCTGTGATCTTGAACAAGCGAAGCATGTTTGTTTGGCCCTTATTCTGTGGAAGGCTTCCCCATGACCTTCTTCTGGTCTATCGTCTAAGCCACCTCCCAGAACTAGAATCAGAACTCTGAGAGTTAAATACCAGGAATCTCCTAAGCCAAAGCAAGTACTGATCCAAGCCCTGCTCCCCACGCAGTCCCCGACCATGCCTCTGCTCAGCACAGCCCAGAGAGTGGTGTAAACATATGGCTGCAAAAAGTTCTTAAAATCTGTTGTACAGCACAAAACAAGTGCTGTTAGACTAGTTAGTTAGGCTCTATTCTTCCTACACAAATCAAACATTAGGGTGGGGTATAGCAGAGCTTGCCACTCACAGCCTGCAAAAAATAAACTTTTTTTTGGTGTTTTTTTTAAGACAGGGTTTCTCTGTGTATCTTTGGAACCTGTTCTGGAACTCACTCTGTAGACCAGTCTGGCCTCGAACTCACAGAGGTCTGCCTGCCTCTGCCTCCCGGGTGCTGAGATTAAAGGCATGTGCACCACCATTGTCCTACTAAATCAAACTTCTAAGTTAAGTGATGTACTATGAATGAGCTAGAAAGTCAAGCTGTAGGTGGGCGTTTAGTAAAAGCTACATTGGCTTCTTCCTTTTGAATTTGTCTTTTTCTATGAACTTTATTCACATCTAAATAGAATTTTCTAGTTTTCAAAGATGGTTCAAGATGACATTTCTACTTTCAGCTTTGTGATAGTTATAAAAGAGTTCTCCTATGAGCCTACTGAAGCGGAGAATGCTGACAATCGAGCACTTGCCACTAGTACTGAGGATCCTTGGCACTGAAAAGAAAAAAAGGAAAAGAAAAGAAAAAAAGGCCTATATAAACTGAAATGCCACATGATCCTTTACTCCAGTGGCATGCCCAGGCGCGGCTGCAGACCTAGTGTCCGAAGTCCTGGGTTGAATCCTGCCTCTCAACACCAGCTCTGAGAGCCTATCAGCAAATCTGCTCCAGCTGTTTGGGGACAGCAGGAAATGTCGCTGGTGCTCCTCAGCAGGTGCCTCATCAGCAACAATACAGTTACAGAGTAAGTTCCTCTACATGACGCTGCATGGCACCCTAAGTAGTCCTTCTGACACTGTCTGCAGGTTTCTGGGCTTCAGAGTCAAGTCAGGAAGGTAGCAGGGCCCATCAGATCCCCAGAGACTTCCACCCAACTTCCACCCCACTACTTGCAACCTCTGAGGGATTCTCAATACTGAACATAATGCTGGCACTGCAGGTTCCAACACGCTAACCCACAGAGAACAGCTTTCAAAGAATTAAGACTGACATTTAAAAGCCATAGCCCAGACGCTATCTATGGTGGCACATACCTGTGACCCCAGCCTGAGCTACTGTTTGGGACAGGGTCCTAGCTGTACTGGAACCTACTCTGTAGAACAGACTGGCTGGCCTTGAAATCTCAAGTGCTCTTGTAGAGGACCTAGGTTCCATTTCCAGCACACAACAACCTGTAACTCCAGTCCCAGGGGTTCTAACACCTTTTCCTGGCATTGGCAGGCACTGGATGCATGTATGAGCAAAACACCCATACACATAAAATTAAAAAACAAAACAAAACAAAACCCACAACTCAGGTCTTGTGATATGAACTGGACATAGAACACACATCTACAAGATGGCAGCTTTAGCAATTACAGCATAGAAGTGCATTCAAACACAAGCAGACAGTCTGTCTGCACACACCTCCAGAGTTCTACGACATATGTGCAGCTAACAAGGACTCAAGGTAAACAAAGGATCAGAACTGACGTGAGTCTGTACTTCCTCATTAAGAAAGACTGACTTCAGCAGTCGCTATCAGAGCACTAAAACTGCGACATCTGACTTGCAAATATCCCCAACACAGTGCTAGGTACTCGCCCTTACTTGGCAATAGGCTAACAGGTGAGGGTCCCGCCCACAAGCATCTGCTTTAGATCAAGTCTGAAAGTCCTAACCACACGCCCGTCCTCCAGGACTGCCTGCTTTAAGCTCAAACTCACTCACCAACAACTCTCAACTGAAGTAAGTACCTGTTCCAGTGCTGAAGTGAGTTGTGTTGACGCTATATGGACAGGGAATGCTGCATTCACCTACCCCACAGACCGGAGTACCTATGAGTCTAGCCCAAAGCATGACATCCTGTGTCCAAGGGGCTACCGTTACATTAGGAGATGAGCCCAGGAGTATGTTACAGTTCTGAGCAGCTTTGCTGAGCCCTCTTGATTTAACAGGGGAGAAGGACCAGATGCCTGGCTGCTGCTCTCCTGCCTGCACGTTAGTTGATACACATGGCAGGGCTCACCCCAGTCAGCTGACAGAGCAGAGATCCCTGTCAACCATAACTTCAGTCACTCTCAATCTCATCAGTACAAACACGTACAACAGAGACAGAATGTTTTAGTAAGAAACTGCTGCCTGCTGCCTTGGCACAGTCCCAACCCCTGGAAGAGAGACACAGCAACCAGAGTCGGACATTTGTCCCCGCCCAAGGGAGACAAAGTGGGAAAGCGGTGCTTAACATCAAGCCTCCCCTGGAGTGTCTGTGGGACCCTCATCTCTCACCGTGCTCTTCATAGGGATCATTGGGGTCATCAGCCACCAGCTCCGCACTGCTAGGAGTTTCATGGTCTTCTTTGGTCACAAATATGATCCGATCCTTCCCTAGGGTTTAGAGCAGGAGAGTGAGTTCAAGATTAGTCTGGGCTGCATAGAGACCCTGTTTCAAAAAGTAAAATCAAGTAAATTTTTAAAAAGGAAGAGAACAAAGGGCTAGAATAGCTTTCCTGAACACCCTGTGGCTTACCCTCTGACAGATTCTGGCCATCAGTTATCTGCCTCCCCATCACAGCGGCCACATGTCAGGCATTTACATTGTGGTGGGACCGTTCCTCAGCACCCACACTGCACAGGGTATTATCTGTTTCCATGGTGGCCCCTTGGGGGCAGACTTTGGACTGGTTCAATTCTGGATCCTGTGTGGCATCCAGCCCTCTACCCACCACTCCTTCAGGGAAGAGCAGTGCCCTCTGCTCACAATGGTGACTTACATAGGCTGGAACCTCCAAAGTCCCTCACTCCCAAACCTTTGCAGCACCCACACTGTCCTCCCAGACACACATTACCGACCTTTGACCTGAGCACTGAGCATAACAATAAGGGCAATAGAGACCCATCAGCCCCAGTCCCAAACTGAGGAGGAGGAGGAGGAGGTGGAAGGAAAGGTCAACGCCCAAAATTCCTAACCCTCCCAGTTTAAGTGCCCG
This sequence comes from Arvicola amphibius, assembly GCF_903992535.2. NCBI lineage: Eukaryota > Metazoa > Chordata > Mammalia > Rodentia > Cricetidae > Arvicola > Arvicola amphibius. Next base: position 56,624,352 of record NC_052048.2, on the reverse strand, counting down.
AACAACCCTGAGCCTTCTGACAGCTCACCCTGACCCAGGGGACCTGGGGTCCTCACCCAGAGGGTACATTGAGTAAACCTGCCCTTCCTGAGTAGCCCCGAGGGAGGTAGCTACTGTGAAAGCTGAGGTCAGGCTGCAGACAGGTGGCTCTCTTAAAGCTGCCAGCACTGTGTCTACTTCTCCCACTATTTTGGAAAGTTCTGGTTCAGGCACGTGAAGGAAGAGTAAGGCAAAGAGTGGAGCCCACACTTGGGCTGGAATACCCAAGGAAAAGGCCCAGAGAAGGCACACGAGGGCAAATGTCAGAGAGGCCACCTCAGTGAAAAAGACAGTTTAGGAACAGGTCTCACACAGGCAGACACAGAAAATGGGCAGGTCTCCACACACAGGGCTAGTCCCACTACCCACCTGCGCTCTCTGCCAGAGGCAGTCTTGGCCTCGGCACCCAACAACTAACACAGCCAGACTGCTCTTCCCACTGCTGGAGAAAGCATCTGAGCAAGGCCACTAGGCCATGCTAGAGTGACTAATGAATGACCCTGGAAACTGGCCAGTTTCCAGAACCCCCAAAAGCAATTTGTATAACTGCTGAGTTCTAAGCAAAAGCAGCTGACAGTTGTGACCTCAGCTGAGTGCAATCAAACTCTCTGGCACATGCACATGGCCTTAGGCTCCCAGACAAACACCCAGTCAGGTTGGGATGAAGCAGTTTAGGGCTCCTTTACATCTGAGTTGTTAGCCCTCACATCAAAGCAAAGGTAGGTATCCTTTATTCTCCTTTCTTGAAATAGAAAGCAGGTAAAACACATGCAACAAAATAAAAGGGAAAAGCATTTTCCATAAACCTTCAACACTTTCTGCTTGGTATCAGGACTTGGGGATGGGGTCATGTATCAAGTGAAGAGGACTAATTGGAGGTAGGGGTTGTCTACAGAAAGAAAAATAAATAACTCAAGTGTTGGGATTCCATCTGGGGCTAGGATAAAGAATTTAAAAGGGACTGGGGCCAAAGCTCAAGTGGTAGGATGCTTGCTGAGTAAGGCACAAAAGGCCATATTGACCCCTACCTTATTAAATAAAGGGGGCAGAGCAGACCACACCAATCCCAAAGGTAGAGGCGTGAGAGGCTGGAGCTCAAGGCCAAGTGAAGCTGGAAGGCAAAAGGTGGCTCTAGGAATTGGGTGTGTTCTCACTGGGTCTGAGGTTTTGAGGAAACAGCCTCTGAAATGGTCTTCAAAGCCTGGCAACCCCTGCAGAGCCCTTAGCACACTGACTCAGCACTTTCCCTATTACTGGGCACTTAGCAATTATCCATCCATCTGGGAATGCTTTAATGTCAACCTCTTCTCATTCTATAGACACAGAAATTGTCACCCTCCTCACCATTACATACCCAATGGCTGAAACTTCACTCTGCAATAAAATCTTTGCTGAATGAAGAGAAGTGGGCAGGCAAACACTGGCAGCACAAGCGAGTGAGGCTTTACCCACACTGTAGGACTCCCTGAATATCAACCTAAGTTCTTCAGTCTGGAGACTGATAGGTGTATGGACCTTTGACATATATGTGTCCAGGCGATCATTTGCTTAGAGGACAGGCATGTACCTGGGGTCCTTCAATTAAATCCTGAGCACCCACTATATTTCAGGCCTTCTGCTATGTCTCAGGTTGGTGGGAGAAGACAGAAATCTCAGCGTTTATGAGACACAAAGACCTGGTGACATTTGGGCTGGTTCCTAAAGGACAAGAACTGGCAATGTGCGGAGCTGGAGGGAGAAAGTGCCTGACAAAGGCATAGCCAGAGGAGTTGAGGAGCAAGAGAGCAACCATGAGGCTGCAAGAAAAACACAGTATGGTCACCTTAAGCCTTACACAGTATTTTTATCTTTTGTTGTTTTTGAGACAGAATCTCACTACGTAACCCTGGTAAGGAGGAGCACACACCTTTAATCCTAGTATTTAGGAGGAAGAGGAGGATCTGAGTTTGTAGAACACAGTGAGACTGTTTCAAAAACAAACAAATAAACAAACAAAAAAACTAAAGCCAAGCAGTGGTGGTGCCCGCCTTTAATCCCAGCACTCGGAAGAGGCAGGCGAATCTCTGTGCGTTCAAGGCCAACCTGGTCTACAAGAGTTAGTATCAGGACAGCGTCCAAAACTACCGAGAAACCCTGCCTCAAAAAACCAAACAAACAACAAACAAAAAAACTAACTAAAAACAAATACCACACAATGGTTATCTTTTGAACCAGGAAGACGGGTTCAATCCCACAGTAGCAGCAAATGGACCCAACCTCCTTCCTGGAGAAGCTAAGGCCAGTAAACCCTTCAAGAGGTAGCAGTGTTTACCTGCTTAGCCTCCTTTCCGCAAAGACTCGACATCAACCTGCCAACTGGTTGTTTTAGAGGAAACAAAAATCTTCACAAGACTCTCCTGTCTAACAGTGCTGGGAGACGGGGTTTTTGGATAAGGGACACCAAGGGCTAACCAACAGACAATAGTCCTCAGAAAAATGTCAGTTAATTTTGATGCCAGGAAGGGGGTGTTCTAGGGTAGGAGGGAAAGGCTGTACTGTGTGGACTGCGCCTTTTAACTAGATACACGGCCTTGGGTGGATTAGTTCCCCCTTTACCCTCAGATTCCCCAGACTTACAGTGAAGAAGTAAGGACCTACTCATCCTAAAATTCTGGGTGACCCAAGTCTCTCTGTAGCTCTGTATTCCAAGAAATTCTCCAGCTCATTCCTGCCCTGGGCACGTGCTAGGTGAATACCTAGCATGAACGAAGGCCGACCTCTCAATTTACGAGACTGGAAACTAGGGCCTGGAGGGGTTGGCTGGCAGCTCAGACACAAGGAGCCAGTTAGTGCCAGGAGGCCATGGCACAGACTAGTCCGGAGTCTTCTGGGCTGCTGCCTACAGGTAACAACAGGGAGGGAAGTCAGTGGTCCTCAGCGTGGCTAGAGGCGGAAGAAAGGAAGGCTCCGACTGGCACTGCAGCTCCAGGACCTGTGGGCTCTAGGGCCGAGTAACCCGTCTCAGTTTACCGTTTGATTAAAAATGTGGACAATAACAGAACCTGACTTAGAAAGCTCGCGAAGTGTAGTCTCAAGAGTTCCTGGTTAAAACCATAACACCTGGTATACAGGAGGAGCTCAATAAACGTTCCTGCCAGTGGCACTTTCCGGGATAGTTAAAAAAGCCTATGCGGGATACAAACACGTGGGTAGTGCTAAGGACGAGGGTGATTAATTCATAAGAGTCCCCGATTGCCAGCCAGATACAACGTGCTCCGCACTCGTAGGGCCCACGTGAGGTCTCCGAGGCCCGGGTTTGAGTTTCACGGTGACCTTGAACCAGCCTCGATCCTCACGGAGCCTCTACTTTCTCATCTGGAAACCGCCGCGTGAGGCCCACGAAGAACCCACGGCTGCCCTGTGGAAACCACCCGACCGCATGTCTTTCGCAGGCCCGCGCCGGACCGGTCTCCATGGCAGCGCCCGACCTACCTTCTTGCCGGCAGTAGGACATGGTTATTCCCGACGCTCGCAGCTCTCCGAGGCAGCCTGCGCGACCGTAGCGGATACACCTTCAGACTGTGACCTCCCTTCTCCTCTCCTCACGCCTGGCGGGCGGCACTTGAAGCCCGCGCGGACCCGCCCCCTCCAGGCCTGCCCGCCGCGCGCCTGCCTCCGAGCCTTCGAAACACCAGCGCCTCTCCTCCGCCGAAAACTACATTGCCTAGCAGCCCGTGCGAGGCAGGTACTACATTTCCCAGAAATCTCGCAACGCGCGCGCGCATCAGTGAAGCAATGGGTGTGTTGCACTTTGTGGCGAAAGTGTCCGACAGCGGACTACATTTCCCAGCAGGCCGCGAGATGCGCACGCGCAGACAACTTGCGGGACGCAGATAACTACCCGCGGGGCGGTAACTCTTGTCCTGAGTCCTGCCAGGTCTCGGATTCCATGCGGAGTCTTGCAGATCTGTAGCAGACAGGAGGTCACCGTATTCTGCATCCCGGTCGTCAGAACAACTCCTAGCAGAGCAGTGCGAGACCACGGAGGCGAGCTGGGCCCACCATGGCCGCGAACGTGAGTAACTCCTGGTCCCCGGGCCACACCATCATCCGGGCCGCTTCTTCCTCGGGTCCACGCTGTGTCCTTAGGCGATGCGACCCCAGTGGGTGAGGCGGCCTTGATCTCCCTGCTCTTGTCCATCTGTCTACTCACCCTCAGGCCGCGCATTTGTGGGACGCTCTCCTCCGTCGAGTCGCTCGTGCATGCTGCTCTTTCGACTTCTAGTTACTTTCTGGGCCCCCGGGGGTATGAAACTTGGGGACTAGAAGGACCACAGGGAAAGTGTCCGTCGGTGGGCGTATTGGCAAGGCGATCCCGCCCAGGTGGATCTGTCCAGCAAAGGCCGCTCTGACCTCCTCGCTCTAGGGGGTGTGTCTGCCGGGTTGTGATACCACTGTAGCTGGACGAACCTGGCTGGATCACCAGGAGAGGGAGGCTTTTCTCTACCTCCTGGTCCCTACCGCACTTATTTGGTAAGAGACCCTGGCTGAGGATAGTCTCCCTTATATCCGCTCCCCCCTCCCCCCAGGTCTCTGGTTTCTTCCTACAGCAACTAGTCTTTAGGAACTATAGTAGTGAACGCTAACATTCATTCAAGGAGCTGAGCAGCATCACTTTACTAGGGGACTGGGTGTGGGAGAAGCTGGTGACTCACCACTGCCTCTGGCGAAAGCGCCTCTGAAGCCAGTTCAGGAACACTGCCAACCCCAGGCACACCCTCCCTCCTTGGTAGAGTGTCATGCTGCCCTCCTCTGGCCCGTTCTGCCCTCTTCCCAGGCTTCTCCTCTGTCCCGCAAACTTCTTCTTGGCCTCCTACATCTCCTGAGAGACCAGAGTTTGTGTCACCCAAGCAGTGACTGCTTGGCACATTGTCCCACTCTGGAAGGGGCGAAGAGCCAGAGGTTAGGAAAGCTGCACTGGAGCCAGAGGAGAAGGCAGCCTGTAGACCAGTCTAACAGGAGCAGGTGGACCCTGCTGGGACTATCATCATCATCATCATCATCATCATCATCATCATCATATGTTGCACTTCCCCAGCAGAAGACACCTGCTCGGGGGCTCTAAGCCAGCTTATGCTGCAGCACCAGCTTGGGAAGGTGACAAGGGCAGGCTTTGGAGTCAAGCCTAGAGGCAAATCAAGATTCTTCCACTCTTAACTTCCCAGGGTTCACTCTCTCATGGGATCAGTTATTTTGAAGTTTAGGGAAGATTGCTAGGTACCAAGCCTGTACATGGGAGGTACTTAACCCATGAAAAAGTCACTCTTACAGGCTCGTACAGTAGAGACCATCTTGGGTATGTGTGTTGGGGTCTGACTCCCACACCAACAAATAGAAACAACAAGATATCTATAGTAGCCATGTCTTTTTCCATCCATTTTTACATTATTTTCCTGGGAAGATGTGAACAAACATCCATTAGATCAGACAGGATGACCATAGGCCAAAGGAACAAGTCTACCAACTCCATCTTGGTGAACCAAGGAGGTTATTGGGTGTACTTGCAGGAGCATAGGTAACCCCCAAACAGCTATATCACCAAAGTCCCACATCAACATGGGTGACCACCCCTGGAAAGCTGTATAGATGGAGTGTCGTCCCCTTTGCTCCCAATCCCCCTTCCGTTAGCCTTCTGCCTCCTGTATACTCCAGCAGTACTACATACTGCTGGGGGTGAGATATAGAAGGAGAGTGGCTGGACTCTCACCTGAGGGTATAAAGACCCTCTTCCACTCTTCCAGGAAGCATGCCCGACCATGTGAGGGACTCATGTCGATAATCAAAACTGTTCTTATTTCAAGATGGCAATGGCTGTTCATGCCTAGGGGACAGAGTACCAGAATATCCATACTGTAGCTGAACCACCAGGCAGGGTAAGCAAGAAAATCTTAAGACAGTGGGTGGAGCAGAGGCACCTGAATTCAGCATAACAACTGCCCTGTCAGGTAGGTATTATTACCAGCAAGTGAGGAACCAGGACCAGAGAGGTGGAGTGTGTTACCAGGCTCACACAGCAACAAAGCTGGAATTCCAACCCTGGTGTGCCAATTTCCAGGCCCAGTGTATTTCCACCTATTGCTTCATTGCTTATTGAGTCTGAGCCCAGTGTGCTGGAAGTGGGTACATAAGTGTGCATATACACATACATATACATACACCCATATGTGCCATTTCCCATCTTACCTCTCCCCCAGCTGGAAGAACGTCTTCCTGCCCTCCCTTCCTTCCTGGGCTTAGGAAGAGCTGGAGGAACACAGGTCTCCTTTTTCTGCTTCCACTTGTTCAATTCACATTACAGTTAAGCGATAAGGAAGACAGTCTAGGGCAGAGGGATCTGCCTGGATTTGAACATTCACTCACTACTTATAAGCTATTGATCTGAGCAGATAGCCTAAGCAGTGATCTTGATTTCCTCATCTGTGAAATGGAGTAGTGGTAGTCTCTTCTCCCTTGAACTGGCTTATGACTGGCCTGACTGATGGTCACCTTCTTGTCTGCAGCGATTGTCTCCACTGAGTTTCTGATGGTATCATTCTGGCTTCCGTGGGTGTCCTCAGCAGGCCTGAGGCAGCCCTGGAGAGCAGCCAGAAGTGGCATCACCTATGATCACAGACTTGGACCCAAATCCATCCTCTGATCCTGGGCAGGAAGGGACCTGGCTCTCTGAAGTGCCTGCCTGGTGACCACTTTGTATCTCTGTGACTTTCATCCACACCCACAGTCTGGGTGGCAGCCTCAGTTTCAGTGATGGAGAAATCTGATAATGTCCCTATAGTTGTAACTCCCATAGGAGCCAACTAGGCCCCAGCAGTGAGCCGCCACCCCAAGCACTGGAGTTTAACCTCCACTTTACCTGTGAAGAAATGGAGGGTCCACAGCTAGTGGGGTAGCAGAGGCAGGACTCAGGCTCGGTCTCTGCATTTGGTGATAAGCACTAGACATACTTCTGACAACAGCAAGCTGGGCAAATCCTGCACCACTGACCTGTGGCTCTGGGCCTACCGGGTGTTGCCTGGGCATGCCCATCTGCTTTGTCTTTCTACTAGCCCTGCACAGCTGGGGCAGACAGGATGCCACTCCACACCATTGCTTCACAGTCCCCTACTGAGGGCGCCTTTTTCCTGAGGTCTGCCTCTATGCCCGCTCCTCCAAATAGCTTGTCTTGATGCCCTAGCTGGAAGGTGCAGCCAGCACTGGGCCCACCTCTCACTGAATTTTCAGCATAGCCACCTGGTAGTTCTTAGAACTGTGACCCCACTGTCCGAAAGGCCACCTACCGCTCTTCCAACCTCACAGAACAGCACAGTCCTCAGGAAGCCCAGCCATTACTTCTCAAATTTAATTAAAAATAATACTTATAGCTGCTTTATAAAACAGATTGTTGGTGTCTTTAGCATTTGCTTGCCTTGTGCTGAACTTATGGCCCAGAAATTCTATGCCAAAGTAAAATTGTCCCTCAGTGTCTGTGGGGAATAGAGGTTCTTCTGGGAAGAATAATTTTGGACACTCATCAAATTTTCAATTTTCCCCTCAGTATTCCAGTATCGGCAGTAGGAAAGAGCATGTCAAGGTGACATCTGACCCCCAGCCAGGCTTCCTGGAGCGGCTGAGTGAGACTTCCGGTGGGATGTTCGTGGGGCTTGTGACCTTCTTGCTCTCCTTCTACTTAATTTTCACCAATGAGGTAAGGTGCAGGGTGAGGATCCAATGATTGACCTCTGAAATAAAAGGCCTAGGTTTACAGGAGGGAGAGGGCTGCTGAGTTAATCAGAATTCTTTCTGCTGTGACACACCTCAGTGTAAGCCAGAGGGGCAGTGAGTCAATTCGCACACCTGAGAACCTGTTTCAGGCATGGCTGAAGCATTCAACGTCCAGGCACTCATGCCGGATTGCTGGAATTCTGCTTCTTTGTGGTGACATTTTATGTGGGGGGACAGCCCCTTCCCTTGGAGCAATTTCAGTCCCCCATCCAAGCAGCTTAGCATCTGTGAGACTCGGGGAACCAGAACCATGTCTTTTGAAGTCAGTTTAGCAGAAGTTACAGCTATCTCTCAGGTTCTTAGCGTAGGTCTTGGTTCTCTGAACCAACACCAGACTCAGTTTCACCTGACTACATGGCCTTGGAGGGCAGGGAAAAGCTGTAATCATGAAAAGCTGGAAAAGGTGCCCCTGCCACCCTAGGTTCTCCCAGAGGCTCCAGGCACCTTTGGGTGAGACAGATGAAGTGTGTCAGTTAAGCTGAAAGCACACCTGGTCGGCAAGTCCTGGATCACATGATTTGGACAGTGCTTCAGATTGGCTTTTGTAAACCACATGGATTGGAAGCTTGGAGAGTGGGAGGCAGAGGCAAGTGGAGGCACAGGACTAGTCCAGGGCAGGAAGACACAGAGCTATTCCCAACTTTGGGGTCTGCCTGGGTTCTAGTCTTGAGTCTCCAGTTGCTAGACCTCAACAGCTCTGCTTGCTGAGGCCCATCCCTCTCTCTACCCACATCAAGGTGTCAAGCAGCACCTGAGCTGTTGAAATCCCTTCTTCTGCCCTCTGACAGGGTCGTGCACTGAAGACAGCCACCTTACTTGCAGAGGGCCTGTCACTTGTGGTGTCCCCAGACAGCATCCACAGTGTAGCTCCAGAGAATGAAGGGAGGCTGGTGCACATCATCGGGTCCCTGCGGACGTCCAAGGTAGGCTGGTGATTGGGTGGCAGCTGCCGACTGCAGTAGCTCAGAGTTGGACCTCAGAGAGACCCACGTGGGTGTGATTGTGCCCTCTGTGACTGTGTGGTCAAGTCATTTCTCAGTCCCAGTGTCCCCTATGCTAATGACAACATTCTCACAGTCATGTGATGACAACAGCTCAAATTACAGTTTGCGCACAGTATGATGATTGGAGCTGGGCTGTTGTCTGAGCTCAGGGTCATGGGCGTTGTGCTGAGAGCTGAGGCTGGCAGCTTCATGCTGGTCTCCGTCTTCACTTCCAGTCCTGCCTGTCTTTATCCCTCTTGCAGTTGGGCTCCTCTGGACTGGGGACTCTGGATTGCCATACATCTGGCCTTTACACTTTGCTTGATTCTCTTTGAAGCTCTTGTCTGACCCAAACTATGGGGTCCATCTTCCAGCTGTGAAATTGCGGCGGCATGTGGAGATGTACCAGTGGGTGGAGACAGAAGAGTCCAGGTGAGGAGCCAGGCATCGGGGGAGCGGAGAGCATGAGGGCGTGAGGGGCTCAGTGCCAAGATAAAGGGCGGTGGCTTTTATGAAGAGGCCATTTAACCAAATTCAAAGTGTAGGGTCTGCTTATCAGAAAAGTGTCAGACCCCAGCATTAGTGCATGGGGACCTTTCATTCGGAGGTGACAACAGTCTAGCGCAGAGTGGGCCAAAGCAGAAAGGGAGCTGCTCAGCTTACTTCCCTGGACATTCCAGGGTGCACTGCCCAAGGCATGACAGTCCAGGCTCAAATGGTGTCACTAGGAATTAGTGTGGCCTTCCACTGCCAGTCCCTGCTCAGCTTTTCCTGCACTGGGTCATCTCACAGAAGGCACAAGCCACTTCTCAGTTAACTCACGTCCTGGTCACTCAGAACCAGACTCGGCCCCATCTGAACTACATGGCCTGTGAGGGGTAGGGAGTAATCAAGGAATACTCAAGAACATTCCCCTGCCACCCTAGGTTCTCCCAGAGGCGGCAGCTGGATATCTCTTTGAACCCAAAGCTAGCCATCTTTGGGTGAGCCAGCTGGAGTCTGTAGCTAAGCTGAGAAGCCATGTCCCTCCAGGCAGGCCTTCTACAGATAGTGGCTGCTCCATGGTGGCTGGGGACTGTCTGTTCCTGAGCCCAGCAGGCTTCCACTCCCTGTGGAGCTGGGCCGTGAGGCCACTTCAGACACTTAGCAGATGGCCCCGGGCGCCTGAGCTGACGTCTGCTGTCTGTGCTTTCTCTGCAGTGAGTACACGGAGGACGGCCAGGTGAAGAAGGAGACCAAGTACTCCTACAGTGAGTCCCAGACCCTCCAGGCCCCTGCACATCCCCAGGACATGTGACTTCCACCCTAGCCCAGGCTGGCAGTGGTGGGCACCACAGTGGGGCTGTGGGCAGGTGTGGAAAGCCTCAGCACCAGGCAAAGTTCCTGAGTGCCAGTCCTCAGGGTCCTGCATGCCCACCATCCAGGGAGTCCTGAGCAGCTACCTTGGTCCCCAAGGGTCATGGTAAGAGGATGCTGAGACCACTCTTAGCTGGTGTGAATTGCCCCTTCATTCTTTTCATGCAGATACGGAGTGGAGATCAGAAATTGTCAACAGCAAAAACTTTGACCGAGAGATTGGCCATAAAAACCCCAGGTGAGAGCTTGATCTGGGCCCACCCAAGTACAGTCTTGCTTACCCTTGCAGGCTGCAGCCTCAGTTTCTAATCTGAGTGATGGGTTGATGAACACACAAGATGCAGTTTTAACACCAAGCTCTGTGTTGGCATCAGGCACACAGATGAAGACCTGGTCTTTGCTGACCCTCAAGTTAGCACTGGCCTGGTGAAGGACTGAGAGGTTCCCCTGTGTCACAAAGTGCCTTGTTACTGTTAGCCAGGTTGGGGGCTCTAGGGGGAAGTGAAAGGATTCCTCAGGGGGAAGTCACTCTGTGGTGGGTGAGGATGATGAAGTAGCACTTGGGCATGGCTAGATCCTGTGAAGCCATGGTCCAGGTTGAGCCAGGAAGATGGAGACTGCCCAGGCTGGAAGTGGTATGTGGTCCAGAAAGGCTCCATTTCATGGAAAATTGTAGCAGCTTTCTCGGACCACCAGCCCCCAAATCATGACCCAGAGATTTAGTTATGAATGCCCGGCCTTATCTTGTGCTTGTCCCACTAGCTCTTATAACTTAATTTAACCTGTTCCTCTTCTTCTATGTTTTACCTTTCTTTCATTCTGTAGGTCCTACTTTCACTACTTCCTCTGTGTCTGGTTGGCTAGCAGCCTCTCTTCTCTCTTCCTCTCCCCCCTCCATCCCTCTCCTGCCTAACTATTGGCTGTTCAGCTTTTTATTAGACCAGGCAAGCGTCTTAGGCAGGCAAGGTAAAAACAGCAACACATCTTTACATAATTAAACAAAGGCAGCATAAACAAATGTAACACACCTTCACATAGTGAAAGTAGTATTCCACAACATAGACAAATATAACACATCTTTACCTAGTTAGAGTAGTATTCCACAACATAAACAAATATAACACATCTTTACCTAGTTAGAGTAATATTCCACAACAGCTAATAGGCTGGGACGGGTTAGGTAAGAGAGTATGCAGCTCTGGGTGATGAGACAGAGTGGGGGTTTCCCAGAGAGGGAACAGGAGCCTGGCGTCATGTGCCTAGACTTACAGGATCCCCTTCCTGGGTAGGGACTGTCCCCAGCATACGACAACCCAAAGGTGAGCAAACAGCTCCCTCCCTGGTGCCCCATTGTTGACTGTCCCCTTCTCTCTTGCAGTGCCATGGCAGTGGAGTCTTTCACAGCAACAGCCCCCTTTGTCCAAATTGGCAGGTTTTTCCTCTCAGCAGGTGAGTCTCGGGCCTTTGTAGAGGTGCCCACCCAAAGGCCTTTCTATCCCCTTGGCCTCTTCTAGGTCTGGAGCCCTAGTATTAAGCAGACCCACAGCTTATGGTAGTCGGTATCAGGGTCCAGTGGGCTCCCTTCTCAGAATTATACTCTGAACTGGGACAGAGTGAGGTGAGCCCTCAAGAGTAGAACCCCCACTCTTGGCAGTTCCTCTGAAGCCTGGATTGTTCTAGAAATTACCCCAGGTGCTACACCCTTTTAACACTTCTGTGCATGTCTGTTCCAAGCAGACATTGCACCAGAGACCTGCCTCAGGCAGCCCTCCCTCCCTCTGACCTCTGGTTCCACTTATGAGCCCTGCAAGCATATAGCTCTCCCACAGGGAGGTACATCACAGCCTCCTCTGTAACTGTGAGGAAAAACCCTAAAGATTTAAGGTGGTATCAAGAGTCATATAATGCTTGGGTTCCCCTGGGCCTATCCTGGGAAGGTGACAGAGGAGATGCTTGAGACCCAGATAGGCAGTCTTAGCCTGGCTGTCCCAGTAGCTTTGTCACTCAGCGGGTGCCTGTGGTGGAGGGAGGTCTGGCCTAGATGTGGGTGAGAGTGTGTTCCGAGGAGGGATGGCAGAAAGCCACTCACAGCTGTGACTAGGCTGACTTAGCAGGACAGGACATGGAAAAGCCTTCCTGGAAGAGTTAGTGAATGAGTTGGGCACAGGGCTGTTCTGGAGATAGAGTTGGGAAAGGGGGCATTGCAGCTGGTGTGGTGACACATGCCTATCGCCCTGGCACTCAGGGCGCCGAGGTAGGATTAATAAGTTTGAGACTGATTTGGGCTTCATAGTGAAACCCTGTCAGGGAACAAAAAACAAACCATGTATGACAGTCATCCCATGTATGGCCTTGTCATCCCAGCTCTTGAGGAGTGAAGGCAGTAAAATCCAGAGGTCAAGGTCACCGTTACCTCTTAGTGAGTTTGAGACCACAATGGGCTATATAAGACCCACTACCTTAAAAAAAAATCCACTGCATTTGGGAGATGGGCAAAAGCCAGAGGGCATAGGCTGGTACTGGCCTTGCTGTCTGAGAGCACCAAGGACAGAGTGTCAGGTTACAGGGTTAGCAGAGCAGGATTCTCAGTGGAGTCCATGGTTTCTGAGCATCCTGATTCCCTCAGGCCTCATTGACAAGATTGACAACTTCAAGCCCCTGAGCCTGTCCAAGCTGGAGGACCCCCATGTGGACATCATTCGCCGAGGAGACTTCTTCTACCACAGTGAAAACCCTAAGTACCCGGAGGTACATGGACATGAGGGCTGCTCAGATAGCAGAGGACAAGGCTTTTGAGTAGCACTGAGAGTGTGTGCAACAGCTGAACCCAGGCTGCCCTTGGCCAGGCAGACTGGAGATGGGCAGGCCTCCTAGGGAACGGGCCAGTCTGGGTGAAAGAGTCAGAACAGCCAGGTGTTGGATCACCATTCACTAACTCTCTCCCTCTTCTCTTCCACCCTCAGGTTGGTGATGTCCGCGTCTCCTTTTCTTATGCAGGACTGAGCAGTGATGACCCTAACCTGGGCCCAGCTCATGTGGTAATCTGCTTCCCTGGGGCTGCCCCCAGTCATGATTCCCTGGGTCCTAACTGCATTGCTTCTCATTTGCACAAGCAGCAGGCATGCTCTTAGGCAGTTTCAGAGGCCTGTGTTTTCCACAGTGGTTCCTGGACCCCAGGCTGGGAGCCACAGTCCTAATGGTGCTTGTCCAATTATGGCAGCCCTTTCTCCCAGCCACAGTATGTGGTCTTGGTTCTTTATAGTACACAATCAGAATGCCACCCCAGGGCCTGACCTCGGAGGCAGATAGAAGACTCTTAGGGCTCAGGAAGCCATGGTGGAGAAAGCACAGATGATCCAGGCCTGGTCTGGTTGCTTGGTATGCATATGCATTGTCATTCATCTGGAGTCCACTGTGACCACCAGTCCTATCCATAGTGGCTCTTGGTCCAGAAGGACAGCAGGGCCTTTCCCTGCTTCGGCCGGGGTTCAGGTCCAAAGAGGATATGTGGAGGCTGGGGGTTGGGGACGGACACCATCTGAGGTGAGTCAGGATGGCTGCCAGCAGTGTTTAATGAAAAAAGAATACACGTTTTATACTCTGTAGTTGCACATAACACAAAATGGAGAAAGGGGGCCTGTGAGTTGGGGTGTGACTTGAGATCAGGGGTTGAGGACCTTGACAATAGGGCCACAAGTTCTGCTTGCGAGTGATAAGAAGAGTAACTTCCTTTGTAGCAAGCAGGAACTTTCTTCAAGCTCCTGAGGGAATGGGGACCCCTATCCAAATGTCTGATGTTGGGAAAAGGACTTCTGGACTAGATACTCCCACTAAATTTAATTTCATTTCATTCCTAGGGGATAGGTACTGAGCTGTTCCCTGTTTGTGTCCCTTCGTGTCTTGGTCTTACTCTGTGGGCCTGCTCTCCTCACAGCTCCCCAAAGGGAAGCCCTGCTGTCTTACTCTTTCCCCGTTACACCGCACCATTCTGAGTCCTCCGCACTTACTAACTGAACTCTTGCCCCAACGGCCTCAGGCTCTGGATCTGAACTGTAGGCATTCATCCTTGGGGTCAGGCGTGTAGTAAATCTCTAACTTTTCTGCACTTGGTGAAATTAGGAGGGCACAATGGGATTCCTGGTTCCAAGATGGTGGGGATTTTATTTTCCAAAGAATTACTTTGTTTAGAGAGGCTACCATTGTGCACATTTTCATCCTTTACCAAAGCCCGCACAACATTTCCCAAAGGAAAGGCATTGACAGTGAGAATCATTAAAAATGAGAGTAAACCAGTGCTGGAGAAGTGTGGTCTGCCAGACGAAATGCTGGGACTTTGTCAAGCAGCAATGTCCCATGTGGTCCACACCATCTCCCTGTGTAGGTCTGCCCCAACCCCTGCTCTGCCCCAACATGGGCTTCGTACTGAGTGCCTCCCTAGAGCTTGGATTGAAGCAGCTTGGCCAGAGCACCAGGCGCTGTGCCCCATAGAAACAAGGAGAGAAGCCCCAGGTCTCCTCACCTCCTGACTGGTGTGGAGTCTGAGGGGTGGGCTGTGGGTCTCACCCTGTGCCTCTGTCCCTCGCTCCACTTAGCTCTGATACTGACTTTCCTGATCAGGTTACTGTGATTGCCCGGCAGCGAGGTGACCAGCTAATCCCATACTCCACCAAGTCTGGGGACACCTTGCTGCTCCTGCACCATGGAGACTTCTCAGCTGAGGTGAGTTGCTGCTGCCTTGCCTTTGTGTTGGGGACAGGCACATCCTGCCCTTCTTCTCGGTGCTATTTAAAAAGCCCCCAACACTAGCGGTCTGGCCAATGCAGGATGAAGAAAAGGAAACAGCACAGCAGCCTCCTGTGAGCGAGGCACTGAGGACTGACACTGCCCTCTCAGGCTGTCTTGTGGGTAGGAGTGTGAGCAGCCATGCCCCAGCAAGATGGGTTTCTAATAGACAGTCAGTTTCTGTGGCCAGGGCCTCTGACAAGTCATTTTTGTGCAGGCTCTCAAAATGAACAGGCCCACCCTAGAATAATCAAGTCGGACAGGAAAGAGTTCACTTTCCAGTGGGTACCAGAAGTGGGGACAGTGGCTGCAAGATTGCTATAAGACAGAGGCCACTCTGAGATGCCTCTTCGTCCTTCAGGGGCATCGATGGAGGGTTTGGAGCTGCAGTATCAGAGCCATGTGAGTGAGGTGATCATCCACACACAGGTCCCAAAGTCCCCTGGGTGTGCCTTTCCCAGTGCTGAGAAGGAGGAATGCTGGTTGCTCAGCTCTGCCCCTTTAGACTAGAGCATTGTCAATTCTAGCTCTTGCTAGTAAATCCAGTGGGTCCCTGCTGGGGCCTCCCTGTGTGTCTTAAGCAGGTCTGTGGGTTTCAATCCAGAACAGCAAGAAAAAGCCAAGGGTGCAGCAGGCACAGAGCATAGCTGTGGCCCTTCTGCTGCTATTACTGCGTCCTCAGCTGCCCTTTTCCAGCTACCACCAGTGGGTCATAGTGTTTGGACCCCACCTGCTCCTTTACCTGGCCAAGATAGGGTGTGGTCAGTCTGTTGTTGGGGAGCCTGGTTACCAGGCTCAGGGTGGGGCTGCCACCTCCCAGCCTGGGCTATGAGTCATCCTAGGAACCGCTCTAAAATTAGGAAGCCCTTTTCTCTCTCTCAGGGCTTTGCCCAACCCCTGGTTTCCAGCCTTCTCAGGCAGTCTCAGGTCTCTGGAGGACTCCAGAGGGTGGTGGGTGGGATGTGTGGCTGAGGAGGCCCGGGAGGGAAGGTTTGACTAGACAGGCAAGCAGGCAACCACACAGAGCTGAGAAGAAAGCTGGGCTCCAAAGTCAGGACACGGGGACTCCAGGGTCTGAAGAGTTCAGGGGCCCAGACCACGGCATGACTCACAAGCTCCCTGTCCAGCTCCTGCCTAGTTCTGGCTCTGCCTCTCACAGCCACAGACCTTGAACAAGTCTTACCCTCCCTGAGCCTGTTTCCTCTTCTGTTGTAATGAAACATTTTAGAAAACACCACCATTGTCATCCCCATCTCATGTGGTAGCTATTCACGTGGTCCACACCTGCTCACTAAACACAGGCATATCAGAATGGCTTTCCTGTTAACTATCTATGGTGAAGCCGTGGGGTTGTGTCACAACCTCACCAAGCCCCAGCTTCCTGTCTCGGGAAAACAGAGAAGAAGATTCTGATTAAGTTATTTTAAGTCAGATCAGTGTGCTTGTAAACCACAGGACAGTGGCAGCTAAATCCTGAGACAGGCGTCCATCTTTGTGTGTTAGAGATTGCACAAGAGTACTGTTCAATCAGAGCCTGGGAAAGGCTCTCAGGGAAACCACATCTTAGCCAAGACTGCAAGAAAGTGCAGAGCTGCTGGGCAACTGTGGGCAGACAGTCTGCACGCGACAGTACACAAGGCAGTTGCTGTGCGAGGAAGAAGGGAGGCCAGCAAACCGCGGGCTAATGTAAGAACCCCGTGAGGAACAGTGATGGTGTGGATCACCGTAAACAGCTGGCAGAACTTGTATGGTGAGGGGCGAACAGACCACACCTGAGTCTGATTTTGACTTGTGCAGGTGGGCGGGCTGTGGGATTATGTGCTGCCATGGAGAAGACAGACTCAGGTTGGGGTGGGTCTGAGTCAGTGCTCAGCATGCCAGGAGGCTGGACAATGTTAGGAGGCAGTGTAGCCCTAAAGCAGTGCTGGGCATGTAGTGTTATGTTTGAGTACAGGCACATGGGATGTGGGGTGCATGGGGTCCTGGGCAGAGTAGGCGAAGCAGACAGAGAATATCAGTATTTACAGGCCAGAAGGAAAACCAGGGACAGCAATGGGGTACAAAGGTGCAGCCTACAGAGTAGGAGGGAACAGTCAGTCAGGGGGCCTGAAACTGCAAGCAGTGTCCTGGAGTTGCGGGCTACTGCTTCACCCAGGACTAGCATGTGCTTTAAACTGTCGACCCAGAAGGGTGGGAGGTGCCCCATATGGACAGCTGCAGTGGGAAGGATGGCAAAACCATGTACTAAGGCCATAGATCTCTTATTCATATTCTTGAGCCAGACAGGCAGACTTAGACATGAGTTTTGCCCATCTCCCTGTGCTCTGTAAGGAACAACGCGCCGCCCCCAGGACCCACACTGTTGGTTGGTGACTCTGTGGATCCTGACACTGTGCCACCTTGTTGTACAGGAGGTGTTTCGTAGAGAACAGAAGAGCAATTCCATGAAGACGTGGGGCCTGCGGGCGGCTGGATGGATGGCCATGTTTATGGGCCTCAACCTCATGACTCGGATCCTCTACACCCTGGGTAAGTGAGAAAGGTGCAGGAGCCATCCTTCCCTCTTGAGGTCCTGTGTTCACCACACTGCATTGGTCAGTTGGGATCCCTTTCAGCTGGGATCCTTGAGAAAGACATCAAACATCTGGCCTGTCTCTGTGTCATGTCTGTCTGTCCGTCCATCCGTGCCCCTCCCCCCCATGGTAGTTTTAAGATGAATAGCAGAGAAAGGCAAGGCAGGTGTGATAGGCAGGAATCTTCACACCTGCTGAGGGATGGGAGGCTGGTCCAGTTTGGCCTGCTCTGCTCATTCCTTACTCCATGACTGGACAGTTATGGGGAGGAGGCTTGCCAGCCTATGCTGTGAACTGGATCTACACCTGAAATCCCTCAAGTCAGAGTCATGGGTACCCTTCCCTGGCCTTCCTTTTCTTGCCCTTAGGAGTTTCCTATATGGAAACATCCTCCAGAGCCAGGCCAGGTTTGTAGCAGCTAGCACATCTGGAGCCTGGGGAGGGGCTGCTCACTTGCCCTAAGTCTGGCATAAGAGAGTCCGAGTTTAAGTGTCCCAGTTTGATTCAGGACCTGGTGCCCAAGACGTGAAGTATGCTGCAGCGCACAATGCCTGTCTGTGCTCTATGCACTACCATACAGTTCGCGAGCTTGGGGCAAGGGTCTGGAGATTGAAACACACAAAGACACACAGACAGAGAGACAGAGAAACGGACCTCTAGTCACTGGTAAGAAGCCCTTTATTCAATAGCACCACGGAGGCTTATATACCCAACACAGTCAGGTGGGCCAACAGGTGAAAACCTTATCCTCTGATTCTCAAGACAAGGCAACACATGCTCGTGAAGCAGAGCTGGTAAACAACTTTGACACAGCTCAAATCAGAAGGAAAGTAAAGATGTCTAGCTAGCAGGGAAGAGCAGCTGGAGGCCAGGACTCCAAATGGTCCCAACAGTGTGCCAGACTGACATACTCAGCAGAATGAGAGCCTGCTCAGGGAGACTTGGTAGTCAGGTCTCTGCCCCAGTGTTTCCTCGTCCAGCCTTCTTGTGCCAGCAGAAGCCCTTCCCCCACATAGGTCTAGGACTGGGGAGAGGTGTGACAGGAGCACATCCCAGATTGGCAGCAAGTATTGGGGATTGAGGGGGATTTCCTCATTTACAGACAGAAAACTAAAGTCATTCCCTCAGACTTTCCCTAGACAGCTGAGGTGTGCTCATAAATACCAGCCACATTGTTGGCATGTCAAAGAACGATCAGAATTTATACAGAATTATGTTGGCCATGCGACTGAGGACAGGTCAGTTCCTCTGAGTCTTGGTCCCCACCATGTTTGAGAAGCCCTGTCTGTGATTCTGGTTCTTCCATTGAAGGCATGCTGGTAGGTAGGACAGATGTAGTGTGGAGGGAGGGATAAGGGGAGCTATGGCAGGGCCTATGTAGTCCTCTCTGTCCATCAGTCAAAGTGGCCTGCTGAACGCCAGGCGCTTCCTCTGCAGGCTTGGCACAGCAGCTCAGAGCTCAGGCTCCAAGCAATGTAGAGTATCAGCATTGGCTCTGCGGGAGAGAGGGTTTTGGTGACTTCAACATGCACTTTGAAGGGCCAAGGCACCCACACTTGGGACTGGGCTGAGCAGGAATAAAGCGGTGGATGTCAGCTTGCTGAGCTTCACCTCCCCTGGATATCCTAGGCGAGTGTGAGGCTGTTTGGCTCTACCTTGTTGATTCCTCCCTTGAATGGCTGAGGGGAGTGGTCTAGGGCACAGATCACAGTATCCTCAGGGACTCATGACCTTCTCTTTCCCCACAGTGGACTGGTTTCCTGTCTTCCGAGACCTGGTCAACATTGGCCTGAAAGCCTTTGCCTTCTGTGTAGCCACCTCACTGACCTTGCTGACTGTGGCTGCTGGCTGGCTCTTCTACAGACCGCTGTGGGCTGCTCTAATCGGCAGCCTGGCCCTGGTACCAATAATCATTGCACGGAC
The DNA here is from genome assembly GCF_903992535.2 of Arvicola amphibius. Lineage (NCBI taxonomy): Eukaryota > Metazoa > Chordata > Mammalia > Rodentia > Cricetidae > Arvicola > Arvicola amphibius. The sequence goes on along the minus strand of NC_052048.2, from coordinate 56,604,896 downwards.
CCGGGTGCCAGCTAAAAAGCTAGAGTGAAGCCTCAGAGGCCAGGTCCTGTCACCTCTGCCCAACTCCAGCTGAAACAGGCATCTGCATGCCCCATTCTTCAAGGGGCCAGTATCTAACCTGCATATAGGGTTTGGTATTCACCAGCTCACATCTTCTCCGCCCCACTTCTTACCAAAATGCAGCTTTGGTGGGCAGAAGCACCCTGAGGATGGTGACCCAACGAGTACTGTCCTGCTTTTAATGCCTTCCCTTCTCAGGGCTTTATTCCACTCAGCTGTCAGCTGACCTGCCGGTGAAGGACTCAGCCTTCTCACTGCCTGTCCCTCGTCACTGAAACTAAATGCCAGGACTGCCACAACCTCCGGCATTACTGAAACCCCAGAATGCAGCCATCACCCACTCCTTCTGACCACATCTCATCAGTAGGACATACCATACCCAGGCCTGGAGAAGAAAGTGTACTCCAAACCAAGTCTCTGGGTAGACCCTGATGTGGCCTAAAGAAACACCTAAGTTCTATCTTGTCCCAAAGGTCACTGTCACTGTGGCTGGACAGTGTTCTGGTATAAGCCCTGACCTCTGGTTCTGTTACTCCACTTCTTCACGTGTTCTTTCTATCCCAAGAAAGAGCCAAGACTTGAAAACACACACACACACACACACACACACACACACATCTATGAATGGCTCCCACTTGACAGTTGCTCTCACTGAGATTAACTCAGGAACGGTGTTTAGGTGGGTGTGGCTTGACTGGTTTTAGTTCCCAAAGCCACAAGGAAGCTTTAACTTTGTGATGCTTCTGAATCAGTGTTAGCAGATTTGTTCATGCTAGGTCGGGTCTGTGGAGGAAGCCCCCCTTTGTCCTCTGCAGTCACAGATATCTTGCTCACTTGAAGGTGATTTTGAGTTTGTGGTCAGTGTTACAGGAAAAGGCTGAGTCTTTCCTACTAAGAGGGCTCATTCACTGTGACCTCCAGCCAACTGAAGCCAAGAATCAGAACCAAGGCTTGCTGGAGGAAACCCAGCCTTTTTCCTAGGAATGCTTTTGACCTTGACACTCCAGCCTCAAGTAGTTGCAGCTCAGTGGTTCTTTTTGCATTTAATGCCCATCGTTTTCTTCATCCCAAATAAAATTCACCCATACCAATGGACATAATTAATTTCTAAGTCTTCTCTTTACTATTACATCTTTGAAGGGATGCTTAGCCCTGATGTTGTCACAGATCCTTGATTTATCCTGTATCTCAATCCTATTTGCAAACTGCCCTAGTGGTTGCTGTAGCCAAAAGTGTTTGGTAGCTGACTAAGGTGTCAGAACCCCTGACCCTAGTAATATCTGACAAGTCCCTCTCATGTCTTGTGGTATCTGTGCTTTCAGCTGGGGTTCTTGGTAAAAGTGCAGCCAGAGATGCCTTGCTGGGTTTAGGATGGAACAATATTCACTACTATTTAGTGCATGAGGATGCAATCTCATCTAAACTCCAAAAGATGGTTTGGGAAAACACGGTACAATCAGTGATAGCTAAATATGCAATCCTCGGGATTCAGTCTGTAACTTTTTCTTATATGGGTTTTTTCTGCTAGCTTAAAGGTGTTAAGAGCAAATTATGGAAGAATAATTTAATGTCTTTGGAAAACTGAGGTTTGTATTAAAATTTGAAATAAATTTCTACCTATCTTGGTATAGGATCTTGCCAGTAGTCTGTTTTGGGGGGAGATTTTGTTTCATTCTTTAAAGAAAAACTGCCATTAGACTGTTTCAACCGACTCAGCTATTCATTGCTACAGGTGATTTCAGTTCTTTCAAAAGAGCAGCTCAATATTCCAAGCCTTTAAGCCTACTTTGTCTGGGCTTTATTTAAAATAAATGACTCATGCTTCACCAACTTTGAGAATGTGCTAGAAGCAGCACTGGGTTTGAGCGTCACACAGATCAAGTCTGCCCTACTGGCTCATGGTGTTGGGCCAATCTGTTGTATCTGTAAAATGGGGACAGAGCCTGTCACCATACACGGCTGTAATGAGTGAATAAGCTGAAGGCCAAGCGCCCAGTACACCGCACCTCTTGTTTCCTCCTGTCTGAGGCACTGCCATGCCGATTACCTCGCAGGAAAACTTTCCAAACCTAACGTGTCAATGCCATCCCGCCTTCGCATAGCTGACCCCTGCCAGAATAGGTTACATCTCCAGAAACATGACTATGCCTAACCAAAACCCCCCAAATGAAATCCTGGTTAGGAAGCCTGTCAGGCTCTGGTGCAGGAAGTGTGAGAATACGGTTTCCATGGTGACCCTAGTCTGTTTCCCTACCAGAGTTTCCAATATGAGTCATAGCCCAAGTGTTTTGTTTGTTTGCCTTGGTAAGAGTGACTCAACATTTTAAAGACTCAAAGATGAAGTAATATTCAATACAGTCACACACACAAAGCTTTCTCGGTGTGTAAAAGGGGTTCCCAGCCTCCATGAAAACAATCCTGAACTTTCTCCAAGTCTCACCACACACACACCAGTCTCTGTTACCTAGATCCTCTTAGCTGGTTAAAACCTGAAAGAAAATGCGCAGCCAAGGACGTTTAGGTAAATGCTTTATTTTCTGTAAAGATTTTATTAAAAGGGCTTTTTCTCCTGAGTAGATGACATATACCAGCTAAGTAAATGTATCCAGAACCGAATAAAATGTAGTCTAACTAATCTTTTACTAACGTTTTCATATTCTCCCTTTGCTTTCCCTTTCTTGATTTTAGCTCGTTGTTCTAGTCTTCTGCTACTGTAAAATCAATCCCAAAATGCCTTGACAAGAGATGGCCTGCCCCTCTGACAAAAGAGCACCAGGCAGTACTGGAAACCTGACTCGGGAAAAGTAAGCATAAAAAGTAAATGCCCTGGGCCTGCAGGAGAGGAGAGCAGAGCATCCCAGGTGTGAACGGCATTAGAGAAGGAGGGTATGTCCTCAATGCTCCCATACCCAGAATTTCCCAGTGATTTCTATTTAAAAAGCAAATGTAAAAAAACAGCCAAGGCATGGTGCCATATGCCTGTAGTATCAGCCCCCAGTTTAAGGCAGGGGGATTTTGAATTTGAAGCCAGCTAGGGCAACAGATAAGACTCTCTAAAACAAACTCACATTTCCAAAGATGGGAATACGAAGGTCCAGGGTCAGAAAGGATCCCCCAGGAAAGTGTTCCAGACCCCAGAGTGGGTTCTAGGCAGCTTCCAGCACCTCATGGGGATCTGGCTGGGCTGGCATCAGACCGATCTGCAGCATAACTTCCACTTGGCCTATAGTCCCCAGGCCATCCGCTGTCTGCCTTTCTCAGCAGACAAGAATTGCCACCTGGCCTGGTGAACACTCGCTACAGCTTCTCGAATGGGAAGAGATGGGAAGCCTCTGCCGCCCGCCTCTTCCGGGTCATCTTACGGTACTCAGGCTTCGGCTCTTCTTTAGCCTCTCGGTTTTGTGGCCAGGAGGCAGCCAGAACTCTGGCTGTTTCTGCTTGTGAGCTGGTCCCTTCCTCTTCATCAGAAGAGAGTCCACCGCCCGCATTTCCATGGGGAACTACTGCCTCACTCTGGGGGGAAGACAGTGGAGGGGCCACAGTTAATTGTTAGCCGACTTTAAAAGGCAGCAGAGTTCCCCAGAAGAATCCAGTCTTAAGTCTGGGCCCCTTGAAAGACAGGCTGTGTGTGGCGCTGGGAGGGCCCAGGCTGCCTTACTGGCCTTCCCCAGCCTAGGAGCTCACCTGAGCCTGGGACTTAAGTGAGAACCGCAGGTGGAAAGAGGGTGCCCAGGCGGTGGCAAACAGGTGCTGCCGTGCGTGTCACCTCACCCTGACACGCATGCTATTTCCAACCACTCAGTGCTTAGGCCCAACCTTCAGCACTACGGGATCTGAGGGGGTACCCGGAGGCTGGCTAGGTTAGCAGGGGAGGGGTCCTGGATAGAAAGGGAAGGCAGCGTGTGGGTGGCCAGGAGCCAGATGAAGGGTCCATAACAGGACTCAAGTGAACACATGACTAAAGTGTCTTCAGCAGGCAAACAGGCAATGGGAAGGGAGGCAGATCAGAAAGGAAAGAACATTTAGAGCACGGCCTGATGAGTGTCCTTAGTACCCATCAGACAACTGCTCTAGGTTCTGCCTGTACAGAGATGAGAGCCCTCCCCCAACCCAGCACTGCAGACAAGGACTGCAGGTGTGTCGTGTGCAGGCCCGAAGCTGACACGGTACTAGGAATCCTGGAAGCCAACAAGTGCAGACGTAGAAGGCCCAACACACCTGAACTGCCTGCATGGAACTCTGTAGCCAACTAGACCCAGCACAGACGTCCAAGTCAACAGGACACAGGACAGGGCAGGAGTAGTTAGAGGAGACAGGCAGGCTTCCTAATATAAAGCCACCTATACTGTGATGTCACAGAATGTGGGCCTGTGACTGAGTGGTAACCAGACTGCTTTGCCTACAAAGGCCCCGCACTGACCTTGGCCCCGTATCGGAGTTGCAGCCTCTCTCTGATGAGCAGTCCTCTGACCAGCAGCTTCCAGTTCCCCAGTGCCCGCTTCTCCTTTTTCTGCAGCAGAAATAAAGGGAGGAAAGGTGAAGCCATGGCACCATCAGAGAAATGTTAAGGCAGAGCCTGACGCCCTGACATCGTCTATACAATTCAGCTTGCAAAGTCTTCCTGCCTGGGGAGATGCCCAGTGGTTAAAACACTTGCTGCACAAATGTAAGAACAGAGTCTGGGTCCTTAGAACTCACATAAATGCTGTGTGCATGGGCAGGCCTGCCTGTAACTCCAGCTCAGAGGGTGGACACAGGATCCCCAGAGCAAACAGAGCAAACTGTCTGCTGTCAGTGAGCTAATTCTTCCTTAGTGAGTAAGGTGGAAGAATGACCAAGGAGGATTCCAGATATTAACTTGGGGCCCCCACACACAGCACGCAGATACACACGTGCACACACCATACACACACGATAAAAGGTAAACAGGGTCTCCCATCACAACAAGTCTTGCTTCCAAACCAACAAGTCAGATTTAGTAAGTAAAGTCTTTTATAATCATCACTGACTGGAAGGCAGCGATCAGGTCTAGGACCTGGGCCTTCCAAGTCAGGGCTCATAGTCCCTGAGCAGTCAGGTAGGGGTCAGGACAGTGGACATGGAGTGTGGGAGGAGCTGTTTCACCCAGCATGCACCCCGAGGAGGCCCTCCACTAAGTCAGAGCAGCAGAAGAGCTAACACGGACTTTCCCACCTTCTTCCAGGATGCACGAGTGGCCTGCGCAGGCACCCCCGCTGGACCTTGCCGCTCTCCTCCAAGGCCCTACCCACACCACTCACCTCCTTCTCCTTCTTTTCAATGATGGCCTGTTCATTCTCCCAAGCAGTCAGCAGCACGTCTCGGAATTCCTCACAGACAACGTAGCCATCAGTTCTGTAGAGACAGTAACAGATGAGCTCCCTCAGCTGCCACCTCCTCTGCCCTTCCTCCTCCCTTGTCCAGAAGCCAGTGGCCCTTTCTGAGCACTTGGGGCCCTGATGGACATTCCTGGCCAGCCAGTGACAAATGCCACCCATGCAGGAGCAGGCTTGTGGGAACCTGTACCTCTTCCTCCACAGCCCCTGCCTAAGTGCTAGAGAGTCCTCAACCCTAGTCCCCACTTCACACAGGAGAGCTCAGGACCTAAGGAGGCTGATCATAGTTTGGTCCCCAGCCTAGAACCAGCACTAGGGGGCAGTGCTTCAGTCTACAGTACCAGGACACTCATGGCACTGGGTCTGCTGCTTCCTGTTAGAAGCTGGGACTGATTAGAGAATAATGTTGACTTTACACCCAGAGCCAAATCTGGAAAACAAGTGCCACCAGCCTCAGCCTCCCACCTGCCACCGAAGGCCCCTCACGCACACTGGATGGCAGTAGCCTCCGTGGAAATCGAAGCCAGTGATGGCCTGCACGCAGTCGATGCCCAGCTTGCGGGCCACACGGTGCAGGTTGGGCAGGTGCATCTGGACACAGCCGATAGGCATCATGCTGGGCAGGAAGAGATACACGTTCCCAAACTCATTCCGAGGCACCTGCAGAGATGGGCATGCCAGGAAGTAGCTGGATGGAAAACAGAGCAGCCTATTCTGAACCCCCAGAGCTGTCCTTACCTTCCCATCTACGGCCACAGGGGGCTGATACTCCTCTGTCTGCCAGTGACCATAAAGGGCCAAGTCATTGTAGTCATGCAGCTGGGGTTCCGAAAGCCGGGCTTTCCGGGCACGGTTGGAGAAGCCTTTCACCATCTACTCCAGAGGAAACAGCCAGGCGGTAAGAAAGGCTTTCTGCTCTGGGCACTCGGTCCACACCAGGCACTGAGTGCTGTCAATCTGAGAGAAGTGGGCCTTCACTAGCCAGTTCCTGCGGGGCACTACATGTTCTCAGGGCTGCCTCTTTCCTTCAGGGAGGGGAGGCTGAAACAGAAGTTCACTCTGTAGCCCAGGCTGGTCTCCAGCTCCTGATCCTCCTGCCTCAGCCTGAGTCTAGGATTACAGGAGTGCTATCATGCCTGACTCCGTGCTCAAGAGGTGGGCCCACTCACTTGTCTCTCAGTTTCCCAGATGTGCAACACAGACACAAGCGATACGCCTAAAGCACTGACTTCCATTACAGTGAAAAAGTGGCCTTAGAGATGAAGCAACTTTAGGTACCATGTCGTATAGGTGACAAGAGCCAGGATCTAGCCCAGAAAACTCCGGGATCTCTGCAGAGTGGTCAACAGCTGTCTACCCTAGTGTCACCTGTGGGAAGCAGTGCCTATTCAGGACCCCCAGTGCACAACAACGCCTAGCAGCCAGGACCTAGATTCTTCCTAGGGAGTAAGGGGTGAAAGGAGAGGAGTGGCAAACAAGTTACATCACAGACAAGAGCAGCACAGGCAATGGGCCTGGGCACAGAGGCTGTTCTAGTGTAGGGGTCATGTCAGCAAGCTTTGCTGTAAAGGGTTACATGTGGCCTCTCTCATCCTTTAATTCTTTTCCTTTTAAAAACCTTTGAGAAAACTGGCAGGGCACTGGTAGTGCACGCCTTTAATCCCCACACTCAGGAGGCAGAGGCAGGTGAATCTGAGTTTGAGGCCAGCCTGGTCTACAGAGCAAGCTCCAGAACAGTTCATGCTACACAAAGAAACCCTGTCTAGGAAAACAACAACAACAACAACAAAAATCCAAAACAAAACAAAACAAAAAAACACCTTTGAGAAAACCACTCTTTAGATGAAGTGCCCACCAACGGGAACACTCAGGTTTGGTATGGTCCAAGCGACCTTGTACACCCCGTGCAAGCCTAATCCTCTAGGCATAACCTCTCAGCCACTCAGCAGACTTTTGGTTCTCACAGTCTCCTAAAGTAGCTGTTTGCTCTGGTTAGGTTTTACTTTAACTTGACATGACTTAGAGTCAACTTTAGAATTACCTTGATCAGACTCCCCCTTGGCCATCTGAGATTGTCTTGATTGATGACTGATGTGAGAGGGCACAGCCTACTGTGTGTGCACCATACCTGGACAGGCGGGTCTGGCTATTTATGTAAGAAAGCTAGCCGAGCAAGCGAGCAGAGCTCCTCCATGGCTCCTGCCTTGTTCCCTTGATGACGGACTGTGGTATGGAAATGCAGGCCAAATAAGCCGTTCCCTCCCGCAACCTGCTTTTGATCATGGCATTTACCACAGCATCAGAAAGCACTCTAGGCCACTGTTCATCTAGCAGTGTCCAGTGAGGTCAGTGGGCATCTCTTATGTGCCATGACGGCAATGGTTGCACAGATGGGGAAGAAACAGAGCAGGCTGACAGAGCTCAGGCTGTGTGGGAGGTGTGGGGAACCCAGGGTAGAATGGGAGCAGACCACAGCAAAGCTGATCAGAACACAGCTGGAGGGAAGGGGACTGAGGACCCCAGCACAGAGAGAACAGCTTCATCTGGAGTCTGAGTATGGTCTAAAACGGAGGAGGCAGGTGCTACAGCATCAATCATGCACCACGTGAGGCCACTGACTGAAGTGATGGGCAGCTAGGGCAGGTTTGTCACAAAGGTCACTGTGTCAACAGAGCAGTAACACAGGGAATGCATTTGATCGAGGAAGACGACTTGACTGTTGTTAAGAAAGAGACACCGAGACAGGAGTCAGGATGATGAAGATCAGGGCAAAGATACTGGAAGTTACACACAGAATTACAAATAAGGACTATATAAAATTTAAGTATCTCGAGCTGGGCAGTGGTGGTGCATTCCTTTAATCCCAGCACTCAGGAGGCAGAGGCAGGCAAATCTCTGTGAGTTTGAGGCTAGCCTGGTCTACAAAAGTTAGTTCCAGGACAGGTTCCAAAGGTACAGAGAAACCCTGTCTTAAAACAACAACAACAACAAAACAAAAAACCCCAAAAAACTATCTCAGATATTTTTATATATTTATATATTTAAAACATATTGAAATGCTATTTTCAATATATTTAAATACTTTTTGTGGTTTTTATATGGATACTAAAAATTGTAATAGCCCTGGCTGTCCTGGAATTCACTTTGTAGACCAGGGTGGCCTCGAACTCATAGAAATCCATCTGCCTCTATCTCCCAGGTTCTGCGGTTAAAGACGTGTGCCATCATGCCCAGCTTTGACTACTAAAAACTGTAAGTGTGTGACTTTTACTGTAATTCCACTGGATAGCACTAGTCTGGGAAGGAGAAGGCCAAAGGCAGATCCCAGCAGGCCTCTGGGTCCAGCAGACCAGCTCCATGCACTCAAGTCACTGCTGGCAGCAGCCACTATTGAAACCTGCCACCCCTTCCTACCAAGCTGAGGGCTCTGATCCACCAGGGCTCTGCTGTCACCTGACAAAGAGCAGTAAATGGGCATATAATGGCCACTGTGCTCTGCCATTGTGATTGAGCCAATGCCTAGAGAAATGGCTGTAACACCTTGCTGAGTGCATGGCCCTCACAGACAACTGACCTGAAGATGTCATACAGTCAGAGCCAAGGGTTAAAAGCAGGGCCTGTGAGTCCTACTGGCAAGTCATATCCTGTCTGATCTAACTTTTTCATTTGTAAAACTGGCATTGTGGTATTGATTCCTAGGGTCACTGAAATGCACCAGATCACATATAAGCAAAATGCTTGGTAAACTGTCATGCAGGGCAACCAGGCTAATAGGTTCTCCATGAAGCAGAGCTTGTAACTTAAAAGTAACCCAGCAACCCAGTACTAACCTGCTGGCCTTCTAGTTCATAGCATGAGTCTCCGAGCTACTTTCTGGCCTAAAGTTCTTACTTGGAAAACCTATTCCCTATATAATATGCCTTATTAATAAATAATTTAATTTCCTCAAACCCTGCTCAAGGCAGAGAAAAGGCTATTTCTGGCGGCCTCTCTGGCTAGGCACACCTATCCAGCAGCGCTTCCTCACTACCTCTCCTCCCAGCTCTTGCTGCCAGCAAAGTCTCTCTCCCTGCCCCCTGCAGGCAGCTCACTGTTACCTTGTAGGGCACTTCTCCAAGCCGCACCACTCTTGCTTGCTTCAGCCATGTGTCCTTGGAGTGCAGAGTATGCACACAATCCCTAAGGGAAGACAAAGCATACTCAGTGCACACTGTATGGATGAAAGACCTCTGGGCCTCACCTGAGCCTGTATGTAGTTGATGTGGGCGCAGCCCTGCTAATTCTCCTCCCAGGCTTTACCTCTCGCCTGGAGCAGGCCCTTCCTGCACCACACAGCGCAAAAAGCCTCACCCCCAGACTGCCTGTGCCCACCTGCGACCCTTACCCAGCTGGAGCTTTCTTCCTGAGGCTTTGTACCTAGCTCTTTGGCTGCCCATTTCCCAGGACTGCCATCCGAAGCCTATGGTTCAAGCTCTCTCTGTGGCCTGTAGGATGAGGTTAAAGCCAGCACGAACAGGTGGCGGCACTCACCAAGGAGTAACTGCTGAGGGCTGGGGACACTGAATGTTGTGGTCAACTCAGAAGAGGACTGTAAGAAACTGCCTGAAGGAGCGAACAGACTGTGGTGGAGGAAGATGCATATGCAAGCAACAGATGACTCAGGGCCTGTGCTCAGGGCAGAGTCGCCCTGGTTTCACCACTCCGAGCTCAGTCGTATCACGGGCCTGCAGTCCTCCACTGCCAAGCCTTCTTCAACAGACATGCCCAGCACCTCCTCAGCTTGCAGGAGTCTGCAGAGCCCAACCCACAGCCTGAGCTTTGTCCGTGTGCTCTCTACTGCTCTTTATCAAAGCTGCAGCCAGTGCAGCCCAGCACAGCATGGGGCTCAACTCGGGCCTGCTGCAGTCCCCACCTTCCTGAGCCTCAGCAGCCTTGTGATCAGCCGGGACAAGCAGCTCATCCTCTACCTCACGGGGCTGCTGCTGAGGTAGCATTTCTCTGTTAGGGTAGAGGCTCCGCCCTGCACTCCCCCTGGAGTCAGGTCATCTTTGAACACCCAAAGGACTTCAGACAGGGAGAGAAGCAGCAGGCAGAGGGGCTGATGGGTAGGTGCCCCGTAGATACTCCTAAAAAACATAGCCAGGAAGTGCACACAGCACTCTCAGATTGAATGGCAGCCTCCAACCATTGGAATGGCTATTACCAGTAACTTCTGGTAAGGGCAGTGACTGGCACCACTGCGTACTGCTGGGGGGAAGGTGAATGCTGTGGCCACCGAGGAAACAGATCAGTCACCCCCTCCCCCCCAAATTCCTGTAGTATGCAAAGCACGGACTCAACTGACGGACAGCAGCATCGCTCCCAACAGCCAAAAGGAGGGGCCTGAACATCTACTGACACAAATAAACAAAATGTGGCCTCTCGGGCAGGGAACACACTCAGTTTTAGGGAAGGAGAAGCCAGCAAGATGACAGGGCTCAAAGCAGGACCTGTTCCCCATCAGAGGACTCCCCCTCAGACTGGGTCTCTGCATTTAATAGGAGGAGCCTACGCAACAGGTGCTAGTCCCAGGCCACCAGGAGGCCAAGGAGGATGCTTCACACACCTGGAGTAGACAGCTTCTCCACGGCAATACCCAAGGACTGCAGCTGTCTCAGGGTAGATGGCCTGGAATTTCAAGAGGTGACGCTTCAGGGCATATAGAGGGTGGTTCTTATATGTGCCAATGGAAGTGGGCAAAGGCTCGTCCAGGTGCTTTGCCTGAAACTGCAAAGGCCAGAAGGACAGTGGTGAGCATGCTCCTAGAAAAGGAAGAGGGTATGAATGGGCTGCTATAAATGAACCCATTCTGACAACAAACGTTCCAGACCCATCAGTGACTTGGTGACATTGCCAGGCACAGTGGCCGTAATGTGTACCAGCATCAGAAAGGGATCTGTCTCCAATCCATAGACACCTTAAGCCTTAGCATACCAAGCCCACACTACCATAAGGCCTGACATCAGTGACATCATCATTTTATATCAAAAGCAGGCTCGAAAGTTTTACAGCAACCACCGTGCAGCTTTTCTGAGATCCACACAAGTCTTGTACTTCACTAAGAATTCTGGTTATTAGTAGGAAATTCCACTGCTTTGAAGCAAATGCTGTTTCCCAAAAGCTGGCTTAAGCTTTCTCTTGGCATCCCTTCAAAACACTAAGGAGCTCCTACAGACTGGCACTGCTTAAGTTTCTGCCCTCAAGGATGGACAGTGATAAGGGCATATAAACCAAATAAACCCTTTTCGCCCCATGTTGGTTTTGATCAGTGTTTTATCATGACAACAGAAAGCAAACTAGAACAACCATGGAGCAACTACGGTGGAGACAGCTGACTGGACATCCTGACACTTCAGTTAGGTACAATGCTACCTGCAGGATTCCCACTTAGCCTGTCGCCACTAAACAGGCAACTAACTCCACATGGGCTGCCGTGCACCCCCTAAGGCACCGAATGCTGCACAACCCCATGCTCTTCCTATCCTGAGTGGATGCAAATTAACCTCTGGTCAACGTGGGCGAGTTCTCATGCAGAAATGCAGAGTTCCACCCAACACGGGACTGCTGTACACAAGCGACCCTTTCCTTGCTGCCAGGCTTCATTCTTGACACAGCTGTGTTACATTTTAGAAGTCTCTACTTCTGCCTTGCCTGACTTCTTGGTTGGCTAAAGAGCGTTCTGTGTTCCAGGTCCCTCCCTTCCCAGGAGACATGTTCTATTTGTGTGAGGTGTATCTGTGAGCTATGCATGCACATGGAAGAGGTGTGGCCACTCCGGGATGAATTATTCTCTCTCCCTCATGGGACCACAGAGCCTGTAAAGTACCTTCAACCTCCAAACTACTAACAAGGTAGTAACAAGGTAGACGTCACACAGCCCTGGGTTCAAAGCCTAGCACTTGACCACCTGGCTCTTGAAGCCTTTTACCAATAAAACTATGGCAACACTATCACAGCAGCGTGAGCGTGGAGAGCAAGTCACAAGCAGCTTTCCTCCACTATTCTTGTCTCTACTCCTGCTTGAGTTCCTGCATTCAAGAGAGACTATGATACAGACTGTGATGGGGATGTGCAAGTCAAATGTTGGTGTGATAATTAAATATAATCAAATAGAAAAGTACATATTTCTATGACTAATATAAATGTATTCAGAAATATTTAACTAAACCACACTAAAATATCAATGTACTGCTGGGCGTAGTTATGAGCAGAAAAGGGCAGTTTGATTGCTGCCCAGTGTTGAGCCTGGGCGGCCAGTGTCTTACCTCCTGGTCTTCCTTCTTCTCCCTCTCCGTAAGTGGGCTCTGATAGGGTCTCAAGGTCTCTGTCCACCACTCAGCATCAACCCGGCACTTGCGGGTTGACGTCATCCAGGCTGGGTCATACCTCTGAGTGACGTCTCGGACCCAGCCATCACTGTCAATGCCTACAACATAGGTCATGGGTTTGGTGGCATATCTGTAACAGGTCAAAGGCTGGTCCACCACACCGTGCACACAGTCCACACACACCCACTTTGCCTGTGGCTCACAGAACACCTCCAGCCACTGGTCTACACCAGCAGCTTTCCTGTCTCCTGTCTCTTCACCACCACTGGAAACCTTCTTGCCTCTCTTACTGCCTGAAGAGCTTGAAGATGCTGCTGGAAAGCTTGGTGGCCCACGCTGTGTCTTGGAGGCACTCTTAGACCTGGCCTTTGACCTCTGAGGAACTGGGGCCCTCTTCTGCTTCCGCGGGCCGGGCTCACTATCCTCATCAGAGGAATGCTGGTCTTCTCCGCTGGAGAGTTCGAAATCAGAACTACTGCCTGCCTCTTCACTCCCACTCTCTTTGTAAGACACCTTGGCAGTCACCCGCCGTGCCCGGGCACGCGCACGGCCCTGGGTTTTCTGCTTGGCTTCCTCTCCCTTGCTGCAGGAGGGCTTTCTCTGCCGCCTGCTGCCCGCAGTGGCCTTGCTTCTCTTCCCTCTGGCATCCGCCCTGTCACTGTCCTCAGAAAAGGTTTCCTCTTGTTTGATTCTTTTGCTGGTCTTGGGTGTGTTGCGGCTTTCTGGAACTTTACTGGAAGTTTCTGAAGAGCCTCCAGGACTCTCTAACGATGTCTCCGCGGACAAGTTCTTCCCCTGAAACAGTAACAAACCTTGGTACTCCTGGGCATCATGCTGTAGTGTGTCTGTAAGTCCAGTACTTCCGAGGTGGAGGCAGGATGATCAGGAGTTCAAAGTCATCCTCAACTACAGTGAGTCTGAGGCAAAAATGAGCTACATGAGACTTTCTCTCAAAAAACAGAGCGGGGAAGAGAAAAGGAGGGAGAGATACATTAATTTTGCCATTCTCTGTCTTATTTGTTCCATAATTTAGCTAACTCATGATAATCAGTCTCAGGCTCAGATGACTTGACATCCCAGTTGGGCAGCACTGACATCCTTCCTCGTGTATTTCAAAAGGCAGAGTCCTTCACCCATCAGCCCTCCACTCTGCTAATGAGGATGGGTGACTCTCCACTCAGTTCACATGCTAGAAACATGAGCTGGGAAACCAGTCCTCTCCCGGAAGACTCAGTGCACACCAAGCTCAGGCTGCTAAACACCCACTTGTGTGTCCATCTCCTCTAATACAGGGGAGCACAAAGCAGGCTCAAAGGAGTCCAGGCTGTACGAATATCAGCTCTTAACACTATGACATCGTTAGGCTGGCAAGGCAGCTCAGTGGGAAAGGCAGCTGTTGCCAAAACTGACAACCCGAGTTCAATCCCCGGGACTCCACACGGTGGAAGAAAAGGACAACTTCCACAAGTTGTCCTCTGACCTCCACAAGTATCATGATACACACACAAACATAAGGTAAATATAATAAAAAATGATACTGGCCAATTTTCTTTAAAATGCGTGATTTCCTCACTCTTCCTTTCTCTAGATGCCCCAAGGGCCTCACCTTTGCTACAGATGGCTTCAGTGGAATGGGCTGGAGAGACAACACCAGTCGGGTGAGCAGCTGCAGCGCCCGAAGAATCAGAAGAAATATCTATGGTGAGAAGAGAGGATATATTTGACTGGACAGTGTAATGAAGCTAACCCAATGCGCTCTGCTGCTTGGACAGGAGACGGTGGAAACCACGCCAGTCGGGGACACTGTTGTAAATGACACTGCAGAGACTCAGCTCACAGGAAAAGTCACTATTTTCCTAAGAAGGATTGCCTGTAAATATAAAGACTATCTCTATACTTGATAGCACCTATCACTGCTACAGCTTGTCAGTCTCTTCCTGCTTACCCATCTTTTGATTGGCCTATAGTCAACAAGTGTTATAAGTGTAATTAAAATAAAATGAAATAGTCAGGGAAGGAAACACGCTAATACAAATGTCGCTAGGTCACACATTTGCTTACTGTGTTCTGCCCTCCACACTGAATCTTTTACCTGGAGGCCACAGCTCTGAGTTATTGACCTGTGAGGTTGGGAGCTGCTCCCTCAGAGATAAGCCTTGTGGTGGCAGCGACAGCGCATTGCAGCGAGGTCTCCCCAGATCCTCACGCTGGTCCCCGACCTCTCTCATCAGTAACTACCACACCTGGTGAGAGTCCCACGTGAAAACCAGAAATAAGAAAGAAGGCCGTCTCAGATGCCATGTGACCATGGGAAAGCTATTACCCGTGACTTCCTCCATCTGGATTTTTAAAAAGCAACGTGTAAAGCAGCAGTCATGTGGTGGTTGCACACATCCCTAATCCCAATACTCAGAAGGTTGAGGCAGAAGTCAACCTTCTGGGCCAGCTTGAACTACATAAGAGACCCTATCTGAACCAAGCAAGAGCTGAAGGAAGCAGCTCATTGGCAGAGCAAGCATGCCACCCTCAAGTACCTGGCTGTAATCCCTGGCATCTCCCTACAAAATTGTGAAGATCACCAAAGACAGACAAAGACCAAGAAACCATCACAATCTGGAAGAAATTAAGGGACTCAACAACTCAGTGCAGTGGGTGTCCTGGAACAGAAAAGGCAAAGCCAGGCATTGTCTATGGTCTGGCTGGCAGCACTGCACCCAAGGCAGCTTCTCAGTTCCTTGGAAATAAGACTGGAATGAATTAGCTTCTGCCACTAGCTGAGGTGTCCCCACACAGGCTGTTTAGCCTGAGGCAATGCCTGCTTCTCCTTCCCCATAACTCTAAGAAGCTGATGAGAGAAGATAATGACAATAACAGTACCTGGCATATTAAGTTCTTCAAAGCCAAATCTCGGGAGGTCTAAAGAAGCCAGGTATTTGGCCAGACATGCAAATGCAAAGTCCAGTCTCTGTGCAGAAAATAGGCATCCTCCAAGGATGACACCATATTTCATTCCCGTTAATGAGCAGTGCCACTAGAGGAACCACTTACATAGACCAACTCCTCATCATCCCTCGCGGAGTAAATGGCAATTCTCCTCCCCAAGGTTGTCTGCAGGCTGTCCTGCTCACTGGCTGAAAGGTCCGCATTGACTGTGAAGGTTCCAATGAACCTGGGGAGACCAAGTACTCCTTTATATAGCGCCAAGGTGAAGAAAAAGTTCTAGTCTTTTACAGCCAACAAAACCAACAGCAAGTGATTCTTACTCACCTACCTGCACTGGCTCTTCTCAGACCAGCTAGCTAAAGCTGGCCACCAATGAAGACCCAACTCAGTTGCCACCTACGTGGGCACCCTTTCCAGACTGCCCACCTGAGGGAAGCACCCCGTTTCCTACATTCCCCTGCCTCAGAACTCCTCATACACAGTGCATATGGTTCCCAATGCTTCCTTCTCCTCAATGTTATGCTCCCTTCTGATGCTAATTGGCCACTACAGAACTGGCCTGAACCAGCCCAAGAGAAACCCAGCTCAGGAGAACAGTAGATGGCCTTACCATTTCACCAGGTTTGAGAGGAAGATGGTGTCCCTGTGTTGAAGTGGCACCTTGGTAAAGCGAGTTGGGATGATAGAGAGGCCAATGGCCAGCAGATCTGGCTCACGGCAGATGTTATTTCGATAGAAGCCACTGGCCAGCAGGCACAGCAGGTGAACCTGTGGAGGGGGTGGAAGGAGCATGCGTGGAGGGAGAACTGAAGAAAGCAGGGATATTGCTGCCAAGTGCAGATGTTTTGTGGACAGGAAAACACTGGCTGTGCTTCTATACACAGCAAGTACAAAGGCTGGCATCAGCCATATCCCATGGCTTTGTGTCTCACTCCCTCAAAGAATTCATCGGTTCACAATAATAACTTTTCCTCTCAGCAGCACAGGCACACTACAGGACCTCCAGGTGAAGCATCACGCCACCTGGGTCTGCTGCGGTGAGGACAGCAGGGAACGTGGGTGGGACACAGACTGCTCAGAGCAGCTACTGGAGGCCAGGCATGACTCTCCCTGTTTTCCACTCACCCTCCGCTGCTGGGCACCCCACTGTAACTCCCGCCCTGCAACCTCACCCTTCACCAACCTACTGCAATGACAGTAACGCTGTCTACTCTCTCCCACGTCCACACAAACTCTCCACCTCCTGCCCTCAGTGCATCTTTCTTCCCCACTTCCTGTAAGCCTGGCCTTCAGGGTGGCACCTAACTTCACACAGGCCTGTCACCTCTGGACCTTCCTGGTCCTCCTTGCCATCACCTTGTGCATGTTCTCCTGAACTTCCTTATTGAAGCGCTTCAGCATCCTCCGCAGGTACGTCTCAAGCTCCATCTTTATCTTCTCACTGAAACACAGTGAGAGACCCAGGACTGAAGCTGGAAACCACAACCCCTCACCATGGCACGGGAGTTGCTCGCCCCGTTCCCTATACAAGGCTGTGCCACTCAGCCAAATCAGCAAGCGGCCACCATCTACTCCTTCGCTATGGGGAGAGAAGTCCTCAGTGAGTGCTGTCCTGAGTGAATGTGTGCTGTTGACATGGTCACGGCCCCAGACTCATGGGAAAATGGCAAAGCCACCCCTTGCCCATGAGACTCAAAGAAATGGCAAAGGCTTCACTTTCCTTGGGTGTCACATAACATCCTTGTTCCTATGGATGTTAATAATGTAAGCAGAGAATGTCCACCATCGCTCCCCACCATGTTTACAGCCTGAAGACAGCTCCCCTACAGAGACTGCTCCTACTGAGATGACCTAAACCTGCTCCCTTGACCCAGCTGTACACGATAAACCCTGCCACCTTGTTTATTTCTATGTAATAACCCTGCCTCCCTGTTCAACTCTACGTAATAGACACTGAGCTTTTGGAGGATTGAGCTTTCTCTGTTCAGGATCCTAGACCACCTGACCAGCTTTCTGTCCATGTGTCTGTCTTTTCTTCATTTCTTTCTTGCCCCAGTCTGGTCTGTCCCTGGAGTCATCCTGGATACAACACTTCCCACCTGCAAACTGCTCACAGGACCCTAGGCAGCCCCAGGATGTGGCATTTCCCATCTGTAAACCCACTCTTGGACACTGTACAGCCCATCTACCAACCCCTCCCAGCATCCTATGCCTTACCCACAGGTCTCAAGTTCCCTTCCTTCAGAATCCTAACTGACTTTCTCCTTAAACGACCACACTGACACTAAATTAAAGAAGGCATTTACATGACTGTTCTGCAAAATCTTTCACCCGGGGCCCACTGATCTGCAGGAAAATCTTGCACTTCCTGAAAGACACAATGTCTCCCTCCTCCCTGCTTAGTAACATGAGTGGACCTCAGTAGTTAGCTTGTATGCTCCATTTTCCTAGGTCATCAGAGGCTACAGAGGAACTGTGCACCCTATGAAAGGTGGGTGCTCCTTCCACGGTGGGCACCATCTCAGTCTTGTAGTGGTATGTGGTAGGGACGGTTTGAGTACCATGTCAGCCAGTAGGGGATTCAGGTCTTGGATCCTTCACTCACTGGTTAAGTGGCTCCTGGACTGTCATTTAAACTCTCTGAGGCTCTCATTTATGAACCTGCTCAAAGGGTCAGGTAAACTGAGAGACAAACAAAATGCTCAGTCCTTGCCACGCACCTCCACCTCCCACCCAGACACCCAGGTGTCTCCTTTAAGTCCTTCAGGCAAACCCAAGCTCTCCCCTGTGGCTTCAGACCACTCTTGACATGCCAAGGCTTTCTCCACGTCTGCTGTCTACTTTCAGGACAAGAGCAAAGAAGAAGGCCCGCCTACCTTTTCTTACGTGCCTTCACCTGCTCCGGTGTCTCAATCTCTATCTCCACTGCCTTCACAGGCAGGACAGACTGTGAGGTGGCAGAATTTTCTCCCGTGTCCAGCACAGGCTCAGCAAGTTCTATCAACAGTAATTTTAAAAGTTAATAACAATAACTGGGACTGGAGAGATGGCTCAGTGGTTTAGAGCACTGACTATAGAGGACCCAGGTTCAATTGCCAGCACCCACATGGTAGCACAAACCATCTGTAATTCCAGTTCCAGGGGATTCAACACCCTCTTCTGGTCTCCACGGGCAGCAGGCACATCGTGTACAGACATATATGCAGGCAAAACACTTATACACATAAGTTAAAGTAAATAATAGCTAATAAATGGAACAATATCAGGGTTCTGCTGGGAAAAAAAATGGAATATACAGGTAAGCCCCCGAGACGCCCAATTTTTTATCTGATAAAACTAGAATATTCTAAAAAGAGGCCAGAACTTTTCAAAGCAGGCATTACTCTACAAAGCCAAAGAGGAAAGAAGGAAAAAGAAAGTGTTAAGTATTGTGGCATGTATCTATAATCCAGCACTCAGCAGGCTGAGACCATAGGTCCTACGTCCCAGGTCAGCCTGGACTGCACAGCCAGTTCAATAGTAGAGACCTTACCTGAAAACAACAAGGGCCAGGGGCTGGCAAGATGGCATGCATCCTAATGACCTGACTTTGGGCTGGATCCCACAAGGTAGTGGAAAAGAAATCATGAGAGTTGTTCTCTGAGCTACACACACACCTCACACTCACACATTCACACACAGACACAGACACACACAGACACACACTTAAAAACAAAAACAAAAAAAGGGATAGGAGTTACAGTTCTGTGGCAGAACACATTCCTAGTATTCCTAAAGGTTTAATCTCCAGCACCAGAAGTAATTAATAAAGGTAGTACATGGTAAGGGGACTTTAGATTTAAAAAAAAAAAAAAAACAAAAACAAAAAACTACAAATGATTTCTAATCTGGACCTAGAAAAAAAAAACAAACAACAGAGCTATAAAGGGTTTTTATAACAACTGAGGGTTGTTTTCAGTTTTTTGGGTGTGATGAGGTTTCTCTGCCAGATAAGACAGTGCTATCTTCTTGGGAAAAGAATGCTACAGGATTTCTGAAACTCATTTTCAAATAGTTACAGAGAGAAAGACACGTTAAATATAAAGGACCAGTTTTGCAGACTACTCTCATTTCTTTGCAAATCTGAGCCTTGTCCAAATAAAATGCTGAGGGCGCAGGCATGGCCCACAGAAGGTAGCAGGGCCTAACATTAGCTACCACTCTCATGGTGTGGACTTGGGACTCAGGCACCCGCAGACTTCCTCCTCAAATTTTGCAGCCTGACTGGGCACCATTCATAGTTGCAAACAGTTTACAGAATGCTGCCAGTAAAGAAACATGCCTCGGACAAGCAAAGAGCTTGCCCTCACAGCTATGCGGGGTCAGGATTGTGCAACTCTTCCCAGCTGCAGGCTTCCTCTAGCATTGTCTCTGTTTAGTTTCCTTATCAAAGCCACTAGAGGAAAAAAAAACACAAGCTTCCTTGCTAACCCAAGGAATTTTGTCACTTAGAAGAAGTCCCGATTGCAACTATATTTCTTATCATTGTTTCAAAGAAAAACAAGATCGCAGCATGTGACTGGCTCCAAATAGCAAAGGGACTCCAACAGTTTGGAAAACAAGATAGACACGGTACCTTCCACCTCCTCCCAGTCATCCTCACTGTCGTCATCATCGCTGTCTCTGTCCACCACCTCTCTCTTTGGCTGTTTCTTCGCCTTCTTGCGGTCACCTGGAGACTCCCTGTGTACGGATCAAAGGTGTAAAGGCTCACGTATCCTAGTGTCACACCCAGGATACGCAGAATCTATAGGATTTCTTCTGTTGACTGCTGCAGTCATATCCACGAAGATGATGGACAGCCAGCTCTCAGAGTCCTAAGCTATGAGGTGGGAAGAGCTCAAGTATAAGGTTACTCTGCTGCAAAGCAAAAAGCTTTGTTTTTAAAACAAATCCAGAACTTATTAACTCACAATCCATGTGGGGAAAAAATGCTGTGCCTTGAAATGGTAAGGGCAAAATTAAAGCCACAGTCACAGGAGTCTCAGAAAGCTGAGGTAACTGTACACACATGCACATAGCTAGAGGCCAGAAGAGAGCTTCATATCAGCCGAGCGGCCTGTGAACGAACTCAGAGAATGCTTTTCTATTGTTATGTAGCCCAAGGACGCTGAAGCTGGCACAACTCAAACAGGATAAGTAAGGTGTGATCACACATGGACCCATAACCAGGATCAGACTGGGCAGCTGCTAGTAGGGGAAACCAATGCAGATAAGCAGCTAGCTAGACAGCAGCACACAAGGTAAACAGTTGCTAGAATGTTGACATATTTCTGCAGATTCATGCATAAATCCCGCCTGCAGCTCTGGGTTACTTTTGGCTTGTATAAACATTATGAAACTTGGTATCAAGAGGAAAACCAGCCAAGATTTTAGCACAGGCATTTAAAATGACCTCAATCTTGAGCTCCAATAACATTTTTGGGTTTGTTTGTTACTTTTTCTCAATGTCATAGCAACAAAATTTCTCCCATGCCAAAGATTAGAAATACTTCTAAACTATAGGCTGGACCAGTCAACCCTCAGGTAAGAGTATTTCTTGGTAGCTCTTGACCTATCTTTGTGTGGATATCCCCAGAGATGTAATTCAACACCTGAGGGGGGCAACCAGGAAGCATATGAACCATGGAGAATCTGCCTGCTTCCCCTTGCTCTTCCGCTGGCCTACTACTGCCCTCTGCTGGAATGTAATCCCATCATGGACAGCAGGTTGGATTGATTTAGAAGCAAAGGAACCCTTCCCAGTTTTCCTCTATTCATCTGCCCTTCCTTCAGCTTGCTGAGGCTGGATAATGAACTAGTCTCATGTTCACTGTCCCTCATACCGAATAAGAATATTCACCTACCACAAAGGCACTCAGCATCTGGCAAACTACAGGCCCAGCCCCAGATGCCACAGGCCCTATGAACACAAATGAAGCTCACAGTTCTAGCTGAGACCAGAGAGGTCACACGGCATTGTTCTAACTGTCATCTGGCAGACATACCACACTCTTCAGCAGCAGCAGGACACGGGAGCGGAAAAGACCAAGTACTTGTGGAAACTAGAGCTGATGGCCTCAGACAAGCATCAGAAGGGACAAAAGGACTCCAGGTAGAGGGGAACAAGAGCACAAGACAGGGGACAGGGCCTGGAAGCGCGGCTCAGCGGTTAGTGCTTGCTTACAACACAGGAGGCCTCAGGTCTGATCACCCAAACAATGAAGAAATAAAATAAACAAAACTAAGGGCAGCAGGGGACAAGAATGTACCCAGTGAAGGTTCTAAGTCCAGTTGGGTAGCAGTTGCCAGTGCCAAACACCGGGATGGCAGGAAGTCTCTTGCCTCTCTGTTGAGTATCTGTGAAGTTGAAAGAGAGCACTGGGCCAAGAATCAGGAACCCTGAACTCTGTTCCTGAGTGTGCTATTAGTTAGCACTCTGTGAGGTGCCACTGAACTCACCAGGAAACTGAGATCTCCAGCTCTTGCTGGTCTGGCTCTCTCTGGAAATGCTTAAAGAGCCTCCTTCCTCCCACATTCCCTCAGAGAGCGAAGAACAGCTGCCATTATCCTCGACTCTCTGACAGGACCGTCCCATGCTTGCTATCTCACCTGAAATCGTCCCGGTCGTCTCCATCGCTGAGGGCTTCCTCCTTCGGAGCCTTGAGATTCTTAGATTTAGCAGTGGCTTTGGTCGCTTTCTTTTTTGCAGGACCTTTTCCGGGGTCTCCTGAATCTCTGCAGCCTCTCTTCCTCTTTCCTTGGGAAACTCTGGAGACAAGGCACTTCTTTGGGGGTTTCTGTTTCTCATCTTCAAAGTCATCTAGGGAACAACACAGAAAGGCACAGGGGCTGCTTCTGTGTTTCGGGAAAGTGGAGGATGTAAAGGGAATAGAATTCGATGATGCTTATTGTTTCTCTTTCCGTGACAAAACACCACTGCCAAAGCAACTCGGGGAGGAAAGGGTTTATTGGGCTACACTTCCACCAGCACTGTGCGTCACTGAAGGAAGTCAGGACAGGAACTCAAACAGGGCAGAAACCTGGAGGCCCAGGAGCTAAAGCAGAGGCTGTGGAGTGGTGCTGCTTTCTGGCTTGCTCCCCATGGCTTGATCAGCCCGCTTTCTTATGGAAGGACCACTGGCCAGGGAAGGGACCACCCACAATGGTGCCCTCCCACACCAATCATTAATTAAGAAAATTCCTTACAGCTGTCTACAACTGGATCTAACGGAGGCATGTTTTTAAATCGAGGTTCCCTCCTCTCTGATGACGTTAGCTTGCATCAATCTGACATAAAACCATCCAGCACACTTATAGTTATCAAATTTTCCTTCAATTCTGAATATCCTGGGGAACATGGTGGTATTTACCTGTGATCCAAGCTCTAAGAGAATGAAGAAGGAGATTGCCAAAAGTCATAGGCCAGCCTGGGCAACAAGGCAAGAACCTGTCTCAAAAAATAAACCAACCAAACCAAACCAAAATACCCTGAATATCCCACCATGAAATGATTAACTCACCCTATGAAATGTAACTTTTTGTTGTTGTTGCTAAGGCGGGTGTGGTGAGCCCACAAGTATACAGTAAATGTGCAGCAGACAGATCTATTGGACTATCCACGAGAAGTGTATACGCACTCTCTACTTGGATTAACCTGTTTTTGTACAGCTATGGGGACATCTGTCCTTTGGATAAGCCACTGTCAATTCTCTAAAAATCTTGTGAAATCATGGCATTTCTCCCTTTTCTAGTCTCCCAGCAGTGTATAAACCTGACTTTTCCTGTAGGGCAATTGGATACCTCCCCACACACCTTGAATCCATGGTGTGGAAAGGATTCAGTCAAGTCCTTGTTCTCACAGCCAAAAACTACATAAAAATATTTCCCCACAAACTTTCTTTATTGGCAGTAGTCACTGATAAGGAGCTTCAAACAGGAGGTAATATGCCTGTTCTAACAGCAGACTCAAGAAGATGTAATCTATGGGGCTTCTGCTCTGACTTAACAGGCTACTAATATTCTGTATTTACCCTTTACCTTGGTTTTAACTAACATAGGATCATAACCCAGGAAATTAACTGTTTGTATTATACAGGAAAAATGCCCGAGTTGCTAAAACTAGCTTCAGAGAGAAAAAATTCTCCCCTGGGCACCCTGCTGCAGTCAAAAGCAGGATCCCCAGAAGAGATTCCTTTTAACTCAACCAGCTAGATGCTTATGCAAATCAAGGCCACAGGTTAGTCGCAGGGAATGTCAGTGCCATGCCAAGGCGCCCCCCCCCCGCCCCCCCCCAGATATAAGGTGCCTCCTCACCAGATCCACCTGTACCGCCTTTGGGATTGTTAACTTGTCTGAAACTGAAAGCTTTGTGCAGATCACCTCTTTTTTACCTCTTTTAACCCTTATGCCTGATGCCCCTACGCTTCTTCTTTTCACTTTCATTGTCCCCTAAGGAATAAAGAAATATGCAGGAAAAACATGCCTAAGTTGGTTAGTTCATTGTACCCCTCAGATCCCGCTCCCAAGCCAGTCTTCACTTATTATAGAAGTCCAATTCTGAACCCTGAGAGAGCGCTGAGGCTGGTACTCAGTAGCTCTCTCTCGATAGGCAGGGTCTTGGCATAGAGCGTTGACTGGCCTCGAACCTATACAAACCAGTCTGGCCTCAAGCTCACAGAGACCCGCCTGCCTCTGCCTCCTGAGTGCTCTGACTGAAGGTGCACCACCATGCCTGGTTTAATTAAATCGTTTTTAAGACAAAGGAAAAAAGACATAGCAATGATGTTCGCCATGAAATGTTGTTTTGGCTGAGTGTGAAAAAGCACAGACAGCAAGGAAATGGACCACTATTCTGCATTAGTAATTCCTAGAGGGCAGGAACAGGTGGCTTTTCCGTATTCTCTGCTGTTTATGTTTTGCATGATGCAGAGGAGTAGGGAAGTCTCTCAACACACCTCCAGAATAGTTTCCAAAATTAAAAGTTATCTAGCAGACCCAATCAGTCTCCTTGAGCTCAATGTCATTTAAGAATTACCACTGAGGCAGTCGAACGGTGGTGGCTCACACCTTTAAACCCAGCACTTGGAAGGCAGAGGCAGGTGGATCTCTGTGAGTTTGAGGCCAGCCTGGTCTACAAGAACTAGTTCCAGGACAGGCTCCAAAGCAACAGAAAAACCCTGTCTCAAAAAACAAAAAACAAAAAAAAAAGAAGAAGAAGAAGAAGAAGAAGAAGAAGAAGAAGAAGAAGAAGAAGAAGAAGAAGAAGAAGAAGAAGAAGAAAGAAAGAATTACCACTGTGGCTTCCTTATCAAGCTACTGAGACTTGACTTCCCAAGTCATTTAGGATGAATTCAAATTCTTTGGTTTTGTCTTCAGGCTGAGTTCCCTGTCCTGCAATCACCTCAATATTCACCACTCACATCTTCACACTGTGTCTAGCCGAGAGTCTTTAAGCATCCTGTTTTACATAGGACGCCCCCCTCACCACTACCGGACTTCCTGTGAAGAGCTCAAAATTACAAACAGTAACCGACTACAGTATTTGGATTCCAATACTGCCTCTTCCCCAGACCCGTGGCAGTCTGATTAGAGCAACTATATTTACTCATCACCACGTGGATTTACTTTTCTTGTTTTTCTTTCTCTCTGTTTAAATCTTGTTATGTTGACCTTATTTGCCTCCCCCAAAGAGTATCAGCATCCTAACAGCAGGGCCCTTGCCTGCTTCTTTTACTAGTATACTCCCAGTACTTAAAGCAGTGGCTGGAAATCACTGAATACATAGAGAAACTAATGAATTTCCCAATGAAGACATTAACACAGAGAAAAAGAAAACATGACGAGGAGCCTGTTCAGCAGCAAGATGGGAGACGATGTTCTTCATTCCCAACCATCAAAAGGAGCCAAGCCCCACTTCATTTGCATGCACAGGCGTGCTCCTCAAATGTTCTGTTCTGTGTAGAAACTACCTGACTGACGGACACCACATAGCAGATACTCAAGAAATGTCCTAAACGAGTACATGAACAAGGTGAAGCTTAAGAGTGGAGTAAGCAAACTCCTCTGAAGTTTAGGAAATATTATTTCCTAGTAGACAATGAATTTATAATGCCTACCTAATCGATGACAGTGTTGGAGGAGCCACGGGGTGGGTGTGGGGGGCCACTAAACTAGCCAAATTTTCTTATTTGGCTATTTTAGAAGGTCTAGCCACCCTTTCTCTAGCAGCATGCATTGGCATATTTAAAAATGTTTTTGCAGGACAAAAGATATGGCTCAGCAGTTAAAAGCACTTGATGCCCCTCCAAGAGAAGTCATGAATTTCCAACATCCAAAGGGGAGCGCACAACCTTTTGTAACTCCAGTTCTGGGGGATCCAACACCCTCATCGACCTAGCCTCTGCAGGCACAGGCCACACATGGTGCATAGACATGTATGCAAGCAAACACCCATATGCATAAAAAAATAATAAAGTAATTTTTTTTCAGGGATGAAAACAAAAGGAAGAACAAAATAGGATATGGAGGGAAATGAGCCTTGCTTTATGATGCTCATATTTTACTCAAGCAATCAGAAATGAAGATCACTGAGATCTCATTCTCTAGAACGAGAGGCTGACAGGGCAGTAACTGCTTCTGTGGTAGAAGGTACCTAGACAGCCACTACTTTAAGATGATCATGGAGTGTCTCAGACCTCAAGTAGAGAAGAAATTAGCCCCAGTAACTGTTGTGAAGAACATTCTACGCTAAAGAAACACCAAAGGCCAAGCCTCCAGAAAATAAACAGTATATCTGAAGAAGAGAAAGGTGGTCAGTAAAAGCCAGGCATGGTGGCATCCGTAAACCCTGTGATCAACAGGTTGAGAGGGAGAGATCCAGAACTCCAGGTCAGACTGCTGTTTAAAATAAACGGGAGGAAGTCAAAATTAGAGTATCTGGAGAGAAGACATGCTAAGTGAGGTAGATGCTATACATGGAGGACACAAGTCCATGAAGGTTTTCAGTAAAAAGAACGAGGCACATGATGTTCTTGTTCTACATCATCGGGCTGCAGTAAGGAGACCTGATGCAGAGGGGAGGCCAGAAAAGAGGCAACTTCACCCACTCAACAGAAGCACAACATGGACAGGATATCCAGCTGTGAAATAAAAAGATTGGGTACAGATTTCGGTGATTCCGAAGCGGAAATGAACTTGCTGACGAACTGAAGTTAAGAAACGGGGTGGGTAAGGGTGATACACTGAGATGGGACAACTGGGGAAAGGATATGTTTAAGGGAGAAACTGTAGTTTTTGCTTTGTTCAAGACCAAGGTAAGAAGCGCATCCCAAACCTGGGGCCGGACTTACAGTGGATGCAACTTGGAAAGAGATTCTCGCACTACAAGGTCTCCCTCGATCCTAGTTTTGGTATCTCTACGGCACCGGGAAACTGCGAAGCTTTCCTGCTCGGCCCTCAACACTTGCTAAGAGACTGGACTTGGCCCTAGGGGGTTACGGTAGGGTGAGGGCTGACTGCAGAGGCCCTGGGGCGCCATGCATCCGGCCCTGGAGACCTAGCTGCAGACGCAGATCCGCCCCGTCGCCCGCCCTAGGCTCCGCCACCATCGTTTTGCATGCCGCAGACTCGGTCTCTCACCCGCCTCGCTCTCCTCGCGCCGGGCTGCTTTGTTGTCCTCGGCTTCCCGGCCGCGCCTCCGCCGCCTTCCACCTGCAGGGCGCTTTCGAGCCATGCTGCCCGGCAGCGTCACTCCGGACTCCCGCGTTGGGCTGCAGTGAGTCTCTGCGTGCTCATCCCGCCCCGAGGCGGGCCATGTCTGGCCGCGCCCCCTAACGAGGGTTGGGGCACGCCCTCCGAAGAAGATCCCGCCCCCCCATGTAAACTACGGTGGCGCAAAGGGACAAAAATAATACACGTCTACTTCCAGTGAGTGGAAGCCTTGCGTTTCTGAGCGCCTGATCTCGCGAGAGGCGGAAAGGGCGCAGCGTTTGAAACATGGCGGACGACGTAGATCAGGTAAGTTTCTTGAGGCACTCGTGGAAGAAGCGCTTTCCCTTCCCGGCTCGGTTCGCTTTTTCCACGCCCACCGAGAAGTGGACCGTTGCTTTTCTTCCTCGAGTAAGCGCGGCTTTCCGTAGCCGCGCCTGCAACTTAAACTTTGCAGGCCCAGAGCTTTTTCAACCCGCCTTTCTGCCCATCACGCTCGTCGTCGGCTTGTATGTGCAAAATGCAGACGGCTCTCGATGCCCAACAGAAAGCGTGATGTAGTGGTGGACACCAGCTTAGTAATTGCACAGACAGTGGAGTGTGTTATGAGGGAGGTCAGATAAAAGGTGCAGTTAGTTTACGAGGTAGAGAAACTGGTAGAGATGTAGTAGTATGAAGAAAACAAGCCAAGATCGGGTACACAGGACAACAGACGCGCCTACAGGCCTCTTCACCTACTCTTTCCTACTCCTTAGGTGTCTGCGGAGTTCCCCGACCACAGGAATGACTTGCACTCCCACACACGAACACACCCCACACTCCCCCCACCCCTACTGTTTCTCTTCACACACAGCATGCTATTTTAAACATATATTTCTTTACTTAATGTGATTCTTCCACAGCTAGAATGTAAGTTCTTTAATAGGGATGGGTGTGTGTGTGCTGGAGAGATGGTTTAGGGGTTAAGAGCACTTGTTGACCCTGGTTGGGTACCAGCATCCCCAATGCATCTTAACTCCAGTTGCTGGGGATCCAGTGCCCCCTTCTGGCCTCTGCTCCAAAGCACTGTGTGCATGTGGCGCACATACATACAGGCAAAAATCTCACATATAAGATAAAAATGAAGCTTTAAAAAAAGGTTTTTCTGTGTGCATTTTTTCCTTAGGTTTAGAACAGTGCTGGGAGCACTCAGCGGGTCTTTGTTGAGGGAATAAACCCAATGTTCAGGGGAAGCTTCTTTAAAAAGGCAGTATTGAAAGCTGCAGGGTGAAAACGATTGACAGTGGGCGTTCTAGACTGAAGAGGGCTGTCATGGGGATGCTTTCATTGGTTTACTATGTATTTATATGCCTTTCTCCATACTAGAATGAGCTTCACTGGGGGGGGGGGGTGCTGTGACTTGTGGAGCGTTGTAATCCAGTGGTTGGTTGTCTTTGGTTCTTAACAAAAGCCTGCTGAACTAAGGGGAAAGGGGGGAGGAAAGAAAGTACCACTTAAGGTCTAGGGTGCGTGTGTAGGGGAGGTGGGGTTGCTTATTTCATCCAGCCTCTTACAGCCTCACAGCCTACCATCTTCAGTCAACTCTCACTGGCCCCAGGTACTCACTGGAGAAGCTTATTGAATAGTTTTAGTAACTCGTAATGGCTGGAACCATCTTTTCCATGTAGCTGACTCCAAGTCATCCGGGTTCTAACCTTTGGAACTTGTCCCGGCCCTTCTTGAAGAGTAATTCTGAGCTATTATTCCTTTGAAATGACTGACCAAGAAGAATAGCATTCTTAAATCATGAAAAAAGCAAGAGATTATGTTAAGTATAAGAATTGCAGGTGCTGGAGTGGACTGGTGAGGCAGCGGGTAAACGTGCTTGCAGTTTATGAGCCTGACAGACTGAGTTGGGTCCCTGGAACCCACAGAGGAGGGCTAGAACTTTAGACTTGAATGCCATAACACACACGCACACTTAAAAAATCCAGAAGGGATTCACACCTTTAATCCCAACATTTGGGAGGATGAGACAGGAGACTGCTGCACGTCAAAGCCTGTCATGGGTATCATGTCTCTTTAAAAAAAAAAAAAAAGTAATGAAGGTCGTCATTTATAAGTATTTCTTTTTTACATAAGACCTTTAAGTCCTCTGCGGGAAAGATGTGGCCTCCCCAGTTTGCAGATGAGGAGTCTGAAACAAGATATGACATGATTTTTAATCCCTGTTCAGAAGAGCCAGATCAGAGCCTGGAGTTGAACACAGGCTGCCTGACTCCAAGTCAATTCTTTCAGCTCTGTACTATACTACTTGCTAGATAGGTTCATCTTGTCACCCTGTTGGCGCCCTAAACTCAACCTGCTCTGTATTGGCTTTAAACTCTGTCAGATCTTTTCATTAGTATGTGAATAGGTCTTGCAGGTGCGTCTTTCAGTGATTAAATTAATAAAAGATAAAACTAAGGTCCTTAAGTAGGACTCTAATACTTTGGATTTTGAGGAAGTTCAGTCATGATCATTTTGCTGTTTAACTCCTTCCCACGTAGTACTTTGACCCTTTGTTACATAGCATTGAGGCACCATTCTAAGCTTCCATATGTCATTTAAACCTGATAGTAATATTGGAGCAAATTAGTCTAAGGCATAGATGGGCTAAGTGACTTGCCTTGGTTACACTGCTCCCAGTGATTGAAACACCACTCTGCCTCTGGCCGTCCCTTACTGAGCCCTCTTCTTCCGTCAGCAGCAGACCACCAACACTGTTGAGGAGCCCCTGGATCTCATCAGGCTCAGTTTGGATGAGCGAATTTATGTGAAGATGAGAAACGACAGAGAACTTCGAGGCAGATTACATGTAAGTCTGTTAAATTATCTCAAAACCAGATGTTTCCCTGTCATCCCTTCCTACCTCCTTACAGATTTAAGAACTGCAGCACATGCATAGTTTTGAATTATGCAGTTTCTTTTGGGAGTTGGAAAATCTTAACAATATGAATATCCTTTATTCATTTTTAAAATATGTTTTCCTTAGCCAGAATGTTATGAGGGAATATGTGCATGCATGTGTGCATGTGTATCCATGCTTATAGAGACCAGAACTGGGCATCAGGTCCCCTGGAGCTGGAGTTACAGATATGACATGGGTGATATGCAAGCCAGACTCGGGTCCTTTGCAAGAATAGCCAGTGCTCTTAACATGAGCATCCCTCCAGCCTATAGAACACTTACCTCCTTCAATTTTTTCTTCTTACTTATGAACAAACTTATTTGTCCATTTTGTTTTAGACAAGGTCTTGCCATGCAGCCCAACTAGCTTTAAACTCAAGATCCTCCTGCGTCCATCTCCTTAGAGCTACGATTAAAGACATTCTTGACTACCATTCTTGGCTTTGTTCTCTGTTTTTAAAGGTTATTGGACAGGGTGTTATTTTTTTAGTTATTGACATATAAAACCATTTTGTTATGAAAATTTTTTTAACCAATTAGAGATACAGTAAGAGTGCTTGCCTAGCTTGGGGCAAATCCCCTAGCACTACAAAAGGTGTTAAACAGCATAGAAATCTGTAGAATTAAAAGTGAAATCCTATTCGCTATGAATGACTACTGTCCAAAGTTGATTACATAGTCTTCCAGATCTTCTCTGCATGTGTATATACTGTTTGTGTTTAATGGGGGTCTAGTAAGGTATGTGGCATGTGCCCATAATTCTAGTACTGAAGTCTAGTAATTCTAGATGACTGAGACAAGAAGATCATTTGTTTGAGGCCAGTATAGACTACATAGTGAAAACCTGTCTAGAAAGGCTGTATATACATATTTTTAACGCCTTTTCCACATGATTTTTTTTTTTTTGATGGAATGATTACACAGCTGCTGACTGCACAGGATTCTATGTAAGGCAGCAGTCACATTTTTCTTTTATTCCCCAGCTATAAAACTTTATTAGGCACTTTTGTATATTATTGCTTATGCACACTTAGGATTTCTGAAGATTTGGTCCTGTTAAGTGACATCATTGTGACTCTATTTTGTCTCAACTTGTCACTTCCTTAGGGCTATTGGTTTACAGCACAGAATTGAACAAGCCTTCTTAGACCAGGCTTAGAAACAGCCCTGTGCTGCCAGTGACAGAGCCGCTAGGCAGCTGCCCTTCGTCCTCACTCTCAGAAACTGTGAGAGTTCCTTCCCTGAGACCTGAGGACAAAGAACCTCGGGCTGGGAAGGAAATCGGGTCACTAATCTACAAGCTTCCTTCAGAAACAGTGGTGTCCATGTGATGAGAAAAGTGGAATGGAGCTAAATTACATGGGTCTTTGGCACATGGAATGACACCCCAGGCCAGACCAGTCACCTTTAACTTGGAGGCATCTTGAGCTCTTACTTCTGTACTAAATGGCCCACCTTTCTGTTTGCTTCCTGCCCTCAGCGAACATCTTGCTCATTTGTGTAGCTGTCAAGCAGTTCCTTCCCAACATGGCTGTTAGGCTATTTTTACCTTGGTATGGGCAGGCAAACCACTTAATACTTCGTTAGAAGAACATGTAAGTGGGTTCTGAACAGGCCCTAGGAGGTCTGTCATTTAGTAAAAGGAATGAATTTGGGAGTTTGCACTGAATACTGTGCTCCCAGTCCTTCCTGGATGAGCCAACTGAGCCCAAAGCACATTAAGATCTGGACAGGTTATAAATGGGCAAAGGAGAGGTGGGAGAGATGGTCGCTGTGTAAAGTGTAAGGCCTGGAATTCAGATCCTCAACACCTGTGGAAACATCAGGTGGGTATGGTGGCTTACCTGTAACCCCAGCCTCCGGAGGTAAAGATAGGATCCCTGAGCAAGCTGGCTAGCTAGCTCATCAGCAAGCTCTGTGTTCAAGTGAAAGACACGACATGGGTACATAAGGTAGAGAGCAACTGAGGAAGACATTCAGTGGCAGTCTCTGGCGTTCACACACATGTGAACATACACATACACATGTACACCACACTCAAGCGTGTCCACAAAAATAGGCCAATTTTTGCTCTACCTGTATCATTTTTGTCAGGGTCACTGACATTGTTCTTGCTTGAGAACAACTGCCCTCACATGTTGATGAACTTTATGTTGCTTACTATCCTTGAAGGAAGTCTGGCAAACAAAGAATTTGCTATTTTTCATAATAAACTGTTGTGAATGGTAAGACTTCCTTGGTTAACAAGTAAAGTAAGTACTTAAGTAATTTCAAGTTATTTTGAGTGGATTCATTTTTGATCATAAACAGTATTGTCACTCGGAATGGCTTCTGATGACACGACAAACTAGCACAGAGAGACTTATTTGCATGTAGAAGTTTGGGGTATAAGTATTAAATATGTTGCTTATAATATGTTGCATATAATAAAATACGTTGCATCTTTTGAGTCCTGTTCCTTTTTCTCAAATCTCACCCTCCCACTTCAGGCTTATGATCAACATTTAAATATGATCCTGGGAGATGTGGAAGAAACTGTGACAACAATAGAGATTGATGAAGAGACGTATGAGGAGATATATAAAGTAAGTCCTGCAGGTCTTCTCTTGACAGTGTCAGATCTCATCGTGCAGCAACTTAACACGTATTTGTGAGAACATATTATGTTTTGGCACCTACTTAGGGACTGTTGATAGAGTATAGTAAGTAAAGCAAGGGTTTTAGAGTCACACAATCTTTTTTTAACACTGATCTTAAAGACAGCTTTATTGCCAAAGCCCTTTCCTACACAGGTGACAGCTCACAAGCTGCGAACTTGGAACATGCTGCACAACTTACAGGCAGCTCAGTGTGTTAGAGAGTGTCCTTTCCAGTCAACTGAGTTGGTCTGAGCATTGCTCAGAGTACTGGGATTAAAAGCTTGTGCCACCACCACCTCCAGCTCACGAATAAATTGTTTCTTTTCTCTCTTTTGTAAAATTCGTTTTATGATGCTGGATTGTGGTGGTGGTACTGGCACACCTTTAATCCAAGCAGTCAAGAGGGAAAGGCAGGCAGATCTCTGCGAGTTTGAGGACAGCCTGGTCTACAGAGCAAGTTCTAGGACAGCCAGGGCTACAAAGAGAAACCCTAACTCTGGAGAAAGAAAGTTTTTTTTTTTTTTTATGTGTGTATGGATATCTGCATATATGTCTGTGTAGTACATGCATGCCTGGTCTCTGAGGAGGCCAGAAGAGGGCATCAGATCCCTTGGAACTGTTCATGCATTTGTGAGCCACCGTGTGAGTGCTGGGTATTGGACCTGGGTTATCTGTGGAAGAGCAGCCAACTCTCTAAACTACTGAGCCATCTCTTTATCCCCTACAATAGTTGTTATAATGTGTAGTGTGTGTGTCTACTAAAGACACAGGCAAGACAGACTGTCTACAGTCATTTCATGCAGCAGTGTGGAGAACAGTGCCTTGCTGTCTTGTATGTTGTCATTACCTTTGAAATGGGAAGCCAAATAACAGCCTCCCCTTGGACCATTGTTTGTTTTGCCCTCTCTCAGTTGACATACCTAGTGAATAACAACATTCCCAAAACAGGAAGGACTACGGACTGCTGGGATTCCCTGAGGTTTTTCCCACAGCATGCATCATTAACTCGTGAGTGACTGGATTGATACCAGCTTGCCAATAGGAAGGCAAAAAAAGTCAACCCTGTTCCCGCTCCACCGTAGATTTGTTGATTGGTAAAGCTCTGTTACTCACCTCCAGCCCACTTTCCCTGCTGTCCATCATGCTTCCCACCTCCTCTCACCAAACAGCCCACGGTGTAGCACCTGCTGGCTTCGTGTGGTGCTGCTGTGCTCTTTGTAGCAGAACCTTCCTGCTCCTCGTCTTGAAGCACCAGTTCTCACATAATTACACACCTGCTAGAAATTGAGGAGACAGCATCTCTATCAGACCACCCTGATTAATCCTCACCTGGGCTTCAGCAGGCTGCGTGGTCTTTGCCTAAGGACAAGGTATTTTTACCAGGCCTTGTCCGTCTTTTTTCTTTTGTTTTTTTGTTTTGTTTTGTTTGTACTTATATGGTTGGGCTTAAAAGCACCTGGCATAGTTTGTTTTTGTCTGCCTGATAACTAGCCAGTTCTTGCCTGATCTCATCCTTGTACTTTCCTGCTGAATGCATCTGTTACACCATGGCACTGTCACGGCACCAATTTTATAATTTTTTTTAAATAATGCTGCAAGATCCCCAGCGGCAGTAGGCAGCAGATATGCTGTAGGTCCCAAATGGTGGTAGTGGGCCATGTGGCAGCAGACAGCAGACCCTGGGAACAGCCAGTCCCAGGCAGAGACGACTGCTGGTCCCAGAGTGGTGGCCCAAAGTGGCCCGAGCAGTGGTGGCAGGCCATGTGGCGGCAGGCAGCAGGCTCTGGGAGCAGCCAGTCCCAGGCAGAGACGGCTGCCGATCCACTTATTAACACTCGGCTTTTTCCAGCCTTTGTCCTCAGAGTCTGTAGGTTTGGGAGGCCTTTTGGCTGCTCCCAAGTTCTGCCTAAATTTTGCCAGGCCAAACGGTGACTCCAGGTTGTGCCATGTTTGCTGACTGCCCAAATCATGATCACTAAGCCTTGATGGTTGCATTCCGTTTGTGCTCACAGGAATGCGTAGAAGCAGGTGTGATGGCTGGGCACAGTGGAGTCTGAGTCCCGGGCATTCTTTCAGGTGCTAACTTGGGGACATAGACTTCTGCCTTCCTGTTCTTGAGATCTCAGTGTTCAGGGTTCATCCATTGGTAAAACAATGATTACCCATTGGCATTCAGAGGAAGTTACCCTTGAAGCCCATGCTAAAATCCAGTTGTAGCTGAGGATGTAACTCAGTAGTAAAGCATTTACTTAGAATGTTCAAGAGTAACTGGCGGTGGTGGCGTACGCCTTTAATCCCAGCACCCTGGAAGCAGAGGCAAGTGAATCTCTGTAAGTTTTAGGCCAGCCTGGTCTTCAGAGCATGTTCCAGGACAGCCAGAGCTACACAGAGACCCTGTCTTGAAAAACAACAACAGCAAAGTATGTACAAGAGTTCAATTCCCAGCACCCACTCCCCCCAAATCAACCCAGAACCAGATAAAGTGGCATACTCCTATAGTCACAGCATCTGGACTGGAGAGATGGCTCAGAGGCCAGGAGCACTTGCTTCTTCACAGTCTTTCTCCATAACACAGGCTGTCTTGGAAATGGACCATGTAATCAAGTTGGACTTGAACTTGAACCATTGGTGATCTGCCTGCCTCAACGTTCTCCATCCTGGTATTACAGTCATGAGCCACAACGTCTGACTTGTTTTTATTTTACATTTATTCATCTATTTCCTAATTTTTAAAAAAGATTTATTTATTTTTTATTTATTTAGTTAGTTATTATGTACACAGTATTCTACCTGCATGTACGCTGCAGGCCAGAAGCTAATTACGGATGGTTGTGAGCCACCATGTGGTTGCTGGGAATTGAACTCAGGGCCTCTGGAAGAGCAGCCAGTGCTCTTAACCACTCTGAGCCATGTCTCCAGCCCCTATTTCCTATTTCCTAATTTTTATTTATATCTGTGTGAATTCATGTGTGTCATGTACATATAGGAGCTATAAGAGGGCACCATACACATAAAGTAAAAATAAATCTCTAAAAAAGTAATAGGGCTAAAGAGATGGCTCAGCTGTTAAAGGCTAGGCTCATAACCAAAAATATAAAAAAAGTAATAATCCCAGCACTCAAAGTTGAAGTGTGAGGATTAGAAGTTTCAGAATAACATCGAGTGAGACCCCCTCATCCTCCCCCCCCCCAAAAAAAAACCCAGAATAATGCTCTACTTTGTGTCCAGGTCTGGTTTGCAAAGGAACCCTGGAAGATTCTAGCAGTACGTGGGAAGAGGAGAGTGGGTCTGAGTGTATAGCCCTCTTCTCTGCTGCAGTCATCCCGGGAACAGGAGTGCTCAGACTGTTTGACCTTATTGTTTGTTTTTCTCTCCTGTTGTCTCTTGCAGTCAACAAAACGGAACATCCCCATGCTCTTTGTCCGGGGAGATGGTGTTGTTCTAGTTGCCCCTCCATTGAGAGTCGGCTGAGACAGAAGAGGATCCTGTGTAGGAAATGGAGACTTTGCCTCTTGAAATGTGCAGAACACTCACAGAGAGAAGCTCACATGCATTCTGATATCAGAAGTGACCCAAGGATCCCTCCACCCTCAAGGAAGTTCATTTCCGAGTAACTTACAGCCTCTCAGCTAAACCCCATGTTCCTTTTCTCCAGCCTCCTATCAGTGTCGCCAGCCTCCTCGCTCTTCAGGAGTTGTTTGCCCATTGTTCTTGCAGTTACTTTCAGGTTGTTTTCTTTAAATTAAATTTGATGTCCCTTTTATATTTTTATTTTTTTAATGTGTCTTGTGGATTCTCGAGCTTTTACTTGGTATGTGCAGCATCCTCTCCCATGTCCAGGGCGCCAAGTTTAACATGAGAAAGGAAAGTTTGGCCATTCTGGCCTCTGCCTTCATCTAAGGAAGAGCTGCTCCAGCAGATCCGGGACAAGGAGGTCATTGCGGCCTCTCCTATCTCGGGGCCGCAAGAGCTCAACCCTGTTGAGAACCAGGCCAGAGGGGAGGGGGCGAGTGACCTCAGACCTGCCAGGAGGACACAGTACATAACTTGTGTGACTGAAGAAATTATCTTCCACTCATGGATCACAGGCTGCCAGTGACAAGGACCTGACGAGGCTGAAAGCAAAGTTACTTCCCTTCTGGCTTCAGCCAGCCAGCACTTCACGTGAAATCACAAAAACACTTAGAGTCAACACCTGCTCTAAGTAGTTACCCCACCGCGAAATGTAGCCGATTGAGCTAGGGCCGTGGCTCTCTTGGGTTGGCTATTTGTCCTGTATGCATCAGGTCCTTAGTCCCCAGCACCACACAAAAAAAGTATAGACAGTCTGCACTGTGGAGGCCGTGTCTGTAAATATGTTCAATGAGTTTGCTAATCTGCTGTCAGTTGCAATTTGCTCATGTGCTCTGAGCCAAAGTCATGTTGAAGAGGCTTTATTTCCGTTGTTTATCGTACCTGTCCCTACAAGTTAGAGAAGAGAAAAACAAGTGTGGCTGAGCTGATGGGACTTTGGTCTTCAGTGACTAGGCAGGGCAGAACCCTCTTGACAACCCCCACACTGTCCTTGGGTTTAGCTGTGCTAGGTGATGTCCTGTTCTCTGGGAAACACAGGGCATGGGATTTGGGCTGTGCCAAGTGGTGGTTCCTTGGGATCCCCCTTCCTGAGTAGTAGACAGCTTAACCAAATGCTAACAGCAATGGCCATAACTAACTAGCTGAACAACGTGCCTCAGGCAAAACCACTCTAACGTAGTCCTCTCAAGCCCTGCAGTCTTAAAAGGAGCAAACTGGAGCACTTAGGTCACCCTAATGCTGGTGTGTGGCTGCAGGGTGGCCTCGTCTGACATCAGCTGAGCTTGCGTGGGTGTATGGCAGAGGCCCCAGCTACAGGTACTAAACCAGTGTCCAGGGTCTACCGCAGCTGTGGCGTGTCTGCCCTCCTGGCCTCTTGTTCTACCTCAGGCATGCAGTGTTGTGTGATACTTCTTCAGGTCTCTGCTTGGCCAGCTCCCTGATAGACTGCACTAGAACTTTGTGAAAACTTATTTTACACACGTTTCTGAAACCTAGGAATGCTAAAGTTTGACTACACCCAACACAAACATCAGCTCATCTGATAATGGCAAGAAAGCAAATTATAGAATAACTGCCTGTGTTATCAAGTTGAGGGGCAAGAGGTAGTATGAGGTTGGCGGTCCCTTCAGGTCTAGGACTCGGTCCTGTGCTTTGACAGCTCAAGCAGAGCGCTGCCACTGTCCCTCACACCAGGGCTACCTCTACTGGTCTACTGTATGGCAAAGGGCTCCGAGCAACTATGCCATAGACTTAAGCACTCAGCTGGATATCCTATGCTTGTTTCGGTAACAGTCTGTCATGGTTACGACGGGGATGGTCCTCCACAGGCTCAGGTATTCGAATACTTGATCCCCCGTTGGTGCTGCTGTTTGGGGAGGCTGTAGAACCTTTACTGGGTAATTGATCGAGAGATGGCATTAAGGTTTGCTTCCTGAACTACCCAGATGTGAACCAGCAGCTTCATGCTCCTGCTATCACAGATGAACCACTCCCACCCATCACAATGCCTTCCTAACCCTCAAAGTGTCAGTCAAAGTAAACCCTCCTGGAAGTTGCTTCCTGTCAAATATGTGGACTCATCAGATGCCTCCATTCCTGGGTTGGTCATTTTATGTTAGGAACAGTGGTTGCTTCTCACAAGGACAGAAAATACAGGGCCATCACTGGAAACCAAAACAGACATTGCTAGGGGCAAAGAAGGCCTGCTTCATAGATAACACTTGGCTGTAAGTTACTGAAAAGTAATTGGGCATTAGTAGTGACAGGTTTCTTGGACACACCTCAGGCACCGTGGTGTTAAGCTATTGCTGTGGAATCTCATTGGAGGCTCTAGAGTCTCTTGGGCAATCAAGGTGGGCAGAGCTTAGGCTTGTTCATTATGGACTGGGCCCCATGGCAGCAGCAGGAGCCTGTAGTGAGGGTTGGGTGGAGTGCCTGTAGAGTCCTGCTGTAGCCTGGGTGGGGTTGCTAAGCTGGGGTAGGTTCTGGCTTCCTCTGCTTCTGGGAAGGATAGGATACTTA
This sequence comes from Arvicola amphibius, assembly GCF_903992535.2. Lineage (NCBI taxonomy): Eukaryota > Metazoa > Chordata > Mammalia > Rodentia > Cricetidae > Arvicola > Arvicola amphibius. The sequence continues at coordinate 56,565,782 of NC_052048.2, read as the reverse complement.
AGAGTTGAACATAGTCCCACCAGACAAGTGACTACTTGTAAATTCACAACCCCAGGCTTGAGGCCTGGCCAACAACTTGTCTTCCAGCAATGCCGAATGGGTGAAGATTAAATGACACCAGTACTATGTGACTGGCATTGCAGACAGAAAGGACCAATGGAACTTTGGAGAGACAAGACACTATCCCCCAGTACTGGAGTCTCCTCAGCTCAGCAAGGCTTACACCTCCCTTTCATCCCTCAGCCATCTTCTGCTACCATGTGCCTGGGACTACCAGGAGGAGCCAGCTGCAGGCACCTTGCCAGGCTCCGGTTTACATGGAAAACACCAAGAATGAGGACTACAAGGCCCAGTATTTTCAGCTCCTGTAGGCCTGTTGCTCCACTCTCACCGAGCATGTCGGTTCTTATTTTCTTGGCTGATGCTGAGGTTTCATGGGTGTGAACACAGCAAGCCCCACTGTGGTTTCTGATATTGATTACCCCTGAGGGTATTCTTTTCTTGGTGTTCTTCCCACCCACTTACCCTGCTGTGGAGATCCAGGGCAAGGTGTTGACAGGAGCCCCCAGCTGTCCTTTGTAGGTTTGGAAAGTCCCCATAGAGGATCTTGCAGTGTCATGGAGTCAGATAACTGAGCTTCAATGCATGGCTGTGCCACGTGCCAGCTATGCAGATGGAGCACCCTAGGGTCAGTTGTAAAACAAGCAGCTACATGAGCAGCCCAAGACAACCCTGGAATTTTCCAGGTCAGGCACCACTCCCAGGTTGGAAGCAGCACTGAGGCACAGTGGGCTGAGGTCACGTCTTTATCTGTCTTAGTCTAGTTCTCCTCTCTTGTCTCCCTGAGTAGTTTTCAGGAGAATCTGACTTTGAACTCATTGGATTTATTCAGGCTCAGGGCTTCCCAAGTGCATGTGAGGATCTAAGGTCAGATACCAGCACCCTCGGGAAAAGGCAGGAGTGGTGGCACATGCCTGAAAAGGCAGCCCTGGAAAGATCCCAGAGCTTGCTGGCCAGCTAGTCTTGCTGAATCAGTAAGCCCCAGGTTCAGTGAGAGACCCTGTCTCAATAAATGAGGTGGAGAATGATAAAACACCAATCGCTGGCCTCCCTAAGTGTACACACATGCATGTGCATACACACGAACACACATGGACACACATGAACACATACTCCACACCAGAGAGGAAAAGAAATGTCTACCATGTGCCAGAATCTGTCGGAGGACCTACAGGACCAACTAAGGGCCTAAGGTAAGTGCTATGAAGGAAGTGGGGGAATGAGGTAGGAGAAAACAGCATTCTCAGGGAACCTGTCTTGGTGGGGGGGTGTAGGCTCTGTGGGGATTTGGCAGAGTAGTGGGAATGGGAATTTTTTTCCTGGCTGAAGGTCAGCAAGGGGGCCAACGGGCAAGACAACTCTTGAGTAAGGTTGAGCACTCAGAGATTAAGTGAGAAAGCCGGGTGTCACTCAGTACTCCCACCTCACAGGGGGATACCAAGACCTGGGGAGTCAAACAGACCTGCCTAGGTCACAGCACCAACTAATCGAGTTCTGAGATGGAATCGGGCACCATGTGGCTCAGCTACAACAGAGCTGTTCATACAGCTGAACAGCCCCTGAAGTCAATAGTCATAGGTCTGGGGGCTGTGATCCCTTCAGGTCACATGCCATCACCTCCTGTTCCCCTCTGGGGGAAGGATTCTGAGTAAGCAGCTGCCATTCAGGTTAATGGCGACCTGGTCTTCCGTCTGTACCCACAATGGATTAAATGAACGGTGGAGAGAGCAGAGGTGGGGTAGCAAGCCTTTCAGGCCTTGCTCTGTCACCAACATGCTTTGTGGACTTAGCTGAGTCTCTTCCCCTTCCTGGGGTTCACTTGCTCAAATGAGGGGAAACACAGAGAATGCTCCTAAGAGATTTCACCTAAACTTACATGTCTTTTTTTTTAACCCCCAATAAAATGTATTTTTTTATTGGGCACATAAAAACTGAACATTAGAGTGTGGCATTGTGGTGCACACCTGCAATCTCAGCACCCAGTGTACTGAGGCAGAAGGATCACAAGTTCCAGGCCAGTCAGGGGCTGTGAATCAAGATGTCTCAAAAGACACGAGCATAAAATACACATGTAGAAATGAATGGGTTCTCTGTGGGCCCAAAATGTGTTTGCATTGGGTGGGGTCTAAATCAGTATAAATGTTTATCTCCACGAACATGTACTTAAAATAATTACACTTACATAGTTTGTTTGTGATGCAAACTTAAAATCTCTTCTTGTAGATTTTGAAATACACAGCCATCACCTCAGCCTTCTGCCTTCCTGTTCCTCTGTCGCTACTGTCCAACTCTAAGTTCCCAGGATCAGCCAAATGCGCAAAGCATGTTTCAACACCAGGGGGTGCTACACTCTTACCCATTCAGCTTCAACTGTCTTGGTTCATTGTCAACATACTAGACTGCAAACTCTGCCATTTATTTCCTTAAATCCAAACAGTATGTGAAACTCCAACAGCACCCAGAAGCACAGGACAGACAACACATGCACCACAGGCCCCAGAGGACAGTTTTCAGGCAAAAGATACTAACAGTGGCTCCTACATGCTGAGCTGCAGCCATCCACAAGAACACATGCAGGCTAGGCAAGATGGATTTCACCAACACACTGGTCCTGGATGTAGCCGGGTGGTTGAACTGAGCTTTTGTGAGGGTTCGAGGCCAGACTCTGCCACCCCCACTTAGTAGATCCTTGGTTCTGCTCTCAGCCTTAGTGTCCTCATTTGGGCTGTGTCCTCTCAGCTTAGGCTCTTAGTGCTCTTAGGAGCACTCTGTTATTGATTCAACAAGTTTGGAGAGGTTGAAAGGCACTTGAGAGCCATCATTTGTGGGTTACAAGGTAGGGACACAGATGAGGCATGGAGAAGCCTTGCTTTTGTAACTAGCTGAACACTAGACTCAGTCACTCCAATCCTGTTTCTGTCTCCATAAGACAGGAGCTAGCCAAGTGCTCTGCCACTGAGCTGCACTCCAGCCCTCATCAATATCTTTTGTTCTTCTTCCTTTATGGCTTTACCAGGCTGAGAATTGCTAGAAACTAGGTTAGATCAAAGGTAGTTGTGCTTAGGGTATGGGGATTGGATGAGTGGGTAGGTGGGGTTCTCTTTTACAGGGTCCCCCACTCTTCTCCCCTTGGTTCATAACAATGATTTTCTCAGCTCAGCTCTCAGGCATGAGAGAGATGAGCAGGACCAGCTCTATGAACAAGGTCACCCAACAGCATCACAAGATGATGACATCACCGTCAGCTCTGGCTCCCCAGAGCTCGGATATCCAAGGGAAAGGGCAGGTCGTCCTCACAGCAGAGAGACAGAGCTGGTGCCAGGCCTCTGCCAACTATCAGGGCCTGGGAGTGTTGCTGAAAGTTACCCAGGAGTCGCTCATACCTGCCTCTGCCAGGCCAGTGCTCTCGCAGCTCAGCACAGTAGAGTCTCACCGACAGGAATCCCCACTCCCACCTTTTCCTAGAAGAAAAGGTTAGCAACTGCTAGAATCAAAATAGATAAGAATAGAATCATGTGGCAAGCCTCAGGTTTAATTCAAGCACACTCGACTGCATGATGCCCTGTGGAGGACAGCTGAGGAGCAAAACTTTCAAGTTACTGTCACTTTGTTGGAACTGCCATGGCAGGAGGCCTCAAGCCAACCAGCTTTTCTCTCTGGGTGGATGTTTCTGCCATGCTGCATGTCAAATGATCATTTCTCTAGATGCTGCCCTGCTTTATAGGTGAACCAAATGCAGAACCTCACACAGTAATCTTTCTATTAAAGCAAATAGTTGTCCCAAACTTTGTGCTATTCCATGTGCTCTGGGGCATGTACCCTCATACTCATGCATGTATAACACACACACACACACACACACACACACACACACACACCAAGCATAAGAAAAGACATATCATCTTACTAATGTGTAAGAGTACAGTTTGGTCACAGTAAGCATTCACACTGTTATGAATGATGAAGATGTCCCCTATCTGCCAAGCCCCTACTGCATAACACAGTCCTTTATTACTCTGGCTGAGCTTCTTATTCAAAGGTTTCGTATCCATGGACAGTACTCAAAATATAAGGGGGAGGCTGGGGAGCACTTTCATCCCTCCTCCCATCCGCAAATCTTTGGGGAGATGGTGCTAAGATTGGTAAGTGGAAAGAAGAGCTGTAGCGGCGGTCGGAGGAGTTTGGAAATAACCAAAAATAGTCCTTTTAGAATAAATCAATTTTAATAAAAGGAGAAATAAGGGAACTTACAGAGCCAAGGGTCCAGCGAAGCAGAGGGTAACGCGGGGGACAAAAACAGGGGGCTCCTTCCGGGACCCGGTCCTTTTTAAAGGTACCTTACTCCCCTGGGGCAGCCACGCCCCTGAACGCAGGGATTGGGCCAGCTGCCCCAACATCTCCCCCTTTTGTCTAAATAAGGCAGATTCAGAAACCAAATACAACTATATACAATGGGAACAGATCATATAAAATTACAAGAAGTAAACAATATTAGGCGAGGAACATATAACAAAAAATTTTACTAATCATTCTACTTTAGGAAGTCTAAATAATGTAGAAGGTAGCTACAATTATCTAATCTTCAACCCCATCAAAGATCTGAGAAGGAAAGTAATATTACTAAAGCAACCAGGAAGCACAAACGAGAAACTTCCAAAATGTGCAACAGAAGACAGAGACAATTGACTACCTGGGCAACCACACGAAATCTTGATAGCAATGTTGAGGCAACCAACTTTGGCTGAGGCCTGATAAAACCTGACATACCATTATACAACGGCAAGGAACCTTTAGTAGAACTATCCTTATCCTGTCTTGGCAAGATAAGACAATTCCGTTTTATCCACTTATGGATATTTCGTAGCTTAGTCAGTAATGGAGGTATGGGCTTTTCTTTGCCCAAAGGCCAGTTCTGCCAAGAAGAAGACAAACTCCCAGTGGAGTGTCTTTGGTGCTCAACGTTCTCTCGGGAGTAGAGCATTGTTGCCAGGAGTGATTGTGTCTCATAATTACAAAACTCTAGGTTAGATTAAAGGCCATGTTCTACAGCTCTTCAAAGAGGTTGAAGATTATGCTATCTATACTAAATACAACCTCTATGTGTCTAAAAAACCTGATTATCCTAAATATAAATATGACAAACATATAATTCTCAACACTTATCTAACTGTATGACTAATAGAATAAAGAACTGTGCAATAAATGAAGACAATGATTTCCAAATGTAAACAGGGTCATTACATAAATAATATCTGAGGTAGAAATGTACATTGCAATATAGTAAACAATGTCATTACATAAATAATATCAGAGGTAGAGATGTACATTGCAATATGGTATACAATGTCAATATAACAATTGTTTTAAACAGAGGTAGTATCATACTCTCATACAATGTTCAATATATCAATATACAAGAATCAACACTCATATAGTTTTCAAAAAACAATAACTCACAAAAATCAATTATTCCTTCAGATCACCAGTTAATCCCTCCCCCCTTTTTTGATATAAATATATATATACATAACTTATACCCCTGAGTCCATATAAAGCCTTCCACAACCCTTCAACCCTATACCAGCCACCAATTAGTGTCCCTAAACCTGAGGGTAAACTTTGTTGGGAGGGGGGGCGTCGTCATCTAAGATTGCTTCCAGCTGACATAGGGGCAACTTTTCTTCTCAGGGGGTCCTGTGAAAGCAAATGATGGTAAAATACCCAGGGTAACATTTCATTTAGGAAAAATGTGTCTAGCCTCTGAATATTTTGAGGAAATCCGGCCAGAATGTTGTCAAAAATGTGCACTATTCAAAAGTGTTCTGTGCAGTTGATACCAAAAAACAGGCCAAATATTAGCGCTACAAAAACATGACGTCATAATAACCAGTTGGAGTTGATGTTGTGGGGCCCCGTCTTCATCCTGGAAACTGCAAAGATTACTGAAGAAAAAATTTGTCGTTTGTTGCGAGAAAGATAAGCATTATCTACAAAGACACATACAGACATATACGTGCATATCTTCAATGAAAAATGCATTAAAGACAAACATAGATATGAGGGGAGGCAAAGAAGGCAAATATATTGGTACCATTATCAACATTATTGTTATTATTATTCTGTCTCATAACATGATTCCTAACCTGAGACAGAAACTCTGAGAAATCTTTTATAAACAAGCTTGGAATTGGAGAGGGACTGGGCCAGAGTCCAACTCCAAGAAACCAGCTCTAAATAACTATAAAGAAATGCATATTGACACACATTCAAAAAATTGTTTTTTATACTCACGGAGCTTACCCAGTGTTAATGTTGATCCTTGATGGGTTGCAACTGGTTTCCATCCATCAGTATTCAAGATATCCAGGGTCCCTCAGATCCTTTGAAGGTGAGCGTCTTCCTGTGGAGATAAGAAAAGAACCCTGCCCCCGAACTATAGGTCTCTTACCATCAGTATGTTCACCATCCTTGTGCATGAATTGTTATTTTTCTTTTCCAAGGGGCTTCTCCTCTTCAAACCGAACCTTTATTAACTTTGATGGTATCCACGATTTTTCTTCTCCTGTGGAGACAAGAGCAAAACCCCTTCTCCAACGCAGCACATCCCCTGGCTTCCATTGTGAGGTCAGCACATCCTTGAAATAAACTGGTTGATTTAATTCAGCAGACTTTTCCATTATCCAATGTCTTTCTGCAGCCGTTGTCCCCTTCTCATTAGCGTCGAGAAAATTCAAGGTTAGTAAAGCATTATGTAATCTATTTCTGGGGGTATTTTCCACCCCCTTTTGTTTGTTCAACATATCCTTTATAGTCCTATTTGATCTTTCAATGACTGCTTGACCTGTAGGATTGTAGGGTATACCTGTAACATGCTTAATGTTGTAATAAGCAAAAAACCGTTTCATTTTCCTAGAGACATAAGCTGGACCATTATCCGTCTTTATTTGTGCAGGTATACCCATGATGGCCATAACTTCCAACAAGTGAGTGATTACTGAATCGGCCTTTTCTGAGCTTAAAGCAGTTGCCCATTGGAATCCTGAATAAGTGTCAATGGTATGGTGTACATATTTTAATTTTCCAAATTCTGCGAAGTAGAACACATCCATCTGCCAGATTTCATTCCTTTTAGTGCCCTTTGGGTTAGTCCCTGCAGGCAGTGGTGCTTGGTTATAGAAAGAGCAAGTAGGGTATTTCTTTACAATCTCCTTAGCTTGTTGCCATGTAATAGAAAACTCTTTCTTCAAGCCTTTGCTATTGACATGATGCTTTTCATGAAATTCGGAAGCCTGCAGCACACTACCAATCAATAACTGATCAATATCTGCATTACCTCGTGCTAAAGGACCTGGCAGACCCGTATGGGATTGGATGTGTGTTATATACATAGGGCAAAGTCTGTTCCTGATCATTTCTTGTACCTGGATAAACAATGAGGTTAGTTCAGTATCATCAGGTATGAATTCAGCAGTTTCAATATGTAAGATAACTCTTTCTGCATATTGTGAATCAGTAATAATGTTAAGAGGTTCCTTAAAATCCCTTAGCACCATAAGAATGGCAAATAACTCTGCCTTTTGGACAGAATCGTAAGGACTTTGTTCCACCTTACTCAAGTCTTCTGATTTGTAGCCTGCCTTCCCTGACTTATTAGCATCAGTATAAAACGTGCGGGCTCCAGTTATTGGAGCATCACGGACAATTCGAGGAAGAATCCAAAAAGTTCTTTTTATAAAGTTAAGCCTTTTGTTTTTTGGATAGTTGTTATTAATTTCTCCTAAAAAGTTAGCACAAGCTCTTTGCCATGGTTCATTATCTTCCCACAATTTTCGTATCTCATCAGCAGTGAAAGGCACTATGATTTCTGCTAGGTCTATACCTGCTAGTTGACAAAGTCTCAATTTGCCTTTTATGATTAGTTCAGAAACCTTTTCCACATAGGTTTTTAATTTCTTACTTGGCTTATGAGGTAGAAAGATCCACTCTAAGATAATATCATCTCTTTGCATTAAAATTCCTGTAGGAGAAATTTTTGAAGGCAATATGACGAGAATACAACTGAGTTCTGGATTCACCCTATCCACATGTGCTTCCTGCAATCTTTCTTCAACCATTGTCAGTTCTTTTTCTGCTTCAGCTGTTAATTCTCTGGGACTGTTTAGGTCTCTTTCCCCATCTAAGGTTTTGTTTAAGTGAATTATCATATCAGGTGTTATCCCAACAGCCAGTCGAAGGCTGGAAATGTCTCCCAACAACCTTTGAAAGTCATTAAGAGTTTGCAGTTGATCCCTCCTAATTTGTGCCTTTTGTGTCCTAATTTTTTGCAAGCCTATTCTATAACCTAGATAATCGACAGAATCTCCTCTCTGAATTTTTTCGGGAGCAATCTGTAATCCCCATTTAGGTAGAACTATTTTCACCTCTTCAAACAGTCTCTCTAAGGTATCCACGTTTGAATCAGACAATAAAATGTCATCTACATAATGGTAGACAATGGATTTGGGAAACATCTTGCGTATTATTTGTAATGGTTGATTCACAAAGTATTGGCACAGGGTGGGAGAGTTCAACATGCCCTGTGGGAGGACGGTCCACTGGTATCTCTTGGTAGGTTGAGAGTTATTATAAGTAGGCACTGTGAAGGCAAACTTTTCTCTATCTTTTTCTTGTAAAAGTATGGTGAAGAAACAGTCCTTCAAATCAATAACTATGAGAGGCCATCCTTTTGGTAATAAAGAAGGCAGAGGAAGTCCAGATTGCAGAGAGCCCATAGGTTGAATAATCCTGTTTATAGCTCTGAGATCCATCACCATTCTCCATTTACCAGATTTTTTCTTAACCACAAATACAGGAGAATTCCAAGGGCTGGTAGATTCTTCTATATGTTTAGCATCCAATTGCTCTTGTACTAGCTGTTCTAAAGCTTGCAACTTTTCCTCAGATAAAGGCCATTGTTTTGTCCATATCGGTTTCTCAGTCAACCATTTTAGAGGTAGGGCCGTTGGTGATTCTGGAGGGGCATCCATTGGTTTGTGTTCTTGTACAGCCCGAATAGCTGGTTTTTGCCATCTGTAATACCTTTTGATGTTTTCCTCAGAAATATATGCTCTAGAGGCAGCAGGAATGTTAATTTGAGTATTCCATTGCTGCAATAGGTCACGACCCCATAAATTTACTGCAATATTAGCTACATATGGCCTTAATTTTCCTATTTGTCCTTCTGGTCCTATGCATTTAACCCATCTCGTGCTTTGTCTTACTCGAGATAGGGTCCCAATTTCCAAGAGCCGAACATTTACATACTGTAGAGGTCAATACGGATGCCAAGATTCTGGAGTAATGATACTAACATCCGCTCCTGTGTCCAGCAGGCCAGTAATGAAAATGCCATTTACACACACTCTTAACTTCGGTCTTTGATCACTTATAGAAGTTTGCCAAAATACACGTAATTCATCTTTCTGGCTATTTTTGCTTCTAACAGCAGACATGGGGATTTCTAATTGTCCTGACAAGGCATGTTCTCCGTTGTAACGGGAAATGACTGGACCACATTCGCCATGGGGGCCTGCGAGAGGACCCCCATGGCGTTTCCCGCTTGCAGCGGATTTCCTTGCCTATCTCTTGACAATCTGCATTCACTGTCCCAGTGTCTACCTTTCCCACATCTCCTACATAAACCTGAAGGCTGAGGCCTCCTATTCCTGTTATTCCTGGAAAAGGCATTATTATTATTATTTCTGTAAATCCTTTGTCTGCAATTCCATTTCATATGTCCCATTCTGCCACAATTAAAACATTTGGTATTTTGATGTCTCCTTTTACCGTTGGCAATGGCTTCTTCTACCCAGGTCTCCGTGTGAAACTCAGCCGATTCAATATTCATTGTATGTAAGACCCATTCCTCCAGAGGTGCTGATCTGATCTTTAGAGGCGTCAAAACCCTTTTGCACTCTACATTGGCATTCTCATAAGCCAAGGACTCAATTATTACCTGCCTTGCTTCTGGGTCAGATATCCCTATTTGTACAGCTTTAGTTAGTCTATGTAAAAAGTCAACAAATGGTTCTCTCGGACCCTGTTTAACTCTGATATATGATTCCATTCTCTGTCTTGGGTCTTGAACCCTGTCCCAAGCCTTCAAGGCTGCGGTAGTACATATGGATAAAGTGTGTTCATCATAATTAGCTTGTTCTAGAGGATCAGAATAAAGTCCTTCACCCATAATTTGATCTAGGGTGATGTCAACTCCCTTTGATCTTTCCTGCTGTTCTAAAAGCCTAGCCTCTAGTCTGAACATACACTTCCAGGTCAATTGAGATCCGCTCTGTAGAACTGCCGAGACTAGGTCCAACCAGTCCCTTGGTGTTGGGTTCATGGTTATGGACCAAGATGCTAAAGCATCTCCTTAACAAAGGAGCTATGTATCCCAAAATTCATAACAGCTTGTTTAATTTCTTTCAGATCATTCATACGGATGGGTTCCCATGTATATTCCTTGGTGACCTTAGGGTTTTTAGAACCAGTCACCTTTTCAGTGGTTATCACTGGGAAAATAGGCAGAGTTCTGTTAAAGCTATCCTGGAGAGTTCTATTTATCGATGGGGTTAGGACTTTCTTTTGTACTATTTGCTCCTGTTCATGAGAGTCCATAATTTCCTCAATCTTTTCAAATCTATTTACCATTGCCTTCTGCAATGCCTCAATCTCTTGCCCAGTATTATGTTCCAAGGCTTTCATAGAGGATTCAAAGGTATGAAGTTTGTCCAACACCGATAATGTCTCATCCTTGAACAGAATTTTTATGGCATGAATGGTGCCATCTTGTATCGAAATTCTGTCCAGTAATCTTTCATAGCCCTTTGATAAAGTCTTGTTAATACATTCAATAGTTCGAATCTTCTCAGATAATGCTTCAGTTCCTACCGACAGGGATTGCAACTTATGATTCAAATCAGCTGTTCCTGCCTCCATATCTTGCATTTTCCTCTCAAGTGATAAAGTCATCTCAGAGAAAGATCTGTTATTCCTTTCCTCACGAGATTCAAACTTCTCCTCGAAAGCTTCAAACCGTTTACAAAACTCTTGCATATTTTTCTCAATTGACAAAGCCATCTCAGAGGAAACTCTACTATTCCTTTCCTCGAGAGCTGCAATCGTCTTTTCAAGCTGTTTATTGGTGTTTTCCAAACCAGTTATGTCCTTGTTTAGTTTTTTAACTCCTGCCTGTAAGGACTCTATCACTTTTCTATCTTCCAACCACGTTGTAATGAAAAAAATAAAAATAAAGAAGATACCAAGCCCTGTAAATATCCAGCCAAAGGAAACCACATCTGTATCGCTCAAAAATTCAGTCATCGTGTAATTAAATAAATTATAGAATCCTTTAATAGTGATATTATCAGACATTTTCAATCTGAATGCTTAATTTCAAATGAAAAATTACCTGTAATTACCGTTGTCTGCCAATAGATGGCACAGTGCACCTAGGTTCACGTGTTTTTGGGAAACCAAAGATGGCGTCCTGGACCAGGGCACGCAGAGCTCACAGCGGCTGGAGAAACGGCTACAGGGAGGCTCGGGCAGGATGATCCGCTAGCTTAAAATCAACGTTGAATCTCTGCAAAAGCTGCACAAACAGCTGGCGGGCGAGCGGGCAGCCGGGGCTGAGCACGTTGGTGGCTACGGGGACATGCCGGAGCCAAGGGAAGGGGGGAGGGGAAATACAATCTCAGCTCGGTTGATTTCCCACACTAAGATGCAGGCAGCTCAAAGAAAAGGAAAAAGAAAAGGAAAAAACTGCCACGGAGGAACTCCCGCGTGGCTATGGGGATGCGCGGAGCGGCAGGAGGGCAGGAGCTATGGCGCCAAATGAGGCCAGGGGGGTTGCATGGAAATAAAAAAAAATGCGTAGCCCGGCTCAATCTGCTGAATTAGAATTGAGCCGGTTCAGCCCGCCTGCGAATTGCGAGTAGAAATCTGCCGACTGCAGCAGACTGTGGGGTAAGAGTGGTCCCCAGCAGCTACTGCCCCCAGGGTTCTGCCCCACGTGGAGGGCGCCAAGTGTAGCGGCGGTCGGAGGAGTTTGGAAATAACCAAAAATAGTCCTTTTAGAATAAATCAATTTTAATAAAAGGAGAAATAAGGGAACTTACAGAGCCAAGGGTCTAGAGAAGCAGAGGGTAATGTGGGGGACAAAAACAGGGGGCTCCTTCCGGGACCGGTCCTTTTTAAAGGTACCTTACTCCCCTGGGGCAGCCACGCCCCTGAACGCAGGGATTGGGCCAGCTGCCCCAACAAAGAGCAGCTTTGGATTGACTGCAGTGAAGACACTCCTGTCGGATGGTCCAGCTCACAGGCTACCCCCAGGCTCCCCACCCCACTGGAGCAGCGTCCGGATTCATGGTGCATCTCACCCAGTTCCTACCCCACCTGCCTTTCTCTCTCTCCTCTCCTCCTTCAGTTCGAATGTACTGGCTGCTATGTAGTTCCTCACAAAGGCCTTCCTGATGCCCTTTCCGCTGAATCCCACCTCCTCAAATCATCTTCAGTCATGCTGAGCAACAGCACCACTTGCCATGCTCATAAAGCTCTCACTGGCCAGAATATCCTACACCAACTAAATCATAGTTTCTGGTGTCTTCTGGGTTGGTATTTAAACACAAACCAAAAGAAGTCAAACATCCCCCTAAGAAGTTTAATACGTAGCCACTTTTGAGAGCCGATGTCCTGGGTGAGTGTTTCTCAAAATGCATTCCCAGGTCAGCAGCAGCAGCAGTACCTGGGGATGTATTAGAAACACTTGATTAGGTGGTAGAGTGCTTGCCGAGCATGCCTGAGGGCCTTAGAACAATAGCAAAAGAAGCTCTCCCTATCCCAAGGCTACCAGATGAGCAAGTGTGGTATAGGGCCAGGAGTACGCATATGAACATGTCCTGGGGTGTTATGCACACCATGTTCTAAGAAGTGCTGGCTTCCGTCCTTAGTGCTCAGGATGTCTCAGGGAGCATGAGCATCAGAATGCCCTGAAGCTTGTCAGAGTCTAGATCCCCAGTCCGTAAACATGACCTGTCAGATCAGAACCTGTGCTTCAACAGTCCTCGGTGACTCACATGTGATAGGAATTAAGAAGTCTCCCAGCCCTGTCCCGAGCGACTCAGAAGCCAGGAAAAAAAAAAAAAACTGGGAGAAAAGCTTGGCCTACCTGGGTCTCACATCTTAATTATCTTTGCACACCAAAAGGATCAGGCTTGCTAGAGAAAAAGGCTCAGACCAGGGCTGAGGCAAGGAAAGAACCAGGCAGGCCCAGGTGTTCCTCAAACATCTTACTATGTCAGACAGCTGGGAAATGGCCCTGGGGATGTAGTTCAGTAAGTAAAGTGCATGTCCCTTCAAGCACTAAGACTTAAACTGGATCCCTTGTACCCACTCTAAAAAGCTGGGTATGGTGGCATGCGCTCATAATCCTAGTGGTGGGTAAATAAAGACAGGTGGATCCAGCGCTCACTGGTGAGCCAGCATAGCCTCCTTGGCCTGTGAGGAAATGTCTCAAAAATAGGTGGGCAGGCGGTGCCTGGGGGTACCACCTGAGGCTGTCCTCTGGCCTCTCCACACTCACGCACATCTGTGCCTGTATACATGCACACACAAACACACAAAGCAAGGAAACACTTCAGGAATGAGGGTGATGTCAGAGAGACACAGAAGCCAATTAAAACTTTTATTTTATTTTTAATTATGCATGTATATGTGTATGCATTTGTATGTAGAGTGTCCACAGAGACCAGAAGAGAGCATTGAGCACCCCGGAACTGGAGTTACAGATGTTTGTGAGCTGCCACGTGACTGCTGGGAACCAAACCCCAGTCCTCTAGAAAAGTAGCCAGTGCTCTTCACTGCTGAGCCATCTCTCCAGGCCCAGAAGTCAGTTTTAAGGGTTCTCATTGGTCTGATTTGAGAAGAATCTGATCGTAGTGATAGAAACTATTAATAAGGTATAAGTCTGATATGGGGTTCCCTTGTGTATGCTATGAATATGTTTTATTACTATTGATTAATAAAGAAGCTGCTTCGGCCTATAGCAGGGCAGAATATAGCTAGTCTGGAAGAGACATAAGAGAGAGAGTAGGTGAAGCCAAAGAGACATCATGTAGCTGCCGAAGCAGAAAGATGCTCAGGGAACTTACTGGTATGCCACAGCCTTGTGGTGATACACAGAATAATAGAAATGGGTTCATTTAAGTTAATAAGAAGCCTGGGCTGACAGGCCAAACAGTGTTGTAACTAATATAGTGATTATTCGGGTGATTATTCGGGTCTGGGCAGCTGGGACACAAATAAAAGCAGTCTCCAATTACACAAGTCTGTGATTCTGTAGTTATCTGATGATTATAGAAATAAGTGTGAATGGAAGAAAAGCCTCTTCCCACAGTAAAGCACCAACTTCCAGAATGTAGCTTTGATGTAGTGAGCTGTAGTGCCCCCAAAACCCATGTGGGTGAAGGCTCCACTGGGCAGCAGCAGGACCTTTAGGAGGCAAGGCCCAAAGGAAAGAGCCTAGTAAACTGAGGGCGTGGTGCTGGGACCTGGCACATCCTTCCACCTCTGCTTTCCTTCCACCACGAGGCAAACAGGTTATCTGTGCCACAGAGATCTTATCTTATGAGAGATCCAAAGCCATGGAACCAAGTGACCATGGACTATTACTTCTGAAGCCATGAGCTAAAATTAACCTCTCTTCTCAGATATTTTGTCACAGGACAGAAAGCTGACTAACCTACAAGTAGTAAGGAGAAGCAAAGATAAAAGAAATTGCCCATGAATGGAAAAATGAATTAGGCTCAAATATGTGTATGGTAAAAATGCCACCTCTTCTCCCAACAAATGGCATAGTCATTACCAAAAGGAAACATCAATTTCAAACAAAGACCACACAAAGTTATCACCAGGTGCCTCCCCCCACCTCCCACCAAAAGTCCATGTCACTTTTTCCTTTCAAAACAGGCATGATGTCATCTGAATCCTCAGAAACTGTTATCAAACCCAAGTGGGAAGGCGTCACAAGAGGGACAGATGTGCTGTGTGACTCTGGACCTGGAAAAGGTGTAGTTTTAAAAGGCAGTTGTTGAGGCAATTGACAAAGGTGGCATGGGTTGTAGAACAGATACGGACTGTGGTTATGAAAGGGAGGGTTCTTACTCCCAGGAGACACACAGTGAAGTATGGGGGTGAGTAGTATGTTTGCACTATGTACTTATAGGGGTTCTGAGAAAAGGGGTGTACTTGATAGAGGAACAAGAACAAGGCAAAACACAAACACATGGTGAACGTAGAGAAGATGTCTGCCTTGCTTTCCCTGGTGCTGTGATTGATTCTGGCTCATGGTATCAGGTTCCAGTCCTTCACTGTAGGAGGCAGCTAGTCACATCATAGCCACAATCAGGAATTATCGAGCTCCCAGTGTGCTCAGCTCACTTTCTCCAATTTATACAGCCTGGCATCTCAACCCAGGGAATGGTGCCACCCACAGTGGGCAGGTCTTCCCACTTGGATGAACCTAATCAAGATAATCTCTTGCAGCATGCCCAGACACTGCTTCTCAGGTGATTCTAGATCTCGAGTTGACGACTGAGAAGAACCATCACCTAGTTCTGTAAGCCTGTAATTATAACAAAATGCATTCTCTTCTTGCCAAAACAAAAGAGAGCAAACACCAAAGACAGACCTTGGAGAAACAGAGGCTTGGAGTGCTAACTTTAAACTTTTGTCTGGCTCTGTTTGCAACCACCTGGGTCTCTACCCTGTGCCACCTCCACAGAGAGGTCCTACCTGGTCGCTCATCCAACCCAGCACTGTCTATTTTCTTTTCACATGTATTTAACTCTCTCTCTCTCTCTCTCTCTCTCTCTCTCTCTCTCTCTCTCTCTCTCTCTCTCTCTCTCTCTCTCTCTCTCCCTCCCTCCCTCCCTCCCTCCCTCCCTCCTCTCTCTCTCTGTCTCTCTCTCTCTCTCTCTGTCTCTCTCTCTCTCTCTCTGTGTGTGTGTGTGTGTGTGTGTGTGTGTGTGTGTGTACAACTCATAGGAGCCAGTCTTCTCTTTCCACCATGTGTGCTCCAGGGATCAAGGCCAGGTCCTCAGGCTTGGCGGCAAGCACCTTTATCACTAAGCCATGTCGCCAGCCCACATCACCTGTTTTCTTTTTCTCCCAGCACTCTATGCTGTAAACCATTCCTGTTTATATATAGCCGTCTCCTTGTTTAGGGTCTCCTCCGCCAGAATGTAAACTTCCTAAGCGTGGAGAATGTTTCTGTCTGATGCGTCCTTCAGACCGCAGGCGCCTCGTGGGTACATGTGAAACAGATGAATGAAGAACCCGCTTCCCCTTCTGCAGGACAAATAGCTCTGGGTCCAACAGTCAGGCTCCTTCCTGGTCTGACAATGATGTGAGGAATCTGAGGACATGGGTGCTTCAGTGGAGCCCCAGGGACCTCTCCATGCTGCCCAGACCTGACTTCTGCACTCAGTAGATCATCCTGCCTCAGCCTCCGAGCACATACAGGCAAATGCCACCATGCTCAACTTGGGCTTCAGCTTTAATTATTTCTTTCTTGTGTAATTCTCACCCTGATTCTATATACAACCCTGCTGACAACATTGAATTCAGTTCATTTGATGAGCTGATAACGACTGAGTGCTTGTTACCTGCTGGGCACCAAGAACCCAGTGTCTGGCCCCAAAGGAGCGTGCCAGGTTAGCAGGGGCTTGGCTGAGAAAAAGTAAGATTCAGAATAGTTGTCCAACTGATCAATGGCTCACAGCAAATACACAGTTGAGCTGGGAAGTTAGCTCCCCAGCTCTCTGCTCTGCAAGTGACATGGTACCCCAAAGACTAGAGGCTTTGGAGCAGAGCACTGCTCCAGTCCCAGGTTCCCCTTCCGAGCGTCCACACCCACCAGCATCTTGCGATCTCAGCCTTTATCCTCCACATATCCTTCCAGCAGGGAGACAGAATGTGCCTGATCTCAGCCCTTTCTGGTTGTTTCTCATTATTCCATGACCTCTAGATCCTACTTCCTTAAGATAAGGTAGGGGCAGCTCTGCTTCAGTGGGCAAAGGTCAAGTTCAACTCAAGAAGTAATCTAAGTTGGAAAGGCGATCAAATAACCTTGTCAGGAAAACAACAACAAAGAAAAGCAAAGTAACAAAACAAAAACCCACTTCAAAAAAAGGTCTCCTGAAGACACTGAGCATGAAGAATGGAAGCGATGTAAGGGAACAGGACATTTCTTTAAAAGATGTTTTATTTCTCTTCAGTTCATTGGTCCTGTCCCTCCCTGGAAGCTTGAAAGCTGTCTCTGCCAACTAATCCCTACACTCATTACCAGCCCCCACCCCCTTCTAGAATCTTCAGCCTCCAAAGAAAGGACCACAGTTAGCAAGACAAATGTTTGTCTTGGAAGATCAGTTACCACAGTGGGAGGTCTGAGATTCCTGGGGTTTAGTGCACGCCTTGCCTTGGACTTGCTGGGTGACCTTCGGGCTCTCAGTACAGGGGTATCCGAGACTGCACAAGGAGCCATGTCCTGAGATTGCCCCGAGTTTCCCCGCTAGAAAGTCGAAGAGGGTACTTGGCCAAGGATATGATTTATCTGTGCCCATAAATGCTTCTCTCCCTCCTTCTGGAAGCCAGCTAATTATGTTAAGAATTGAAAATGCATTCTCTGTGGGCATCTGAAGGACAGTCTTTACAGGAATGTGTGGTAGTGGGTGTGTGAATAAAAGAGACGCATTAACAAAGTGTTGTTATTCTAGAGAAATAAAATGCCATAACTCCATTTC
Source organism: Arvicola amphibius (assembly GCF_903992535.2). Classification (NCBI taxonomy): domain Eukaryota; kingdom Metazoa; phylum Chordata; class Mammalia; order Rodentia; family Cricetidae; genus Arvicola; species Arvicola amphibius. The sequence goes on along the minus strand of NC_052048.2, from coordinate 56,547,885 downwards.
TTTTAATGGCCACGGAGCTGAGGAGAGGGAGAGAACACAGCATTATGTTGGAAGTACTGCTGGCAGATGGCTCCCCAGGGGAGCAGCTGTTCTGGTGGCATCAAACGCCAGTGTTTCCCAAGTGAGCCAGGATAGTGGCGAACAGGAAGATCCACCTTCCACTGCGTTTCCTGACCTAAGACTGTGAAGGAGTAAACTGACAGGAGACTCTGTGAAGTTCAAGTAGGTAAGATCCTCCAACCTTGGCTCAGAGATCCTAATCTCATGATGCCACACGCTCTGTGGAGGACACCATGCCCCTCTGCTGTAGTGCACAAGGGCAAAGGACCTGGGCTGCTGGAAATTCAGACTTTGAGATTCAGACCACAGGAAGAAAGCCTAACGCTCGTTTGCGCTCTCTCTCTCTCTCTCTCTCTCTCTCTCTCTCTCACACACACACACACACACACACACACACACACACACACACACACACACACACACACAAAAACTGGACTGGACTGAAGACCACAGAGATGTTTCAGTCCAGTTTCTGCTGTTATTCCAGGACGCCACAGACTGGGTAATTTATAAACCAAAAATTTGTCTCCAGGTTCCAAAGTGGGAAATTCCAAATCATGGAGGCAGCATCTAGTAAAGGGATTCTCACTGCATTATCACATTATCGCAAGGTGGACTGACAGTGAGCATGCCCGAGATAGAAGAGTAAGAGAACCCACCTCTAACAGGTCCATCCCGTAAGAACTAGCCCACTCTCATTATTTCATCACCAGTCTCAAATCCTCTTGTGGTGGTAACTATTACCATGAGTGAGTTTTTGATAGACACTCAGACCATAGCAGAAGGGTACCCTCTAGGCATTTGAGTAAAATATTAAATATTTGAGTAAAAAAATAGCACAGCGGGGCTGTGTGTACCAATGACTCCAAAATCTGAAAGGAACTCTGGCTATAGCCTTCAGCCCCAGGAGGCCCCATGACAGATGAATAATGGGTGAACCCAGTATGAGAAACCCAGAGAGGGCGAGCACAGTTGTCGATGCTGGGACGGTGAGCTGGTGTAGTAACATCTGCAATCCCAGCACTCAGGAGGCTGCTGAGGCAGGAGATTTCCATGAGTGTGAGGCTATCCTGGGCTGCAGAGTAAGACCCTGTCTCAAAAAATCAAAAAAACAAAACAAAAATGAGAGAGAGAGAGAGAGAGAGAGAGAATTTATAAAGTCGTCATCTGTGGGATTTTTCATAGTCACCAAAATATGACAGTACACAGTACAGAAGGTGCCGTGCATGGGCGTCAATCACATTTTTTTTTTTTATGATTGGACATGAGAGTTGCCAAGGAACTCGTTTTCTTTCCTGGCACTTGCAAGGAGATGATGGTTGGTTCATTTTGCTCTTTGCCTTTCCCAGGGGCAGTGTGTACCACATCAGCAAGCATTAGTTTCTGTGTCTGTTTCTCTCTCTGAGTTCGAGGCTTTTTTGATGTTGTAACAGTGTCTGAGATGCTTTATTATAGGCTATTTGCACTTTGGTGCTGTCAGACAAGAAACCTACAGAGTTTTTTGGTTTTTTTTTGGGGGGGGGGTGGGGGTGAGGGGAGAGGGTGGCGGAGTCACAGCCAGCCCAGGCATACTGCAAGACCAGGCTAGGGCAGGCCCGTTACAACGCAGGACTGCCCAGTGTGGCTCAGGTTCATTGACTGGCCTGTTGACTGGAGCTCTGCTGTCTTGTCCACATGGCGACTCTCACCTCCAGCAAGTGGCCTTCTATAAACTGCAACTGAACTCCATCTAAACTTTATTGACCGTGACTACTCTCTTGCTCAGCATCCTGGATGCACTTTTTGAATCTTAAGTCAAAGAAATACTTTCTCAGAGTTGGGGAGATGGTTCAGTGGTTAAGAGCACTTGCTGTTCTTGCAGAGGATCCAAGTTTGGTTCCCAGCCCCCACACGGAGGCACCCAAGTGTCTGTAATGTCAGTTCCAAGGAACCTGAGACTTCCTTCTGTCCTTGGGCATGGTATGCACATGACATCTGTATATACACGTGTACAAACCCTCATATACATAAACTAACAGAAACTAAATATGAACAAACAAACAACAACAACAAAAGCCAATATCTTGTGAATGAAAATTTCTTATGGGCCGGAGAAATGGTTCAGTGGTTAAGAGCACTTATTGCTCTTTGAAAGGACCCAAGTTTGGTTTCCATAACCAATGTCAGACAGCTCATAACAACCTTCAATTCCAACTCCAGGGGATCCAGTGCCCTCTTCTGGCCTCTGAGGATGGACACACACACACACACACACACACACACACACACACACACACACACGAAAGAACTCCTCCAATTTGATAAGGATTCTACAGATCCTGAACCTAATATTCCCCAAAGCCTATTTTGCATGCACTTCCCAAGACACTGTATCCTGCAAGTTTCATTTGTCAGGGAAGTATGGGGACTGCAGTGTGCTATGACTTCCTACTTGAGTTGTGCCCACAGGAACTAATCACCCAAGGCCCACAATGAGGGAGTCACTTTTGCCTTTTAAAATTTTTTTTCTAAAGAATATATGCCTACTGGAGAATTACTTGGGAAAAGCCACTCTACTGAGACTCTACCTCTATATCCCAAGACATGGTGAGTGACTCTCGGAGACGGGAGGGGAGGACCTGAAGTTGTTCGTAGTTAATGGGGCCAACCCAGGCTTGGAAGTTCCGAGCTCTGGGTTCACTGTTCTTATCAGCAGCCCTTCCCTGCTAAGGCTGGCAAAGAGCTATTAGAGATAGCCAGGCAATAAAGTGCCTAACAACCGAGGTTTTACTGTACTAGACAAACTGATTCTGAAGTTTATTGTACTGAAAAGATAACTATGAAGCAATTGGCTTTGGTTCCTCCCAGGTGAACCTCCCTTTCCACTAGGGAAGAGAAGGCACAACTGTGGCTTCCTTCCTGCAAGGCATCTTTGAGGAGCGGGCGGGGGGAAAGGTGGGTGTGTGGGAGAAACATAGTCAAGGTGCAGCCTCGAGTACAAACCCAGCTCCACCAGGAGCTCTTGACAACCAACTTGGTCTCATAGAATGCTACTGTTCCCGTGCTTGAAAAGGGGACGATAAATGCAATATATATCCCTGACATTGCATCCTTCAAGGGTTTCTGTAATGATTCATTTGTGGGGAACACTAGGGAGCAAATACAGTGCTGTCTGGCTTAGAGAGAAGCTTTCCAGTGATGGGGTGAGGCTCGTTCTCACAGCCCTGGGCAGGTCTGAGCAGGTAGCCCAGGGTCGATCAGCAAACAGCAAGAGGAGAGGTGACAGCCTGGGCAAAGATAGCTCACAAGATGCTTCTGGAGGCTCCACTGAGAAGGTGAGGGGCTGTGCTTGTGTGTGTGCGTGCCTGCTTGCAAGCACTGAGGAAGACATAACTTTAATGAGAATTAAGGCCAAGAGCAGGTATAGAAATGAGCAGATTATTTCTTTTTCTTTCTCCCCCCACCTCTTGGAGCAGGTCCTGGAACTCGATCTGTAGACCAGGCTGGTCTCGAACTCACAGAGATGCACCTGCCTCTGCCTCCCAAGTGCTGGGATTAAAAGTGTGTGCCACCACAACCAGCTGAACAGATTATTTTAACCAGGATTTTTCATTACCAATAAAAACGACAACAAGTCTCTCTCCCTTCCTCCTTCCTTTCCTCTCTCCCTTCCTCCCTCCCTCCCTCCCTCTCTTTCTTTCTCTCTCTCCTATCTATCTATCTATCTATCTATCTATCTATCTATCTATCTATCATCTATCTATTATCTATCTATCTAAGGCAGAGTCTCATTATGTAACTCTGATTGTCCTGAAATTTTCTATATAGACCAGACTTGGTCAGTAACTCACAGAGATCCACCTACCTCTCAAGTGCTGGAATTAAAGGCATGCATCACCCACTACTCTCCACCCCCAACCAATAAAAAAAAAGTCATGTTCTCACTTCAGGTGTGTCTGGGCGCATCTAGGCCGCATCTTGGTGCCCAGGTACCTTGCTCCTCCTCAAGGAGCTCACACTGTTGCTGACACCCCCCTGTGACAGGTTTTCTACCCCTAGTGGCAAAATAGCTGCAAAAGCACCAACGGGGCATCCTGCAGCTTAGCCACAGCTCTTTCCCTGAGTGGCTCTAGGTTGACTGGCCACCAGAGATGAATTTACAAGCAGTTTTGAACCACCTACCATGGGTCCTGGGAACTGAACTCAGGTCTTAGATCCTCTGCAACCATTGAGCTATCTCTCTAGTCCTCTCTCCGCCACCCCACCCCTATTTTTTTTCCTTTTTACACAAAAGTCTTTTGTAGCCTAGGCTGGTCTCAAACATGCTGTGCCGCTGAGAAATAACTTTTGATTATCCTGCCTCCAGCTCTGAAGAGTTGGGACTACAGGCATGTACCGTGCCATTGTTCTTTTAAGACAGTATCTCAAGTACTGAAGGCTGTCTCTGGACTCCCTGCGTAGCCTGAAAGGATCTTGAATGCATGGTCCTCTGCCTTCCACCTCCCAAGTGTTGGTACTGAAGGCATTCACCACACCCAGCTTATTCTTAGCTCATTTGTTGGAGTTGGGGTTTTTTGTTTGTTTTAGTTTTTTACATATTCCAAACCATCAATCCCTTACATAGAATGTGAGTTGCCTATGACGTCTCCTTAAATATAGCTTATCTTTTTTGATTTTTTGTTTTGTTTTGTTTTTTCTTTCCTTCCTTCCTTCCTTCCTTCCTTCCTTCCTTCCTTCCTTCCTTTCTTTCTTTTTTTTTTTTTGATGCACAAAGGCTTTAATGATGAAGTCCAGCTTGCCTACATTTCTTTCATTGTCTGCACTTTGTTGTGGTATCAGAAGCTACAGCCGAACCCAGGAGGGCGCCTCTCTTTAATTGTGTGAGATTTTCAGTTTCAGCCCTTAAGCTGAGGTATCTGGTGCCTGTTGAATGCAGTCCCTAATACTGCGTGATGCATGGACACAGCGTCATTCTTTCACATGAACTCATCCCACTGCCTATTACAGACTGTTCTTCAGTTAACAAGTTGTGACCAGGGTTGAAGAGCTGGCTCAGTGCTGAAGAGCAGAGGACCTGGGTTCATTTCCCAGCACCCACACAGTGGCTCACAACCATCTTTAATTCCAATTCCAAGGGATCCAATGCCCTTTTCTACCTCCCCAGGCACCAGGCATGCATGTGATACATACAGGAAAACATTCATACAGATAAATAAAAATTAACAAAATGTTTAAAGAAAACAAAAGTCTTAACATCCTTACTGAAAACCAGTTAACCCCAGATGTCTGGCTTTGTTGCTGGTCCCTTGATTCTGGTCCCTTGACTTACACCCACCCTTACACCAGTCACATGCTGTTGTGATTACTGTAATAATGCATTCAGTTTTGACATTTGGAAATGCAAGCCCTCCAGCCTCATTTGTCCTTTTCAACAATGCTCTTGCTACTCAGAGTCTCTTGTAATTCCACATGATTTTTAGGATCCAGTCATCTGCTTTTGCAAAAACAGGTCCTTGATAGGGACTGTCCTTGATGGCTTTGGGGAGTACTATCACTTTGGGGGTACTTTTAAATTCCTTTTCCTTGCCTAACTGCCCAGGGTGGGATTTGTGGTACAATGCTGAATGGAAGCAATGAAGGAAAACATCCTTGGGGCATGACCTCATGGGGGCAGGTCAGTTTCTCACAACTGCACATCACACTGACTCTGGACCGTTCTTCTGCACAACGTATCATGTTTGAAGAATTTCTCTTTCATAACTAGTCTGTCAAGTGCCTTTGTTTTTTTAATATGAAAAGGAAGTATGCCGTGTCAAGCCCTTTTTCTCAAAAATGTAAATGGTCACAGTTTCAGTTTTTTTATTTCAGTTTAAATCTATCTTCAAATATTAATTAAAATAAATGTGACTATATTAACATCAGGTAGCTCAGAGAAACTATAGGGAAAGGGAAATTCCCAGAGTCAGGAAGGGTTATTGTGAATGAACGGAACGATGATGCTGTAAAACACAGGCTACCTGGGGTTTACATCCTCTGTTCACATGGTCTGTTATAGTGACTAACTTTTGTGTGCTGAGCCATCCTTGTATTCCTAAAGGAAATCCTCCCTGGTTATGATCCCTTCATGAATACTTTGTGGAAGACGTTACCACAGTTTTTACCCGAGGACACTAGTCTGCAGTATCCTTGTGCTGTCTGAACCTGGCTTTGGTATTATATCAATCCCTGCCTTAGAGAAGTACCACCCTCAGCTTTTTAATGCAAGCTGATTTACAGTCTCATATACCAAGCCCAGATGTCTTGCTTTCCTCACGACTTAAAAAAAAAAAAGACATATTTTAGGTGGGTGCGGTAGCATATACCTTTGATCCCAGGACTTGAGAGGCAGAGGCAGGCAGATCTGTCTATAAAGCAAGTTCCAGGACAAGCAGAGCTGTTATACAAAGAAACCCTGTCTCAAGAAATGAAAAAATAGACTTACTTTAATGCTTAATCATGTATATGTGTGCATGTCTGTGTGTGGTGTGTGCACGAATGCAGATGTTCACAGAGGCCAGAAGAGGACATTGGATCCCTGGAGCTGGAGTTACTGGTGATTGTGAGCTGTCAGACGTGGGTGCTGAGAAACAAATTCTGGTCCTCTGCAAAGCCGTACGTCTTAAGCCCTGCGCTATCTTCAGTTCCCCTACGTGCATTTTTTTAAAAGATGCATTTCACTAAGTAGACCACCCTCGCCTTTTTCGAATCTCAGAACCCTTGCTCCAGTCTCAGTCTCCCAAATGCTGAGATGAAAGGGCTGCACCATCTCCGTGGCTCCACTGGGGCCATTACTACTGATGCCTCCTCTGTGTGCCTTGCACTTTAATTCCTTGCAGACTCCTATTTTTTTGTTAAAAAACAACTCTCTCTCTCTCTCTCTCTCTCTCTCTCTCTCTCTCTCTGTGTGTGTGTGTGTGTGTGTGTGTGTGTGTACAGGTCTCTCTATGGAGCTCTGATTAGCTTGGAACTCATTTTATATATATATTATATATATATGCTGGCGTGAAACTCACAGAGATATCCCTGTCTCTGTCTCCCAAATGCTGGAGTTAAAGGACTGCCACCATGACTGGCTGAACAAAAAAAAAATTTTTTTTAAGATTCTACTATTACAACTCTGAAAATCATATCTGTCCCCTCTCCAGGGTTGCTCATTGCTGCTTGCTGTGACCATTCTGTTGCTTTTGCTGTTCCCCTTTTCTGAATTAATCTTGTGCACATCGTGTTCTTTAATATGTGCAGCCTCTGAGGAGCTCATTCTGCTAGCCTGGCAGGCAGTCAGAGATTGGGTTTTTTTTAAATTTAATTTTTTGTGTGTGGATGTTTGCCTGCATGTATGTCTGTGCACCACATCCATGCAGTGTCCATGGAGGTCAGAAGAGGCTATCAGATCCCCTGGAACTGGAGTTACAGATGGTTGTGAGCTGCCATCAAACCCAGCTCTACTACAGGAACAGCCAGTGCTTTTAACCACTGAGCCATCTCTCTCCAGCCCACAGCCACTTAAACACTTTGCCCGGAACCAAAAAAAAAAAAAAAAAAAAAAACCATGTTTGCAAGTGAACTATATACATGCTGGGACCTGCCTTTAATTCTTAGCCAGATATTTTACAACTCTACCTTCGTCTTTACTTCCTGTTTATGGAGCGCCACAAGGTCAGCCAGAAGTGAGAATGTTTGTTGAGACTTCATGAGCCCTGAGAATGCAGATGAGTCTCCATATACCCGAGATGAGCCTTCATCCCTCCATGTGTGTCAATCCCCCACCTTTCTTCCGAGAAGTTTGCTCTGTCTATCGCTGGCTCCAGGCATTTTCTGCAGCCCTATAGCAGCAACTAATGTTTGCCTTTGCCTTTCAGTGGTTTTTAAGAAAAAAAAAGGGGGGGGGGCGGCATCTGGAATGCTGACTCAGCATCAGCCTGGAGAAAGCTCAACAGTGAGCCTGTGCCTGGAGGGAAGGTCAGAGCAGAAAACCAGGAAGGGTTCTCTGACCGACAGGTTCTTCCCCTGCACATCAGGCTCCTGCACCAGGGATGCCAGTGATTGGCGGCTGCGGGAATTCAGTTATAGGGTTAAGAGTCTATAGTTCTCATTTTTCAGTTGTGCTTGATTAGGTCTTCTCGTGACTCTTATGACCTTTGAGCTTTCCAGTTCTAATGAAGTTGAGGCGTGGTATGCACGTCACAGCTGGCGCGGGACTGGGAAGAAGCCAGGAGAGAGAGAAGAGGTGGGCCTGTCATCACTCATGGCAGGAGTTCCCGGGACCTCAGGCTCTGGGCTAGTGGTCTCCATGTCCCTGCATGGCTCATGGGGTGTGCGTGAGGGGGATATGAAGTGTGTGGGGGGTAGCGGGGAATGAGGGTGGTGGAGGAGGCGGGGTAGTGGGGAATACAGAACCTAAGCTTAACCTTGTTAGGTTAGGCCTGTTCTGCTGACATAGCCGTGGGGACATGGAGTCTTAACATCATGAGGAAATCAGTTGGTGTGGGATGGCAGAGTCAGAAAAGAACATGCTCAAAATTCAAGGGTCATCTAGATGGTTCCCTGGCCAGTGATGGTAAGGACAGACGGTGACATAACTGTCCTCCAACCAGAGAGAAGTGACTGGGAGCTCAGGCCTGCACAGATAAAAGCTAGCTACTCCTCCAGAGCAGCAGCCACCATGAGCAGCGCGAGGAACAGAAGTTCAACCGTGAACACCGGGAATTGCCGGGAATACTCAGAACCAACTGCAGCGAGTGGCAACCAGGTCCCTGGAACATTCTTGTTTTAAGGCCGGGTCTCATGCAGCCAGGGCTGGCCTTAAACTCTTGATCCTTCCTCCTCTACTCCCCAAATCCTGAGATTCCTAGTGTGCCCCACCACATCAGTACTCCAAAAGTACTGACTGTGAGCCCCAACCTCCTAGAAGAATCTGTAGCAGGAGAGAGTGAAAGTAACACGGGGGGGGGCTTCAGTGTCCACCCCTCCCATACCCGCTAGGTAGGTCTCAGCCCACCCTGTCTACCAGTAACTCCTTACCAGACAGCCTCCTCTGGCTGCTGGGACCTGCTTTCCACACAAGTATGGCAGGCTAAAATGCCAGGTGAACACCCATCCCAATAGCAGCCCTCACTGCCCACCTTGAGGGGAATACCAGGGTGTTCCACACTGGCTCCCGCAGCTCACTGAGGTAACTTGTGTGTTCACACATGTTTCCTCTGCTCCTTCTCTTCTTTATCTCAGCCCTATTCATCTACAAGTATGTCTTGGCATGAAAGAAACCATGCAGTGAAATCCTTGGCTGGAAGTCTGCCTTCTTAGGCAGCCTAGGCTGAAGTGCTTGGTGTCTCTTCTCTCTTCCTCCGACGGTTCTCCATCCATCTCAACCATAGGGAGTGGGCAGTTGTAGGGCCACACTCTGAAACAGCTAGTCTCCTTTCTGTAAGTCTGCAGCTCTCTGGGGTTCCTGACCTCATCTTCCATCTCCCTCCTCGTAACCCAGAGGGCACTCTATATGAGCATTTTCTGGGCATATTCCTGGTGTATACTGGTTATCTTTCTGCCAATTAGGCTACAGAGAAATGTTGAGACAGGCCCCGAAAGTGTGTGGGGCCAATGGGTGGAGGTGTTGAAAGGCAGGAGGTGCGAACCCTGCCAAGAGCATGCAGAACTCAGGCCAGATCCTCAGTGCCTGATGGGATGGAGGGTGGGGGAGCATTTCCAGGGATGGAGAGGCTGCCCTCCTTTTATAATTCTAGCTTGTTCCTTGTGGTTTTTTGTTGTTTGGTTTTTTGTTGTTTGATTTTTTTATCCTTTTGATGGCAAATGTCTTAAAAAGAGCTACCATGGCTCCCTGTCTCTTGCTGCTGTTTCCCTGGTCTCACCTGCTTCCCCACCTATCACCGCACCAAAGCTTTCCCTAATGGTCAGAAAGTGATCCCAGGAGACTAAATCCATGCCAACATTGTTCTTCGGTGTTCCCTTCTTTCATTTTCCTTCCTTCTTAAGTTACACTGCACTGTAGATCCAACCAGGGCCTTGTGAATGCTGAGCTGGGAGACAGAGCCGAGTCCCCAGGACTCCAGTCGTTTCTTGATCTGTCAGCTCTCAGCTCCCTCCTTTCTGAAGCACTGTCTGCCCTTCCAAAGATGACTCCCCTGGGCTTGTCGGCCCTCACTCAGCATGCCTGTCCCCTTCATTCACATCTCCTCACTGCCCTAGTCTCTGGATATTTGGGGGTTTCCAGGCTCACTCCTGGTTACTCCTCTGACATCTGACACACTCATTCCCCTCGTGCAGAGGGCATTCTGTCTGCTTAGGTGCTTTCTGTTGTCTGACTGCTCCCAGATAAGCATCTCTCCTACACCTGAACCTTTTGCCTTGGGGCACCATAGATTCGTCTGGTTCAACCTGTCCCAAGGGCTGCTGTGACCTGCACATCTGAGACAACTTAAGTGGACATCGCCCCGTCTCTGAGGTTTTAACTGTGGTGTCAGTGTTCCTGCTCTAGGGCCTATGATGAGTCAGGAAATCACCGCCATGGGCGTGTGATGGAAGAGGTCAAGGCCCCTTGCAGTATGGCTCCTGATAAGCTAAGAGAGAAAGGAAGGGGCCAGGGTCCCAGTAACTCCCACAAGGGCACTTCCTCAAAGACCTACCTTCTTTCTACCAGGCCCTCTTATCCTAAAGTTTCCCCACCACACCCAGGAGCACCACAGAAAGCCGTAGTCCAGAGGGGTCGTATATGCCAGATATCTGGAAGTTCTGATTCTCTCTCACCCCACCTTCCCCTGCCATTTTCCCTGGCTCAGCAAATGAGAACTCTGTCCACAAGCTCAGGCAAAACTCATGATCTCCTCTGCCTCCCGTATCCAGTCCAACGGCATGGCAGGCAATGGTCTGCTTCTCCCTGTTCCCTCCTCATCTCTACCTCGCAGCCCATGTGACCTTTCAAAAGGTCAATCAGTTCTCCACAGATCACCTCACTTCTCTTTCTCTCCTCATCTATGGGCAAATTGTTGAATTCGCTCAAAAGACAAAACAGTTCACCTCATGTTCTACTCAGGAAACACTGCCATTTCCGTCATGTGTGCAGAGCAAATCCAAGGCCCCAGGGAGGATGTGCACGGCCCTGCATGACCATTCTGGACCCCTTTCCCCTTCCCCTCCTTCACCTCTCCTCTTTTCTCCTCAGCTCCAGTCCCCCTGGATTCTGAGAGGGTCCCTCCCTTAGTACACACCAAGCTCCTTGTACCTCTGGGTCTTTGCGTTGCTGCATCCCCTGCCCACGGTACTTCCTTGCAAATACCCTCAGCAAGTAGCTGGCTCCAAACACCTCTCTTGAGCTCTTTGATCCTGTACAATCCTGTGTCCTCAGAACGCTCCGGCATCTACCCCACATCTGATCTCCTATTCACTATTCCATTCTCCACCTCCCCATTCAGAACAAGAGCTCCATAAAAGTTGAACTAACTGTAGGTCTTCTGTGGTTCCGAAGACTGAAATAAGCCCGGCGGAAGGAATGAATGAGGGCATGCTCAAAGAAAGCTGATGAATGACATCTATGTTCACATCCACACGGGCCCCGGGGATATGTTCACGACTCCACCCAACAGTTGGAGGTTTGAACTGGTGTTCTGAAGCATGACTCCCCTCTGGGTCCTTCCTGGCCATTTCATGTGTGTTTGTGCAAATCAGTGAAGATCCTGTCCTGGTTTCATTCTGTGGCTGTGTTAAAGTGCTCTGACTGGAAAATGACTTACAAAAGGAAAGAGTTCATATTTAGCTTGTACTTCCAGATCACAGTCCATCATTGCTGGAAGTCAGGGCAGGAACTCAGGCAGGAACTTGAAGTGGAAACCCTGTAGGAACGCTGCCTACTATTGCTCTCAGGCTCAGGCTCAGCTAGCTTTCTTATGCAACCCAGGGCCACCTGCTCAGGAATGGTGCCACCCACAGTGGACTGGGTCATTGTGCATCAATTAAAAATCAAGGGCAGGGCGGTGGTGGCGCACGCCTTTAATCCCAGCACTCGGGAGGCAGAGGCAGGCGGATCTCTGTGAGTTCAAGACCAGCCTGGTCTACAAGAGCTAGTTCCAGGACAGGCTCCAAAGCCACAGAGAAACCCTGTCTCGAAAAACCAAAATAAATAAATAAATAAATAAATAAATAAATAAATAAATAAATAAAAATAAAAAAAAATAAAAATCAAGACAATCCCCCACAGACATGCCCATGGGCCAATCAGATCTGGGCAATCCTTCAAGCAAGATTCCCTGCTCATGTGATGCTAGGCTTTGTCAGACAGGACAAATCCCAAACACCCTTTCTTTCTTCATTAAGTCCAGGGTAGCTTGCAAAGGTTGTGGGGCCTTTCTCTTGCTTTATAGAAATCAGAGCTTCCACCATGTCTCCCTAAATAACTGCTGCCATGGTCTTCCTACATGACCCCACCATGGTCTCCCTGCATGACCCCACCATGGTCTCCCTGCATGACCCCACCATGGTCTCCCTGCGTGACCTTGGTCCAGTCTGAACCTCCCACAAGCCTCTATGCCACTTATAATCCTTTACTATCCTTCAGGCTAGGCATTCATTGTTTGTCTCCACATGGGATGACCACGCATTGACGCTTGACAAACGTGTCAGATAAGCAGTGCTATCTCAGGAGACGTCATCTTCACCTCCATTCCTTCACATGAAGCCCAGCACCAGTGTCCCTAGGCCTGCCCCCCTCATTGATAAAGTGTCCGGTAACTTCTCAATGAGCTCATGCACTGTAGCTCTGGTGATAATGGTCTATATCTGGCCTCTCTGGACAGCTGCCCATGTTCCAGTCATGGCTATGGCTATCAGTTATCTGTTGAGCATGAATGACCAGAGGCTGGAAAAGCACAAGGAGCTACGGTGGTGAAAAGTGGGAAAGATTAATTTCTGTCGAGGGCTGAGGCGCTGCTCACAGCAAGTGACAGGGGGAGGGCCTGGTGACAACTACCTTGGAGCCTATGCCACACATCAGCACTCTGTAGGAAACAGAAGACTGCAGGACTCTCAGGCTTGTTGACAACTTGTGCTTTCTGATAAAGTTGTCAGGAGAAAAAAAAACCAGAAAGGACAGTCCCGAGAAGTTGGGAGTTTCCTGTTCTTGGAAGTACTCTGGGAAAGGTGGTGAGTGATGGCTGAGAGGGCGTGGAAGAAGCTGCATATGCCCAGAGAAGAGACCATGTCCCCAGTCTCTCCAATGTCATTGTAACCTGGGACTGGTGTTTGCTCCCTACTTGAGGGGGTCAAGGGTCAAAAGTCAGGATCAATCTCTGTTTGAACATCAGTCAGATCACGGGAAATAGAAAAATAAAGCAAGTGACCCTTTTACAGGGGTTACCTAAAACCATCAGAAAATACAGATATTTACATTACAAATCCTAACAGTAGCAAAATTATAATCATGAAGCAGCAATGGAAATAATGTTATAGTTGGGAGGCGCCACAGCTTGAGGAGCTGTGTTAAAGAGTCATGGTGTTAGGAAGATTGAGAACCACTGTCTTAGAGAGAGATCAGAGATGTGAATGTCAGGGAATAATCGAAGCCAAAGATAATCAGAAAGTTGAAGAAATTCAGAGATGTGAGAGTTAGCAACAGAAGAAGGAACTAAAGCAAAAACAAGTCAAGATCAACTAGGATCAGAGGACACTGGTAGCCAAACATTCTTTTATAAATCTGAAAGGGTGTGATGCCTTGTTCCTTGGCCTGGTTTTATACATGACCAAATTTCTGGGTTTGACTGCACACTCCATAATCCTAGCACTAGGGAGGTAGAGGCAGAAGTTTCCTGCATTCAAGGTTAGCCTGGGCTACACAGTCAAACTCTGTCTCAAAGAGAGAAGAAGGTGACCAGAAGTGGGGTGCATGTGCTGTGCTTGATTGTTAACACTGCATGACTGAGCAGCAGTTAGCTTACTGCTGCTGTTTGGGGGGTTTGTTTGTATTGCTCTGCTTTGGGGTTTTGGTTTGGTTTTTTTTTTTTTGTTTTGTTTTGTTTTGTTTTTCGAGACAGGGTTTCTCTGTAGCTTTGGAGTCTGTCCCGGAACTTGCTCTGTAGACACAGCTGACCTCAAACTCACAGAGATCTGCCTGTTTCTGCCTCTTGAGTGCTGGTATTAATGGCGTCCGCCACCACCATCTGATTCTGCTTTAGTTGTTTGAGACAGGGCCTCACTATGTAGTCCTGGCTGTCTGGAACTCACTGTGTAGCACTGCCTGTCTTGGTCTCCCAGGGATTATAGGTGGACACCACCACACAGGGCTCGGCAGTAAGCATTTTATAAAAGGCCAGTTCAAAAAATTGTTCAAAAAAAATTCTGATGGGCGATGTTCCCTCCCACCTCGAATTAAAATATTTTTTGTTAATGCCCGTGGGAGAAATGGATTCTCTTGCAATCTCAAACACACACTTTATGTCTTGTCATTTAGAAGCATGGTATTGCTTTTAGCCTCTTGGATGTCAATTCTTAAGCCTTCTTTGAGATGAAGACAAAAGATACTTTTAAATCTTTCTTCTTCATATAGCTCAAGCGGTACGCATCTCAGACTCGTGTGAATTGTCCGTACCACCTCAGCTCTGTTGTAGGACGGTCAGCGGCTTTTAATCGTGGAGAAAGCAATATATGATACACAGTAGACAAGAAGTCCACGACTCTACGAGCTCTTGCTGCTGACAGTCCTGTGTCATCTCTTGCCCTCCTTTGTTTGCCATAGCTTCAGCCAGACCAGAAAGCACAGTAGAAGCTCCCAGCCCTGCGATTCTCACAATCTGGGCAGCTCCAGCCTGGCCGGTCTTTGACATCAATGGGCAACAATCAAGTTCTCTATTTCTACCCTGACCGTGTCACACGAGAAAGCCTGATCTGCGTGAGGTGAGAGAAGGAAACTGGACACCTTCCCAGACACTCGTGAGTCAGGTGTCTGCAGCCTCATTCTTTTGTTTGATGAGAATTCCTGGAACATCACCTTTTGTCTGGTACCAGTTCAAAAACACATCCATTGCCAAGTGGTGTCCTTTGGGGTCACACCAGTAGATCAACAGGCAACCTCCTCTTCAGGATGGGAGGGTGGTCTGGGGGCAGGAGGCAGAGGGTCCTCTTTGCATCATCTCTGGGGCAATGGTGGGAGCTGAAAGTTACTCTAAGAGCACTCAGTATAGAAATGGGCCAAGATCGAGGGTCATCGTTTTTAAAAGACACCTCTCTCAGCAACATGGCTTCTCTCTAGAGGAACTTAGAGGCTGTAGGGCTGGGTCTACCTTTGTTCCTGGGGTTCATCTTGAGGACAGTTTCTGGTCAGCTAACTAAGCGTCCTGTTTGTTCCTGTGCTCCCTCTCCCCTGCCTGGTGATTAGCTGTAGGGGATTGTTGACTCCATCATTGGTATGGTAATTTCCCACCTGCTTGGGCGGATTTCCTTGTGCAGCAGTGTGGTATATAAGGATTTCTCCAAAGTTAAATAAACGGCATTTGGCTGATCTCCTTTCAAATGACCCAGGTCTCTTTGTGTGTTTTTTTAATCTCCAGGCCCTTGCCCCACTCGCGTAAGGTACAGTGGCGCGCGAACTGTACCGAGGGGGTAACACAAAATCGGGTGTTACAAGAGGCCATTCTTCCTGTACTCAAACTCTGTGAGCCAGAGGCACCAGAGACAGTCTGCTGTCCTCCTGGACCTGGCGGCAGTGAAAAATATAAACAAAGGCACAGGAGTCCTTTCTGTGCCTTTCTGGTCCCTACAGTGGTAAGTGCCACACAGAAAATAAAACTGGGTGCCATGAACTCCTGACCAGAGAGAGAAGGCATGGTCACGTGTTCTCAGAAGTGGCAGGAATGGTCTTTCTGAGGAAATGGCATTTGTGCTGAGCCCCCAAAGAGTGGGAATGTATGAATCGTATGGAAAGAGAAGTAGGCACAAGGGGCCTGCTGTTCTTAAGAAGGAGCCTGTGCACAGGGCTTGGGAAGGAATGAACTGGGCGTGGGGCTGGGGAACCCTAAAACAAGAGTAAAGAGGCGAGCGAGGTCAAGCCTACAGGCCACCCTGTCCACACTCAGGAGTTCCAGTTTCACACGGAGGGAGTGAGAAACCACACAGAGTTTAAGCAGAGAGGCCAGTGAAGAAGCCAACAGAAATACATGCCGTGGACCCTCTCCAGCCCCACACGTTCCTGTAAATAGATGTGCCCAGCCATTTACATGTTATCTGCAGTTGCTTGCACACCACGAGAGCACTGCTGCACACTTGCACCAAAGCCCACATTCTCCGTGCAGCTTCAGCCTTTCCATTCTTCCTGGCCCTTTATAAGAAACTTTTTTGGTTCCTTATCTAAATGGTGTCTTCTGAAATCGACTGTGCCTGCTGTTTGGGGTCATGTCATGTCACAACATCGTGGAGGAGAGCAATCGGGTCACTGAAGAACAAGACATTGGGAACAGTTCAGAGCATCAGTGCCTGCTGGGGATGCTCTCCCAGCATCAGAGGGATGGAGGCTGGGCTGGGCCTGTCAGGCTCACTTCTCTGGGTCTGTACTCACTGCTTTTCATGTCGGAGGCTGCCCAGGCGGCTAGGCTCTGCTTCACTCTATCAGCTTGAGGAGAAGAATTTAACTGCTGTTCACAGAACCCCCGCCCAAACCATCCCTGCCTGCCCAGTATCCACGGCACCTCATCACCAATTTGGGGCTTGGGAGCTGACATGGGCCAAGCAGCTGTTTCCCATTACCTGTCTGTCCCACATGCCCACACCACTCCCAGCAGGGAGCAGGAGGCTCTAAGAGAATCGGATCCTGTTTCCAAATCCCAGGGCAGACTGGTTTTGTTTTGTTTCTTAAGAAAAAACATTAAATAAGTAAAATAGTTGAACACTGTGTTAGAAAACTAACCCCAAACATCTGTGGGTTTTGTGCTATGGCAGCTTATTTTCATTCCATTGGTTCTAACTGATAAATACAGAATAATTGAATTAGTCTATTTTGGTAGGCGGGAAACCACTGGTGTTATGTAAAGAAGTGGTGAGAGCAGAGACACAAGGAGTTGGGGTGACACTGCAGCTATCTGAGCAGCTCACCAGAGTGAGGGGGCCAGAACGACTTCAAACTTACTTTCATAAGCATTAATACAGTGGTTACCACTGTGTGCCGTTAAACAAGGGCCCTGCCCTCCAGGGGCTAATGATCTGCTAACAGCAAATACAACCATGACGCCAGGACAAGACAGTAAAGCCAGGCAAGCGCTGCAGGGATCTTTCACGCTCGTGCCATTCCTTTGACATGGGTACTGTCTTCCCAGTTTTAGACTGGGACATGAAGAGTAAACACAAAATTGAGGTTTGAAGCCATATGCATGTATCTTCAGATGGCAGAACCATGAATCCAGTCCTGGCAAAATCCAGGAAGGTAGGCTTTAGCCCCAGGACAAACTTGATCTCTCCTTGTTCTCTGGCTTTGGTCTCACTGTGAGATCTCTCCATTTTATAAGCCAAGATGCCACTACATTGTGGCACCAGTAGCATAGCACGTTGGGTCTTGGATTTTCAACCTGCAGAACTGTGAGCTTATAAAATAAAAAGTCAACATTAGACATGTTGTCACAAATACAGAAAATGAACACAGGCACAAGCAATGCTCTCTCTCTCTCTCTCTCTCTCTCTCTCTCTCTCTCTCTCTCTCTCTCCCTTGTCTCCTGAGTTTCCCTTATGAAACTCCTCTTAACAACACAAAGGAAATGGGAGGGGGCCACTGGAGAGATGGCTCAGTGGTTAAGAACACTCTGTGCTCTTGCAAAGGACCTAGGTTTAATTCCCAGCACCCATGAGGCCAATCATAACTATCTGTAACTCCAGTCCCAGGGAATTGGTTACCCTCTTTTGACCTTCCTGGGCACCAGGTGTGCAGGTGATGTACATACATGCAGGTAAAACACTTTCATACATAAATTTTTTTAAAAAAATGGAAGTCAGTAATGATAACCAGGTCTGTAATCCTAATATGCCCAATATGCGTAGGACAGGACTGGAGTAAGGGGGGCTGTGAGAGAACCAGGGGACTCCAGGATCAGGAATCAGTGGTGACTAAGATGTCGTGGGTGGCCGGTGATTCAAGCAGGATGACAGCCATGAGGCAGGCCAGGGCTGGCTGTGCATAGATGCTGAGTTTCTGAACCATGCTCCTGGGTTGGGGCCCACTTGGACAAGGTGCTGTTTGGAAAGGCCTGGCCAGCACTGTTACCCTCCCCAGCTTCTCCTGCTCCAGCCAGCTCCCTGGCTTCCTGTCTCCTCAGCTCCCTGGCTCCCCTGCTCCCCAGAAGCAGTGTTCCCATAACAAACTGGCTTCTGTCCTTATAGAGAGGCTGCCAGAAGAGAATAGTTCAGGACCAAACCTTGGCTTTACAAGGGTCTGGATTAGACAGAGCTGAAAAGGAGGAATGGCTTCTTCATCGTCCAGGTGGAAGAATGGTAGGACCAAGTGGGGACAATCATGAAACCCAGATGCTGGGCACAGGTGCTTGAATCCTAGCTCTGTCAATCACCAGTCTGTGTGACTTGGTCTGGCTCTTGCTCTTTGACTGACAGTATCAACTGTGTATGTTCAGAAAGTTTATTGAAAAGACTAGACAAGTCAAGCCAGGCATACTGTCACATGCTATAATCCCAGCACTTAGAAGGTGGAGGCAGGAGGATCAGGATTCAAAAGGATGAAGATTCAACATTGTGCCTAGCTACAGAGTGAGTTCAAGGCCAGTGTGGGTACCAGAGCAATAACAGTTCCTTGTAATTTGCCGTGTGGTCATCATTTGCACCAGAATGAGAATGGCCAGACACACATGTTGCATCCAAGGATAGGTATGTCCATCACAGGAACCATGTCTTAGCTTCAGGGTTTTCCTCTTCCACCAGGGACTCAAGACACTCAAGCTTGCAATTCCAAAAACTCTTGATAGAAAAATATGAATATCCTTTTGGGGAAGCGCACCTATATCATGGAAATCTGTTGGGTGTTTTTACTTTTACTTTCTATTTATTAATTAGTTGATTGTGTGGGGGGGGGTAACATATGAGTGCAGTGCCAGGGGAGACCAAAAGAGGATATCAGATATGCTGGAACTACGGTGCCAGCATCCTAACATGGGATAATAACAAGCATAATACACGCTCCTAACTGCGAAGCCGCCTCTCCGATCCCAACACAAGGTCTCACTGTGTAGTCCTGGCTGGCCTTGGACTTGCTGCGTAGATCAGGCTGGTCCCTTATAGAGATCCACCTGCCTCTTCCTCCCCAAAGCTGGGATCAAAGGTTCATACCACCACTCTCAGTTGAAAGAAGCCGTTTTATAAAACACTGCAAAAAGATTTTATTTTGAGAGGCTGGAGAAATGGCTCAGCGGAAAGAGGAGCTTGATGCTCTATGATTTCAAATCCCAGACCCATGTTGAGTGGTTCACAGCTGTCTGTAGCTTCAGCTCCAAAGGATTGAACAGCTGGTCTCTAAGGACGGACACACACACACACACACACACACACACACACACACACACACCCCACATATAAAGGCGATCCCCCAAACAAGATGACTTTGAAAGTCTAATGCTAATACACATTCCCAACAGCTGGTCCCGCCTGGTCCCAGTCTGAACGTATCTTGAGAAAACCAAGGGAACAGGTCTTTCTGTCTCAGACAGGTTGTGTTCCATTAGTTGTGGATAATTGGCTAGGAAGTGACGGTAAGTCATAGCGGTGACTGAGGAGAAAAGATGCGGGGTTTTGGAGATCTGTGTGTTTATGGGATGGATGTTCTGGCAGGAAAGCTTTGCTCGTCCACCTTGAGGGAATCCACCTTGAGTAGTGTCTGCCTGTGTGTCTGCTGTTCACAGCTTCACGGTGATCTCACTCTCGGATTTACGAGAGCAAGCACTGACGTGGATGCCTGGAGTACACCTACGCAGTCTGAAGATTTTGTAAATCGTTAGTCGGGCTCTTGAGAAAATAGCCTGTGTTCAATGATGACATTTTAAGATTTATTACTATTATATTTAATTATGTATCTCTGTGTGGGAATGTGCACATGAGAGCAGGTGCCTGTGGGGCCAGAAGACGATGTAGGATCTCCTGGAGCTGAAATTACAGGCAGTTGTGAGCTACCTGACATGGGTGCTGGGAACTGGACTTGGATCCTGTGCAAGAGTAGCCAGTGCTCTTAACCCCTGAGCCTCTCTAAAGCCCTTAACGCTGATATTTAAGGGACAGCTGCATTGCTGTACGTGGTCTTCAATGAGCCAAGAGTTGTAAGCAAACCAATCTCAAATCTTCTTTCTTGGACTGTGGTGGTAGAGATGGAGCTGTTTAGGACCTGCAAATCTCATAGTTGTGTCTATGGTGGGAAACAGCCTCCCTCGAGAAACACAGAGGAAATCTGAATGCTAACAAAAATGGCTTATTAGTTAAGAGACAGAGTGCTAAAATAGACACTGGGAATAAGTTACTCACTTTCTACTCCTACTGGACCCATGGCCAGTGTCAACTAAAGGCCTATAACACTGCAGAGGTGGAAGACAGCCAGCGAAAGCAGGTACACTCAGAGAGGGGCAGTGTGTATCTGCCCGGTGATGGAGGACTCTCATTGGTTAATAAAGAAACTGCCTTGGCTTTTTGATAGGGCATGATTTAGATAGGTGGAGTAGACAGAACAGAATGCTGGGAAGAAAGGAAGTTAGGCAATCGCCATGCCTCTCCTCTCTGAGACAGTAGCCATGAAGCCAGCCACCAGGTCAGACATGCTGAATCTTTCCCAGTAAGCCACCACCTTGTGGTGCTACACACATTACTAAATATGGGTTAAAGCAAGATGTGACAATTAGCTAATAAGAGGCTGAAACTAATGGGCCAGGCAGTGTTTAAAAGGTGTGTTGATATTTCAGGTGTAAAGCTAGCCGTGCGGGAGCCGGACGGGACGAAAAGCAGACCTGCCAGCAGCTTGTCACTACAGCCTGGAGCAGTTTATATGAGGCACTGACACTCTGAGATAGGCAAACCGAGTCAAAGAAATGATGCGCAAATATTTCTAGGTGTGGCTTTAGCTATTCCCAATGTTTGCTGGTAATTGTCAGCTTGACAGAATCTGGACTCATTTGGGTCCTGGGCCATGCCTATGGTGGATCACTTTGATTGTGCTAATAGTGGTGGGAGACCCACCCACCGAGGGTGACCCCATTCCCTAGCTAGAACCCTGGACTCTGTGAGTGAAGAAAGTGAGCTGAGCTTCTGGATGCATTTATGACTCTCAGCTTCCTGGTTGTGGCTGCAATGTGATCAGCTGCTTCAAACTCCAATACCTTGACTCCCCTGCCACCATGGAATAAACCCTTCCTCACTTAAGCTGCCTTTGTCAGCATCTTTGGTCATAGCCACAGAATAGCAAGACTGTTACCCTCCCATACCCAGCACATCACTGACAGTATTTTCCTGGAAGCTTCAGAGACACTGACAAGTGGCAGATGAAGATGGGACCCAAGAGAGACTCCGCTTGCTTGCTAACACTCAGGGAGTTTTTCTTAATGCTGCTGGAATTCCAGAATGCCCCTCTGCTGAAATAATGGCTTTCCCACTCGCACAACCAAGGGCAAATAAAACATATTAAAGCAAAAACACTGGGAAGTGAGTGTGCCAGCTGTATTCACTGCCCAGATTGTACCAAGACCTCCCTGAGAAGATATCAGAAGCTCACCCACCAGTTCTTCTATGCTCCAGGGGAAGCTTGTCTCTCCTCCTCACCGTGCATGCATCTGTGTATGCATCTGTGTATGTGTGTTTACATGTTCCTGTATATGGGTGCATGTGTGTGAGGTACATGTATGTGCATATGTGTTCCTGCATGTGGAACAGGGGGCAACCTTTAGCTGTCACTCTTCAGACGGCCTCCACTTTTCTTCTGAGAGTGTCTCTCCTTGGCCTAAATCCTGCTAAGTCGGCTGTGCTAGCCCTAGGGACCCGCCTGTTTCCAGCTTTCCAGGATGGGTACTACACATGTATGCCACGATGCCTAACATGGGATTCCGGAGGGTAGCAAACTCAGGTCTTTGAAAGCATTTTACTGAGAAAGTTCCTCAGCCTCAGACCCCCCATTTTAATGTTAGTATTGGTTTAATTTTTATTTGTGTGTGTGTATGTGTGTGCGCGTGTGTGTGCGTGCTTGCCTGTATGTGCATAACATGCATGTTGTGCCAGTAGAGGCCAGAAGAGGGCATCAGATCCCTCAGAACTGGAATTCTAGGCACTTGTGAGCAGCCTGATGTGCTAAGGGAATCAAACCTGGGTCTTCTGCAAGAGCAGTAAGTGTTTTTAACCACAGAACCATCTCTCCAGCTTCGTACCCCTCTCCCCCCTTTTTAAAAGATAAAATGAAGCAATGTTCTCAGGTCTACTATATTGTCTGTATTTTATTCCCCACCATTTGGTTTGACTCATTTTCCCCACTAACCAATACACCTGCCAGGGGTAGACAGAATGGCACTTGAATATAGCTTATGTGTCACAGAGGGGCTGACAATTAGGTATCTTTTTTGAATGCATGGCTTATTGTTCACACACAGAATAGGGGAGAAATGCACAGCAGATAATCTAACAACCCAACAATCTAGCTCTAAGTGATGCCACCATGTCTGGAGCAGAATTCACTCTTAGACAGTGTGTTGAAGTGGCATGAAATGAGCTGTAGGTCTGATTGCCCAGCACACAGCAGATCACGTGCACACCCACTGGCAGAGGAAGAACAGTGAGCATCTGCAGCAGATGCTTTCGAAGAGTGAGGGAGGCTAACTGGTCACAGCATCAGCTGTGCTTAGCCAGAGTGCCATGTGGCAATGGTCACTAAGGTCAGAGCCAGCCAGGCCAGCAGCAGATCCTGGTGAGAGATGTGGTCACGGGCAAGGTCTCTTGTTGCTAGAGTATGTGGCCCTGTGCACTGAGGTTTATCTTGTCCTTGCAGACTCTTTAGTCCCTGATCATGATTGGTGTAGGTTGCCTACTCCCAGGGCATTGTTGGATACACCCAAGTCCTCACCTCTGCCTTCAGAGTGTCTTCATGGCAGGAAGCTGAGCAGGAGCCACCGTCTTGTGGAGCACTCCAGTTTGCTTTCTTATTTATGTTCTAAGTGTTCACTGCAACTAGACTGTCAATTCCCATGCATTCCCCCACAATGTTCTGTCCAGATGCACTCAAGACATCTAAGCTGTGTGTCTGTGGGTAGACATCTTAGCCCTGTGTCTGTGGGTAGACATCATCTTAGCCCTGTGTCTGTGGGTAGACATCATCTTAGCCCTGTGTCTGTGGGTAGACATCATCTCAGCCCTGTGTCTGTGGGTAGACATCATCTTAGCCCTGTGTCTGTGGGTAGACATCATCTTAGCCCTGTGTCTGTGGGTAGTTATTATCTCAGCCCTGTGTCTGTGGGTAGACATCATCTTAGCCCTGTGTCTGTGGGTAGACATCATCTTAGCCCTGTGTCTATGGGTAGACATCATCTTAGCCCTGTGTCTGTGGGTAGTTATTATCTCAGCCCTGTGTCTGTGGGTAGACATCATCTTAGCCCTGTGTCTGTGGGTAGACATCATCTTAGCCCTGTGTCTGTGGGTATCTTCACAGAATCACTTCCATCTTTTAAAGCAGAGTCTGATATAGCCCAGGTTAGCCTCACTCTTACTATATAGTCAGGAAAGACCTTAAATGAATCTGTCTGCCTCCACCTCTCAAGTGCTGGGACAACAGGTGTGTGCCAACTTCATCCATGCTCTTGCCCAGGCTCGCTAAGCTATTTGTTGTTTACTGTTATGAGTAATTATCTTCTCTCACTGGTTTCTTATGGGGAGTCAAAAGTGGAAAGTGATGTCTGAGGATATGATTGCAGAATTTTGAAACCCTAATTTTAACAAATTCCCAAGAATTTTGTCAGTATCCAAAACTGTTTCTTTCTTTCTTTTTTTAAAATATTTATTTATTTGTTCATTTATTTTTATTATTATTTATTTATTTATTAGGTATACAATATTCTGTCTGTGTGCATGCCTGCAGGCCAGAAGAGGGCACCAGACTGCATTACAGATGGTTGTGAGCCACCATGTGGTTGCTGGGAATTGAACTCAGGACCTTTGGAAGAGCAGGCAATGCTCTTAACCTCTGAGCCATCTTTCCAGCCCTCCGAAACTGTTTCTATAGCTGCTTCACTTAATCTGAGTGATCTGAAATTTCTTTCAGTAGATAGATTTTTTTTGGGAAATCTCCCCTGTTTATTTTGTGGAATAATATCAAGGCTTAGGTATAAATCCTGAGAGAGCAATAGGAACTGCATCCTTAGTCAAAATAAGCATTTTACAATGCACAAAAGGTCACTTGTATAATAAAAAGAATACTTTAGTTTTAAGGGCAGAAGGGTAGGCATGGTACAGTGATGGACACCTTTAACCCCAGTCTGGTCTGCATAGTTTCAGGCCCACCAGAGCTGCACAGTGAGACCCTGCCTCAGACAATAACAATAGTAATTTTAAAAATGAAAGGAATGGTCGTCTCCAATTTTCTTCTTTGCATGTGTATACGTGGTATGTAGTGTGTGTGTTTACATATATGTGAGCATGGATGTGGAGGCCCAAGACTGACATTGGGAATCCTCTTCAATCATTCTTCCACCTTGTTCTTTGAGGGAGAACGTCTCAGCTAAACCAGAACTTGCTGATAGGATGGTTTCACTAGTCAGTGTGCTCCAGGGAGCCTGTCTCCAAGGCCAGAATTTGAAGAGAGCCATCTGGTATTTACATGGGTCCTCTTGCAGGCATGGCAAATATTTTAACAACTGCTGAGCCACCTCCCCCGTGTACTCCCTGCTCTCCCCCACCAAATGAGCTAGGGATCTAACCCAGTGTGTAAAGTGGACTAGGCAAGTGTACCCCCCTTTTTATTCGTTAGATATTTTTTTTAAGGCAGGGTCTTGCTATGAAGCCCAGCCTGGCCTCGAACTCAGTGATGTTGGTCTCTCTTTAATCACAGCCAAAGAGCTGTGCAGGAGCCTGCATTGTAAAGTAAGAGGAGACGGCAGCTGCTGTGAATCTAGGTCAGCTACGGGCTGTTGATTTAGTAACAACCCTGAGTGTGGTGCATACACAGAGAGCCTCGTGCTCACAAAAGCAATGTTCCTGCCAGGTTTTTGGTGCCCAAGTTATGCTGGTTTCATGCAAGGAATCTGGAAGCTTCCCTTCTACTCCATGCCGAGATGTTTTAAATAGCATTGAACCAGCATTTCGCTACAGAGTCTCTTGGGCTCACTCACGAGCCAGTTGATCGCCCCCTTGGAGACATGTTTTATTAAGGTATTGCCACAAATGATGACAGATGTGTCCATTGCCCCCAGAAGGTTCTTCATGCTCCGTTGTGGTCTGCCCCTCCCCACTCCATCCCCAGCACCCCAAGGCACTATCCTTCATTAGTCTGCATGTTTTAGAAATTTATGTAAATAGAAACCAAAGAGTATGCAGTTTCTTCTTCTGGCATTTTCCACACAGAATTCAGGGAATGAATGGAACCATTGTCATATACGTGGTTAGTCATTGACCAAAATGTCATATTCTGCAAGTGTCTAACCGCTGTGGGATTCACTCACGCTGTGTACATCAGACTCATTCATTTTTCTTGTTGACTAAAATCCTATGCAGTATCTGCCACCATTGGTCTCACTTCCATCAGCTGATAGATGCTTGACATATGGGGGGTGGGTTCTGGGCTTTTGGAAATAAAGTCACTACAAGCCTAATGTGTTAAGTGCCATCTTTTTTTTTTTTTTTAAAAAAAAAGACGGTCTCATATATGCCAGGCTGGCCTTGTACTTACCTTATTGCTGAAGATAACAGTAAATTCCTAATCTAAGCCTCCAAGGTCCAGAGTACTGGATGAGAGGCATGCACCACCCCCACACCCCCACACTCGGCTAGACTTTTTTTTCTCTTCGATAAACATTTAGGGAGAAGAAAGATCAGGCCATAAGATGGGGATGTTTAACCTCTTAAGAAAGGGTCACGCTAGCCGGGCAGAGGTGACACACACCTTTAATCCCAGCACTCAGGAGGCAGAGGCAGGTAGATCTCTGTGAGTTCAAGGCCAGTCTGATCTACAGAAGGGAGTTTCAGGACAGCTAGAGCTTCACTGTGAAACCACACCTCAAAAAACCAAAACAAACAAACAAACAAAAAACAAACAAACAGAAAGATCTTGCTTTCCAAAGTAGCCAGTCTACCTTACAGGCCGCCAGCACTGTGGCAGTGGTCCTGGTTTTGCTTTGTTTCTTTGAGTGGCTTCAATTTGGCAACATTCTCAAACTCTTATCCTGAGCCAGGTTGTTTGGCCAGCAGTCCAACAGATGAAGTTTAGATGCCTTGCTGCCATTACGAAGGTGGGTTTGGGAAGTACAGATGGAAGCAGGGGCAGGGTTCTTCTAACACGAGGCCCAGACCCTGTCACAGGCAGTGGGACTGGCGAGTTTGGCAGAGAACCATGTTCCATGTTTCTAGGGAATCTGACCTTTGACTCAGGCCAGGGATGCGGGTGGGGATTCACTGCCCAGTATTTCAGATGAAGAAAGCCAGGCTCTCCCTACGCTGACTCGGCCAAGATTATGCATCAACCCAGGACTGCATATCTGTGTCTTTGACTCCTGAGCCAAGGGTTCTTCCTCTGGGCTAAGTGCTCACAAAGTGCTCTCAGGGTTATGCTCTGGAACTAGGTTTGGTGGAAGGCATCTCAAGGAAAACAAAATGTGTACCCTCCAATAATTTGGTTATTCTTTTCTCAGTCTCTGTAACATGGGGAGCGAGAGGAGACCTGGATTTAATCCCACTTTGTGGGACCTTAGGCCAATAGTGCTCCCCTTGGGCCTCTGACTGTTCATATTTGGAAAGAGAGTATGAACAAGACATCAGATGTTGTCCTAATTGTGGGGGAAAACAAAATGAGAACAATAGTCTCCCCACCATAGGTTTCTTAGAGGTTGTTGTCAAAGTGCTGGGGATTAAGCCTGGGGCCTCGTGCATGTCAGGCAAGCAACTGACCACTGAATTTCTTCCCAGGGTCAGGCAAGCAGCTGACCACTGAGTTACTTCATGAAATTTCAAATCCTCACTCACACCATTGGGGAACTGTTAATCTGTACACTCAGCCCACCCTGTCTGCACTTGTAAAGTCAACTAAATGAAAATCAAGCATGCTCTGTAGAAAAGTGTACCTGGCTCAGCGTGGGTGGCTCTCACCAGTAATCCCAGCATTCTGGAGGCTGAGGCTGGAGAGTAGCTGTGCAAGTTTGAGGCCAGCCTAGGTTATATTATGAGTTTGAGGTCAATCTGGGTTACAGAGTGAAATCCTTTCTCAACTAGAAAATAAATGTTGCTTGAGTACTAAGCAGGTACAACCCTGCCCCCACTGTTCCCTAATCAATGCGGAGTCACGGCATCCTATAGCATTCACACTGCATTGGAGGCTCAAACACAGCCACTCTAATATCATGGACACATCTGGGATGTGCTGGCAGACAATTCTGTTGTGTGAATGTCATGGTTTGTCCTTATGGAGATGGCAAGGTTACTAGGTAACATGACCTCATGTGACAATGGTCACAGGTAGGACATGGCTAATGGAAACATCATTTTACCCAGGACACGGACTCTGCAGGAGGACAATGTGTGGATTGTATCCTGAATTTTATACAAGAGCTTAAGAAGCCACAGATTTTTAACACCCGTGCAGATCCTGAGACAAGCCTCCCATGGGTACTGAGTGCTAAGGACAACAGTCCCTCCTGGGACTTCGGGAATGAAACAAATTGGTATGTGTGAGTCATGGGCAGTCTCTGTTTATCACAGACACACATTAAGTATGACAATTAAGAAGAGACCTGGTTCTGTAAAAACAAGCTCCCTTACTTAGACCAGCACATGAGTGGTGTGGACAAAGTGTCCTGAGAGTCCAGAACACGAGATCACTTTAGAGTCATGAACTGTAGTTCAAGCTAGGCATGGCAGCATACCCTCTCTGACCTCAGTATTCAAGCTGAGGCAGGAGGATCACGAGTTTGTTAGCCTGAGCTACATAGAGACTCAGTCTCCAGAACCTAAATAAACCCTGAGGTTTAAATTTCAATTCTAATATGATAGCTTCTAGAGTAAGACATGGTTTTTTTTTTTGGAGCTCACCCTCCCCATCTGTCAAACCAGACTTGACTCTTGCTGGGGATGAAATAATGTAAACATTCACCCTTCTTTCTCCCCATCCAAGCTCCCTAGTGGTGCTTCTGTCAAGAGGTGGGAGGTTTTTCCCACCTTGTCATTGGAGCCTGGGACCTGTATGCGACAGAGTATCTCTTTCCATCTGGGGAGCTGACACCACCATAGGAAGAGGCCACTCTGTCAGGAAGGATGAGCAGACATAGAGGACCAGTCATTCCCATTGATTCCGCCAAACTTCAGGCAGTCCCCAGAAGCTGGTTTGCAGCTTGTTGGTTACCACAGACACCCTGGAGAGACTAGTCAATCGCAGAAGAACCACCCGGCTAAGGACAGCCTATGCTGCAGTCCGCAGAACTGTGAGCTGGCACTTGAGGCTCTAAGTGACTAAGCTTTGGGTTGTCGGTGAGCCAATACGGTGTGGCAATTACTCGGCACAGAAACCCTAGCTTAATGAAGAGAATCAGTGATGTTGGTGACAACACGCTGAGTTCCTGGCTCACACCTCCACTGCCAGGGTTTTACAAAAATTGTTTCTCTTGGTTGTGTAATGTCCCCAACTCACTGCCTCTGCATGTACTACCCACCACCAACCCCGTCATGTTTCTGCCTTCCTTTCCCTCTGTGATATTACGTCCGTCCTTTACATTTCTTCAGCCCCAATGTCATCTAGGCTGGGTCACCCAGATGTACCCCCTTTAAGCCCCATGCTTTGTTTTTGTGGCAAACACCATGAATCATACGACAGGTAACATGCAAAGGCTCATGGGATGAACCAACCCTGAGCTCCTCCAGAGATAAACCCAGGGTTGTCTTGCTTGGAGCTGTGCCCCCAGCACCTGGCCCAATTGCTGGCATGCACCAGACATGAAGGTCCACGTCTCGGATAAGTGGCTGCCCATGATCAAACCTTTGAGACAGAAAATCCACGACTACCCAGAACCTCTCACCCTGAGAGGGTATAGAAGTGCAGGATCTTCAGAGTACTTTACACAGAGACAAGCCTGTCTCTCCCAGGACACTGGTACCAGTTTTATAGCCAAGGGACACATTTAATCTGGCCAATAAATAACCCATCCCACTAGCCCCAGTGGCTGGGCGGAAAGTCCTTAAGGAGGGAATAACACTGGTGCGGAACACGGAGTCCTCAACCTCAAAAACGTGGAATTCTCCTGCAGAACTTGAATGTCTATTTGAATAAGGAATGCTTTCCCAAGCCGTGTTTCATAAACAAGCCCCTGATTAGAAGCAAACAAACAGCCCACATGGACATCAGCTGTCTGGAAGACTTCATGTGGCTGCAGAAGGGAGACTCTGGAGAAAGAGCAATGGAACCTGGGAGCCTTCAGGATGGCCACAACACGGCTCCATCCACCCTGCCGAATCCCTCACTGTACTCAGCATCCAGGCCTGTGGACAGTTATGTGTGGAGTCTGTGTCCATCTGTGCCTGGTTCCCATGGTGAGTATCAGGAGGACAGGGACCAGTCTTGAGCACTCACTGCTCCCCATCCCAGTGCGCAGGGCTTGGCACAGAGCTGTCTCTACATTTGCCTATAAGAGAAATGGAAAAGCTGATCTATGTGAGGAGGTGTAGCCTGGGAATGAGCTCGTGTGAACAGCAAGATCAAGGTCATCAACAGTATTAAAAATAGTGGAGAGGGTGCTGAGACTCGGAGCCTCTGCATCAAGCTACTCCTGAAGGCTACTGGAACTTTCTGTCAGTGCATTAGGGTAGTCTCTGTTGCTTAACCTAAATCCTGATGCATGCGTGTTCACAGCATGTTTGTTCACAGTAGCCCAAGTGGGAAACAACTTAAATGTCTATCAACAGGTGAGGAAGACACAGGCAAGCACGCCTATTTAATCAATGCCTACACTGGAAATTTGCTCACCCCACAACAGAGGGAGCCAACAACCTGCTCTAGGCTGAATGTTCAAGTCCTTCCTAGAAGACACAAGTGGAAGCTCTGACACCACTGCATCTCACTTTGGGGATGAGGACTCTACAGAAGTAGCTAAGGTTATATGGCATCATGAAGATGGGATGTTAATCCAACAGGATTTGTGTTCTTATAACACTGCAGGAAAGTAGGAACACTCTTGTTTCCCCCATCCTCTGTGCACACACACTGAAGAAGAGTGTGTAAAGGCATAGTAAGAAGGTGGCCGTCCACAGACCAAAACAGAGCCCTAATGACAAAACAAGTGTGCTGGAGCAAACCAAGACACTCCTCCCAAAAGAGATCCATAAATGCAATGATGTGGATGAGCCTCCCAGACACTGTGCTGAGCATCATGGGTCATGGTCAGAGGACAACAACACACAAATAAGCTCTGTAATGGCTAAAGACCCATGTGGCAACAGACTCCATTGGGTGACTACTTCTAGGAAGATGGAAACTGATAGGTCCCAGAAGAGAGGGACTTTCTGAGAATGTAGGAGACACTTATCTGGCTAGAAGTTAAGGGTACAAACTCCAGTGTCAAAGCCATTGAGCCACACCTAAAGATGCCCAAGTTGTATGGAATAAAACCTATTTCTTAATTGCTAATCTGGATCAGATTCCCTCTGTGGTCATTTCTAATTCTTTCAAGTTCGGGATTCTAGGATGAGTCCAATCTCCCTCATTTCTGCAGTTTCTTTAGAGGGAAGATGGGTAGGAATCCAAAGACCCTGTCACTGGACGCTCTCATGAAGCAGAGATGTAGGGCAACTGAACTGAATAAAAATTAAAAGTTAAATAATAAAGTTAGATAAAGATACAGAGAGAGAAAGAGGAGAGGTTGGAGAAGACGGTGGAGAACTAAGAACAGAAACTGAGATGAGAGAGAGGCCCTCTGTAACCAGGGTACTCACATGCTGGCTTGAAGAACCACTTATTCTCATGAAACCTTTCAGTGTCCCTGACTCATATGTACAGTCCTTGTCTCATGTCCCAGTTGTCCACACCTGTCCCTGCAGGGCATGGGTCAGGGCTGGTCAGTGACTTTATCTTTCTGACTAGGACACATTCAAGGGCATAACAAACTTCCTGGCATCCTTTGGTCATTGAGGACAATGACTCCAACCCCCAGTCCTCTCTGTTAGCTCTGGGGAGAACCCAAGAGGGACCTGTCCATCCCTGCTGGGGAGCTGCACTGTTATACATCCCAGACCAGAATGGAGGGGGATAGCTACTGACCAGGTCAGAAAGGGGTGTGCTCTTGGGAATGTGGATCAGGCCCTAAATGCCATCAATGAATGATGACAGAAGTTACAAAATAATTCCACACTAGTTCATAATTACATATAATAAAGGGTTATTTATATAGGGGAGACTCACAGATCACTGTCCTAGATCACAGTCCTCTGCATGAACGGGGAACAGGAACAGAGTCTAGCAGCCAGAAGTGAGAGCATGCTTTACAGCTGCATTTATAGTATAAGAGACCATGCCCAAGTGGGCTGATATCTTAAAGGCTATTGTCTGAAGGAGCAGAAGGAGCTCCCACAGCACTTCCCCCTTTTGTTTAAATAAGAGTTCCAAACCAAATAGAAAACTATATACACTAGGAAGAGATATCAAGTATAAGATTAGAATTACAACCAGCATAAATAATATTATGCAAGAAATATATGCTACATGTTTTAATAAACATTCTATCCTAAGGAGTCTAAGTCTTGTATTGGAAATGGCTTGACTAGATCATAAGACAATGGTAACTACGACTAATCTTCAACCCCACTGAAGACCTGAGAAAGGAGATAATATTACTTGAGTAGACAGGAAGTGCAATCAAATGTGCAGTAGATGACAGAGACAACTGGCCACCTGAGAAATCACACAAAGTCTCATTTGCAATGCTGAAGCAACCAACTTTGGCTAAAGCCTAGAGTAACTGACAGACCATTTTCAGAAGCAGGAACCTTTTCAGAACTGTCTTACCCTGTCTTGGCAAGGTTTGGCAGTCTTTTTTCTTATATCCTGCTTGTCCAGTCCTGACATCATGTACTTTGTAAGTGATCAAGGCATGGGCAGTTCCTTGCCCAAAGGCCAGTTGTGCCAAGAAGAAAACAAACTCCAAGTGGAGTATCTTTGGTACTCAACACTCTCTCAGGAATAGATCAGTGCTGCCAGGAGCAATTGTGTCTTATGTCAACAGAATCCTAATTTATTTAAATGCCATGTTCTACAGGTCTTTGAAGTACTTGAAGGTTACCTATCTATGTAGAATATAATCTCTATGTATCTAAAGAACCTAATTAGTCTGACTAAAAGTATAGCAAACATGAATAAGTATTGACCTATAACACTTAATACCTATATAACAATGATTAAGACTTCATATCAGAATATTAAATAATATTTAAACTACTGTGCAGTAAAGGAAGATAATGACCTCAAAATGTAAATAGCGTGTAAATATCTTAATCAGAGGTAGAAATATATAATGCAATATGATAAATATATCCTCAAATTGTATCAATATACAAAATGTCTTAAACAGAGGTAGAAACATGCATGTATACAATCTGACAATATAACTTTGCATAGGTGTACAAATATTGTAAACAGAAATAGGCACATAGTCAATATAACAAATATCATTTGAACTTGTATCAATATACAAAAATCTATACCAATGTAAATTATCCATAAATAATAGCTCACAAGTATTCACGCTATTATTCACTATTATTATTAGTGTAAGTTCATACTAATCTACCTATTATCCCATTCAGTTTTTCCTCTTTTTTTTGAGATCTCCAAGCCTACATATTTTCCACTCCAACCCCCAACCCTATACAAGTAATAAGCAACCCCCAAATGATATCGCTAACCATGAAGACAAACTTTGTTGGAAGAGGGGACATCATCTTCTAGAATTCTTTCCAGCTATTACGGGGACCATGTTCTTTCTATGGGATCCTGTAAAAGTAAAATGATGGTTAAGTTTCAAGGTTGTTGTTTTGTATAATTGTAATGGTCTCTGAGTAGTCAATAGGGTTTTGTTTTGTTTTTGTTTTTGTTTTTTGGTTCTTATTTGGTGTTCTGGCCAAAATGTTGTAAGAAGATGCACCATTTCCACAGCTGGTACCCAAAAACCAGTCTCATAGTAGCACTATCAGCATTATGATGTCATATCAATCAGGTGGAGTTATTGTTGTAGGGCCCCATCTTCTTCCTGGAAGCTTCAAAGATTACTGCAGGAAAATCTACTGTTCGTTGTTGAAAGGACAGAGCTATGCACTATCCTTGATGTCTCCCAGGCCCAGAGAGTGCAGGCTTGTTTTGTTCCTAGGTAGAGTTAGCATGATTGGCCACCTTCCCTTCCTGGCTTCAGAAAAGAGTAAATGCCATCACTGGCTCGAGAGGAATTTGCAAACTGCAATAAATGGTGTAAATATTTACACCAGCATCTGCCCCATCCTCACCCTGTCCCACGCACTGGGTGGTGTCATTTGTTTGCCTGTCTCCTCCATGTCCCGAGTGCTCCTCCATCCTCAGTGCATCTTCCAGCTGTCTGGGCTGGTCTCTGAGTTCAGAGCATCCAGGAGCACCCAGCCCTGTGTTCGTTGCTTTATGTATGATCAATCACTTCTCTGTGATGTGCAACAGCATCACTCCTGTCTCAAATGTTACTGTCCTGTTTGTTTCTCTCAATTGCTGTGACAAAACACCATGACCTAAAGCAATTTTGTGAAGAAAGAGTTTATTTTATCAACTTCTTCCCTTTCCCTAGTCACAAAAGTCAAGAAGAAACCTGGAAGCTGGGAGTGGTGGCACACACTTTTAATCCTAGCACTCAGGAGGCAGAGGTAGGTGGATCTCTGAGTTTGAGACCAACCTGGTCTACTGCCCAGGGGTAGTATCACACATCAATCAACAATCAAGAAAATGTGTTCATAGACCAATCTGATAGAGTTGACACCTTAATAGAGAGTACCTCTTACATATCAAGTTGACAAAGCTACGACCTTCCACCACATGGCAACTTTGATACATGAACACATACATCCTTTTGTAGTGATGAGGCGAGCAGGCCTGCTTTTTGTCCTGCTCGGCTCCCTCATGGTTAGCTTTACACCCGAAATAACAACACACAAACTGTATTCATTTAAACATTGCCTGGCCCATTAGTTTCAGCCTCTTATTAGCTAATTCTCACATTTTGCTTTAACCAATATTTAGTAATGTGTATATAACCACAAGGTGGTGACTTACCAGGAAAGATTCAGCATGTATGTCCTGGTGGCTGGCTCTATGGCGTCTGTCTCAGAGAGGAGAGGCATGGCATCTGACTAACTTCCCTTCTTCCCAGCATTCTGTTCTGTCTACTACACCTGTCTAAATCCTGCCCTATCAAAAAGCCAAGGCAGTTTCTTTATTAACCAATGAGAGTCCTCCATCATTTCCCCTTTTTCTGTTTAAACAAAAAAGAAAGGCATTAACTTTAACATAGTAAAATTTCATATAACAAAACAGTTATCAAGCACAAATTACAGTTACAATATTTATATCTATTTTATCTTTTAATCATATCTAAGGAAAACCATAACTATCTATCTATTCTTCAACTCCATCAAAGACTCCAGAAGGATATAATATTACCTAAGTAAACAAGAAATAAGCAACTTCCAAACTCTAGAAATGACAGAGACATCTCACTATCTGGACAATCACCCAAAGTTCTTTTGTACTGTTGGGGCATCCATCTTCAGCCTTCAGGCCCACAGTATCCATCAGACTTTTCCATGAAGCAGGAAATTTCAAAGACAGTTCAGTCACTTTCTGCTGTGTCCTGCATAATGTCTCACAGACTCTTTCATGAATCAGGAACCCCGAAAGATCATCTCACTTTTAGGCAAGTTCAGCAGTCCTCTCTCTGAGGGTTCTCTGTGTCCAGTTTATGCAATAGTCCAGGCAAGAGCAGTTTCTTGCCCAAATGGCCATCAAACTCCATAAGGAGCCTCTTCGATGCCCATCTTCCTTTTGAAGTAGATTGGTGCTCCCAGGAGCAGACGTGTCTCATTGTCATGAAAAGCCCTAAGTTATTAAAACATTAAATGTCTTTTAAAGATATGAAGAATGTCTATCTAAAATATATCTATGCACATCTAGAAAATCTAGCATGACTACAAGTTTGACTATTATTGATGACTATCTATTAACAACCTATATACATTACATTTTTCAGTGAACTACACAATCACAATATCTTAATCAGTATCTGAAATACATATACATATAACAAAATTGACCTTAAATTTATGTCAATAGAGTAAAATTTATAACAATGTAAATTATTCATATCTATATCATTTCCCCCTTTAAATGTAAAAGAACATTTATAAACAATATTTGGGAACATGGGCACACTTGTTTCTCTCCAAACTGCTTCCTGCTGAATGGGGGCGCTGTTAATCAGATCTTTCATGGTGTAACCTGTGTGTTAGGTTCCTCTCAGTTGGCAGTTGAGCAAAGTAATGTTTTGAGGGTGTTCACGGTAACCTTTCAGGAGGGCGTGATCTATCATACCATATTGGGATAGAAGCAATCCACAGGGTCTCATCCTCTGTGAAAACAAAAGAAGAACTTTTCCAAAGTATCATAACCTTAGATCCAAATTTTGAAGTCAAGGTATTTTCAAAATATATATCTTGGATTAGTTCAGCAGCATTTATAAACAAATATCTTTTAGCAGCTGTTGCTTCTATATCAGCATTTAAACAATTCAAAGAGAGCATAATAGTATACAGCATCAAGATTCCCTGTGTATTTTCCATCTTTGCGGCTTTATTTTAACCTCTATTTCATTTATTTTTACTTTTATTTTTTGAGACAGGTTCTCTGTATATCTTTGTCCTGGAATAACTCTGTAGACCAGGCTGTCCTTGAGCTCACAGAGATCTGTCTGTCTCTGCTTCCCAGGCATTGGGATTAAAGGTATGTACCACCACACCCAACTTCTCTCTTTCTTTTTTCTTTTTTTTCACTTTTAAGAACTTGAACCTTTAGCCTGCATATATTTTTAACACACTGTAAACCATTTAGATGTTTTCTTCGACTTTGAATCTTTCTTTTACTGTATATCTCTCTTTTTGTGACCACATGAGTCTTTAATTTACCAAACAATATCGGTAGGACTAAAGCCATGACTTTGGCAGTTGGATCCAGCCCATTCCTTAGCTTTCCAGCCTCATGGCAGAGGTACTGGCTGTAGCCATTTTTATTGCCACAACTCTATGACATTTCAAGGTATTTGCCAGCAAGCAAGCTGCAGCATTCTGCTCACAGACCACAGCCAGTCAGACTGCCTGCCTGAAAGAGTCAGAGTCTGCCCTGGCAGGACGGCCCAGAAAGCCAGCATTTTAAAACTCACAGCCCTTTTCCTGCTATGGCTGAAAACCGAAAAGCATGCATTCAGCTTTTCATCAAAACTGTTTAAGTGTTTCGTGGCAGGACCTCTTAAAAGAGCTGCAGGGTTTTGCAGCTAAAGCTGAGTCAAGAAGCCTCTCTTAGATGAGAGAGCTTGCTTGCCTCTAGCAAGCAGAGCAGACCCGAGAAATTGCTGCTACCAAGAAAACATGCTTTATTCTTTTTTTTTTTTTTTTTTTTTTTTTTTTTTTGGTTTTTCGAGACAGGGTTTCTCTGTAGCTTTGGAGCCTGTCCTGGAACTAGCTCTTGTAGACCAGGCTGGTCTCGAACTCACAGAGATCTGCCTGCCTCTGCCTCCCGAGTGCTAGGATTAAAGATGTGCGCCACCGCCGCCCGGCAACATGCTTTATTCTATTCTTTCCCAAGCTTTCTCAAGCTTTCTGTGGATTCAGTTATCCACGTTGGGGGCCATTCTGTAGAGATGAGGCGAACAGGCCTGCTTTTTGTCCTGCCCGGCTCCCACATGGTTAGCTTTACACCCGAAATAACAACACACAAACTGTATTCATTTAAACACTGCCTGGCCCATTAGTTTCAGCCTCTTATTAGCTAATTTTCACATCTTGCTTTAACCCATGTTTAGTAATGTGTGTAGCACCACAAGGTGGTGGCTTACCGAGAAAGATTCAGCATGTATGAACTGGTGGCTGGCTCCATGGCATCTGTCTCAGAGAAGAGAGGCATGGCATCTGACTAACTTCCCTTCTTCCCAGCATTCTGTTCTGTCTACTCCACCTATCTAAATCCTGCCCTATCAAAAAGCCAAGGCAGTTTCTTTATTAACCAATGAGAGTCCTCCATCATTCTTTTAATTCCTTGCCCCAAGATCTCATGTTAATATCACAACATAAAACACAGTGCAGGCTGCTCATGGTGGTGTGGGCTTTTAATCCCAGCACTTGGAAGGAAGACATAGGTGAACAATGTGAGTTTGAGGTCAGTGGTCTACATTACAAGTTCTGGGACAGCCTGGAATACATAGTAAGACCATGTCTAAAAATACAAACAAACAA
Organism: Arvicola amphibius; assembly: GCF_903992535.2. Taxonomy (NCBI): domain Eukaryota; kingdom Metazoa; phylum Chordata; class Mammalia; order Rodentia; family Cricetidae; genus Arvicola; species Arvicola amphibius. The sequence continues at coordinate 56,510,106 of NC_052048.2, read as the reverse complement.
ATAAACAGTCAACAACCAATCAATCAAACAAATAAACAAAACAACAGTTCTACTTTTAAGTTCCAGTCTTTAAAAATTTCAACATTTTAAAGTTAAAGATCTCTTTTAAAATTCAAAGTCTCTTAACTGTGGATTCCTGTAAAATAAAATAAGTTACATACTTTCTTATTCCACAAAGGAATAATCAGGGAATTTACAATCAAATCAAATCAATTGAACTGCATAAATCAAATCTTGTAGCTCATTGTCCAGCATCTGAGATTTGCTCCTGATCTTCTGGGCTCTAATGGGATTTGGCAGCTCTTGTTCTCCAGCTCTGCCATCTACAGCACACACAGCTTCTCCAATAGGCTCAGACTGGCTCTACTCCATACCTGTTACTGTCTCTGATGCTCATCCCACTCTTCTAGTTTTTATAATATCCTAGGATCCACTGCAACTGAGGTTGTACCTTCACCAATGACTTCCTGGCCTCTTTTCGGGGACTCTTGTCACACAGTGCCAAGCCTTAACTGTTCTCCATGATCTCCAAAAACAGCACCATATGGGAGACTCTTACATATTATTTGCCAAATTCTGCTGCCTGCTTAATGTATACCCTCAACTTCCCTGAACCACAGTTTCTATGTGCTGCCCCTGAGAAAATACTCCCAGAAGATCACCTTGATGCTGGTCTCTCTTTCTAAAAAATTTTTAGAGATCTTATTTGTGTTTGTGTGTGTGTATGTGTGTATGTGTGTGTGTGCGTGTGTGTGCATGCATGTTTGTGTGTGTCTGTGAGTCTGTGTGAGGTAAGTATATGTCACGTGTGTATGTGGAGGCCAGAAGAGAGCTGGAGTTACAGGAAGCTGGGTGATGGAAATTCAACTACAGTGCCCTTCAAAAGCCACTAGTGCTCTTAACTGCTGAGCTGTTTCTTCAGACCCTCAGCTACCTTTCTGGTGTAAGCCAATGACACCAGCCCAGGACTGGCAACACCTATAGTGGGTGAGTCCTTCTATATCAATTAAGAAAATGCCCAGCGGACATGCCACAGTGAGTCTAACAGAGACAATTCCTCAGTTAGATTCCCTTTTTCTAGGTGTCTCTAGGTATGCCTAGGTATGATTAGGTGTATGTCAAGTTGACAAAAACTAACAGCAAACCACCGAAGACAGGGTTTAGGCAACAGGCCTCAAGAGCTATGCCTGAAGTGCTTAGTCTTCCTGAGGCTTAGCTCTTGACTGTGTTTTGGAGATTGTGAGTATGAGTGTGTGTGTTTGCATACATTCATGTGTGTCTGCATGTTTAAGTGTCTCTGTATTACTGTGGTATGTGTTGTGAGGGCTGTGAATTGCATGTGTGTTCCTCTGCATATGGAGTGAATGTATTAATTTAACAAAGCAGTGGTCTATACACGCTGAGTCCTACTGCTTATGGGCCATTACAAAGACTTGGGACATATATTTTCTTCACTTTTCTTTTTTTTTTCCAAATCAAAGCATAAGAGTCATTGAAGTGCATAATTTGTCACGATGGTTTTGCTGATTTCTGCAAGTATATACATTCATAGCCAAGGTCTAGATCAGTCAAGATAGTGGATACTTCCAGCCCCAAGGCTCAGTTTCTCCATTATGACATCTGCCAATGATTAGCATGTCTGTTTTTGAAGGGCAGGGACCTGTGCAGGGTGCAGACTGTACCTAGTATCCTCTTTGCAGCCTATTGCCCAGGAGATAAATCTATGGGTTCTTGGCAACACTTCCTTTTTTCTTTAGTTTACCACATGGCACTGGTGGCCTTGCATGAGTTTAGTCCTGGTATCTATGGCCTCTCTGTTGATAGGCATTTGCTGGGCTGCTGGTTCAGGCTGCTGAAGAAAGTTTCTGTGAAAAATAAAACAAAACAAAAACTCCCACAGACCTGTGCACCATCTCTATTTTATTCCTGTGGCTGTGAGAAAATGCCATACAAAACCAGCCTAGGGGACAAGGGGTTTGCCTCAGCTCTCTGCTCACAGTTCCAGGTTACGGGGCATCCTGGCAAGGAAGTCAAGACGTATGAACATGTACTAGCTCCTCACTGTTATGGGGTATACACCAGAGAAGACTACGTGGACTTGGGTTTAAGCCAATAGAAAGTCTTTATTAGTTGACTGGCAACTGCACTGGATGTTCAGGATCCTGGCATAGCACTGAGCCTTTTTCAGGGTGAGCTTTTAAGCACAAAACAAACATGTTCTGGGCTGACATACTTCAGTAAACAAGAACAGTTAGTCAGGTTATTTAGAAAGTTTCCAAGAACTATGGACTTTGATGGATTAGGTATTTGTTTTCATTTTTGGCAGGTGGTGCTGTCTACATCCTGAGTTTCCCAGCCTGAATGGCGCTTCCATCACAGAGTCAGTGGTGCTAAGGTCTGGGGCCCTGTTACCTTCCTGTGCTCCATCAAGGGAAAAGAGGATGCGTGCACACTGTGCTCAGCTTCTTTTTCTCCACTCTCACTTGGTCCAGGATTCCAAACCCAGGAATTGGTATCCACAGTGAGCGGGTCTCCCGCATCAGTGAGGTAATCAAGATAATCTCAGAGGCTCTTCTCCCAGGTGGTTCTAGACTGTGGGTCAAGTCGACGACACTAGCATCATCAGCACTGACTACCCAGAGGGAACATGCTGATCTGCAGGAGCACATGAACATTGGTTCAGGAGATATTGTCAGACACACTTGTACCATCTTAAGCAATGACTCACACAGCAGCATCAATGGTTTCTGCGCTCCAGACCCACCACCTGGATGGGCAGACTGGTTTCCCACAGCAGCAGCTGACACGGCGGTTAAGCCTTGAGATGTTTATGGGGGATAACAATGTCAGTGAAGAACACAATGGAATAAAGAAAACAGAGCTGAGGATGCAGGTGAAAGCCTCAGGCAGCCTGACTGAGACCAACCAAAGTAGACCTCTAAGCTCTTCCCCAGCCAGCCACAAGTGGGTCTTGGCAAACCAAGCTGAAGGAGTGACAACCACAGGCTACTGCTGATGGCAGCACACCTGCACAGCCCCTACCTGTACCTGCCCTTCAGCGGGAAGAGGGGTGACGGCATACTGTGTAATCTTCATTTCTGTGACGGTGAACGAGGCTGTATGGTTACCAGCCATGTGCGTATGCTTTGTAATGTAGGGCCTAATTGTGACCCTTTGCTTGTTTTTAAAATTTGGAAGTATATATATTTTTTTTATTCATTTACTTAAATCCTCTGTATAGTTATGCAGTCTGTCTGTCTGTCTCATATAGCCCAGTTTGGCCTTGAACTCACCTTGTAGCTGAGAAAAACATTGAACTTCTGGCCTCTACTTCCCAAGTGCTGAGATTAAAGGTGTGTAGCACACCTGGTTTTTGTGGTGCTGGGGATCACACCTAGGGCAGCCTGAATGCTTAGAAAGTATTCTACCCACTGAGCCACATTCCCAGCCAGATCCGAGGTATTTATCACAGAAGTATTATAACATTTTCTCTCAACCTGTTTTAAGAAATCTTTGTTGGGTCATTGAGATGGCTCAGCACCTAAAGGCTCTTGCTACTCAAGCCTGGCAACCTGAGTTCAATCCCCAGAACCCCTGTAAAAGTGGGAGGAAAGAATCAACTCCTTAGGGACATCTTCCGACCTTTGCACATGTGCTGTGGCATCCTTACATACACATATCACATGTGCACATTTAATTATAATAATATTTTTGGCTACACCAAGGTCAAGAAGACGGGGTTTTTATTTCCCTTAGAAGAACTACAGTTTTGCCTCAAGTCTACAACCTATCTTAAACTAGCATTCATTCGTGCTATGGTTTTTCCCCCTCCATGTGGATTACCCACTCCAGTTAATACCATTGCAGCGAGCATCCCTCTCACCCTCACTATGAACCGGAGGACTGAGTATGTATGGGTGGTTTCTGGGATCCTGTCCTGGTCCTCAGGTCCATTTGACTTTGCCCATGCTGTTATTACTGTGGACTTATAAAAACTCCTAACATCAGGTAGGCAAAGTCCTCTGGGCGTTGTTTTCTTTTGGAATCATCTTGTATCTTATAGGTTCTTCAAATGGCAGCATAAAACTTGCAGTCAGCAGGTCGGCTTCCTTGTAAATGATTCTGGGGCTTTGGGTTGGGTTTGTCCAGGCAACTCAATGTCCTAATAACATTAAATTGATTGATCAATGAACACAGAACCTTGGTTTATTTTGTTCCTTTTTTTCTCCTTGGTGCTCTGTAGTTTCCGTCATTAAGGCCTTGTGCTGCCTTCATTAGGTCTGTTCCCTGTATTTGATGATTCTGGGCGTTGAAGTTGGCACACTAACGTTTTCATTTTCCTACTGTTGCTAGGACACGAAAATGCAATGGTTTTTTATGATGATTAATTCTCATAGCCTGTATATTATTAGGAATTTTTCAACACGCAAATTATCATCTGTAGTAATGGAGGAATGTTTCCTTTCCAATCTTTCTATTTTTACATCTCACCCCATGAAGGGACCAGCTTTCACTGTGCAATGCTCACTAGAGATGGTGATTCCAGATCCTGACCCTAGGAGAAAAGCCGCCACCAACGATGACGGTTTTGCAGGTGTGTGTGAGTGTGCATGTGTGCACGTATGTACAGTACATACATCTTAAGAGCATTCTCTCCGGGACTCTGACGGTTTTGACCCTGAAGGATGGTGGATAGCAACAAGCATCTTTCTGTGTCTTCTGGTTTAATTCCACCTGTGCCTGATGCTCTCCAAAGCGAGAAGTGGCCTGTGACTGGTCTCAGTCCAGAGGATGCAGAGGGAGACACACCCAAGTGAGGTCGTGAGCAGAGGCTGCAGGAGGGTGGGAGACACCCAAAAGACACTAGCCAGGGATACATGCTCACTTACCTCAGGCCTCTTAACGCCTGCTCTGCTCGCTCCCAGCAAGAACTTGAGATCTGATTTCTAAATGGAAAACAGGGCCTTTTCTAATACCCCAGACGGGCATAGAGCTGGGCACCACGAGAGAACGCATAACACGGGTACAACTCCTCTAGGTTCTTGGTTGTCCTACATGTCCTCTGCTGGGCAGCTGTGAAGGGGGACCAGAGTGGAACTGAAAACAACATCTGCCTCTCTGCTGCATCCACAGCACCCTCTGCCAGGGACCAAAGCATTCAACCAGAGCACAAGCAAGGCAATAGCCGTGGAAAACAAATCAGATGACCACCCCTGCCCCCAGCCCCACTGCCTCCCACCATGTCAGCCTGGCTGGCTATCTTGTGGATTCTTGGCTTTCCTGATGTGGTCTGGGAAGACTCCGGCACTTTCCTTCCAAAGCCCTGGGAAGCCAAGAGCAGGGCTGCTCGGGGCCATTTCTGTCCCTGGGTCTCCTTTCAAAGGATTTTTGGCTCGATGGAGAGAGATTGCGGCTTGTGGGCAGTGAGAGGAGAAGGCCTAGCGTATTTTCAGATTTTTGGCTTGGCTCAAAGATTCAAACCTCTGCAGTTCCCACACTGGATGCCTCAATTCACTGGGATAAAAGTTTAGTTGAAAAAAAAAAAACCTGGCCATAATAGCTGTTGTTTCTGTCTCCTTCTTTAACCTCCTTCATTGCCTTCTATAGCAATGAACTAGTCTGTTTCAGTCAGACTAGTGGGCAAGCGAGGGACCTTTGTTACAAGAGACAGATACTGACAGCCCAAATTCCGTAAAGGAGGGAATTTATTGGTTCACAGATCTAAATAGTCTATGGTGATCAGCTGCAGGTGTGGCTGGATCCAGGCTCTCAAATACTGTCCATAGGAAAGAGACTTCCTCCATGTTTGATTTTGTTTATTCTCACAAACATGGCTTCTTTTCCGCACGAAGTAGAGTTCTCAGCTCACTTACCATCACAGGGTCTGAGAATGTGGGAAGGAGAGGCCCTAAGCGGGTAACGTGGTGCTTGACCAGGAATTACACTGTAGGGTAGACAAAGCCTCCAGGTACCACCTCTCCTCACCGCCCCCGGCCTTGCCTTTATTCTTCTTTCATTTCTATAATGTTTTTTCTCCAAGACTTAATGCTTCCCTTCCTTCAAAGCTTCCCCCGGCCCCAGCCTTTCCTGGCTTTTCTGTTCACAGAGACCCCCTCCCGTCTTTGAACTCATCACCGGCCAATGATCTACTCACGCAGGCATATTCAGCCTGCAGCTCGTGGGCTGTATGTGGCACAGCTATGAATTTGGCTCAACACAAAATTGTAAATTTACTTAAAACATCGTGAAGGATGTGTGTGTGTGTGTGTGTGTGTGTTGTAAACCGACTATGCTATTCTTGAGTGAATTTGGCGAATGAGAGAATGGTGTCCCACTGTCAGAGGTTTGGAACTCCCTGACACAGTCTGTATCTTCCACATTTGGTGCTCTAGTTTGTCTTGGTATGTCATTATTAGCCATAGGTTTTGAGATAGGATCCCAATGTAGCCCAGGCTGGCCTCCAGTTTTCTATGTAGCCAAGGCTGACCTTGAATTCCTGATCCTCCCACCTCTACTTCCTGAGTGCTGAATTACATGCATGTGTTATTATGCCCGATTGATTCATTTCTTTTCTTCTTAAATGAAAACAAGCTGGTTTGACCCTTTCAATTACATCAAAACGATGCCTGATGCCCAAACAAATGAAAGAACACCAAGAGCCCACTCTGCAGAGGTGATGTGGCTCTAAGGAGTAGAAGCCAGTGGGCATGGACTATTTTCCAGGGTGGGAGAACCCAGTGGGAAAAACCCCAGCAGGTTTGTGTAACTCATAGGAGCTTGAAGAGCAGGAGCAGAGAGTGGGGGGAGGGGATAGCCATCAGTGCCCTCCCGAGGGCCTCGAAGAGACAGCTGACTTAGTCCAGAATGGGAAGCCCTCATAGAACTGTGACAGCAGCAATTCCCACACTAGAGGCCTTAATCCACTGGGATCCTGAGAAATCCTGTGTGGGTCACCCATGCCAGACGCAATGCTGATTTGGCCAAAGGAGAGAGTTGGAGGGATGGAGAGACCTGATAATAGAGACATCAGGGGCAGTGCAGGCGTGGCTCTGGTGTAAAGTCAAGGTTGGAGAGCCAGGGGGAGTGGTTTGTGTGGTCCTAGCTTTGTGTGTGGACTCGCTAGCTAACATGGGAGCTGGTACGGAGGACATGCTCTCTATCGTGCACAGAAATGGATTTGAATTCGCAGGCTGCATAAGCTTCCCAGGGTGTGGTTCTGGTTAGCAATCTTCTCCCTGCTCAGAGGAACAGCTTCCTGATCTATAATAACGCATATGATGATCAATGTGGAAAGCATATATAGAAGCCTCCTGGGCAGCAGAGCACCCCACTTAACGTGGTAGCCTCCCACAATTTCCCTAGCAATCTACCCTGAGTGGACACTAAGACTGTTTCTGAGATGCGTGTTTACAACTTGGCTAGTTGACAGCATTGCTTTGATTCTGTCTTGTTTTCAAGTGTCCCAAGTTTAGAAACTACATTCTCTGGGCATATTTTCTCAGTGCCTTGCTTTCGGTCACTAGATGGCGGTGTTGCCCAGTGTCCCCCAGGGAGCTTTGCAAGGCTCAGAAGAAGGGCTCCTCAATCAGCCTTCCTGCAAACCATCCGGGACCCCACTTCAGTGCCCAGAGAACTATAAGCAGATGAGTAGGCAGAAAGGGGGTATGGAGTGGATCTTTGGGCAATGACTTCCGAAACTGAGAGGTGGAAGGCCTGAGAGGTTGGCACCAGGACTCACCAAATCATACTGGTAGGATTTCAGAGAGTCTCAAAGTCACAAGTCCGTTAGAAGGTTAAATTGAAAGACATTTAACTTAGACTTTAAATGTGAAGGAAAATAACAGGAATACACACGATGAGGCACTGGTTTCACTGGGCAGGACCGGCTTTCCTCACTGGGTCAGGATGAGAAAACACAACAACTGTGCAGACTTAGAACAACTGCACCTGACAATTTGGACAAACCCCAGAGCGTGTGCACAGTCTGCTGGAGTCTGACAGCCCTGTTCCTCTGTATTTTCAAGACTATGTAAACCAAATGTTGAATGAGATAACTTCACGCCTTGGAGAATACTTAAGACCTTGGTATGGTGGGAATCCTCATCCCTAAGAGCCCTGGTGTTGAGATCTGCTGTATGGGCCATTACCCTGCACTTATAGCAGGATTAGAAACAGAATAGTAGTACTTGGAAGGGAGGCAGATCTACCCCACATCCCTTGCAGGCAGAACAGTATTTTACTGCCTAGGGAGCATCTTCCTCCTACCTCCTGAGCAGCTCTTCCCCTAGGACCACAGAACTCGAGGACTCCATCTGCAGGTTCCAGCCCAGCCTCCCTGACGTCAGCTCTCTCTGCCTTTTACCAAGACTTACTCATCCCACTCCATCCCGGGAGCTCCTTCTCCACACCAGCTAACTGACGTGTTAATTAGTCCCTCTTATTTACAGGCCAGTGAGTGATTTACACAACCACGTGTACTCCCTCGCAAGCCGCACGTGCTCCCTCCAGGGTGCTGCAAGCTGGGGGTGCTGATAGCGAACTGCGAGTTGGAACGTCCTTCTGTCACCGCCACAGAGCTTCTGTTTCCATTCTTTGTTCAGACTGGCTCTGGGGTTGCGGAATGGGCTCCCAGGAAATCCTCCAGCCTCAGGTTATGTCTGACCTGTGCTCAGGTGTTCAGCTGGAGGCCTGAATGGTCACAAACCATTCCTGTCTTCCAGATTCAGGTGAGAAGTCACCTCCTCTTGGGAGGCTTCTGGGATTACTCCCCTAACAGGGCATCGCTGAGGGCTCCACATCGGTGACTGCCTCCCTCACCGGGGCTTTGTCATCTCAAGGGCCCATGGGGCAGCTGGGAACTGCAGTAAGAGGGATTTCCCAGGGTCACACACACACACACACACACACACACACACACACACACACACACAGAATCTCACTGTGTAGCCCTGGCTCGCCTGGAATTCAATTTGTAGACCAGTCTGGCCTCTAACTCAGAGATCCACCACCTCTGCCTCCTGAGTACTGGAATAAAGGTGTGCATCATTACAATCTGATAAAAAATATTTTTTAAGTGTAAAAATAACCCATGTGTGGAGGTCAGAGGACAACTGGCAGGAGTCAGTTCCCTCCTACCGTGTGGGTGCTGGGAATTGAACTCAGGTCACTAAGCAGGGCAGCAAGCACCTGGCTGGCTGAGTCATCTCAGGGACTCAAGAAATCTTGATATTTTGGTTTAAAATGTTGAAATTAATTTTACATAAAAGTCTCTCATTGGACCAAATAAAACATATCCATAGATATGGCCACTCACTGATATTCTTGGCCCGTCTCTTTTAGGACACAACTTCCATGGGTACTCTTGCATTCCCATAGTTACAGGTGACCAGAGTGTTTTGAGCAGCCATCATGGCTGCCCTGCTACTTACTGGCTGCCCATCAGAGCATCTTGAACCCTGTACCGCTTAAGGCTGTGGCTGGAACAGGTGAGATGCTTGAAACATGACACTCTTTCTATCAGGAAGTGGAGTATGGTGTATCTTTCTCCTGGCATTGGGAACCATTAATGGCTTGGCCAATGGAATATGGCAGATGCCCCAGTGTGTTTCTGGACTCTGGGAACCCAACAGCCTTGCCCTCAGAAAGCCCAAGAAAGCTGTGAAAAGACCCTATGAAGCAGAACTAGGACCCTCCTGCATTGTGTCCTACTGTGGTCCCTCCTCCACCTCCCTCTACCTGGTATCAATTGCTGTTACTAAGACATCTTAGAAATGGACTCTCCAGGAACTAGTTCAGCCAACCCAGCCAATGCCACATGGAGCAGAGTCAAACCTTCTCCTTCAGCACTGCCCATGTTGCATATTCATGAACAACAACAACAACAACAAAAAGGAATGATTTTTTGAGACATTGTTCTTGAACTCTTTACATAGCCAAAGACGACTTTAAACTCCTAATCCTCCTGCCTGGGATGTATCACAATGCCAAACTTATGGGGTGCTGGGGATTGAACCCGGGGTCTCGTGCTTGCTAGGAGAGCACTCTGCTGGCTGACCCACAGCTCCATATATTAGTGAACTTCTAAAGCTCTGAGTGTTGGGGTTGCTTGTTACTGAGGAACAGATAGCGGGATTGTGGAGGCTCTATCCAACCTGGCTCTTTGGTCAGCTCTGGGACCTTAGTCTGCATTAGTCTCGTCATTGAGAAGCAAGGATCAGTCTTGACTCCTATGTGTTAATTTAGTAGGAATGTAGAAGGACCTTCCGGGCCGCTGAATCAGGAAGTAGCATCATGACCTTGAAAACAGTCAGGCATTGAGGAGGGAAGCATCAGGCCTTGGACCTGCAACCCAGTCAATGGTCTCCTATCTTAGGTCTGCACATGAGCAGGAAGAAACATTCGAATATGCCCAGGACAGCTGGTCTGTGAGGACAAACAACTAGAGAAAGCCTAGCCGTCCGTCAATGGGAGAGAGCTGCATGCACTCTTGTTTATTTTTAGGCTATAAATGAAAGGATTCGAGCCATGCACAGATCGAGTGAGGGACTCAAGCAACAAGCTTTGCCTGACTCATGCCACAGAGTCCCATTTAGGGAAAGCCTGAGAACAAACAAATCAATGCTGCTATGGATAGATACAGATGTATGCATTAAAGCAAACACAGGAGAGTAAGCTTGGGGGGATGACTCCCCAGGACTTTGACCTTGGAGTCAACAGTATCTCTATAATGTGCCAGGAGGAGGAGGGACATACCAGAAAGAGCTGTGTACTTATGGGCATTTTTATATTAGATTTTTCTTTCCTACAAGCTTGAAACATTTGGAAATTTAAAAGAACACGTTTAATCAAAGGAAGGATTAAATCCAGGAGGAAAGCCTCTCCCAGGTGTGATTTACCTGAAAGCCACACTAAACTGGAGCCTCCATTCCCCTGGCTAGCATGGCAGATTTGGAAGGAAGCCACCATGCTACTCTGTGGGAGAGCGAATGAGGGCGAAGTCTCCTATCCTACCCATAGCACAGGGATGACCCTTGTCCTTTGCATAGTTCCTCCTGGCAGTCATGCACCTGGCGAACTGGGCATTTGGGTCTCAGGGTGCCTGGCATTTGCTACCATGGAATAGTCACTGTGAAAAACGGGGTTTGGGGTTCCTCATCTGCTACACAGACATGCTTGTCTGTATTTCTCAGGCTTTCCTAACAAGAATGTGACCTCCTGTGATCCTGAGAGGAAGCTGGAAGAACTGTCAGGGCCAGACGGTGACGCCACAAGGGGAAAGACAAGATGGTGCAACTCACGGACCTTCAGAAGGCCCATCTGGTCTGGGGGCGGGGCATCGGTAGAGTCCACTGCTAGCACACGTTTTCCAGACCACAGGCAGCTCCCCTACCAGGTCTGAGAGCCACCAGGAGGCTCTATCCATCTCTGCGGTGACCCCTCATGAAGTCACCTCCACATCCATGAGATCGCCTGCCACCCTCTGACCTTAAAGATACTCTCAGTGGGCAGGACTTCTGCTTGTACTCACAAAGTAAGGAAACTGAGGCCTCACCTCAGGTCGCCACTTCCTTTCCAGTTCAGTTGTCACAAGTGAACATGCTTGTGTGACATACAGTCCCCAGAGGTCCCCAGAGGTCGAGGTCCCCCTGACCTTAACTTCTCACAACCCAAATGCAGTCCTCACAAACAATACAGACTGAGCACCCCCATCCCCCAAATTTCCTTTGCTCAGTACTCACAGAACTTCACGTTGCCATGCCCACCGCTGTGACTGACTCCTGTAGGGTGCTATGTAATATTCCCCATGCGAGTGACTTTTTCACCCGGGCTGGTCCCAGGTTTTAAAGCTACTGTTGAGAGGCCTTGCTGCCTAAGCTGGATGGAGCCTGGCAACAGGCCTGGGGAGGCAGTCACCAACTTGATCCTCATTTGTGAGACAGAGGCAGAGTCCTGAGAAGGGAAAGTATAGAGGATACATGCTGAGAAAAACACGCAGCTCCGCTGGCTTCTGGTTGCCGGCCTCCAGCCATCTTAAAAATACATGAGTTGGACGGCCATGTAGTTGAGGAGCCTGTTACTAGTCTCCCTCTGCTGTAGGTCACACCTCTATGTGGGACAAGATAGCAACAGCTGCCCGGGTTACGACTCTTCGAGGACCGGAAGGGTATTCTTGCTAAAGCTGCCAGCTGTGTACAGGGACCCAAGGGGTGATCTTTTGATATCAGAAAGTGCCACACTTCACCCTGGCTCACACTCATGCTAACACTTTCTGAGGGCGAGCCTTGGGAACAGATATGAGTTGGGTCATTAGCTCACCACTTGCAATTGCCCGCTTCTTTATCCCACAAATACCTTAAGCCGGTCTGCAGGGAGGCAGGTGGACGATTTGCTTTCCTGTGTCACAAGCTTGGCAGTCCTGGGGAAGAAAGCTTTTTCTCTCTTGCAGGCCTGGCCATTTCTGTGTCTGCATACTGTGCAACAGGCAATGGGCTGCAGTCGGCAAAAAGACTAGCCACCTCGCCGGCAGAGGTGCGGTTCTGAACAGGAGTACTCCACCCTAGTCCCCGTTCTGTCTCTCTCAGCTGGATGATAGGCCCCTCACAGGTACCCATACTCCCTCCTTCTTCATTGCTTTTTTTTCTTTGGTAAACAGCACAAGGAGGCTCCCATTTATCCCTGCTGGCTAACTCAGCCTAATCCTCCCTCACAGACTCCTCCAGCTTGTAATCCCTCACAGTCTTCTTGAGGAGCTCTGGTTGGGAGGTCTGGGGAGCAAGTGGACCCCTCTATCCATGCCTTTCTTTTCTCCTTTGTATAGGTGTCACCGTATTGAGGAGGATGGAAGTTCATCCCCGAGACACATTTGGCCGCCTACAGCCCTCGGGGGTTCTAACGGAGCAAAGGAGCTCTCTCTGAGCCAGAACCATGGCCCCTTAGCTCTCCCTCTGCCTCGCATCTATGCTCAGATTTTCAAAACTTAGAATGTTTAAAAGGTGACTGGGGTGGGTGGTCAGGTGTGGTGGCACATACCTTTAATCCTGGCACTTGGGAGGCAGAGACAGGTGGAGGCCTGTGAGTCTGCGCCAAGGTCTACAGAGCGAGTTCAGGGCAGCCAGAGCTCCACCATGAGGTCCGGTCTCAAAGAAAAAAAGTATCGTGAGGCTAAGGATGCAGCTCAGAGGTGGAGCCCTTGCCTGGCATGTACAAAGCCTGGGTTTAAAACACAGTAATAAGATAGCCATGTAAACGGGTAAACACATGATTTCAGGCATGGTGGCTGTGACGGTTTGGAAGACAATGGCCCCCATAGGGGGTGGTGCTATTAGGAGGTGTGGCCTTATTGGAGTAGGTATAGTCTTGTTGAAGGAAGTGTGTCACTGTGGAGGCGGGCTTTGAGGTCTCAAATATGCTCAAGTCATGCCCACTGAGACAGTTCACTTCCTGTTGCCTGCTGATCAAAATGTAGGACTCTCAGCTCCAGCACCATGTCTGCCTACGTGTTGCCATGACACACCATGATGATCATGGACTAAACCTCTGAAACTATAAGCCAGCCCCAATTAAATGCTTTCCTTTGTACGAGTTGCCATGATCATGGTGTCTTGATGGAGGAGTGTCTATGTGTTACTTTCATTATTAATAAAGAAAACTGCCTTGGCCCTTTAAGAGACAGAAAATTAGGTAGGTGGAGTAGACAGAACAGAATTGTGGGAACAAGGAAGTAGAGTTGGGGAGAAGCTTCAGGCAGTCGCCATATGCAGTCTCCATGCTTTTCCTCTCCGAGATGGACGCAGGTTAAGATCTCTCCTGGTAAGCCACATCTCGTGGTGCTACACAGATTACTAAATATGGGTTAAAGGAAGATGTGAGAATTAGCCAATAAGAGGCTGAAACTATGGGCCAGGCAGTGTTTTAAAAGAATACAGTTTCCGTGTAATTATTTCGGGTGTAAAGCTAGCCAGCGGCCGGGTGGTGGGGCGCAGCCCCACCGTTCCTTCAACAGTGTCTCTTCACAGAAATAGAACCCTAAGACAGTGGTACATGCCCATTTTCTCATACTCAGAAGGTAGAAGCAAGAGGATCATGAGTTCAAAGCTTTCCTCTGCTATGTTGCAAGCTTGGGGTCAGCCAGGGCTACATGAGTTTTTTTTTTTAAAGTGGTAGATGCCCAAATACATAATTTATTCAGGTTTCTTCTTTTACCTCCATGCCCTGGTTTTCCTTGCTTTTCCAAAGACCCCAGCTTTTCCAGGTCTTTCTTGATCTTTCTGGAAATTCCTGGCAACAACAGTATAATTCTTGCAGCAATGGCACTTGCTCTATACACATTCTCGTCTTGCTATTATTTTTTTTACAGAAAGGAAAAAACTGAACAAAGCAACTCCAAACTATTGCTACTTGATTTTATTTTTAATTTTGAAATAGTTTAAGACCCACAAGAAGTTGCAAAAATAGTCCCAAGACCTCCCATGCACCTTTCACCCCACTTCGTGCAGGAACAACATCTTACATAACCGTGGCACACTGTCAGAACTGAGAGACTGACATGGGCACAGCGTGACTAACTGAAAGGCAGACCTTATTTGGACTCCGCCAATTTTCACATGTGTGGGGTTGTTTCAATGGGTTGTGTTTTCTTCTGCGGTCATTTATAGCATTTTCTCATACAGTGGGAGTCTGTGGATTGGGATATAGAGCGTTCCAATCCCCACATAGAAATTCCTTTATATTAACACTTTAACATCTCACGCTCAGGGCTGGAGAGATGGCTCAGCAGTTAAGAGCACTCGCTGCTCTTGCAGAGAACCCAGGTTTAGTTCCCAGAACTCACATGGAGCCTCAACTAGTTACATTTGTAACTAGTCCCCTCCCTCTTCTGGTCTCTCAGGGCACTGCACTCACACTTGTAAGACCACATAGACACACACATCCGTGTAATTTAAAATTAAAAAAAAATCTTTAAAGTCCTATCCTCCACAACCACAGCCCCTGGCAACCACTGATCTCTTCATTTATGTTCTCTGTAATTGGCTATGTTGACAATATTGTATAAAGGGAGTGATGTCATATCTAGCCTTTTGAGATCAGAGAGTTTTTTTTCTCAGAGTAATACCTTTGAAGTCAATTGTTTTAACAGCAGTTCCCTCCTTTTTATGGCTGAGCAATACTCCATATTACGGATGTAAAGAGCATTTGTTTAGTCTCTCATCTGTTGAAGGACTTTGGGACTGTTTCTGGTTTGGGACTTTTACAAATTAAGAGAGAATCCATTACTGGTTGTTCCTACATGTCTGCTTTTACTTTTCAGGGCCAAAATATCCAAAAGGCTAACACCTGGGCCATGTGTTAAGCATATGTTTAATTTGATAAGCATGTGCTCAGGCAGCTTCCAGAAGGACTGTACCCATGCGATGTAGGAAAGTCCCAGTTGCTCTGTGTTCTCCATGGCCCCTGCTGTCAGCAGCTCTGCTACTGTGGCAGAGCACCTGAGACCACCGAGACCACCCGACACCACCCAAGACCACCGAGACCACCCGAGACCACCCGAGACCACCGAGACCACCCGAGACCACCTGAGACCGCCTGAGACCGCCCGAGACCGCCCGAGACCGCCCGAGACCACCCGAGACCACCGAGACCACCCACTTAAGCAGAAGAAAGGCTTCTTACATTTCTCAGCGTTGGAGCTTTAGGACCTGATTGGTTAGCCCCATTGCTTTGGGGACTGTGGAAGCCCACAGCAGAGGAAGCTACTTAATCTTGTATAACTAGGAATGGGGAGGGAGGGTCACAGGGGGAAGGAGCCGGGTCTCCGTAACCCCTTCAAGTACATGCCACCCACTAATAACCTAAGCTCCTTCTGAAAGGTCAACCTCCACTTTTAGTGCTGGGGGCCATAGACGAAGCATTCGACGTGTGGGCTCCTGGGGCATCTGAGACCCAAAGTCACAGCCATAGTAATGACTTATGCCAGTCATTTCAGTAGGACTGCCATGCTTGTTGGTTTCGCGGTGTTTTGAGTCAGGGTCAGAATAAGCCAGGTTAGTCCTCAACTTTTGTATAGCTGAGGCTGATCTTGAACCTCTGATCCTCCTACTTCCACCTCCCAAGTTTGGGTAGTACAGACATCCCACCACGCCTGGCTGTTTTGTTATTTGGAAACAGTTTGATACATAACACAGGGTGGCCTCAGGCTCCTGGTCTTCCTGCCTCAGCTTCCCAAGTTCTGGGATGACGAGTGAGTGCTTTCTCTGACCTCATAGCGTCGGCATACACTTTCCTCCTGGTGTGGGACGCTGGGCATGTTTTCCTGTGCTTATTTGGCCTCGCCTCTCTTCTTTGGTGAAGTGTCTGCGCAAACCTTCAGACTGTTCTCTAAAGAGAACATTTGATTCTTTCTACCAACGTTTGCATGGTCGAGTGCACCCTAGCTACAAACTTTGGCTCTGAATGAGACATAAATCTTTTACCCTAACTGCTTTCTCTCTGTGCTCGTAACAGGGATTCTGCAAGGAGAATGCTTCCTTTTGATGACATCAATTTCACCCCTCAATTCCTGTGTGGACTGCATGGCTAGATGCCTTGCTTTTTCCAGTAATACATCCTACCAGCAGGTGGACAGCTTCCTGGCCATTGAATACACAGACATAACACACTTGGCCAGTTCCCTGTCTGGGGCCTCACTACCCAAACTGGTGTCTCTCTGACACTGACAGCCCTGAGCATCCATCCTTCTTGTGCTGGAAGAAGTCCCTAGAAAGGGGGCTGCTGGTCAGAGGTCAGCATTTGTGCCTTGGGCAGTTTCTTCCTCCCACCTGCCCCTTCAGTGTCTGTGGCACCTCTTACCAACACCCAGCTTTATCGACTTGTTTGATCCTAGCTGACTTTAGGAGAGAACAATGCTTTCTCTGTGTAGTGCTGACTTTGCTTTCCAGAAGGGCTTTCTGCCAGAGGTGTTTGGCTGCTGTCCTGTGTGTTTCTCCTGGTTGTGGCCGTCTTCAGGGGGGGTCCACGTTATGAAGGGCTGGGCTATGACAATGCAACACCTCCCTCCTGGATTAATCTTTACTGAAGATGGGGCTGAAACTGGGGTTCACACCTTGCATCTCACTTGCAGCCATGAGACTCTCCCCCGTGTTGGCTCAGTGTCCCCATCAACAAAAGAATGGTACCAACTCATAGCAGCGCTAGGAATGTGGTTCAGTTGACAAAATACTTCTCTAGCATGTGCAAGGCACTGAGTTTAATTCCTAGTACCACATGCACTGGGCATAGCAGTGTGTGCTTATAATCC
The DNA here is from genome assembly GCF_903992535.2 of Arvicola amphibius. Classification (NCBI taxonomy): domain Eukaryota; kingdom Metazoa; phylum Chordata; class Mammalia; order Rodentia; family Cricetidae; genus Arvicola; species Arvicola amphibius. Next base: position 56,492,813 of record NC_052048.2, on the reverse strand, counting down.
TAGCACACGGGAAGTAGAAGCAGGGCGATCAAGGTCATTCTCAGCTACACAGGGAGGTAAAGGACAGCCTAGGCTACTTAAGACCTTCTCTCTAAAGGGAATGAATGGATTAATTAATTAATTAATGAAGCACTGAGTACTATCCAAGGGTCAGCTATTTATCCCCTCATCCTTAGGAGGTCCCACTGCATTCCTCCCCACAACCAGCCAGCCCCCATCGGACTCTCTACTGACTAGACTCCCTCTTGGCCTCCAACACAAGTTTGTTGCGGCTTGAAGATCTGCAAACATCCGCCGTACAACTCCACACAGTCGTGGGATCCTGGCAAGAACTACTGCCCAGTGCTGACCGCCAGGTCTGCTGCCCCAGTGCTCTGACCCTGAGAACAATCCCACCGACCACTTCCTGCCTGGGTGTCTGTTTCCGTGTCCCAGCAGGGCCTGTCTGAGGGAAGCCAAGGATGGGTGGAGGCGGGACGACATGGTGCAGTCAGAAACAGACATGGGTTGTGTGTACAGCTAAAGCCCTGGAGAGCCCTTGGCGTGGCAGGTGATGGCCTAGGTTTCGGCATCACTAGGTGGCATCTCAACCAGAGAGAGGGACTTTTCCTGCAGTTCCTGTACCTGCCTAAAGACAGGACCCAGCACAGAGGGGCACACCCACTTCAGCTGTTGCCTAGCGACAGGATCCACCACACAGGAGCTCAGGCATCCTCAGGTTTTCACTACAGTGCAGCTCCTCAGCAAGATGAGACTCCCATCCCCGAATCACAAAGAGCCTTGAAATCAAGCCCCAAGCTTTCAGGGGGGTATTTGTTCTCCAGGCTTGTCTCCTGGCATCATCTACTTTCCCTCCACAGGTGCCTGCCACCCCTGTGAAGAGGCTGAGCCTAAACCCTTAGCCCTTCTCTGCCTTTCACAGTGTCTGGCCCCCATGAATACTTCCTGGTAATTGGTGTACATGCCTTTTCTCCTGTGACTCTGTTGTTTGTTTTAACATGCTTAACAACTGCAAACTCAAGTTTCCTTCCTCCATACCTGTGGACTCCGCTGCCAGACAGCGCCTGTCTCCTGTCCTGTTTCTCTGGCTCCTCTCTCGGGAGTCTCCTTATTTCCCCTGGGAGTCATGCCTGTCCTAAGTCACTCAGACCTGTTGCTCAGAAAGGCAATGGTAAGAAACTCTAGAAATGCCTCCCCAGTTCTTCACCTCATTCGTGTTCCCAGATACAGCTCCAAGGGGTGGCACTGAAGGAGAGCCCAGTTGGATCCGTAAGGGCTCACAAGGATGGCATAGTTCTTTATGCCGCATCAGGGTCAACTATCATTCCTGCCAAGTAGAGACTCTGGGGCTTTTTTAATTGGGAATTTGATTTGCTTTTTCACTGCTTGACATGAGTGAGTTTGGCTTAGTGATAGAAAAATGGAATTATTTTTTTAAAAAGCAGTATTTATTGAGTACCTAGTATAAGTCAGTGGTAAGTCCTGGGTCTTCAAAGAAAAATGATGAAGAGACAAACCAATGGATCTGATTTTCCTGCTTACACTCTGCTAAGATCTCTACCATCTGGCGCGCACAGTGCTCCCCACAACCTTGTAATGTCTGCCCTGGTGACACTGGTTTGTGTTCAGCCCAAATGGGCTCCTTTTAAATTTGTCACAGCTGCTGGGTAGTGGTGGCGCACTCCTTTAATTCCAGCATTCAGAAGGCAGAGGCAGGCAGATCTCTGAGTTTGAGGCCAGCCGGTTCCACAAAGTGAGTTCCAGGACAGCCAGGGCTACACAGAGAAATTCTGCCTTGATATAAATAAATACATACATACATATATACATGCATACATACATATGTCAGACTACAAGACCCTGTCTCCGAGAGCCAGGAGCAGTGGACACTCCTGTGGTCCAGCATTAGGAAGGGAGCAGGAGTATTGGGAGCCATTCGAGGAAATCATCAGTTACTCGCAAGCTCCAGCCCACAGGGTACATGGTCTGTAAACGTGGTTCCCGCTGAGATCTCAGCAGTCAAGGCTTCTCTAGGGAGGAGTGATATGGAGCCCAGTGGGGAGCCTCACGGTGCTTCCAGAATAAATGAAGCAGAGAACAGTTAAGTCAGAGACTACAAAGCCATGCTGAACAAGTGAAGGAATTAGAGGAGGCAAGGTCTATAGGGACCTAAAGAGAAGATCATGCTGGGCCTTGAGTCATAGGACCAAGTCCTGCATATTGACAGGTATGCAATCAACAAACATCTATAAGCTCTTGCCTTCTTAAATCCAGTGAATGCGTGCACTGGTCTGTTTCTGCCTTCACCACCATGAGAACAACTCTACCAATCCTGAGTCAGGAAGATGAAAGATCCAAGAATTAGACTGCCACAACACTACTGTGGACCCTTGGGAGTAGGGGGGCCACCCACTAGAGCCTAACCTAACCCAAACACTAGTCAAGCCACAGGTCCTGAACAATAAATGGTATCTATTTCAAGCCACTAAACTTTGGGATGCTTGTTACACAGCACAATGATAACAGAGCTGACTGATACATTCTCTCAAGACAATGATGTTCAGCAATTAGAGCAATCCTGTTAGATGTATATTCTGCTTTACCCCAATCCCTTTCTTGCCAGATCCTCACTCAAGAAGTTTTAAATATTACACAACAGATGTAGAGGTGCTGGGGCAGGGTGACAATTATATACAGCAGTGACAGAAGCTTCACAGTCCAGCAATGGCAAAGATCCAGTTTCAGTTAGCACTCCCAGCTCATGTCCAGACAGTGCTCTCTCCCAGCTTCTACTTGAGTTTGGCTCTCGAACCTCCCAGCAGGTCCCAGGAGAGTCCTGAAGATCCAGAACATTCCTTTTCTTCTCAAGGTAGACAAGATCAGCTCCATCGCTACAGCTGTGAATCCTGACTGGGTTACACAGCAGACTTATATGTCCGGCCTCGGTTTCCTCAGTGACATGTAAGGCTTCTGAGTCTCGAGACGGGAGAGAGATGCCTGTGGAAGCATGGTCCAGGATGGATATACAGTAGGCACACTATCCATGCTAGCCATTTCCACTGCATGTTCTCAGTCCTGGCTCTGAGATCTGAACCTTAATCTACTGCCCAGATGGCTTCTCTGGCTGGGATCAAAGGTGCAGTGGCATCTGGTAGGCACAACTGGGCAAAAGTCACTTCTTGATTTAGTGTCCTTAATTATAAAAAAAAAATAAGAAAACTTTTTAAATTGCTGACATTTACAGAGTGTTAGTGCTAAGAGCCAGGCCCTCACACATGTGACATCATTCAGTCTTCTGTTTTGTTCTCTAAGGACCTATCCGTTCTTGTCCCTGTTTACAGAGAAGACTGCAGTAGAAAGAGGTAAGAAGGCACAGAAGACTCCATGAGCATTCCTTGCCTACCCAGAAGCCTTCACTCTTTTTTGAAGAAAAGACATTCTAACCTTTCCTTTCCTTTCCTTTCCTTTCCTTTCCTTTCCTTTCCTTTCCTTTCCTTTCCTTTTCTCTTCTCTTCTCTTCTCTTCTTTTTGCTTTTTGAGACAGGGTTTCTCTATGTAACAGCTCTAGCTGTCCTGGAACTAGTTCTTGTATACCAGGCTGGCCTTGAACTCATAGAGATCTGACTGCCTCTGCCTCCCGAGTGCTGGGATTAAAGGCATGTGCCACCACCGCCCGGCCCAGTTTTTTCTTTGGGGGAAACTCTGACTTTCCTTGACAAGCAGAGGGTCAAAACTGTCAATCAAGTTGTCCTACTTTTCTCTGGATCACATGACCTAGGCCCCGGGTAATCCTGGGACTTGACCTCTTGAGTTGCAGTTCCAGGGAGCCTACTTCACCTTGGCAACCTTGTCTGTGGGTCCTTGGATGCCTACATCCTAAGCACAATGAGATTTCCACTCCAAGAGCCTCCTGCCCTTTTTCAATAAGGTCCCAGATATCGAGCTAAAGTCAGTAAGGCACTTGCCCATGTTCAAGAACACCACAAGGTCACATGGGCTTTGAGGCCATGAGCCCAGAGGGTTTTATGCTGGAAGGAAGTGTCTTGTCCAGTCAAGAGTCAAGTTTATATGGGAACCCTGGCCACTCTGATTCTATAAAGCCACATGGGATTCCTCAGAAACGACTTCTCACCCTTACAGACCTTACAACTCCACAGAACAGTTCCTGGTACCCAAGAGGCCCACAGACCCCTGCTTGAGTTGTACACCTGATGACTACCAGTTCCTGAGTCACCACCAGTCCAGCCTTCCCTATGTTGCTGTCCCAGAGTCAATGGCAAAGCCTAGGTCTATGAGACCCTCTCCAAGGCTGGGGTGATGGGTGTACACCATGTCATTGGCCAGCCAGCCACCCTCCTTGGCTTCACACATTCTTGTGCCATGCTCCATGCAGGTCATACTGATGTTAAATTGATTTTCTATTTTGTTTTAAGTCTGTTATAGTTGAGATGACCTGACAGATGTCACCAGTGGGAAGAATGCAGGAACTGCTCTACAGAAATAAAACATGACTGTGCATAGAAACCAACACACTTTACAGTCCTGCTAGCGGGGCAGCTCAGTGACATCTCAGGGCTGGTCACAGTGGGACACCTGGCACTGCTCTGGGATTGTCCCCCTCCCCACACAGAGCCTAGTAAGTGACCAGAAGCAAAAGTCCAAGGGAGACAGACCAAAAACAGTTTCTCGATGAGGTGATACTGTCTAAGGCCATGGTGAGCCCAACACACTTTGGGTTTGGGGAAACAATGGTCCTCATGATGAGACTTGGCTGAGGCCACACGGCACAAAGGAAGCACACCTGGAACAGCCCTGCCCATCCCCCAGTGCTCTGCAGCACCTGGGTTTGTCTCTTTAAGGCACTTCAGATACTTCCGGCCACTGCGGATGGTCTGTGATCACACCATCATAATCCCCACAGCCACTCCCTTCCATCTGTCCAGTTTGGGCCCTCCTTACTCAGTACCCACGGCACCCATAGCGCCAGTTGGTGTGGGATCCACAAATGCAAACTCATTTAAATGTCAGCTGTGGCGACACGGGGCTCAGAAAGGCAAACAGGTGACAGAAATAGATGTGACAATCACAGTATCCTAGGCTGTCGACAGGCACTTCCAGCCCCTCTTAACCCTTGCTGGGACAGGTGGCTCTGATAAACCAGGAACCCCTACCTGAGGGAAACCCAGGCAGACTCTCCATTCCTCCAGCACTTTAGATGGGCCCCAGGCTCATCCTACCTGGATACCTGGTGAACTTTGCTGTTTCCATGAACTGAGTCTTCAAGAAAGATTTTGTTTGTGCAAAGAGATCTGATGCCAAGAATTTGGAAATGACTGGCCTCTGTGATTTTTCCAGGCAGCTTCAGTTAATGGGCTGTAAAGAAAGGCTCAAGTCCACTCCGGACGCAGTGGATGTCCAGGGTCCACCTTTTGCAGCCAAAAATTTGCCTCCTGACTTATCTGCATGGTGCGAGGGTGAGCCTCAGGGTTTAATCATGAAGGAGGAGGCATTTCTGTGGCGTCAGGAAACCTTTTTGCCTGCTTTGAAGCCCATCCAAGGTTAACTTTCAGTGGGCAGAAGTACCTAGCCTCTGTTCCCAGCCCTGGCGGTCCTGGCCCCTGGTCCCTTCCCTCAGCCTTGCACAACAAGGCACCAACTGGCACCGTACAAAAGCAGCCTTGCCCTTGCATCCCCCAGCTCTGGGGTCTGGGCCAAGCTCCCGAGTGGCCTCAGTGAGACCAATTTGCTTTGTTATCCTACTGTCCCTGTGTTTGCAAGAAGAGTGAGAGGGTGACAGCCCCAACCACATTTGGCTTGAGGACTTTGCATTTGGGTCTAACCACCACCCTTGTGAGATCTCCCTTCTCTGGTAGCTGTGTTTCTGAGCTGGGAGAGAGGGTGGAATCTCCCCTGGAAGAAGTAGGAGACATAAAGCTGAACGAAAGGACTTATGGGACAGGGCTCTGAGAGGGAAGGCCGGATGACTTATACGGGGGCATGAGAAGCAATTGGAAAGGGACCTGCGATGAAACTCTGATGAGGCCTGACCACAGACATGATGGTCAAGAATAGGGTGTCCGTGTAAGGTATCACGTGACCGAGGTTGAGGACTACCCTGAACCTGATCAGAGGTCTTGTGGCCTGGTGCTAAAGGCCTGATAGGAAACAGGTGGGACCAAGAAGCCAGCTGCTGCTGTGGCATGCTGGGTCAAGAGGCATGTGACTCTAGGCTCTTACCATGGTCCCTCTGCCCCCTTGAACCTCCCGGGCTGTGTACAGTGGGCTCTCTGGCCAGAAATCTTAGGTTCTGGCATGCCTCCATGGCCAGGGATGGAGGAAGAGGGCAGCTCATATTTGGTTGCCTCAGTTTCCCCTTTTGTATGATAGAGAGGACCACCCATACAGTCTCACTTCTCACGGTAAGGAATCAGAGATGGATGATGGATTATTAGAGAGTCTGTCCTGAATCTGAGAGTGGCTTGCAAGGTCCTCACTGGGGCCGCCATCGCAGCCTTAAAGCCATAGCTAGGAGACTACAAACCTAAATGGCATTTGAAGATGAGGGACCCTTCTCCTTGGTGGTTTCATATTGAGCCTCAAGACCTTTCTTGACATCATGGAGGAGTGGACAATGTACTGGACACAACAGACTTTGCAGCCAGACAACCTGTGTCCATATTTGGTTCTGCCACCTACCAACTGGAAATCTGTCGTGAGTCCCAGCTTCCTTGCTTACAACAGAACTAATGAATGACGTAACAGTGCATCGACAAATAACATAACTTCTACTGGTTTTCTGCACCCATTGTCAATCAATCAAGATAACTCTTTCTCATTGATCCTCGGAGCTCTCTGTGTGTGTCCAGAATTCCAGAAAGACTTCCAGTTGACAGAGTTTGACATCTGAGGTGCCTTTTGCCTTCGCCATCAGTAGCCAGAGAACATGGTTCCTAGCACACGGCAGACCAGGGGTAAATGCCGCTGCTCAATCTCTGCTCAGTGCAGGAATTCTTAACTTTCTATTTACTCACCTCCAGCAACAGGGAGCTCCCTCTGGCTGCCCATTTCATTGCTGGGCAGTTCTAAGAATTAAAATTTTCCTCTCAAATCTCCCTCCGTGCCCTCCCTTTTCAGTTCCTGTCAGTGGGTCTATGGCAGAGAGTTCCCTTCTTCCCTGGATGTGCTGTCATTACAGATTCAGGGGTTTTATTTTTAGGTGATAAATTTGAACCTTCTGATGAGTACAGCCTTCTCTCCGCTTGCCTGAGCTCAAGCCCAGGCTAGCTAAGCAGCTTTGGCATTTGATGGACAAGTGGGGGGTGCTGGGGTTGGGGGAGGATGAGCATGAATGAGTGTGTGGGCGTGTGTGTGTGTGTGTGTGTGTGTGTGTGTGTGTGTGTAGGTATGTATGGATCAGGACAAACTGAGAGAGGGGGAAGACAGGATGCCGGATGATGAGCTTTAAAGCCTCCTAGCACACCAGGCCAATGTCACTCCTTACATAAGCTTAATAGCTGTTGGGGATTGGGGCTACATCCAGGGCCCCATTGTTAGCTGATTAAGGTTGATTATTCCAAGGGGAGGGGGCCGTGAAGAGGGATGTGAAGTTATGTAACTAACCACTTATTTGAATTTAATCTACACTTCTAAATTTAGGAGATGGAAGACATCAAAGATGAGCTCTTGTCATTTAAAGGTGGCACTGGTGGCACGGGGAGGGGGGGAGGGCATGGGTCCAGCAAGTGCAAGTCTCTGGGACCCAAGGCTGTGGAGGCGCTTTCTGTTTAGAGGGGGTTTCAAGGTTTTTGTCTCATAGTGTTGCAAGAACTTGCAAAGTAGCAATATACCTAGGGAATGGGGCTGGGGGAGGCAGTGTATTGAGGAAGGGTAAATCAAAAACCGATTTCCTTCAAGCTGGGTGGCTCTATAAAAATCTGGAAGGTCATGCTTACCCAAGAGAATGGCATGTGTTCATGCATGTGGTCATTTCCAAGTGTATTGTCTATGTGCCGGGGCACATAGCTTTGCTGTTCTAAACATTTTGTTCAGAGCCATAGAAAACTATAGAAGTCATTCAAATTATCCAAAAACCACAGACACCTCTCACAGCAAGATTGGCTTGCTTAGCATGCATAAGGTCCTATGTTCAAGTCTCTTGGTCTCCAGCCCACCTCCCCCGCCAAAACATATAAAGCATAGGCAGATATACTATAGCCCAACACTGAGGAGCCTGATACAGGGGGAACATGAGTTTGAGGCCTTTTCTTTACTTTTTCTTTGAGACAGGGTTTCTTTGCACAGCCCTGGCTATTCTGGAACTCACTTTGTAGACCAGGTTAGCCTCAAACTCACAGAGATCCACCTGCCTCTGCCTCTCCAGTGCTGGGGTTAAAAGTGTGCATCACCACCGCCTGGCAGAAAAACCTGTTTTGGCTGGGAAAAAATGACGGATTTTCACAAGCATGAAGATGATATCTAGCAGAAGGCTGCACACAGCCCTCAGGCAAAGCCATTACGACAGCACTTTCCTGACGCTGGAAGTCAAACCTCTGAGTGAAGGACTCCTCCCGCTAAGAGCCACAGATGCCACAAGGAACAACAACTTGCCTCTCATGTCCACAATCATCTGAGTATATGCCAACAACCACCCTGTTAAGAAAGAAGCTGCCGGGAGCTGAAGATAAAGAACAGCTGTTGGGGACTGGTGACATGACTCAGCGCACTGAGCTTAAGAGCACAGTCTGCTCTTCCAGAGGACCTGGGTTCAGTTCCTAGTACCCACCTGTAAGCTCACAACTGGCTGTAACTCCAGCTCCTGAGTATCTGACCCCTTCTTCTGGCCTCTGCAGGTACTGCACACATATGGTACACAGGTAGGCAAAACACCCATATACATAAAATAAAAATACATAAAATTTCAAAGAACAGCTTTTGGGTTGTAATGTCTCATGAAACACTCCTTGGCCACTGTGAAGGAGCAGTCCCGGTAGCACTCTGAATTGTGTGTAAGAAAATGAGGCATAGAAAAGCACAATTTTTTTGAAGAAAAAAAAAGCAAGAACTTTAATTCCTAATTCCCTGAGTAGTGGTTGGAATGGATTAATAAAAAATGCTGCAGATCCCCAGTAGCAGCAGGCAGCGGGCCATGTGGCAGCAGGCAGCGGGCAGGAGGTCCCAAGAGTAGTCAGTCCCAGGCAGGGACAGCTGCAAGTCCCAAGCGGTGGCTGGTCCCAGGCAGGGAGACACGCGGCAGCTGGTAAGAGACAGAGACATAGATAGGCACGCCATGCAGAGTGAAGTTGGATATTTATTTAGTGGGCTATGGAGGGGGGAAGGAAGAAGGGAGGAAGAGCAGAGAGAGAGAAAGAGAGAGGGGGAAGGGAAGAAGTGGGGAGAGGCAGAGGCTGCCTCTTTGAGAGGTAGACAGAAAGGGGAGAGACTCAGGCTGCAAGCAGGAAGGAAGATCTGCCTGCCTCAGCAGGTGGGGGAGGGAGTGGACGTGGCCTGTCTCTTAAAGAGACAGAACAGATCTTTACAGTGGTCACACTTGTAACCTCAGCATCAGGAGTCAGACACAGGTGACCAAGGGGCTCACTGACCTGTCAGTCTAGCCAGTGAGAGATGCATCTCAAAATACAAGCTGAGCCGGGCTGGGCATGGTGATCCATACCTTTAATCCCAGCACTGGACAGACAGAGATAGGCAGATCTCCATGAGTTCTAGGCCAATCTGCTCTACAAAGTGAGTTCCAGGATAGCCAAGGCTGCATAGTGGTACGTTGTCTCAAAAATAAACAAACAAAAACCAATCAGGGTTGGTAGAGAAGGTGTGACTCTTTCTTGCCTTTGGGCCACCACCATGACATCCAGACTGCAGAGGATCCAGAAATCTCAGGGCCCTGTGAACGCGGTCTCAGTCACACAGAGGCTGAGGGAATGCCTCACGGGATGAGCGCCAGCAAATCTCACCCAGGTGGCTGTGGGAAAGCTGGTTTGAAGCATTGCCACTTAAAGAGGAAACAGCTTCAGTCCACTGTCAACCTGGATAAACTGTGGGCCCTGTCAGTGAGCAGACACTAGGAAATGCTGTCGAAAACTAGATTGAAGCTGCCCCTAGGGGGCGCACGCTGATGTGGTGGATGTGATTGGGCAGTTACACAGTCTGGGGAAGGTAAAGTCCTCTAGGCAGCCTGCCAACGTGAAGACCCATTGGCTCAGGAGAAGGCTGAGGGGGCACCTGTGTCCACACAGGGACATTCACGGAATGCCAACGGATTCTTGGGTGCTGGAAGATGGCTCAGCATTTGCTCTTACAGAGGACCTGGATTCAGATGCCAGCACCCACATAGTGGCTCCCAGCCATCTGTAACTCCAGTTCCCGAAAAAGTGAGCCTATTTCCACATTGATCAAAGGTCAGAGAGTTGGAGCTTAACCTCTAGTCCTTCAAGGTTATTGTGTTTCTACCTCAAAAGTCCCACTTAGATTTCGATCAGGGAGTTCTGCCCTCTCAAAGTTATTGTGAACAGGTGTGGCTAATAGCCAGACCTTGTATTTCAGGAATAGAGGAGATATGTTTCTACCTCAAACAAAAGTCTACGGATTCAACTAAGTTCCAGTTCCCTTCAGGAGATACTTTGGATTAAACCCAGGAAGTGGTTTGCCTACAGAATGTTTTGGTCTAGGTTGTGAGCATGAATTGTTTTGTTCTAGCAACAGAATGTTTAACTATGGGCGTAGCTGGCCACCTTCAACTGGTTCTGTTCATTTCCTTTTATCATGTTAATGCAGTTTTTTGTCTTACTCATACTTTTTGGGGTCAGGGGTATTTAAGCAATTGGAAATTAAAGGCGAGCAAATTTTAGTACTCACTGGAATTCCCTCCCGATACTATTCTACGTTTCTCCATTTTATTATTTTCATTCGTGCCTTCATATTCTTTATTTCTAAATCCCCACGCCTTTACCCTGGTGAGAGGTATTTTTGTTGAATCTGGTCCCCAACAACATGGCATACTTATACACATGCAGGCAAACAGGTGGACATAACATAAAATAAATAAATCTAAAAAAAAAATCTAAAGTCAAAACAAGGTGGGGGTGACGGGATGGTGGTGGAGAAAGGCACTTTAGGTCAATGACCTGAGTTTGACCCCGTCCCCAGAACCCATGACTTTAGTAAGTTGTCTTCTTATCCTCTCACACACTGAACTACATCCTCCGCTACCCCTCACACTAAATAAAGAAATTAAAAATAAAACAAAATAATGTGGAGGAGAGGGCATTGCTAGTGAGCATGATGTGAATCTGAATCTCATTGGCACCCTGGGATCCATAAACATGTGCAATTGCAAGTTCATTTTAAACTGTTATTATCAGGTGTGGCGGTCTGAATAGGTACGCCCCCGCCCCCCCCCCCCCATCGACTCATGTGTTTGAATGCTTGGTCCATAGAGTATGTCACTTTTAGGAGGTGTGGCCTTGTTAGAGGAAGTTTGTCACTGTGAGGACAAGCTTTGAGGTCTCATATGCTCAAAATACTCCCAGCGTGGTGTTCGGCTCACTTCCTTTGCCTGCAGATCAAGATGTAAAAATCTCAGATACTTCTCCAGCACCATGTCAGCCTGATGCTGCCATGTCCCACCATGACCATAATATAATGGGCTAAGCCTGTGAGACTGTAAGCCACCCCAGTTAAGTGTTTTCTTTATAAGAGTTGCTGTAGTCATGGTGTCTCTTCACAGCAATAGAAACCCTATGACACCCCGCACAGTGGCACGGGCCTTTAATCCCCAACTGGGGAGTCATAGGCAGGTGGATCTCAATGAGTACAGAGAGTTCTAGGCCAGCCAGGGCTACAGAGATCCTGTTTCAGAAAAATAAAAATAAACTGCCGTTATTAGTTTGGGCAACAGCTTAGCGCGTCAGAGTGTTTGCTGAGCAGGTGTGAGGGTCTGAGTACAATCCCTGCACCTGTGTAAAAGGCTGGGCAATGCTCTGTATGTCTGTAACGCTACACGGCGCTGGGGTAGGAGACAGGAGAATTGCTGGATTTATTGGCTGTCAACCTGGCTCTGGGCTCCATGAGAGACCCTGTCTCAAGAAAGTAAAGCAGAGAATAATAGAGCCAGATACCCAGCTCTTGTCTCCACACTCACAGACATTACAAACATACACACTCACATACACCACACACAAACACAACACTCACATACATCACACACACTCACATACATTACACACACACCACTCACATACACCATACACAAACACTACACACATACTCACTCCGTACATGAACACACACACCATACACACATATACACATACCACACATGCTCACATACAACACACACATACACACCACACACATATGCACTCACGTATACCATATACACACATACACCACACACAAACACATTCACATGCATTACACACACACTCACATACATTACACATACACCACTCACATACACCACACAATAAACCACACACACATATACATACCACACTCACATACACCACCCACATACACACTCACATACACCACACATACACCACACACACACACACTCACATATATCACAAACATACACAACACACACTCACATATACCATATGCAAATATACATACAAACACACACCACACGCTACACACACATCTACACATTCACACCACACACACATATACACACACTCACATACACCTTACACACACACTACACACACCACACAAACATCTATACACTCACACCACACACACATCTACACACACTCACATACACCATACACACACTACACACACCACACACATATATACACACCCATACCACACATATGCACTGCACACACATATACACACCATACACAATCATAATCATATACACCACACAGAACTACATATACCACACACACATATACACACACACTCACATACACCACCCACATACACACTCACATATATCACATATGCTCACACACATCACATACACACCACATGCATACATATATACACCACAGACACATGCACCATGCATACACACACACACACACACTTTTTAGAAACTGTTCATGGAAGCCCACATCTATAACATCTATAAGCACTTGGGAGGTTGAGACCAGAGGATGCCATGAGTTCCAGGCCATCCTAAGCTACAGAGTAGACTCTATCTCAAAAACTAATAATAATAGTTGCTATTATTATTATTTGCAGCCAGTTGTGATAATCTGCACACTGAGGAAGCTGAAGCAGGAGGATCACCACAAGTTTAAGGCCAGCTTGGCCTAGGCAGCTTGGCCAAAAGGGAAACCCCTCAATAAATAAAAATTACAAAATAATAACAAATAAAAAGATTCTTAAGTGAAGTACAAATGAACTGTCTCTCAGCCCAAGTGGAAGCCTGTGCACAGCCTTAAGCAGGGCTGCATGTATCCATACAGCAGAGGCGAGAATGAATGAACAGGCAGGAGCCACCTTCCCTTACAGGTGACCCAGGAAGCACGGGGGTTGGTGAGGCCGCTAGGTGCTGAGTCTGGGTCATGGGACTGTCGCAGTGTTTGCTGGGTTTGTAACATTCCTGTTTCTTCACCATCATTATCTTTCTTAAAGTTTTTACTGTCATTGTTATATGGAAGGGGCACGTGGGCCTCACAGCAGGAATGTGATGGGCAGCCTTGGAGAGAGAGCCACTTACCTCCTTCCACCTTTGCATGAGTTCTCGGAGGGACACTCAGATCTAGGCCTTGACCCACTGAGCCATCTGGACAGTCTCCTCGCTGTGCCTAATTTCCATGCTTCTCCCAGAGAGTCCCTACACTAACCTTGCAGCCTTGGAACCCTTCCTCTATACACTGCATCACGTACCCACCCACACAGAGCCATTCCTTAGACAGTCAGAATCCATTCTCCTGGTTTTCTAGCTCGGGCACTCTAGCAGCTGGAACAGCTGTGAGCTGTGTGGCAGGACCAGGGTGGGAGGGAGGAGGTGACTGCATAGGATAGAGGGAAACTACAGGGACTGCACTTGACCAGACAAGTATCTGGACTCTGATTAAGAGTCTGGGGGATTGGGAAAGAACAGGGTGATTGCATACAGGCATTGGCCAGCAAGGCCCTGCCTACCAAGGCGGAGGAAGGGCCACACCCTGCAAAGACTGGCCAGCTCCACTGCAAGGCAGGAGGCCCCTCATGGGTAGACATGTGAGCAGGCCCTCCCAGCAGCACGTGCAGCCCCACGTGTGGCCCTGCCGCTGGCTCTCCAGCTTGGCTGGGGCTGATGCCAGCTCCAGAGGAGCCAACAGTGCCTGCAGATGAGCAAGGGAGGTCCAGGGTGGAGGAGGGAGCATCCGCTGTGTGACCCTCCCACTGGCTGCTTTCCTTACCGGGCTCTGTGCTCCTTGCTCATCTTTTCCAGGATGAAGACGACAGCAGTGACAGAGACGGTGACATCCAGCCATGGTCACTATGTGTTAGGCTCTGTCCCAGGCTCCTTCCCCAGCAGCTCAGTTAACCTTCCTAGCGACCCCACGAGGTTAACCTTTTCCTTGTCCCCACACGATGGGAGGTAGTTATGACAACAGCATTTTCTGATGGGACAACAGTGGCTGCATGGACAACGGTGACGACAACAGGCCTGTGGTTGTTGAGGGCTCCGTGCCAGCTGTGACAACTCATGCTTTGAATCCCAGCACTTGGGAGGCAGGGGCAGGTGAGTCTCCGAGTCTGAGCCCAGCCTGATCTCCATAGCAAACTCCATGCCACTCAGGGATACATAGAAAGATCTTGTCTCAAAGAACCAAAACAAACCAACAAGTCAACCTTGAATCCTTCTGACCATTAAAACTCATTTTATAGAGGAAGAAAGAGCCCTAGGGAGATGAGGTCACTCCTTACAATGTCACATCTGGTCAAGGGGGCAGCGCTGGACTGCAACCTAGGACCACTGCTGTTACTTCCTGGAAGAGTGTCTGACTTGCATCCTAAGGCACTACTCTGGCCTGTGACCACAGGGTGCTAATTACTGCTCTTCACCCCAGGGTTTTCAGCTGGGCAGGGTAGAAGGAACTAGGCTGAGGGCTCAGGCTCTCAGGACTAGACCCACCCACCACATCCTGGCCTTATCCTGCTTCCTGCCCTCAGGTTTAGATTCAGACAAACGTTTTCCTGTCTATTTTCTCTCCCTGAAGACTCAGGTTGGCCACTTGCCCGGCATTCCAGCCAATGTCTGATAGGCGACCTCTCTTCTTACTGGACTGCTAGCCCAGTTGCCCCTGAGCTTTAAAGGCCAAGAGCACCTCTGAGGAGTCTCCCAGTCTTGGTCTCCTCCCACCTTTCATGCCCTTACTTCTTGCCTGGTGATGTAGACCCTGGCCCAAGGCCCAGTCTAGAAAGCTCCCAGGACTTGGAAAACTACTGATCATTCACACCTGATGAGCTAGAGAAGGTGGGAGCCACCCACTCACAGAGCAATCAAAAGGCAGGGGCTGATAGATGCCAGGATCCTTGCCTGCCCAGTCCTGCCGCGGGCTGAAGAGCCTGGGAGAGTGGCCCATCTATGTGTTGTGTGTTGGTTGTGTGGCTCCCTCTGACCCACCTTGATGTACTTCTGGGACACGAATCGGATCAGGCTCCCCAGAAACTGGGCCTCCAGGACTGTCTGCCTGGAATCCTCTGCACACTGATGCTTCCCCTTCTGTCATGGCCTTGACCTAGAGATCCCTGTCCCTGCTGGACATGAAGGAACCATGCCAAGACCTGTGTGCTGGCCAGCTTTCTATTGCTGTGACAAAATGCCTGAGATAATACATTCACGAAGAGAAAACTCTTGTTTTGGCTCACAGTGTAGAGGTTTCAGTTCATGACCAGTTGGTCCTGTAGTTTTGGGTCTTTGGCAACAAGGCACACAATAGCAGGGTTCAGTGGGCAGAGACTTAAGGGAAAGAGAAATAGCCAGCATCCCATAGTCTCTCTCAAGACTATATTCCCAAGGATCTGAGGAGCACCCTTAGTCTTCCCCCTCCCCAACATCCCAACAGCACCAAGACAGGGACCAAGGCCTTAGTATCCAGGCCTTTGGGGAACATTCAAGATGCAAACTAAAGCCTGGATGTGGGAGTACCCACCTGTAATAAGCCAGCATTCAGGCAGCTGAGGCAGGAGGATAATGAGTTCAAGTCCACCGTGAGCTACACACCAAGAGTTTGTCTCAAAAAACGAAGATGTGAATGAGCCAGTCTCTGGGGATCTGATGTCCTCTTCTGACCTCTTCAGACACCAGGCACTCACAAGGTGCACGCATGTGCAGGCAAACACTCAGGCACGTAAAATGAAAGTAAATAAACGTAAAGGAAAATTTTAAACCTTACATCAATGTCTTACTGCCGCACCCTTCAGGAGGACAAAGCATTTGAGAACTGAGGCTTTGGTGGCAGAATTTCTCCCATCAGCCTTTGGTTGGGCTAGGAGTCAAGAATGGGCATGAAAGGTGTGTGACTAGCCGTAGAAGATCAGAGCACACATGCGTGTACACACACACACACACACACACACACACACCCCTACGACTTTTTTGTCCACCACAGGCATGGTTTTCTGCCTAAGTCCTTTTAGCATTTTAGGCAATCTTGTCCTTATTTGGAGCTGGAAGGGTCCTTTGACATTGACTTGAGCCCTCATGGGTATCTTACAGGCAGTTAAACGCTGGTCTAATTCTCCTGGAGAGCTGAAGGCAGACACTGTCCTCCACATACATTTATCACACTGGTTTAGTACCTTCTTCTTATTTATTTATCCATTTATTTATTTATTTTTGTTTTTCGAGACAGGGTTTCTCTGTGTAGCCCTGGCTGTCCTGAAACTCACTCGGTAGACCAGTCTGGCTTCAAAATCACAAAGTTCTGCCTGCCTCTGCCTCCCAAGTGCTGGGATTAAAGCTGTGTGCCACCACCGCCCAGCAATTTGGCATCTTCTGTAAAAAGCCCCCCATACTCCAGCCCCAGATTCCTCATCTGAGAAGGATGAAAGGCAACCTCCAGCTCTCAAATTCTCAGGCACATTGGTTGGGTATAACTCAGTGCTAAGCACTTGCCTAGCATGCAGGAGGACCTGGGTTCAAGCCTCAAAAGCAAGCAGTCACACCTGGGCGGGCATTAGTGAGACTATGTCAGGAGTTTAGAGCGCAGAGCTGAGTGTTTCCTATGTAGTCAGTGAATGAATGGCACCTGCTGGCGGCAGCCGTCATGACTGCCATGGTCAGCATCTTCCCCATCGCACCTGTCTTCCCAAGGCAGGGACTGAGCACACAGACACTCCACCCCTGCACCATGCCCACCTCCAGAAATCCACAGCACCTCCCAAGGCCTGCCCACACCAGAGGCCCAGAGCAAAGGGTCCCAGGAACTCTACCAAGATGAGGACGCAGGACTAGAGGGTCAGAGCTTAGAAGATACAGGCCTGCTTGATCTGTGTGCCAGTGGGGACTTTTTCTCGATGTGGGAAAAGGATGGTCACCAGCAACTACCCACGTCACTTCCTGTCCACACTACCTGCCTATTTCTTGTGGTGGTTTGATTAGAATGACCCCTATAGGCTTGGAACTTTGGACTAGAAAGCCAGTCAAACGCTTTAAGTGGGGCCTAACAGACCATCCTACTTGGTAGGAGTGTGAAGACAGTTTTACTGAGAGCAATGTGGATTATGGAGGCCCAGCTCAAGAGATTTCAGAGGGGAATGGTATTAGCAACTGGGCTAGAGACCCTTTTTGTGATAATTTATTCAAAGAATGAGGTTGCTTTCTGCCCTTGTCCTGAGAATTTGCCTGGGGCTAAATTGAAAAGTGCTGGGCTAGTTTTCTTTATCTGAGTTTTCAAGACAGACCAATCTTGACTGCAGCATGTTTATTAGTATCAGTCTTGGGCTGGTCTATAACAAGAAAGAGCAAGCAGGACAAAAAGAAAAACAAAATATACAGTTTGAAGAGAAAAAGAACATCAGAAAAATTAATATTGGAGCCAAAGCTTGTGCTAACAGAGATAAGAAGTTAAAAAGAGCCGGGCAGTGGGGGCACATGCCTTTAAAATGCCAGAACGCAGGAGGCAAAGGCAGGCTGATCTCTGTGAGTTTGAGGCCAGCCTGGTCTACAGAGCAAGTTCCAGGACAGCCAAAGCTACACAGAGAAACCCTGTCTTGAAAAACAACCACAAAACAAACAAGCAAAGTTTAAAGAAAGGCCTGATCTTCACTGGGATAAAGGAGGGGAGGCTCGGGGAGGCTCAGGTCTACTCACCATCCAAATAAGCTTCCAACTCATGAGAAGCCAAAGGTCTGAGGAGTCTTCTGCTCTTGAAAAGCAACAGCAAGTGGAAGCTGCTGCGGATGTGATTGAGGGAGGCAAGCACCATCCCAAACAGGCAATTGAACTTGCCAGTGTTGTTCACATGGAGTCACGCAGGATATACAAGTGAAGGGGTGGCGGACTCTTCCTATGCTATGAAAGGAAGCCTCTGAGGCCCGGCATTTGGCAGGGGAGGCCCCGCTGGAGGCCCTGAAAGGCCGGTGCATGAAGCTGTGAAAGTAAAACCAGGACTACCCTGGAGACCCTAAGATGATAGAGATGCCAGGGCCAAGGGATGTCTGCCAGGGAGAGCAGCAGCCCAGGAGTGGAACCAGCCCAAAAGAGGAAAGTATGTCGCAGTCAGCAAAGCTGGAAGGGTGGAACCATCTAACCCTTTGACATCAAACATGGAGCTGCAGGATTTGGCATTTCCCCTGCTGGTTGTCAATCTTGCTTTGGTCCAGTGTTTTCTCACTCTGCAACTCCCACCCCGTTCCTTCATTGTGGAGTAGTAATGAATATTCTTTTCTTTTCTATTTTATAGAGGTTACAGCTAAGAAATTGTCTTGGAGTCTCAGAAGGACTTTGGAGTTTTTAAAAGTGTTGAGATTGAAAGACTAAGGGAACTTTTGAAATTGGACTAAACATATCTTGCATTATGATGCTGCTAGGAGCCTATAGAGGACAGGGGGTGGAATGTGTTGGTTTGAATGAGAATGCCCCACAGGCTCATATGTCCGCAGTTGCTGGAACTGTTTCAGAGGGCTTAGGAGGGATGGTGCTGTTGGAGGAAGTGTGACACCGGGGACAGGCTTGAGGTTTCAAAAGACTTGGTGCCATTCCCAGTGTGCTCTCTGCCTCCTGTTTACAGATCAAGATGTGAGCTCTCAGCTGCTGCTCCAGCCACCATGTCATCGGTCTGTCAGGGTAAACCCTAATCCCCTGGAAACATAAGCCCTATTAAACCTTCTTTTGTGAGTTGCCTTGGTCATGGTGTCTTAGCAATAGAAAAGTAACTAAGATGCGAAACCAAATGATTCCGTGCAAGTCACCTTCTGAAAGCACAGGGCTGTACACGTCAGGAAGTAGCAGATCCTCAGGGGATATGCAAATCAGAATAAAGGGAAGGTGGGGAGGCGGGACCATCAGGGAGTGTGGTGTGCAGCACGGATGGGTGACTACAGCAAGCCCCAAAAACCATGGGTGATCTAAGCCGCAGGAATAGCTCGTGTAAATGTCCTGTGTCAAGAGCAACACTGTTGGCCAAGAAGAGCAGTGTGTATGTGGGGCAGAATGAACGCGGAGTTCAGAGAATTTGGGGGCAAAAGTAGAGATAGTCCCACTCCCTCTCCTTCCCTCAGCAGCCCCCACAACCTTCATTCTCTTCTTCCTCACCACCTCCAGCTCCCATCCTGAGGAGGACAAGACAAACCATTCCTCTGGCCCAAGGCTTGTCCCCTTCACTTTTGGACTCCATCCTAGCCCCACATGTCTCCTCATGTTACTTGGAGCCCTGTCCCACACTGTTTCCTGCTCCTTCCCACCTACCTGTCTCCAGTCTGCTTTTCCAGATCCAGACAAGAACCTATAGCTCCCAGAAACTTTCTCTGGTAGCTCAGCTAGTTCAGGGCCCCAGGGTACCTCAGCAGCCACAGCTCCCCCACCTCCAAGACTCACTCACAAAGGCTACAGTAAGCTCCAGGAGTCAACAGAAGTACCTAGCTCCTCTGGCCCTGTCAGAACACAGCCCAGGAATGAAGGAGGAGAATTCTGAGTGCTTACGAACACAGCCCAGGAATGAAGAATTCTCCTCTGTGTAAGGAGAATTCTGAGTGCTTACGAGAAAACTCCAAAAAAAAAAAAAAAAAAAAAAAAAAAAAAAAAAAAAAAAAAGTCTTGTGACCTCAGTTTCTTCAAAACACGGAACTGTTCTTGGAACGTGTTTCCATGCCTCTCCCAGGTGCAGCCGACAGGAGCGAGTTCACTTCAGATTGTTCTGTACAACTGCCTATTGTTATTTGTTTATATGCCGCCATAAAAAAAAAAAAACATGGTTTTGCTGTGTGTGGCTTGCCCTCAGGATCGCACACCTTACTTGTGTGATTCTTTTTAATCCCCAGAGTAAAAAATTGTCTGCTCCTCTGATTAAGTTGTCTATTGCATGAGACTTTAGTCTGCCTCATTTACCAACTCCATTCTCCCAGGTCCCACCACCTCTAGGGCAGTAAACATGGCCCCGGGCTCAGAGCTCAGGGTTTTGCCAGTTGTGCCAGTGGCACTTCTGTGGCTTTGGGCTAGGACCTCCAGCACCCTCTCTCCTTCACCTGCCCCCCACTATAAGAAAGACTTGGTTTCAGCCACTCAGACCTTGTTGCTGATCCTAAGCAGATCTGGTCCTCCCTGTCACCCCATCTACCAAATGCTACCATCCTCCTGTCTTCTTTTAAATTAAAAATGATGACGTGGTGGTGATGATGGTGGTAGTGGTAGTAGCAGTAGTGTGTGTGTGTGTGTGTGTGTGTGTGTGTGTGTGCGTGTGCGTGTGGGGGGGGTGGGATGGGGGGTTTGCCATGACATATATATGGAGTCAAAGGACTACATCTGGAGTCAATTCTTTCCATTCATCTTTACAAGGATTCCAGGGATCATATTGAAGGTGTCAGGTTATTGGCAAGCATCTTTCCCCACTGAGCAAACTTGCCATTCCTCCCCCAGGCCTACTCCTTCCTCTTAACCCAAATCCCGTCAAAACATAAGTGGGGGAGGAGGCATGCCAGACTTAGGAATCAGTTAGTTAAATCACTGAGTGGCTTCAAGCAATTTTTCTATCTCAGTTTCAAGGTGTGACTTTTGACTTTCTGAGGCACAGCCTGAGGATGATGGAGAGCAGCAGAGATGTGGATGGTACACAACTCGACTTTGGAGTCTCTGTGGTACTTCAGTCGTCTCCGAAGCTCTGAGTGGCTGAAACTCAGCCGCTTCTCAACAAGTACGCGTGAAAGAGAAGCGAGATGGTGCCGTCCGGCCTCCCACCTCCCGCCATGACAAACATGCCAAGAGAAGCTGCTGAACCAGGGAGACAGAGTGAGGAGAGGGTACGTTATCGCCTCTGGAAAGACTCACACCAGACATCACAGAGGGTGTGGGACCCACCTAAGGCCACACGATCAATAAATGGCAGTGTCAGCCCTTGATCCTGGGTCTGTACATTCCAGCTCTGTGAGCCTGGGTTCACTTCTGGGTTCACTTCTCACCGTAGCATTGAAAGGGAGGTAATACAACACCCTCAGTGGACAGCTGAGAAAACTGAAGCACAGCCAGTGAACGAGAGGCAGAACATGGAGCCAAGACTGAGGACTAGCACCCGAGTTCCTCAGTGGTCTGCAGATTCTGCTGGTGGCTGGCAAATCTTCCCCCGGCTTCTCCCTTGGCCTGCCTCCTGTGTCCCAAGGCTTTGGAAGGCAGTTTGGAAGAGTAGCTGTACCGAGGACGGGACACAGAGTGCCTGTGGAAACACCAGGCGCCAAGTCAAAGGTGGGAGCTGAGGCTTGGCAGCACCTCCATACCCTGAGTGCCTATGTGGTGGTGTTGCTTAGAGACCCAGTCAGGCAGGAGCCAACTTCTCTGTGGTGGCCACACATTGACTGTGGGGCTCGCTGTGACTCTGGGCACTGTTTGGGGCTGGAAAACAGCCTGAGTCCCAGGATGGAAAAACAACCACTATTTTAGTGTCCTGACTCCTCTCTGCTGTCCTCAGTCCTGAGAAGGGGACGGGGAGGGCAGGGACATGGTCTCGGGTTTGGCTGCTTTTTAGCCCCAGGGCACAGCTGGGGGTGTCCAGCAGCACCTAGCAGTTCACAGCCAAGGCTGAGGTCTCTGCCTTCTCCCTGCCTAGGAACAACACTGGCTGCTCTGCCCACCTCACCGAACCTTGTGAACTATGTGTTGAGTTCCTAGTGCTATACCAAGCATCTGGCAGCCAAAACACTGGCTGAAGGGGCTGCCACAGGACCTTATCTACTGGACTGTTCTGAGTCACTGTAACAAGATGCGTGAAATGGGCGTCTTAGTTAGGGTTTCTAATACTGTGATGAAACACCATGACCAGAAGCAACTTAGGGAGGAAAGGGTTTATTTGGCTTACATTTCTATATCACAGTTTATCATTGAAGGCAGTCAGGGCAGGAAGTCAAACAGAGCAGAAACCTAGAGGCTGGGGCTGACGTAGAGGTCACAGAGGCATGCTGCTTACTGGCTTGTTCCATGTGGTTTGCTCAGCCTGCTTTATATATATATATATATATATATATATATATATATATATATATATATATATATATATATAAACCCAAGACCACCACCCCAGGGGTGGAACCACCCACAATGAGCTGGGACATCCCACATCAATTTCCATTTAAGAAAATGCCCTACAGGCTTGCCTACAGCTGGATTCTACTGAACAGTTTCCCAATTGAAGTCTCTCCTCTCAGAAGACTCTACCTTGTGTCAAGTCCACATAAAGACAAGCCAGCACAGTGGGCTAGCATGGTAGAGACAGGTTCACCGAGTTCACGGGTTTTAGAGGCTAAAAGTTCAAGATCCAACAGTCCCACTGGTGTAGCCTCTGGAAGGGCCTGAGGGGCAGATGTGAGAGGATGGTGAACCCACACGTGAGATGAAAGGGGAAGCCACAGAGTGGCTTGGGATATGGATTTGTCCTTGTGAGGGCCTACCAACCTCAGCACTATCCTGACGGCCCCTCAGCACTGTTTCCCCAGACCCTGACTCCCAAACGCCCTCTTTCACACATCACCACACTGAGAACCACAATGTCAAGGCATGAGAACTTGGGAGCCAAACTCAAGCCACAGAATGCTGACACATCCCTCACCACCCCTCAGCCACAGCGGTCCTGACTGTGATATATACCCATCTTGAAATCCTGTGTGGAACCCAGACCTCAGAGTTCTGTGGACAAAACAAAATCACTGGCACATTCCAAATCTGGGAGATTTTTTTTTTATCTATTCTATGGTTAGAATTAAGATAGTCTGAGTGAAACACACACAGGAAAAAGGAAGGAGAAGAAGGGAAGAGGAGGAATGGGAGGAAGAGAAGGAGGAGGAGAAACAGAAAGAAAAGGAGGAGGGAGAGAAATAAGAGGAGAAAAGAAGGAAGACGAGGAGAGGAGAAGGAGGAAGAGGAGACAGAGGAAGAAGCAATGGCAGCTAAAATCAATGGTAAATGGTCAAGGTAGTTCAAAGACAGAGAAAGACTGTGTTAGAGCGCTCCTGCCCAGCTTTGGGTTCATCCCTGGAGTTTTCAGGGAAAATCAGAATCAAAAGTGACTTCAAGATTTTTATCTGAGCAGCTGAAGGAAGAGCTGGCTTGGGCAGGGGATGGGGACACATCTGGTGACTCAAAGTGTGTGAGGGGCCATTAGATAATCAAAGGGCATGGAGACCCAGGCTTGCAACATGGAGTGGAGTCCAGATGGACAGCTCAGGAGGGACCCCAAGGCACTCATACAGACAGGGAAAGACTATCAGGCTGCAGGGCACCCCATCGTGCATATGTTAGGGAGAAGAGCAAACAGCAAAGGAAGCTGAGAGGACTCATGAATGGGGCAGAGAAAGGGCTTCATGCCCATGGAGGAGGGAGCTGCCCGGCAGACTGGAGCAGAGTGGGCAGCCATGTGCCAGCATGGTCGAAACACCAGATTCTCCTTCCAGCACACATATATGCCCCTCCCACTCCGTATGTATGTATGTCCTTTCATTTATATATTTGTGAATCATATGTTGCGGTTATCTGTGTGTAGTGTGTGGTCGCGTAGGTGCCACAGTGCCCATGAAAGGTCAGGTGACAAGAGAGTCAGTTTTCTCCCTTCCACTATGTGTGTCCCCGCAGATCAAACATCAACGGGCTTGGTAGCAAGCACCTTCACCCTTGGAACCAAGTTGCAACCCTGTTTTGTTTTGTTTTGTCTAAAAAAAAATAATAATAAAGAGAAAGAAAGAAAGAAAGAAAGAAAGAAAGAAAGAAAGAAAGAAAGAAAGAAAGAAAGGTGATTGACAGCTTTCCAGAGGATCAAGTGACTAAGCCTCAGCTTGGCCTTGATTCAAAGGTCCTCTCTCCAACATGTCCTTTTCCAAAAGCAACAAAGAGAACCACGTACACAGCACAGGGTTTGCTGACACCATGGTAGGAACGGATCCAAAAACAATGAAAAAATATTTGTTGAAGGTTTTAACAACAGAAAGGACCCCCCCGTGACCCTCCTCCCTGCTGCCACCTTGGCTCCCAGACTCTAACCTGAGCTGAGCACTGGAGCAAAGAAAGGCCTGTTGTGTCCTAGCTGTGGGCCCCTGTTGAGGGATTAATCTTCGAGGAGCCTGGTCCTGACCAGGTTTCCTGGGGCCTTTGTGCTTCTGGGCAGCCAGACATCTACTCTGCTCCTGTTTTTTCCTTGGGGCTTAGAGCCCTTGTGCCTCTACGGGACATGGTAGCCTTAGGACTTCAGAGCAAGGCAAGCAGCTCTCTGCTCCAGGGTACCTCCCTCACCCTGGTTTGACAAAGGGCACAGCTCCTTGGGGTCTGTTGGGAACCACTGACCTAAGCTCTTCTCAGACCCTCAGTGATCACTCCCGCAGACCTTCCGGCGCATGCATCCCAGCTTCTCAGCCTCCAAGCCTCTGCTGCTGCTAATCCTGGCATGCTCGTCCTCCCTCTCCTCCCCAGTCTCTGGGTGTTCTTGTTCTCTCTGAGACAATCATGGAGTTTCATTCTGGCATGCCTGCTGTGAGAGTGTGCTGGCTGCAGAGCCTCCCTCTCGGTAGTCATCTCTCAAGAAGGCCATCTCTCCCACGCTCCTGCAGGAAGCCACGCTGTAAAGCCCAATCCCTTTCCACGCTGACCGCATTCGCTAGCCGTCCTCCTTCGCATAGAACGACTCTCTCCTGCAAGTCCCTTTATTAGAAAGATTAACATGGAAGGGCTGAGGATGGTGGCTCACAGATGCAATCCTAACACTTGCGAGGTTGAGGCAGGAGGATTGCCATGAATTCTAGTTCAAGCTGGGCTAAAGAGGAGACCATGTTTCTACACCCAACACACACAGATACAATGAAGTCTCACCTCCGTTTGTGAACATGACCTTGTATGGGAATGGAGTTTTTCTAGGTTTTCTCAGGTTCAGATGAGATCTTAGGATGGGCACCAGCCCATGGTGAGGCTTATTCTCATGACAAGACGAATTGGAGATAGTGATTGACACATACAGGAAAGGTTCTGAGATGATTCTATAGGCCAAGGGATGTCAAAGATCATCACCACCAGAAGCAACAGGAGGCAAGGAAGGGATTCCTCTGGGCTAGCAGGAGAATTCTGCCCTGATGACCCCAGCAGTGCTCCTTGGCCTTCAGACACCTTGATTTTGTTGTTATTGTTTTTTGGGTTTGGGGAGTTGTTGTTGTTCTTTTGAAATTACGATATAATTACATCATTTCATCCTTCTCTTGCCTTCCTCTAAACCTTCCTATACCTCCTTCTTACTCGCTTTTAAATTCATAGTCTCTTTTTAATTGTTGTTGTGTGCATGTTTGTGTGCATTCCTAAATACATTAATACAATCTGCTCAGTCTGAATAATGTAACTTGTATATATGTTTTCAGGACTGGCCATTTGGTACTGAATAACCAGCTGGGGAAGACTGTTTCTCCCACTCAGCATTCCTTAGTTGCTGTAGCTCTTTGTCTAGGGTTGAGGCCTCGTGAGCTTTGCCTGGTCCGTGTTAGCAAGCCTATTGGTGCCACCCTTATTACGCTCATGTGTTTAAGCAGCCATCTTGGTGAGATTTCAGGGATACAGCTTCTGCCATTTCTAGGAGGCACGACATCACAGGAAAGTGTGTTTCTCTGGCTCTAACAATCTTTACCAGCATGCTGTTTTAAGCCACCTGTGTTTTGAGACTTTGTTGCTGAAGTCACAAGCTCAATACATATAGTAACAACTGCTTTGGCTTGGAGAGATGTCTCAGAGGTTAAGAGCACTGGCTGCTCTTCCATAGGACCTGTGTCCAGTTTCCAGAACCCACATGGTGGCTTACAACTGCCCTTTACTCCAAGGGAGTCAATGTCTTTTCATGGCCTCTGAAGTCAACTGCACACTCATACACATACCTACACAGAGACACATATAAATAAAACAAAAAATAAGTCTTTTTAGATTACGTGACCTGATTTAAAGGGATATAAGTTTCTAAGTTAGGGTTTCCATTACTGCAACAAAAAATCAAGACCAAAAAGCAGGGTGGGGAGGAAAGGGCTTATTTGGCTGACACTTCAGCATTTGTTTGTCACCAAAGGAAGTCAGGACAGGAACTCAAACAGGGGTAGGAACCTGGAGTCAGGAGCTGATGGAGGGGTCCTGCTTCCTGGTTTGTTTCCCACTGGCTGGCTCAGCCTGCTTTCTTATAGAACCCAGGACCACAAACCCAGGATGGAACCATCCATAATGGCCCAGGCCCTCCCACATCAATCACTAACTAAGAAAACACCTTACAGCTAGATCTTGTGACCCTCCATTGAGGTTCCCTCTTTTCAGATGACCCTAGTTTGTGTGTCCAGTTAACAGAAGAGCGGCCAGCACAATGAGTCATACCCCATGAATCTGACTCTAAACAACTGTGTACAAGTCTAAGACTTCCAGTATATTCACTGACATTTAGCCTATCTTCAAAGTCACAGTCAAATGTAGCAGGTCTTTCTTTGGACTGCTAACTCCCAAATAATGATACTGAGACTTCATGATGAAAGCTTGGCCTTAGTTTAGTCTTGTTCCCAACAAGCTCTTAAAACTTAAATTAACCCATTTATATTAATCTATGTCCTGCCATGTGGCTCATTCCCTCTACTCTGTACTGTAAGTCTGACTTGCTCCCCATCTCACTGGTGAATCGTGCCTCTCTTCTTCCCAGAGTTCCTATCTCTTATCTCTTCCTGGAAGTCCCACTAATCCACTCCTGCCTAGTTATTGGCTGTTTGGTTTTTTATTAAACCAATCTGAAGGTGCTTTGGCAGAGACACATCTTTACAGTGTACAAAAAGATTACCCACACAACACACAACTGCCTAATTTTAGAACATTTTTACTCTCAAAAAGAAACTCAATATGGTCTGGTGGGTAGTTACTCCTATTATTGGACACCAATCACTATTTTGGTTCTTTGTCTGCAGACTGGCTTATACCTGACATTCTTAGTGATGTGGGCCTCTGTGTTTGCCTTCAATCACTTAACACAGTCACAGTTCTCCCTATGATGGAGGAGTACCAGTACATCTCAGGAAAGACATCACACTCTGTGATTGATATGAGCAGTGAAAAATACTGCAGGGAACATACCTGTTCAAGCTCCTGTGTGGGCATACACTTCTCTCAGATAAATAATGATTTGTGTTTGGTGTTTTGTTTTGCTTTCCTTTTAAAAATGTTTACTTTATGAGTATGTGTTTGACCTACACATATGCATGTGCGCCATGTGAGTGTCATGCCTGCAAATGCTGGTACACAAGTGACAGCTCATGCTGGAGAGGATGTAGAGAAAGGGGAACACTCCTCCATTGCTGATGGGAGTACAAACTTGTACAGTCACTTTGGAAATCAATATGGTAGTTTCTCAAAAAAATGGGAATCAATCTACCTCAAGACCCAACTATACCACTCTTGGGCATATGCCCAAAGAACACTTTACCATACCACCTGGACACCTGCAAAACTATGTTCACAATAGCCTTATTTGTAATAGCCAGAAGCTAGAAACAACCTAGATGTCATTCAACCAAAGAATAGGTAAAGAAATTTTGGTACATTTACACAATGGAGTATTACTCAGTTGTTAAAAACAATGGCATTGGGAAATTTGCTGGCAAATGGGTGGAACCTATAAAAGATCATCTTGAGTGAGGTAACCAAACCCAGAAAGACAAACATGATATGTACTCACTCATAAGTGGACATTAGCCGTAAAGCAAAGGAGAACCATGCTACAAGCCACAGACCTAGAGAAGCAAGGAGGGCTCAAGCAGGGGTTGCACGACTCCCACTGTGAAGGAGACATTGCCAGTGGGCAGGGAGGTATAGCAGGGGGTATGAGGATGGGAACGGGGGGGGGGGATCAGGTGGAGGGAAGATGAAAGGAGAGAGTACTGGGAGAGACAACTGGAATAGGGGGCATCCGTGGTTTGAGCTAGAAACCTAGAGAATGGAAATTCCCAGGAATCTATGAGGGTGACCCCCTAGCTAAGACTCCTAGCAATGGGGCATATAGAACCTGACTTAACCATCTCCTGTAACTGGGCAAGACTTCCAGTGGCCGGACTGGGACACCAACCCAGCTACAGACCCTTCAACCTACAGTCTGTTCTTCCTACCAGATGTTCTGGGGTAAAGGTGGCACAGAAATTGTGAGAGTGACCAGCTAATGACTGTCCCAGCTGAAGACGCATACCCAGAGAGAGAGAGAGAGAGAGAGAGAGAGAGAGAGAGAGAGCTCTTGAGGATCAGGATCCAGAGGTTGGATACCCCAGAGACCTAGAACAGAACCAAAGATGACTGGCAAAAAAAAAAAAAAACTTAATAAAATGATTCTAACGATATTCTGCTAGCCCAACTGTCATCAGAGAGTCTTCACCCAGCAACTGATGGGAACAGATGTAGAGATCCACAGCCAAACAGTAAGCGGTTCTTGGAAAAATCCTATAGAAGAGGAGGAGGAAGGACTGTAGGAGCCAGAAGGGTCAAGGACACCACAGAAAACCCACAGAATCAGCTAACCTGGCCTCGTAGGGGCTCACTGAGACTGAACTGACAACCAGGAAGCCTGCATGGGACTGACCTAGACCCTCTGCATTTATGTTATAATTGTATAGCTGATGTCCATGGGATGCCTACCTGTATCTAATGAGAAACAGTGGATGGGGGAGTGAAAAGGGGGGGGGGGGGAGAAGGGAGGTTGGAGGGAGGAGTGGGGAAGAGGGGAGGGAGGGGAAATTTTGGGATGTAAAAAATACATACATGCATACATACATACACACACAAATTTTAAATGATTTTGCTTTATGTGTATGAATGTCTGACCTGCATGTATACATGTCATGTGAGTGCAGTGCCTGCAGAGGCCAGAAGAGGGCATCAGATCCTCTGGAACTGCAGTTACAGATGGTTGTGAGCTGCCATGTGGGTGCTAGGAACCAAACCTGGGTCCTCTGGAAGAGCAACCAGTGCTCTTAACCATGGAGCCATCTCTCCAGTCCCAACTGGCTTTTTAAATGGAAAACTATTACCTGTGAGCAGTTAGTCAAACTGCAGGTGATGGAGAAGGATTCTAGTGATGTTAGACTCCTCCTCTCTGCAGGAGTGTCTCCCTCCCCACTCACCACCTATTCTGCCTTTTATATCTGTTGGGCAACTTTTCCAGATGTACAAACTCCATTCACTTTTCTCCACATCGCCGTTGTGTTGTTGAACAAATGTAGATATTGCTATATAGTTATAGGTTTTTCGACTATGTGTATGTCACATACGTGGTACCCAAGGAGGCTAGAGAAGGCATTGGATTCTCTAGAACTAGAATTACAGTTGGCTTTTAGCCAAGATGGAGTTCTGAGGATTGAACCCACATCCTCTAGAAGAGTAGACAGGGCTCTTAACTCCTGAGCAGTCTCTCTAGCCCCACATCTGGCTCTTGAATGATCCATCTGAATAGTACTATAGTGGTCCCTAATCTTTTCCCCACACACAGGCCACCTTGAGTGTCCCATGAGCCTGTGGGAGGGTTTCTGGGGCTCAGACCACAGGGAGATTTTCTAGGTCCAGACACTGAGCTTTATGGCTTGAAAAAGATGGCCCTGGGTTCCTTTTCTTAATTTCCTTTGTGTGTTTGTTTGTTCATCTTTGTTAAGGTCTTACTCTGTTGTTCAAGCTGGCCTCCAACTTGTAGTGATCCTCCTGCCTCAGGATTAGCCTGAGTCATCTCATGCCCCAAAGATACTAGCACAACACCAACAGGTGCCCAGGGATGGGGTAGAAGACTTCGCTCATGTGAGGTAGGTGGCAACTGCCATCCTATCCAGAGGCTAACTACAATCCTTACAGCCCGGGTATAGAAACACCAGGTCTTTTGCCAAACAGCTTCCAAGAAAATTAAGAACCAAGATCAATTATCCTCTTAAAAGAATAATAACTTTTAAGACATTGGAAGCCTGCAACTTTAGAGCCAGACAGATTAAGAAAAATAGGCTTTCACACATGTGGGGCTTGCCAAATTTGACACGTTGTTTTATTAAAATATTGAGAGTAAAAAGAGTATCATTTCATCTCAAAGTTTCAGATGTTCATGTTTACAAATTTGTCCTGCACGTTAATATATAAACATACATTATAGTGAGCAGATATACAGGAACATGTTATAGTATTTTTGTATTAAGTTCAAATGCATATATACATATGTTTATTGGCTAATTTTTTTACTGCTTAAAAGAGTTACAATCATTAAAGTTAAATATAATAGAAAATTCTGAAAGTATAATACAATGCATTGTGCCATTAAACACTTTAGTCAAATATTATTTTATTGTTATTATCTAACCTGAAAGAATTTTGACTTTGATTTACTATCACATTCTTAAGCACATGATGATATAATATAATCTTTTAGTTGTTATGTTTTTTGTCTCCTTAAGAGGCAAGTCACGTCCACTCCCGGCGACCTCTGCCCTTCCCCCACCATTTTAGATTCTGTCTGTCCCCTCTTGGCGCATGCGCGTGTCTCTTTCGGGCCCTTTTCTGTCTCTCTCCTCTTCGCTTCTTCTCTTCTTCCCCCCCCTCCTCTAAGTAATAAATATTCAATTCTATTTTGTACAATGTGTCTGCCCATGTCCCTTCTACCTGCCGCCTGCTCAAACGCACACTTGCAGCATGGCGGGACCAGTCCGCCCGGGAGGAGCCACCGCTTGGGAACTACCCAGGGATCTTGCAGCATTTTTAAAAAATCATAAAATTAGTTGTAAAATATGAAACAAACAACTTAAAACCTTACTAATATGAAAAGGAATAAAGTCATGAGCTTGTGTTAGATAGAAAAAAAGGAAAAAAGAAAAATAACCTTTCTCAAATACCAACATGCAGTTATGCTTTAGAAATTTTATTCTTAAAAAACAAACAAACAAAACTTAAAATTCTTATTATTTTGTAATGGGGGCACGTGGATGAAAGTCAGTTCTTTCTTCCACTTCCACTTCCAGTTCTAGGGGTTGGACTCAGGTCACCAGCCTGTGTGGGGCAAGCACCCTTACCTGCTGTGCCATCCCACTGGGCCAGATATTTGTTTCCATTCTGCTAACCCTAGAAAGAACCCCATAGGCACCACATCTGTTTCCCACCTCTACAAAAGGATTTGTTTTGTTTTGTTTTGTTTTCATTTTGTTTTGACAAATCAAGTTTATTGTGTGTAACACTTTTTTTTAAAAGGACTGGGATTAGGGGTGTGGCACTCGCTTAGCCTGGGCCAGGGCTCTAGGTTTTATCCTCAGGATGAGAAGAAGAGAAATATAAAGAAAATAATGGGACTTGGGTAAGGAGGCCTATGTAGCCTTGGGAAAGTTATCTGGTGTCCCTGGGAACAAGCATTGTCCTCATCAGCTGTATAAGGGACAATGGATGGAGCTGGATAAGATTGATGGCCTCCAATATTAAGCAAGGGAAAATTCCTCACGATGTGTGTGGACAGACAGATCTCTCTTTGAAGGTGAGCTCTTGGCCACGGAGGAAAGTCTGTTTCAGACTTATTCGTGAACTTCATTTGAATTTAAAGTGCAAGTTATGCCAATGTCAGGTTTGAATACCTAAGGCAACGGAGAAACCTGTGGGGACTTTGCTTGCCACAGTAAACCCAAGCCCAAGCCTGTCAGGACCATGAGCCTGTGCTGGTCCAAGGCTGGGGTAAATGAACCCTTCCCCTAGCTAATAACCAGGGGATAAAGTTGCCTCCTGCAGCTCTTAG
The DNA here is from genome assembly GCF_903992535.2 of Arvicola amphibius. Classification (NCBI taxonomy): domain Eukaryota; kingdom Metazoa; phylum Chordata; class Mammalia; order Rodentia; family Cricetidae; genus Arvicola; species Arvicola amphibius. Next base: position 56,460,426 of record NC_052048.2, on the reverse strand, counting down.
CAGGTTGGGAACAGGAAGTGGGGTGGTTTGGATAGCAGGAATCTGGCCCCACAAAGGCTGGGGAGAAGCTATTGTTCCAGGGCTTAACTGGGGGCCCTTTCTGTTGGCAGCCTCCTCCCTATGTCTCAACTGAAGCCAAAACCTTCCCCCAGATGCTGATAAACAAGATAAAACCAGAACCAACCCCATGATACTGCCTTCTAGCCATGATTTCCCCTGCTCCAGTACCATCCATGGCTCCCCAGTGCCCACCCTGCCTGTGCTTGCAGCTTCAGACTGACCCACACTCTGATGGAAGCTCCAGGGTGCTGCCTGAGGCTTCCCGAATGCTGATTTACCCAACATATAGCTGGAATATATATAGAGAGACAGCAGGGTGCTGGGGGCTGTGCAAAAGGCATCCTGCTTCAAGGGAGATTGCAGCACACAGCATAAAGGAGTAAATAGGGAGATGGGCAGCTGAACAGACTCGCCCAGTGCCACACAGCCAGAGCCTACCTCAAGGCTGACACCCTGCCGAGTATGGGCAGTGCTGGTCTTGGAAAAGGACAAAGAGAGGACATGATGACGTGTTGCTAGAACTGAGATGAAAATGATGTGTAGCCCATCCTCATAGGGAACCAGCAGTTAGCCAAATTGCAATCCCACCCTAGTTCTTCCTGGGGAACCAATGAATTTATCGGGCTTTCTTATAGAGCATGGGTCAGGGGTTACTTACAGGGATGTGGGCAACCTCAAAGAAGTCATACTGGAAAACTTCACCCAGTGGATGGCAGCTTCCTCCTAACTGTAGATGGCGTGCTCTCAGCTGACCTCCCACAGCCTATGTGCTCCAGAACCTCTGGTAACCCAGAAGCCACAGTCAGGACAGCACTATACTCAAATGGCCGCGGGGAGCAGCTGGATCCTCATGTGAAGGTCAACATGGCTGTGGGGAACAGCTGGAATCTCATGGGAAGGTCAGCATGGCTGTGGGGAGCAGATGGAACCTCATGGGAACAGCCAGTGTGGCTGTGGGGAGCAGCTGGAACCTCATGGGAAGGTCAGCGTGGCTGTGGGGAGCAGCTGGAACCTCATGGGAACAGACAGTGTGACTGTGGAGAGCAGCTGGAATCTAATGGGAAGGTCAGCGTGGCTGTGGGAGCAGCTGGAATCTAATGGGAAGGTCAGCGTGGCTGTGGGGAGCAGCTGGAATCTAATGGGAAGGTCAGCGTGGCTGTGGGAGCAGCTGGAGTCTAATGGGAAGGTCAATGTGGCCATGGGGAGCAGCTGGAACCTCATGGGAGCAGCCAGCGTGGCTGTGAGGAGCAGCTGGAATCTCATGGGAAGGTCAGCATCTCTCAAACCCCTGCTCTGAAGGAACATCACAATAGAGTCCTGCACATGAATGCTGCTGACCAGATGAAGATGGGCCGCTCTGCCCACTCTACAACAAAGATGTGATACTTGGGGAGAGCATGGCTGGCCATGTACTTCTGCCACTGGGCCTCAGTTTTCCCTGGGTCATGCATGTGGGGGTGGGTATACACTAAAGATGGGATGGTTTTTAGTTCCCAGAGATTGTTCCAGGCAGAAGTTGAGTGTGAGCAAAGGGTGCCTCTGAATTTGTGCCCAGCTGGTCTTCCCACAGGCTGCTGGCTGTGATCCCTCTGCTTCAGACTCAGGGCCACGAAGCTGAGAAGAAGGAGCACTGGGCAAGCTCTTCCTCTACAGCTGGCTTCCTGGGCGGCACCATGGCATTTCCCAGGACACAGAGTCCCCGTTGCTGCCACCTTGCTGGTTCCAGGTATAGCCCATACTCCATCCTGGTGTTGATATTTACAATGACAGTTCCTAGCCATGCCTAAAAATCTCAGTATACAGGAAGTTGAGGCAGGAGGATCACTAAGGCTCAAAGCCAGCCTGGGTTATGTATGGAAGACCCTGTTTCAAAATTAAAACAAACAAACAAAAATCTAAAGACATGAATTTGAGTCTCTAAGAACCCCCAAACTTGACATGGTCAACAGTCCTATCCCTCTTTCAAAAGAAACCAGGGCCAGATTACGTCAGAAATAAAAGGTTTTCCTATTGCATTGTCAAACCTTGAATCGGGTGCCAATTAAGCTGGAAATAGGGAGGCTTCTTAGAAATGGGGCATGACATCAGAGGAAGATCAGCGGCAGCTAGCAACACACACAGCATTGGTCTGGAAAGGGCTCTGACCTGCAACCAAGCTGATGTCCCCAGGGATTCCTTGGCTAGGGGTCAGGGGCCTAAAGCTGAAGAGGGATGTTTGGACAATGTCTCTGAAGAGGCTGGGAAGGACCAAGCTATTTACTGGGGAGGGAAATGCGGGGTATGGGTCTGTGTTTCTGAGAGACAAAGCCATGGTTAGTCTTGCTTCCTTTCTGCAGGACAATCAGCTGGTCTACATTTCCCAGGCTTCTCTGCAGGTGGGTGGGGCTATGTGATTTAGTTTGACCTATCGAATGTGAACAGACTTGATGAAAGGCACTTCCTGACCAGGATATTAAAAGCCTGCCCTATGGTTAGAGTTAGGGCTTCTTCAGTGCCCAGAAGGCCAGAAGGCCTCAGGTGGAGCTAGGAGGACCCAGGGTTGCTGGGTGACCATGTAGAATAGAGGCCGCCATCTCCACTCATTGGACTCGTGTCTGGGGTCTGGGGTTTTATTTCGGTAGTGAACCTGCCTGACTGACGCAAGTGGATGAATCTGAGATAGATGCCTAGGATGGGGTCACAGGATGATGACAGGCCAGGTGCAGAGTGAGGGAAAAGGGGTCACAGAGGCGTTGCCCACGTTTCTGACTGGCAGAGGTGACTTTGCTGGCAGGGCGAACGCTGGAGAACCATGCGCTTGAGTTGGATGTTTGTGGCACTGGAAAGGAATGTCAGGAGGCCCGTTAGGCAACCTTGGGCAGCCCTGCAGCATTTCTGGGAACTGTCAGTCACAGTGGTGAAGGCCACCTGTCTTTGTGGAGGGAAAACACAAAGACTGTCTGTCTGTGGAGCCCTCACCCGGCCCTGCTCCAGAGGCTTGGGATGTCTAGCCTATGACATGGAAGAAGCAGGGGCCAGTGTTGGACCTGAGGGATTCTGGTTTTTTTCCTTTTACTTTTTGCCAACATTTACTGAGATGACAGTAACATTAAATGACTATCTTATCAGAAATGATCTGGTCTATTCTTGGTTGTCCAAAGAGTCCTGTGATGTGGGGTTTGGAGCTCATGAGTAGTTGCTGTGTGGGGAAGCTCCGTCAGTTAGCTCCGTGGAACGACGTGTGAATGGCATCTAGAAGTTAACATCCAGCCAAACAGCCTGTGGCCAGATCACTTTGTTCTTTTTCTTGTGTTTTGTTTCCTCAATGCACGTGTTTTAAAAATGAACAAAAATAAAAGGATGGGGGCCCAGTGAGATGGCTCAGACAGTAAAGGAACTTGCCACCAAACCTTATGGACTGGGTTTGTTCCCCTCGGCCCACACTGTGGAAAGAGAAAACCGACTCCTAAAATTGTCTTCTAGCCTCCATTTATGGTCCATGGCATGCATGCGTACATTCTAAACATGTACAACATGGTAAATGTAGAATTTAACTACTGATCGCACATTTCTCCCATCCCAAACATGGTACCAGGCACATTACAATGTGATTTCATACTATTGAAAATCTGCAGGGCGGGAAGTGATTATTGGCCAGAACTTTATCCTAGGTTATCAGATTCTAGAGTCCACTCAAAGAGCCAGATGCCTTGTACAGAGGCCCCACAGTCTAACCAAACTAAGCAGGCCTGTCTCCTGCCCTCTCCCAGCGTGGCCTCTGGGACCCTCAAAGTCCCTGCTGTCCTCTGCCACCCAACACAAAATGTGATCTATATCCTCAGAAAGCCTAGGCTTCTACCTTTCACACTTTGGTAGTTGGAACAAGAATGAGCCCCATAGGCTCCTAGATTTGAATACTTAATCACCAGGAAGTGGCACTGTTTGAAAGGATTAAGAGGTGTGGCTTTGTTGAAGGAAGTGTGTCATTGGAGGTGGGCTTTGAGATTTTCAAAAGCCCAAGCCAGGCCCAGTGTCTCCCTCTTCCTGATGCTTACATATTCAGATGTAGAATTCTCAGCTCCTGAAGCATTTACTTATATTGTTCTATTATTAAATAAAACTTGGGAGTCAGATATTGGAGTAAAATCTGATCCAAAGTGCAATATAGGAACATCAGCTGACCCTACTTCTCCACACTTTCAGAGTGAAGAAAAAAACATTCCTCTTTCTAAGACCCTCCCTGTACTTCCTGTGCCCTCCTATCTCAGTCCTCCAAAACATCTATGGCTAATTCTGTTTGGCTAACTGTTGACTCAGTCCTCTGACAATAAAGGTTTAACTTTATTGGCAGTTTCAGAGGGTCAGTGCAAACAAATCTCCCACAACATTTCCCCCTTTTGTCTAAATAAAAAAGGGAAGGTTTTTATTTTTTTATTTTTTATTTTTACTTTCTTTTTTATATTTATTTATTTATTTATTTATTATGTATACAATATTCTGTCTGTGTGTGTCTCTGCAGGCCAGAAGAGGGTATCAGGCCTCATTACAGATTGTTGTGAGCCACCATGTGGTTGCTGGGAATTGAACTCAGGACCTTTGGAAGAGCAAGCAATGCTCTTAACCTCTGAGCCATCTCTCCAGCCCAAGGGAAGGTTTTTAATTTAATGAAGTAAAACTATGTATAAGAAACATTATCCCATTATCAAGTAAGAATTATATTCACAATGTCTAGTCCATTTGCATTTGGAAAATTCAGAGAAAATACTCCATTTGTCATATCTTGGTGAGTCTAAAGTTTTGTACCCAATTCACTTTCTCTCATAATCTGTATTACCAACCTAAAAATATCTTATTAGACCTTAGAACATTTTCTTAGAAAAACAACTTAAGCTTTTATGTTTCTCAAGCTTATAAACTTTACATCTCTTTTGCAAGATTTTTTTTCTGAATTTGGTAACAGGGAAAATGGTAAAATTACAACTATCTATTCTACAACCCCATCAGAGACCCAAGAAGGAATGGAGAAGGAGAAAGAGGTCACTGGTTGATTCTCCATGGATTTTTACCAAATTATCTGATTCCCAAATTTTAATTTAATAATAGAACAATGTAAGTAAATGCTTCAAGCTCCTTCTCCAGCACCATGTCTGCCCTTGTGCTGCCATGCTTCCCACTATAATGATAATTGACTAAACCCCTGGAACTGTAAGCAAGACCCAGTTAAATGTTTTCTTATAGAAGAGTTGCTGTGTTTCTTCACACAAATAGAACATTGACTAAAACACACACCATCCTCTGAGATTGTCATGGCACCATGATCTGGAGCCTAGATTACTGGGCCATCTCCTGTTGCTGTGGTAGTCATAGCATGTGGGGTCCCTGATGGGCACAGTGTCCCAAGCGGTCACTGTCTTAGGAAGTAGGCCACCTGTCTGTGATCCAACATCATCCTAGGCAAGTCTGAAAGTCTATCTAACCACCCAAGTCCCACACAGGGCTAAAGGCACCCCAGAATGGACAGCAAGGTAAGGCTCAACCTGGAAAAAGGCACCCATGAGTCCCTGTGACCTTGTCACATGGCTCATGCCCCATCATTCCTTCTCCTCTGTGACAGCCAGGAGACACAGACTCGGCCAAAGAACTACAAATAGACTTGCACTGTGAGCTTTACTGGGTGTTTGTTTTCACAATTAAAAAAGAAAGAGAGAGAAAGAGAAAGATGGCTCAGTGGTTAAGAGCACTTGTTGCTCTTAAGTGGATCTAAATTCAGTTCCCAGCACCCACATGGTGACTCACGACCAACCGTAACTCCAGTTCTGGGGGACCCTTCTTCTGACCTCTGAGGGCACCAGGCACACTCATAGCGGTGCACATACACACATGTATGCAGAACACTCATACGCACAAAATAAAATAAAACTTTGAAAATTATTTTAAAAACAAAGGCAAACACAGCACACAGCTGGCCTAGGCCTTCCTCCCTTTCATCTTCCCTTGACCTTATATATGATGGCCAGAGCTGAGGCAGCCATCTTATATCTATGAGGGAAGGAAGAAAATCACAAAATCCCAACTCTGGCCTCTTTGGGTGGCAAAGCAATGTCTGTTACCACTTCTTTTTCACCTAGTACCATATGAGAAAAGTATACCTTCTTTTACTAAACCTCAGGTGGTCAGATTTATTGGGACTCACAAATGAAGGCTTGTAACATAGCGGGCCAGCTTGTTGGGGTTTCTGTCCCGCTAGGTATCCCACAACCAGCAAGTCCCAGAGAAAATCACATAGAGGTCTCCATAAGTTATAAGCTGATTGACCCATTAGCTCAGGCTTCTTATTAGCTCTTATGACTTATATTAACCCATTATTCCGATCTATTTTAGCCATATGGCTTGGTACCTTTTTCAGCTGGCAGGTCACATCCTACTTCCTCAGTGATCTGCGCAAGACTGGGAGGAATCAGCTTCCTCCTTCCCAGAATTCTCCTGTTACCTCGACTTTCTGTCTGGTTTTTACACCTATACTTCCTGCCTGGACAATCAGCATTTATTTAAAACATGATTGACAGAATACAGACAATTCTCCCGCACCACTTCCCCCTCTTTAAAAAAAAGAAAAACAAAGGAAAATATCCATAGTCCATTTTTGGGAATGTGGGTGTCCTATCAGGCCAAGCAGTTTTCTTTATTAACTAACCAATGAAAGCAACAAGTAAATAGAAGACCCTCCTACATCAACGGCTGCCTTTTTCCTCTCCAAGGCAGGATCTCAATACATAAGCCAGGTTGGCCTGGAACTCACCACCTCAAGCATTAGGACTCCAGATGAACTGAAAGCAACCTTAATGGAGGCAGTTGCTGTTGTTTTCACTGCATTCTCAAAAAAAAAGTAGGCATTTTTATCTCTGGCCTGAGCTTCCCATTTTTGGTCTCAGAACTCAACCTTCAAATCCCAGGTTAAAAAAAATTCCCGTGTTGGGACTAGTGAGCCCGATTTAGATTATGTAGATTCCTATGGCCAAAGAAAGTTGGCTGTGATTGGCCAGTTTGTGTCAATCAACAGTGAGCAGAGGGAGTGGATAGGCCCACTTGGATTTGCTTATAAGTAGCCCTGGGCAGCCAGGCCAACAACGTCTCTGATAACCAGGTCGGTGTGCCCACAAGATTCCACCCCTTACCAAGGTTTGCCAGGGCCTAAGGATAGCTGAGCTGATTCCCCACATAGCCTAGAGACTCAATTTACAGGCGTAGGTCAAGCCTGGGCTCTGCCTCTTACTGGCTGGTGACCGTCTTTCCACCAGCTGTCTCTCCCTCTGCCAGACAGGGACCTGGCGGCAGGTCTGAGCCCTTTCTGACTTGAGGGAGCTTTAGAGCCAAGGGGCAGATTCCATTCCCATCCCACCCCTTCTAGCCCCGTGGCCATGGGCAACCACGTCACACGTCTGCCTCCCTCCCAATATCCCGAGAGACATCAACCACCCAGGTTGCCTGGAGAGGAGGACACTTGAGATGACGACCCTGGGCCACATGGAAGTGCTCAATAAATCCTAAAAATAAAAATGCAGTGGCCCACGGGAATGTGTGACGAATCTCAGGCAGGGATTCCGGAGCCTAGTGACAGAGGAGGAGGTCAGACATGTGGAGTCAACCCCCCGCCGATCCCCAAAGGGGAGCATCCAATGGGACAGCAGAGGGTCTCTGGGAGCACAGATTCCAGCCTGCCAGCTCATGAGATGAACTGGCAATGTGGGACAGTGGTGAGGGCCAGTCCTCAGGAGGAGGGTGTAGAGAGCCAGCCCTGTCCATCACAGTGCTGGCAGCCAGCAGGACCACACCCACGTGGGAGAGAGAACACCAGGCCAGCACTTGGGCTCTGTCGCTGACAGCTGCTCCCCTCAATGGAACGACCTTCTCTTTGTCCTCTGGATAGTTGGACAGGACAGGATGGTTGGTTCCATCTTGGCACTCCAAGCCACCCCACCCCTGCCACATCTCCGGCTACAAACCAGGGACTATACCAAAGCCTCCTGGCCCAGCAGGTGCATTGCCACATCAGATCAGTCTCTGGATGGAGATACTGGAGATGGGCCCATGCTCACAGATGACAGGGGATAGGCTACAGGCCTTGTGGGACTCATTCCCTTAGTAAGGACCTATGTGGCCTGGGGCACTGCAGTCAGCTGTTCATACTGGTACCCAGCTTTTCTGCTCATCATCATCCCAGCAAGTTCTACAGAAGAGAAAATGAAGGATCAGAGAGGTTATCTGGTTTACCAGCCTCACACAGCAATCTGTCCAACCTCCAAAACTGGCCTCTTACTTCTTCTAAGTAACTTAACCTCCAAGAACTAAGCAAAATATCAAAATGTAGCTGGGGAAGCAGCCCCCTCTTTTCCCAGAGTACCTTTGACCTGGCCTGGAGGACACACCCCATTCCCTTTTCCAAACTGGGCACCCCCCTTTTCTTTTAAACCTTTAGCAGATACCTCCTATTCCAGAAAGATCCCTTACTTTCCCCAAGTTGGGGTTCCACCTGCCAGCTCCCACACAGCCTTTCTTTCAACCCAGGTGTCTCCCCAGGAGGGGTCTAAACTCCAGAGGATGAAGTTGTTGCAGGTAACTGGCCCCCTGTGTCCCAAGGGACCAAACACCTGGTACATAGTAGATGCTCAATAAATATTTGTGGAGTAAGTGACCGACCAAGTACGTCACTCTACCTCAAGACCTTTCAGCACAGGACTGTTTCTCTGGGCCCTGGGGAACAGAGCAGCACAGTCCCATGGGTCCCAGTGGTTCAGGCCTGCCCCTCTAGACCTTGCCTGCTGCCCAGGGTGTGCTAGGTCCTCAGAGCCCCACGGTCCACGCCATTCTTTTCTGTCAGCTCTCCATGATTCATGCTCAGCTCCTGGCACGCCTGGGTGACCCAGAGGCTCTGGCGCTAAGTTTAGTGACTGCTGAATGTCACTGTGAAATTCCAGACAGAGCCAAGAGGTTAGTGGCACATTCTTGGGGGCCGTCTCAGGCCCTCCCACCCAGGAGTGTGAATGGAGTCCAAGAGACCTTCCAATAAATAGACTGGCAGGGCTGGGTCCCCCTTCAGGATGTCAGACCACTAGAGATGTGCCACATGGTCTGAGGATCACAGGTGGAGGGATGGAGCCACACTTCTACATCACAGTGTAAAGCCGCCTTGGAGAATCAATCCTCCAAGGCAATCCATTCTCTCTTGGCAAATCCATGGGCATGACCAATGAGGCACACCCAAGATCAAACATCCCTGCTGGGAGTGGAAATCCACTCCACGCCTGTCGAGCGATGAGAGTGTCCCAGCTCCTCTGCCTTCCAAACAGCAGAGCCCTGGGTCTCTCTCTGCTCTTAATCCCCCAGACTTCCCCTGTCTGCTCAATCCCTCCTTATCAGATGAACCAAAGACTCTTAAATAGGACTGAACACAGCAGAGTACTCAGACAGACAAGAAGGAGCCCCCTTTCTATCTTCTAAACGACATATAAACTGTGAAGGCCCCAAAGGAAGTTGTCTTAAGGTACTAAATTGTTTTTTTGTTTGTTTGTTTATTCTTTTCGAGACAGGGTTTCTCTGTGTTGCTCTGACTGTCCTCAAACTCAATGACCTCAGACTCAGAGATCTGCCTTCCTATGCCTCTTGAGTGCTGGGAAAGGCATGTGCCACCACTGCCCAACTAAAGGTACTTAATTGTTAATGTGGGTTAAGCTTGGGGTCCATTAAGGTCCCTAGATTTTTTTTAAAGATTTATTTGCTCTATTTGCATTTATACCTGCATGACAGAAGAGGGCATCAGACATAACTGGACATCAGATCCCATTATAGATGATTGTGAGCCACCATGTGGTTGCTGGGAATTGAACTCTGGTCCTCTGGGAGAGCAGCCAGCCATTGCTTTTACCTGCTAAGCCATATCCCCAGCCCCAGGTTTCTAGATCTTGTTCGTTCCTGGGAAGGCCTCACTCTGCCTGAATCTGACAGCTGGATCTAATCAATCTCTTCTCGACCTGGGAGAGAACATCACTTCAGCCAGCTGCCCATTTCACAGCTGGACTGTCACCTCCAAGGAGCTGCTGCACTGTACCCCTGGCACTGGGCACCGGATTCACAGTGAGTGGCAGCCCTACATACAAAGAGCAGGGAAATGTAACCCAGCACTTGGCACACAGAGGCAGGAGCACTGGCACAAGTTTAGGGTCAGTCTGGAAGACATTGTGAATTCTAGGCCAGCCTGTGCTAGAGACTGTTAGTGGATGAAGGGAGAAGGAAAAGAGAGAGAGAGAGAGAGAGAGAGAGAGACTATAAACCAAAAGAATTAAGAAAATACTCTTTTAAAAAGTTTTTTTATTTTTTTAGACTTACATATTTATGTCCACACATGCTTTCCCTGTTGTATGACTGTGTACATGTATGTCTGATGCCCGTGGAAGTCAGAAGAGGGTATTAGATCCCCTGAACTGTAATTACAGATGGTTGTGAGCTACCTTGTGGATTCTGGGAGTTGAACCTGGATCCTCTTCCAAGTCAGTAAGAGCTCTTAACCACTGAGCCATCTCCCCAGGCCCGAGAAAGTACCTGTAAAAAATGATGAAACAATGAAGCACACACATGCACACACATGCACACACATGCACACACACGCACACACACACACACACTGAGGCCTTCTGTAAAGTCAGCACTTAGGAGTTCAAGGCTACAGAAACGGTGCTGGAAAGATGGCTCCTCTGTCAGGAACACTGAGGACCTAAGTTTGGGTCCCAGCACCAGCAAGGCAGGTCTCAACCACTTCTGTCAGCAGCTCCAGGGCATTTGATGTCCTATTCTGGCCTCTGAGGACATCCCAGTATGCATGGCACACACACACACACACACACACACACGCACACACACACACAGAGAGAGAGAGAGAGAGAGAGAGAGAGAGAGAGAGAGAGAGAGAGAGACATAAGGAAACAATGATTTCTTGATCAGAACACAAAAAGCACAACCCTCCAACCCCCACAAAGGGGCCAATTTCACTCATCCAAATCCAAATTTCCTGTCAGGGAAAAAGACATTATAATACTATTAACTCTCATACATCAGGTAGCTGTGCACCTTTGTGCAGAATGGAGGATTTATTTATTTATTTATTTATTTACTTATTTATTTATTTGAGACAGGATTACACTGCAGTTCGCACCGGCCTCCAGCTCCCCAGGGCTAGGATCCCAGGAGTGCACCACCATAGCCTGCTTAGCCGGCTACCAGAATACCTTAATACCTACAGATGGGCAGTGTTGGGATGAAGCACCCACCGGCCACGACACCAGGAGACTGGAAGGGACGTGAAGGAGGCATACCAAGGACCATCTGTGGGCGGATGCGTGCTGATGAAGGGTAACAATGGAGGTACGGCAATGGTCTGATAATGGAGCCGCGATGGCTCCGAGGCACATCACAATAGTGCCCAACACCAACAACACCAACTGAAATTCGATTCAGCTCATATCCATTAGGACTGAGTGGGGCGCTTAGCTCTCCATGGCCTCCAAACTGCTTGGCATTCTAGGCGGTCTCCTTGTCCGCAGTTCTTCGGGCTTAGTTAGTCACATGGCTCCTGGGGATTCCCGGAGTGGGGGAAATGAAATGCTGCTGGCTCACAGTGGAGTCAGATCACCTACTGGGCATCTGTCTGATGAAACCAGACCCCTCCTCTGAAGACATGGCACACACTCTAGACCCAGGAACCCATTGCTGCATCTTTGCCACGCTGGCCCTTTTACCTCCTGGAGGCCTGCCCAACACCCCACACTCAGTCTCGCATCCAGCGACTCCCTGACCACCTTCTCCCTGGTCTTCCCCATGACACCTCCAGCTTGCCTCTGACGTTCATGCCAACCCCTAGCAAGGCCTCCTCTGAGCCCATGTTTTAGTTGTCTCTTCCCACAAAGATGCTATGGGCCTGACTTTTGAACTGCTATTCCTGGGACAGAGCCTTGTCCATGAGATTTTTTTTTTTTTTTTTTTTTTGGAATGACTTGCAGGTGTGTGAGGTGCCTGCTGCGCATATGGGTAGCCCCATAGCAGCCATGCTCAGGCCTCAAGGGGCCCACGACTGAGAGAGGCAGAGGGGGAACTGTCACAGATGGACAATCTAAAGCAAGAAATGCTGACTCTGCAGGAAAGTCCTCAGCATGCCAAGTCAGTCCAATGTCTGCTCGCAGCTGGCACCTTTCCACTGGCAACCATGTCCCCCATTCATCACCCACTTGCTTGGCTCCAACTTCCTGCTGGCTGGGTCTGCCTGCCCTCTAATGCCACTGAGATTTTTAAAAAGTCCCGTGTTGCTGGAGGCAGAACCTAAGGCCCACCCAGTCCATGCTAACCAAGTGCTCTACCATTGAACTCCAGGTCCCCAGCTAGGACTACCTACCCTCCCTCGGGTACCAGAAGGGCTTCCACTGTGGAGCTGAGATGTCGCCAAACACCCACAGGCTTTTCTTGGGGAGACTGAGGTGCTTGTCCCGCAGGGAGCCTCTGACACCCAGCCCACACGGGGCGTTTGTGAATGGAAACTCTACCTCTCCAATGTGAATGGAAGCTCTACCTCCTCCAGGAAGCCTTCCTGGTCTCCTCATCCTAACTAGCCTCTCTGTCCTGGACTCTGGTGTTGCTTCCTCCTCTCAGTATGTGCTGAGCTCAGTGCCTCCTCACTCCGTTACCTGGGGCCTAAGTCTGAGGCCTAAGATCTGACTTCTTCATTACTCTGGTGTTGAGGGACCGTGGGGAAGACACTCCTGAGAAAGAAAAGAAAGGACCCAGTTACAGAGCTCTTGCTATGTCCCCTCGCCAAGAAGTCAGAATCCAGAGAGGTTAAGTGAACTGTCCAGAGTCCCACATCCACAGAGGGACACTGGATCATCTTTCTTCCGACACAGGCCCCAGGATAAGGACACAGCATCAGTCACAGGCAGGATATTTTGAAATCATTTCCACGTCCCAGAGTTAGCCTCTCTGAGCCTCACGACCCTGTCAGGCAGGCAGAGTGAGTCCCTAGTCTTCAGAAGAAGATTCTGAGGGGCTGAGAGGTCAAGACACAGGTACTAAGTGGGCGAAAACATGATGACGTTCACAGCAAGAAGCATAGCAATGAACAGAGAATTTGCACTGGGGCCAGTGCTATCTGAAGAGGGCTGCACAGACAGCCACAATTTCCGACTTATTTTCTTCCCCACTGGACAACTCAGGAACGAAAGAAGAGAGGATAGCGTTTGCCCTACTTAGGGGGTTACTATTGCTGTGATGAAACACCATGACCCAAAGCAACTTAGGGAGGAAAGGGCTTATGTCACTCACAGTCCTTTTTGTTCATCATCAAAAGCAGTGAGAGCAGGAACTCAAACAGGGCAGGAACCTGGAGGCGGGAGCTGATGCAGAATCCGTGGAGGGGTGCTGCTTACTGTCTTGCTCCCTATGGCTTGCTCAGTCTGCTTTCTTATAGATCCCAGGGTTACCAGAGCAGAAGTGGCTCCACCCACAATGGGCTGGGCCCTATCCCATCAATCCTTAATTAAGAAAATGGAAATCAGGCTTGCCTACAGCTGGATCTTAAGGAGGCATTTTCTCCACTGAGTGTCCCTCTAGGTGACTCTAGCTTGTGTCAAGTTGACATAAAACTAGCCAGCACAGCCCTCGAGCCCTGGTGTGTCTAATTCCTCACCCTGGGTGACAGCAGCTGTACCATGCTCTGGCAGATCCCTCAGACCCACTCTGGAGCTCTGGCAAGCAATATCAAGGCCAGCACAAGAGGTGGCAAGCCTCCTGTTTACAGAGGTACAAACCACAGGGGCAAGAGATTCTATTGGGTAAAGGCCAGTGTGGCTTCTGCCTGGGTTTCTCTGCCCTATGAACAGGGACATCATATTACATAACTGTCTGCCCCCAGAAGGAGGCTGGGGCTGTGAGTACCATCTGGACACCATAGGAAGAACTGGTTCAAAATGTCTTGACTGCCCCTAGAGGTCAGGTGGGTTAAGTTCTGATTTGTGGGGGCCTCACAGAGTCCCAGCCCAGTGCTTCTCTCACCTTGGGAAGGCCTCTTCTGAGCTAGGGCTGAGTGTACCAACCAGCTGCCTGGAGCCAACCAGGCAGAAAACATCGCAATGATTAGTCTAGAAAGTCTATTCCCTATGCCCCAAATATCACAGCCTCTTGTTCCTACAGGGGACCCACAGGCCTGGCCAATTGGTGGTGACTGAGGGGTGGGAAGCCTGTTGCCTCATAGGCTGGAGTCTGCCGTGGGCCACATGCTCGTGCACACACTCCCCCCCCCCCAACACACACTGCTTTGGGCACTGCTGGTGCTCACACATGCTCACAATTGTTCATCCTACAGCTTCTAGACTGAGGGCACAGCCTCTCTTCAAATTCACTGTGTTGGAAACACAGGCTCTAGCAGCCTTGGGTTCAAATCCTGATACTGCCTTGTTCACTGTGTGCCCTCTGACAAGCTGTCAGATGGCCTCTGACACTCAGCACAGAGGGTGTCTGTGCAGCCAAGCCTCACCTCCTCCTCTAGGAAGCCCTTCCGTCTCCTTGTCAGTCAGTCCCTCTAAACCCAGGGCCTGGAGGCTGAGCTCTGAATTAACCTCCCACTCACTCGCAGCACCCCTCAACTGCCCCTCAGGTTGAGCACATGATCTCCCTTGCCTGGCAAGCCACATCCCCAGGCCTGCCACACCCCAGGCCTGCTACTCTTCTCTATTCCCTTTTGCCTTGCATTCTTGCAAAAAGCACACACCTCTGGGTTCCAGCCAACTTTGCTGACTAGATGACCCACATTCAGGGTGCTACAGCCATAGAGTACTCAACCAGTATTTCAAAGGATGACATGTGGGGAGCCTTGTGCATTTTCACAGCCCCCCCCAAAAGAAAGAAGTATAGAGCAGAGTGTGGGGGCACAGTTCAGTAGTCCTGCAGCACAATGCTGGGCTCGAGTCTCACCGTTAAGCACTAAAGAAACTCGGGGCCCGGCTCTGGCCTCCGGCTGGGAAGCCTAAACATGGCGGTTACTGATTCTGGAACCCATACCTGCTGCACTGGGAGCTCCAGCCCTGGGAGGGGCCAGGCCTTCCCGCCACGCTCCCCAAGACTTCTGCCATTCCCTATGGAAACCTCATTATCTGTTTACTCACTTATCTGCTTTTTATTTAGATTTATTTATCTTATTGTATGCATATGAGTGTTTGCCTATGGGTATGTCTGTGAACCACAGGCATGATGCGTCCCTTAGAGGCCAGAAGAGGGCATTAGATTCTGGAACTGGAGTTACAGACAGCTGTGAGACACCATGTGGGTGCTGGGAACAGAACCCTGGTTCTCGAGATTCTCAGCCAGTGCTCTCATCAGCTGAGCCATCTCTGTGTCCCCCACCCCCACCCTGTGCCTACTCATTTCTCCTGTTGAACCCACTGTTTTTTCCAACTTAGTTCTTGGTGTAGTCCACGCTGCCCCACGTGTTCCTGAACAGGTCTTTGGGTGCTGGTCCACGCTGCACCACAGATTCCTGAACAGGTTTTTGGGTGCTGGTCCACACTGCACCACGCATTCCTGAACAGGTCTTTGGGTGCCAGTCTACGCTGCACCACACATTCCTGAACAGATCTTTGGGTGCCGGTAAGTACATATTTCTTCTGGGTAAACAACTAGTGTGGGAAGGCTGGGTCATTCGCATGTGCATGCCCAGCTTCAACTCTGCCGGTGTTTACCAACCAACCGGCTCTGTTTCATATTCCCGCACATCAGGCGGGCACCGTGATTCTGTTTGCTGAGTTCTTACCAACTGAGGGCTATTCTGTATCACAATGGATGTGACTGGATCTTTAATCTTTTAAAACAGTATCATTTTATTTCGCAGCGTTTCTCGTCCTCAAGGCATTCTTCCAGGAAGCTGAAGGAAAGTGCTCAGTCAACTGAACACTAGGCCAAGCTCAGTGGCCTCCTCCTTCTGCTATGTGTGTCATGGACACCTCCTCTCAGTCACACTGTGCACACTTCAGTCTCTGCAGCTTAAAATAATCATATCCAACACGGGGCCCAAGCACGCATTTCCTGCATTGGATGATAAACCAAAGTCTTGACCTGAGTCCCTGCCAACATGCCACGTTTCCTTACATATCTGTTAACAGATTCCCTGCAACTTTAATGCTTAAAGAAAAAAACCTCCCTTTTATAGCTGAGAATGATGGCATCCAGAGAAGTAGAAATACCTAGGCAAAGTCACACAGCAGATGACAAAGGTGGGATTTGAACTCATGAATGTGTGATAAGCCTCTTAAGGACCTTTTTCATTGACACTCAACCCAAACTGTGTAGCTGCTACAGGAATGCTTCGGATTTGGATGTAGTTTTTAATTATTTGAAAAAGATTATGTGCCACCTAGGTAGTGTTCTCTCTTTCCAGGTACAAACAGAATTGGATTTACCAGGTGCCTTCCTGGTTGTGAGACCAATACAGTCCTGTCCTGACCTGGAAAGAGTAGCCATTTCCCTAAGCAAGCAGCCAGAGATAGCCAGGAGGTAAGCTGGGGAGCCTCTGTAGACACAGTCCAGGAGCATGAAGCCCACAGCACCTACGGAATGCCATGGAATGTCGGGCAGTGCATACAGCAATCCCAGCACTTGGGAGGCAGACGGGAGGTTCTCAGGGCTTGCTGGGGCTTAGCTTGTCCAGTGAGCTCCAGATTCAGTGAGAGGCCTTGTCTCAGGAAATAAGGACAATGATTAGAAGAGACATGCAGTGTCGACCCTCTGGTCCCCACACTCACAGGTGTGTCCACATGCAGACACTTGCTCATGCGTGTGAGCACGCACATCTATGCTTATGCATCACACAGAACAAAGTGACAGCTCTTTGCCAAGCATCCACCATGTGCCAGGCCCATGCTTGGGGCTGAGAAGCAGCAGAGTTGTGACGTGAGGTCCAGACAACAGTTGCCCTGCATGGGTCAAGGTCACAGGCCTGCCCCTGACTGTGTGGACCTCCGTGGGGCTCTTCCCTCAGTCTGCTGTGGGGTTCAAAGTGGAGTCTGCATTGCTCCAGTGGCACATTCCCATTCTGTGGGGGGGGGGGGTTTAGAAGAGTGTGGTCCCCACTGAGAGCTGGTGCAGCCTGCTTACCATCAATGACTATTGGTTACATTAGATAAAGCCATTTGGGGGAGGCCAGGGCACTATGGACTTCTGGCCTAAAGGAGATGCACAACTCCTAGGCACAAAGCAGAGAAGGTCAGAGGCCTAGGCAGAGCCACTCTAGGGTGGGTGCTGAGAAGGGCTTGAAGAAGAAGATGAAAGATATGCTGGTTCCCACAGCCTATGGGGCTCTGGATTCTCTGTCCCAGGCCTTTGTCAGTTTGCCTTGAGGGATAGCAGCGTGGCCTCTTGCACCGGAGTCCATAGCCTCCTTAGGGCCCAAGCATCCAGAGAGGCCTCTATACCAGCACAGCTGTCAGGGTCAGTGGGAATGGGAAAGGTCAGAGGAAGGAAGATGGATGCTGGCTGCTAAAGAACCAGTCAGGTAGGAGCCATCACTGACAGGGTGCCCTGATGTCTGCATGTCTCACTGATGAGGAGAACACACCTGGCTGTGTTCCAAGCCAGGGAGACATCCTAAGGGCCATAGCACAACCACTCTTCCCAAACGCCACGTCCCTAGTCAGGTCAGTGGCTGTGCAGGCAGGTGCTTTGGGTGAGGGACAGTCAAGGCTTATGTTACTCAGTGTCACAGTTTCTGAGTGCTCCAGGGATTCCCCTCCCTCCCAGGGCCCCAGCTGTCCTCTCTGAAAAGCTGGACAGAGGATACCAAGCCACCTAGTCCACAACCCAAACAGTGTACCGCGCTGGGCACTGTGTACACTCCTGGCTGTGTGGCGAAGACAAAGCCTTCTGCTTTCCAGACCTTGGTCTCAGGTGAGCAAATGCAACGTCTCCACCATTCTCATCTGAAGCTTTACAGTGCTGAGCTGTAACCCATGAGTTTGTGCATGATGAGCAAAGGTTCTATCAAATGTGGGGGTTCCTAAGGTAGTTTGGGGATTTCTTCCTGGGGAGTGAAGCTCATAGGCTCAGTGGGCACAGCTGTCAAATTAACCAATGAAAATAAAGAGTTCTTAATAACCACCCCCCAAGTTTACGATACCTAATAGAATCTTTCCTTATGAAAGTAACACTTGGGACAGACTTGGCTGAAAGCTTCCTCCTTGGGCATCTGAACTTCCATTTGCTCCCTGGTATTCCCCGGGAGGGGTAATGGCTGCCATAGACACTGCCCAGTAGAGAACTACACCTCAAGAGCCAAGGGTCTTGGGCCTTGGGGAGCATTGCCGGGGGTCAGAGGGAGTCGGGGCCCCTCTAGTACCCTCCTATTTCTGTTGTTTTCAAACAGCCTTGAAACCATTGGCTAAGAAACACTTGTGGCAGTGCCAGGTGCCAGGAGAAGTGTGGTGTAAGATCGCTCTTTATCTGATGGGCAAGTTCCAAGAGCCATTCAGAGTCTGAGGCTGCTCACTGGTGAGTGAGACCAACATCCAAGGACAAGGCAGGCTCCAGACGCCAAACTTCCTGTGCCACCCTCCCATTCGCCACTCCCACTGAGACTTCACTACAAAGAGCACCCCCAGCCCTGTACCCACTTTCACCCAGGAAAGGCCAGTCAGCCTCAGCCCCGATGGGACAGCAGCTCGGGTTCGAAGGAAAGAGGCCCTGACAGAGAGTCCCATTTCCCTCCTGCTACAAATGGGAGTCAAGTCTCCCTGTTTACTCTGGCCTGGGGAAGATCTTCATATCTCCACAGTGGGCAATAGCATACCTTCCCTCCCCCCAGGTCTCCTCTGCCCAGCTGTACCACCTATCACAGACTCTTCAGGGTTCCCATCTCCACCCCAGAGCAGTATTATGATCCTCGGGGTCTGGTGCAGAAGAAAAGCAGGGCTTTGTGGAAGGTGGGTTTGCTACTGCGTGGAAACAAGTGTGGTTCACCTAGCATGCTCAGGGAGGCCCTGGGTTTGAGCCTCAGTACTACCACAGAAGCCAGGCATGGTAGCCCCCACACACCTGTAACCCCAGCACTTGGAGGCAGGTGGGTCCAGGCGTTCAAGGTCATTCTTGACTAAGTAGTGAGTTTGAGGCCACCCTGGAATACAGGGGCCCATGTCTGAAAGAAAAAAGGGGGCAAGGATTGGAGCAAACACAATAAACATCCCCACTCTGCTTGTCTCTCTCTAGCCTGTGGTGGACCTGACATCAAATGTCTTAGCCTTGTACACAGGGACAGAAATGGGGAATCCTCAGAGGGGATTGGAAACCTACCCAGCCACGCAGAGGCTTGTACCCATTGGTTACCAGGTCCTCTGTCGCAACAGCTACCTGACAAAGGTCAGCTCTAGATAAGATGAGAAGGTTACATTTGGCATCTTGCCCACTTGCCATGGCTAGATGACCCAAGACAAGATGGCAGACTTGCTATATAGGTAAGGCACACAAACTAGGAACCATGGCCCCTGCCAGGGTAGCCCTCCCAAAATGTTTTCATTGCTACCAGCTTGGGGCAAGGGCAAGCCCCATCTCCTCTTTCCCAGGCCTCTAAATATCAGCCCAGGCTCCTGGCAGTAGAGGTCTTGGTGAAGAGCTGGGATACCAGGCACAGAACAGACTCCAAGTACCCAGGCATGCTCTCCTGGCCCATGGTACATCATTTACAAATGAAGAGTCAAAACCAAAACTATCGCTGGGTGCCACAGATCACATTGTTGTTGGCATTCAGGCATTTACACCCGCCAGCCCTCGGGGGACCTAGCAGGACACGTCATCAGCAGCAGCCAAGATGTGACACTGTGACTATTGCAGCCACCAAGTAGAGCACTCTTCCTATGAACATGTGCTATAGCCCCTTATAAGAAGCAAGCCCCACTCAAAATGATGTTTTCTAGCTCCATCCATTTGCCTGCAAAATTCAAGATGTTGTTATTTTTTTCTGCTATGTAGTACTCCACTGTGTAAATGTACCACATTTTTCTTATCCATTCTTCAATTGAGGGGCATTTAGGTTGTTTCCAGGTTCTGGCTATGACAAACATAGTTGAGCACATGTCCTTGTGGCACGATTGAGCATCCTTTGGATATATACCCAAAAGTGGTATCACTGGGTCTTGAGGAAGGTTGTTTCCTAATTTTCTAAGAAATTGCCACACTGGCATCCAAAGAGGCTGTACCAGCTTGCACTCCCACCAGCAATGCAGAAGTGTTCCCTTTACCTCACATCCTCTCCAGCATAAGTTGTCATCAACTTTTTGATCTTGGGCATTCTTACAGATGTAAGATGGAATCTCAGAGCTGTTTTGATTTGCATTTCTCTGATGACTAAGGATGTTGAGCATTTGCTTAAGTATCTTTCAGCCATTTTAGATTCTTTGGAGATCCCAGGGAAGTATGAAGCTGTATCTGAAAAAAGTACACGACCAAATGGCTCATGTGAGATGTTGAAGGAAAGTGGAGGAAGAGTTGTTGAGTTCAAGTCAGATTGCCAAGAGCTGTGAGTGCCAAGCTGTGTCCTGTGTCCTGGACAGCACCGGGCTCTGGAAAGGGACTGTCAGCATCAGGATGGCCACATCTGTGCTGGGGCTGCGTGGGTGCTGGGAGGAGACTGAAGCAGGGATTCTGCAGCAGGTTGGTAGGAATAACCAGGTGAGGGGAAGGAGGAAGGAGGACAGAGCACTTGGTGCCTGCGCTGGCTGGCACGGCTCTGTCAAGGTTAATCCCTTCCCCTGGCTGGGGTTAGAATGAGGCGCTTAAACACCACGTGACAGCTGAGCCCTGCCCTGTGGGATTAGTGAGTTCCCATGGAAGTCTTAGGCTGGCACTCCATCCCATAGGCAAGGCTGAAGTCCACTTCACTCTCTTTCATTGCCTGGTCTACACTCAGCTATGAGCTGGAGACAGTTCTTTCTTCATGAAACCCCACAGGGGACCTGGGGGTACCGCACAGGACTCTGGTCACCAAGTGGGCGCATCTTCTCACCTGGTTTAGTCTCCCGTCTTTATTCAATAGTCTCAGGCTGAGCCAGCTCTGGGCTGGCCCAGGCTCTCATCTAGTTGTTTGCTTGGTTAGTTCGGGGTTTTTTGAGTCAGGGTCTCACGTAGCCCAGGTTGACCTCTAACCTACTATATATGTGAGAATGACCTTCAATTTATAATCCTCCTGCCGGAATCAGCCTCATGGTCCACCACATCTGACTTTCAAAAGTGTTAAGACACGGTTGACTGTGTGAGCTCTCCAGATCTTTCACTTTGGTTAGAAAAATGGGCTACTAGAGACAGGCGTATCTCTGTGAGTTCAAGGCCAGCCAGGTCTACACAGCAAGTTCTAGGACAGTCAGGGCTGTTGCACAAAGAAACGCTATCTCAAAAAACTAAAAGAAAAAGAAAAAATGTGGGCTGTTGGGAAAAGTGATGGAGGCATGATATACTCTGAATATTCCCAATTAGGATTCTCCTATCTGCCTGTTGAGTCGATTTCTTCTCAGAGCCAAGAACTTAGCTAGAATCTATCTTCAAAGTACCTAAACCACAGACTTGCCTGGAGGAAGCACCTCTGGGCTAACCTGCCCCCATACTACCTAACCTTGAGCTTGGAGTGCAGCTCAGTACGGGGTGTGTTCGCCCAGCATGCACCAGGCCCTGGGTTCTATCCCTGTACTGCCAAAAACAAAGAAAAACAAAATCAGAGCCTGGGCTTCTCTCCCTCTGGCCTGCCTGCCCCTCACAAACCCCTCCGACAGGGCTGAGTCTGAGTCACGGCTGACCGTTGGTGTTTTCTTACTGAATTCTTTCTAAGACACTAAGAAAGAACCCACTGTGTCAGGAGCCTGGGGCTATGCAAGCCTGAGACTTGGCCCCATCCTTGCTCTCCAGCTCGAGGGTGGAGGAGCCTGCCCCCAGCTCTAATATCAAACCCAGGCTCGGAAGCTGATCCCACTGAGAGACACATAGGGGAGGGTTGGGGGACAGAGAAAGGCTTCGCTGGCCAAAAAATGGAGAAGATAGAGTTATGCCCACAGATCAACTTCCCCCTCCAGGGGCTGGAAAGCTGCCCTATCTCTATTGGAAGAAACCATGAAGGAGCGAGAAAGGCTGAGACTCCAGAAGGAATACTTATGTATTTTCAGGGAACAGGCTGGGGTCTTCCAGGAACCCGAGGGCCACCCCTGTTCCTTCCTGCTGTGGTCTGGAGTTTCCCACAATGAAGGCTGATAAGCATCATTATTAAGCCTTGAAGGAAACTGAGACTAGGCAAGGCTGAGTCATGTGGATCCAGATTAAAGTTCTATACTAGACATTCTCAAAATCTCTGCGTGCCTATATGCAAAACTGAGTAGGAGCCAACCCAAAAAGCGCCAGACTCAAAATCAAGAAAGCAATGGCAAACCCCACTGCGGTTTCCCAGTATGTCTGCAGGCCTGAGGGAAGAGCAAGCATTGTCAGGCCTAGGCGACTATTACCATAAAACCCTTGGCAGAAAACCAGTGGGAGGGGGCAAAGTTCTGCCCATCTGGGTGTGGTGGATGCTTCAGATCAGTGATTGAGTGAGTGATGAATTGGTTGACTAATTTTTATTTTAATATGTATTTACTCAATTATTTTCTTTTTAAAAAGATTTGTATTACTTTTAATTATGTTTATAGTGTATATCTGTGAGTGGGTATGTACAAGTGTGAGTGCAGGTGCCCTTGCAGTCCAGAAGAGGGTGCTAGATCTCCTGGAGCTGGAGGTATAGACGGTTGTGAGCCTCCTGACATAGGTGCTGGGACTGAATCTGGAAGAGCAATGCAAGCTCTTAAATACTGAGCCTTCTTGCCCACCCCTCCTCTTTTAAAATATTTATTTTTTAATTTTATATGTGTGGGGGGTGTGGATGTGTGTAGGCATGTGCCTGAGTCTATGTATGTACACCATGTGTGTGTAGGTGTGTGCCTGAGTCTACGTATTTACACCACATGTGTGTAGGTGTGTGCCTGAGCCTGCATATGTATACCACATGTGTGTAGGTGTGTGCCTGAGTCTGTGTATATACACCACATGTGTGTAGGTGTGTGTCTGAGTCTACGTATTACACCACATGTGTGTAGATGTGTGCCTGAGTCTGTGTATATACACCACATGTGTGTAGGTGTGTGCCTGAGTCTACGTATGTACACCACATGTATGTAGATTGTGTCTGAGTCTGTGTATGTACACCACATGTGTGTAGGTGTGTGCCTGAGTCTATGTATGTACACCATGTATGTGTAGGTGTGTGCCTGAGTCTACGTATGTACACCACATGTGTGTAGATGTATGCCTGAGTCTATGTATGTATACAAGTGAGTAGGTATGTGCCTGAGTCTATGTATGTATACCACAAGTGTGTAGGTGTGTGCCTGAGTCTATGTATGTATACCACATGTGTGTAGGTGTGTGCCTGAGTCTATGTATGTATACCACATGTGTGTAGGTGTGTGCCTAAGTCTATGTATGTATACCACATGTGTGTAGATGTGTGCCTGAGTCTATGTATGTACACCACATACATAGTATGTATGTAACTATGTGCCTGAGTCTACCTATGTACACCACATAGCACTTCATGCAGTTCAGAGAGTATCAGATCTCCTGGAACTGGGTTACAGGCACTTGTGGGTCACTATGTGGATACTGGGAACGAAACCTGGGTCCTCTGCAAAAACAGGAAATATTTTTCCCCCTTTGGTTTTTCAAGACAATGTTTCTCTGTGTAACAGGCCTGGGTGTCCTGGAACTTGCTCTGTAGACCAGGCTGGCCTTGAACTCAGAGATCTGCCTTCTTCTGCCTCCCAAGTAAGGGGATTAAGGGAGTTCTCCACCACACCCAGCTTGTTTTTCATTTTCTGTTTCTTATTCTGAGACAGAAATCTCACACTGTAGCCCAGCTGGCAACTGCCTCCGCCTGTTGAGTGCAGGATTATGGGTGTGGGCCACCACACAGAGCTCATGTTAGTGATCTTCAAGCCAAGCAAGGGCAAGTGAGTTTGGAGGGCACACAGGTTTTTCTGGAGAACTCTCTCAGGCTGTCTTCTTCCTCCAAAGTCTCCTTCCTCTAGAGGCAACTCCCAGTAAGTCTCATGGGAATCATCTCCCGATTCTTTAGTCTTGTGCTTGGCATTCACCACCCCTGGGAGCCTGCTCTTTTTCTCCCAGGCCTAGTCCTCATGCCCAGGCTTTCCTCTTGGCCGCTCACGCCCCTCGTCTCCACTCTCTGCCTTCAACTCACCTTCCCTTCCCTAGAACACAACTGACACCCCAACCCGCCCAGAGCCGAAGGCACCCCAAGGTACAGGCCATTCAGTGCTCAGACCAAGACCACCAAGGACAAATAGGGCCAGTCGTCACCCTGCTTTAGTCTGCCTGCTCCTGTCAAGCTTAGGCAGGACAGTCATCCACTCTAAGGTCCGCAGTCCCAGGGTCTCTCTCCTGAGCACAGACACTCTTCTCTGGGCATGTTGCTGGGCTTTGCGAACCAGAGCCAGTCTTGGGGAGAAGGACAAACCTTAGAAGAGCCACAGAGACAGAGATGGAGCACGAAGAAAGCAGCGGGGAACACAGCCAGGATTTGCGGCCTCTATCTTTCGTGTTTGGGGTGAGTTTGGGCAAGCCACTCACAGCGCTAAGCCCCAGTTTCTCCTACTGCCAAGTCAGGCCTGAGATGCCATCCTTTCAAGGTCACCAATCAACATCAGGTTGCCCTGTGGTGAGGACTAGAAGCCAGCAGATGGAGGGCCCAAAAACCCACAGCATAACGCCTGGCCTTCTCCCACACCGTCAGAATGTGGTACCCTGAGTCAGACAATGGGCAGATGTCCCCTTCCCAGGCCATCACTGAATTTGGAGGTCACAGCCTGTGGCCCACGCTGGGTTCAGTCACTCATCCTTAATAAGCCAATTAAAAGAGTCAAATGAATTCAACATGTCCACACTGGGAAGAGGGACAGAGAGATCCAGAGACTCTAAGCCCATCTTCAGGGTCCTGAAGAGATAACAAAGTTTAAATAGAGGCCAAGGATGTGATGCTCAAGGTGTGGTCCTACCCAACACCGACAAGTCACTCTCCAGGCTTCAGTCTCTCCCTTAAAATGTCTGGCACACTATTAGAACTGTGGAGAATCTCTTTCTAGGAGATGAGTTCCCTCTGGCTGGCACATTTTCCTTCTCCCAGCATGCGATTCCTGGGGAAATTCTCATTTGGGGGGACATGCACTCTCCCAATAGCCTGCTAGATTGAGAAACACAAGTGTTTCCTTAGAACATCTTCATTTCTGCCAGGGCAGTTACAAAGGGACAGGCCCCTGGACTTGGCCTCCTGTCTGGGGCGGTCAGGAAAGGTCTGTAGGAGGTGAGCTTGAGCTGAGAACCCAAGAAGAGAAGGAGCTGAGACCTCTGATAACGGCATTCTGTGAAGAGGGAAGAGGCAGTGCAAAGTTCCTGAGGTAGGAAAGAGCCAGTGTGTCATGGGCTGGCAAGGCAATGGCTGAGGCTGGCAGGGAGCCAGTCCCTTATGGACCAATTCTCAAAGCTGCATGAGGGAAGCTGCCATGAGCCAATGGTTCCGACTGGACTGGTATAGCAAATTCAGGAGTTCGAGGCTTGGGACGGAAGTGTGTAAGGCTGGGGGCTCATGGTGCTTGAGCCCTAAGGCACATGCTGTTGTTCTCGGGTCCTCAGACCAGACGGAGGTCACCAGTGTGTCTCCAGCCACGATGTCCCCTCATGCAGGGCAAAGAGCTCCACTCTGATCCGTGCCCAGCGTGATCCTCGGTAGCTCTGGGACAAGGGGCAGGCAGAAAGGCAAAGCTGGGAGAGAACAGCAACCACTTCTATCCAGGGACTGGGATCCAGGCATCGGCAGAGCTGTGGCAGCAAGGGCACAGCCTCCTGAGCCAGCAAGGTTTATGACGTCCTCCCCCAACCTTCCCCCACATACTTGCTCTCTCATTCATTCACACATGGAGACCCAGGCTAGGCTCCGGCTCCAGCCTCGGCTTCAGAATGAGTCATGTCCTATTTGTGGCCACAGAGCTCAGATGCCGTCAAGATTCTTTAAAAACATTCTCAAGGGGGACTTGGCATTTCGAACAAAGGCTGAAGGAGGTCTCTTGGGGAAAGGGAGGGACGTTCATTCCTGATACCCACTGTTGTAATGGATGGTAGCAGTGAGCCTAAGTGACTCCCATTGACAGGAGATAGGGTCAGGAGGACAGAGATCTGTGGAGGGGGAGAGGTCCCTGGATCCTGAGGAGCCACAGAAAGGAGTGTGTGTTCACAGGCTTCCTGACTGTAGGTGTGGCTGACCTTTGGGCTCTGGGCCTGGTGCTCCTTGGTTGGCCCAAGCAAGCAGCTGCTCTGCCTTGCACCCTCTCATGAGCTCCAGCTGGGCACACTGCTGTCTTTGCTCATCCACAGCCAGCTGCTTACCGTGGGAAGGGAACCTTCATACACTTGGCCCGGAGTGACCCATGTGCCAGGGGTGAGAACATTCCTACACTCTAGCCTTTGAGTATCTCTTCTCAGCCCTCATCAGGAAGCCTGCTTCCCGTCCCTTGTCCAGCTGCCTCCGACCTGGCTATGGTAACCTGGAATAACCAGGGCATCAGCAACCACCCACATGGGGAAAGTAGCCATTGTGTGTATTAATTGGGTGGCTGGGGCTCAGCAATAGTGCTTGCTCCTTTGCAGAAGACTGGGGTTCAGCTTCCAGCACCCACATCAGGTGACTCACAAACTGCCAGGAACTCCAGTCCCAAGGGATCAAATGCCAATGCACAGATATACATGTACACACACTAAATGCCATCATCTGGCATTCATAGCATCTGTATATGTATACACACACTCTGGTCTATACATATACACATGAAATACATAAATAAACCCTTTCTTTAAAAAAAAAATTAATTGGGAAAGAAAACTTTAGCCAGAGAAGGGCAAATTTGAAAAACAAACAAAAACCAGGTGTGATTGTGCACGCCTTTAATCCCAGAGCTCAGGAGACAAAAGCAGGTAGATCTCTGAGTTCAAAGCCAACCTGGTCTAAAGTAAGTTCGAGGACAGCCAAAGTTACATAGTGAGACCTATCTAAAAATAAATATCAATAATCTACTTGATTTAAAACCAGACAAAAGAACTGTTGTGAGGAACAAGGGCACAGAAGATCTTCCACACAGGCCAGGTGTACGGCTTAGTGGGTAGAGTGCTTGCCTAGCACGCATGAAGCTTGGGATTCAATCCCCAGCACTGTGCAAAACCAAGTGTGGTGTGACACGCCTGGGATGCTGGTGTGCAAGCAAGTGGAGGCAGGAGGACCAGGTATGGAGGCAGGAGGACCAGGTGCAGAGGCAGGAGGGCCAGGTGTGAGGGAGAAGGACCAGGTGTGGAGGCAGGAGGGCCAGGTGTGGAAGCAGGAGGGCTAGGTGTGGAGGCAGGAGGACCAGGTGTGGAGGCAGGAGGGCCAAGTGTGGAGTCAGGAGGACCAGGTGGGAAGCATGCCTATGGTACTGAAGTAGTCCCTGTTAGTGACTTCTCATTGTTTACCAGTCCTCCCACAGCCAACTCCCTCCTCATTTTTGGTGACCTGGTCTCATTATGTAGAACAGGCTGGTCTCAAACTCAAGGAGCTCTGCTGACCGCCTCTGCTTCCCAAGAGCTGGAATTAAGGCATGTGCCACCTAAGACACCTGTCTCTCTCTTGCCCCCCTTTTCTTTGCAATCTCTTTGTGTGTGTGTGTGTGTGTGTGTGTGTGTGTGTGTGTGTGTGTATGTATGTATGTATGTGTGTGTGTGTATGCATGTGTGTGTGTGTTCCTGCTCTTGGTTGTTTTTGAGACTCATCTCCTGTATCCCAGGCTGGCCTTGGACTCTCTATGTAGCTGAAGATGACCTTGAGTTCCTGATCCTCCTGTTCCACACCCCAAGACCTGCATTTGCAGGCATATACCAGGGCTGGGGATGTGGCTCAGCTACTAGACTGCTTCCCTACTGTGCACAGAGCCATTATTAACTCCCAGGACCACACAAGCCAGGTGTGGTGGCACATGCCAATAATCCCAGTACTTGGGAAGTAGAGACGGGAGAATCAGACATTCAAGGTTTGTCTTCACCATATGGCAAATTTGAGGCCAGCCTTTGCTACATAGGACCCTACCTAAAAAGAGGGGGGAGGAGGGACGAGATAAGAGAAACATTTGATTACATTTCTGCACTCTGCCTCAGTTTCCCCATCTATGAGGTGGGGTGAGAGACAAACTCAGCTTGTGTGTCTTCTTGTCAAATGTTCTGAGGAAGGCAGAGCGTCAGGCTCAGTGTGAGACAAACAGAAGGTTTCTGTTGCTGCTGTTGTTTGTCGCTTGTTTTTGAAGAGGCAGAGAGCAAAAGTGTTGGCACAGCCTTTCGAGGCCAGAAGCCTAGGGGCTAATCTTAGTGTCACCACATCTGGGCTGTTGCAGGGTGACTGCAGTTCTCAGAGCCTCTGTTACACACCTGAAAGATTCTGAAGGTGCCGTGAGGATGGAATGGAGACAAACTGCAGAGGCCTTTTCCTAGTGCCCAGTGCCGAGGCTTCACCCCGTCCCTTGCCTCCCCAGCCCTGGCGAGCCTTCACCCCTGTCCCTTGCCTCCCCAGCCCTGGCGAGCCTTCACCCCTGTCCCTTGCCTCCCCAGCCCTGGCGAGCTTTCACCCCAGTCCCTTGCCTCCCCAGCCCTGGTGAGCCTTCACCCCGTCCCTTGCCTCCCCAGCCCTGGCGAGCCTTCACCCCTGTCCCTTGCCTCCCCAGCCCTGGTGAGCCTTCACCCCTGTCCCTTGCCTCCCCACATCTGCACGAGCACTCAGCTTGGGACCCCTCCTTTTCTCCTGCTGTGTCCTGTCCAGCTAGCATCCTTGCATAGGCTTCTCTGCCTGGTATGTGGATCCCCTTTCTTGCCTGGATGGTCCTCACTGGGGTGTGGGGAGATACTACCCTGCTCCTCTTCCCATGGCCTGAGATAGGACTGGAGCATGGAACCTGGTGCTTGTCATGCCTCACCCAAGTGACCTTTGCTTGTTGGCCCTGAGTTTGCTTTCTCTACAACATAGGGACAAGGACTAAGTGCTTGCTCTGTGCCCATTCCCACCCTATCACCTGAAGTGACAGGGGCTCACAGGTGCAACCTCGCGGTGCAAGTGTTTTCTGAGGTAGAGTGATTCTGCCTAACCCTCAGGGCCCACTTAGTGGAGTTACGTAAGTTCCGAAACTTATTTTGCCCTGTAATTATGGCAAACTCCCGCAGTGACTGGGCCCTGGCCCGGGCTCGCGCCTTTTTGCTTGTTGGGACATACACCAGCATTTAATTTAATTCCCAACCCGGGCTTCCTTCCAGGTGGCCCTGAGAGAGCACCTCCCTCTGGGTCTCATTAAGTATCCTGTCAACATGCCCACTCCAAGGGGCTGCTAAGCCTTTGGGGAGTGGGAGGGGGACTGGGCACCCACCCCATGCCTCCTCCTCTTCCCACAGATTCTTCCTTAACCATCCTGGAGCCAGGAGTCTTCCCTGCGGGAGGCTGGTAGTACCCTGGATAGCTGCGTGGGCATCCCCAGAGGTCGCTCCCTAGAGAAAGCTGGTGTGAGGAGGAAATGCCAGCTGACCGCAGGGGTCCATTTGGGAGTTAATAGGTGTTTCTGAAGCCCTGTTTGCTCTGCTGTGTGCTTAAGAGGAAATTGTAAACAAATGTAGACTGAACCTTGATCCTACTTCAAACTGAGCCTTCATCCCTCCCAAGGCTGGGTTGTAAGCATAGACTGACCCTGGTTTCAGATTGCCCTCCTTATTAAAGCCTAAGTCTGTGTTTGACCTCAGACTCAGCCCTTCTCGCAGACTTCTGTTCTGGTCGTATGTTCAGCTCTGGCCCTCGTGCCCAGCTGAGCCCTGATCCTAGTCAGAATGGAGACCACGTCTCTGGTCTCAGACAGGGCTAGGTTGCAGGTAAGACCTAATGCTCACCCACTGAAGTTAGTTCTGCCTATAAACTTACACTTGACTCTAGTCTTGGACTCTGAACACTAATCATATAAACTAATCCCTATTCCTGGCTCATGTGGTGAACTAAGCCCTGGTCCTGACTAGATGCAGACATCAGCCTTGTCTCTGACTGAACCCAAACTTTAACCCTGTCTGTTAGAGACCAAACTACAAAACTTGACCCCTGGATGCTTCCTGACCCTGGCCATCTATGGAGTCCTCCTCTAGTTTCTTCCCGGCTGTAAACCTGCCCTGTCAGCTACTTAGTGTTCATCCCCCATCCAGAGAGAGACCAGGGCAAACTAGAGAGGAAAACTACCAATGTTCTCGGGAAACAGGTGACAACAGAGGACATCCTCAACCAGAGAGCAGGGCAGTGCAGGTCAGTAGTCCACAGCTGCCCCTCCCCTCTGCTGGGCTGTCTCTGGGAGGTATGAGGAAGGCATAGAACCTGGCGACATTGGCAGCTGGACTGGTGTCAGGGAAGCAGTTCTAGCCAGGCAAGGTCAGAACTATAGGAATTATCCTATATATGGGAAGAACAGGCAGCCACAGGAGGTGTGCTCAAAGGGCAGACAGTGAGGCCAGGCAGGACAGTGCACCCTGGGCTGGGTCCCCATGGGATCTGCACAACTGAGCTGGCAGGAGACACTCTATTGGTGGAGAGGTTAATGAGGTGTCACACAGCATGGTGCAGGTGGGCCTCTGGAGGCCAATGTGACCAGGCTGATGCTCAGGGTTCTTTTGTGGAGCCAGAGGGTCCCCGATGTCATCCTTCATCAGGAATGAGGAGTGCTTATTTTCAGCTGAATATTTCCCTAACCACAGACGAGACAGGACGGGACCACACATTCCAGAGATCTGGCAGCTTGGGAAACTGTGTTGGGAGTCCTGCCTGGCCACCTCGCCTCCTCATGGTGGCCTGGTGCCCACCCCTGAGGCTCTGGGGTCTGATTGCCAGGTTGGACGAGAACAATGTTTGTGGCAAGATATGCTGGCCTCGTACCAACTCCCCTTCTCTCCCCTCTTCTCATGACTCAGCCCCATAGATGTTAGCCTGGGCTACAGAGACTCGATAGACACAGGACAAGCATCATAGGCAGGGGGAACAGCATGGGTTAAGGCCTAGAGGCATGACATGCCCTCCTTGGAGAAGGTGCATATGTTCTGCAGCCAGAGTGTGAAGCTCCTTCTGCGTGGGGGAGAGATATGAGACAGGAGGACGTGTCTGGCGTCCTGAAGGCCCTGAACATCAAGGGCCTGTGTAAGGAGTCAAGCAAGCAAGTGTGAGAAACAGAAATGCCTTCCAGAAGAGACCAGTGGTGTGGACAGGACCAGCGTGGGGCGGGGAGATCAACGCAGGCTGGAATGAAGGTTCAGGTAAGGTCTGAGTCCTTGCAGAGGACAAACCAACTGATAGGGCGAGGTCCCCAGCTGGCCACAGACTGGCAGATACAGTCTAGCCTGTAGCAGAGTGGCAAACACAGTCTAGCCTGTAGAAGAGGAAGCTCGTACATCCCCAAATCATCTTCCTGATGGATAATGGAGTGGTAGACTCAAAATCCAATTCTATTTCTCCCCACCATGTCCTCCTGGGTCCAGTCCCACCCGAGGGTCCTACAGGCTCGGTTTCCAAGGGACTCCCATTCCTCAGTCTGGCACTGGGTGGAGGTGGATCATGCCCAGCCCCCGCCCCATTTCTCCCACCAGCGCTTCAGTGAGGCCCCACCCGAATGCTCCATTCAGCTGGAATACTCAGGCTTAACCTCTCTTCCCACTCACACAATCTGCATCGGCCTCTCCCTTAAAGCCCTCCACCTATGCCCTAGCTCAGGTTCCATCTAGGTTATCAGGACTCCCAAGAAGCTCACTCCACAAATGACACATCACATTGAGCCCCCGCTTTGTTCTGGTATCTTAGAGATACTAAGTCATTTGACATCTCCAGACAGAGCTTTGATGTCTCCCAGGATCATGGCTTTTAGTGCTTTATATATGTTTGGTTTGTGCTTCTCCTCCTCCTCCTTCTATATTTTGTTTTTTTCCTTTTATTGAAAATAGACTTTTTTCTCACATATTACATCCTGATCTTAGTTTGCCCTCTGTCTACTCTCAGATCCTCCCTGTCTCCCATCGCATCCTGATCCACCCTGTTTTTGTCTCATTAGAATATAAACAGGGAGCCAGGCAGTAGTGGCACACACCTTAAATCCAAGCACTTGGGAGGCAGAGGCAGGCAGATCTCTGTGAATTTGAGGCCAGCCTAATCTGTAGGACAGCCAGGGCTACTCAAAGAAACCCTGGCTCAAAAAAGAAAAAAAAAAAACACTAAATAAATCAATAGTAAATAAATAAAGTAAAAAGTGTCTCAAAGAATGATAGATGACTTCATTCTCAGATCCCAGAAGCACAGCTGCTCAAAGAAAGACAGGTCTTTAAAACCAGACAGAGCCAGCCAGCCCCCAGCTCTGCCTCTTGCTGTGGGGACATGAGCTCCCTGAATCACAGTGTCCTCTTCTGCAGACTTCTGACAACCATGTGTCCTGGATGGTGAAGGGTGGCGCTGTTCGCACAGGCGGTACAGTAGAGCAAGAGTGAGAGAGAGAGAGCAAGCAGGAGGGAGGATGGTCTACAAAGTCAACTGACTTGGGTTCAAATCCTGCCTCTGGCTCTTTGAGCTGTGAAGCCCCGGAAGAGTTACTTGACTGCACTGTGCCTCTATTTCCCCACCTATAAAATAGAGAGAACAGTATTCTGCTGTTCTGAGGCTGCAAAGAAAACAAATGTGTAATTAGCAAACATCCTCGCCCTCTCCTCATCCTGGGGCAGGGAGGTTGCTTCTGGCCCTCAGTGGGCTGGCCTCCAACTCAGTTTATGGCCCAGGGTGGCCTTGAACTTCTGGTCCTCCTGCCTTCACCTCCCAAGTGCTGGGATTATAGGATGCAGCCTCTCTGGAGGCACATGTGGGCCAAAATGCTGCCAACCCCGCTGTGTTTCTGAGCAGAAGCCCCACACAGACCTAGAATTAACCTCCCACGCCAACATTAATGACGTGCATTCTGGAGCTTCCGCGGAGGAGGGAATGAGAAGCGGTCGTGCTGAGAGAGGATTTCAGGTTAATGGTTTTTAACCCCTGAGCCATGCTCTACGGATGCCTCTGCGCCCTTTAAACAACTCCGATTAAGTCCAAAGCAAAGTGTTCCTTCCGCTGTCAAGATTGATATTGTAAGCTTGATTGTGTCAGTTGATGTTTTTCCACATTGAGTAATTTGCCCAAATTATGTAATTTAATCCTTGTAGCCCTGTTAGGAGGTGATTGTTCTAGTTGAAGGAGAACACCGAGGCTCAGAGAGGTTGTTGAACAAGCAGAGGCTACCCAGCAGCACTAACCTGTTCAAGCCTGGCTCCTAAAGTCGGCTTTCTCTCTCTCTCTCTCTCTCTCTCTCTCTCTCTCTCTCTCTCTCTCTTCTTTCTTTCTTTCTTTCTTTCTTTCTTCCTTGTTTAAAAAATTACAAAAGATTTAATTTAATCCTTTCTTTTTCAATTTAAATCCTTATTTTTTTTATAATTTATCTATTTATTTATTTTTATTTTTAACTTTATGTGCATGGTGTTTTGCCTACATGTGTGTCTGTATGAGGGTGTGAGATCTTGGAGTTACAGACAGTTGTGAGCTGCCGTGTGGGTGCTGGGAATTGACCCCAAGTCCTCTGGAACAGCAATCAGTGCCCTTAGCTGCTGAGGCATCTCTCCAGTCCTAAACCACACTCTTAAGCATTGCTCCTCCACACTGGCAAAACCCTTTGACTGCAGGCTGCCTCTGAGACGCTAACTGGGAGAGTGGTTATAAGACTCCTCGAGAGAGTCCGCCTGACGTCCAGATGTGCAGGTCAGGTGCAGGGGACAGCCGCAAAGTGTTGGAGAGGAAGTATCTGAAGAGAGATTGTGTGGTCAGTTTACTAACCTGTCCTTCCCCCAGGCAGGAATGAGCCAGTCATGATGTGTCAGACAGCTCTCCTACCCTAACCTGCATTGCCTGTGAGTTGGTGAAGGCCTTACTGTAGCTGACCCAGCTTGAAAACACACTGTTCCAGCACACAGGAGGCAGAGACAGGTCTACAGAGAGAGTTCCTAGACAGCCAGAGCTATGCAGAGAAACCTCATCTGGGAAAACAAGTACAACAAAACAAACAAACAGCTGGACTGTGGTGCCTCACACCTTTAACCCCAGCACTAGGGAGGCAGAGACAGGTAGATATTTGAGTTCTAGACCATCCTGATCTTCAGAACATGTTCTAGGACAATCAGAACAACACAGTGAAACCCTGTCTCAAAAACAAAAATAAACAATTAAACAAACAAACAAACAAAAACACCTTGTTTCCTGGGCCCTGAAGTCACAGGTCCCAAGGGCTGGGCCTTAGTGTCATCTGTCTAGCCTCCAGCAATGAGGATGCTGGTGGCGGTGGCTGTGAATAGCAAGCTGACTGTGCTCAACCTGGACCACATCAGCTGTTAGGACTCAGGACTCTGTCTTCCAGTCTCTGGGAGGCAAATGACTCATTTAGGGGACCAGAAGAGAGGCATCAGGTTCCTTACAGAGCCAGTCACCAGGGCAGACCATCTACAAGAGAGACTGGGGTTCCCACCACTCTATATCTTTCCTGGCCCTGAGATGGAGTAACCAGCAAGTGCCCAACAGGTTTGGGTCCCCCAGAATCAGTTCACCTAAGAAGGACCCAGACTACAACCAGTCTCAAGCTCAAAACCTCCACAAAGTCGGCAACAGACACCGGGAAAGAGTTTCCTCCGAGACCTGGTTTTTCTACTTGAGACAGAGTGTCACATAACCCAGGCTGGCCTCACACTCAGTTTGTAGCCTTGCGTTTCTGACCCTCCTGCCTCTACCTCCCAAGTGCTAGGGTCACAGGCACGCACCACCGTGTCTGGTGTATGAGGATCAAATCCAGGACCTCATGCAGATGGCTAGGCAAACACTCTGCTGACTGCACCACAACCCTGGCCCTCCAAGAGCTTTCTCTGAAACCAAATCATCTGGGCTGCAGACTCAGAGACCCAACCTCATCCTCCCTTCCCTCTGAGTCCTATGTATCTGTCCTGTCCTCTCCACCCAGGTCATAATACACAGTGGCCCGAAGCTGGGAAAGCCACGGGGTGCCCTTATCTTAAATCCCCGTGCAGAAGCCTTCATCATCACAGCCTCCACCCCGGGCCAAGCCCAACCCCTGGTGTCCAATGCCTTACTCCCTTGCTCTGGGTCAGGCCCCTTGGAAGTCATAGACTATTTGAAGGTATGACAGCCATTGGCTTGCAGCCCTCCCGTCTCCCACAGAGCCTGCCCTGTCTCTGAAGATTATCAAGAGACCACATCTGCCTGGCATCCATCCTTCCCACCCCAGAGAGGCTTTGGAAAACGTGAGCAGTGGAGAGCTGTTCTGCTTCTCCTTCTCTGTCTGGAACGGAATGCTGAGGGATAAGCCAAGCAGACATGACACAGACTAACTCTCATTGCTTTCTCCCCAACGCTCTCCTCCTGTTTTCTTCTTGCTAATCAGGGGCCAAGTCATTCTGTTTTTCAGACTGTGGGGTTGGGGTTGTAGCTTAGTGGGGTGCTTGCCTAGCATACCCAAGGCCCTGGCTTTCATCCCCAGCATGGCATAAACCAGGCATGGTGGGGCATGCTTCTAATCCCAGCATTTGGCAAACAGGATAATCAGAAGTTGAAGGTCATGACTGGCTGGCTACGTGTGACCTTGTCGTCGTCGTTGTCGTCGTCTTCTTCTTCTTCTTCTTCTTCTTCTTCTTCTTCTTCTTCTTCTTCTTCTTCTTCTTCTTCTTCTTCTTCTTCTTCTCCTCCTCCTCCTCCTCCTCCTCCTTCTCCTCCTTCTTCTTTTTAAAAGAGAATCCTTCAGTTGTTAATGGTTTAGAATCTCATCCCACCCTACCACCCTACCCCCTTCCACAAGAGTTCTCACATGCACATACACAGACACACACACAGATACACACACAGAGAGAGATAAACACATACATACACACACGCACATACACACACAGACACACAGACACACACACACACACTCACAGCCTCTGAGCCCCTTTCATCTGTTGCAGCTATGGGAACACCAGCCCTGAGCTGCTCCATCAACCAGGGCCTACACTGGATACTTGCTATAAAAGCAAAGCTGTGTGATCTGCAGAAAGTACCTTCACCTCTCTGGGTCTCTCCTAGTAGCAGCCTCAGGGCTGTGACATTTAGGATCATTCAGAAATGGCTGAATACTACCCCCAAACCCCCATTTCTCAAACAAGACCACTGAGGTCCTGGCCAGTTCTGAAGTGCCTGGGAAATTCCCAGGCTAGGAAGTTTAGAGCCTAGATGCAATCATGACTGGCTTGTTTCAGGGGTACCCTACCCCCCAAGTGACATCCCCTCTTCCCTCTCTTCCTCCTCACCCTTCAGCTGAGCCTCCTGGCTGCCAGAGCTCCACATTCCATCAGGCAGGTAGAGGCAGGTGTAGGCAGAGCGTGCCTGGAGCTCGGGGACATTGCCTGCCAGTCCCCGTGCCATGACAGGGCAGGGTGATGCAGAGAGGTGCGTGTGCAAACGCTGGCAGCCAGCTCTGCTTGGACGCTGACCCTGCCCAGTCCCCAGGCTGCTCCGTTATCTCAGCCAAGGTTGAGCTCAGCTAAGTTCAAGTTAGTCTCTCCTCTCTGAGACACCCAGTTCAGGGCCAAGAGTTACAAATGGAAACACCACCCAAGACATGTCACCGCCCACACCTGGGAATGACCCCATTCAGGTAGAGCGTTCACAGTCACCGGAACATGCTGCCCTTCCCTGGCTGTCCTGAGCACGGATACCAACCCTGCGCGGCATCTGTCTGCTGTGAAGCTGTGGGATGGTTATTTGACTTCTCCTGGCCTCTGTCCAGGAAGAGAGGAGGCGTTTATAGTAAGGACTTCCGTTTTGAGGGTAATCCCTGGGCCTGGTGACACAGACTTGTAATTCTAGTGCCCAGGAGGCAGAAACTCCGGGCCATCTGCAGCTACCTAATGAGTCTGAGGCTATGTGGGGCTACATATGACCCTGTATCAACAAAAATAACACCTAGCATTGTTGTTCATTCCCACACCCTCATGCTATGTGGGCCTGAGCTGGGGCCCAGTGGCTCCGCGGAGGACCAGTGATAACCAACCTCCTCGGGACAGAACTGTGGGAGATAATGAGAATATAAGGATGAGAAAGGAAAGGAATAGGGGGCCATGCTATCCACTCAGAGCTCCCACTGGCTATGTGAGCTTTGGCAAATCCAGCCAAGTCTGGGCCACCATGACCTTCACCAATTTTTTGAAGGCCCTCCTCATTCTACAGATCTATGACAAGACTATGGGTGCGAGGGGGAACCAGTCTTGGACCAGGTGCTTGATGAGAACCTGGTGTCAGATTTGGAGGGGCCTGAACTCCCCACCCCCACCCCAGTTCAGTTCCTCAGAGGACTTCTTGCTTTCCAAGGAGGCTGTCTGTACGTTGCCTCTAACAGCACTCAGGACTGTACTGTAGCCTGGGGAGGTCAGGTTTCCTCCTCCGGGAAGTCCCCAGGAGGGCTTTCTTGACCCAGATGAGGCAGCTCTCTCTGCAATCCCTCAGTGCCCATTCCCCCTCTGTATCATGGTCTGGCTATATCCTCTGTGTTCCTCCCACACCCCTCTATGACAACAGAACCAGGGGTAGCTTCAGTGAGCCCAGTGGCCTTGACTGATAGGTGGTGAGGGGAATGAGTGAAGGGGGTGGATCTGAGGTCCCAGCTTTGGGGAGGAAGGGACCCAGATAGTCTGCTGGAAATGAAGAACTAGGGAAAGAAAGGGTAGGTAAGAGAAGACTTAGGGCTATTGACCTGAACCTGAGAGGGGTCTGGAGACTTGGAACAATGTAACCCAGGGAGTTAGAAGGTTAAGGACCTTGATTTGATGCTCTCTATTGAAATGTTACACTGCATTTTATAAGCAGCAATAACTGTCACTTTGAAGCAACAAAAGAATATTTAAAGAGATTTAAGGAGCCTACAGTGGCTGCTCACTGCTGTAATTCCAGTACTGGTAAGGCTGAGACAGGAGGATTGCCATTACATCAAGATTAAACTAGACGACATAAAGAGATCCTATTTAAAAGACAAAGAGAAAGAGGAGGAGGAGGAAAAGAGAAAGAAGGGATGGATGGATGGATGGATGGATGATGGATGAATGGGTGGAGGGAGGCAAGGAAGAAGAAAAGAAGGAGGGAGGGAGAGAAGAAAGAGAGGTTAAGGAAGGCTGGGAGTACCTTGGTTGATAGACTAATTGTCTAGCATGAAGCCCTGGGCTCAAGTTAATCAACCAAATTAAACCAGGATTGGAAGCCAGATGTGGTGGCGCACACCTTTAATCTCAGCACTTGGGAGGCAGAGGTAGGTGAATCTCTGTGAATTTGAGGTCAGCCTAGTCTACATAGTGAGTTCAAGGACAGCCAGCGCTACCTAGTAAGACCCTGTCTTGAAAAAACAAAAACAAACGAACAGGAATGGTAGTAAAATAATAGCACTTGGGAAATAGAAGCAAGGGGACCAAAAGTTTAAGGTCATTCTGATAAATATGGAGTTCAAAAACAGCCTGGATATACGGGTCTGTGTCTCAAAACAAACAAGATGTTTTTGTTTTTTTAAGGCTTAATTTGTGTTTTTATTTATTTATTTTCATATGTGTAGTGCGCCTGCATGAATTTATGTACACCACAAGCACAGAGGTGCCTCAGGAAGCCAGAAGATGACATCAGATCCCCAGGAGCTGAAGTTACAGGAGGTCGTGACCTGCCCAGTCTGCAAGAGCAGTGGGTGCTTTAACCACTGAGCCACTGTCTTCGGCCTCAATTTTTTTCCTTCCTTTTTGAGACAGAATCCTATGTAATCAAGGCTGACTGACCTTGAACTCTCTAGAGAGCCAAGATCCTTCTGTTTCTGCCTTGCAAGTGTTGGGATTATAGGCGTGCACAGCCATGCATGGCTTAAGATCTTAACTATCCTGGTTTGACTGCTATACCCGAATACATGTATCTATTCATTGTGCCGTACCCCATAAATCCATATAATCAAAGTTACTAAAAACCAATTCTGGCTCTACCTTATTCTGGATGGGCCAATTACTACTGCTTCAAGCCAACCCACCTTGAAGAGAAGAGCCCTGTGTTCTTGTCCTGCTTCACTGGTCCAACCATGGGACTAGCCCTTTCTTTGCAGGCCTCCAGAATGGAAACACTAGTCCTGGCTCTGCAGTGAGAGAGGGCTGTTACCTGGTAGAAGTTTGCAGGGCAGACAGTCCTGAAGTTGCCCTGGGAGTCTACAAGCTGCTCAGCCCAGCTCAGCTCCACCTGGCCAGGTGCTTCTGACAGTGACCAAAAGCACTGAATCTTAGGTTTGTCACTGGTCAAAGGGGCTGTCTGTGATGGTGAGGGTTCAGCCCAAGTTTCCCAGTTATTTGCTGCTTTGTTAGGTCAGTAAACAGAAAGCAAATCTCTGGTCCTGAACAAGTAAACAGCACCCAGAGAAAATATCAAAACCACATATGCCTTCACATTTGCTTCTATGGAGCCCTTGGTTTGAGAGCCTTTTCTCAGGTTCATCATGAATAAAGCATTTTAACCTGGGCAATAGAAGCAAGCAGCAGGAGCCAGTCTGAAAGACTCCACAGCCAGGGTCTGGGTTCAAATCTCTACTCTGCCTTTTTGTCGTTGTATTACCTCAGTCAGGTTGCATGCCTTTGTCTCTCCACCTGTGTTGTATGAGGATAGCCCAGGACACTCTCTAGTCTGAGGAATATACAAGGCCACTCTGGGTCACATGCTGTGTGATAACCTTATCTTTAAAAAAAAAAGAAAAAGAAAAGAAAAAAGAAAAAGAGAAAAAGTTGACCTACAGGCAGCCTGGTGGCATGCAGACACCCAACCTGGGCAAGGCTGAACTGGTCCACCCCCTTGCCCTAGAGTTCTGCCCTAGGCCTGCTGTTACCTGCCTGCTCATATGGCAACCCCCACCCCTCCACACGCTCTGCGTTAAACCCCAGGTATAAACAAGTTTAGGTTTCTGGGCTTTGTCCTTCCTCAGGATCAGGCCTCCTCCCACTAGCACATCCTGACCACCACTGATGCCTCAAGCCTCCAATGCAGTCCAATACTGCCCTTGACTGAGGAGGCCTCAGTCTCCTCCTCTTGAAATGGGCTGCGACACCTGCCCGACAGGCACTCAGCTGGGAACTAGAACACAGCCCTAGCCTGCTAGGCAGGGAGGCGGAGACAGGCCTGGGGACAGGGGATGGCTGTGCTGGGCACTCATCAGCAGCACCTCAGGCTTCTATTATTTTCAGTGTGTGATTCAAACATTTGACTTCTTCTGGAAGGTTCTACTGTTCCTGCCTCCTCTCCACCCTTCTTGACCCTTGGCTTCTCAGCTGGGACCCTAACCCAGAGAATCCTGCTTCCTCACCTCTCTGCATACCCCAGCATGTTGGGACCAGGGTAAGGGATATAGCAGGACCAACAAGAAGGCTCAGTGTGTAAAGTCTGTGTACCAAGTCTGATGACTTTAGTTCAGTCTCTGAACTCTGAGAGAACTGACCCCTCAAAATTGTTCTCTAACCTCCACGTGAGCCCCATGGTACATACATACCCACACGAACATGCACATACACAAATGTCAAAAAATGTGTGTGTGTGTGTGTGTGTGTGTGTGTGTGATATTTGCTTCCTTGTGAGGCTATTGTAATGACTACATAAACCATGTGCTCAAGGTCAACTTCATATTATATATGATTTTGTGCGGCCAGAGTCTTGATTTCTAGGACCATATTTGATCTTAGCATGTGTGGTAAAAATTCACTCATTTATTCCTTGGCAGGCCCCTAGCTTGCCTTACAGTCAGCACCCATGTTCTGCTCTTACCTCTGGAATAGCCAGACCAAAGTCTGCCCAGCGCCTCTCTCTGGAAGCCTTAGAAGGCCCCTCCCAGCTGCTCCCTTGGTGCCCCCTTTGGTGTCCCAGAGCCACCTCCCAACACAAGATTCCGGAAGGTGTTGGTGTTTGCCAGTTCAGCCACTACCCAGAGGCCCCTGAAGCAGTCCCACTCACCCTTCTGGGCTTCAGGCTGCCTCAGGGCAGAACTAAGCCTGGAACAGGCTGGGTCTCCTTGTGAGTCATGCCTGTCACCTCCTACTTCACCTGTGTGCTGTCTGATCTTAGTTGAGTTGTCCCCCCAGGGCCTCAGTTTCCCTCTCTGGAAGGCTGGATTTTGTCAGAGATCAAGCATGGTGCACAACACTGAGAGTTGCTACCCAGGCATCCAGACACAGGCGTGACGAGTTCAGTTTGTCGCCATCAGCGTGGGCACAGGCTAAGACTGGGGCCTGTGATTGTGTCCACGACTGCATTAACACCCCTCACTTATTCCACAGGATGATGATGGCAATGCTTCTATCTTCTGTATAGGGAAACTGAGGCACAGAGTGGCCACACCATAACAAGTGACTAGGGTTCATACCATGGGAGTATGTGCACATACACACATACTCACACACATACCCCACATACACACACTGTGCACACACACATATACATAAAAAACACAAACAAATGTATGTACATGTACACATACATAAACACATACAGATATATACAACACATATATACACACATATACACACAACCATTTGTACAAGTCATTTTATTGTCATTTCCTTTTTAACCTTATTATTAGCGTGTCTGTGACATGTCAGCACCCATGCCGTGGAGGTCACATGACAACTCTGGGGAGTCACTTTTCTCTTTCCACTTTTATGGGAGTTCCAGGAGGCAAACTCAGGTCACCAGGTTTGCATGGCAAACCCTGCTGACCTATCTCGACGTCTTTTATTTTCT
The DNA here is from genome assembly GCF_903992535.2 of Arvicola amphibius. NCBI lineage: Eukaryota > Metazoa > Chordata > Mammalia > Rodentia > Cricetidae > Arvicola > Arvicola amphibius. The sequence continues at coordinate 56,418,305 of NC_052048.2, read as the reverse complement.
GAGACAGAGTCTCACTACATAGCCCAGGCTGGCTAGGAATTCATGGCAATCCTCGTGCTTCAGTATCTTGAGTGCTGAGGTTATAAGCATGCATGGCCACACTTGCTAGATAAACTTGATTTCTGCTGAGGGGCCTGAGATACTAATATCTGGACTGACTGGGACAGGCCCATAAGGCAGGGAGGAGGAGGGACTGCTTGGCCTGTGACTGCCTCAGGGCGCCAGTTGGGGACATGCTGGGTAAGTTTTATCATCCAGGCAGGTTTGAGACCAGGTACTCCACAGCCTGCTGGCACCATCCCTCCACCCCTCTTCCCACCCAGGGATCTGCTACGCCCCAGCTGAATGTGGCAAGTCGTAAAGGGGGCCTGCTCAACCAGGGGCGGTTTCCAGTGGACTTTCTTTCTTTCTTTCTTTCTTTCTTTCTTTCTTTCTTTCTTTCTTTCTTTCTTTCAATTTATTTCTTTCTTATGTATACAAGATTCTGCCTCAGTTGCCCACATACCAGAAGAGGGTGCCAGACCTCATTACAGATGGTTGTGAGCCACCATGTGGTTGCTGAGAATTGAACTCAGGACCTCTGGAAGAACAGTCAGTGCTCTTAACCACTGAGCCATCTCTCCAGCCTCCTCCAGTGGACTTTCTTGTGTTTGGATGCTCCAATGTCTAGATGGTAAAGGGGCTCTGAAATGGGTGCTGTTTTTCTCAGAAGTGAAGACAGAGGAAGGGAGAGAGGGGAAGAGAGAAGACGAGGGGAGGGAAGGAGAGAGGGTGAGAAAGAGGGGGAGGAGGAGAGAAGAGAGAAGAAGGGAAGAGAGAGACCAATGAGCCAATGAAAATCTAGGCAGACAGGGTATAGAATCAAAAGAGACATGGAGCCCCTACCCAGGTCTAACTCGGCAGAGGCTGCCATGAAGTTTCCGACAGAGTGACAGGAAAAGCCGGATGTGCTTCCTGAACTTGCTAAAGATAATTTGGCAGGTGAGAGAGGGCAGTAAATGTTGCCTACTCCACCCAGCACGGGGGCCCAGAGACCCTCCTCCTTCTACTTCATACTTCCCCAATCCTCATTGCTAGGTCCAGACACAGCAGCTAGGCTAGGGTTTGCAGGAGGCAAACCTGGGACTCAGGCACCAAAGGACTCAGCCTGGAGCGTTAACTCCGGGGAAGGGCTTCTTGAGCACTCAGGAGGAGGCTTTTGGGAGAGAAACGCTGCAATACGTGCCTCAGTTTCTCTAATTGTCTCTTCTACTACCATGGTTCTAGCAGTCTTGAAGAGGTATGAATGGAGTCTGGTCCCTCCCAGGAATGAATTCAGCCATTCCTTCAGGGCCTTTCTGTACCTGCTGGTTTGAGGACTGAGAACTCAGATGCCCTTGGCCCTCTTTAAAGGGAGGTTTGGCTTGGTACCCAGGTGCAATGTGCCTGGTATTCAGCTCTTGGCACTCTGCTCTTCTGTGTTATAAACTGGGGGTGAGCAGGACATGGTGGTCCACACCTAGAATCCTTGCAGCTTGTGCTGAGCTAGGAACTCCACAAATTCAAGGTCTGCTAGAGCTACACAGAAAGGTCAAGGTCAGCCTCAGCAACTTAGAGAAACACTGTTTCAAAATTTTAATTTTAATTAAAAAGGTGGCTGGATCTATGGCTTCATCCCTGTCTCTCTGACTCCTTTCCTTTGAAGACCCCAGGCACTTACCAGGACTGTCCCTCACACACACACATACACTCAACCAGACCAGCCTTCCTGTTCCTGCTGGCAGTGTCCCCTGCTGTCATGACCTTCCAACCTATGATACACTTAGCATCCTGACCCTAAACCTTTGTCCCACTCCCTCCCTATCCTGCCTTCATCATCATCCCATCACCCAACAGAGCATGGGAGATCAGAACACTGGGACTCAGCTCAGGCCACATGCTAAGTATTATTGCACAGAGGCACCAAGATCAACGTGCCAGTGGGCTGCTCTGAATTCTAAGCTGGGGAATGAACCTAGGACCACACGCTCTACCTGTGCTACTGAAACCCATCTACTACCTGTGCATTCTGCCCTGAGCCGTAAGTTGGGCACTGAACCCCAAACCCCACTCTGTACCGAAGCTACACCCAAGCTCCTGAATGCACCCGTCACCCCTCCATCTAGGGTAGTGGTATTTGGCCTCAGCTACCTTCTCCTGAGGTTCTGAATGGATCAACCAACAAGGGTTGGAAGGAGCCAGCCCTTAGCACTCAGATGCTCATATGTGTTTTTGTTTGTCCCCGCTGTATCCCAGCTGGGGCTCTTTCTGAAGGTGCCCTACATGAGCTCTGTCTGTGGACTCCTGTTTATGCTAAACTGGTGCCTGGTGCCAGAGAGATGTAAGGGTAGGCAGCTCCCCAGCAGAAACTCCCCCCGCAGCAGCTCCCCCAGCAGCTGCTGCCCCTGGCAGGAAGGCAGAGCCTGTGCCAGGCACAGAGGGTGGATGGTCTAAGGGTCGGGGAGGCTGTGGAAAGTCTGAGAGAAGCAACTATTGGCCCCCAGAGATGGGGAGGGAAAAGGGTGGAGGCTGTTGGAGGAGGGGTTTTCTCCGGTGCTGGGTGACATGCTCATATGTTTGGGGCATGAGCTGACGGGGGATTGTGTTCACAGCTGATTGTGTTCACAGCTATATCCAGAGGCTTAGTAATGTGGGCATGGGCCAGAAGCCTTTACTCCAAGCTCCAAGGAGCTCAGGGGGATCTTTGAAGACTAGGGCTTGGGTTGCACCTTACCCAGACCATGGGAAGAAGATAGCCCCTCCTCCTGAAGCCCATCACACCAGAGAATAAAGACAGGCAGCCCAGGGCTCTAGCTGATTTCCTGCCTGTAGTGAGAGCCTGATCTGCTGATGGTGTCACCCTGAATTTTTTATTTTTATTTTTTGAGTTTTTTGTAATCCCGGCTGGTTTCAAAGTCGCTGTAGCTGAGAATGACCCTGAATTCCTTGCCCTCCTGTCTTCACCTCTCTGAAGGAAAGTCCATAGGTGTGCCTCACCACACTGGGTTTAGGTGATGTTGGGGATGGACCCTGGGCTTTGCTCGTGCTAGGTAAGCATCCTACCAACCAAGCCACATCTCCAGCCCTCTCCATGATTTTTAACTCTCAAATGTTCTGGTCAGGAACGATTAATTCCATGTTATAAACAAGGAAACTAAAGCTCAAAATTGAGTCTGTCTCAAGCTGTTCCAATTCATTGTCTAGAGAAAGAGGGGTCCTTTTAATTTTTAAGTGTGTGTATGGATGGGTCTTTTATTATTCTAGACAGGGTCTCGCAGTATAGCTCAGGGTAGCTTAGAACTCACTATATATATAGACCAGGCTGGCCCTGAACTTATGGTAATCCTCTTGCCCCAGATGCCACCATGCCCAGCTGAAAAGGTGTTTTGCAGAACCTGAGCCCCCCTGGGATCTATGTTCTGTGTCCTCAATGCACTCCTATGGCGGGTGGATATGGGACTGAAGGTGGTTTTTTGTTATTTGTTTGTTTTAAGATTTATTTTTATGTTGGGTGGTGGTGGCACACACATTTAGTCCCTGCCCTAGGGAGGCAGGGACAGGCAATTCTCAGAGTTTGAGGCTAGCCTGGTCTACAGAGTGAGTTCCAGGACAGCTAGGACTACACAGAGAAACAACCCTGTCTCAAAAAAAGAAAATGAAACAAACCTACAACAAACAAACAAAAAAAGATTTATTTTTATTATGTATGTCTTTGTATGTATGAATGTACTTGGGTATGTGCACATGTGTGTGGGTATGTACATGTGTGGGGGTATGTGTACATGTGGTGAGTATGTACAAGTGTGTGTGGGTATGTGTACATGTGATGGGTATGTACATGTGTGGGGGTATGTGTACATGTGGTAGGTATGTACATGTGTGGGGGTATGTGTACATGTGGTGGGAATGTACATGTGTGTGTGGGTATGTGTACATTCGGTGGGTATGTACATGTGTGTGTGGGTATGTGTACATGCGGTGGGTATGTACATGTGTGTGTGGGTATGTACATGTGGGGGGGTATGTGTACATGTGGTGGGTATGTACATGTGGGGGGGTATGTGTACATGTGGTGGGAATGTACACGTGTGTGTAGGTATGTGTACATGTAGTGGGTATGTACATGTGGGGGGGTATGTGTACATGTGTGGGTATGTGCAAGTGCCCCCAGAGGGCTGTGGGAAAACATCAGGTCCCCTGGAGCTGGAGTTACAAGCAGTTGCGAGCCCCTCTGGATGGGTGCTGGAGACCAAACTCAGGTGTTCTGCAGGAGCCACACATGCTCTTAACTGCTGAGCCGTGTCTCCAGAACTGAGAGTGTTCTCTGGCCTTGGACAGCCTCCTGTCAGCCCGGTCCCCCTTCCTGACCAGCCCTCAAGGATGAGATGGCTCCCAGGGCTCTCTTTCTATTTATTGCTCCCTTCTTATCGTTCGTATAATTGAGTATAAAAGATCACGGGAGCTTCTGGGGACCAGCTGTGATTTTCTGTTGCTTAGAAGCTGGCTGACCTGACAGGCTTTTAACCTCTGTGAGCCCCTGTTTTCTCATCTGTAACAGGAAAACCAAAATCACATCACCTGGGCGTGAGCTGGGCCAGTTGAGTACAGTAACAAGAATGAGTGAACCGGACTGACAGGGACCAGCACAGACGAAACTCTGGGATGTGCTGTAGAGGAGAAAAGACAATTCCCTAAGAATCACCCATCATGTCCCTGCTCTAGCAGAAGAGAAGGCTGTGACACAGCGACACCATGCTTGGATAGCACCTACCCAGATACAGAGGCACACGCCTGTAGTTCCAAAACCTGGGAAACTGAGGCAAGGGGTTTGCCATGAGTCTAGTCTAGGCTACACAGCAAGTACTAGGTTAGCCAATAATAAGATCTTATCTCAAAACAAAACAGTACAACAACAACAACAAAAAAAATTCTCAAAATACATAAACACGAAAAATACTGACACTGGTCTATATTCTTTGTAGGTAGATATGTATATAAAATATAATTTAAAACGAATAGGATTAGATTAGGAAACTCCAAGCACAAGCTCCCTTCAGTGGGGCCAAGGAGGGTAAACTGTCCAAGGTCACGGTCTGCTGTAATTTGACCTTCAGCCTTGGTCAATTGTCCCCACTTGTCGAGCTGTGTTGGTCAATTATTTAGTGGCTGGGGCCAGCATGGTGACCAAGAAAAAGTAACCCATAGCTGATCAAAGCAGAGGGGTTTGTGGTTGGGTTTTGTTTTGAGACAGGGTCTCATGAACCCTGAGCTGGCTGTGATTTGGCTGTGTGACCGAAGATGGCCAAGACATTCTTGCTCCTCCAGCCTGCACCCGCAGAGAGTTGGAATTACAGGTGTGGGCCTACCACGCCCAGTTCAGGAGGCGGAAGACAGAGCCCACGTGAGCTAGACAATCCCTCAGGAGCGGAGTGGGATGAGGGGTGGCTGTGGAGGGTCCCAGTAGGACATCAAGTATCCTGCCAACTTACTCTCCACCTTGTTCCCTTGCGACGGGTCTCATGGGACCTGAAGATCACCTCTTTTTTGTATTTATTTTTCTGTTTTCGTCACTGGTTGTGTGAGTCCTGTCTGCCATACCCACTAGGCTACCAGAAAACCCCAGTGATCCTGTCATGTTGGTCCCTCCAGGACGGGTTACAAGCTTTCCATGTTGGGGGTCCACACTCAATGCCTCGCAGCACTCCGCATGCTCAGCTGTCTCCTTGGCTCCCTGTCACTTTGAAGGGACACGCATAGGCCTGGCTCTGCACTTGCACATATAACTGGGCAACAGCTTTCCCTCTGGCATTTTGTTCCTTACCTGTGAAATGGGCACACAAACACACACCGACATGCATGGAGTATCTCACAGATTCTGGGCAATGAAGCTGCATCTCTTCTTACCTTTGGACAGAGGAAGGAGAGAGAGAGGTCAGGCAATCCTTTTCACTCCTCAGCAATTCCTGAAAATCCCTCCTGTGGGACTCACAGGCCCTATTAATTAGTCACATGACTGACCTTGAGCACAGAAGCTGATCCATACGTGAATACAGGCTGCCTCTTCCCAACTTGGGAAGCCCTGGACCTCAGAGGCCTCTGGTCGGTGCCAAAGAGGCTCTGTGTGTTCTGCAAGGAGGCGGAGGCTGCAGCACCTGCATCTGTCTGGACTGGGGTGTCAACAGAAAGGTCTGGGCTAGCCTTGTCTGTGACTTTAGCCAGGGCTGTGAGCTCCAGCCCTCAGTTTTCCCATTTGTCACATGGGGACATGATGGTGTACCCTGGAGGTGGCATGTGCATGAAGCTTGGCTAAAACAGAATGACCCTTTATTTTGGTGGTGATTTCTAGACCCTGTCCCTAACCCAGCATCAGTGTTAAGGCCTTTGTGGTGGTCATAGGCGTGTCCCTGTTGCCCACAGCTAGATCACAGAACACAGCTCATGACTGATATTTCTATGTCAGACAGGAGCTGGGGAGAGGAGTGTCTCTGAGGACCATGCCATGGGTCTGATTCCTTCATCTCCCATGGCTATGTACGGTGACACTATCCCCCCCACTCAAGGCCTAAGCTTTCTGGACATCCAAGCCAGCTGCTGTGGAGACCTCCCTGGTTTCTACAAGGCTGGGAAACTTGCTCTCCTCCTGGGTCCTGCCACCCACCAGCCCAGCAGTCCTGGCTGGGGTGGCCTCTGCTGCTGTGATCTAAGATGTCCTCTACAACTGGCATGCTTTCTAGGACCTCTGCAAGTCCAGCCACAGGCTGGTACCACAGCACGGTGCCCAGGAAGACCAGAGGGGGCCAGGTTCCATCCTCATCCTTACAATTTGGTGGTCAGGAGACAAAGAATCTCATATCTCTCATGTCCCTTCCCAACAAACATCATGACCTCAGTGACCCAAAGGATATTGCAGAGAGGATGACGGGTGACTTCTGGGGTTGGGTCATAGGACTGCATTTTCCACCCTGCTCTCTGGGACTGCTTCATAGGAGGAGCCAGCCACAGTGCGAAGGACATCCACAGAGAACTGAATCATCCCACCAACACTAGTGCACCAGCCCTAAGAGAGTACATGAAGCCTCCAGATAACAGTAGAGCAGCCCCAGATGATACCATGGCAGTGACCCATGACCCTTTGACCACCTTCACCCAAATTCCTGGCCACAGCAAACATCACACATCTATTGTCTGAACCACTCTTTTGGGGTGATCTAATAGGCGGCCAACACAGACAACCTGAGGTCACACTACTGTCCTGAGATGGCAGGATTTCAGGTCCAAACTGCCCCCAGGTTGCCAGGGGATGGCCTCTCATTATGTATCCATGACACACAGAGGCCTTGTATCCTCAGGATCAAGATGAGGGGGTGTGGCACTGGAGCCCCAGGGTGGGCACTTCATGTTCCCAGGAAGTAGACATAAATGTTCTCAACTTTTGTTTACCACTCAAAGGCGATGTGAACTGTGCTCCCTCAAGGCAGAGGAGAGAACTGAACCTCCCCGGTGATTCATAGGTTTTCCAGAACAATACAGTCCTGTGTGGTGTGGGGACCCACCCCAATACACTAGGAAACCAAGAGAGGCAGACCTGGGGCTGCATGCTGTGGCTTATTAGAAATTTACTGGCAGATGGTCTCAGCAGCATTGTGACCAGTTGGTTGCCAGGTCAGAAATCAGAGTGGTTTTAAGGGGCTTCCACTGGCTGGAATGTGTCTGCTTATCCGAGGATCCGGAAAAGTCACTGATTAAGACCCATGGGACTGGAATGGCTTTATCTGTTTATGGGTTTCTGTGGGAGGCTATGCAGAAAAAGGTAACCAAGTGCCTCTCATGACTCAAGATGGCTGCAGCCATGTCAAGCTGCTTCATACAGCGGTGTTCAGGAGAAGGTGTTGAAAAGGTTCTTAGGACATTTGTTTTTCTTTGCTGTGCTGGGAACCATCCTCCCAGACCCTCTACCACTGAGCTGTACAGCCAACCTCAGCACACTCCTCATCAGAAGTGGGCCCAAGACCTGCTGGGAAACAGGTTAAATTATTCTTTTTATCGCAGCATCCAACCTGGAAGCTGTTCCCTTTCCCAGAATTCAGGCACACCCAAGCAGGTTGGCCCCTCCCCTCTGTGGTCCCAGAGCCAGGCACAGAGACATGGAACAGCTGTGTGTGAATCCTGCCATCTGGAGTGCAGTGCCCGCAGCTAACATGGACTGAGCTGGAGCAGCCATACCCAAGAGCTCAGCACACTTCTACCCCACTGCTCACAGGGCTCCCATATTTGCTCTTGGCCCCCAACAACACTACAGTTCCCCAGGAGGCTCCAATCAATAAATCACATCTTGTTGCTTTGCTGCTCAAAACCTTGGACTAACTCTCACACAGAACCCAAGACTTGAAGCCAAGTGTGGCTTGAAGTTGTACTCCCAGCAATCGGGGTCTGAGGCAGGAGGATTGCTGATGGAGGAGAGTTATCTGTCTATGTTACTTTCATTGGTTAATTAATAAAGAAAACTGCCTTGGCCCTTTAAGAGAACAGAAAATTAGGTAGGCGGAGTAGACAGAACAGAATGCTGGGTAGCACGAGTGGGGAGACGCTTCAGGCAGTCGCCATAGTGAGTCTCCATGCTTCTCCTCTCCGAGATGGACGCAGGTTAAGATCTCTCCTGGTAAGCCACACCTCGTGGTGCTACACAGATTACTAAATATGGGTTAAAGGAAGATGTGAGAATTAGCCAATAAGAGGCTGAAATTATGGGCCAGGCAGTGTTTAAAAGAATACAGTTTCTGTGTAATTATTTTGGGCAAAGCTAGCCGGGTGGCGGGATGCAGCCCGCCGTCCTTTCTACAGATTGCTTCAAGTTTGAGACCAGCCTGGACTACACAGTGAATTGTAGGCCTGCCTAGGTAACCAAGCGATATTCTGTTTTAAAGCAAATGATTGGAGAGATGCCTCAGCTGTTATGATTGTGTAGTGCTCTTGCAGAGGGCCCAAGCTCAGTTCCCAGCACCCACATCAGGCAGCTAAGAGCGGTAACTCCAGTGCCCTCTTCTGGCCATTTTGGGCACTTCACTCATGTGCACAGACATACACACATTCATATAACTTAAACAAAAAACAAAAACTTGACTGAGATTTAGCTCAAGGTCAGACACTTGCCCGATAGTTGGAGAACCTGAGTTCCATCCTCAGCATTGTAAAACAAAACAAAAAAAAGTATCTCTGTGTCTCTGTCTCTGTCTCTCTCTCTCTCTCTCTCTCTCTCTCTCTCTCTCTCTCTCTCTCTCTCTCTGTCTCTCTCTCTGTCTTCAAGTCAGGATCTTTCTATGTAGCTTTGGCTGTCTTGGAACTTGCTATGTAGACTAGGTTGGCTTTAAACTCAGAGATCTGCCTGCCTCTGCCTCCCAAATGCTGAGATTAGAGGTGTGTGCCACCATACTTGGCCTTCTCTGTTCCTCCTTTTGAGACTTCAGACTTGTATTATCTGACTAATTTAAGATTATAATACCCAGATCAACTGATATTAGAAAGAGGCAAAAGAAACCTTTTTATAAAATCATTTTTTATTTTATTTTAATTTTCATTTTTCAAATTTTGCATATCTATTTCTTGAATCATGAGCTGTTTTTAATTTTTAAAACATTATTTTATTTTTGAATTTATTTTTTCTGTATTTAAGTCTTGGGGCTTGGTACTGGTAGAGGCCAGGAGAGGGCATCAGATCCCCTGGAACTGGAATTACTAAAGGTTGTGAGGCCCTATGTAGGTGCTGGGAATAGAACCCTGATTCTCTGCAGGAGTAGCCGGTGCTTGTAATTGCTGAGTCATCTCTCCAGCCCCATTATTTTGCTTTTAAAACTTTAGACAGGGGACTGGAGAGATGGCTCAGTGGTTAAGAACACTAATTGCTCTTCCAAAGGTCCTGGGTTTAATTCCCAGCACCCAGATGGCAGGTCACAACTGCATAACTTCAGCTCCAGGGGATCTGACACCCTCACACAGATACACACGCAGGCAAAACATAATGCACATAATGTATTGATGGAGGAGAGTTATCTGTCTATGTTTCTTTCATTGGTTAATTAATAAAGAAAACTGCCTTGGCCCTTTAAGAGGACAGAAAATTAGGTAGGTGGAGTAGACAGAACAGAATTGTGGGAACAAGGAAGTAGAGTTGGGGAGACGCTTCAGGCATTCGCCATAGTGAGTCTCCATGCTGCTCCTCTCCGAGATGGACGCAGGTTAAGATCTCTCCTGGTAAGCCACACCTCGTGGTGCTACCCAGATTACTAAATATGGGTTAAAGGAAGATGTGAGAGTTAACCAATAAGAGGCTGAAACTATGGGCCAGGCAGTGTTTTAAAAGAATACAGTTTCCGTGTAATTATTTCGGGTGTAAAGCTAGCCGGCGGCCGGGTGGAGGGACACAGCCCCGCCGCTTTCACACTACAATGTATATCGAAGTACATTAAATTAAATACACACATACATACATACACACATACATGCATATATACATACACACATACATACATACATACATATATACATACAACCCCAGACAGACTCTTGCTATATAGTCCTGGCTAGCCTGGAACTCTCAATGTAGACCAGGCTAGCCTTGGAATTTTGGTGATTCTCTTATTTCCTGAGGACTGCTAGGATTCTATTTACTCAGTTTATATAAAATCAGGAGGAGCCTTGGGTAGACTGCAATCCCAGTACTGGGGAAGTGAAGGTCAGGAGGACTCCAGCCCCAAGACCAGCCTTGCACTACTAACTACACCCCAGCCTTGGAACTGATAAGGTGATCACACCCCAATTGTGCCTCAACAGCAGAAACAGAAACTGGTTCATCCATAGAACAGACACTTACTGCTTAGCAACAAAAGGCTTGACTGCTGCAACACACACACACACACACACACACACACACACACACACACACACACACAGAGAGAGAGAGAGAGAGAGAGAGAGAGAGAGAGAGAGAGAGAGAGAGAGAGAGAGAGATCCTAAACTAGTCACTCCATCTTGTGTCCTTCTGCTTAGGGAAAGAGACCAAACGCATTATATGACCCATTCACAAGAAGTTCAAAGACAGTCTGGTCAGTGTGTGGGAGCAGAAGTGCATCTGTAACTGCCTCAGTGGGACCAGGGATCCCCCAGAAAGAGGGCAAAGAGGAATTTCACAAGAGAGTCTCAGTCAGAGTTCTCCCTGAAAGAAGACACTCAGGAAAGTCAATTTAGAAAAAGAGTTGCTTTGGATTATGGTTTTATAGATCTTGACCTGGTGGTGTAAGCCATCTAAAATGGCGTGGGGCCAGTGCTGACCAAACACATGTGACAGCACCTGCTGCTTGGGGAAAAGCTTTCCTTCTGGAAAAGTACAAGGTTGGGGAGTGGCTGGCGGTGGTGGCGGTGGTGGTGGTGGAGAGTACCTACCTAGCCAGTATGCTCAAGGCCAAGGGTTCAGTTTTTAAAGTCCCAGAGAGGGTGTAGCTGGTCAAAGTGCTGGTCTGGAAAACCTGATGACGAGAGTTCTAGCCCTCGGTCTGGTAGAAGGAGAGAACTGGCTCCACACTGCTGTCCTTGATCTCCACAGGAAGTAGAGAGCTGCAGGAATGGCTCAGACAACCCAGGGGGAGAGGGAGCAAGGTGTGGTGGAATGGTGATGCTGGGTAGTGCTTGGTGAGTAAAGGGAATCTGAGTAGAGGCTAAAGAAAGAGTCAAGTGGGGACAGAGGGAGTGCAAGGGCACACCGCTGGGTACGTTTGGGTAAGGAGAGAGACGGAGAGTTGGAAAGGAGGATGCTGTGGGTTTCTAGGACAGTCACCATATCGGAACAGGTAATGGGGAGCCACTGAAGGTTCTAGGGAGACTGAGAAAGAACAAGAAAAGTGAGGTGGAGATCATGGAAGGTGGAGACCACGGAGGATTCATAATTTCATAATGGTACATGCTGTAATCCCAGCACTTGAGAGGTGAGGTGAAGGCATTAGCAGCATAGGGAATCTGAGACAGTCAGGGGTTAAAGGCGACCCTGTCTCAAAAAAAAAAAACCTAAAATAGAAAAGAAACAGAACTGTGGAGTGGGCAGAGAGGATTTGTAGAATCATTTAACCAAAAGCGGAGGCACTTTTCATTCCCTGTGGCCCCTTCAGCACTTCACAGTACCAGGGACCTCCAGACTCACCTCCACCGCTATCATGTAGGTCCAATCAGACAATTGTCAGGAAAAGAAAGCATAGTCAAGGAGAAGTTGAACCAGGGTTCCTGAGCTGGAACATCCTTGGACCCCGCCCAGGCTAGCTGAGTCTGTGACTTCCTGTTGGTTTAAACTGTTAATTTGATAGGATCTACAGTCACCTAGGAGACAAGCCTCCCGGGAGGCCTCTGAACTTCTCTAGACAGGTTAACCCAAGTGGGAAGAGTCACTTGGCTGTGGGTGGCACCATTAAATGGGCTGGTGTCACAGAGGAATAAAAAGGAGGAGAGGAGGAGAGCCAGCAGGCATTCACCTCTCTCTGCTCCCTGACTGCGGATACAATGTGACCAGCTGCCTCAGGCTGTTGCTGCCGGCTCCCTACCTGAAGCTTGAACTGTGAGCCAAAATAAACCCTTTCTTCCTTAAATTGATTTTATCTGGTCTTTCCTCATGACAACAGGAAAGTAACAACACAGACTTTGAAGCCCTTACACTGTAGCAAGAATGGCATCTCCAACACCACAGTCCTATAAGGCCAGAGAGCTCCAACAGTGTTTTGCACATTTTCTCTTTTAGAGACTTTAAGCTTTCTTTTCTTTTTTTAAAGATTTGTTTAGTTTTATGTATATAAGCGTTTGCTTGTTTGTATAGCAATGCACCACCTGTGTGCAGTGCCCAAGGATGCCAGGAGAGGGCATCAGATACCCTGAAACTATTTTTACCCAAGGTGGGTGCAGGGACTAGAACTCAGAACCTCTAGAAGAGCAGCCAGTGTTCTTAACCACTGTGCCATCTGTCCAGCCCGCAGTGTTTCATTCCATACATGTACCTGTGGTACCCTGGACTCCTGAATCCTGTTCAGGAGAGTCTAACAATGGAAAGTACTGAGCAAATTAAACAATTACAATTACATGCTGGGCTGTGACAGCAAAGCCTACCTCTCTGAAGTCCTCATTACAAAGCCACACTGTCACTCTCAGGCAGCCTCCCTGGCTCTCCTGGCACATTTAAGCTGAACACAAGTACTGTGTCCATCGACTAGCAGGGCTCATCATAGAGGGTGGGGGTGGGAAGGTAGGAGGGTGGACGGGTGGGGGCACAGCTGCTGCTTCTGAAGTTTTCTGGGGGTGGAATGTGTCAAAGGCCAAGCAATGTGTGGCCAGAGGCAGTGCTGGGCCCCAACTATAGCAAATGCTCACAGGGTCTGCTGAACAACCCTGGGTATCTTCAGGAAAGGCTCTAGAGCAAGGTAGCTGGGGTGGGGAGAGTGGGAGAGCTAGCTGCAGCTCAGAGCTGAGGGTTTGCTTGGGGAGGCCCTGGCTGAAGTCTCCTTCCTGTCTTGCCTATACTAAAGGAGGTTCTCCTAAAGTCATCTCGGCTCTGACTCAAGGAATGACTGGGGATTATCAGAATCCTCCAGAATCTTCTTCCATAGGTGCTGTGAAGATTTCAAATAATGCTTAAACCCGAATCTTCTTGAAGAACAAAAACCAATTTAGGGGCTGGAAATGTGGATCAGTTGGTAGAGTGCTTGTCTAGCATCCAGGAGGTCCTAGGTTCTATCTCCAGCACTGCATAAGCCAGGTGTGGTGGTGCACACCTGTAACCCAGCACTTGGGAGGTGGAGGCAGGAGAATCAGAAGGTAAAAGTCGTCCTTGGCTGTCAAGTGAGTTCCAGGTCAGTATTGTTTCAAAAATCAAAAACAAACAGCACACCTGAGCAGGTACAACTGATCCACATCCCCAACTTCTAAATTAGTTTTTGTTTCTAAAGGTTTTTTAATTTTTTTAATCTATTTATTATGTTTTTATTTTTATTTATTTGTTTACTTTTTTGGTTTTTTCAAGACAGGGCTTCTCAGTAGCTATGGAGCCTGTCCTGGAACTCACTCTGTAGACCAGGCTGGCCTCAAACTTACAGAAATTCACCTGCCTCTGCCTCCTGAGTGCTGGGTTTAAAGGTATGTGCCACTCCCACCCAGCTTTTTTTTGTTTTTTTTGAGACAGAGTCTCTCTATGTAATCTTGACTATCATGGAACTCACTATGTAGACCAAGCTGGCCTTGAACTCACAAAGATCTGTCTGTATCTGCCTCCCAAGTGCTAGAATTAAAGGCGTGTACCTCCACATCTAGTCTTAAAGATTTACTGTTATGTTTTATTTGTGAGTGTGTGAAGGTGCCTACAGGGTACGGGATCTCCTGGACCTAGGGTTACAGATGGTTATGAGCTGCCCAGCATGGGTGTTGGGAACTGAACTCAGGTCTTTGAAAGCAGTACTCTTAACCATCGAGCCATCTCCCGCAGCCGTGCCCCCCTCCTCCACTAATTATTTGTAAAATTTAGTTTTTCCACAGCATTTTGAGATGCTGGGGCTGTAGTTCAGTGGGGAGAATACTTGACTAGGAAGCTTGTAATTCTTGGTTGGATCCCCATCGCTGCATGAACTGGGCATGGTGGTGCACACCTCTAGCTCCCCCACGGTTCAGAAGCTCAGTCATCCTTGGCTACATAGGCAGATGGAGGCTATCCTGGGCTACAGGAAGCCCTTCCTCCATAAAACAAGAAGGAAATGTGAATGTGTAGCCTGGCACAGAAGATGGACAGAGGATGATACAGAGGAATGCCACACAAAGGTAAAGGCAGGGAAGAGACAGATGTGGACCAAGAAGTTCAGGGAATGATGGAGACCCATACGAACCCGAACCAGGACAAGCAAGGGTAGTGTTGAGAACCCCAGCAAAGCTGGGGCCTTGTTTTAGGCCTGCAGGCCTCCAGAGTGGCAGAACAGATCCACTGTGGTGACAGCAGCATGGGGAACTGCAGGGCCTCGAAGATTCTCTCTGCTGAACTTCTTTTCTAAGTACACTTCTACATCACTGGTACACATTTTGTTAAAATGTAAAACTATCATAAAAACAAGGGCTATGGTAAGCCAACAACCCAGCTGGATTCAATCTCTGGGCACAACTTTGTAAGAAAAGGAGGTGGGGGCTGGGGATGCTTACTTAGCATGTGAAGAGAGATCCTGTATGCAGCAGAAAAATAAAAAATAATAACAAACCTCAAAATGGGATGAACAGGTTATTGACAGGTGGCAAAGGGTGTCAACCCGTGAGCACCTAGCTAGAGTAGTTTCTAAATGAAAAGAGAACCCTCCCCCATTAGGTAGAATTAACTCTAGTGATTGGTGCTTTCATGGGTGAGCATTGTCTCTCTGCCTCCTTTGTTATCACATCCCGGGAAATTCAGACCCAGAAAGGCTGGGTGATCTGTCCGCTGTCACACAGCACAAGTAGAACAGTTCTTAGGTGTCTTCCTTGTGCATTGGTGACTGGGCACACCGAAGGCCAGACTAACAGATTGCCTTGGGTGTACTAGGTGCGCAGTGTGCAGCTGGGTGGACTGTAGAAAGGCGGCCTATCTGTAAAGCCTGGGACCCGGGCAAATGTTGTCTCAGGTAGAAGACCAGAGCCTAAGGAACACCTTGAGATTTTCATCTGTCTTGTCTGGCTGGACCACTTGTGAGAAACTGGTATCTGTACAGAGAGCCATCCACACATTGATCACATATCCAGTGATCAGTAAGGGCGTATGCCCTGATCTGTCTGTGCTGTGTTACGGGTGACGCGTGTTCTGTGTCACCCCTATTTCTCCACCGCTGATACACAAAGGGCCGTGTGTGGGATAAAGGGAGATATGTGGATAAAGGCTGGGCTCCCAGCTTTTCAATACACAGGCAGAAAATAATAGGCTTAAAGACTTCTAATAGCTGGGGATGGAGGTTGGTGGCAAGGCCTAGGCTCTATTCCCAGCACCGAAAGATCCCAACTAGTTACAAAAAGCATCAAAGCTTTGCTGAGGCAGGAGGAGGGGCCTAAGTCACCCTCAGGGCTACTGCCACCAAGACAACATTAGCTCCATCCTTCTAGGACCTAACATTTCCTTTTGCATCTTCCCCTCTGCTCCTCCCCCCCAACCCGCGTACCCTCTTCTTTTTCTTGTTAACCCTGTCTCATGAATCTCAGGCGTGCTTTGAACTCGCGATGTAGCCTACGCTGACCTTGAACTTGTGATTCCTTGGCCTCCACCACCACTGGCAGCACAGGCATGCACCTAGGCATCAAACCTCCCATTTTCCCCATTCCACCGTCGCCCCCTGGGGTTTTTGCTCATTCCTGCTAGTTTTGCCATCATTACAAAAACATTCAAGAATGACAGTAATAATTCTGAGCATTGGCCCTGTGTAGACTAGGGCCTCCACAGTGACCTCAGCTGGGGCTCTGTAGTCATCTCTATTTGCAAATGAGTGTTCAGAGGTTTAGCCTGGAGCTGATCTCTTGTCTGAGGTAACAGCTGATAAGGGACAGAGTCCCTTACAGCCTTAAAGCCCTTTCTCATTCCAGAGCCTACATCTGCCCCAGAGCTGGAAACCTCAGGCCCGAGGGTCCTTATCAGTCTTGCTGTGTATCTTAGCCTAAATCACTCACATCTGTTTCCTTGGGAAAGTGGTGTTGGTGGTGTGCCTGGGGGATCACCTAATAGTCATGGGATTCTGGGATTATAGCAATGAAAGTTGGCCCCCTCCACCCAGGCTCAGATGACCAGTCCCAGTGGTCTGAGTACCCAATCAGGGAGGCCTTGGATCAGGCCATAAGTGGGCACAAAGAGGAGAGCTGCCTCCCCAGCTTTGTTTATTGTCTGGAGGCTAGGAATATTTTGAATTGTTGTGTTTAGGAAGGGAGGGGAAATACCCAAATATAAGAAGGCAGCCTCAGAGAGACTCAAGCAAGAATGTAGAGGAATTAGGGCAGAGGAAGTGGGCCTGCCTGGGTATGTCTGGGCAGCTATGATGTTATAGGGTGCCTAGCCCCCGTGGGCCAAAGCTTCTGGGTCCTGATGAGCCATTCACATTATTTGGAGAGCTTGTTTAACAATTATGTAAACCAAACACTTAGGAGGCAGGAGGATTGCTGTGGGTTTGAGGTTACCCTGGGATGCATGAGAGCCTGTCTAAATATGTAAAAAAAAAAAAAATAGTCTCACACTCAATTAAACTGGAATTTCTGGTGAAGAGGAGAAATAGACATCAGTATTTCTTTTTGTTTGTGTTTTGTTTGTTTGTTTGTTTGTTTTGTTTTGTTTTTTGAGACAGGGTCCCTCTACTAGTCTTGACTATCCTGAATCTTTCTATACATAGGCTGGCCTTGAACTCGATAAGACCCCACCTGTCTCTGCCTCCCAAGCGCCGCCATGCATGGCTGGTACTAGGTTTCTTTTCTGTGGTTCTGAGGATGGAACTCAGGGCAGGACAATGGGCCAGTGACTATCTGAGAAGCCAGGCAGGAGACCGAGGAGCTGAGATCTTAAGATTGTTACTTAGCCGGGGTCACAGGAGTCAACTTGAGAAGCGCTGAGGGGAAAGTGCCCTGCATAGGAGCAGTGGTATAAAGGCTCTGAAGCAGCAGTGCCAGGAGTGCGGAGTGCCTGGGGAGACCAGTGTGTGAGTGTGTGAGTGGGTGTGAGTGTGGGGAGGTGGGGGGGTGAGTGTGTGGGTGTGGGTTCTGTCTCACAGGCCTCCAGGGGCATGGGAGCACCCAGAAGGTGGTTCAAAATCAGGAGGAGGCCTGAGTGCCTGGGGAGACCAGTGTGTGTGTGTGTCTGTGGGGGTGTGTATGAGTGTGAGTGTGTGAGTGTGTGAGTGTGTGTATGTGTGTGTGTGTTTGTAGGTCAGAAAAAACCTTGGAAGATCTTTTCTCTCCCTCCTCTTTTATTTGGGTGTCAGAGACGGAACCCATGTCTTCAGGCTTGGTGGCATGCCTTCCCTCTATCTATACATGTTTGCATCCCTCGTATACAGTGGTGATGAGGTAGTGTTTTTTGGTAATGTCAGCACCTTCCCTGAACGCGGTAAGTCATCTCTAGATGGGGCTGTGGGAGGTCTCCCCGCAGGGCACTTGCCTAGCCTGTGCCAGACCTCAGTTCTAATAGGCACTGACAGAAAATAATAACTAGAATAACATAATGCTCTGTAAATGCTGCGTTAACAGTTTTTCTGCTGCATGTTTCAGGGAATGATAACAAGGAAAATTTCTGGATATGTTCAATATAAATACAATTTTTCCTTATTTTTTTTTAAATTATAGATAAAGTCTAAAGTATTCCAGACTGGCCTAGAACTCTTCACATAACCAAGGATGACCTTGAACTTATGACTCTCCAACCTCCTAGGTGCAGAGATTCTAGGCTTGTGCTACCAAGTCTAGCGCATATAGACTGGGGACTGAAGCCAAGGCTTTGTGACTTCTAGAAAAATGCTATGCCTACTGAGCTACATCCCCAGCTTAAGGCAGTCCTGCTTTCTTTGCTTAACATTTGCCTTTAAGGGTTTTTATTTATGTATAAATATGTGGGGGGGTGGGTATGTGCTGATGCGGCAGGAGGAGCGAAGAGGGCACCAGGTCCCCTGGAGGCAGAGTTGCAGACTCTGCCAGTCGCTTGATGCAAGCACTGGGAACTGAACTCGGGTTCTTAGCAAGAGCAGTTATTCTCTCCTAACCACTGAGCTGTTTCTTCAGCCCCTTGGCTTAGTATTTTGATCTATAACTGGATGGGAGGAAGGATGGGGTGGGGGTGTGGACTGCAGAATCAAAGACCTGTGTACTGCCCACGGAAAAAGCGTTCAGATGTGCTCATCTAGCCCCCGTGTGGCCTCCTCAGGACCAGGGTACTCTGGTCCCCCATTGCTCTGCCACTCCCCTCCCCTCAGGCAGTCCTCGCTCTCAGATCTCGGTCTGATTTTCCATGTAAATGAAACCACAGGGAGTCTGGCTTCTCTCACCCAGGGTGTTCTGAGCTCCCTCGTGGTTCTGCGCATCCCAGGAGTCCTTTTGCAAGAGCAGCAATCATTCGGCTTCTATTTTCCTGTTGATACAACCAGGCTGTTTCCATTTTTAGCTGCCATGAATATTGCGGCCATTCACATTCTTGCACAAGGGGGTAGGATTCCGAGTCTCAGTACTTGCACGTGGGGATGTTCGCTCACAGGCCAAGAGTTCAGCCTTACTAGAAAATTCTAACCTTATCTAAAACTGCCAAGCTGTTTTCCAAGGTGGTGGTGCCCTCCTATGCCCTCAGCTGGGAGTGGAGGTGGGCTAGGGGTGGGAGAAGGCCTGGAAGAAGTTGGCCCCTGCAGTCACTCCCAGGGACCTGACAGAGCCGTACAGCAATGTGTACTTGCTAGCTGATCCCTGGTCCTTTGCAGTATGCCTCTCAATGATACCTTGCCTCTTTGGCTCTGGGGCAGTCTGCTCTCTCAGACAGAGGAGGAAGTGGGGCTCAGGGACTTACCTCCCCAAGACCACATCCGGCAATGGTTTCCCATGCTCCTCTGTGCTGGCTGCATGCTGGGCACTGCTAGGGAGCCTGCCTCCTGGGTACTTCCTGCTTGGAGCTCGAGCTTTGGCTGAGTCCCAGGCTGCAGGAGGCCAATGGGCGACATGCTTTGGGTAGGGAAGAAACAGTACAAACGAAGGCTCAGACGAGGGAAGGCCCTAGGCAGGGAGCATATTGGTAAGAGGAGTACTTTCACATGCCCCGTGGTGAACGGTGCCAGAGACCCTGCTCAGTGCTTCCCATGAACCTTCTCCACTGGACCCTCACAGTAGTGCTGGGGGGCACTGGTGTTTTATTTAGTCTGGCTGTACAGATCAAAACAGTGAGGCACAGAGAGGTCTATGCTTCACTGTAGGTGGCACAGCCCACGGTGGGCTCTGGGGTTTGCAAGCAGGCAAGAGGAAGGCAGGTAGGCTGGATGCAAGTTCCTGAGAGGCAGGGTACTCTGGTCAAGTTCTATGGTGTGACCACTGGTGCTTTGCTGGGCATGTGGACACACTGGGGAGGGGGTGCCTAGGAGAAAGTGATATTGCTGGGGAAAGAATCGCTGGCCACCTCATGGCCCTGCTTGTCTCTTCATGGCTTTCATGGGGGATGGTGTTCTGAGTCCTGTGAGGCTGGCCAAGATGATCCTCGATCCTCTGCAGAGCTGGTGCCAAGTGGCCTTCCTGAGCTGGCCAGATGGCCCAGCATGCACTGTGCCGCCCTCAGCATTGCCACTACTCTTGATGACCTGACAGATAGGACAGGAGTTCCTCTGGCAGGGTCGGGAGGTTTCATTCAAAGCCCTGGATCGATTTGATGTCACTATTGAGAGCTTCTGAGTAATGTGCTCCCAGTGGCTTCTTACAAACCGTGTTCACTGCTGTGAATTACAGCCGCAGACCAAAAGCCCAAACCCTGGCCATCACCCTGCGCATGTCCCCAGGAGCTCTGCCCAAACATCGATTTTTCATTCCTGAAATGAGTTGGTCCCATTGGAATGTCAGCCAGTATTTGGCTCATGGAAGGGACTTCTGCCTGGCTTTCCTTGAAGCTCCTCATAAGCGCCAGTGTTTTTGGTGCTTTGGGTGCCCAATAGCTCTTTCTGAATCTTGCAGCTCCCACTACTGGCCTGGGCCTGGGTCTCAGCTCAGCCTCGTGGAGGCATTTGCAAGCTAGGGAATAACTGTGATATCCTGGGCAGGGGGTAGGGAGAGTACATGTCTAGCATGTGAGCATGCCAAGGAAACCTTCAGTGCTTGATAGTTTTGGACAGGTAGGTGATGGGCCAGCAGGGGGCCCATTCTTACAATCTTCAAGAGAATCCAATTTTCTTTTTAAAGTTTTTTTCACATTCATTCATTCATTCATTCATTCATAAATGTGTATGTGTGTGTGTGTGTGTCACAATGTGTATAGAGGTCAGAGGACAACTTGCATGAGTTGGCTCTCCTTCTACCATATAGGTTCTGGAGATTCAGGTTGGATCTCTTTTGCAGTAATCACCTTTATCTACTGAGCCAACTTGCTGGCCCTTACTTTTTGTTCTTGGAGATAGGATCTTATTAAACTGCAGCCAATGCTCCTGCCTCAGTCTTTTCAGGGCTGGAACTATAGGTTTATTAATTCCTTTTAGATTATTTTTTAATGTGTGTGTGTGTGTGTGTGTGCGTGTGTGTGTGTGTGTGCGCGCGCGCACACACGCACATAGTGTCCTAAGAGTCAAGAAGACGTATCTGATCCCCGGGAGCTGGAGTTAAAGGTAGTGTGAGCTGTCTGATATGGGTGATGGGAACTTTTGCAAGAGCTGTTTGAGCTCTGCTGATCTATCCCCCCCCCCCATTTATTTTATTTTATTTTATTTTTAAATTGTTTGACACAGGGTCTCTTGTAGCCAAACCTGGACTTGAACGCCTGATGCTCTGCCTCCTATATGCTGGGATGACAAGTGTGTACCATTGTGTCTGGACAAATTATTTGAGACAGGGTCTTACTACGTAGTTCTGGCTGGCCTGAAATTCAGAGATTTACCTTCCTCTGCCCTCTGGGTGCTGGCCTTAAATGTGTGTGGCACCATGCCTGGATTGAAATATTACTATTGTTTTTTTTTTTTTGAGATAGGGATTCTCTGCATTGCCCTGGCTGTCCTGGAACTTGCTCTGTAGACCAATCTAGCCTCGAACTCAGAGATCCACCTGCCTCTACCTCCCAAGTTCTGGAATTCAAGGAATGCACCACCACCCCACAGTCTGAAATAATTTGTTTTAAAGAGACACAGTGTCCCTATATTATCAGACCAGCTCCAAACTCCTGGGCCCAGCAGTCCTGTCCAAGCATCTGAACAGCTGTGGAGACAGGTGTTTGTATATGCAAAATCACCTCAATTTTCATTTGTGGCAATAAACGGATGAAGCCCAGTGCAGGGAAAGCCTTTGGAGCTGCATTCAGCATAGCCCGCCTCATTTGAGACTTGTGATTCCTCCAACAGTCCATGGCCTCTCACATGCTGAGCTCATGCTTCATGCCTGACTGACCTGCTGCACCCACAACCTGGGGCTGGGTGCTCCCAAAGCCCCCCTGGAAACAAACAGACGGTCTACCTTTAGATTCCAGCTCTGTGATTCACCGGCCGAGCATCCCCAGGCCAGTTATTTTCCCTGTGGCTCAGTTTTTCCTTCTGCAAAGTGGGAGAAATAGCAGTGCCAAGCTCGCTCACAGAGAGAGATGCTCTGGCCAGGGGTTGAACCTGTTTACACGAAGTGAATTCTGCTGGCTATGAAAGTGCTTCAGAAAGGAAGCTAAACAAAATAAATATAGCAAGTGTGGTGACCCAAGTGGCATTCAGCTGTGACCCCAGCTACCCAAGGGCTCTGCAGTAGGGTGCCTTGATCTCAACAATTTGGGGTCAGGCTAGGCAATGTAGTGGTCATCCCATCTCAAAGCACAATAAATCAATAAATATGAGCACTTTCTGTGCACCGTGGCTGTGAAGTCCTGTGCACTTGATGGAGTCAAGGACCAGATCTCACACTTACAGAGCTGACATCAAAGAGGGGAAAGGTAGTTGGGTACCTGAGCCGCGTCCCTACCATTCTATATAGCCATCACTGTGCACCATTCAGGTTCAGGCTTCCCCGAGAGACTTTCCAGTTGCCTCCCTGTGCCTGCTATGCCACTGTGTCCTCCATTGCCCTGGCTGTCTGCATAGTCCTGTGATGCCAAGCCTGAAGGCCTTCGCAGCCTTGTAGCCCTTTTTCCTCTGCTCCCCCACTCCCGCCCCAGGTCCCTCTGCCTGCCCCCAGTGTCCCTGGCTTCCTCAAGTGTGCTCTGGGTTCAAACTTCAGCCACTTCTTACTCTCTAACCTGCCCCTTGGCCTCAGCCCTTTGTGTTGTGGTTAGTGATATCTGAGTCTGGAAAAGTGTGGATTTTTTCTTTCTTTCTTTCTTTTTTTTTTTTTTTTTTTTTTTTTTGGTTTTTCAAGACAAGGTTTCTCTGTGCAGCCTTGACTGTCCTGGAACTGGCTCTGTAGACCACGCTGGCCTCCAACTCAGAGATCCGCCTGCCTCTGCCTCCTGAATACTGGAATTAAAGGTATACACCACCACTACCCATCTAATTTTTTTTTTCTAAATTCAGGTTTTACTATGCAGTCCAGGCTCACTTTGAACTCCTGGCACTCCCAAGTGCTGAGATTATAGGTGTGGGCCATCATACCCACTGTCTGAAGTCCCTTCTCCTCTAGCCTCAGTTTTCCCTCTAGCTAGTGTTACATTCAGAAGAGCAGCAGCAGAAGCTACCTGCGGCATTTTGTGTGTGCTCCTGGACTACAGACAGGAGGGACCACTGTGGAGACTGGCTGGAGGTGGTCTCGGGGGCACCTGGTGGGAGGACAAACTGGAGCCCAATGGCAGGGGGACTGAATGAGGCCTGCTAGAGAAAAAAATGCCCCCTCTGTTATTTTGCTTCTTGATATCTTGTGCCAGCCTAGGACAATGGGCTCGGGCTGGCCAGGTCAGGGCCCTTATTCTCAGTTTAAGAGGCAAAAGGCGAGGCATGCTAAATTAACAGCCACTTGTGTGCAGACAGAGTGGAGAGGAAAGAAAAGGAAGTGGGCACTCAGAGAGGGGAAGGCCTAACTGAAGGTCACACAGCGCCACCTCAGGCTCAGCCGGGCTGTGGGTGTGTACAATCAGAGAGAGGACCTGCTCATTCAAATAAGGGCAAGAATAATGGCACACTCCCCATCTCCATTTAAAAATAGTCACATTTGCTGACACTCGTTTGGCACTTCGTAGGTGCCTGGTGCCCTGTTCGGGCTCTGTTAACCTTGGAGCCTCCCAGCAGCCAAAAGTGATGAGTTCCACTATTTTTATTTCCGTTTTACAGATGAGGAAACCAAGACACAGAAATCTGAGGAACTTGCCTGAGGTCACACAGCCCACGATGAAGCCAGGACAACCTCTTGTGGGCCGGGGGACTTGGCTCCAGTGATCATTTCCACAGCAGCTCAGCCAGGCTCGCAGAGCTGCACACTGGCCAGGAGGTCATAGCGGAGGAGGAAGAGATTCTGGCACAGACCTAGCAGCTGCAGCAGCCCCAGGCCTCATCCCCAGAGCTAGGTGGATGTGCTAGAGAGCGTTGTGATCTGGTAGTGGCTATCAGGACAGGAGATGAGCCAGGGGTCTAGGTCTCTAGTTCCTCATCGCCCGAAAGAGAGGTCTGAGCAGTGCCATTTGCCACCAGCGTTTCGATAGAGCATGAGGATGGGTGCGCGCGCTCGACGAAGCGAGCCCGGGCTCTTTGTGTGTCCGAGCTCGTGCGCGCGTGCGTGCATGCGTGTGTGTGTGTGTGTGTGTGTGTGTGTGTGTGTGTCCCGCATGTGGGCGTGACCGAGAGTCCAGGCCCCGCCCCAGGCCCCGCCCCAGGCCCGGCCAAGCTGGTATTTTTCCACCCAGCAGGATGGGTGATGCGGAGAGCTGCCTGTTCAGACAACAGACACGCGAGGTCAGGGAGAAGCCGCTTATAAATTACCGCTTCCTCCGCGCCGCCGCCAGCGTCGTGCTCCGGGACCTGGCTGCAGTCAAGCTCCCGTGCCCAGCCGCCAACGCCGCGATCGCCGCCAGTCCCGCCAGTCCCGCCAGTCCCGGGTCATCCGCAGCGGCCGTGGGCTTAGCAACCCAGGTACCCAGAGCGTGCGGGCCGCGACTGCAGCCCCCTCCCCGGGCTGCGTTCCACCACCTCCCCGCGTCCCTTGCAGGTCTGGCCTCCCCGCGCTCCGCCATCCCCTTTTCTACCGAGGGTGTGATCGAGGGTCTCCTGCTTAGCCCCTCAGCCAAGGGAGTTATTGTTTCCCTGGCGAAGGGGCTGGGGCTGTTGGTGCGGCGGCAGGTGTGTGTGTGTTTGTGTGTGCGCGCGCGCGTGTGTGTTTCACTGGGTTTCTCCTTGTCTCTGTCTGTTTCTGAGGGTGGCTGTTTCTGCAGTCCAGGCAGCCGTGCACATGTGCACCCCAGGGTATGTGATGGGCTGTGTCCTGGGCTGTGATAACTGCGAGTAGTGTGGCCGTGTGTCTCTGTCTTCTGATGTGCGCTCTCGTGTGTTGCTATATATGTCTTGCCTCTGTGAACCTGTAGGTGTGGTTGTGTCTTCTGTCTCGGGAACCCTGGTCGTAGGCACGTGTGTGTCCCTTAATGTAACCGTATCTCGGTCCCTGGTTGTGGACAAGTCTGGTGTCTTTCAGCGGTACCTGAGAGGGCATCCCTTTTGCCCAGTGGACCCAGTGGTCATCTGTGGCTTTTAGGAGAGGTGAGAGGCTCCAGGTGCTGCCTGGGTGTGGCATGCAGGTAGCAGTGACAGCCGCCCCCAGGCTTGAGTAGCAGGACTGAGGCCCGGAGGGATAGCCAGGGGCAATGGCCAGTGGATCAGCTGGACAGATCTTCCTCCACACTTCACCCCTTCCCTTTGTAGGTTCCTCTTTTGGGTGGGAGGGTTCTGGTCCGCTTCCACTGGGGAAGCCACACAAGGAGCCAGGTCTCAGAAACAGGTCCTACAGCCCCAAAGCCTCAGCCTAGACTAGCCTGGCCGCAAGGGAGGCGTGTGCTAGGCAGGGCCATGGACCTGGCTATTTTGGTCACTGCCAGGCCTCTGCCAGATCCCTGCCTCCCCCAGGACCAGCCCCAAAGGCTTGGGAGACAGCCTGGGCCCCCGTTTCCTGCCTGGGTAAATAAATCATCTCAGAGACTGGCCAGGCGCTTGACCCAGAGGGTCTTCGGACTGCGGTTTGGTAGCACGTGGCTCCATTTGGATGTCAGTAAATTGGCCTCTGATTTGGCACAGCTGGATTTTAAATAAATGTCATGGAGATCTTTTTTAAATAATTTTTTTTTGGCTGGTAGGGAGGGGATCTCACCCAGAGCCTCTAAGCCAGAAGGAGTTTATTTTTATGAGAGAGCGGGTGAGCGCTTAGCAACCGCCTGCCTGCCTCCCTCTCTATCAGGGAGTCATCGGGGAATGGGGGGTGAAGGGGAAGTGTTTTAGCAAGATGATGATGGGTGGCTGGAGGGGGGTCCTAGGCATCAGCCGAGAGCCCACAATAGGATGGTTTTGGCAGATTGTTAGAGGCTGTCTTAGACTTTGGCTCAGCCATCCAGTTAACCTTGGGCAATGCTTTTTTTGTCCTCAGTTTCTTCACCTGTGAAATGGGTGGGGTATACTACCCATTGGGTATGTCCCTATCTAAGAGCCAAGGCTTGTCCCCAGACAGAGTGTGTCCCTCTTAATGGTGACCTTAGGTAGTTCTCTTAGGTTGGGCTTGGCTGTCCAAGCAACAAGGACGCTAAGGCCAGCCTCGCCTTGTCCTTGAGGGGATTGAGGGAGATGAGGCTGAATAAGCTTGCGGTAAGCTGTAAAGCCGGGCTCCGCTCCTGATTAGACTGTGTCACGAGGTCTTGGGTCACTGTGGTGTGTGGCAAGGGCTGTGGCGCAGTCCAACGTGAGCTTTTGTCCCTTGGGAGATACCCTGGCACTTACTGCCTGTAGCTCTGTTATGGTCAGCCTCCCTGATTTTCTAACCCCTCTGTACACTGCTGTGGGTCCCATCTGCTTGGAAGAATCTGGAGGCTCAGACAGTGGGGAAAAAGCCCATTCTACAGATGGGCCAGTTGAGAGCTGCCTAGGAGCCTGCCTTGCTTGAACTGTACAGAATTGGGCTTCCAAAAGCCTCGTCATGGCCAGCTGTGGATTTTGGCTTCACAGAACTTGGGCCACCAGTTTGTTGAGGACATGAAAGTGAAGTTGGGTCTGGAGAAAATGGGAGACAAAGGTATTCTGGTCCTTAGAGCTAGAGGGTGTTGAGGAGGGGAGGCACTAAGGTGCCTCATATTCCGTCTTGCTTCCCTGCACCTTCACGTGGAACCCTGCTGCCATTTCTGCGGCAGGTGTTGCCCCCCACCCCGCCCACCCAGATGCAACCTGGGCTCTGGGGACCCTGTTTCTACCTTGACTTGTCAAAGGTTTAGTTCTCAGAAAGTTTCCAAAGGTCTCAGTGATAAGGTGCCATGAGTCACTGAGCGCATTCCTGGACACAGGAAAGAGCTGTCAATCACAAGAACTCCCTGGAATGCTGCCCAGCCTCAGCCACTGGGGGATCTGGGTGGGAATAGAGGGCTGTCATGGAACCCCAGGCCGTACTGACTGATCTGATCTCCACTGACTGATCTGATCTCCGCTTCAGCAGTGGTCACGGGCCAGAGTCAGGCTCTTTGGGGCTGCGGTCTGGGTCTGATTCCTGGTGTTTGTCAACTTACCCTAGCTAAAGAAGGTGTTTGAATGTACATTGTTTTGGGGGAGCAGCTAAGATCCTGGAACTTCCATATGCTGAAAGAGAACTAGAGTTCATACTTTTAAATTTATGTGCATTGGTGTTTTGCCTGCGGATGTGTCTGTGTGAGGGTGTCAGATCCCCTGGAACTAATTAGAGTTACGGGCAGGTGTGAAGTGCCATGTGGGTGCTGGGAACTGAACCCTGGGTCCTCTGGAAGAGGAGCCAGTGTGCTCTGAGCCATCTCACCAGCCCCGGGAGCTCATTCTTAATGTGTCTCCTTTAGTTGGTTAAGAAACCTTGACTCTGAGGTTAGAATGTTGGCTATGAGGAGCTAGAAACCTAGAGGGAGTGGCTGCTGCAGTGACCACTGTCGTCCTGAGGATGACATGAGGAAGACTTGAGTGTGTGACCCAGTGTATGTTTAGTGAGGTAGAGTTGAAGGTGATATCAGAGTCGATGGATGCTTCCTATGGAGAGAGAAGCAGGGTAAGCTGGTCTGGTAGGCAGAGACGTAGAGGGCTTAAAGAAACCGAGAAGCTAACTAACGAAGCATGTTTGTAGAATATGTCTGCAGGGTCCCATTTAGAGAGAGGACCAGAAGACATGAATAGATCTGGCCGGAGCCAGGTTGGTGGTGGGCTATGAGTTACAGGCATAAAGCTATGGGGATATGGGAGAAAAATAGATTTGAACAGGGTCTGGGGACAGTAGCAGGAGTCAGTCACCCTGGAGCCTGGGAGAGACCCCTAATGGTGATCCAGAAGCTCAGCTGGGCTCCAGAGATCAAGGATGGCTGCCTGCTGGGCTTCCCTTGCTCATCGTACAAGGCATTTTCTGTACCAATGAATCTGTACTAACCTCAAGTTCTTTCTGTAAACACCAGGTAAGGTTTGGATGCCCTGTTTAACAGGTACCAGGCCATTAACTTGCTGGTTCCCACTTCCCTGGAGCATGCAGATCTGGCATCCTTAGGGAAAGTTATGGGCAGAGCCGGGGGTGGGGGTGGGGTTGGGGGAGCTGTTCCCTGCCCACTGCTTTGGGTTAGTGGTTTCTTTTGGAAACCTGAGCTGAGGCTGGGCTTAGGGGGATGGGGTCAGGGAGGCAGGAAGAGGATTGTTTTTGTTTTTGAGAGGCGGTTAATCTGGAACTTACTATGTAGCCC
This sequence comes from Arvicola amphibius, assembly GCF_903992535.2. Taxonomy (NCBI): domain Eukaryota; kingdom Metazoa; phylum Chordata; class Mammalia; order Rodentia; family Cricetidae; genus Arvicola; species Arvicola amphibius. The sequence continues at coordinate 56,389,729 of NC_052048.2, read as the reverse complement.
AGTCTGGCCTGGAATTTGTCACCATCCTCCGTCCTCAGACTTCCGAGTACTGGGATAACAGGTGTGAGCTGCAGTGCCTAACTTTTCCCTGTGATTTTTAAAATTTTTTTTTATTGATTTTTATTGAGCTCTACATTTTTCTCTGCTCCCCTCCCCTCCCCTTCAACCCTCTCCCAAGGTCCCCATGCTCCCACTTTACTCAGGAGATCTTGTCTTTTTGCTACTTCCTGCCCTGTGATTTTTAAAAAGCATTTGGACCGGGAAGTGGTGGTACATGCCTTTCATCCCAGTACTCAGAGGCAGAGGTAGATGAATTGTTGAGTTTGAGGCTATCCTGATCTACAGAGTGAAGGACAGCCAAGACTATACAAAGAAACCCCCACCCCTACCCCAACTCCGCAACAACAAAGACAAACAGCATCTGGGGTCCGAGATATGCCTCAGCAGGTAAAATCATTTTCCACGCAAACCTGAAAATGAGTTAAACCACCAGGTTCTGTGGTGGAAGGAGAGAATGCCACAAAGATGTCCTTTAATCTCCACATGAGACCCTGGCATGCCACGTAAGGTACACACAATAATAATAAATAGCATTTTTTTAAAAGTGAAAAGATGGTTTAAGGATCCAGAACTATAGGTTAGTAATACAGTGTGTGCTTAACCTGAGGCTCCAAGTTTGGACTCTGGTACCCCCTCCCCCCGATTAAATTAAATTAAAATTTAATCTGTATAATGTACTGAAAATGCAGAGATGCTTTGTAGTTCAATGGATTTAGATATCAGTGTATCAGTACCCTCCAGATCAAGATAAATATTCCTTATGTTTGCATACATGTTTGTGAATGAACTTGATGTGTGTTGGTGCATGTAGGGCGTGTGAGTGCAAATGTGTATGTGTGCTGGTGGAGCGTAGAGGTCAACATTACATGCCTTCTCAGTTGTGCTCTACCTTTTGTGCGTGTGCATGTGTGTGTGTTCATGTATGCACTTGTGTGTGGAGACCAGGGTTCAGCATCAGGTCCCTTCCCCCATTGCTCGCCATGTTATTTTTTGAGACATGCTCTCATACCGAACCTGGAGCTAGGATGGTGACCAACAACTCCACCTTGCCGTCCTTGTCCCCCTCCAGTGCTGGCTTTGCATGCGTGCATGGCCCCGTCTGCCTTTTGATGTGGGTGCTGGGGTCCTGAGCTCAGGCTCTTCCCTGCATCTCTCTCCTTGCTTTTTTGTTTGCCTGAGGTTGGAACCAGGACCTCACACTTGTGAGGCAGACACTGTAGCACTGAGCCACAACTCCAGCTCTCTCCGCCCCTCTACATAGCACTTTTAGATGTCTCTCACCGCCTCGTATCAGTGGATTTGTGCCAGGCGTGATGAATCACCCTTGTAATCCCAGCACCGTATGTACGTATGTATTATGTATGGCTAACTGTAGCCCAGACATATTAAATGAAAGAGTTTAGAAATGAGCAGTTCATGAGTTGTTGAATACATTTTATGACAGTATAAGGTTATTATTCTATTTTGAGTTATTGCTCTGAGTGACTAATTTATAAATTAAATTGTATCTTAGTTATGTGTAAGGGCGGATGCTGTATAAACTGGAGGTCATGTGCCCTGTGGGCAAGAAGCTTGGAAACCATACTACAGCCTGTCCGTCTGCCCTACAGTTGCTTTGTTTGTAGGTGTGGGATTGTGAGAGACTTCCTGTAGGCCTTGTGTGCAATTATGGACATGCCATTTTATATACATAGAAATGAGAAACTGCCAAATGATTCACTTTTAAGTTAGAAATCATATACCTCAAGCAGTACAATACAGAACCATCATAAGCTAAGATAGATTCCCTTCAGATCATTACAAGAGATCCATATATAAGGTTGGATTGAGGGTACAAGCTGTGAAGTATGTGCAGCCCTGGGTTCCACCCCCGACACTACAAAATGAGTCAGTAAGGACCTCAAGGCTATCTATTGCCCTTACGTGCAGCTTTAGCTGTGTGGTACCTGAAAGTCTGTAGGAACGCAGTCTGCTTTTTTTTTTTTATCACTTTCTGGGTCCGTTTTCATTTCCTTGTTGGTGTAAGGATTTGCTCAGGGGGGCCAGCCAGCTAGTCAGCTAGCCAGCTGTGGTTTGGTTTTGTTTTTAGCAAAAACAGCATCATACTGTTCCAGGTTCTGCCACTTGGTCTGTACAAAACAATGGCCCATTATGACCTGCCACCCAGCAGAATGCCCTGCAGAACACACTGCTGAACACCTTGCAGAACACATCACAGGACATACAAGCCCACCAGCCCACTGTGAACATCCTTGGCTTGTGACCCACTGACCTCTTCTGTCCTAGCTGATCACCCAGACTACAACTCAGTGAGGGAGTCGCCCCACCCAGTGGCTTCCTACTTGCCCTAAAGGTGAACAGCAGCCCGAGGCCTCTCCACTGATACAGGAGCTCACCCATTCAATCCTCCTGCCTCAGCTTCGCAGGTGGCTGAAACTGCAGGTGTGTGTACCAATGGTTGCACTGCAGATGTTTATTGAACACCTACTGTATGTCAGGCACTGTCCCAGCGGTAGGAAGGGCAGCAATGAATAAACCAGTCTCTGGTGCTGGGTGGCTTTCAGTCTCTGCCGAGGGTGAGAGCAGCACGGGGCGGGGGTGGGGGGAGAAGATGGGTATCTGGAGGTTAATGTACAATCCCAGGCCTTTTATGCTGAGGGCAGGTGCTTCTGAACAGGTCGCAGGTGTGCGGAAGAGTGGTCCATTCACTGTGGAGCTGAGGTACTGTGGACTTTGTTTGGGATCATCCAGCTAACCAGCCCCACCCACTCACCTCAGGGACTAGGAGCTCTGGTGAGGTCTGGGTGAAGTGAAGTGGGAGAGATCCAACCTTCAAACCACCTATTGTTCAGTTTCCCTTGCTCCTGCTGCGCCCACTATTCTGATTATATAAAACTCCCCTTCTGGGAGGTAGATTAAGGACACTGGCAAGATCTTGTGCAACTGACTTTTCTGGGGATGGAACCCAGGGAGCGTTTCCACAGATAGACAGGTGCTGTACCACTGAGCCACAACCCCAGCCCCTCACCTCGGTATTTCCGTGGTGGTGTTCATAGTCTCAGTTAATGGGAACAGGGTGTGAAGGAAGAATCCCAAGGGCAAGCTGCTTAAGAGATACCAGTAATCCAGGACCCAACTCTCGGAAAGCTTGGAGAAGAGCCGGAGCCTGGCACTGATGAACGGCTCTGGGCTCTGGTCAGCCTAGGACTGAGATGCACGGGGGAAGGGTGGGAAGGACGTGTTGCCCACACTTGTTGGGCATCCAGTGGACAAGTGACATCTGTTAGCTGAGCCTACCCATGTTCTAGGCTGGTCAGTCTAGTCACCTTGTCCCCTCCCCATCCCCCCGAGCCTCAGTATTGCCATTAAGTGGAGTTTTAGACGACGTCTCCCAGCTGGGACATTCTGAGTGTCCTGTTTCCATGGCGTTTGTAACAGGGCAGATGTGGAATCTGACTGGATGCCATATTCCATCAACCCCCTTCCTGAGGAAAGCCCATTAGCTAAGGTCGCTAGATGCTTGGCAGGGGGTGGAGAAGTGTGGCTGGCCCGTGGGTCTGTGCAGTCATGCCTACTGGGTGAAGGGCACTGGAACAGGGCTGTTCTGAGGATTCTGCCCCTGATCCAGGACCAATCAGCCTCAATGGAAGGCTGGTCATGATTTCAAGGACCTTCATTCCATCACCAGATGGCACCTGCTATCCACAGCCTCCTGACCAGCCACCATGCCTTCTGGGTGCCTTTCTGTACCATCTAAGTGGTGATGCTGAGCCAGTCTCCTGCCCAAGGGTCTTCCAGTGGCTCCACCGTGCTCTGTAAAATCAGATTAACTCTAAGGAATTGGATGTTAGAATCTTTCCCGGATCTGCCACACCTGTCCTTGTAGTCTGGGGTTTTCAGCTGAGCCTGGTCCTTTGTTCCCCACAGTTTTCTTCCAGCAAGGTACATCTTGAAGTGTCCTGGTCCATGAAGTGTTCTGTTCCTTGACCCTGGGTGGTGCTTAACATAAAGGAAGCCAAAGATCAAGAGAGTCAAAGTGGATTTGAACTTACCCGCCTCAGTTCTGTTGGACTCTAGGCCTGAGTCCTGAGCTTGGACCTCTGTAAGCTTGCCTTATATCTGCCTGCTCACCAACTGGGGACACAGTGAAAGGAGGGGGAGACACTCCAGCATCTAGCAGAGGGGCCTGGCTCACAGAAGTGCACCCCCATCCTGAAATGAGAGCCTATACTTTGAACGTCTATTGGTCCAGGCTTGGGCCCACCCATCTACCCGCCTAGCAGGTACTTTATTCATCCCAGGCTATATAGATATGGCCAGTGAATAGGACAGCCTGAAGTACGCCCTCCTGGGGCTGTCTGTCTGGAGAGAGTGAGAGATGTCCCCAACAAAAAAGTTACTCGGGTAAACATCTAAAATCAAAGTCAGGCACTGAGAGTCAGGGCTGGTGTGCTTGGCCTCTGGCTCCCGGCGTGATCTGGGTGGATCCTTACCTCTCTCCTGTCCTTGGGTTTGAGGAGACCACTTGGTGGATAATGAGGAAGAGTCTAATGTCTGTGTTGTCATGGTGTGAGGTATCTTACACTTATCTATCCTCTTGCTGATTTTCCAGATGGCCTGACCCTTGCTCCGAAAGGATGCGCCCCAATTCGGAGATTAGAGTTTCAGGGTGGTGCCAAGCAGACCTGTGGCAACCGACTTTTAGTAGGGAAGATCTCCTAAGGAACAATGTGGGTTTGCTTACGCTATTAGTGGGAGAATATAGAGCAGAACAAACCTTTAAAAGGAGAGAGAGAGAAAAAAAATCCCACGCCTGCCAGCCCCTTCTAGGTGCTGTGGCATCTATTTCTGTCGTTCATTTTTCACGGGGAGAAGGTGGGCTTCTTTTAAAGGTGTCCTGTTGTGAGCCTGAGAAATGTGTCAGCTCTTGCCGAATATTCCCCGGGGCCAGTTTTCAGCCACACCAGGTGTTTTGTGTATTTCTTTTGGAGGGGGTGATTCCAAGGATGGAACCCAGGACTGTAGGTAAGGGCTCTGCTCCAGCCCTGGGAAGCCTTATAAAACACTGGTGTTGTTTCTTTGTAGAACTTTTTTTTCTTCTTGTAACCCATCAGGGCCCAGTAGGGAAGGCGTAGCACGGTGGACTGTTCCAGGAAGCCGGGATTGTGTGCTAAGCCACAGCTGTGATGTTCCTTTATGGTTCTTCACGTCCCCAAGTCCCACTGGCTGGGAACCTGCCCACCCCTTGTGACGGTGTTTTGTGGGCTGAAAGAAGCTGGGGGAAGCCAGGCTTCTCCTCTAACTCAAGGGCACTGAGTCAGTATGGCCTGGATGAGGGATTGCTGTGAGCTGGGCCTTCTTTGAGAGTATACCCCATCCTCCAGCCAGGGCAGGGCCCAGGGGACATGTGTGTGGGTCTATTTTTGTATGGGGCTGAGGGCAGTTAACAGGCGGAACAAGGGAACCGACCATGGTCTCCTCACTAGGTGAGGGCCACATCTTCTTAGTGTTAACTCCTACTTGAAGTTCCGGCCATGGGCTCCAGCCAAAGGATAATTTGCTTCCGTTTGAATATAAGGAGTATGCCTTCTGCCAGCATCCTCAGAAAGCCCCATCCTGCCAGGAGGAAAACCACTCTCCTTGTTTATTGAGTCCCAGGCAGGTCAGGGTAACTACCACCAATTCCCACCTCCTTGAGGATCCAGCCTGGAGCCCCTTTCTTTCTTGTTACCAGGGGCCTGGGCGTGGTTCATTGCTGGTTCTGCTCAGATTTTGTTTTTAGATGTGATTTCTTATTTTATTTTTTTTTACAGCCCAGGCTGGCCACAAACTCATGACCCTCCGGCTTCAGGCTCCTGAATGCTGGGATTACAGGTGTGCACCACCACACTGGGCTCTCAGCCTCCACGTTGGGACTTAGCATCCAGTAGCCTTTTAAAAAGCCTAACCAAGATAACACCCTAACAGTGGGCGCATCTGGGTCCTAGTTTCTTGGGAGGCCGAGGAGAGAGTGTGGCCAGAGCCCAGGTGTTGGGGCAACTTAGCTCCTAGAGCCACACAGGGAGACCCAGGGTACAGATCTTTCTTACCCAAAAGTTGAAAAGGAATTAGTTGATAAATTCTATTTCCTTAGTCTTCAGGTTTCGCATAGGAAAACCCCAAGGCCTCCCTGAAGGCAGGTGACTGACTCAAGGTCATAGGCCTGGGAGCTGGCTGAGCCGGCCTTGGGCCAGTGCCACCTTGGAAAGGATGCTATGGGGAAGCCGCTTGCTACTTACACTGCAGTGTTAGCGGTCCAAAAAGCCGCAGGAGACTTTTGCAGGCAGCCAAGTCGGATGTTAAGTCAGGGGAGAGCCCAGGGCCAGCCAGGCCCTGCAGACAGGCCTGGTTGCTCCAGGCAGTGTGTCAGGACAAGGCCCACAGCGTGGGATCTGGCATTTTGCCTGCTGGGGTGGTGGTGGTGTTAGGGGACTCTTTGAGAGAGATTCCTGGCTTCTGGAAGACAGCACAGGGCCTGTGGAACACCCCTCAAATGGCCTCCTGTTATCTAGATACATTTCAGCATGGGGCCAGCAGAAGCAGGGGCTGTGCCACAGGCTGTCCCCTTGACCCAGGACTGGTGCTACCCTTGTGGAAAGCTGCAGCCATCTGGAATTGTCTCAAATTGGGCTCTGCTTTGAGGGGAGGGCCCTGTGGTCTGGTCTCCTACCTGCCTGAGATGTGTGTTTACATGGGTCACCTGGCATCAGCAGCTGAAGGAAAGGACAGATTGAGTTTGAGTTCCTAGAGCATGGTGGTCCCTGGACCAGAACTGCCACTTATCACAGGATAGTAGAGAGACTAGGTGGCTCCACCCACATCTGGCATTTAGAGCTGGGGGTGGGGTTCACAATCTGTTGTGGAGAGCTCTCCAGATGTTTCACAGGTCTACCTGTGAGGAATGATTTAAACAGTCTTCCTGTGTGCCCTGAGGTGAGGGCTGAGAACAAGGGGAAGGGTCAGGCCTAAACTTTGCAACAGATACATGACAGGTAGAATGTCAGACTGTGGGGGACCTCAGATGTCACCTGCATCCTCCACCTTGGTACTAATGGGCTGATGGGAGAGATAAGGAGTGAGCATAAAATGATACAGCAAGTTCAAGCCAGGGCATAGGTCTCTCCTCTCTCTCTCTCTCTCTCTCTCTCTCTAACACATACACACACACACGTGATATAATATTGTTGAAGATGGACACAAGACCTTGCTCATAGTAGGCAAGCACTCTACCCCTGAGCCACATCTCTATGCATTTAGTTATTTTTTATTGGTGTTCATGTTTTTGTATGTATGTACATATGTATGTGTGTGTGTCTGTGTGTGTGTATGTATGTGCAAGTATTTACAAGTATCTTAGAAGGCCAGAAGAGGGCCTCAGGTTCCCTGAAGCTATAGTAACAGTTGGTCCTGAGCCTCCTAATGTGGGTGTTGGGAAATGAACTCCAGTTCTCTGCAAAAGCAGCAGGAGCTCTTGGCCGCTGAGCCATCTCTCCAGCCCTGCATTGATTTAGTTTTTAAGATAGGGTTTTTCTATTTAGCTTTAACTGGCCTCAAACTTACTATGTAGCTCAGGTCAGTCTCCAACTCACGATCCTCCCCCTTCAGCTCTTCAGTGCTGGGATTACACGTGTGTACCTCCATGCCCTAATAGGACTGGATTCTGCTCTTGTAATTGGTAGAAATCAGTTTCAATTAACTTTCAAAGTCAAGAGAACATCTACTGATCCTTTAATGGAAGAGGCCAGGTGAGGTGTGCTTCAGAGGTGGCTATATCCAGGCTCTGAGATATCACCAGTCTGCCCCATTCTGGTCCATTCTCCTTGCAGGCACCTTAGCTGCCCCAGTGAAACCCCACTCCTACAAGCCATCCCAACTTAGTAGGAGCCTTCTTTAAAAGAAAAATTTAGGATTATGTATATGTGTGTGTGTGTGTGTGTGTGTGTGTGTGTGTGTGTGGTGTTGGGGGCAGTGGTGTGGCCTGCATGTGTGTATTAGAGAAAAATTGTGGAGTCTGTTCTCTCCTTCCACCTTTGTCAGGTCTCCAGGCTTGTGTGACAAATGTCTTTAATCCACTGAGCTGTCTTGCCAGCTCCCCAAGCTCCAGCGTTTTTTTGAACAAGAGTTCTGGCTATCATTCTAATTTTCCAGGTATAGTCAAGTCCACGAGTGAGCTAGCCATGACCGATCCCTCCGATTGGCCAGGTCTTGTTCGCATGTTCCCTGGAAGTAGGAGGTGAGATCAGTCCCCAGATACCTTGTAGGATGAGATCAATACATGTGCATCTCCAGGTCAAATCAGTTCAGGCTGTTCCCAGGCTGGGTGTGTGTGCCAGCAAGTTAGATAGACCCACTGACACAGAAAGCTGCTCTTCTCTGTCTGAGGTGAGCTGGCCTCTTACTGGTCAGGATTCACCCCAGACAGAGTGACAGCCTTTGTTGTTCCTCAAACACTGTGGTGAGAATTGTGCTTTAACCATGGCTGACTCCATCCTCCTCAGTCTTTCTTCCTTTGGCACAGCCCAAGGTGCAGGTTGCCATTGTCCATCTCTGTGCCTCATGCATCGCAGATATTACCAGTCCAACTCCGCTTCTGTCGGGCAGTGTCCAGTCCGGAAGTGGCAGAAGCCCCAGTGGCTTCTTGCTCGTGTCTCAGTCTTTACCCTAGGATTCTGGTCTCCTTGAGAACAGGGATCTCAGCTTCTTGGGCGCTGCTGTGATCTTTCCCCACACAGTGCCTGGCACAGAGTAGGTGCTTCAGAAATTGTTTCCTATTCCTACCGTGTGGTACCTCAGACTTTCTGTGTGTGCCCTGATGCAGTGAGAGGGCTGAGGAGGAAGTCTGGTGTGTACTGACAGGGCGGCAGCCATAGCTTTGCTCAGGTCGTGGAAGGAGCTAGAAAGCAGAGCTGCCAGGGAGAAGGAGAAGAGGGCTTAAGCAGGGACAGGTGCCTTTGCCCACCTTCCTCCCTCACCCCTGCGCAGCACCTTTAATCCCAGTTTAAGTGGCCTTGAAATCTTAGCTCTCCATCAACAACTACAGCTTTCCTGCGTCTTCACATTTTTATATTCCAGGAAAGCTGAAAAGCCTTCCTGTGTCTGGGCCAGCAGCACCGCGGGTGGCCTGGGACTCCAGGCCCTGAGCTCTGCCCGCCTTGTCTGTTTCCCAAATCTAGTCCTAAAGAACAGAGGCTCCCTGTTTTAAAAAAAAGCATCTGTGGTGCAGCCCTGTTGTGGTGTTCCCACTGAGCGTGCACTCTGGGGTTCACCCTAACACCGTAACATGAACAAATAAGTCAGAATCCATGAGATGGCTTCTGGGCCATCCCCAGGGGAGAGCTGCTGGACAGTGGAGTTCAGCAGGTTTCCTGGGTTAATGCTGTAATTGGTGGGCTCTGCCTTCTAAGACTCTTGGGGCTGGGCTGTCAAGGTGGCTCAGCCAATAAAGGCACTTGCTATCTGCTACGCCTGTTGACCCGAAGTCAACCGCCAGGACCCACATGGTGGAAGGAGTCTCCTGCAAGTTGTCCTCTGACCTCCACGTGATACCTCCGCCCAACACACAAAGAAATATAATAATAACGACGATGATGATCACAATAAAAGAATCCTCTCCAGCCCTCTGTCTAGCCTTGCCATGTCCATAGGGGGATGGATAGCCAATGACAGACCAGGAACCCGGGCAGGTTACAGAACCGGTAGTGGTGTGGACTTTCTGACCTGGTCTAGTGAGTAACTTACCAATGCATACTAGCAAAAAGAACCTCTATTTTTAAAAAAAGTTGTTATATGTATGTATGATATGTGTATATGTATCCGAGCAGGGTCAGAGGAGAACTTGCAGGAGTCAGCTCTCTTCTTCCACCTTGTGGGCCCGGGAGAGCAAACTCAGGTTATCTGCCTTGGCAGGAAGCATCTTCACCTGCCAAGCCATCTCCCTGGCTCAAAAGGGACCTCTCTCTCTCTCTCTCTCTCTCTCTCTCTCTCTCTCTCTCTCCCTCCCTCCCTCCCTCCCTCCCTCCCTCCCTCCCTCCCTTCCTTTCTATCTTTTTTTCCTTCCTGAGACAGGGTTTCTCTCTGTATCTTTGGCTGTCCTAGAACTCACTCTGTAGACCAGGATGGTCTCGAACTCACAGAGATCTGCCTGCCTCTGCCCCTCCCCCAAGCGCTGGGATTAAAGGCATGCACCACCACGTCCAACATTAAAAGGGACCTTTTTGTACATCAAACCTACCCGGGCTTCTAACAGCTTCTCACAGTGTGATTCCCTGGAACTTGGACTGTCTGGGTTCAAGAGCACTGAAGCCAGTGGAAGGATTCAGACTGAGGAGAGGAAAGGAGGAGGGAGGGAGAGAGGGAGAGAGGGAGAGAGGGAAGGAGGGAGGAAGGGAGGGAGAGAGGAAGAGAGGGAGGGAAGGAGGAAGGGAGGGAGAGAGGGAGAGAGGGAGGGAGGGAGAATATGTTTGTGTCTGACTGACACATAGGGCTGCATTAGCACTTGGGTGAGAGTGCAGGTCTGTGTGTGCATATGCATGCCTGGGGCTCAGCATTCCCATGTCAAGTCCCTGGTCCCACAGGCTCAAAGGAGGCCCCTCCATAGCATATGTGTGTTGAGAGTCACCCATGGTCAGACCTGGTCACCCTGGGCTCTGACCACACCTCTTTATTTCCTCTTTGTGACAGGTGCAGAGCCAGCCCCACAGCCTCTTCAGAGGAGCCTTTCAAGTGTAAGTAGTTTTTCAGCTTCCTTACAGGCTCAGCCCCCCCCCCCCACTACTTACTGCCACCCACTGCCAGATCCCATGGGGGAGGAGTCTCCCGTTTAAAGTGTCCTCCAGGCTCCAGAGGAAGACAAGATCCCTGAGGTGGCCCCATTACCTTGTTCTTGGCACCTCTGGGTGGTGGGTCACCTGACCTGCCTGTACTCATGCTGTGCCAGGGAGTAGATGTAGCAGATGCTGCATGGGGTATGGGAGCTTGGATGATTTGATTCTGAGACCCACTTCAAGGGTGGCCTGGCTCCAGACAGGATGCTCCAGATTTTGGATCCAAGACGCGCGCGCGCGCGCGCGCGCACACACACACACACACACACACACACACACACACAGAAGCGCTGCTGGGGATTGGGGATGGAGGGGTGCTCATTCTGAGCCCTACCACTGAACTATAGCCCCAGCTTCACTGAAGGATCTATTAGAACAAAACTGAAAATGTTCAGCAAAGTTCCGAGATGTCAGTGAGTTTCTGACGCCCTTCACACTGATGGTCCTAGTGTTGTTGCTGGCCAGGGCGGTTTATCCACACCCACTGCTGTCTGTCCTATGAAGAGCCACACGAATAGTATTTTTGCTGAATCATTGGGGAGTAATTCACAAATGGGGTGCCCCTTCCCCTAGTCCTTCACGAATTTCATAAGAGCAAGGCCTTCGTCTTACGTAACCACAGCCCAGTTATCAGCCCCGGACATTTAACATTGACATAGTTCTCATATCTAATCTGCTGACTGTCTTGGTACTCACTACAGCTTGCCTTTTCGTCTCTTTAGTTTTTCCCTTCTAGCTCAGAGTTGTAAGGGTGCTCAGAAGGAGGATTTTGATGTTGTTTTCAGACTGAGTTGATTTTAAATTCGGGACTTTGAGGTCCTTTTAATCTTGACGTGGAGGGTATATACAGATCTCGAGAATGTTCCAAGTTCTTGCCCTGCCATCTGCCAGCCACTCCCCTGTCCTGCCACTCTATCAATCTTGTGACCCACCTGTGGACCCTGCTCTCAAGTTGGAGAACTCCACCTTCCTGGGTAGAGCTCTCTTAATATCTAACCTCCTTCCCTCCCCCCCCCCTTTTCTCTTTTCTTCTATTGGTTCTGGGGCGGAGGCTTGGGTTGAAACAATGCTCTATCCTGAGCTGTACTCTCAGTTCCCAAGAAGGTCTCTCACTGGTACAGGGCTGGGGCATGATCAGCTTGGGAACATCTGTAGAGCTCTCATGAGCCCCTTGGTAACTGCCCCTTGTGGCTGGGTCCAACTGCACTTTTACTCACTCTTCCTGGCCCACCGTGTTCCTGTGTTGGTCGCAAACAGCCAACTCGAGACCATAGGTTCTCTGGTGTCAGATGTGTCCATCTCCAGAGGCCGAGAAGACCTCTCTGAGCAGCTGAGTGGACGGATAACCCGCTCTGCTGTGCTCAGCCTTCACTGTAATGGCCATGTGTCAGGGACACTTATTGTCAGCGGGTACTGGACTTGCCTGGAAGTGTAACACATTACCTGGTTACAACCCCAAGGGCCATGTTACAGCCTCAAGAGTCGTAGGAAGAAGGAATTCCTGTTCTTTCTGTGAAAATATAGATGAACAGGTGGAATGCTTACTGAGTGCCAGGCATGGTTCACCCCCCAGCAAGTTGGGTGTGGACTTTGAGTCGTGCCGAATACTAGGTACTGATATCTCCGTTGCGCAGATTGGGAAACCTAGACCTCAGGGATAAAGGAGCACCTCCCAGGTTCCCACAACTCTGAACCCATTTGCCCAACTCTGGTGCCCACTTGGTGGCACTGCCCTACTGCCCTCGCCATAGGCAGGGAGTCCCCTCAGGCCCAGCCCCTTCCCCTTCCCAAGGCCTTCCTGCTGCTGGTTAATGAGCAGCCAAGGATAATGGAAGCCAAGGAGGCCCGTGCTTGCTCTGAGGCTGGAATGTGAGTTCTGTTTCTAGATAAAGAGTCTTGTGCTAGTGGCTGACCCCTTGGGGCCTGGCAGCCTCATAGGCAGATGGAGGATGGGCTGCTTCTCAGTGCTAGTCCCAGGTGCAGACCAGGCTATAGGGCACTTTGGCCCTCACGGCCCCACAACACTCCTGGCTTGCTCTTTCTGGAAAGGCTCATGGCCTCCCTTCTACCCTCCACGTGGATTTGCAGGGAGCGTATTACACAGGAATGATACACACTTGAGTTCTGGGTGTGGCCCACCCTCACACATCACGTGGGGCCTCTGGCCTTTGGGTTTCCAGCTGAGAAGGGTGAGATAATATCTTTTCAGCCTTATGGTGGGAAGCATAACGCTGAGGAGTCAGGCAGGTCCAGGTTCATTCTGGCTTCAGGACAGGGATGTGGCTCCGTGGGTCCGTATAAGGCCTGGGACGCCTTCTCTGGAACCACAAAACAAACAACAAAGCCCCCCTGCCTAGCCCCAGTCTGCGCCTCATGTGTGACCTTGAAGGGAATCACCAAATATCTCTGAGTCTCAGTAGGACTAACAAAATTAGTGCTAAGCACCCCACATAGAGTTATTGTATCAAAGAGGTCCCTAGAGCAGCTACACCCCCTCAATTGAAGAGGCAAATTCACTTTTCAGGGTGCTGCCCCCTGGGATGTCCACTTCTGGGGTGCTTGTCCTTTGGGGGTGCTAGATACTCCAAGGAAGAGATTGTGAGCACAACATACCTCTTGCTTGTCTGTGGACTCCAGTTGTCCTTTGGAAAGTGCCACCTCAGCCCTGCTCAGCAGTGAGCCTCATCTCAGGCTCCCTAGGGGACTTGTCAGTAAGAAAATGGCATTTGTGTGTTTACCCTGATGATAAAAGTCATGTTTTGAACACAGAAAGTACTAAAAGTCACCCTTTTCCCACCATGCAGGGGTCACTACAGTATAATGGAGTGGTGTGTGTGCACACACTTGTCTATAAGCTGCCCAAAGTGGAACATACCGGTCATCCTACCACATGGGAGACTGAGGCATGAAGGTCTCTGTAGCCCGGGAGCTGCTGTAGCCCGGAGTCTGAAGCTAGTCAGGGCTGCAGAGTAAGACCCTGTTTTTTGTTGTTGTTGTTGTTTTGTTTTGTTTTGTTATGATAAAAGAGCTCAAGTCAGACAGTGGTGGCACATGCCTTTTAATCCCAGCACTAGGGAGCCAGAGGCAGACAGGTCTCTGTGAGTTCGAGGCCAGCCTGGTCTACAGAGTTCCAGGACAGCAAGGGTGGCTACACAGAGAAACAGAAAAGGCAAAAGACTGGGGTCCTATTGTGTTGTCTGGGCTGGTCTGAAACTCCCATGCCCTAGCCATCCCCCTGCCTCAGCCTTCTGAGTAGGTGGGACCACAAGTATCTGGCCAACATTTTCCTCTGGAATTGAGACAAGGTATAGTCTCAGTTGTGGGCGGGGCTAGCGAATTATTCTTAAAAGAATACATGAGACCCAGTTCTGACAAGCCCCCACGAGGTACATTTTCCTTTTTCTGCCTCTGTCCTTTGGATGCTGACTAGACCCCACAGATGCTCTGGGCTTCCTCACTCTCCCTCCTGGCTGTGTGGCTGCTTGTCTGTGCTCAACTTCCCTTCCAGTTCATCTCAAGGAGTGTGGCTTCCTCCCTTCTCCATTCTTGTCCTCTGAGTGGTCGCTCCGACTTATAGCTGGCCTGTCCTGGGCATTTTCTTTCTTTTTTTTTTCTGAGACAGGGTTTCTCTGTGGCTTTGGAGCATGTCCTGAACTAGCTCTTGTAGACTAGGCTGGCCTCGAACTCACAGAGATCCGTCTGCCTCTGCTTCCCGAGTGCTGGGATTAAAGGCGTGCGCCACCACCGCCTGGCCTGGGCATTTTCTTTAAACTCTAATGAAACTGTTGCCTTTGAATTAAGGGGGAAAAGAAGGATACTATGAGCTCTGCCACTCAGGCGCACTTCTATCCTGGGGTGCCCATTTTGAAGATGTGTAGACCCCCAATGTCAAATCTCTGTTTCTCCAGAAACCATATTCTTTGCCCCTCCTGCCTAACATCCCCTACAGCTTTGGGGCACTGGGAAGTGGCAGCCTCATTTTAGCGACTTCTCTTTGGGGCCCTCGAGAAGCGAGGATTCAGAACCTTCCACCCCAACTAGACTCTCATTGGGAGAAGACCTGAGAAACCCAGAAACAAAACAAAAACCCGTCAACAGTAGGAAGTTAAAAATAAACTCTACTCTCTGGTAACCCTGAACCCATCCCTGCCTCCTGTGCCCTTTGCCAAAATGGGTATGAAGTCATGCATTGCCGCCTTCTGAGAGGGAAAAGAAAGAAAAACCAAAAGTTTTGGTACAGCGACAGGGGCATAGCAGTTGCTCAGTAGCTGTCATTGCTACACCTTCCTGTTGCTGGTGTGACTGGGCCCTGCTGTTTTGAAGAAGTCAGCATACACAGACAGGGACAGAGCTGTCATTTTCACAATGCTTTACTGTACTGGGCACTCCCGTAGTCTGACCCATGTCACAGGTGGGAAAACTGAGGCCCCAGAAGGCAGTCTGGACAGTCTGGCTCTTGTGTCCCATACTGTAGCTGCTGTGACATAGATTTCCCCACAAATGCCAGGTTCCACCTGCTCACCTGTTGCCAGCCAGTCCCTGGGTGCCTGATCTGCAGAAGGGGCTGGTTTCAGGATCCCTGGAAGGAGAGCCTTCACCCCATCTTTACCTGTTTCCCACCCTTCACTGAGGCGCCTTGGACAGCTGCCACTTTCTCACTGAAAACCTGGGGGATGGGGAGTGTCACTTGTTTCCAGGCTTTTTGGGTGGGAATGACAAGATGTGAAGCCCCATTGTCACTTAGGGTACAAGGGACCTCCCTCTTGGTGCCAAGTGCTCTTCCCTCCCTGAAGCACTGATCCCGCCCAGGTCCCAATCCCTGCTTGAGTCTCAGCCCCAGCATGGCACACCTCCCAATCCCACTCTTAACTCATTTGGCTGACCTCCCTCTGCCCATCTTTTCTCAGGCTGACTCTCTCTGCCTCTGTCCTCATCCCTCCACTCCTTCCTGGAGCCCTTGATCTTTTCTCTTACAGGGCCTCGTCTTGTCTTTTATCTAAGGCTGGTGCTGGATCAGTGGGAACAATGCCACAATTGATTAGTAATGTCTGTCAGGAGAGCAGGCTAGCAGGCTAGCAGAAGGTGGGATGTCTGTCGTTTGCATGACATTCCCTCAGTAATGAATACCTGAAGAGGGAAAGCCCAGAGGACTTCAAAAGGGCTCCATTGCCAGAAGGAAAGAGGCTCCATGGTTGTGGGAAGAAGAATAGGAGGGGCCTAGTGAGGGAGAGCGTGAGACCTTGTTTTTCACACCAGACAGCCCGAGTATTCAAACTGGGCTTTGTGTTTTGTGCTGGGGTGTGGATAACGCAGGGATCCCTTGGGTCACTGGATAGGATTGCCAGGGAAAATACAGAGCCCTGACTCAGTCAGCGTTCACATGCACCTCTCTGTGAGCCATTCTGTGCGTCCTCTGCAAGAGCAGCCAGTGCTCTTAACCACTGAGCCATCTCTCCAGCCCCAGAGTCTATTTTTAAAAGCCTGTGTCTCCTATGATGCAGCTTTTGAACTGTGGTCACAGAGCATTGCTCTTGGAGACATTCAGAGTCATCTGTCACCCTAAAAGAGGCAGAACTAGAGTGGCCTTTGTTCTTTTGAGACGGGGTTCTGCTGTGCAGCTCTGGCTGGCCTGGAACTTACAGCCATCCTCCTGCCTCAGCTTCCTGGCTGCTGGGAAATATTATAGGTGTGAGCCATCACACACAGGTCAGATAGTGACCTTCTCCAGGCTGACTGATGCCTGGATCCTATGGCCAAGGAGAAATGTCACCTCAGCTTACCTTCTCTGCTTGGGGCTGGATCTTGACTTTTCCCTTCCCGTTGGCCTTTCTAGTCTTTGAGAAAGTTCACTTTTCATCTGTTTCTAGCTTTGCTATCCTGTGGAAAGACCAGGGCTGCTAAGACGGCAGGGGAAGTTTGGGGAAACTCTCTGATGTATATGAAAAGTGAGAATCGAAAGTCTGATTGTCGGTCATCAAAAACTGTTGGCTTTTGCTGATGTGGGCGTGTGTGTTCGAAATCCCAGCCCCTAGGAGGATCAGGAGCTCATGGCTATCCTTAGCTACACAGTGAGGCTGAGGCCAGCCTCAGCTACACGAGACTGTCTCCAAAAACAAATGTAGTGGGCTTTCCTGTGGTTTTGCCTTTGCTGTGTCCCGTGGACTCTGAGGTGAGTGACAGACTTCTCAGTCTGGAGATTTCGAGGGCAATGGGAGTCTGAAGCTGTCGTGGGTATGTGTGCCTGTGCTAGGCATGGAAACCATGGCACGCACTCCAGCACCGAGCTTCACCCCTGTAAGGATGCCCTGGATGCACGAACCATGTCCCAAGGTCTTAAGCAACAGGTGGGCAGAAAACCGGAAGGACATTACCCTTAGAGGAAGTGGCGTGTGTTAACGCTTGGCGTCCCCGAGAGTGAAAGCAAAGAGTAACTTTCAGGAAGCTGAGAAAGGCGTGTCTTCTGGGCAGGGGAGGGGACTCTCACCTGGTGACCTCAAGGCTGGATGTTGTGCCCAGGGGGTTGGCCATGCTCTGCTTTGGGGAACCAGACTGTGGAGACCAGTGGCCATATTCTGTGGCTGGAGCTTGCAGCTGTTAGGTAACTGTTTGGATGGCGGGTGTCCGAGATGGAAAAGCACAACTGGCTCTCACCCCAACTCAGCTGCAAGAGTCACGTTGGCTGGAGGTCCTGGGAGGGACACTGTTCTCAGTCTTACCTAGTTAGACGTTCCACAGGGCTTGGGGTGGGTCATAGAGAACCACTCTGCTGAAGCTCATTTGACACCCAGTGTGTCGGAGAACCAGAATATCCGGTGTTTTCCTGGTGGGTTTGTTTCTTTCTTTCACAGAGTTGGGAAGGGCCTGGTCAAAGTCAGTGCTTGTTTGAAAAGTTCATGAAATAAAAGCCGGTTGATCTTCCGGGGCAGAGGGTGTGTAATGTCTCACAGGGTGAATCTGATCTTGTGCTGAGTCCCTTCCTCCAGCCTTGTCTTATGTAATTTGAGATGGTCCATTTAGCAGATGATGCTACTGTGGTCCTCAGGGAGAAGCCAGGGTCCAGAGGCCACCATTCAGATGGCCAATGACCCATTAGGTTCCAGTTAAAATCTAGGTGAGGCTGAGGAGGAGGAGCCCAGTAGAATCTGGGGACCAGATTCTCAAAAGGAGGTGTCGCCTGCTATGGACTTCAGAGAGCAAAGCTGCAGCAACCAGGGGTGGGACCCCCCCCCCCCCTTTCCAGGCATCAGCCATGTGATGTCAGGAAGAAGTATTAATGTAGAACTCGGCCATGGTGGGGGAGGGCTCAGAAGGAACTCCTTGACCAAATAAATAGATGAGTCAATTAAAAAGGATGAAGTTAGGGGCTATTTATAGCTGTGGCCTAAATCACAGGTATCCTTGCCCCCAAGGAGGAAAAGGAGACCTTTTTTTGGGTGGCCCAGGCTGTATACATGACTAAGCTGATTATGCCTTGGGCTGCGGAGGGTGGGATACTGGAGAGAGTCTGAGTGACCGAGAGCTCAGAGTGACAGCTCAGGGAAGGTGAGGGGTGGGGGCACTGTAGGGGCAGGCAGGGGGTGAGGAGAGGCATCCCTTTACGGAAATGGCTTAGGCTGGGGCAGCCCCTCTAGTTGGCTGTCCCCACCATTAGTCTTGGAGAGGAGCCGTTCCCTGGACTTTATCCTCTTGCTTGTGTTAACTTGGTTAAACTTAATGATTGAAAACAAGCCCTCTTTCTTAGCCGGAGGGTCAGTACTTAGCAATCACAGCTGGTCTCGCTGACTTTCACCTGTTCTGGGTATAATTAAGTGAGAAAACACTTAGCAAGGCCTGTGTGGCATGTGGGTGTCTGTTGCTGCTGTCACTGCCACCTGCCACATAGCCACCATGCCACGTGGCTGCATCTGGCCTGTGAAAGCAACTGTGGTTTGGAGATTTGGGCTCTTTAATTTGGGAGGAGGGTTTAATTTGCAAAGTGGCCCCTCTGCCTTTAGCCACAGTACTTTCCTGTACCAAGTTGAAGGGGGTAGGACTTTGGGTTGTTAAAGGTGAGAACCTGGAACAACCCTGAGCTCAGCAGTTAAGGATTCAAGACTCGGGAGCGTGCTTCTTCCTGGCTGTGTAAACCTCAGTCAAGTAGCTCAGCCTCATGAGCCTTGGTTGGGCATCTACAAAGTGGGGTGATGGCTCTCATCCCACTGGCAGTAAGGGCTGGATGCCATGAGCCTGGGATGTACTGGCTGAGCATGTGGGTGTCGCTCCATGTGCCTAGGACATTGCTAGAGTGATTTTGTCCCTGGAGGCTAAGGTGCTCTGAAGTCCCATTACCTTTAGACTAATTAGGAGATAAGTGAGCGGCAGCAATCACTGGAGAAGGATTTAAGGGAAGAAGGGGAAATATTTAGCCTGATTAAAAAAAAAAAAACAACACGGTTATTAGGTGGAATTATATAAAGCACCCAGAGCTGTGAGGCCGCATGTCAGCTGCAGTTATTATTTCAACCATAGGAAAACAGTTGGAATTAGAGGAACAAAGGGTTGCTATGACTACGGCAAACCCAGGTTCTTCTCAGTGCACCTGGGGCAGGCCCAGCCCATGCCCTGGAACAGAAAGCAATTTGAGGCCACCAGAGAAGGTACAGGATTACTGCTGGGGAAACATAGCCACATTGCTGGGAGATGGGTGTAGGCTGGGCAGGGATGGTTTCCCTGAGGAGGTAACATTGAGGAGGGGGAGAGCCAGAAATACACTGGGGTGTGTGGTGGTATACCCCACTGTGAGTTGCTAGGGCCTGCATGGTGGTAATAGGTGGGAATTTCCCCCTCCCCCATAGTGCTGAGGGTGGAACCAGAGGCTCTGTGTATTATGTGTATTATTAGGCAAAGCTCTGCCACTGAACCATACCTCAAGCCCCTTATAGAGATTTTTTTAAAGTTTATTTTTATTTTATGTATATGAATGTGCATATGTATGTGTGTGTGTGTGTGTGTGTGTGTGTACCATGTGGGTGCAGTGCTCACAATGGCCAGAAGAGGGCATTAGATCCCCTGGAACTGGAGTTACAGATGGTCAAGAGCCACCAAACTCTAGTTTACTGTCAGAGGAATAAGTACTCTTAACTACTAACCCATCTCTTCAGCCCCTTGGAGTTTTTTTTTTAAAGTTATTTTCCCCTTTATGGAAAAGAGAAACATTTTTTAACTTTATCTTGTGTGCATTGGTGTGAGGGTATCAGATCTCCTGGAACTGGAATGACAGACAGTTGTGAGCTGCCATGTAGGTGCTGGAAATTGAACCCTGGTCTTCCAGAAGAGCAGCCAGCACTCTTAACTGCCGAGCCATCTATCTCTTTGGCCCCAAGAAAACATTTTTAATAACAAAAAAGTAGAAATGGACTGGGGTGCATCTTGCTGGCAAAGCACTTGCCTAGCATTTGGATCTCTGGGCTACATTCCCAGCATTGTAGAAAAAGACAAAAAAAACTCGGGACCCTGTCTCCCCCAATAGTACCAGCTGGTGAAGGCTTTGTCCCAGATAAACACAGGCTGTGAGTCTACACAGCCATAGGGACAAAGCTCTTTAGAAAGATGTCAGTCTGAAGCAGCGATTGCTATGCCTTCAGTCCTCTACAATGGGCACCTCCCTTGAGGAGATCAGAAATGACTGACGTAAAAGAGGGGTCAGGGACAGGCAATGGAGGAGGTGGGGTGTTAGGGTGACACCCCATGTTTGAGCCCTGACAGTGAGGGAGCCAATCAGACACTCAGCAGGGCTGTGCCCAAATCCTGGCTGCCAAAGGTTTAGGGAGAATGTTGGTCACTTTGTCGCTGTCTTCTCAGCTGGGGCTTTGCAGACCCTGCAGTGCCAGGTGCTGCTCTTAGGACCTCTGGTGCCACTGAATCCCAACAGTGCTGCTAAGCAGGGCCCATGCTCCAGGGACTGCTTTATGAGTGCTCTCTGCCTGAGAGAGACCAGTGTGTCTGTGTGTGGGAGGGACAGTGGGGCTCCAGGTATGGGGCTCCTCAACCAGCTGGTTTAACCTCACTTCAATGATGGGTAGTCTGTCTTCGCAATGGAGACGGAGGCCTCCAAGGTCTGCCTTTCCATAGCGGTGTTTCTCTGGCTGGGAAAGAACAGCAGGAGATGGTGTACCCTCTCCCACAAATCTCAGACATGTCCCTGTGGTATGGTGCCGTCTGTGAGAGGCTAGCCCAGCTATTTTCTGCCCTTACTGAGATGCTGAGCTGAGGGGGAACTTCTGTAGCCCTGGCTACCCACTGTGGTTGGGGGTAACCTCTGACATTTTCCCCTTGGATCAGACAGGCAGCCCCCACTTAACTGCCCAGTCCCAGAAGCCACCCCAACAGTCCTCATCTTTGTCTCTCGGATTCCTTCCAGTTGAGGCAGGTGGTGTGTGGCCCTGTCTAGAGTTGGAAGAGCTGCCTTCAGCTTTGCCTGCCTCTGTCCACCCCCTCCTCCCCAGCCCCTGTTGCATATACCCTGGCACATGTGCACTGCATCAGCCAAACAATGGCTCTTCCACTGGTGAGCTTTGTTTGACATTTTATCCGGTGCCTCCCAGTTTACAATCCCACCCTTCCCAGTCTTGGTTCTAAGACTCCTGGGAAGCGGATGTAGCAGGTGAGATTTCTGGGCTCCACCTTTAAGACTGAGTCAATAGGTACAGATGGGTCCTGGTACCCACACCCAAGCTTATGCCCCAGGGTTCTCCAGAAGACTGGCTGCCTGGGAGTGGTAGGTAGCACACACCTTTCACTGGGAGGCAGAAGCAGATGGATTGCTACAAGTTCAAGGCCAGCCTGGTTTATATGATGAATTTTAGGCCTGCCAGGACTACACAGTGAGACCCTGTGTCAAAAACAAAATGAAGACATCAAGGTTTCTCAAGCAGTTCTTGAAACTTTACCCAAAGTTTCCCAGCTCTTCACCAGAGCCCAGCCCAGGTGACTGGTAGGCGTGATGGGGCAGGATCTGGGATGACCAAGGGGGCTTCCGTTCTGAGTGGGATATCCTTAAACATGGATACTCTAAGAGCTTCCAGCCAGAAAGAGAAATGCCAGGAGAGTGTGGCAGTCCTGGGTCACAAAAGGGGTCACCCACCCAGGACCGGACAGAAGAGGTTGGAGAAGCTTAGATTTCAGGTGACGTTTTCGAGAGAGCTCTTTAGGCAGCTACTAATTCTTGAGCTGGGGCTGACCTCTGAGGAGTCTCCAGCGGCTGGTGTGGCTGCATCTTAGGATGCCACCTAAGCAACAGGTGGTGAGAAAGCAGTGTGTGCCCTGGGTGGACATCACAGCGCTTACCCAGGCTAGCAGTGGAGAGGCAAGTGCTGGGGTTGCCCTGGGAGATGCCCTGTGCACAGAGGAAGACACAGATGATTTGTGTCCATCTCCACATAGTCCCCACCTGGATTTTAACGCTGAGTTTTTCTTCTAGCCAAGCAGTAGCTGGTGTTAGGCACCATCTTGTAGCCCTGGAAGCCGCTGCCACCGCCACCCGCTGCACCAACGTCCGTCATCCTGACAGAGTTAGATATGAATCCCGTGCACCCAGGTTTGCAATAGGAGTTTATTCTCTGCCTCTGGCACCTACTATACCTGCAGGGTGGGGGTATTAGGAGTGCCCCCACTCCCCTCACCTCTCTCCAGTTCCCTCTCCTGCGGCGATTCATGTTGGGCCACCCTCGGCAGAGTCTGTGGGGGGCTAAGTTCTTGGTGTCATGCAGCTTCCAAGGGAATTCCCTGGTGCTCGACAAACCTTTGGGGAAACACCCCAGCAAGTTCACCTCAGAGTCATGTGGAGAGCAGCTCAGGGAATGTGTTGTATAATAGAAATTGAAGCTAAGATTCGGGGCTCTCCAAAACAACAACAAAAGATCGTCATCTTCTTGGGGAAGTTGTGCTCTGAGGTCAAGAACAGTTTCCAGGTCACTCTCTTTTGCCCTGTCTATCTCTGCGCTTTGCCCTGTGGCGCTGCAGGCATCCCTGCAGGGCATCAACTGGGTCCTCACCACTCTGATGTGTTCAGTGTGTCAGGAGGCAGCTGGGACTCTTGGTGGGAGGGGTGGCAGATGGCTGAGCACAGACCAGTGATACAATAGGGCCATGAGACCTTGCTCTGGAGGCTGGCCGTCACCCGTCACCCGTCACCCTGTGAGGGTTCTGTGCATTCCTCTTGGATGGTCTAGTGTCCCTGGTCAAGGGCACTCGAGCCAAGGTGTGGGGTGAGAGAAGGCATCCCATGGAGGGCTTCAGCTCCTGGGAGTGGGGGCGGGGAAGCACACACAGCTTCCCGTTTGCTCAGAACCGAGGGTGGTTCTGGGTAAGTGATTGCTCCTGCCATGATCTTAGGTCGTAGTCTGATAGATGCTTTGATTCCAGGAAAGAAGGAAGGAGGCCCTTCCTGTGGGGAAAATGAAGCATTGAAAGAGGAACACTGTGGGGAGGGCAGTACTTACAAACATTGCACACTGTGCCCAGACTTCGTGCCCACTGCACAGAGGGTAAGGCTTGAGGCTCAAGAGTAGTAACTTGCCTGAGGCCACCTAGCACAGTATACTGCCTGCTCTCCATGAAGCCATGGTTTCAGACAGCACCGGTGACAACTTAAGGGGCTTGGCAGTGTCGAGGGTCACAAAGTGACCTAATGCTTGGAGCTTCTGCTTGGGGCTTCTCTTGCATTCCTGCAGAGCAAAAGCAGGGCTCTTCTTCCCTGTCTCAGAGGATACAGGGTAGGTTTGTGTGAGTGGCGGAGGCCTCCCTCCAGAGATGATCCTGGGCTCCAAAGTGCCCGCTCCAGGACCCTGGTGCCCCACCCCCACCGCGAGAGGCCCCGGGGCCCAGATGCTGGGGAAGTGACACTGCTGGAGGTGAATGACAGCTCTGTGGCTGGGTGAGTCAGTGCCAGGAGCCAATGCCTGCTGACTCACCCTCCTCTGGCTCCTCTGCTGAGGGGGGAGGAGAAAGTGGGGAGGAGCAGAGCTGCCCCTTCAGAGCCAAGAGCATGTCCACCTAGGAACTAAGAAGACAGGTGGCTGGCCAGGCCAGGAGCCAGGTGTCCCTGAAGCTTTGTGTGTACGTCTCCAGGTGCACACACCCTGGCCCAGAGCACCTAGGAGACACCGCGGTGTGGTCGGGCCTCCCTACTTCCTCCTTCTCCCTTTCCCTTGTCCCCACCCCTCATTTCCCCTCCTTCACTGCCTCTCCCTTCTAGTCCTCCCTTCTCCTCTCCCTCTCCCCCTCTCTCCCTTCCTCCCCTACCTTCTCCTCCTGCCTAGCTTTGTTACCACAAGCTGGAGGTCTACTGAATGGCATTTGAAAAATAGATTACTCCCTCAATCCCCAGTCCCCGACCTAGGCCATGGGTGTCTAGCTCAGAGGGGAAGGTTCTTCCCTATTCCCCCACCCCACCCCTTTGCAGCCTCTTTCTGTCTCCTGTCTTTCCTCCGAACTTCCCGTAATTTTTGTGCTGTTTTAATAAAACGTGCTGTCCCACCATCTCTGATTTTAGGGAACAATAGGATGACCCTGTAACCAGACCAAACAAGTAGATGACAGGCAAGTGACAGATGGGACTTTGTCTCCACACAGCCACCTCCTGCTACCAGGGAGAGCTGCCACTTTGAGCCAGGCCTGGAATCATGCATGTAGAAGGGGGACCCTGTGCTTTGCAGAGCTTGCCTTCATCTCTGGAGTCTGGTGGTAGCTCTGCACTGTCTTCCCCATATCACCAGGGGCGGACCTTCGGCCAATAGGAAGGATGTCAGCTGGCCATTGGTCCTTCTTTGCACACAATGGCAGCTGCCTTCCACCCATCCCGTGAGAGGCTCTGCTTAGGAGGGCAGTAGGTAGCTCCAGGTTGTTGGGGTTAAATGACCAGAAAGTCACCTAACACTTCAGGCAGGCCCTTCAGACCCTCTTCCTGAACTGGAAGGAGGGAAAGCTGGGGCTTGTAAAATGAAAGGGTTTTAGCTGTCAGTGGGACAGTGGGAAACTTAATATAAACCTAGGTTTAAACAGGTACTGGAGTTCCTGTGCCCACAGTGACGGGTCTTCTCTGGCCATTGTCTATTTACCAGGTCTAATATAGCTATTTTTAAATTTTTATTTATTTGTTTGTGTTTTTTTTTTCCCCTTTGGGTTTTTCAAGACAGGGTTTCTCTGTAGCTTTGGGGCTTGTCCTGAAACTAGCTCTTGTAGACTAGGCTGACCTTGAATTTGAAGATCCACCTGCCTCTGCCTCCCAAGTTCTGGAATTAAAGGTGTGTGCTACCACAGCCCGGCTTGTTTGTGTTTTCAAGACAGGGCCTCACTGTGTAGCTCTTGCTGGACTGTGTAAACCAGGCCGTCTCAAATTCACAGAGATCCACCTACTTCTGCCTCCTGAATGCTGGGATTAAAGATGTGTGCCGTCATGCCTGGCTTATTATGTTTATTTTATGGGTATTTTGCTTGTGTGCATGTCTGTACCATGTCCATGCAGTGCCTGCAAAGGCCAGAGGAGAGCATTAGATTGAGCCGCCATGTGGGTGCTGGGAACAGAATCCAGGCCCTCTGGAAGAGTAGCTGATGCTCTTAACCACTAAGTTACTCTTCCAGGTTCTAGTATGACTGTCTCGTGTATACTTTCCCCTCCCCTCAGAGCTCTCTTCCCCCAGCTCTTCTCGACAGAACTTGGCTTGATGGCAGTATGGTGGGAAGCATGACTGTCTGGGTGTAAACCAGCTGTGTGTGTGCCTGCAAACAGAACCCACATCACCCTATCTGCTTGCCCCTGTAAACTGGTAAAAGGCATTATTCAGTTAGGCAGGTCTGATCTGGAGGTCCTGTGGTCCTCTGGGTGAAGATGTGGAGCAAGAGCCTTCCTGCTCTGAGCCTCAGCATCCACCCTGTGCACAGAGGGTGGGGTTGCAGCCAGCTCAGGGGTGGGATGCTGAGCCCCAGGTGGATAGGCCCCCTGGCCAGAGGCGGAGAGCTAAGATGATGCCCCAGCAAGTTCACTTTCACTCTGGTGAGGGCAAGGCTGTCCATTGTTTTGTGTTCTGTTCCTGTCCAGTGAAACCACAAGCTTCCTGGTTGGCCTCATTGGAACAAGCCATGGGGGCTCCAGCTGACCTTGCCAGTATACCCTGACAAGTCGCGCCCTGTCCTTCACTGGGGCTGTGTTGGCTGAGCCCAGGCTGGGCCACGCCCCTTTTTCTTTGCATTTGGAGCACAGGTGTTAGAAGTTGGACTGTGTACTATGCAGGCCAGCTCTCTTGAGACACCATGGAGGTTATGGTCCCAAGGGATCCCAGTCCCTGAGGCACCTTTGGCGGGAACCTACAGCTGCCCATCCTCCATGGTCCCTGCTCTTCTGTTCTGCCTTTGCCTGCCAGACCTCTGGAGATGGTTCAGTTGTCACGCTTGACTTAACCTCTTTGCAGAAATAGATTACCAAAGGATGAAGGCCATGTGATCCAATTAAATGATTAAATCGGTTAAAGGTGTACTTTTTTAAAAAGGGCTTCAAATGAGTAATTTCTCCTAAAAATTTTTTTTGAGCCAGGCTCAGGTATCCTAGGCTAACCTCAAACATGAGGTAGCTGAGTATGACCTTGAACTCCTGATCCTGGTGCCTCCTCCCAAAAGCTGAGTTTTCTGGCCAGTGCCATCTCCCTGGCTCCTGTGTTTTCTTCACAGAAACTTCTACCCTGCTTAGAGGGCAGAAAACATTAATCCGGTGATGCTTGTTAGATACCTCTTAGGCCATAGATGGAACCTGAGCAGAACAGCACACCCTTGGCAGACAGTTCTAGTGGATCCCAGCCCTCCTATTTAGACATTATTGATAGATCCCAGGCCTCCTATTCAAACATCACTGACGGATCCCAGCCTTCCTCCTCAGACACTACTGATGGATCCCAGCCCTTCTGCTCCTTGCACCTGTATGTTTGCTATTAGTCTGGAGAGACTTCGCTCCAATGATTCCCTTTTGATCCTTGAGATGTACTTGCTGACTAGAGGCAAGCCGCTGTGCACAGGGCCCTCCATCACAGTCCCATGACCCCTGGCTCAGCCTGTCAGGTCATGTGGCCCTTCACTTCCCTGTTTGCCCTTGAGCTCGGTTCCCTAATTTGTCAGCTGGCCTAGTGGCTTGCAGCTGCTTTTTATTTTTTATTTTAAAATTGCATCTATTGAGTGTGAATGTGTTTGTATGTGCATGGGTCACTCCACTCGTGGAAGTCAGAAGACAACCTGCAGGAGTTTGCTCCTCCCATCCTGTGGGTGCCACGTCTAGGGACTGAGGGGAGGCGCTTTTGCTCACTGAGCCATCTTATCATCTCACCGGGCTTCTTAAAGGCACCAGGCCCTATTTT
Source organism: Arvicola amphibius (assembly GCF_903992535.2). Classification (NCBI taxonomy): domain Eukaryota; kingdom Metazoa; phylum Chordata; class Mammalia; order Rodentia; family Cricetidae; genus Arvicola; species Arvicola amphibius. The sequence goes on along the minus strand of NC_052048.2, from coordinate 56,362,428 downwards.
ACTTGTGAAGTTGTAGAGATGGCATCCCCGACTGTCATAGTTAAGACCATGGACTTTGGAGATTTGGACAGGCCTAGTAAAGTATGCATTGTGTGGCCACTGCCAAATGACCGTCACCTTTCTGGGTGGTGTCATCAGCAAAAGCAAGGCCATGCAGGCACCTTTGGAGGGAGTTAGCTAAAAGAACGCCTGGGAGAGCTCAGCATAATGCTGGGGAAATGTGGTTACTATTAAATGCAACTCTTTTCATTTCCTTTATGATCATTCATCATCATCATCTTCGAGGATGGGTGTTTTACCTGCATGTCTGTATGTGCACTACATGTGTGCCAACAAAGACCAGAGGAGGGCATCAGGTTCCCTGGAACTGAAGTTACACATAGTTGTGAGCCACCATGTGGGTGCTGGGAATCGAACCTGGGTTTTCTGGAAGAGCAGCCAGTGCTCTTAACCACTGAGCCGTTTCTCCAGTCTCTTTATGAATTTACTTTTATTTTGAGACAGGGTTATGCTTTGTAGTCCAGTTACTCTCTACGTAGCCCAAGTTAGTCTCAAATTGCTGGCAATCCTGCAGTTTTATCCTCCCAAATACTGGGGTTTCACATAGGGTTTCTCTGTGTGTAACTCAGAGAAATTGCCCTGAAACTCAGTCTTTAGACCAGGCTGGCCTCAAACTCAGAGATTCCCCTGCCTCTGCTCCCAAGTGCTGGGATTAAAGGCATACACCTCTACACCTGGCTGCAGCAAGTGCTTTTAACCACAAATCCATCTCTAGCCCTAACATGAGGATTTAGATACGTATTTGTTATGGAATTGCTTTATCAAACCAACTTTCTTGCATACTTTACAGTATGGAGAGAACACTGAAAATCTGTAATTCTCGTGACAGTTTTTGAATATATCTTTTATTGTTCACCATAGTGTGGTGAGAGCTCTCAAGTATATTCCAGTGAGACACAGAGAGGTTGTCACTTGTCCTGGATCACGAAGCATCATCATGGCCTCCATGGAAGCTCATGCCTGCTGGCTCTGCAGTGAAGAGGGAAAGGGCAGGAGGGAAGCTCTTCTCTAGAGAGGACAGTACAAAGAGGTCTAGCCACAGACTTGCTCTGCAGGGCCCTTCAGACTAAAGTGTCTCTACATGTGCAATGGGTATGTGACCCATCTCCTGCCTGTTTTGAGAGCTGCTCACGGTGAATACAGAGCATCTCATTTCTCTTGCAGAGGTTCCCTAAGAGACATCTGATCTCTCACCAAGCTCTCTGTGAGGACATGCTGTGTGCTAGGCACTGGGGTGGGCCGGGGACAAACTCAAGAGGAAGCAGATGTATGCCTGCCTCCTTGATATGAGATCCTGAATGGTGAAGGCAGCAACAGTAAGAGATTTTAATCATTTCTAGTAGGGATCGTTTATATTTGAGCTAAGATCCTGCAGGCGAATGCTGGCACTGAGAGCTGGGACTTTGTGCCCCTTGTATTAGAGTGAAGAGGCAAATATTGGGGAGGCAGGGGTATCATAAATCAGCTTCAAGACCAGCCTGGCTGGTGTGAAGAATGTCTGAAGGCCAGAGGGGCTAGACCTGTCCTGGGAGGAAGGCAGCCGGGTATTGAGTCTGCACTGGGCAGGCCACTCCTCTGACCCAGCAGCCCTATCTATACACAGTAGACTCTCCTGATCTGTACTCTGTTGCAGGTGTAAAGCAAGGTGGGGAATTCTGGCTCCATCTACCCTGGCCCCTGTGTGTGGCCCGAGTTGGCCAACACTTCTCTCCTCTCACTTCTGCCTCTGCGGTGTGGGAACGTGTTAGAAGTCTCTGTGGGCTGTGGAGCAGCTCCCCGATAGAGCATTTGCATAGGTGTATGCAAGGCCTTGGGTTCAAACCCCAGCACTAAGTTAGCCTTGTGTAGTAGAGGCAGGGGGATCAAAAGTTCAAGGTCATCCCTCCAACCTGTGAGTTCAAGGCCGGCTTGGGATATATGAGATCCTGTCTTCCCTCTTGCATACCTCCCTTCTGTCCCCTCAAAGAATGACAGAACAGGAAACTGTTCTGAAATAGTTTAGCCTAGGTACTAAAAAAAATCTGATGTTTTTAAACTGGCCACAAAAGTGTATCTTGTAAACCCACAATGTCACTGGCTTCAGGGTCAACTTGGCTGTGTGTATGTGACAAAACTTGCCTGGTGATCTTCAAGCACAGCTGGATCTGGCAGTCACCCCTGGAAAAGGGACAGTGATTTCAGCCGTATGGGGAGGGACACTTCATCCTGGAGCCTGCAACTCCACGAACTGTAATCACCTGTAGCTGCGCTAACCATAAGGAAGCTCCTAGAAAGAGAATTAAGCACCTTCACCACTGTGGAACAACCCTGGGTCCTGAGCCAAGAGACACAACTGCCTTGGAGCAGCAGACTGCCAGCAGGTGGTGTGAAGGGGCTCGCTGTGTTAGGCTGTGGCCTCTTGACCACCAGGGGAGTGAACTAACTGGGAGTCTATATAGGCGGACCCTAGGCAGGGTGTCATGAGAAATCAGGCTGGGCTGGCAGAGGCAGAGAAGCCAAGGGCTGAGGCAAAGCCTCAGGGTCTCTGTGATACCAGCTCATTCCAGTGATCTTAGAGTTGGCTGGTTCTTGTTCATCTCTTGCTGAGTGGGATAAAGGCCTTGTCCACCCTGGGGTTGGTAATAATGACGCCAGCTATTATTTTAGGGAGTGCTTGCTATGTGCCACGTGCTATTCTGAGCTATTCCGTGTACCCCCTCATTTCTCTCTCTGCACCCCATGACAGGCACTACTGCTCTCCAGATGAAGAGGGGCTGAGTACCTTGCCTAAGGTCCTTCAGCCCCTCAGGGCTCACATCACCAAGCTGCTACCATAGTGCCTGGAGCAGCCAGCATAGGAGTGGAGAAAGCTGCAACATTCCCGTGGGATTGTCCCACATGGTGGTGGGGGGGAACAAGGGTTTGTGAGGGTCTTGCTTGTAATCTAGGAGGGCCAGGGATTGGAGCGGGCCTGGTGTTTCCCTCTAGCAATGCACTGAGAGCTGGGGTCCATTATGAATGTGATTTTTTTTTTTTTTAAGCTGCCTTCAGCTGCTGCATGAGAATAGGCTGGGGGGCAGCAGAGCAGCAAGGAGACCTATGGGGAGGCTGCTGTAGATGCCTGCGCTAGGGGCTGCTGGCTGAGAGAGAAGGTTGCCATGGTGACAGGGACGTGGGGGTGGATGCCAAGAATGTGCTGAGTGGATCTGCAGGTCTTGCTAGAATAGTATATTGCTGGGCTGCTGGTCAGGCACACACGAAGGGCTTGAAATGAGAATCCAAGAGGGAAGAAGGGCAGGGTGCCTGGGACTATGCAGGCCCTTCTCTGGACACAGGGGAGTCTGAAACCTTGGGGCTGCCCTCCCTAGATGGTAGCCCTGTGATTTGCAGTCAACCTGAGGGTGGGACGTGATGCTGAGGCAGAAGCACTGGGCCCTGGTTTCTCCAAAGGCAAATGGAGAACCATTGCTTCTTGGACCACACTCCCATAGGGAGGAGAGGTGATGGTGAAGGAGGATCACATTCCTGGAGAGTTGTTAGTGGGTTTGGGAGTCCAGAATCTAGAGCCAGGCTGTCAGTGCAGTGGGCCATAGGGCATTAGAGTCCTGGTCCTAATAGGTCCAGCCTTGGCCAGTAGCTGCCTGTGAGGCCAGGAGACCCTTGACCCCCTTCTGTCCCTCCTGAGTACTGGAAGCTGGTCCTTCTCCTCCTCTTAAGTTTAAAAACTATGCTGACCTTGCCCCAAGGATTGAGACGTGTCTAAAGGGTGGATCAGCCCTTCTCAGTTGGAGGCTCCAGGTCATTCTTGAGCGGACCCTTCCCTGGGAGGGAGTGGAGTCCCACATCCTCCAATTATGCGCCCACCACAGGCCACAATAAGCTGTTCAGATAACCATCGGGGGCTGCTGACCTGCTGCAGGAACAATGCTGGCTGCTCGAGCTGTTTTCACAGTGGCCACAGGCCTGCTAAGGCATGCGGGGCCCCGGGGGAGCCGCAGAGAAAGGCCATGCGGATGCTCCCCCAGACAGAGGAAGGACTCCGGGGGCTGCCCAGTGGCTCCAGGAAGCCTTTCTTGGTCTGCTCCCTGCCAGATAGTGAAACAATTGGGGTCCTCCACCCCAAGCCAGCCAGTGAGAGGAAGGAGGTGTGGGGGAAGTGGGGTTATTGAGCTTTTGGGCTTCTCCTTGCAGAGCCCCCCGGGGACCTGGCATGTCACTTCTGTATACCCTAATGTCTCTGGCAGCCACTCTGGACCTTAGTGCAAGGTTTTACCATGTTCCCCATGGCAGTGAGGTTCTGCTGGTACAGCAGCACTTTTCTGATGCCCTACTGTGTGCCGGTTGACAGAGCTCTAAACAGGACAGATCCTTATCTCTGGTCATGGAGAGGACTTCCTGCTGGGCAGTGTGCTCAGGCAGGAGTTGGCTGTGGGAAGCCAGGTTGCAGCCATGCAGGTGAAGGTGCTTTCCCAGAGGGCAGGAGCTGGGAACGGTGCACTCTGTATCTATTTCAGCGGATGTTCTTATGAGGAGCACAGACCCTGTGTGCTCTGACCTTCCCGATTTGTAAGAGGAATTCAAATTTCCATTTTTCTCTGAAATCTGATATTTCAGTGCCAAGTATCGACTTGGATCACGAAGACAAACAAGGTGTGTCCTGGGCTCTGCAGCTACCTTTGTTGTCACTCATTTTATTCTGCAAATGGGGAAAGCGAGGCTCAGAAAAGATCAAGGAGGGCTATTAGCTCTGAGTCCCCCCCCCCCCCATTCCTACCCTGCAGCTCTCTGCCATGCTGCATATGATCCCTTGCTCACAGGACCCTGGCTTGACAATGTCTCTGGATGTGCTCGGTTCCTTTCTTATCAAAGGACCTGCTTATGTGTCCTGTCCTTTGATGACTTGGATGGTGCACACCATAAGATGTGACAGTCTTCGCTAAGCTCCAGAGACACAGGGAGATACTAGGAGAAGATGCTGAACAACAGCTAATACAACCCCCTGCCCAGGGTGGAGTCCAAGCAGGAGGGTGACCCTGGACTGTTGCAGGCTTAGGAAGCCTCCTTATGTCCAGGCGCAGCAGGAAACAGAAAGCAAGACCCCTGCTTGCTGTGGTCGGTGGGTTTAGCCTGGAGTCAGCAGGACTGAGTAATGGATACTAAGTAGCAAGTCCTGGTTCACAGCCTGGGATGGGACCCAGGCTTTCCGTGCTCTTATTCCACACTACTCTGCCCTGGTTTCACATCCTCAGCTGCCACAAGCATCCTTGTATAATTCTGCATAAGAAAGCCTTATTTTTTTTCTGCTACAAACATATTCTGTAACTACCCGTTTTCTATACCCTGATGGTGAAGCCTATTTCCCAGGATGGGGTTCTGTACAGCCAACACCACCTTCCTGCTTCCCTTCTTCGCCTGGGAACAGGCACCTCCTGGAGGTCAGACCCCACACTAGGCTCTGCGGGGGGGGGGGGGGGGGGGGGGGGGGGGAGGGATACCTGAGATGTGAGTTACTGTCTTCTGTGAAGACCTCAAATTAGAAAAGTGTTTGCTGGTGTGGGGAGCTGCAGGCAGCCTCTCCTGTGGAAGATATCTGGAACTGCTCAGGGTACACAGGTGAATGAAATTTGCTGTTTCAAAAGGGATGGTCTTGGGCCACCGGTGGTTCTCTTTGACTGGTGCCTGGGAAGTGGAGCCTGTTGTTTCTATAGGTTGCAGATGTTTACGCCCTGAATTTTTGAGATCCTTGGGGTCTAGATGGCTTCTGTGATGGGGACTTATAGTGGGGAAGCTCCTGCTGCAGTGGGGGCAGGACCTGGTTCTAAGTCACTGGGGTGGACCTCATCCTCCTCATTGGTTCTGCCTTCCATAGAAAACGAGAAAATGGCCACCAAGGAGAAGCTGCAATGTCTGAAAGACTTCCACAAAGACATCCTGAAGCCTTCTCCAGGGAAAAGCCCAGGCACGCGGCCTGAGGATGAGGCTGAGGGGAAACCCCCTCAGAGGGAGAAGTGGTCCAGCAAGATTGACTTTGTGCTGTCTGTGGCCGGAGGATTCGTGGGTTTGGGCAACGTCTGGCGTTTCCCGTACCTCTGCTACAAAAATGGTGGAGGTAAGTCTGGGTCAAACTGAAGGCTAGGCCAGAGTGTGAGAGATTTTTTTTCCTATTCTGCAACCTTCTCCAGGACAGGTATACCCTGCCCCAACTGCACCTCAGACACAGGGTCAGCATGCCTGAGTACAGGGTGGTATTGTGCTAGCCTCTGGCTAGGTTACCTTCTGAAGGACCCTCCCTCACCCCCTCTGATCCTCTTCTGAAGGACCCTCCCTCACCCCCTCTGATCCTCTGGTTTGTCCTGTCTCACCCATGCCCCCTCAGCCTCAGACATTCATGCCTTCTGTTCCTCTATTTTACCACCTGAGCTCACAGCCTTCTCTTTTAGCATCCTTGATCCCTGATTTTGCTTTTTAACCTCACCCTCTGTATTCCAAAAAGTTAGTCCTGTCTCTTTCAATAAATAGCAAGCCAGTAACCTTTGCCATAAAATGAAGGTATTCTAGATGTGGTGGGTTGAGTTGGTGGGTTTGGGTTTTTGTGTGGGCTGTGTCTCCTCCCACGGAGGTCTCTGAGAGAGCCCTCTTGGGTGTCAAAGTTAGGCAGCACCAGCCTAGATCTGTTTTCGCTGGTGCAGAGGGGGACCAGAGAAGAATGTAGGTGGCACCCACTTGTCATGTGACTGTACAGGTAGGCATCTTCCTGCCTGTTGCTGTGGTAGGAGAAATGCTTTGGGGGGAACCTCCTCTTAGCACCTGGTTTCTTGACCTCATAGGTATCAGATGTCCTGGGAACTCTGATGAGTATCCTAGCTGCTCCCTAGAACAAAGCAGATAGCCTAGACCCAAGGTGCCCACAGTTTCACAGTGTTTATGGACCCGCTGAAGCCATTAGTGTACGCAGGTAGGACCACCCCCTTTAGATATTTCATTCCCTGTCTCCCCCCGACACCCACCACCAGCTGGAGGTTCCTCCTCCTGCTTTCCACCCCATCTGCTTCTGGACTTTCCTGGCCGCTGACCCAGGCTGGCCTGTGGCACATGGGTGAAGCTCCAGCAGGAGGTAGTGCTGTACCTGGGTCTAGCAAGCCAAGCAACTTCTATTGGGAAGGATATTTTGGAGAAGGCAGGCAGGTAACAGGCATAGGCACCAGCCTGGTGGCTTGGAGAACCTGGTAGATTTGCAGTTTAGTGAGTGGGACAGGTGGGCGGGCCTGGAGAATCTTCAGTGGAGTCTGAATTTGGCCTCCATGCTTACACCCCTCCCTCCTGATAACTTTGGTGGGGAGGGCTTGGGAGTGGGCAGCTTAGCGACCGTGCTATGACAGTCACAGCTTCACCCTCTCCCCTCTGCTCACTTGACAGGTGCCTTCCTCATACCGTATTTTATTTTCCTGTTTGGGAGCGGCCTGCCTGTGTTTTTCCTGGAGGTCATCATTGGCCAGTACACCTCAGAAGGGGGTATCACCTGCTGGGAGAAGATCTGCCCCTTGTTCTCTGGTGAGTATGTAGCCGGGATCACCGAGATCACCAGGTTTTTAGTGACAGCTGCTATCTTCTGGGTTTATCAGATCTCCTCACGTGTATCAGTGCCAGATGCAGGGCAGCAGTGTGTTGTGATGTCACTGTCACCAAGAGGCAGGGAGAAGGGAGATACAGCAGGTTTCTGGCTGCTTAGAAAGTCCCTTTGGGGCCACCTCTGTGGGTGTTTGGATAAGTGAGTTGGCAGCTCTCTCAAAATGCAGGAATCTGGAGGACTGTCTGGGTTCAGGCCTTGCTTCTCTCCTTGGGGTAGTTTTAGGGACTTCATTGAGCCTCAATTTCTTTATCTAGAAAACAATATTCTCATTATAGTTGCTGTGAAGACAGAATGACAGTCACGTCTGAATGTTCTGTGTGTGTGGCCAGCACTTATTGATGGTGGCTCCATGTGTGCTTGGTACTAAGTTTATACTTAGAGTGATCACTACTGTGATGGAGCAGGAGGAATGGGAATATGAGTCCCTTCTTCAGTCACCCACATAAATACTTACATACTATTTTTTCTCTCATTAAATCACTCAACAATTAGGCCATCCATCTCCTTTTCTCCCATTTATCCAGCCTTCCAACCAACCACCATATGTACACATCAAGAATTAGATTATAAATACAACAAATATACATTCAAATATGAATATAAAGTCTGTTTATTTAGCTCTTTGCATCCATCCATTCATTTCTATCCATCCAACCATCCATCATCCATCTCTCCATGTTTCCATCCAACCATCCATGTGTTCATCTATCCATCCATCCATCCATCCATCCATCCATCCACCTCCCTTCCTTCCTTCCTTCCTTCCTTCCTTCCTTCCTTCCATCCATCCATCCATCTCTCTTCCTTCCTTCCTGCATCTGTCATCGACCTGTCTTTCCATCTATCTATTCATCCTTCTATATTTCTGTCTTCCTATCTATCCGTTTTCATCCATCCACCCATCCACCCTGTTTCCCTCCATATTTTCATTTATCTATTCATCCATCCATCTCTCATTCATCTATCCATCCTTCCAATCTATCCGTCCATGTTTCTATTAATTCATTCATCTATATTTCTATCCATCTACCATCCATCTGTCCATCTATATTTCTACCCACTCATTTTTATAGAAAAATCCATCCTTCTGTCCATTCATGTTTCTGTCCACCCATCCAACAGTCCAACTGCACCATTATTGTCTTGTCCCTACTTTCATTCCTGTGATTTGTCCAGCCACCACTTCTCTGACCACTCATTCACATGTCCTATTCTTCATCAGTTACTCCTTCACCCTGTGACTATTTTCTGCTTATTGCTGAGAAGGCTCCTTTGACCCACAGCCCAGGACACCAGCGCCTCCCAGTTGGATGTGCCTCTTTTTGACGCGTGTCCATTTTGCTTGCCTTGCCCATAGGCATTGGCTACGCATCCATCGTCATCGTGTCCCTCCTGAATGTGTACTACATTGTCATCCTGGCCTGGGCCACATACTACCTATTCCAGTCCTTCCAGAAGGAGCTTCCCTGGGCCCACTGCAACCACAGCTGGAACACACCACAGTGCTTGGAGGACACCCTGCGTAGGAATGAGAGTCTCTGGATCTCCCTTAGGGCCACCAACTTCACCTCGCCTGTCATCGAGTTCTGGGAGTAAGTTCATGGGAAAGAGGAAGGGCATGGGCAGGTCTTAAGGGGACAGCATCTTCTTGACTGTGGGAGACCCTGTCTCTGGAGGGAAGGGAAACACAGCTGGAGTTAATGCTATGCCTTTATCTCATAGGAGATGGAATTGAATCTCAATTTACCACCTAATGGCTATTTGCTTTCATAAGGCAAGTTACCCCACTGCCTTTTGAGCCTTAGTTTAACTGTCAAATGAGGATAATGTATCATTCTTTTTCCATGGGATTCCTGTGAGAGAATTTTCTCCAAATATAGGTGTACATGTGTTTGAAAATGATAATTTTCTTAATATATTTTGGGGAAAACATTTTATTATCACAGAGAAAATTGCATTCATATAGTTATTCAAATGAAAAGGTGAGTTGATAGTAAAACTATATATAATATATATATATATATATTTAGAGAGAGAGAGAGAGAGAGAGAGAGAGAGAGAGAGAGAGAGAGAGAGTTTGTTAAACTCATGACTACTTGGTGCCAGTTTGGGTGTGCTCAGTTTGGTAGGTCTGCTCTTGGGCTCCTTCATGTGTCCATGGGTAACTCTTTTGTGGCTGGCCTCACAATGGAGAGGGTGTTAGGAGTGGGTGACTTGGGTGATCTCATCACTCAGTCTTTCCCCTTTATCTTGCCATAGACAGCTGAGGAGCAACAGACGGGCAGAGCCTAGCATGTGAACAGCACATAGATATCTCCTGTGCTAATGGCAGGTGGGCAACTCTCATGAGCCTGTGTTCCAGGACATCCTAACAGGTCATGGAAGTTGATTAGAAACCCTTCAGTACATCACTTCCCTTGAAAGCAAATGATCTTAACTCAGGGTGCTTAGTCAGGGGTAGCCTCTCACCTCTGGAAATGACTCAGATAAGGCCTCTTGTGCAGCCGAGAGTCAAGGCAGACAAAGGCCTGACCCAGGCTACCGTGGGATGAGAATCCTCCTTGGTGGGTAGTGGCTGCCTTTGAGGTGTTATCCTACTTCAAGGATGCCAAACTAGGAACCGTTAGGGGAGAGATGCGTTGAGATGCCTACAGGGATGGGTCAGCTCTTCTTACTTCCAGGAGGTGGCCTTCCTTGGGTGGCCTGTGCCATGCCTAGGCCTTTTGTACTATATTCACAGGCAGGGCCCTGGGCTTTGGGGACTCTGGGTATTCTGATGGGTATGTTTTCCACTAGCAAACAAAGGGAGTGTTAAAAGTAGGTTCCCCACCCTTCAGAGAGTTGGGTTTTTAAACAAAGGAATATTGGCATTTCACTCCTTTCCTTGAAGGGGCCCAAGGCCACGAGCCCTGGCCTTTCTATGCTGTTCTTGGCATGGCGTGGCTACCAGGGCTACCACTCCCAGGCTTCTGGCACCTGGCCAGCCTTGAGGTATCTGCTGAACCTCATTACCTTCTAGGTTTGAACCTTCATGCTGCCACATCTGTCTTGGGCAGATGTGGTCTCCTCTCTGGGCCTCAGTGTCCATACCAGGGATGACCCTAGTACCGTCCTAAGGGCTATACTGCAGTCCTAGCTGGACGAACCTCTGCATGGTCACCCTGAAAAGCTGTTCTCTCATTCGGGGTACTGTTCATGTTATGCCATCATTGTGGTTAAGTATCCGTTCTGGGGGCATTTAGAATCTGTATGTGGTCCCCTCAAATGCCCACAGGCTCTGGTGGCAGGGGAGTCATGCTCTTTTTGCCTTTGCCTGTCATTGTGGCATGAAAGTCTTGGGAAGACCTCTGCTTAGTGCCCCTTGCCTTCTCCTCAGACATTCCCAGCCTGAGCCTGTTCCAGCACCCCTGTATTAGAAACCTTGTGCAGAGCACTTGGCTTTTGCTTCTCGTCAGGAAAACCTCAGAGACACCGAGACTTAAGGGAAATGCCTGGTTCCACTGACTTTTTTGCAGGCTCTTCCACAGTGTCTGTGGGTATGCTGTGTCCAAGGAGTGCCGGCTTCTGCCCACACTGGCTTGCACAGGCTCTTGACCTGACTTTGAATTCTAGAACCTCTGAGAATACCTTAGTATTTTCACAGCACCTGAGCCTGGGGCACACTGAGCAGAGCCACAGAGCAGGTTGAGGTGAAGCCTCGGAGCAGCCGTCTACTGAGCTTGTGTACAGAAGTGGGGTGGGCAAGAGCATCACCAAGTCTGTAAGGGCTTCCTGCTTCCAAGAAGCTCCCTTGTCTTGGACTTGAAGCAGCAATCAGGAAGGTGACAGGGCGGGTTCAATGAGGTGTTCGATGCAAAGGCTTCTCCTCCTGCTCCTCTGTTTAATTTATTTTAGGAGGGTTGAGGCATGCACATCATGACATATGTGAAGGTCAAGGGACAACTATGTCGAGCCAGTTCTTTCCTTATGTTCTTACATGAGTTTCAGGGACTGAATTCAGGTCGTCCGATTTAGCAGCAAGCATTTTAATCCAGTCAGCCCTCTTGCTGGCCCCTGAGGTTTCTTACATAGGGGAAAGAGCAAGGCAAGTGGGACACTCCTCCTCACATTCCATGTGCAGCTCACTGGCCCTCCATCATGCATTCAGGATCCAGCCACCCTCCCTGTGTGCACCACACCTCTTGAGGGACTCACATGTGCAGGTAAAAGACACTTGGCTTCCTGGTCACTCCCTGCCTTTTCCTTGAAGCTCTGGTCCGTTCCTGCCTTTCCCAAGCTGTGGTCTTACCCTGCCAAAGAGGAGCAGGCGGGTACAGCAATGCTCTCTGAACACTGGCCCAGGCCCAGGCAGTTTTCCCTTCTTTCTTTACCTGAACCAGATCTGGAGGTCTGGGAGCCAAAGGTAACAGGCATGGTGGGAGCAGAGCCTCCCCCAGCTTCTGATCACTAGAGGACTCTGTCAGCTACCCCGTGACCCCTCCCTTCTGCTGGTTACCATGGAGGCAGGAGGACCTCAGAGGGGAACTCCCCTCCCCCGTGTGGTCTAAGTGTAGTTCCCACATGCCCAGCCCTCTAAGGTCAGGGCAGCTGGAACTCAAGCTTGAGTCGTCCTTCTATGCTGTGCGAGCCAGCGTTAGCCTGGCCCCAGCACTCACATCTGCTCTCTGACTTTAAGGAACCTGGGCAAGCTATGTGCTTAGGGTTCTGGGGAGCCAGCACCCACCAGTCCACCCTGAGGGAACTTTTTATCTGTGTTCCACTCTATCTCCTACCCCTGTGACACAGGGCAGGCTTTGGAGCCAAGTCCATGATCACAGGTCACATGGTGTACTGCTTGTGTGCGTTCATATCTGTATTTCTCCGGTCTCTCATCAGGCTTGGGCCCCTCTCTCAGCCTGTCCCTGCCACACCTAACCCTGTCTGCAAAGCCAGGCACCTTCTTAGCCTCTGCGATTCCTGTGAGAAGCCACTCGGCCCCAGAGACTGACATTTTACATTGTCGTTAGGGCATGTTTAGTGGTTGCATGGTGGAACCACAGAACTTCTGCCCCTACAGCCTCATCCCACTAGTCCTCCCCCTCTGAGGTCACCTCTGTCCCCAAACCTCCTGCTTCCCCCCACAGGCCTTGGAGGACAGGCGGGGCCTGGTCTGGCCTAACGCCCTTCAGCAGACTGGAGCCAGGCCTTCCTCCGAGGCTCCTGCAGGGCCCCCTGGGAGCCCAGCATGGATCATTAGATTCTATTAGAATCAAAGAAATGAGTCATATTTGCACACAAGCCATGCTCAGCCAATCTCCTCCAGAGCTGTCGGAAGAAGGAGGTAGTGCGGGAAGGGCTGTGTGGGGGCCCCATGCTCCGGCCGGCGGCTCTTTTATAATTGTTGCCTCTGCCAGTCTCCAGGGGACGGCTGCGGCCAATAAACGGCTGGCCTGAAGTCAAAAGGAAACGATTTGGCCCACTCTGAGGATGAATTTACATCTCCAAGTACTGACTGGACGGCAGCAGGGCAGCCGGCTGCAAACACGCGACCAGGCCGGCCACAATTTTTTAGTTCCCATCCTGGCAAGATGTGGTCCTTTTCTTGGAAAAGATCTGCAGCTTACCTCTGGAAGAGACTGGAAAACTCAAGGCTGGGAGCCCTGGCCAGAGACACACTGATGTGCCCCCAGAGGGCATCAGAGAAAAGGAATCAGCCCTAGGCTTGATTACTGCCTAGGATCAATGGGAGGCTGAGCCTCAGTTTCCCCATCTACCAAATGGCTATAGTGAATTCCCTCACCTAATGTCAGTACACCTTCATGTACTGGGTGGTTCAGACAGATGCAGGGCCGCATGCACGGAGCTGTCTTTCTAGTAGACAGACAGGTCAACCAGTCAGAAAGGAAGGTCAGCATGGGAAAGTGCGGACAGCGGAACCAGTGCTGGGGAAGGAGAGGGCTGGGGTGCTCTTGATGCAGGGTGTCCCAGAATAATGGTTGCCCCTGGGAAAAGTGCATCAGTACAGAAACCTGGAAAGAGACTTTCTGTGAATGGCAGAACCGTAGCTGAAGAAGCAACAGTTCAAGGACCACACTCCGCCCCTGAGGAAGAAGTCGAGGGGCAGGTGAGGGAGGGAGGTAGAGTGGATGGCTCTACACCCATGATGTCTGGCTTCCTGTCTGTTTGCTACCCTAGTCTTCTTGTTAGGTACTCCCTGCATTCTTTAAAGCAACAACATTGGAGTGGAAGGTGAGAGAGACATGTTAGGAGGGAGGCAGGAGCCATGGGAGGATGTGGAGCCAAGGATGTGAGCTGGCATCACAGATACTGTGGGGTCCCTCTGACAAGTGCAGAGAATTTAGTAGGCTGGGAAGAAGTTACTGTAGTGACTTTGGGGTACAGTAGGGCCTGAGCAGGGCATCGTGGGGGAAACAGGTGTTTAGGAGGCACCTACGAGGGTGTGGCAACGTTACCTCATGCATGCACCGGTGCAGTGAGAAGGCCCCGGGGATCTGTGAATCCCCCTTGGAGAGAGCACGCAGAGAGGACTAGTGGAGGGTCCCTCTGACTACTCTCCCGCTCCGGCCCGCCTGGGTCTGTCAGAGCCTGATTGACAGACTTACTCCTTCTATTCCTAGGAAATTTTATGGCCCTGGCAAGTCATGTGAAGTCTGATGACTTCAGTACTGCGTAATTTCAGGTGGAGGCAAGATCAACCGTTGAAGGCCAGCCTGGGCTATGTGAGACTCGGTCTCAGAAAAAAATATCTAGCCAGGGTGGGGTGAAGGGGTGGCGCATGCCTTTAATCCCAGTACTCTGGAGACTAAGGCAGGCGGAACTCTGTGAGTTCAAGGTCTACAAGGCAAGTTCCAGGACAACCAGGACTACACAGTGAAACCCTGTCTCAACACAACCCCCAAAGTCTATAATGTGTGTATATGTATATATACATATATGAATATATGAATACTCACACAGCAAAAGAGCTGCATTTATTGCTGAGTCCTGTTCCCCAGTGCCTGCTCACTGGTGTATGCTCCGGTTCTCCCTATCACAGCAGCTGGTCTTGGGCTGATGCCCCCTACTCTGCAGGCTCACTCTGTCCTATATGCTACTTTATCCATACATCAAGAACTTGACATGAGTCTGCCCCGAGGTTTGATGTACCCTACAGAGGGGCATCCAGCTCACGTCCTGTTGAATGCTTTGTCTGTGGGCCCCCAGGCTGGAAGAATGATAGGAGATAGTCTTGAGAATGGAGCTAGCTACTGAGTCAGGGAAAATCCACCTTGAAATGTCAGTGGATGCCACCTTGCAGGGACTGTCCAGCAGCAGAGGGATAAAAAGGACTCAGTTTGCTTGTCTCGGCTGCCAAAAGCAACTCTACTTGGCAGTGCCTGGCAGCAGTGGGCACTGTTGGGCTTTGCCTAGCAGGGTGGTGGGAATCGGCAGAAAGGGAGTCATGGGGCTCTCAGGACAAGCAGGATCTGACTTTGGAGTTTTGAGCTTCATGATGGATTGCCCCAAAGAACAGAGAGACATGGCGGTCTCGTGGCCAATCATTAATTGAGTAGACTATGTCAGCCTGATGTCCGCGGGGTGGTCAGAGTCAGCGGGGAAGGGAAGCAGGTTAAGTGGGTGCTGCAGCTAGTCACCTGGAGCATCCGCTGCAGCGGGCACACTCGCAGAGGGCAGGCCAGGGAAAAGGCTGCATGTGTGAAGGTGTGAAAAAGGGCCATGTTCTTCTCCCCTGATGTGGCCCATTCACACGAGTGTGGGCTGTTTCTCCCTGTACTCTGAGCTTCCATGGCTGGCACCCAAGTGCTGAATGTTGAATGGGAAGGGCTTTTTGTTCTGTGGTGCTGCCAGGTCTCAGCTTGGCAGGGTCCCAGCTGCATGTGGTTGGCTGTTAGCCTGCTTTGTGAAGGTACCCTAGGATGCTGCCCTGAGCCACCAGATGATTCCAGCTCATAAGTGGAGGGCTGGAGGGCCCTTTCATTTATTATTTAAATTTTTAATTATATTTTATATCTATAGGTGTTTTGCCTGTGTGCATATATGTACTACTTGTACATCTAATGCCCAGAAATCAGAAGAGGGTGCAATTTCCCCTGGAATTGGAGTTATACATGGTTGTGAGCTGCCATGTGGGTGCTGGGAATAGGACCCAGGTCCTCTGTAAGAGCAGCCAGTGCTCTTAATCTTTGAGCCAGCCTTCCAGTACCTGGAGGTCCTCCTCCTCCTCCTCTTCCTCCTCCTCCTTTTCTTCCTCCTCCTCCTCCTCCTCCTTCTCTTCCTCCTCCTTCTCCTCCTCTTGCTCTTCCTCCTCCTCCTTCTCCTCTTCCTCCTCCTCCCTTCTCCTTTTCTTTTCTGTTTTAAAGGAGCTCTGGTAAAGTTTTATTAAAGGAAAACTTTGCTGGTTTGCTTTCGCCAGTCTGTTCTGGCATGCTTCTCATAATACCAGAATCACTTGGGTCAGTGATAGCTGGTGTGCCTACTCTGTAGCGTAGTGCTGTGCCCAGTTCAATGTTATTGCCACTGTAGTGGTGGGCACCAGTTTTAGCCAACGTGGCATAGTATTCTATTTCAGATTCCTCAGAATGGGGTCGTTGTTGGCAAGGATAACCAATTTCTCTTTGCCCTGTCTGATCATCTTCAGAGTCTGTTTGTATCCCAGGGCAGACTTGCCACTTTTCATAACAAGTTGGAGCCTAGAGTTGATCGACTCCAGAGATGTTTTTTTTTTAAATATTTTTTTACTTATTATGTATACAATATTCTGTCTATGTAGATGCCTACAGGCCAGAAGAGGGTACCAGACCTCATTACAGATGGTTGTGAGCTACCATGTGGTTGCTGGGAACTGAACTCAGGACTTTTGGAAGAGCTGAGCCATCTCTCCAGCCCCATCCAGAGATGTTTTTGTCTTCTTTGCAGCCACCATCTTCCTGCCTTAGGTGCGGGACGGCCCCCAACCAAGACCAGTCACCAAGATGGCTGGGGAGCCAGAACGCCCTGGAGGTCCTTCTGAAAAGCAGGCACTATTTTGTTTTAAAATCAGAACATGTTGTAGTGGAGTTGGGAGAGCCTTGGGACTCAGGCAGGCCTGGAGTTTTAGTGGCTTTGCATGTGTGGGTAAATTGACCCTCCACGCCTTGGTTTTCCCATCTGTGAAATGCGGTGAATGAGTTCTACCCCATGAATTGAATGAGATCAATGGAAAAGGCAAGAAGTAGTCAGATTCTGCCAGCTTCCGTCTCCTGTCAGCCACACACTCTTCCAGCCACATGGTGAGGGGCACTGATGTCACTGTGAGCGAGGTTGCCCCTCCTTTAGGCTTGGGGGTTCCTGTTGCATGGACCCAGTAGTGTGAGACTTGGTTCTCCTTCTGGGTGGTTCATTTATTCCGTGGGTGTTTGATGGATCCTGCTGTGTCCTAGATGTCATCCTGGGTCCTGGGAACAATGACTGTGGGCCAAATATGTTGCCTGAAGGCCATTTGAGAAGGACCCTTGAATTTATTCAAAATCCCTATGTTGAGGCTTTTTGGGAGGAAAAAGGCCAAAAGGTCCTGGTTCAGAGGGTATTAAGACCCAGCTGGCTTCCTGACTGTGGGGTTCCATTAACTCACTGAAAGCTTAGAACATCCTAGAATGCTTTCCCAAGCAGCACCCTGGGCAGAAGCTGGCACTACCCGTTTACAAAAGGAGAAAGTGAGGCTTGTATAGTCTCCACCTGTTCAGAGGCTACCCTGGGACGGACCTGCCTGCAACTCTAAGGACTGTCTCTTTCTGGGACTCTCCTGGAGTGTGGGGCCCTGTGTTCTTTCTGCTGTGGTTGGCAGCTCAAAGCCTGGGTGGCATGTAACCTGGAGGCCTGGGGAAGAGCGAGATCTGCAGGCTCAGCATGGGTGCTGCAGGACACAGCATACCTGGGCCGTAGGTTTCATAGTCATCTTGGCTGTGAGCACCCTGCATTGCCTCCTCCAGTTCCTTCCCTGTGGGGAGGGGCCAGGTGACAAAGATGTCTGGAGGTATCTGACTCCACAGACCCCACCTCTGCTGTGTGACTCTGAGCATGTTAGCGGCCTCTTCTTCCTGGGCGTTGTCCTGAAAGTTACAGACTTGCCTCCTCCAGAGAGCTCCAAAAATCTGGCATGGAAGGAGGGAGGAAGCCAGCACTACTTAAGCACCCGCTGTATGCCAGCAGCTTCTGTGGGCATGCTTACTTCCTGTAGTCATGTGATCAGGTGTGTCAGGGGTCAGCCACCTCCATGGTGTGGTGTTGGACATTCCTGTGGTGTTTTCCTCATAAGTTACTGCCGCAAGATGGGTACCTTGTGCCCATATAGAACCCACTTTGCCTTTTTTAGGCTTATACTTTGGGAACAATCTAGATAACATGCAGGGTTAGTTTTTTGTTTTCCATTGATTTAATTTGTTTTTTTGAAACAGGATCTGACTATGTAGCCCTGGGTGACCTAGAACTCATAATCCTTCTGCCTCAGCCAGAGATTACAGGTGTGTACCACCATCCCCAGATAAAAGTCAGAGTTAAATCAAGGAAGTTAGGACAAAAGGTACTGGGAGGGGGATCCACCCGCATTTACATACTGAGACAGAGGTCTGGGGTGGTTAGGCAGCTCGCCTAGGTTAGCAACTGGACAGACACCAAGATTTGAACCTTGTGTTTGGCCTACAGTTAAAATTGAGCGTTGTCCACATGTCCTGCAGATAATCATTCTCCACTTAAAAAACATCGTGTGCGTGCGTGTGTGTGCGCGTGCGTGTGTGTGCGTGTGCGTGTGCGTGCGTGTGTGTGTGTGTGTGTGTGTGTGTGTGTGTGTGTGAAGTCAAAGAACAGCCTGAAAGTCAGTCCTTTCCTTCCACCATGCAGGCTCCAGATCACAGCAGGCTTGGCCACAAGCTCCTTTACATGCTGAGCCTTCTCACCACACAAACCAGTATCCATTTTACAAAGGAGAAAATGGAGACTTGGACTTGCCCATAGCCTGGCTGGGTTGAGGCTGAGGTCACCTTAAAAGGATTCTGCAGCTTCTTGGCTGCCCTGCTGTCCTAGTGCCCTCCACTGTCTTCCTGACAAGTGGGCCCCAAGTTCCGCACATGCGATGCCTGGGTGGGGGCTACCACGGAGATGTCTCTACAGAGACGTGGACAGGTGCTGATTTATCTTGCTTTATTTTATTAATTAATTAATTAGTTTGCTTACTTATTTTTGAGACAGGGTCACACTCTGTGGTCCAGGCTGGCCCGGAATTCACTATGGAGCCCAGGCCTGCCTCAGCCTCCCTGGTGCTGGAATGAAAATGGACATTTTGTATTTTATTTTGTTGGAGACAGAACCTAGGACTTTGCCCATGCTGGCTTTGCTGCCCGGCGGCCCCCAGCTCCTGACCTCTTGTTCTCTTTCCCCAAAGGCGCAATGTGCTCAGCCTGTCCTCTGGAATCGACCACCCAGGCGCTCTGAAATGGGACCTTGCACTCTGCCTCCTCTTAGTCTGGCTCGTCTGTTTTTTCTGCATCTGGAAGGGTGTTCGATCCACAGGCAAGGTGAGTGAGCCCCTGTCCCCTGCCTCTGGGATAGCTATACTGCAAACAGCTTTTCCTCATGGAGTTCTACCCCTGGAGGAGGGCCCATGTCGGGACACAGGAGCGCTCTGACAGGCAGGCAAATAGCCCCGTGCGGTGTCGGGGGCTCAGTGACCTCACGACTGGTGTGCAGCCAGGTATCCCCCGCTGAGCCTGTGTCACCAGCCGTCACCCTGTTCCCTGATGTGCAATGTTGGTGTGATGAGCAAGGCTCACTGAGCCAGAGGCCGGTTGGCAGCCAGACTATGGCCATCCATCAGCCCACAGTGTGCACCCTAGCTTTGCAAAGTGGGCTGACAGCGCCCCCCCCCCCCCCCCCCCGTTTAGAACAGATGTTGAAGCAGGGCTGTTTAGCTGCCCTGTATCACTGTTCCTGTGCTGGGATGCAGAGCCCCTCTGCTGTACTGAACCTCAGTCTGAAGGGAAGTCAGCCAGACCTGAACCACACCCTGCTAGCATCATCTCATAGGACAAGCAGAGAGAGAGAGAGAATGTGACGTTTTGTTGCCCGTCTTCTTGGGACCCTGTCTACTGTGCTCCCTTCTCACCAACAGTCCTGGGAGTTTGCACATTGCCTTCCTCTGTCCTAGAGCAGCCCCTCCCCCAAGCCTGTCCCCTCAGCTGTTGAACAGTGAACATGAGGGTTGAGGGAGGCATGCCCCAGGCCTGTGGACCAGTGGGCCTGACCCCTTTTAGTTGCCTTCTGCCCACTGCCTCAGTTTCCCCACGTAGAAGCGAGTGTCCAAGGAGCTTTGGTGCCGAGCGTGCTGGAGAGCACCAGCCGTGTTCAGGGGCGCACTGATGTCCTTTGAGCCTCCTGTCTTAGAAACAGGGTGAGGGGATCTATGGTGTACGGCATCTGGGGCTGGCTGGGCAAAGCTGGGCTGCAGAGAGTTGAGCATGGGATACTGGTGCCGAGGGTTACAGGAGAGAAGAAAGGAGTGTAAGGTGTCTTTGATAGGAGAGCCAGGCAAGAGTTACTGAGGTGACTGAGCGAAGACGAGAGAGGTGTGGAGAGTTGAGTATCTGAGGGGCGTATTGCAGGCAGAGGCAATGGTCAGTGGAAATGACCTCTGGTGCATCTGACCAGGAGGTAGGAGGCCCCCACTCTGATGGAGGAGGCTGATGTTTACCAGTCAGCAATATTTGAGACACAGCACACTACGAAGGGGACAGATCCAAGGCCAAATAAAGGGTACCAGGCTGCAGCTGAGACGCCTCTGAAAATTGACTGGCCAGAGTCCCTCCTCCCTTTGCCCCCCCCCCCCAACCTACCCTGAGCTACACCCTGCTCTGTGGGGCACGCGTGGTTCCTAGAACAATAGTAGGCCTGATGGGTCAGAGAAGCCAAGACAAACAGCTCTGTGGACTTCCTCCAGCTCAATGCTGAGAGGCCCTTAGAGACCGTCCGCCTGCCCTCCTAACCGTCCAGAGGCCCACCCTGGCTGGCTTCAGCTTCCAGCCCTGGCTGCAGACCAGGCTCCCAGCCGTGGGGGCTGAGCCCTTGTCCTGGCCAAGCCTGCTTCCGTGGCTAACTTAGTCCAGGAGACAGGAGGGTGATGGATGAGGGCCTGGGCCCCAGATGCCCCAGGGCCAAGTTCAGGTGCTTGGCTTAGGCCTTTCCAACTCTGAGGGTCTGAAATAGGTCCCAAACTCAGCCTCAATCTTACTCGTTCAACAAGCCAGGTAGCTGGGGTGTCCACATGGCCTCTCAGTGCTGGATGGCAGCTCTCTTAATCCTCCAGAAGTTCTTCGATCCTGTACAATAGAAACTGAAGTTCAGAGAGCTTAACTAACTTTCCCAATGCTACACAGCTCATCAGTGGCCAAACTGGGATTTGAACTCAAGACAGCTCCTTTCTCCCCACTCTCAGCCTCATCCCTGTGCTGAGCTGCAGGTGCAGTGAAGCAGAAGCCAGGCATGTTCGTGCTTGTCCTCAACAGGACACAGCCTGCCAACACTCACCCAGGAAGGGCCTGGGCATGTGCATGGCTGGGTCTGCGGTCACTCTCCAGAGCAGACAGCGCCTGACCTGGGTTTGGTCTCAGCCCTGCTCCTACGAACAGAATGACTTTGCAAATCCCTCTCACCTGCTCAGCCTCAGTTTCCCCTGGTGTAAAGTGAATGAATGAATGAATGAATGACGTCCAGGCCATCTGCTCCCAAGTTAAGCTGACTAACAGGAGGCTGGACACTCGCTCCCTCTTGCACCCACTAGCTTCCAGGGTGCTGCGGGCGAGGTGTCCTGTAAGCCTCCATTTTCTTCAAGGGCTCTGGCCCGGAGCTCAGAGGAGCTATGAAGAATCAGCAACAGGAGTGGAAAAATACCACGTCCCACAGCAAGGCCTACTGGGCCACCGTCAGGGGCCCAAGGTGGCGCCTGGCACCAGCCTCTCCCTGGAGGATCCCAAGGGACGGTCACGGAAAAGTTGAGAGAAGGGCTCCCAGGCTCATCCGAGGAGCAGCAGAGGCTGCAAACAAGGGTGGCTTTCTGGAGGGATGGCAGGAGAAGCAGGGCAGGGCTGTCAACGACAGTAACACTCCTGAAGATATGGGAGCCCCAGAAGTACTTGGCCTAGATCAGATCCCACTGCTGACACCTCCTACTATTTGGAGATTCCAGGCAGGTGACACTGGCCAGTGTGGGCCTCAGTTTCCTCGCAAAAGAAAGGGCAGGTGGCAATGTTCCTGAGCTCATCCAGGTTTGGTGTTAAGTTCACAACACCATGCTGGGCACATGGCAGGCATCACGTAAGTGCTTGTTAAAGAGGCAAGTCAGGGAGCCCCCCCTCCGCCTTGAGCTCACCAATGATTCTAGCTGCAATCCACTTGCTTTGAAGTGGTAGCTCTCTGGGGACCCCTGAGGGGCTCCTGTGTGTGGCTATTGTTTACCAACTTGGGTGTGGCCTTGCAGGGCCTCAGAGAGGGGACCTGGCCAGGGGTGCTGCCCACCTATCTACAGGAAGGGAGGGGACAGGCAGGGTTTTTTTTTCTTTTACCCTTTCAATGGCTTCCTGACTGGCCTTTGTCCCAGGTGTCTGTCTGTCCATCAAGGGAAAAAGAAACAAGGGTGACTGGGGGACACCAAGGCCCGAAGAAGGAAAGGCATTCAGGGAGGGTGTCAGGCAGGAGAGGGCCTTCCGCTTTGTAGGATGCCACCAGCCACCACCGTTTGGGTTGTTGAGCGTTTCCAGACATTCCCTGCAGACCTTGACTGAGGGTGAGAGGTAGGACAGGTGAGTGACAGCTCAGGGGACCCTCTGGGCCAACCACCTCCTTGTCCTGTAGCCTCAGAGCTGGGAACCTAAGCCTATCCAGTCCAAGACTCTCACCTCGAGATGGGGAGACCAAGTCTAGAGAGGGATAGTGACCACCAACTGCCAGGCACTGTGCTTGAGTTCCCCTCCGAGGTACTTGACTCCCTAGAAAGTGGTGGCTTCCCTCAGGTCACCTACCCCCTGTAAAGGCCAACAGCCCAGCAGTGGCATGACCAGATAGCGCATGGGACCAGGCAGAGGGCATTATTACCAGTCCCTTTCTTACCCCTGACCCCGGCCTATTAGGACACACAATGTGACCTCATGGGTCTCCTGTAAGCTGGCCATGACCTTAGAGAAGTTCCCACCCACTTCCTCTCAAGTCACGGTTAAGCAGGCTGTGTCTTGACAACCATTTGCTATTGTCTGACTAATCTCCTCACCCATCCTCTGACAAGGGCTGCTGTGACTCTTGTCCTCATTTCAGAGAAGAAACCGAGGCCCAGGGAGAGTAATCATTGTGTCCCACATCTCTTAGCAAGAGAAGGCCCAGAACTGGAGCTGAGGAGCCGCTTGTCTCACTGTATCCCCAGGCAGCTCCGAACGTTCCTGCCTCAGCCTCCTGAGTGCTGGGACTACAGATGTGCACCCACACCTGGTTCCGTTTGTACTTTTTTTTAAATGTGTGTGGGTATTTTGCCTACATGTATGTGTCTGGTGCCTACGGTTAGCCAGAAGAGAGTACGAGATCCGTTGGAACTCAAGTTTCAGATAGTCCTGAGCTGCCCAGGGGGTGCTGGGAACTGATCTCAGGTCTCTGCAAAAGCAGCTAGTGCTCTCAACCACTGAGTCATCTCTCCAGTCCTCTGATTCTTCACCCCAGTGTCACGCTGACAGTGTCATGGCGGTCAGTGTGTGCTGGGTGCCATGTGACAGCTACTGGGCTGTTGACTATACCCCTGATAGGTGATTCTCAGTTATACACTGTTCATATTTGTTTGTCTCCTAGGGATCAGCTCTTCCAAGCGGGGAGGATTTGTTTTCCGTCTTGCCTGCTTTTTTAAGTTCTGAACTTAGATGAGCTATGCAAATTATCCACAGGATTTAATTTTTTTTTTTCATCTATAAGCTAGATTCTTATAGCCTATCTAGGAAGGGTGACAGAGGCTCAGAGAGGTTAAGCAACACCAGCGTGTCTGCAGAGTCCTTGCGGCCTCACAGTCTACCTGACCCCCTCTTGCTCCTCCCTCCAGGTTGTCTACTTCACCGCCACTTTCCCGTTTGCCATGCTTCTGGTGCTGCTCGTCCGTGGACTGACCCTGCCAGGTGCTGGTGAAGGCATCAAATTCTACCTGTACCCTGACATCAGCCGCCTCGAGGACCCACAGGTATGGTAGGGTGGTGCTCAGGGTGCAGGTGGCAGTGTTTCTTGTGGCTCTTCAACGCCCAGGTGTAGCCAAGAGTTGCTGCCTAGTACTTTTCCACCGGGCCAGTGGTGGCTTGTGGCTTCAGGCATGGCACTGGCTAAGGCTGGGGCTCCTGCTCCACCCGTGCCAAGACTAGAGACTCGGTATTCAAGGCAGCATCCTCAGATGAGGGAGAGACTTAGGATTGTTGGCAGTTAAAGGGGTCGTATTATAAGTCCCCCCCATTCAGCACATAGCTAAAGGGCGTCAGGAGTTGGTGAAACCCAGGAGGCTTTTGTGTGCCTTTTGAGACCTTTGTCCCAGGATCCCAAGTTCTCCAGTTGCCTCCCAGGGGCCAGCATTTCTGGGTCTCTGAGCCCCTAGAGCAGGGTTGGTGGCCGGCCTGAGCTGTGAGCCCGGAAGGTAGGTGTGCCGCCTTCCATAGCTACTGGGATAGTGCCTGGAGAAGTGAAGCCTGCCTCTCAGCTCCCTGGACTTAGCCGTCAAAGCAGCCTTGACCTAGGAGTAGGCCGTGACAGCCTGGGAGCTGACGGGGTAAAGATCACGTTTTACTGAGTATGGAAAGTTACGCTGAAGGGCGGGGTAGGCTAGGGGCACATTCTGTAGATACAAATACCAGGGTTCCTGGAGTGGTACCCA
Organism: Arvicola amphibius; assembly: GCF_903992535.2. Lineage (NCBI taxonomy): Eukaryota > Metazoa > Chordata > Mammalia > Rodentia > Cricetidae > Arvicola > Arvicola amphibius. Next base: position 56,337,847 of record NC_052048.2, on the reverse strand, counting down.
GAGTTTTACCCCAGAGTTAAAGTCTGGTCTTTTAGCTGATGCACAAAGAAGAGGCACCTGGCTCTGCCTTCTGGGGTTCCATCAACACTGAGGATCCCCATGTAGACCTTGTCATGGTTGGTCAAAAATCCTCACATTGCCAGCCCCTTCCCATCCCCGTGTTCACCCTAATGTTCTTCCTCCCCTCCCTTGCAGGTATGGATCGACGCCGGAACCCAGATATTCTTTTCCTATGCCATCTGCCTGGGGGCCATGACCTCACTGGGAAGCTACAACAAGTACAAGTATAACTCGTACAGGCAAGTGTCGCGCTGGCGGGCCCGGTGAACGTTAGAAATGATGATTAAAGAAAAAGAGAAGTAGGGAGCGTGGCTTCCTTGTGTTGTGATTAACTTACCCCCTGACGTGTGTGTAACTTAGGGACTGTATGCTGCTGGGATGCCTGAACAGTGGTACCAGTTTTGTGTCTGGCTTCGCAATTTTTTCCATCCTGGGCTTCATGGCACAAGAGCAAGGGGTGGACATTGCTGATGTGGCTGAGTCAGGTACGGTGGTGTCGGTGGCAGTGGTGGTGGGCACTGCCACCTAGTGTGTAAGATGAGTACTGCAGGCATGGAGCCAGACCCCAGGGGGATGGAGGGAGCCTGGCTTTTACATAGACATCCCCTCTCCCCTCAACACGTGCCCCCCATACCTGAGTACAAAGACTACATTTAAAGGTTTCAGTGCATCCTGGCCCACTGAAGGTGGGAGGAACACGGGCGGCTGAGATGGGAATTGGTGGCTGGTTTAGTCATGGTCTTCCAGCCCCCAATCCTTCCCCAACAACCACTGGCTTTAGCCATGGAAGTTGCTGTCCAGCTGAGGCTCAGCCACAGCTAGCACACCATCACCAGCCCTGCTGGTGCCTTAGCCTTCATTTCTGTGGTCTGCTCTTTGCTCCCGGCGAGCTCCACCACCGGGCCGATCCACTCTTCCGTCCTTCCTGTGTCTGTTTACCAAGCCTCACCCCTCCCAGCCTCCACCACAGTCACCAGGAGTGAGAGGGCAGGGACGGAACACCACCCAGGGGCTGTGACAGAGCTGATTTGGGGGTAGGCTATAAGAACACTGTTGCCTTAGGGGTTAGGGGCCAGTTGGGTCCATGTTGCTACTCAAGACGCCTTCAGTCACAGAATGAGTGGTCAGTGTCAGGGCCCTGGGCTCTGCACAGACTGGGTCCTTCCTTAGCAACATGGGACTCAGAGCTCCGGGAAAGTCTGCAACATGAACTAGAATCCTACCACCTCATCATGGTGTCTCAGAAGTCTGGGTCTGAGGACTTGACCTTGGCCTAAGCCTGCAACTCAGCCTTGTAGAACCTGGGGTTCTGGGGTGGAAATTCACAGGGGTCACCTCCCCACCCAGTTCTCTTGGAGAGTGGTCAGGTATTGTCTAATCTAACCTAATGGCCCACAGCCTCTCGGGACCTTCTAGAGGCTGCCAAGAGCTCCGGGCTGCGGTTCCCTTCAGGCCACAGGGATGGGTGAGATAGGGGCAGACTGTATTGTTATTCTTTGGGTTTTTGTAGACCAGGGCCAGGTACCTGAAGTCCCTGTCATTCTCTGTCCTTGAGCTCCTTGGGTTTGAAACTCAAGGTCATTTCCAGTTTCCCAGTCCTGAGCCCTCATATTAGAAGATACTTTGACAGAGGGTACTTTGACACTGTGTCCCCATGTCTCAGATGAGATCAAGAACCCCAAAGCAGGAGCCTTGCTTGAGTTGGCTGGGCCAGGCCCTAGCCACAGGCAGTGTGTCTGGATGCTGAGTCCCCGCCCACTGCATGTCTGATGGGCCCTCTACTATGGCCCTTGCCCTTCCTACTAGCACCTCGGACCTAGGCACCCCTCATCCCTGCCTGCTGCCAGTCTCTAACCCAGACCCCCTACCAGTGTGAACTCCACACTGCGCACATGTGTCTGTTGCACTGTGTCCCAGCCGGACACTCAGAACTGTTTGCCCATCCTCAGAGGCTCCACAGACAGGAGAGACTCAGGGCACAAGAACTTCTACCGCAGCCTCCTGTGTTGCAAAGTTGTATGGCAAGGCGTCTAACTCTAGGTACCACTTCCAGCCCCTCTACAAATGTCACTCTTTCTGCTTGTACGTACTCTAAATCAGTAACTGGGTGTCACCAAGGGCACAGAGGAAGTTTGTTAGGGGAGAGAATGAGGAGATCTTTGTACACAACAGGTATTTTCACGCTGCGTGTGTGGTCAGTCCGGGTTGTTTCTTCTTTCTTCCACTTCCAAGACTTCGTCACTCCTTCCCCACAGCGATGCCTGAGCAGCCAGCACGGCAAGAGGGACAGTGACTCCATAAGATTCTAGCGAGCACTATAACAAAGAAAAGTGCATCCGAACGAGGGTATTGTCTAGCCAAGGGAAGCCTAGACAGGACATGGCTCTGCTGTGCTGGCGGGCATCAGAATGGCTTAAGTTTTCTCGGCTTCTACCCTCCCCAAGTTCACTGTCATTTTAGAGAAGGGTGCTTAGGCCCTCTCCTGAGACTGGCTTATGAAAATCTGAAGTGAAACGCAGAAGTAAGTGAACTGAGTCTGCTCACAGCGTCTGGTGCAGAGGTGTTGCAGGGGGCAGGGGGTACCACATTTTACATCTGTCTTGTAGTTGGCTAGTCCTGATTCCTCACTCTTGGGGTAGGCCAGGCAGGGTCAGAGCTTTGGAGTTTAGGGGAACCAGAATGCCTTTCAGTTCTAACTAGATCCCCAGTGTGTTTCATGATATCCTGGGGGGGGGGGGGAGGTACGTGTTCTGCACCCAGCTCTCTCTCCCCTCCATCTTGCTCATTCAAGCAGCTTCTGGCTTGGTAAGCAGCTCCCAGCCCCCACCCCCTTACAGAATCTTCTAGTACCTCTTCTACTGACCACTTCAGTGGCTGGCTGTCCCCGGTCATTGTTTCAGCAGGGTTTCTCAGACGGCATTGAGAGTCTCGCTCTTCCCGGCACAGTTGCGCTTGTTGATGCTTTATTGAGTGAATTCTGGTTCCAAAAAAATGTTTGTTTGTTTTTTTTCTTTTTGCAAAATTGGTTTGTTTTTGTGGATTTATTTTTCCCTCTCCTTAAGCCATTCATTCGGTTTTGATGTTTGCTTTAAAGTATAGAACATCTTTCAAGTCCCCTGTAGTCTGGCCTGTATTTCTTCTTGATTGGTTTGTTTGTTTCTCGTAGCTGATTTCACTTTAGCTTTTCAGCCCACAAGTACCAGCTTGATAATGTCCCCCGAAGCATCTACTTGGGGGCTTTTGCAAGCAGGAGATGTTTGTGTTCCAGTGACTCTGTGAGAGGCACATGGAGTGGGCGGACCTCTTGGCCCTCGCTGCCTCCGGGTCTGGCGAGAGCTCCCTGTTGATAGGGATCTGTAGCCCTTTTCTGGGCAGTAGGATCCACCTCTGAGAATCTGAACAGAAGGATCCTGGGGCCACCTGATCCTCACATTTCAGGTAGAGGAGACTAAAGCCCACAAAAGAGCAAAAGTGGTGGATGAGGACTGGGGTGTGGCTAGTCTCCTGGGCCTGGGGACCCATCTGCCCATGCTGCTTCCCCTCAGTGCCAGGTCTGGCTGGTTCTACCTTGCCTTGTGTGAACTTGGGTAACTGTGGGGGACAGAGGCCCCATAGGCATGCCCCTGAAGAGCCATTTGCTCTGCTGGGCATGATTCTAAATTTCTTTTTTTTCTTTCCATTCAAACAGTGTTTTAGCCATTAACTCAAAAATAGAAAGCGTTCTTTGCAAAGCCTCGTGTCACGAATCAGATAACCACGACTTTCCTTCCAGCCAGCGTCAGTGTGCTGCTTTGGTTATGGGAGGGGCGGGTCCTCCTTTTCCTCAGTCTCTGGCCGCCTGAGCCACAGGCTCAGTCCTGCTCCCTGCCCCTAGGATCCCGTGCCTGTACGGGTTTAGATTCACCTGAGAGGAGGCCATGTACTGGATAGGAGACAGATTCTTACCTGGGGCCCCTCCCGAGCCCCACCAGTCTCTTTCTCTGGCTCCTCCTGCATTTGGGGCTTAAGTGACCCTCTCCTCACTCAGACATGAGTGTTCTGTGAGGCCCAGGGCTCTGATTGATACGGTGCTGATGTCTGTCCTCCTGTGTCCCCCTCCCCGTTTCTCTCCCTTAGGTCCTGGTTTGGCCTTCATTGCCTACCCGAAAGCTGTGACTATGATGCCGTTGCCCACCTTTTGGTCCATTCTGTTTTTTATTATGCTCCTCTTGCTTGGACTGGACAGCCAGGTATGTGGATGTGGGGCTGTGGTGCTGATGTGGCCTCACTGGGAGAACCCATCCTTATTGGAGCTGAGGGACACTCAGATCCCTAACTTAAAGGCTTCAACCAGTCAGAGAAAGGCCTCAGCTCGGCAGTGGGAGGAGACCCTCCATCCTTTTGCTCCAGGCTATCACCCCGGCAAGGAGATGAGGGTGACTGGGGGATGTGGCTAAAGTCAAGCCATAAATGAGAATTAGAAGGCCAGGACTCAGAGGTACAAGTGTCAGTGAATGTGTCTATCATGGTTCAGGCCACCACAGTCCCAAGTACGTCCAGAAACGCTGAACCCACATTTGGCATACGGCTCCTGATTCAGGCCGGCCTGTCCCCCATCCTCTGGCTGCTGTAACATCTGCCTTATCTCCATATCTGTTTTATTTTGGGGGTGGAACCAGGACTTCACCTGCACTAAGTGTGGACTCTGCCCTAAGCCATGCCTCCTAGCCTTTTCCTGTGCTCTGAACCCTACATCCTGCCCCAGCTCCCTGGTAGGACTCCACAAGAGGCATTCACTTCCAGGGAGTACTGGTGTCAGCCAGCCAGCAGCTGCTGCATCTAGCTCAGGGGAGGTAGTGTGTGACGATGGCCACATCCATCATCTTCCCTCTGAGCCTCAGTTTCCTCATCCTGCTTAATGGGTATAGTTTGTGAAGCTCGTGGCTCAGTGCCAGGCATAGAGAAGTCAGGTGCCCGGGAGATTCATGAGAGATTGTGGGTCTCTTTCCCTGACGTGTATCTTTTTGTGGGGTTATACTGAAACTCCAGGAGGGTGACTGTGATATGTGCTGGGCAGTGGTCGTGCGCTCAAGCCGGTTAGAGAGGCAGGGAAGGCAGGAGAAACTCCTATGTGGCCTGGGCTTGGGGGTCCAGTTGCTTCAGGAAAGGGCCATCAAACTGAAGTAGCCTGTAGGGTCAGGTCTGGAGCCTGACTCCTTATCACCTTCCCACTGAGCCCTTCCTCAGAAGGCGTTGGCAGGATGGGTCCTGGGGACTCAGAACCAAGCAGAGGTGAACGAGTCCAGAGGAGGCAGCTAGCAAGGTCAAAAACACTGTACAAGACTTGGCAGCCAAGGGGGGGGGGGGGTCAGATTAACAGAGAAGACAGCGAAAACTTTTCAGAGCCAGAAAAACAAATCCTTGTGTCGTTGGGGGATGGGCAACCACTGTTGTAAACAAGCAAGATTCTGTTAATCATTCCTGCTCTGAGAGCTTGGCCCTGGGAGCAGACCCCATGCAGTGCCTTTTAGTGGCTTTTAGAACATCTTCCAGCGCTCAGAGGGGAAGAAGAAAACAAAGACACAAGTTAATGAGTGGCTAAGCGTGACATCACCATGGCTCCCAACTGGCCACACAGGCTCACCACTGTCCCAGCCCGAGCTGCCATGAGTGTTTTCCCCTGGGGGAGCGGGTCTCAGTGTAGGATGTGTGACTCTCAGCTGAGCCACAGGCTAAAAGGAGAGTCTTGAGGGGCTCTGAAAGCTGGCCCTGGGGTATTCCTCTGTGCCCTGCTATGTAAAGGAGTGGGCTCCCAAGGCTTGGGGCTTCAATGACTTAATGGTATCATCACTCACTCAAGCACAGACGAGCAAGAAAATAGATGACTGGCCTTCCAGACTCTGGTTTACAGAACTGGAGAAGCCAGCCTTACATAGGGGTGCACAGAGTTCTACTGTGCAAGATGCCACCAAGTGCCAGAAGTCACATGGCCATTTTTTTCCATGTGTAGCTCATTGGCACTGAGTATGTCTAATATCAGGCTTTGTCCCTGGAACTTTTCCATACTCCCAGATTGAGGCTGGTCCCCAAGTGCTGCACCAACAGATTTCTTTCTTAGCTTTTCCTTCCTTCCTCCCTCCCTCCCTCCCTCCCTCCCTCCCTTCCTTCCTTCTTCCCTTTCTTCCTTCCTTCCTTTTTTAAAGATTTATTTATTTGTTATGTATATAGTGTTCTGTCTGCATGTATGCAGAGGGTGTTATAACTCATTACAGATGGTTGTGAGCCACCATGTGGTTGCTGGGAATTGAACTCAGGACCTCTGCAAGAACAGCCAATGCTCTTAACCTCTGAGCCATCTCTCTAGCCCCCAGCAGATTTCTTTATTTGTAGTGCTGGGGATGGATCCATCCAGGACACTGTCCATATTAGATACATGCTCTTCCCCAGCCCACTGCACCCAAATTTTATATATTAGCTCCTGTTCCTGCAGTGTTCTGACCTGGATGTCACTGTTACCCTTTCTGCAGCCAGAGAAACTGAGGCTGAGAGAGGCCTGTCTTGGCTCGGATTTACCACCTTTTGTCTTAACTTGTTTTTATAGCTTGGCATTGAGGTAGCTGGTTTGCCACTCAGTTCTTTTTTAGGCTCAAATCCCCTTTGTGCCTATGATCTCAGTTAGACATCATAAAGTCCACCTTTTTCTCTGAGCTCGGCTTAGGAACTTCTTGGTCATCTTATCCCTGACTCCTGGGTGCAGGTGCTATCTCTTCTGGCACATGAGAGGGATTTTTCTCTCTAATTGTTCTAATATGTTCTCCCTCTCCAGCCCCCGAAGGCCTTCATGATTAGATCGTTCTCATAGAAATGCTGGGGGAACTTCTGTCCCCAAACCTTTGTATCTTTTTATTTCAAGACAGCATCTCCTGTAGACCAGGCTGGCTTCAAATTCACCATGTAGTCGGGTCTGACTTTGAACTTCTGATCCTCCTGCCTCTGCCTCCTGAGTGCTGGGATTACAGGTGTGTACTACCACGCCTGGTTAATGCAGTACTATGGATCAAACCCAGGGCCTTTGCATGCCAGGAGAGCGTGCTGCCGGGTTTTACATCCCCAACCTTTAGCATCTCAATTTTTCAATGACTCAGAGCAGTCTGGGAGCAGCTCCTCTAATTTAAGTAACTTCTGTGACCCCTAGACCCCCAAATACTGCCAAGACCTTGTTACAGACTTGTGTATTCGTGCCCAAAGACTGATGACAAGGAATGTCATTGCCAGTGTCATTGGTGAGGTGAAAGGTGATGGGTCCAGAGGATGAAGTTTTATGCTGCTATTAAAGCAAGGTGGCTCTTTTAGGGACATAGCAGTCTCCCAGGTAAACCATTAGGTTGGAAAAATGTAGGATGGAAAGATGTAGAAAGACTGATCATCCTCAAGCATGCTGTGTGTGTGTGTGTGTGTGTGTGTGTGTGTAGATGTTCCAGAATTTTCTTTATGATGTCTGGAACCCATGGATTCTTGGATCCCATGATTTCCAGTGGGTTTAAGCCACCATGTGAGTCAGAAGGGAAGTGCCTCTATGCTGTGGATGGGGAAACTGAGGCCAGAGTTTGCCCAGAGTCTTCCATTTGGTTAGTGCAGAGGTTGATGACCTGCTTGTCATGCTCTGGCTGAGCAGCCATGTGAAGGGTTGGGCTAAGCATTCATTGCCTTGATGAGTGGCACCGGCATTGATCAAGGAAAGGAGGAAGGCCATCATGCCCACAAGCTCACTCCAAGTGTGTCAGGCCAGAGAGTTGGCCCTGGCTCTCTTAGAGAAGTGACTGATCTCGGGTGAGTCTCCGGTGATGAGGGCAGGGATGGCCTGAGTAGAGCCGTACATCCTGAGTTGCTTGGACCACAGACCACAGTGGCTGCCTGCACAGCCCAGGGTTTGGCTACGTAGATTTCCAGGTAGGTCTTGTGAGGCATTGCCCAGGACAGGGCTCCTAGTCCTATCTTTTGTCAGATTTGCCAAGGCCCCTTTCTGAGCTCCATGCCAGTGCTGAGTCCCCTCACACCCCTTCTCTCTCTCTCTCTCTTACCCGTCAGTTTGTTGAAGTCGAAGGACAGATCACATCCTTGGTTGATCTTTACCCGTCCTTCCTAAGGAAGGGTTATCGTCGGGAAATCTTCATCGCCATCGTGTGTAGCATCAGCTACCTGCTGGGGCTGACGATGGTGACGGAGGTAGGTGGATGAGAGATTTCCCTCCTACATTTGGATTGAGTGCCCAGCCATAAGGGAGACAGCTGGGAGGGGGGGGGGTACTTGCTGTACCACTTCCAGATTGCCTCCCAATCCTTGATCTATCCAGCTCTCAGTGACCAAGTAGCTTCCCCCACGCTCCCTTTTTGAGATGCTTTGGTCAAACCAAGGCCCTGGCATTTGTGTGGTTGTCTGCTGAAGAGAGCATCCACTATGCCCAGAGGGCTGGAACTGTACCTCAACTAGGAGGAGGAGACACCAGGAACGGAAGGGAACAGGAAGACTGGAGGCTGGAGATGGCAGTGACTAGAGAAAAGACAGATACGAGGGATGAGCCCCCAGCACACTGACCTACCTGAGTTCTCTAGAAGGTTGTCAATCATTAGCCGAGACCATGTTCAGGCCTTCACCACTTTTCTTTACCAGAGGAGAAACTTTGAGGGAAGTGCTTGTGAGAACACCCCTTCAAAGTCAGATGGCATCCACTCACCAAGCAGGGGTTCCCTGGACTTGGTCACACTTGGCTTTTAAGCTCACCTGTGTGTATAGATTTCTGTGACCCTTTGTGTTGTAAGACACAAAGTCTGTGTTCTCCCCCAGCCCTGTGTGTCTTGCCAGACATGAAGTTGAATTTGTTATATAGCCCTGACTGGCCTTGAACTCATAGCAGTTCACCTGCCTTGGCCTCTAGAGTATTTGTTGTAAGTGCTGTGAGACCCCACACTTAGCCCCCAGTATCATATTCTTCTCCCTCCCATTCCTCTTCTTCCTCTTCCTCTTCCTTTCTTCATAACCTGTATTTGATCATCCTAGCTTTTGCCCATTTTTCTTTAGAATTAAAAAAAAATGTTAATTTGCATAGCCCTTTATATATGAAGGGAACTGGAGATCACATAACAAACCAACTTTATCTTTGATTTTTTTTTCCCCTCACAGGGTGGCATGTATGTGTTTCAACTCTTTGACTACTATGCAGCTAGTGGTGTATGCCTTTTGTGGGTTGCATTCTTTGAATGTTTTGTTATTGCCTGGATATATGGTGAGTATACATGCTTACACATCCTTTTTCAAGCTGTTCATTTGGTCAGAGAATTTAATGGGAAAAAGTCCTTTGCCCGGAATGTTCCCTCTGGGATGCCCCTTGAGCATCTCACAGATAATCCCACTGAAAGCACAAGGTGGGAACATATGTGGCTATAAATATAACACTGTCACACCAGAGCCTGTAGTGACCTACTCTTTGGCCTAGAAACGGTCCACTCTGACCTCTTAGATATCTTGGGTCGGCCACACTGAGATGTGGGCTCTGTCTTAAGATTTGCAGCAAAATACAGGCACCCAACTGCATCTAAGCGGCAAGCTGCCTTAGACACACCTGACCATGCTTGGTGGTGTTAGAGGTCCCCCGGTGACCCCGCAGGGCTGTTCTAGCTTTGGCCAGTGTGTCACCTGAGCCTCACTGCTGTCTCTCATAGGCGGTGATAACTTATATGACGGTATTGAGGACATGATTGGCTATCGGCCTGGGCCCTGGATGAAGTACAGCTGGGCTGTCATCACTCCAGCTCTCTGTGTTGTAAGTCTCACCCAGTCTGACAAGTCTCCCTTTGAGAGCCTGCCTTCTGCTTAGCATCTCCTAGGTGTGGGCTTTGACCAAGCCAGCTTCAGCTATACCAGAGAGGGGTGGGCAGGTTGCTCTTTGTTGCCTGGTTAAAAAGGGTTCTGTAGGACCAATAAGAGTTTGTGAAGAAGAGGAAACAGGAAGGGCAGCCCCACTAGACCAGGCTGCTCTCCTTTGCCCGCCACCTTGGAGCCGGCCTTGATGCTTGTATGGGCACCTTTAGCAAGGTCCTTCTCTAAGACTCTGCTTGTGAGACCCATTGAACTCTCAAAGTCCATCCTGGCCCATGCCCTAGGAACCTAAGTGTGTGGGAGCCTCACCTGCGCTGCTATTCCTGGCTAGCACCCTGAGTCCATATGGCCTTCACTTTAGAACCAGTGCTTAGAGATTAATGGGTCCTCTTTCTTGTGGCCTCTACTCCCAGGCTAGACCGAGTAGACATGCTAATTCACTTCTCTATCTGGGCCCCAGTTTCCCCACTTCTGTGACAAGGACACCCTGACATGGGACTTCAGTGGCAGGTGACAGTTTAGAATCTGATGAGCGTGACCATGGTTCTCAACACACATCCTCCAACAAAGTCGAGATCACAAACGGGGGGCCCAACCCAGGTAGAGAAGCAGTCAGCCAGGCTCAGGCCAGCACTGCCATTCTCAATCATCCCAGGCTTATGCGTGGGGTCCCTCTCACATTGACCCCCAATCTCCTTCTCTCTCCTCTCTGGAGAGTTGCCTGGAACAGAGGTGGACTGTACTCTGAGGCAGAATGAGGCTCCCTGATGGAAAAGCTAGGTAGCGACTAGAGCCTATGGGGTTCTCTTTACCTAAGCCCCGGCTTTCTGGGTGGAAAGCATCAGAGAAAGGTAGGGTCCCATGGACCATCTGCCCTCACCCGGCGCCACGATGTCCCTTGTGACCTTGTTGTTAGTCAGTGAGCAGCTGATTGAGTTCACCCGTGACCCTCCCTAGGGTGCCTCGTGGCAGTCCCCCAGGAGGCCCTCTCAAAGGCAAACGTGGACTCTGCACAACTTTAGGGTCCAGGGTTCACCCCACCCTACTCTTTCTTCAGGATCAAGGCCGGGTCCACACCCTGTCACCTGGACCAGACCTGGTGACCAGTGTACAGAGAGGTGATGGCACTGAGGCTGCTGGTTGCCTGGCTCTCGGCCATGCCTTTGATGTTTATTGAGCATTTGCTGGGTATGCCCAAAGCTGCAGCTGTTAAAGAAAAGAAAGATGCTCCGGAGCGGTAGTTCTCAACCTTCCTAATGCTGCGACCCCTTAAGACAGGTCCTCATGCTGTGGTGGCCCCCAGCCATAAGATTACTTTCATTGCTACTTCATAACTGTAATTATGCTGTTAGGAATTGTAGTGTAAATATATGTGTTTTCCAGTGTGAAAGGGTTGTTTGACACCCTTCCCCTCAAAGGGGTTACGATCCACAGATTGAGAATCACTGCTCTAGAGGTTGCTAAACTTTGGGTATCAGGGCCACATGGCTTCTGGAGGAAAAAAGCTGGGATCTGGGCAAGCAAGGCCAGTGTGTTGGAGTGGAAGTAGGGTGAAAAATGAAGGAAAAGGGACAGGCAGGAGGAACAGCCCTGGGCACATGCTAAAGAGTTAGAAAGAGTCCTGAGGCGTGGGGGCAGATGACAGAGGAGGAGCTCATAGCTATGGGCTGATGTGGTTGGTTCCAAAGGACCTGGGAAGCCAGGGAAGGACACTGAGCAGCGGTTTGGCCAGATTTGCCCTAGAGAGCCCTATCAGGGATAATATTGCCCCATCTCCGTAGTAAGGATAGGGGAGAGGCCCTGCCCCAGCAAAGGCCATCCCGCTCTCTCTGACTGCCCCATCTCTTCACAGGGATGTTTCGTCTTCTCTCTTGTCAAGTATGTACCCCTGACCTACAACAAAGTCTACGTGTACCCGGATTGGGCAATTGGGCTGGGCTGGGGCCTGGCTCTTTCCTCCATGGTGTGTATCCCCTTGGTCATTCTCATCTTCCTCTGCCGGACGGAGGGACCGCTCCGCGTGGTGAGCATGGGACGTGGGCGATGGGGGGTGGCAGACAACCAGTGCCCGTTTCTGTGTGACCCTCTCCGAGTCCCTGGTCTTCTCTCACTGCACAAAAGGCAGGAGTGTGCTGTTTGCAAGCAGGGATAGGTGCCATTCACCTGGGAGGAGACTCTGTGGTGACTTTTGAAGTGGACCATGGACTTAAGAGGACAGTACCCAACATAATATGAGATGGAATATGGTCCTGGTATCAGATACAGAGGATTAATGGTCAGGCTAGAGAGAGGACAATGGCCTCACATACCAAGCTAAAGGGTGTGGGATCTCTGTTCTGAGTCAGGACAGGAGATGGACTCTGGAGAGGAAACCCAGCACTCCCCCCTATTCCCCTCCCCCCATGTTACCCTTTGTGCTGGGGTGTGCCATCCTGTCCCACTGCCCTGCATCTCGCCTTTAGGACTGACTGCTTGTCTCCTCATGGCGCCCCTTCCCTGCCCCCAGCCTCCTCAAGAATTCTTCCCACAATGTGGGAGCCTCCAGGCCTGGCAGTCCCCTGTTCTTTCCACGAAATCCCTTTCTCAGAATCTACTTTAACCTTTGTGCCTGGGCTGGCTCCAAGGCCCCACAGTTTTATTCTGAGCTGTTTTTATTCTCTTACAAAAAGAATCTGGAGCCAGGATGTCCTGGGGCTCTGGCTCCCCTCTGGCCTGGCCCAGGCTTCTTCCCTTGGAGGGGGCTATGTTGGCTGGGAGAGAAGAGAAGAGACAGGGAAGGAGCTGGGGGTACATGCTGGTCTGAGGCCCTGAGACTCCTAGAGAGTAGAGGATTGGGGCTAGGACCTCTAGCTCCCCAGCTCTCCTACTATTAAACCAGAGTCTAAATCCCTCTGTATTGTTAGTGATGAAAGACTAGATTCCAGGACAGACAGGCTGTGCAGCGTCTGCTCTGAGCCCTCAGTGCCGAGCCAACCTGGGTTACTACCCTAGAGGGTCATTACCACCCAAACATAAGTTAGTTGAATATAGTAGGAGTTTCTAGAGGTTTGTTCAGGTTAGACAACTTCTATAGCAGTCATTAAGTTGGAGCTGGGGGTCTCTTGAAATCCCAGGTGTCTTTTGAGACAGTGTCTGAATCTATAGCCCGAGCTGGTCTAAAATTCACTATATAGTCCAGTTTGGCTCAAATACACAGCTCTTTTGGCTCAGCCTCTCTAGTGCTGGGGTATGGGTAGAAGGCCCACTGTCTTGCTCAAGGCCTGATTTTAAGAGGCTGGTCTGGCCTCTGTGCAGACAGGTTCCTTCAGAATGAGCTGCTGAGGGAGGGAGGAGCAGCAGCGGGGGGGGGGGGGGGTCTCCCCACAGCTAGAGTGAGCTGCAGCCAGTCTGGCAGTACCAACTGTCCAGGTGGCCTCCGAGTTGTGAGGTAGCTAGTGGCACACCTGGATCTCCAGCCCTACCGGATTCCAGAGCTAGCTGAGCTTCCCATGTAGACAGCCCCGGTGGCTACAAGTGACGGGTGCCACTTCGCCACATTGCAGATGGAGCCCGATGTTCCAACGCAGGGGAGGCAGGGTTGAAGCCGAGCAGGCAGGCTAGGTCTATGGGGAGGTTTGTTGGCCTGCTTAGAGCAACTCAGGTGTTTGTAGGACCAGGTCTTGTGTTTTTTGTTTATTTGGTTGGTTTTTTCTGTTTTGTTTTGTTTCTTTTTTCCAAGAGAATGTGGAAATGTGTATTCTCAAGTGAAATAATGTCTTTAAAAGATTCTTTGGCAGTGCCAGGGAAAACTCAAGTCCACACACCTATGCAGGCTTTAAGTGGCTTTTCCGGCTCTTAATTTGCCATAGTTGAATGTAAATACCTAGGAGAGCCTTATCTTCCCCTCTTGTCCCCCACCCCAACCCCAACTGCTGGCCCATTTCAGTCTGAGCACTTGGCAGGAAGTGGGCAGAAGGTGGGAGGTGGGAGCCAAGTTCCATTCCCAGCTCTGCTAGTAACTTCCTGGAGTCCCTGGAGAGGACTCTTTCCTCACCGATTCCTTGATCAGTTACCACACTGGGAAGTCTGGGCTCCATGCCTAGAGGATCTGAGGAGTTTCCCCGCTGTTTCCTGTCTCGAAGGGCAGAGCCCTCCCTGCAGTGGTCTCTCAACCCTGCAGGAGAAGGAACTGCCTGTGAGGAACTGCCTCCCGGAAGCAGGGAACACAGGCTCTGGGAGGCCAAGGGGTCCAACTTTCTCCTCGGAGAAGGTAGGGCCTTAGGTTATTAACCTAACCCAAGTCAAAGCAACCAGGGTGAATAAACCACAGGGAGACACAACTCAGCTCCTCAGGGAAAGTTCCTACGCGTTGAGTTGTGTGTGGCCTGTCTTTAAGCATGTGTGCAGAGGTTGGCTGTAGAAACCACTATAGGACATCGAGTGCCGTTCCTCTCCATTTCCAAAAACCAACAAAAGGCCCAGAGTAAGTGGCAGTTGGCCAAATACCACACAGCAAACACCCTGGGGTATTCAAGAGGTAGGTGGGGAGGAACCCCTTGGATCCCCTATTGACCCCTCCTCATCTTTTTTTTTTTTTAAACAGAGAATCAAATACCTGATAACCCCCAGAGAGCCCAACCGCTGGGCTGTGGAACGTGAGGGGGCCACACCCTTCAACTCCCGCTCCCTCATGAACGGCACGCTCATGAAACCCAGCCACGTCATTGTGGAGACCATGATGTGAGGTCCGGGTCACGCCACGGGCGCCGCTTTCCTGCTGTTTACTAACGTTAGATTCTCATAGGACCAGGTTTACAGAGCTTTATATTTGTACTAGGATTTTTTTTTAATTGTCACAGAAAATGTTACTCTATGTGTATGTGTGTGTATCACGTATATGTCTATATGTGTATTTTGTTTTGATTCGGGGGACATTTTGTACAAAAAGAACCCACGGGCCTAAGTCCTGGGGAGAGGATGGACTTTCTTATTGATTTTGATGTATTTTATGGGAACTTGGTAAAATTTTCATTGTATTTTTTTTAACATATAACTATATATACTTAGAGTCTGTCATACACTTTACCACTTGAAATGGTTTTGCCAGCAATGGATCTCATTTTCAAAAGCAATTCTTCGGTGCTTATATAGCTGGCAGAAAGTTCTGCCCAAAAACAAACAAAAAAAGAAAGAAAAAAAAAAACCCTAAATGCTGGGTGGAATTTTTTCTATGATGGTGGTTACATCTTCAAGAAAGGTTTAGTCCCTTCTGTGCTGGTTCAGGAGGAAGAATACAGCTGAGGAGAGGGAGCCCTCACTAGCTGAACAGACCTGAGGGGCAGGAGAGAGCAGGGCTGTGGGGAGAACCCACAAGAAAGATGCCAAAATAATAGCCTCACCCTCAGCATGAAGGATTGATCCTAAGAGCAGCTGAAGCCATTGTACCAGGGCCAAACCCCTCCCTTTTATTTTAAAGTAGAGGGTGGGTAGTCAGTGGGGTTGTCTGGACCACCATGGGTCTTAGAGGCAGGAATGGGAAGTCTGAAAGGCAGATGAGAATGGGGCTGGGAGCCTCAGCACGCTTAGGCAGAAGCCTCAGCCTTTCTGGCGCATTCAACACAGTTGCCCGAGGCCAGTCCACAGGAGCTGCCAGGGCACACACAAGAAGGGGCTGTTGTATTTGAATGGAGTCATGGTGGGTGGGGGTCAGGGCGTGCCCCAAGCAGAATGCATTTTGGTGAGGGCCTGGAGGGAAGTCAGTGGACCAAAGGATTTTAGTAGCTCAGGAGGGTGAGTGTACCCCAGACTGGCAAGTGTACCCCAGGAGGATACTTTCTTCCCTTGCCTCATGACAAACCCTTGTTAAAGATGCCGCCCTAGAGCCATCCAGCTCCCGGCACGGAACGCTCGGAGTGGCTATAGATGCTGGAGTTCAAGTACAGAGCCAACTTGGTAGTGACCTCAGATCTTGTTCTGCCGTGACTGTTGGACAGGTGTTGCCCCCAGGGAACTGACGAGAGAAGACAAAGGGGACATTTTGTAGGTTGAGGTTGTCTCCACAGAGAGGCCGCCAATGCCCCAGAGCTGGCTGACCTCAGGCAGGGCTGTTTCCTTCTGAACCAGGGAGAGGGCACTACACCTTCACCCCAGCTTCCACTGGGCCCAACTGTGCCATCCTGAACCTCTTTGACAAATGTACACATTTCTCTGTCTCCAAAGCAATGTACTCTGCCAAGTGACCCTCCAGTCCTCTTCCAGTGGTTGCTGAGTCAGCCACCCGTGATTCTACTGTGTTCCTGTTGTCCTGTGTATTTCTGGTTGCTCTTGTGTTCTTCTGTGTATTGGAGTTTTTATTTCCCCCTGATTTTACCAATTTGTAATGTGCCCTGTTTGTTTTTTTTTTGTTTTTTTTTTTTTGTTTTTTTTTTTTTTTTTTTTTTTGTGGAACCTTAAAAGTAACCACTGTGGGTGATTGAAGACAGGTAAAGTGTAAGGGAGAGGGGGGGCTTGTCCAGCTTCGGCAGCGTCTGTGGTCGTGCCCGTCTACCGTTCCCCTCCACCAGGCATGCCATTCTGGCGAGCCTTCAGTATTTTGGGTTGGCAGACAAATGACACCATTCTGGAAATGGCCTGAGAAAGGCCTTTTTATCATTCCCAGATCAAAAGAAATTCTAGACCAAAGACATAGCGGGCCAAGTCCCCAGGCCCTGCCTGGATGGAAGGCCAGCCGCCTCCTGAGCCCACTCCCCAACAGTAATCCCTGCACCTGTCTTCAATGCCCACCACTGTCACCCCGGCCCTGATAGCCCTCGTTGTGATGTTTGTCTTTCCGTGTCTGCATGTAAGGAACATTTTGAAGTAGAGCTCGTGATTCTGGTCCGCCTGCCTCTTGGAGAGAGGGCTAAGCGGGCCCCGACCCAGCCCTTGCCTGGGACAGGTCAGGTGTGTCCTGCCTGTCAGCTGTGAGCAGGACACAATGCTGGATTTAGATGATGACCAGGAGGCCTCTCCTGGGAGATGTTATTTGGTCCCAAGACGGTTAGCCCCTGAGTGGAGGATCCCTACTGGGTGCTGTGGACAGTCCCAGAGGGCCCTTAATCCAAGGCACTTTTTGTAAACAGAAAAACCAAGGCCTAGAGCAGGAGAAACTTGCATGTGAGCTGAGTGGAACTGGATAATTGAGTCATTTGTAGCTCCAGGATCTCCAAGGAATGGGCAGAAGGAAAGCGGAACCGGGGCATTGGCTAAGAACCCCCAGGCCTTCCTTGTCAACCAAAGGCCAGACTGATAAGGGCCCCTGTCCATGCTCATGGAGCAGAGAGCAGACCCCACTTCCACCCATCCTTACTCCTGCTCACCCCAGCCCCATGCTACCCTTCCTTCCTCTCCAAAGCCTTTAGGAGCTAGGAATTGATACCTACCCCTTAACTTGTACCACAGGAAACTGAGGGCCAAAGTCAGCACTAGTGAGAAGGGCCTGAGGCACGCTACAATGGCAGGTCCTTGACCTCCATGTAGCCAAGGCTATGCAGGGAGTAGCCTGAGAAGGTTACTTTCCTTCTTGAGAAGATGATGGGAAGTTTCCCTCTATGCTCCTGGCCCCCAATCCTCATCTCCCTAACACCCGGAAAGACCATGCAGACCATGGCAAAGCACGAGGAGAAAGCAGCATGTGTCCCCTCTGTCCAGGAAAGGGCTTTCTGTATCCTAGGGTGCCACTGCCATGGCCGCCAGCATTCCAGCCCTGCTCCTCTGGGCTGGGCAATGCTCTAGGCAACCAGTCAAAACGGGCACCAGTCTTGATCCTCTCTCCAAGACGCAGACAGCAACCAGGAAGGCATCTTAGAGAAGGCCCCTCACAGTCCCCCTCAATCCTGAGACCCCTGTCCCTACGGACACTGTAAATACCTCTTTGTGCACACCCCTCCTTCATCAAGTCCAAAACCACACACAAAACCATACCCAGATACCCCAAGATGGAGAGGGGTGCCCTAGAAGCCAGAAGCACTGCTCCTGCCTCTCCTCCTCCATGCTGACCTCCCAGTAGTTGGGTCGTCACAGGAAGCTGGTTTTCCATGTTCTTTGGGAGGGTGGAGGGGTGATGGTGTTGGTATCATTACAGGCATGTTCTGGCATGTTCCCTGAAGGACAGAGCATCTTGTTATATATTTGGCTTCAAAATGAGATGGTAGCTCCACTTTTTTTTTTAAAAAAACCCAATTGATCTTTCTAATCCCTAACAACTGTGACTCTGTATTTAGCACAAGAGAAAGCTGAGAACGTGGGTTTTGCCTCCTTCAGAAATATGTCTGGCTCATCAGGACATTTTTTAAAAAAAAACTTCAAAATATTTTTAAGATATTTTAAACTTTTGTAAAAAATAAAAAACAAAAAAACAAACACGCACACACAGACACAAAACCTGAAACCAATCAACAAGGGGAGGAGCGTTCGTGTTTGAAGGATCCTTGGTGTGTGATCTGTCTTGCAGTATACAAGCTCTGTGTATTGATGTTTAATGACGACGACCCTGCATTTTGCAGAGGTTCGTGTTTTTTTCCTCTTTTGCTTTTTAGATGAATATGTATATTGATATTTTAAATCCATCTTTGCTTTTTTTAGAGGAGTTTATAATCACCTTGTAACACAACAATAAACATTTCCTTTTTAAAATCCAAGAACGTGTGGTGTTATGTTTTGGAGCGGTGTGTTCACATCTATATTTTGGCAGACACTGTACAGTTTATAAAGGGATTTCACTGGGGCTGCAGAGATGACTCAGCTGTTCAGACCATTTGCTGATTTGGCATTTTGAGACAGGGTCTCTTAGTAGCTTGGGGCTGGCTAATTAGAATAGGCTGGCCTGTGAGCCCTAGGGATTCAGGTGTCTCTCCTCCCCAGCTAGGGCATTGCAAGAACTATTTCACCTGGCTTTTAATAAACAATTATGTGGGGGGTGATATGGTGGCTTGGTATGTGCATGTGAGTGCAGTGCCCACAGGGGCCAGAAGAGGGCATCAAAGCCCCCTGGAAGATGAAGTTAAGTTGTGAGCTGCCATGTAGGTGCTGGGAACTGAATCCAGTCTCCTGGGAAAGCAGCAAGAGCTCTCAACCCCTAAACTGTTCTCTAGCCCCTGCATGGCAAATTCAGATGGGTTTTGAGGATCAAACTCTGGTCCTCACGCTTGCAGGCCAAGCACATCCAGGAGCTGCCCTCACCCCCTAGCCTGGCACCATGACATCAAAGAGCCACATTGTTACACATTGTCATTAAGTCTCCATACCTTACAAGAGTGTCTGTTTCTGAGGCCTAATGTATCCTCCAAACCATGTTTGAACTTGTAACCCCATGACATATGCCGATCCCTTTTGCCTTGCCAAACTCCTGAACCTCTGCTATGTGACTACCCTTTTGCCTAAAAAAAAAGTGTCTTCCCTGACACCTTCACTCCCCTAACACATGATGGATTCTTACACTTATCCACCCCACAGGCAACCTTGAGTCCTGAGTCCCAGCTCTTCTGTCCAGGTGCTAACAGCCAATTATCTCAATAACTGTTTTCTATCAACCCTAACCCCTCCCCATAAAAGGAATGTCAGAAACCAGTGAGGGACTGCTTTTCCCCAAAAATTCCAGTTTTGGGAGAAGCAGTCAGCTGGCCAGTTCTACACACAGCTTGCTTTAAGCAGACAGTAGTGGAACTGGGTGGCTGCCCCCCAGTTGCTCAGGTCTGACAGTGCCTTTATCTTAGTTGTTAATCCAGTTTCTGATTTGGGAGCATTTTGGATTTCAGGTCTTCATATAAAGGATGTGCTGTGGATTTGTCACTCAAATTGGTTTAATAAAACACTGACTGGCCAGTCTAGGAAGGAAGTATAGGCGGGGCGGGCGGGGGCAACCAAACTAAGGAGTTGGGGAGGAAAAACGGTGGAGTGGAGAAAGATGCCAGTCAGCCACCGAGGAAGCAGGATGTGTAGGAAATGAGGTAACAAGCCATGAGACACATGGCAAAGCATAAATAAGAAATATGGGTTAATTTAAATGTAAGAGGTAGTGATAGCCTGAGCTATTCAAACATTTGTAATCTATATTAAGTCTTTAAGTCTGTTTTTGGAAAGCAGTTCCCAGTTATTTGGGAGCAGGAGGTCAGGATAGGAAAATCCCACCTACAAATAGCACCCATTGTCAGAGTAGATTCACATAAGACCTAAAAAAAGCTTAAATAAAAACAGTTGTTTGTTATCATTTAAAGAGGATTGGTTACAAATTGTTATTGGTCATAGTCAGAAAAAAAGCCAAACAAAGGAGTTAAATCAAAAACTTCCTTCTAAAAGAAAAAAGGGGATATGACATAGAAGTGATAGAATAAAAGTTTATATTATTGAAACGACTTTAATCCAAACAACAACTATTAATCTTAAATATTTTACATTGGTATAGATTTTGATTTATTGATACAAATTTAATTTTATTATAATATATGTATCTTCCTTCCTTTCTTTCTTTCTTTCTTTCTTTTGGTTTTTTTGATACAAGGTTTCTCTCTTGCATTGGGGCCTTGTAGTGATGGAGCTGCAGGCCTCTTCCCGCCCGGTGAGCAACAGTGAGACCTCCAGGTTATCCACCTGGCACGTTCCTTCACCAATGCTCAAGATTCCTTGGCTACACAGACTAAGGCATGTCCCACCCCAGAATTTCCAGTGCCACCACCCCTTTGGACCGTAAAGCCTGCCAGACTCATTCATGGCACAGTTCGTTTCACTTGCACACACACACACACACACACACACACACACACGGACACTTCCTCCAGGTCTTAACTGGACTGACTTCTGTCCTACAATTCTTATTGTGGCTATCCCTCCTTCAAAGGAGCCCTTCCTGGGTTGCAGACCTCGTTACCCTGTTCCAATAGGTAGTGTTTTCTCCACTGTTCTTTATACCTTCTACAAAGACTCTTTATGAGCAGCTCACTGTCTTCACTATGATGTACAGCCAGCTGACTTTTTCTGCTAAGGATTTTTATTTATTGTGTGTGTGGTGGGTATGTGCTTGTGAGTGCAGTGTTCATGGAGGCCAGAAGAGGGCGTTCAGTCGCCTGGAGCTGGAGTTAAGGATGGTTGAGAGCTGTCTAATATGAATGCTGGGAACTGAACCCAGGTCTTCTGGATGAGCAGTAAATGTTCTTAGCCACTAGATCATCATTTTATGTGTATGAATATTTTGCCTGTGTGTGTGTATGTACACCACATGTGTGCCTGAGGCCTGCAGAGGTCAGAAGAAGGTGTCAGATCCCCTGGATGTGGAGTTTCAGATGGCTGTAAGCTACCATGTGGGCTCTGGGGACCAAACCCAGGTCCTCTGCAAGAGAACTAAGAGCTCTTAACCACTGAGCCATCTCTTCAGGTCCATGGACCACTTTATGAATGAATGAAAAGAAGTTGAGGGGCTGTAAGATTCACACAGAAGCTGAGCCTTACCAGCCATGTTATTTTTTTATAAAGTAAACAACCTACTGTGTGCATTTAATCAATTTTATTAAAAATTCATCCCAATAGCACTCACCTCCCCCATCCCCCCAGTCACTGATACCTGGTGGGACAAAGATTTAACCATAGGCCCCAGACAGATCAGACAGACCAGTCTGTGCAATGGAGCCATGGGTGTGCTGGGTGCTTCCTGGGAGCCCTAAGAAAACCCATATAGAAAAATACTTTACAAGGAATATGTTCTAATATTAGCCAGAGAAAAATACAGCTCTGGGGGTGGGGCAGGGGTGTCACAGGGGAGGTACCCAAAATGCATAGGCAGGCAGGTTGCTCACTGGGGAGGAAGCTAGGGATGTGAGAAGCCGGGAGGGGGTGGGTATTGCATATGAGAAGGCCTCAGGCCATGGCCAGGAGGTCCACCCGCTTGGCCTAGTTGCATACATCTGGGAAGATGGGAGAGCCTCAGCCCGAGGGGAGGTCAGGGGTCGAGTAGTTGTATTTGCAGAGCCTGGAGTCTTTGAGTGGAACACAGATTTCCCAAGCCAAGAGGCCCTTACAGTACAGTCAAGTTATGTCACATACCAGAAAGCTGGAGAGACGGAGCCATCTGCCCGAGATCACACAGTATCGGGTGCTGGTGGCTAGGAGTCAACTCTCTGCTGTGTCATTCACCTGCTCTCGAGGCCGAAGATCTAGATTTGTTTGTTGCCCATGGTAAGTGAGTGGTATCTCTGTTCCCTGGGGCAGTAAATGCAGGGTGCTGGGTTACCTGGACCCAGGCCTGAGGGACCCGGGGAAGCAGTCACGAAGGGCAAGGTAGTGGGGACGCCGTGGAAGAGCAGAGAGCCAAGGGGTCTCAGTGAGTAGGTGGAGATGGCCCAGCATCTGCTCAGGTTCACCCAAGGTCACACAGCCACGAAGGGAACCAGGAGCAAAGAATGGCTTCTTGGGCTCCCATCTGTCCTCTTGAACAGGGAGTCTCTCTGGCAATGAGTTTCAAGGGCAGAGAAGGGGAGATGGGGTAGGGTTGGAGGCCCCTGGATCCTTGAGATCTTGAACTGGGTAAACACAGAGCCAATCCCCAGACCAGCCCACACCACGGGGAGGTGGCTTATGTCCTGCTTGAAGCTGAAAGCTCGGCAGAAATGGAGGAAGCCCGAGTAAAGGGGATGCTGGTACGCCCAGCTGTGAAGTGAGGACCTCCTTGAATAGCCTTTTTGGACATTGCTCCCTCCTGCTGCTCTCTTGTATTCAGCTGGATTCCCTCCATCTCAGCTTCTCTTTCCTTTTCCTCCTTCTCCCCTCCACTGGTAGGGCAGGCAGCAGAGCTACGACCCAGCCTTGATTCTATAACTGTTGGAATAGCAGGTGAGTGGACACTCCTGGACTTCTCCACCCCGAGTAGTAACTTGCGCTAAGGTTTTGTGGAGCAGGAGGGGTTGATGGCCACAGCTCTGCTCTGGGGTCCAGAGTCACCCACGAAGCTGAAACAATTGAGCTGCCAACCTGACGGAAGGGGCTAGCATTCTCTGGCACCCCAGATGTTCCTAATTGGGGTTTCTCATTGCAGTCATTAGATGCTGGTGGCTCTCAGAACACCAAGATTTGGGAGAACACTATCCTCCTTGTGCCACATCCTTCCTGGTGGCAGCGTCTCTGTGTGACCGGGTACCACCTGAACAGCTGGATCACCAAACATCTCCTGCCACAGTTCAGGACTGTCCTCCTGCTTCTTCCCCTCTCAGGATGGGAAACACTGGTAGCGCACTCTAGTTAACACATGGAGCAGGGCTGTCCCCGCTCCTGTCACTGCTCTGAGGTGACCGTGCAGGGATCTGGAGGAATCCCAACTCTCTCTTGGCTGAGCAGCAGGGCTAACCACTTTTAGGTGGGGTTCACCGAACATCTTGAAGATCCAACTTGATGATTCCACTCTGCCGGGTGTGGAATCTGTGGACCCACAAGTGGATGAGCGGGGGCCACTCCTCCAGCTGAGCTACGTGATGACCTCATAGCATCTGGGGACTGCTGGGTCCTGGTGCTCGTGGTGTCCGGCGACTCTGTGCCAGTGGGTTACGACTGACAACCAGCTCCAGGGTGTCTCCAGCCTCCGCCAGGAGTGGAACCGCCAGGCAGCAGTCGAAGTCCCGAGTGCGAACATGGTTGACCTGCACAGTACACAGCCAAGGGACAGAGTCCCCGTAAATGAACATTCTCTAGAAAGAAGCTGCACCTGTAAGACTAGAGCTGAAGAGAGGCTAGAACGTGGCAGGACCAAAGCTCAGACTTTATCTTGAGCTATCTGACCTAACGTCCTTTTAACAATCAAGTGACCGCTAGTTTCCACCAACCCCCAAACTAAGAATGGCATCAGAGATCTAAAACATGGCTTTCTGACGTGCTGTAACCAGCCTACCTGATAGATCCACTAATGCTTTTACAAGTCGTGTTGATTTCAGTCATTCATGGCCCAGGGTAAAACCCCCTTTGAGGCAAGAACCGCGGTTTTTATCAAAATGTGTGATTTTCCTGAAGTCCTGACCCCACCCAGATTTAGGACAAAACATAAGTACATTTAGAACAAATACAAGAAGATCAACAAGGGAACAAAAATAGCTGGAGCAAGGGAAGGGCAGTCTTGGAGGCTAAGTTAGGAACAGCTAACTTTGTTTCCCAGGCTCCCTTTCTGTTAGAAGACCATGTGATTGGTTCTGGCCAGTAGACTAAAAAGGAACCTGTCATGTAATGGTTTGGAGTGAAGGCAGGACAAAAAAAATGGAAGCGATTTCCTACACCATGGAGTCTAAGGGAGCCGTTTCTAGACAGGCAGGCCCTCTGTCAGCCAGGTAGTCAACAGCGAGTGGAAGCTCAGCTCTTGTGTGAGCAACCTCACCCCACTCAGCCCCCTGGCCTTTCCATGCACCCTCACAGTGAGAACCGAGCTCTGTCCCTGGGCCAGTGCTGGGACCTCCCTGAGTTACCTGCAGGAGCCTGTCAAAGGGCTGTAGGCCTCCGTGCTGGGCTGGCCCATCCACACGCACAGTGTGGACATAGACACCCTTCTCCAAGAGGCCATCTGAGACGCTGAAGCCAAAGTCGTTCCGCACTGGGTCCTTGTGCAGGGTCACCTGGGAGGAAGAGGAGGTGGCCTTTGCTCCCTCCAGTCCCCATTACGTCCTGGGATACAGATCCAGCCTATTGGCTGGCCCTACTCCAGGCTGCCCTCAGCAGCCTATTGAGCCTGTGCCCTATGATATTGGCCTTGCTACGTGCAGCCCGCAGGTCCCTGTGCTCGGGGGTCCCTTAAAAAGGGAAGTAGGAGATCATAGCGTTTTCATCACCCTGGGCAAACCCCTGGATTTGGCATGTGCTGTGATGTTTTGGTTCTTACAGAGATACCCACAGGTACAAGAGATGCAGCTGGTGGCAGGAAGGTGATGTCAGTCATCTGCCTACGGTGGCATGCAAAGTGGTCTCTTGGGATCTGCAGGGTGCCAGCTCCTGGATTCTGTGAGGACCCCCAAATCTGCAGATGCTCAGTGGTGTAGGATCTGTAGAGAACCTGTGCCTGTCTGCCCACATGTTCAAGTCTTCTCCAAGGGGCTTCTAAGACCTCCTAGCTCATGGTTGGTGATTTACCTGCACTGCTCCGGGAATGAGGTCTAAAGCCAGCCTATGTGCAGTACAGATTTTTTCTGTTTATTATTATTATTATTATTATTATTATTATTATTTTATTATTTTAGATAGGGTCTTGTTATGTAGTTCTGGCTAGGCTGGAACTTGCTTGCTATGTAGACCAGGCTGGCCTTGAACTCTCAGAGGTCTGAGGGCCTCTGTCTCCAAAGTGCTAGGATTAAAGACCTATACCATCATGCCCAGCTTTTCTCTGAATACTTTTGATCCATGGTTGGTGGTCTGAATTCAGAGCCTGTAGGTAGGGAGGACTAACTGTATATACACACATATATGCCTATATGTAATGTAACCTTCCTGTGTATATACATGTATGTATGTATCATACACATTTGTATATGTGTATGTGCATACAGGGATAATAACTGCTGAAAATGAATCACAAAAGTGTATCACAGGCATGTCTATGCATAGGTGTGTGGTGTAACTATCCAGATAGTGAGAGTTACAGAAAACCTAATAAAAATCCCTGGGTGTTTTTGTTATTGTTGTTTGGTTGGTTTGGGTTTTTAAAGTTTTTATTATTTTATGTATTTGATGTTTTGCCTGCATGGATGTCTGCATACCCCTTGTGTGCCTGGTGCCCTTGGAGGCCAGAAGAGGGCATCAGATTCCATGAAACTAGAATTACCAGTGCTTTCTAACTGCGGTGTGTGTGTTGGAAATCAAACCTGGGTCCCCCAAAGAGCAGCCAGTGCTCTCAACAGCTAAGTCCCCTTTCTAGCCCCTATTTTGCAGTGAGGGAGAATCAAGCTCAACAAGGGGCTCAGTATCCCAAGCAGGTAAGCTCTTCCTGCTGCCAGGCACCCCCGTGCCCACACTGTGCCTACTTGCATCTCCCAACCCCAGTGCCCACCCTATGCATCTCCAGGGGTGTTGGCAACAGCAGCTCCTGCAGGTCTTCAGAGGATGTTCGGACCTCCCGGCTCCGGCGCCAAGGTCGAGGGCCAGGCCTGCCATCCACAGCCACAGTCTGCACAGTGCCTGTCATGATGGAAGCCTGTGGGAACATGACTGTCACTCAGACACCATATACTTACTCCAACTGACTCTGTCAGGCAGGTGCTTGGTCACAGGGTGAACACAGTGGAGGTGGGTCATCGGCCAATCACAGAATCAGAACAAGAGCCTCTGGGGATTAACAGCAGACTAACATCTGCTCTGTGCCAGGCTCAGTTCTCAGCAATTACAAGTTTAACTCATCTCACGTTCTGTGGTACCGAGCTGTTTTCTCTGTTTTACAGACAAGCAGATTTAGAGAGAGAATCTGAATTCAGAAACTGACTCCACAGTTAGGGATCTGAGCCTCAGCTCATATCATCAAGGCACAGGGGAAGGGAGAGGTAGGACAGAGGGAGGGATCAGCGATGCTGCCAGAGCTAATATCTCAAACAGGAAGGGGAGAGAAGAGCGCCCCTGGCAGAGGGGACACAGCAAAGCTGGGCTGTAGGAAAGCCTGGAGAGGAAGGGTCTTCCAGCACCCTGCAGCTTACAGTAAGTATGTGACGACAATAGGGTGACTCGGGAGCAAGTAACGGGTGAAGAATGTCACATGAACAGATGTGTGTGCTCAGGAGGGAATGGTGGCCAGAAAGGACATGGTGGGACCATGGCAAGGAGCACAGGCTGCTCTTGCAGAGAACCTGGATTCAGTCCCCAGCCCCTACCTGGCACTCACAACCTATGGAACCAGTGACAGGAGTTCTGATGTCCTTTTCTAGCCTCTGTGGGAGCTGCACACATGTAGGGCACATATACATGCAGGCAAAACCCGGTTTGGGACAAGTGAAGCTCAAAGACTTGAGACCTCAGAGACACTCCACACCACAGAGCAAAGAGTGCACGGGCAACTGCAGCTGAAGCAGTTGCAACAACGAAGTTGAGAAGCCCACCCGACCACAGACAAAACAGATAGGTGACCTCCACTCTGACCACAGTAGATGATAGGCAGACCAGAACCAAGACCACATGAGACACGACAGGCAAACCTGAACCCCGTAGGCTGGAACTAATAGAAAATGCAAGAGAAAATGTAAGTCTGTCTAAAACATACAGAAAAATAAGAAGCTAAAAAATAAAAGACGTTAAGAAAGAAAATCTTAAGACGTGAAAAGCAGAGATGTTAGCTGGGTGGTGGTGGCGCATGCCTTTAATCCCAGCACTCAGGAGGCAGAGGCAGGTGGATCTCTGTGAGTTCGAGGCCAGCCTGGTCTACAAGAGCTAGTTCCAAGACAGGCTCCAAAGCTACAGAGAAGAAACCCTGTATCGAAAAACCAACCAACCAACCAACAAGCAAAAAAAAAAAAGAAAAGTAGAGATGTTGGGGAAATTAAAAATACAGAAATTGAAACAAATTCTAGGAATTGGGTTAATATTGTGATAAATACCGTCAAGGAGAGGCTTGGTGAGCTGGGAGGGAGATTAAGGAAGGCAATTAGCAGTTAGAACCCCTGTGGTGGCTACTTTTATGTCAACCTGGCACAAGCTAGCGTCGTGTGGGAAGATGGACCCTCAGTTGAGAAAATGTCTCCATCAGATTGGCCTGTAGGCAGGCCATTTTCCTGTTTGAAGATTGATGGGGGAGGGCCCAGTTCACTGTGGAAGGTGCCACTCCTGGGAGGAGGTGCTGGGTTGTATAAGAAAGTAAGCTGAGCAAGTCATGAGGAGCAAGTCAGCAAGCAGCACCCCTCCATGGCCTCTGCGTCTATTGTTGCCTCCAGGATAGAAACCCTGAGTTCCTATCCTGACTCCCCTGGACGATGTACTATGGTGTGGAAGAAACCCTTTCCTCCTCAAGTTGCTTTTGGTCCTGGTGTTTATCCCATCAGTAGAAACTCTGACTAAGACAACATGCATTTCTGTAAATTTCAAGGGTTTCACGTTGACAGTGGAAACCATTAAAATATTTGATACAGAGTAGACAACAAGAGTCCACAAACAAAAACTGTAGGGTCACAGCCAACTCAGTGCTAACAGGTCAACTCATAGCTTTGAAAATATATTATATGAAAAAAGAAGAGTGGAGATTAAATAGCTAAGAAACCAGGACGAATATCTTTACTACACACACACACACACACACACACACACACACACACACACACACACGCACGCACGCACGCACGCGCGCGCACACACACACACACACACACACACACACGCACGCACGTCTAAGAAAATGAATATCAAAATGAGCAAGACAGAAAACAAACAGGAAATACTGAAAAACCAAAACAGGGTTGTTGCGTTTTTTTAATTTGGTAATTGGCAAGGCTGATGAATGGGGAATGCCCCCAGTCAACAATGCTGGAATAAAATGGGGGTGGGGGTGGCAGCAGATGAAACAGAGCTTTCAATTGCTCCCCAAACTGAGCTCAGAATGGCTTTGTCATTCTGAATGTGAGTGGCTCTGACCTAGGGGCTGGAGCTCTGGACTGAATAAAGGGACAACAGAGCCAAGCACAGCATTCAAGCCGCTGCTGCCTCACTGCAGACGCAGCGACCAGCACCCCCAGCCTCCTGCTGCCAAGGCTTCATGTACTGCCATGATAGACTGTGTCCTGTAGTGTGGGCCAGAACAAATCCTTCCTCCTTCCCATTCCTCACATGTGTAGATGTGACATGCATATGTGGGTAAGCATACTTGCATGGGTATATGTGCACATGTGTGGGAGTGCACAGGCATGTATGTCTGAGGGCATGTGGAGTTCCGAAGTTGATGTCCAAAATCACCGCCCCCCACCAGAATTGCTCTTTCATTTTATTCATTGCAGCAGGGTCTCTTAATCAAACTCAGAGCTCGTCGATAATAGCTAAGCTTGCTAACTAGCTTGGCCTGGGGATCCCCTGGCATCTCCTTCTAGAGGCTGGGATTTGCAGACAGGCTGCCATGCCCACTCTGCATTTATATGGATTTTTGGGATCTGAATAAGTGCCTTAACCACTGAGCCACTTCCAGCCCAACCCTTCCTTTCTAAAGTGGCTTTTGTCATGGCAACAAGACATATAGGTATTACACATCCCCAGGTGACACAGGAACCTGACTCCATTGATGTGTAGCCTCCCCCAGCCCTACAGTGTGTCCAGGCATGGTACCCCACAGGCCCTCTGGTCAGGTGACAGTACCTCCAGCTCCCTTAGCAGTTCTGACTGTCCACAGGACTCCAGGTCTTCAAGGGCCTCTCCAAACACTCTCCAGAAGCCCTCCTCTCGGGCGGGGCCAGGGGTTGGGCTGCAACAGGAACCACAGCGTCAACTCCTGGCAGGCGGGAGGGTGGGCGGGCTGGGCCTGAGGAGTCTTCGTGGCCTAGGGCCCAGTGTTGGGCTCCAGGGGCCATAGGGCGGGCAGGCAGGCAGGCGGGTGTCCTCGGTGGCAGTGCTGGGGCCCCAGGGCAGTGGTTGGTGACACAGAATGTGGGGGGAGACGCAGTTAGGGGCGACCAAGACTGTTGGTGGCCAATTATAACAGGGGCAGATGAGACGGGGTGGAGAGCGATGACACAGGACGCCTGGGAAGAAAGACAGACGGACAGACAGAAGACAGAGACAGACAGAAAGATCCATGGGATAGCCCCAGAAGACAGTCTGATCCCACCCAGACACATGGCACCACGGGACAGTGACAGAACAGAGCCAGAACTAGCCAGGACACAGATGAATGGAGAAAATGGGTTATTTGTGCTGGGGAAGGGGTGGGAGGCACCCATCCTGGCCAGGCCACATTGTGTGGCCCATCCGCAGCTAACACCTAGCTTGCAGGACCCCTGACAGCTCTCAGAGAGCCCTTGGCCATTCACCACACAGCGATTCACAAAGTCCTCATTTCTCAAAGGCCTGGCTTTGCTTTTAAGGAGGACAGTGCAGTGGAGATAGAGGGGTGAGTCCAGGCAGAGGAGGCATGGGTGTTTCTTGTGGGGACCCACTCTGTGGGAGCTGGCTGCTGTAGGAGCCCAGTCATACACATGTAACACGCACAGCCCAGGTGGCTATGAACTGAGAGGCATGCCTCCTGCAACCTGATCTGAGGAGGAGTCTGGGTTCAAATTCTGAGTCTGTGTTGTGATTTCGAGCACAGCTATTCACAGGCTCAGGAGGAACAAGTCGGACTGCTGTCTCAACAGGACATGTCTGCTGCCATCTTCCCACAGATGCCCTCTCTGCCCCAGTTCTGCTCCTCAGGCCGGGGATCTTCCTCTGTCTTCCTAGCTCCCCCGTCCTGGCATGGCCACCCTCTGGCAACCCCCAGCTTAGCGTCCCCACTACAGACCTCATCGGCGGCTCCCAGTCCCCCTCCTCCTCCTCTGGGAAGCTCTCATCAGTGGGGCCAGGTGTGTAGCTTGTCTTCCGGGGCTCAAGGGGTGGGGGGCTGCTCTTCAGTCTGCTGGGATGCCACTCCTGGGGAGTCACACTCCGGACTGCCACCTGTGGAGTGTAGGAACCTGGCGGGTGGAGAGAGGGGTGTGGGCCTTCTCTCTATCCTTGCCTTGCTCCCCTTTGTTCCCAGAAATTGGATACCAGTGGGCAGATATGTGCCCTTCTTGGGCCCAAGTTTCCACTGAGAGACCCAGGAGTCCTTGTCTCTCCAGCAAGCGCCTGAACATCCATCCATCCAGCAGTTAACACTGAAGTTCCAGCACCACGGTCAGCTCCACAGGCTTGGCCTGCTAAAGGGCCTCCTTGAAATGGAGTTTCAGATCTGACCACACCCAGACAGACCTACAGGAACCCTGAGGATGAGCGTTCCCTGGAGCTTGGGATGGGGACACTCAGGGAGAGCCAAAGGCCCTCCCTGAAGCCAAGAACCCAGAGATGTTTCTCTGCTAATTGCCTTAACCACACAGGCCAGAGGGCAGCACCAGTGGGCCTCAGCCATATGGGCAAGGAGGACATTGTCTGCCTTCTCATCTTCAACTGGACACAACGAACAGGAATTGACACCTACTGTGTGTTAGGCATGGGGATAAGGAGAGAGACATAGGAATAAAAGCTGCTCTGTCCCCAGCTCATGGCAAGGAAAGACAGGACTGCGGATGCCTCTGAGGGGCGGGTGAAGGGCGGAGTTAGTCAGGTTACCCTTGGGAGCTCCCTCTGAAGGAAAAGGCCAGCTAGGACAGAAGGTGCCAAGAAGACCAGGCAGTGGGATCACCTTCACAGAAACCTGTTCAAGGGCCCGGGCCCATTACCTGAGCCCCCAAAGCCACCATCTGTGGCAGAGCTGCCCCAGGACTCCACAGCACTGTCCGCACTGGGTATAGCAGGTGAGAAGCGGGCTGTCAGCAAGCCTCCCTTGAGGGCCTCGGGGGGGTCCTCGTCCACATCACTGGCCTCACTGAGGCTGCCTGACTGGCGGGGGAGGAGGGGACCTGGGAAGAGACGGAGCATCATCAGTGACCTCAGAGACAGGTGTTCTGTGAGCCTTAGTTTCCCTACTTCTGGGAATTCTCAGGCACTTGACAACCTGGCTGCTGCTGTGGAGGGGGGGGGGCATACTAGTAAGTAAACCCATCACACAGATGGGAAAACAGAGGTGTGTGAGGTTGAGCAATAGGTCAAAGGCCATATGGTGAACAACGACGGAGGCCAGATTAACAGAAGACCCCATGACTCAGGTAAACTGTGGCGTGCACAGCACATAGGAGCATAGGACATAGGAACATGTAGGAACCTGAAGAGATAGGAAGCAATGAGGAGCATGGTTTAGACCCAGAATTTACCCCATATCACACTATGCCACCATGGCATAGGGCCTCTCTCTCTTAGCCTCCTCATCAGCTGGTTCCACCCCCTCTCCAGATTGGTGACACATAGCCTGACCCAGGACTGCCCTTCCTGTGTAGGCCAGGAAGTCCCCAGGAAGGGGCAAGGCTCACGGTCCAGCTGCTTCTTGATCTTCAGTGTGACTGTCTCCCCTGCCACCTGCAGAAGGTGGATGGCCTCGCTCAGGGGCCGGCCCTTGAGGCTCACGCTGTTGATAGCCAAGATGCGGTCCCCCACGTGGATGGCGCCAGTCCTGAGGAGGGAGCACAGAGCACACATGAGGCCCAAATGCTACAGTCTCAGAGTGTGTCGGTCCTGCCTCCAGATACCCTGCAGAGGCCCCAAGGCACAGGCCTGACCGGCCCCAGTTGTGCAGGAGGAAGGCTAATCAGGCAAAGCAGCACACTCTGGTAGGCTCAGTGTTCCAGAGGCAGAGCAGGATCCTGGGGCCCTGTCTCAGAGAGGTGGGAGGAGAGACAAAGAGGGAGGGGTGGAGGAGAAAGAGAGGGGTGAGAGATCCAAGCCATCCTCAGAACTTCTGCTGAACAATTCTCCCCCAGATTCCAGGCTTTCTACCTCTATTGGTTCAACTTAAAGTCAGTCACCTTCTTCTTCTCTTTTGTTTTGAGACAGGTCTTGCTATGTAGCACAGGTTGGCCTATGTAGCACAGGCTGGCCTGGAGCTCTCTAGGAAAGTCAATGTTGAGGCTTCTCAAAAACCTGAAAATAGCTGCCTGACATAGTAGCAACACGCCTTTAACCCCAGAACTTGGGAGACAGAGATAGGCGGATCTCTGTGAGTTCAAGGTAACACTGCTTGAAGAGGAAAAAACAAAATTTATAAGAAAAACAGATGAAAATAATTAAATTGAGCAAAATCAGTCCAACTCAGAGAGACAAATGATGTGTCTTCTCTCATATGTGGAAGCTAGAGTTAAAACTATCTGTGAGGAGGGGTTAAAAAGATCATAAGAGGACCATGATGGGAGCAGGGACACAGGGAAATATAGAGGCTAATGGGTGGACACTTGGGACCTGAACAGGAGGGGAGCTATGTAAGAGAAGGAAGGGGATCAGGAAGAGGGGGGCAGAGGGATAGATGTTTGGCAGTGGGGGAGGGGGGATAAGAACAAAATGCAACAATGGCATATTCATATGAAAATGTCATGATGAAACCCGTGAATTTGCACGCTAGCTTTAAAAAGTGCATATTGGGTACATGTCGAAGTGCATATTTATTTAAGATTAATTTCTTTCCGCTTAGTTTTTTGAATGTGACAGCTAGGAAGCCAGTTTGGAGAGCAAGTCAGGTTGTCCCGCAGCTGCTCTGGGCTACCCGGCCCTGGGTAGAAGGCTGTGAACCGCCCTCCAGAGTCAGCGTGGGCCACTAGGCACCTGCAGTCTCTCTAGAGTCCAGTAGAGGGCGCTCCAGAGCAGCCCTGCCTGAGTCTGGACCCTGCCTAGGCAGCTGGGCTGGGTGCTTGGACTCTATGAAGTTCGCCCTTCAAGCTGGCACTTCGCCCTGCTGTGCAGGGGAACTCACACTTCCTGGCACCCCTGACTCACCCCTGGCAAAGCTGAGGTAGAAAGCTGGACTCACTCACCTGGGGCCCACTTCATCTCTGCCCACCCCACTGAGGGGCAGTCAGGACACCTTCCTCTCAAGGCTCCTTCCCTGGCACAGCCCCAGAGACACTTAGAGTAGCAGGCAGACCAGCAACCTCAGGGACTCAGGATAAGCCTCACGTGGGGCTCTATCAACGGGGCCCTACCCCAGATACTCAGACGCACAGAGACCCCAGAGTACTGGCTGTTACGGGGATAGACTCTGGGAGGCAGCTGAAGGTGAGCCCAGCCCTGCCCTGACTGGACCCTTCAGCTCTGGTCCCCTGGGCCCTTCTGTCCTCATTTCCTCTGTCCTGGCCACTGGGTTGGACCAAAATCTCTGTGAAGGATGGGGAGTAAGTGCTCAGAGAGGAAGTGGTTATCCTTGAGTTGTTTGATGCTGAAACGGAAGTAAACAATCAGATCGGCTGGTTCCAAAGCCCACCTTCTGCTCCCTGAGGATCCCCAGGTCCTCCCCATGTCATCCCAAAGTTTACCTTTCAGCCAGGCCACGCTTTGTGAGGCCAGAGATGATGATGGGGTCAAAAGGTTCTTCGGTGCCGGAGATGGTGATGCCCAGGGGTCCACCATAGCGCTTCAGCTCCACCGTGTAGCTGACTGCGCCCGTGCTCTCCTGCTCATCTAAGAGTGGACAGGCTCCTGAGGGTGAGGCCCAGGAGGGGGCGGGGCTGGGACCCACCCCTCCCCAGGCTCAGCGCTCTCCCCACCACCTAGGACTCCATCAACCCCTCACACACCTGCTCAGGCACCTCAGGCCCCCAGCCTGCTGCCCAGAAGCCATGAGGGGAAGGAAGAAAAAAACCTACAGGAACATGGAACCAAGATTTGAAAACACAGATTCACATGCCACCCAGAGCAACTCAAGATTTATAGCAAGGAGAAGTGAGAGAAAAGGGAGGGAAAGATGGAGGAAGGAGGAAAAGGGAGAAAATAAGGAGGAAGGAGGGAAGGGTAAAGGAGGGAGGAAGAGGAGGGAAGGAGGAAGGAAGGGTAAAGACAGAGAAAAGAGGGAAGAAATGAAAGGAGGGGCTGGAGAGATGACTCAGGAGTTAAGAGCACTTGTTGCTCTTCCAGAGGGCCGGGGTCAATGCCCAATACCCACATGTCTGCTCACAACCACCTGTAATTCCAGTTCCAGGGGCTCTGACTCCCTCTTCTGGTCTCCCTGGGCAACAAGCATGCACGTGGTTCACTGACATTACATGCAGACAAAACACCCATACACATAGAAACAAGATAAACAAAGACAATGAATAAAAAGACAAAATAATTTTTTTAAAAAA
The DNA here is from genome assembly GCF_903992535.2 of Arvicola amphibius. NCBI lineage: Eukaryota > Metazoa > Chordata > Mammalia > Rodentia > Cricetidae > Arvicola > Arvicola amphibius. The sequence goes on along the minus strand of NC_052048.2, from coordinate 56,303,102 downwards.
AAAAAGCAAGAAAGGAATAAGGACAGGAGACAAGGAGGAAGGAAAACAAAACTGGCCACCAGTGGCTTCTCCAGGGTGAGGGTCCCACACCCCCTCTCGGACACCCCATTTACAGCACTCCTCACCACCCCCTTCCGCCTCTCCCTTCCCACCAGTTCAGGCTGCCTCTGCTACACTAAAGTCAACCCTGCAACCTGCAAGCTGCTCAGATATCAGCCCTGCACACCTCACAATCTGGAGAACCTCACGGTGGCTCGAGGGCCCTGGAACAGGGGAAAGGGATGTCTACAGAAGTCCTCCCAGAGCCCCTCTGTCCCCGCAGCTGGCCATCAGCCATGGTCTCCTAGGCACATACCTGAGTTGTCCTCATCCTTCCTGATCTTCAGCTTGACCACGTCCTCACACTGGCGCAGGATCTGCACAGCGTCTTCCATGGGACAGTGGTCCAGGCGGATATTGTCAATGGCCAGCAGCTTGTCGCCTGGCTCGAGGGTGCCAGTCCTGCATGAGTGGGGTGGGGATGGGAGGAGCCTGGTGCAGATGGGCAGTGCCCCACCCCCGCAGTCACACCCCTGCCCGTGTGGCGCCCCACCTGTGCGCCACGCTGCCCTTCTTGATGTCAGAGATGATCAGGGGTTCCCCTCGCTTTCTGCTGGCTGCTGTGGAGCAGGGGAGACAGGCTGTGAATTTAATCTTGAAGGGCCCCTGTTTAAGGTGGGGTTGGGCGAGGACACTGTTGGCTCCTGGTCCCATTACTTCCTGGCTGGGTGGCTGTGAGCAAATCAGCTCACCTCTACGTGACTCAGTTTCCCTTCTATAGAACGGGGCTGCAGCCCATTGTGGCAATGTCGTGAGATAAACCAGGTAAGGTGGCAAGAGGACTCACAGCTGATGGTAATGCCCAGCTCCACACCACGCTTCTTGGGTAACTTCACATGGAAGGTCCCGCTGCTTGGGATGACAGATTCTGTGAACCAACAGCCATGGGTAACGCGAGACTCCAGAAGAGCTCAGAGACCTGCGTCTTGCACCCACTCTGGATTCTCATGGGTCGGGAGGGGGTAATCTCAGAGAGTGACCGTTCCAACTCCACCCCGCTGCTTCCACCTGATGTAGGAGGAAGCTGAGGCCTAGAGAGCTGACCACTTGGCTCCAAACAGCTGAGTGCTGTCTTCAGAGCAGAGACAGGGCAGAGGCCAGAGATGGGGCATGCTGGCCAGCGAGGAAGCCAACGTGGCCCACTTGGACCCAGGTATATTCACATCTCATCACTAATTCATACCACACCCGTCTTCCGCTGTCTGACGAACGGGGAAACAGAGGTCAGAGGGAGGCAGTGTCCTGTCCACATAGTGTAGAACTCCCAGGACCAGAGAGCCCTGACTTACGCTGCCTGGGGTCCTTCAGCCCCATTCTATGCCCCTGCTGCATGCAATCCACTCTACGTCCTCCCGGCTCCTGACTCCTCCCTAGGCAGGGCTTAGGCATGCACTGTGCATGGTCCCAGGGAGCATAAAAGGGGGAGGGTCAGGGACCCAAAGTGAGTGTGTGCAGTTGGGTCACCTACTCACCTGCCACATCAAACTCGATCTCCAAAACAACTTTGCGGGCCAGTGCGGCATCCCGCAACAGTTGGTTGGCTTCTTCCATAGTTCCATCCTCAGTGGCAATGCCATTGATGGCCAAGACACGGTCCCCCACCTGCAGCAGACCACACCTAACCCCCAGAGCCCAGTGGAAAGAAGAAGCCGGTGACTAGAACCCCAGATGTGGTGCAAAGTGGGGGCCCACTCTTAGCTCCTGGTCTCAGTGACTCAGCCCTGTCCCCAGGTAAGGGCTTGAGCTTGCTGGGCCTCAGTTTCTCTGTCTGTCCACTAGGGATGATACCATTGTCCTTACAATATACACAGAGTCCCAGAGGCAGACAGGTAGGTAGGGTTTACATACTGTGTGACTCTAGACAAGTGCACCAACCTCTCTGAGCCTTGGCTTCCTTAACTGTAAAACTGCTCATGGGGCCAATACGGTGATTAAGAAAAGTATATTTGTGAAGCTTGGGCCCATAGTTGTGGCTCCGTTTCCCCAATAGACTAGAGCTCCCGAAATTGCAGGCCCACAGAGGCAGTAGACTCACCTCTCAGCGGGGCTGTCAGGTTCAATAAAGCGCACCAACGGTGGAGAGGACAGGGTCTCGGTGGCGAAGATGCCTCCCTGGAGCTGGAGGCCGAAGCCACTGAGGGGATCTCCACAGAGCACAACTTCTGTGCTCTCTGTATGGACGATCTGCCCGCCTGGCCCTACCGTGCTGGAGGCCAGTGACACTGTGGGACGAAGGCAGGGGGTTGATGCTTAGATGCACACTGGTAGCCCTCCCGGAGCCAGAGTCCTCAAGAGGTCTGGGAGCCAGAGTGGCAGGTAAGCAGGAGTCCTGGGGCCACCTGGAATGGGCCTGGGTTTCTTTGTCTGTACAGGGGCATTATGGCATCTACCCTGCATGACCAGTGGCTAAGAGACAGCATTAGGGACTATGATTTTGTAAGGCAGAGGTTCTAGATGCCTGTATTGTTTATGATATTACAGAACCCTCTTTATCCATAGGATATGTGTTCCAAGACCCCAGGAAATGCCTGAAACCATGGATAGTACCAAAATCTACAGACACTCTAGACACATCCCACTATGATGAGTTTTTACCTACTAACAAGTCCCAGGAAGAGACAGATTAACTACAGCTAATGATAAACTATAATTATTATACCAGTATATTCTCAAAAAATTACCAGAATCACTACTGTAGTGCCTTCTGTTTTATTCTGAAACAGAGTCTCATAGCTCAGACTGGTTGTGATCTTTCTGTGTAGCATGACCTTGAACTTCTGACCTTCCCACCTCCCCATCCTGGATGCTGGGATTGCAGGCATGTACCACTGTGCCCATTTATTCAGTACTGAGGGTAAAACTGAGGACTTCATACATGCTAGGAAAGCAGTTCACTGTCTGAGCTACACCCCTAACCCCATGACTATTGCTCTTTGGGCATTATTCAGTACAGTAAGTGTCACCTGAGAAGTGGACACCAGCCCATCTGACCACAGAGATGAGAAAGGGTGACTGACAGTTGAGTAGTGTATACATGACAGATGTGCCGGGCAGCTCACATCCCAGGATGGACATAAGCTTTTCCTTTCTGTGTTACTCAGAACAGTGTACAATTTAAAACATATGGTCTATTTCCAGATTTGCCTATTTAATATTTTTAGATTGTGGTTGACTGTGAGTAACTAAAACTTGGAGAGAAAAACCGGATTCAGGGCGGTGCTGTATTTTGTGCTCTATATTCTACATGCCTCTTTGCTTTTAATTATGTGTGTGCGTGTGTGTGTGTGTGTGTGTGTGTGTGTGTGTGTGTGTGAATGAGGGTGTCTGTAGATGCCGGAAGAGGGTGTAAACTCCCCCTGGAAGAGGAGTTATACATGATTGTGAGCTGCCTGTCATGGGTGCTAGGAACTGAACTTTGCAGGAGCAGTAAACATTCTTAACCACTGAGACATCTCTCTAGCTCCTGGTAACAGTTTTATTGATACACGATCCCCACACAAAAGCTGTCACCCATTCAGTGTATTATTTGATGGCTTAAAGCATTGTCATTCCCTCCCGAGAGACCCCCCCCTAGCCAGGTCTAGTGGTGCATGGCTGAAATCCCAGCACTTGGGTGGTTGAGGCAGGAAGACTATGCATTCTAGCCCAGACTGGGCCACGGAGTGAGATTTCGTCTCAAACCAGGAAAAGAAAGGAGTCACTGTCTCCTCACCCATTGCCCCAGGACCGGCATCTTGCCTCAGGCAATCTATCCTCAGCCTATTTCTGTCCCTCTGGGTTTCCCTGGACATATCACAGAAATGATCTTATGTGACCCTTGGTGACAGGCATCAGACACTGAACACAGTGGCTTCAGAGGCTCCTTTCTGTCAGAAGTGGGACTCTCCAGTGTATGACATCATTTTTGTTTAACTCCATCCCTCGTTGTACTTGGATCGCTACCCCGAGTCTCACTCCCAGCCCCATCCTCAGCCACACTGGTGCCCTATGGGGACGGCCTCCAGCTTACAAGAGCTCCTGTGTTCTTTTCTTCGCTGCCTCCTCCGCCCGGCTGTGGTCCTGGGGCTCATGGGTCCTCGGGGCAGGGTGCTGGCGTTGGCACAGGGAAAGGCGGGGTTCACGGTTGGTGAGGAGAAGGGAGTTGAGGACAAGGCTGGGAAGACCAGAACACAGCCCCATGAGCCCCAGCAGGACCCTATTCCCTTGCACAGGAGTGGGGTTGGAGAACTACACAGCTACATGGACAGAGACAGGCATCCTGTCTCCCCTTCACCGAAGCCCCTTACTGTGTGGCCTTGGACAGGTCTTTTTCCTGCTCTGGGCCTCCCTGACTAGGATTTCCACGGGCCTCTGGGGACAGGCTAATGACACGGGGCAGCCCTCTGCTCCAGTGTCGGTTCCCTCCCTATGCATCAGACACTGCCCACCAGAAAGGGGTACCAGGACGGCAGCATTGCTGCAGCAGTGGGTACGTTACATCGGCTCTGGTTCTGGCCTCCAGGTGCCCAGGTGGGGGCCCTGCAGTGGCTTGGCCTTGGGCTGTGGCAAGAGGGGCTGCAGGAGTCCCAGCGGTGCAGCTGCTCGCTCCTCTGTACTCTCACTGCAGCAGAGAGGAGAGGGAAGGGTCACGGATGTCTGGAGCCATCAGGCAGACTTGTCCTCGCACACCAACGGTGAGATCCAAAACCTTTGCACTGCCCAAGCCAGCGAGGCACAGAACACCCTGCCGCCCACTATGCGCTGAGCACGGCACCCAGGCATCAGCCACAGTAACAGGTAAGAAGGCCAGGCCCTGGGCTCAGAGATTCCCGGATGAGTGCTACCCACAGAAGCCCCTTTGGAGAGACTGAAGAGGCACAGCAGGCTGTGTTCACAAGGCCCCCTAAACTTTTGCAGCAGCATGGAACCCCATGGGGTGCCAGAGATTGGCTGCCCTTGTTCCCTGATCTGGGTTCCTCTCTCGGCTATATATAATGAGACGTGGAGAGTGGCCGCCTCCTCAGAAAGAATCCCTAGGGCTTCCAGCCAGGCCCTTTGCAGACTTTAAGTCAACAAAGTCCGTCATGGGCCCCCACATAGTCCTTCCCACAGCTGGGTTTCCCTGCCAAGTGTGGCAGGCAGTTAGTGTACAAGCATCACACAGTCCTCCTGTCAGCTCAAGGCTTCCATCCTGGAACTCTGGTGCCTCGTTTTTTTCTCCCTGCCCCATCTCAGGTTTAGGTCCCCAGACTTGTTGAGGTGCCTACCTGCCTCTGGGGGCTTGAGGGGCCGACGACTCTGGGGTGCAGGCAAGATCTCCAGCCGTACTTTCTCAGTCACACTGGCCAGGAGCTTGGTGGCTTCCACCAGTGAGCAGTGTTCCGTGCTGGTGCCATCGATGGCCAGGATGTGGTCTCCAGCATGCAGGGCACCACTCCTGCAGGACAGGAGCCCAGAGTGGCTGGTCCAGTGGACAGAGCCACAGGTTGCCTCTGCCCTGCGCACCCCTGCCTCACCTCACCTGTCCACCACGCTGGCTGGCTTGATGCGGTCGATGGTGATAGCTGGCTTGTTCCGGTGGGAGCCGGTGGTGAGAGAGATCCCCAGGGCAGATCCTGGGGTCTTGGCTATTTCTACCACCAACGGGCCTGAAGCATTGGCCACTGTGTCTGGAAAAAGAAAAAGAAGAACCTTAGAATGTGTTCAGTGTCCCACCTGAACTAGCTTTGCCGTCCTTAACCCTCGCTGCTGAGGAAGGGGGAGGCATGGAAGGGAAAAGTTACATACAGCCACCAGCAAATCGGGTCAGGCCTCCATGGCAGTTCAGAAACACCCTCTATCTGCTGCACCCCAAGCATCCTGGTCTCATCAGCTCTCTCTGACAGCTAGTCACTTCCTGGAGCCCTGTGGCTTCTACCTCCACTTTTGTCCTGGTCTCTCCCCACTCAGCCATCTGTTACAGCCAACCTGGCCCCTCACTCTCAGGCCAAATATTCTCCCCCATGACCTTTGCACCTCCAGTTCATCCTGCCTAGAGCGTCCACAAAGGCTCACTCCTTCACTTCAAGCCCTAGTTAGAGGCTATGCCCTAGGCTGCTTATCTGTGTGCATGTGTGTGTGTGGGGGGGGGGGGGGTGGATTGTGTGTGTGTGCTCGTGCGCATATGTGTGCACACTCGCCTGCATGTGTCTGTGCACACACATGCACTTCCCCTCTCTCTTTGCTCTTTTCTCTGTCATCTAACATATATTAACTTACCTAGTATGCTAACAGACATCCCTTCCCCACAAGGCCACAGAGTTCACCTGTATTGTTCCTGCATGTTCCCCAGTGAGATCAGGAGATGCCTGGCATAGTCAAGAGGCTCAGAGAAGCTAAGGTACTGGCCTTAGATCACACAGTACGAAGTAGTACTGAGCCTCTGGGACCTCTTCCTGCCCCGGCCCTTACCCTCAGACTCCAGCGCACCTGGGGTGGCCACGTCGTACTCCACCTGGAAAAGGGCCTCATGACTGCACTGCTGCAGGGTGGCTATGGCAGTGGCGTGGCTGGCCCCATGCAGTGGGATCCCATCTATGCTGAGCAGTCTGTCACCCACCTTCAGGGAGCCTTCCCTGTGGGGGAGGTGAAAGCCCAGTCAGCTGAAGGGCACAGGGATGGGGCAGTGTGGGGAGGGAAGCCTGAAGGAGTTGGGGCTGAACAGACAGAAAGGGCAGGTAAAATGTGCCAAACTAGCTCTGATGCCCTCTACCCCACAGCATGTCTGAGCTGCCGTTGTTCTTCGAGGCTACTCACTCACCTCCTAAACCACAGCCCAGAGAGAGTGTTCACCTGACTGGGGACACACAGCATCAGAGAAGGGGTGGGTGGTATATAAATACCATGTTGCCCATTGTAGAGTCTCCTCCCATTGTCCCCACCCCTACTTTCCAGTAGTGATTCTGGCCTAGTGACAGATGAGCTTGGGAAAGAACTCAGCTGGGCTCCAGTCTGGGCCTAATCCCTGCCCTGGAATGTCACCCCTGACAGGTGCCAAAGCTATTCCAGGAGGTTCTATGAATAGCGACTCATGCAGGGCCTCAGACCAAGGACAAATTTAGATCTACAGCAAGCTGGGTCCAGGCTTCTCTTAAAATGGTCAGGAGTCTCCTGCTCAGAGATGAAGGGTGAGAGGTCAGGGGACAGGGGCAGGCACATATTCCTATCCCACACCCTGTCCTCCCGGCCCTGATGGGAGGAGCCAGGCACTGCTGGGTCATAAGAGGGTATACAGATGGTCCCAGCAATGGCCAGTCACAGGGGCCAGAGCACTTTGTCATAGGCTGAGTCAGGAGGACCCTAGGAAGAGGCAAGCTGGGGTCTCTCCTAGCCACCTCCACTGAATCCCTGAGTGACTCTGGGCAGGTTGTCCCCTCCTGGGAAGTGATGTGAAAACACAGGGCCTCAGATGACCACAGTGTCCACATGTCCACACATCCACATGTCAAGTGGCCACAGGATGCAGGCTCACCTGTCTGCTGGGCCACCAGGTCGCACGTAAGTCAGGACCAATGGGCGGGATTTGTGCCTGTCCTCATGGGCACCTCCTGGACAGAATTCAACAGGAAGCAGGAATCTCTTACCCACTGTTCTCCTGGTAAACAAAGTCCTTGACACCAGCCTGGGCCGCCTCCCTCCCCACAAGTGAGATGAGGGATAAGAAACACAATCCAAATCCTCTCAAACAGCGTGTGTCTCCTGTGAGCTCATCCTCTCTTCCTTTTTGCCTCAGTTACTTGGTAACTCCAAACTCTGTTATGAGTCTGGCCCAGCTTTCCCCATTTCTGTTGTTGAGCTCTCATCAAGTCATGCATACATGTCGCTTCTCATGATATTTCATTTAATGTTTGACTCAGTGGTCCAGGATCCTTTAAAGTCCTAAGCAAGGGCTACTGAGATATAGCTCAGGTAAGATCCTTGCTGCCAGGCCTCATGACCTGAGTTTGAAACACTGAACCCATACATGCTGTGAAATGAGAGAACCGACTCCTACAAGTTGTCCTTTGACCCTTACACACGTGTCATGCTCTACACACACACACACACACACACACACAGAGAGAGAGAGAGAGAGAGAGAGAGAGAGAGAGAGAGAGAGAGAAAGATTGAGAGATTTAAAGTTAAACAAGTGGGTAAATATCTAAGCAAAATGTTTGTCACATTAATGTGACAGGGAGCATGCACGGCTTCTCAATGACCTTGTTCTTATCATCTCAACTCCAAGAAAGACTGTCACACTGACCTCTGAGAACAAAGCCAAAGCTATTGCCTTCCTTGTAGAGGGAGACATCCACTGTCTTAGAGATGATCCTTGGGTTGTTTTCGGGAGCTATGGAGAAATCAAGGCCTCCATTGAGTTTCTCTGCCACGTCTCTGTGCTGGCAGAAGTGCCCAAGGCTCACTCCAGGAGAACCAAGCGACCAGTCAGAGAGTCACAGCAACAGCTGACCTCTCTCTACTTTACAGGCAGAGGAGGGGGAGGTGCTGGGACGTCCTCGTCTCTACCCACACCTAGTCCACCACGGACAGTGGAGAGGACTTGACCATGCTCATGAGGGCCATAGCAGAGCACAGGATGCAGTGAGACTGGTGGCCGGGCCAGGCTTGCTTCCAGTTACTCCAGTTAACATTTCAGGCCAACTTTGAAAATTCAGAACTGGGAGAAGTCCTAGGCCACTGTAATCAGTGCAGGTCAGTGGGATCGGAAGCCATGGGGCAGGGAGCAGGTCATTCAGTCCCTGTCGTCAGACCTTCCCTTCTACCCAACTATGTAAAATGCCAACTTATGAGCAGGGTCCCACCACCAGGTGACAACATACTTTATGCATGCCCTAGCCTGTGTGGCCAGCCTCCAGATCTCACCCACCCTGTCTAGGTGACCCCGAACCCCCCTAGGCCTGGACAGGGAGGCAGCTGTGTCCCCCTATGCCTGAGGCAGTGGACAGAGTTCCCCGTCCAAGGGCACCCACCGGGCGGGGGCAGCTCATACTCCACCTCCAGCACCACGCGCTCGCCCACGTTCTTCAGCAGGGTGATGATCTCGTCGTGTCGGAGCCGGGTTAGATGGATCCCATTCACTGAGCGGATGTAGTCGCCCACGTTCAGTAGGTCGCTCCTAAAGCAGGAAAGCCAGAGCCCACGTTGGACCAATGCTAGCCTCTGGGTACCAACATTCATACCACCCCACCCCACCCCTGGATCCTCAGAGAGCTGAGACTCAGAGCGGTCCTTCCTTTGCCTAAGGCCCACACAGCAAGGGGGTGGGACGGCGCCTGTTTAACCAAGTCTGGGTGTGACACCCAGAACTTCCCAGTCTGTCCCACTGTGCTGGCCTGGTGACAGCATCATGGTGACATCTCTGACCGTCCTGCATAAACCCAAAGAACAGCTATAGTGTCCCATCCACCACTCCTCTCATTTTCTTCCCATGGTCCTCTGCAGCCCTCTGATTGGTTCATCTGGACACTGGGGCCAACTTCCAGCCCTGTTGTCTAAAGAAACGTCCAGAACAGTGTGTACAGGGTGCTACCTTGGTTGGAAGCCTGGAGGACTTCCTGGAAGCAGTGACTTCTGTGTTGCGTATGGAGGGATGGATGGGAGTCTGCCAGGGGTGTGCTTTGGGGGGGGGGGTCATAGGGAAAGGCACAGAAGGGTACGTGGCCTTGCCTTGGTGGGGTGATGTGGCAGACATCAAGCTTCCCCTCTTATCTGCCCCCCACCTATGCCCTGTCTACTGCCCCACATCTCTCACCTGGCCGCCAGGCCCCCAGGTCTCAGATTGGAGACTCTGGGCTTCCCGTCCTTGTCAGTGCCTCCCGAGATAGTCAGGCCCAGAGTGCTGCCCTCACGCTTGATCAGCTCCACCATGGTGATGCCCCGGAACTCCTCTGTAGACAGACAGGAAGATGAGCTGGGAGTACCTGCACTGGGACCAAGACTGGGGAGGTTAGGACAGGGAGGTAAGCACTCAGCCACTTTACTCTGAGTGACATCGCCCTCCTCCACCAGGGAGGACCAGGCAGGGTTAGTGACCACATTGGGGGCACAGTGCCAGCTCTTGTCAGTGCCTACACTTCATGAGTCACTGGAATCCCTAGGGCAGAGCTCAAGGCAGAGCATGATCTACGGTACCTGGGATGCTCTGGCGGCGGCACACCAGGGCCCCATCAGCCCCTGTTCCGTCCTTCCCCGCTTTTGAGTAAGGCCCATCGTCTGTGGGAGAAAGGGAGAAATGGGGATCAGAGACTGGTCCAGGCCCCACTTTCATCTTCATCCCACTTAGGGAACTCTTCTACCTCATGCCGTTCCCCCGTTATACCTGGTATCCTGTAAAGGAGTCCTGGGGTTCTCTTTAGGGTCAGGAATGCTTGGATAAGGATCACACATCGGGAGCTTCTGGGCCAATCTAAGGCTGAGCATCTGACATGCCCATGTCACAGTGCATATTGCTATCATGGCTCATATTACCCAACTATCCAGAAAGGAAGCTAAGGCTCAGAGAGGGAGACTTCGGGTTCAGGATCACACAACTGGGCTTCATAACGTGGTTTAGAACCCAGGTCTGTTGGCCCTGTCCCAGGATCTAGATGCACACCTGGTGGGGCAGGCAGTTACCGTAGTTTTGTGAGCAGACCTGGCCAGTGCTTCTGTGTGCATGCATGTGTACATGTGCTTACACGCATGTATGTTAACGTTTTACAGATTATAAATCCCACTTATGTGTAAGCCCCCCAACCTCAGTTTTACTGGATGAAAAATCTCTCCCGTTGCATCATCGAGTGCTGTTTCTCAGCCTCTCTCTCAGAATGCTTAGAAGAAAGACGGGGGCCTGCCACTCTCCCCAGATCCTTACCAGCCCTCTCTCATTTCCTGTCTCCTTATCTTCCTGGGACATGTCTCATCTGCACTGACAGGCGTCTTTGGGGATTTTTAAAAAGAGAGTTATTAGAGCACAGTGTGGTGGCCCAGGCTGTCTCCCCACACCCCAGAGGTAGGAGCTCAAGGTCACCCTCAACTATATAATGACTCCAAGGCCAGCCTATGCTATAAGGCCCTCACCAAAACAAAACAAAAACACCAGGTCCTGATATTTCAGATATAAAGAAAATACAGTCAGCCCTCTGTCCTCACACCTGCAAATGTGACTATGAAAAAATGCTCAGAAAAAAAAAATGTTCCTATACTGAACATGCCCAGGCTTTTTCCCCCTTCTTCCATGAATCCCTAAGTAATGTAGGGCAGCAGCTATAACCAGCGTGGACATTGTGCCGGGCATTTTAGGAAATCTAGAAATGAGGTAGCTTAGTTGTCCCTCAGCATCCACAGGGATCAGGTGTCCAAGCCCCCAAAGAACCCCAGGTCTGTCAGTTCCCCAGCCCATTCATAAAATAGTATGTTATCCAGACAGCGAGTACCTTCCGACCCAGATGACTGGGTAACACAATATGTAAGACTGTGATGAAAAGAAATTGCATATGTTCAGTACAAATTTCTCCTGATAAATTTTACGTGCAGTTGGTTGGCCCACGGCAGAGGGATGGTCACTGACCGTCCTTGGAATGCACATAGGTGACACATTAAAAATAGCATTGTTTTAGGACGCGACCTAGGCTGTGTGACTTTTGCTATTCACGGGCTTTAGAAGCATCTCCCTTGGACACCTGGGGACAAGCCCAGTCCAGCAGCACCCGTAACCCAGAACTGGCCTGAGAGAGCTGTGCCTTTCCCTGCCTGCTAATCGATGGCCTCCTCCACCCCTTCCCAGGCTCACCACATCTGTGTTTCAGGACAGTCTGAAGTTGCAGGGCATCCAGGTCACCTGCCCTTTGGTGAAGTCACTGCCTCTCCCATCCTGTAGGACCCTTGTTTTACACAATTCCTTCTCTGGACTCCCCTGTTCTTGCAGCTGCATCCTTATTTGATGCTCAGGGTGAACCCAGAGAAGAGACTTTTGTGTGCACTGACAGATAAGGAAACTGAAGCTCGGACCGGCAGTTCCAAGGTAGACTTTTTGCCCCCTCCCCAGCCCATGGCTCAGGATCTCCTGACTAGGCCGTATACTGTGTTCCACCAAGCCACATTTTTCTCAACACCTGCCTAAGTAGGCAGACTCCCTGTGCTACCTGAGGAGGGGGCATCCTTCCCAGGCACCAGGTGTATCTATAGCTTCCCACTCCTTCCTCAGACCTCACTTGATCCTGCACATGCCCCTCGCCTGTCCCTTAAACAAGTCCAGCTCAGAACAGAAAGGTCTATCCTTCTAAGTGGATTGTGTCTGTCACTCGACAGCTGTAGGGAGGTATCTTCTCTCTAATCCTCTGGCCTGGTGTCAGCAGAAGTCACGGTTCCTCTGCAGATGGCAAAGGCACCCACCTAAGTCTTGCTATATTAGAGGTCAGCCTGGGCAAATCAGCCTAAGTCAAGACAACTTGGATTATCTGGAGCTCAGTTAGTTTCCCAACCTCTACTCGACTGCCTTTCTTGGGAAGGGGTCTCTTTATTGTAGGAAGGGTCACAACACCCCTGGTCTCTATTTCCAGACATCAATAGATTAATAGAGGCAGTCAAAAATGATTTCAGAGATTACCAAGAGTTCCTTGGGGGAGTCACATCAGCCTCCACGGAGACCACTGTTCTATGATCAGGGACGTGCTCAGCCTACATAAGGGAAAGGCTTAGCTAGGGTCAGGGCCACAGCTCAACTGAGACCTGTGGAAACCTTCACCTTCTTTAGTCTAAACCATGAAAAACTGTCTTGGTTTTCCACTTACTCTGCTGAGTGACCAGGTTCTCTTTGCTTCCCCCAAAGCTGGCAAATAACCAGTCAAACAGCAGTTAAAGTAGTAACATTTTTAGGGCTCCTGGAGTGGGGTCCCCAGCTCTCTGTGTTCCCCCTCCTCCCCATGTTCACAGACACCGTTGATGCAAGCGACACACCATTTAGTATTATGCCTCCCCGTTACTGCTCCCTTGTACGTCCTTCATAAAAATCCAACAAGACGTTATTGAGCTAATAAAATTAGAAAGGCTGGGTTCCATCAGCGACGTGGTGCGCAGATGTCTCTGGTATTTCACCAGGACGTTTCTGAAATTGAAATGCCTTATCCCGGGCAAATCAGATCCAGCCTCATAGGCTCCCTTCCCTCCTGAGCTGTGCAGGGGAGATGAGAGATAAGAGTCAAGGTTTATGTGTCTGTGGGGAAGGGTATGGCGGCCCATGTTTCAAGGTAGTTGAAGACCAAGTTTATCCAAACCAGAACAGTAACTCCTTTGGAATGCATCTCTGAATATCTGTCGGTTAAAGGTAGAGATTTGAACCCTGAAGATAAAATCGAAGGAACCGAGAACTGAAGACCAGGCATCCCCAAGGCTGCTCTCAGCAGCCAGGGTTGTGAAGCTAGCTGCTGAAGGAGGGGACCCTGTTCCTAGAGTGTCCCTGTGGTGTCCTCACAATCCATCTTTAAAGCTAACATTCCCTGCTTTCTTCATCCCAATACTCAGATCTTGTCCAGTGCTGAACTCGGTCATGGTAACTTCCGTGGGGCAGCTAAATCACGTGGGTCCTCTAGTTCTAACAGTGAGTGGCCCCGACTTTATCCTTCATCCTGCTAGCCTTGGGCTCTGGCTGCCAGCTGTGAAGCTCCAGGTTTTGATGGGATGAGGTTACAAAATGGACTAATGGTATTGTGCACAGAGTCAGTAAGCAGTGACTGGGAGACGGATGGTGCAGAAGATAAAATGCTTGCCATGCAAGCATGAGAACCCGAGTTCGGGTCTCCCAGAATGCACATAAAAAGCCAGGGGTGTGTGTGTGTGTGTGTGTGTGTGTGTGGTGAGAGAGACAGAGAGAGAGAGAGAGAGAGAGAGAGAGAGAGAGAGAGAGAGAGAGAGAGAGAAGAGAGAGAGAGAGCAGTTAGCAGAGGTCAGAACAAGGCCATGAATTTCAGGTTGAGCCAGGGGCCTCCATTGAAGGTCAGGAGGTCATACTGGCTAGGAGATCTACAGGGTAAGAGGCTTTTGAATCCAAGACCCTCCACCCCCAGCCATATTCAGAGTAACCCATAGGAATGGATATTATCTAGTGATGCATTTTCGGGGGAACATCATGCCTCTTCCCATCCAGGACAACCTTGGGATGGGAGAGACTGAGGCAGAATTCAAACCAAGAATCAAAGCAGGGTCAGAACTGCCAACTGGCTGCATGCCTGATGCGCTGTTCTCTGTAGTGGGGGAGGTGTCTCCCTCACCGAGAACAGTGAGAAATTAAGGGACCACTTTATTTATAGATGGCTCCATGGGTTTTGGCCCCAAGCATCCTCCTTCATGGAATATGTTCACATTCTCCTGTCCTCTTGAATTTTTTGAGACGGGGGAGGGGGGCTCCTGGACCTGGTAATTACATGCTTAGAGATGAAGGCTTTTCAAAAAACATCTTTCCCACCAATTTCGGCTGGAAACATGCATAAAAAACAGGGATATTTTTATCTGCATTTTTCTAGTCTCCTCCTTCCAGCAATGGCCAATTATAAGCACTACTTCAGTCAATCGGTGCTGCAGAAATTGCTTCAGAGGGAAATTCACTTCCGGGGCTCATGGGGAGCCAGGGCACAGGCCCGGACACCTGGTCCTGGTTGCTTCAGCGAGGCGGGTGGAAGTGGAGGAGGGGTGAGTCCTTTTTCTTTTTTCTCAGGCAAATCTTGCTGATTCTGCCTTACATCTCCCTCCCTCTGCAGCCCCGGGGAGCTACTGAACTCTGACAAAGGGAAAAGGAAGTCTGTCCCTTGCCAGGCTGCTGTGCCAGGGTGCCGCCTAAGCGGAGTGCCAGAAAAGGGGGCACGAGGCCGGGGATGTTATAAACTTAGCTGAGGCCTGGAATCTGCATCAGAGGCAGCTGAGCAAGCTGAAGCTGAAGACCCAATAGTGGGGCCCACGTGTTCCCATGACAGCTAGATCAAGGTTCCCCTCTCCCAACCCTTAGCATCCTACTTTCTCAATGGTTCGTGAAGATTCAGCAACAATTCCTGGAGAGCGGTTGCTTGGTATCACATCCCTGTCCAACCTGGATTTGACTGCCAGGATATGGAAGGCATTGTTGGTATACAGAGAGAAGGGTGAACTCTGGAGTCAGGCCAGCTTGGCATACTGATACAAAGGGGGAGAAACTGAGGCAAAGAGAGAGTGAATACTGCCTCATGGTAAAAGATGGAACAAGCTTTGCCCCAGGCCTGATTCTAAAAACTTCAAAGTCACTGCCACTCTGTCTTCACGATAAGCCTGAGTCCGAAGCGCCACTATCACTATCATGTGAAAGATGGAGAATCCGAGGCACACAGAAGTTAATAAGGACACCTCAATTCCTGGATGCATTCAAGCCCAGGCAACATGGCTTCCCAGGGCACCTGGTCCTGCCCGGTATGTCCCCTTCCTCTGAACATGATAACACTTCAGTCCCTGTTCAAAGGCCTCTCTGCTCAAACAGACATTGTCCCACAATGACACCTCCATCCCTGAAGGGCTGCATCAACAGACGGTTGAGATGTGGGCTTTGGTCTCCACAGCCAATAGACCTCCAGGAAGCCAGCTTTCCACAGGCAGAGGCATGGGATGACAGACAAGACAGCCACGGTACATTTCAGTGGCATGAGCCCAGTAGCCACACATCAAACAGGAAGCCTCATTGTGCAGTGCCAAGGTGGCCAGAGAGAACGAGGATTGGCAACCCTGCTGGGCTCTTCCTCCGCCGGCCAGCTGCAAGCATCCACACAAGCTTCTCAGTGAACTGAGAAGCAAGGGGGCGGTCTCACTGGGGGTCCTGTGATGGGGGGACTGAAGCCACAGTTGGTGTGCTGCAGAACCACATGTCCCTGACCCAAGGGGGGTTCATCCTTCACTCCTAGCTCTAGTCCCTAGCAAGAGCGCCAAAGACCTCAAGTGAGGATACAGGAAATGCTGGCTAGGTAGGGCAAGGCTCCTTGGAGCCATGACTAGAATCACTCCTCCCTGTGCCTAAAAGATTTCCCAGACATCTTGAAACACCCTCTTAACTCCTGCAGTAACCTGATGAAATGTCCTCCGGTCAGGGAGGTCATGCTCGTGAATCTGCAGTACAGACTCATCCCAATACCTCATGATGTCCCTACCAACTCTTGCCATTCCTTCCTCAACACTCAACATTATCAGGAAAACCTCACTGTGCTTCAAGTGGGAGTGGCGGTGGGAGTGGGGGCTTTCTAGTATTCTGCAATCATCTAGCTTTGGAACTCAACCCCCATTTGTGAGTGAGGAGAACGGCCATCAAAGAAGCATAATGAGTGGCCAGAGGCCAGGAATAGGAAGGGGTTGAGCCTGGGTGGAGCCCACCTCTTCCTGACTTCAGGCTCCTGGCTGTCCCCCAAGTGGGTGGCCTCTAAGGTTCCCCCATGGCCACAGTCCAGACCTAGAAGTGGCTCCGATGAAGACCCCAAGGAGGAGGGAGCCAGCAGAAATTGTGCGTACACTCTGCCTGAGCTGCCCTGAGCCCGGCTGGGAGGCCAGTGTTCACTAAAGCCTGGCAGCCCCTGGTGACAAAGGCATCTTTGTGGTCAGGAGTCAGAGGACATTGCCTATCCTTCAGGCAGGAGTTCGAAGGCAGTGTGTATGTGCTGGGATAAGTGGGGGTGGGGCTCTCAGCCGTTTTAGTATGTTATCATCCTCCTTTAGATACCCTAAAGGCTCCCAGGAGAGAGCCTGGACAGTCCCAGGATGGACTGAGGAAAGATCCACTCGGGCAGAGTCCATCCAGTCCAGTCCACAAACCCCAATCCCAATCCCACTCTCACAGAGGCCTCGGCCCCAGCCACCCCACATCTGCAGTGTAGACATCTATGCAGTGACCACCTGTTGGCCGCCTTCCCTTGCTTAGAAGAAGCTCTACAATTAGGCTTGGTCAGTGAGAGGCCCTGTGGCTGGTTTAGCGATGGGAATGGGATCCATATTGGGTCCTGAGACTTTTGAGGGAACTATTGGAAACAGGCTCTCTGACATGAAGCCCAGTGATTAAGAAGAAGGAACAAGGAAAAAAAAGGCTGACCTATAGAGGAACAGGGAGGGGAGAAGGAAATAGAGAACACCTAGATTCTGCTGTTCCCCGAAGTCAGCTAATACCGATGCAAGTGTGATTGTGAGGTCCTATGACCTACTGAGGAGATTCTCAGGGGCTGCAGTGGGGAGCAGAAATATCAGAGTTGAAACTAGAGAGCCTATGGGGGCTCTGAGAGCACAGAAGCTAAAAGCAGACTTCAGGCTTAGGCGCTTCCTCCTGGGAACTCAGGGCTTGAGGCAAATCAGGAGAATACCAGAACACAAGCCCTGCTAGAGATGGAGGCCCAGAAGCCAGAAGACCAGGGCACGGGCTCTGGCGGGGGTGGAAGCCTAAAAGAACACAGTGGGGTGAAAACCCAGCAGGCTTGGGTTTAAACCAAGCACAGAAGTTCCACCGTCCCCAAAGCCAACTGTTATAACTGAGATGTCCCTTAAAGGAGACCTGTGGTGCCCAGTGGCACAGGCCCATGAGGGGTGTGTAGACACAGTACCTTCCACAGAAGGTGCTGACCCTAAGGCACAGAGAGCAGGGTGGCACACGCTATGGGGGGGGGGGATGTCAGGCTCAACAGGCTAAAGTTAGGAAAGAGGCAGCTGGACAGAGACAGGGATCACTGTACTCACCCCACATATCCTCCCCACTCCTCCACCACCACCACCACCACCACCATCACCACCGAGGAATGTGGCAGCTGGGCCCCACCCCTCTTTCTGAGCTCCAGAGCCCAGAACCCCCAGAAACCTTGACATACTCCGGCCTTGGGAAAGGCTCAGTCCAGTGGATAGCCCTATACTCCCAACAGCTGGCGGCACTACTCGTTCCCCTGAGGCAAGAGGGGCAGCCTCCCTGGGTTTCTGGCTGAACACCCTGTAACCTGTGTCCCAGGGACAGCCCTGGGAGACAGCCTTCCAGTGACAGGACCGCTCCAGAGCAGACAGCCCTCAGCATATGCCTGGCTAGGGATCCCATGCCCTCTTTCCCACCCAACTTCCCAAGTCCCTATCCCCTAGAGTGACAGTCCCATTCCCACCATCCAGACCCCCCTCTGCAGTGCTCAGCAGGTGTGGTGTCTGCATGCTCCACCTACCTGCCTCAGCAGGGCTGTCCCGGCTGATCCCACACAGCATGTCTGCGGTCTCTTCACTGCCCACAGCTTCTAGCCACACACCAGGTCCCTCCCTCACCCTCCCAAGGAGGGGCCCAGGAGCTCCCTCCCACTGGCTGGGCATAGTCCACCCACTGCAGCCCGCTCTCTACTTAAAGGGGACAAGGCTTTCAACACTGTGGCTCCAGGATGAGTATCCGAGGTCCCTTCAGCTCTAGGGCATATGGCAGCACCCAGACTCTCAGAAGAGCATGATCCCGGGTCCTCCCACAGTATCCTGGACAGAGGGTTCTACTCCTAAAATGCCACAGGGCTTTGGCCAATGACTGTCCTCCCAGAGGCTCAGTTTTTACATCTGGAAAGAAAGACAGGACTTCCTAAACTTTATCCTTGTAAGGAACAGATTTCATCAGGACTGGCATGGAATTCCAGTCATAAGTCGTAAAGTACAGCCTCTCTGGCCATGGCACCCCCTGGGCACCTCTGCAGGTATTCACAGTCCTCAGAACCTTGGCAGGGATGCCCCTCTTCTCTCTGCCTCACTTTTCTCTCTGGAAGGTGGGATTTAGGACTATGAACTTAACAGCTTACCATACACAGTGTCCACAAGCATTACTTGAAGACTGAGTATGCCAGGCCGAGGATCTGAGCTTGATGGGCAGAGGCAGCTGGACATGGGCTGCAGTCGCAGCTGGAAGGCTGCCCCTTGCCTGTCCCAGCTGGGCCCCAGTCCTGCACACTGATCTGTCTCCTTCACTCAGGGCTTGGAATCAACCAGGAAGATCCTAATGTAGCCCCAGGAACCCCCCCCCCCCGCAAGGTGGGGCAGTGGTACCTACTCATTGTTCCTGCCCCATTCCACTCTCCCAGGGCTACACATGGGCACTGAGAAGAAGGGCAGAGTATTAGTGACACACGATACCCAACGGGCTACCTACAACCTGTGCAGCTGCACAGTACATCCAGCCAAATGCATCAGAGATTTAGATACAGGGTCCTTGCTACCAGGGAATTCTTAGCTTCCCAGTCACTGTGGAAGTCACAGGTTACCCCAAACCAACTCTGGTGACACCTTCAGATGAATCCATGTTTGCTACCTACAGGCTCAAGTCTACTCTGTTCTTACTCCCAAGAAGGCCTTCCTCATCAGGTAAACTTGAGTAGAGAAGCGGATGGAGGGTCTCAGCGGGAGGGGAAAGGGAAGAGCACAGGCACTGAGAAAGTTCCCTGGGCCAGCACTGAGGCCAAGGTCAAAGATCTAGGAGCATTGGGAGAGTTGGTAAGAATGGAAAAGATGGGCCTGAATCTCAGGTAAGTGAGTCGTACCAAGCAGAGAGCGCTCAGGCTCCATGTGGCCCCCTGTCTGGAAATGGCAAGGAGGGACTGGCCATGAAGACATGAACCTTCACCAGGGCACAGAGGACTTCCTGGGCATCCGAACTCCACGCTAGTGCAAAGGAAGTAAGCAGAGGTCCTCTAGCAGAGCCACCCCCCATCTGCAGCCCCACGAGGATAGAATGGCAAAAGATACACAGGCGTCTGGCATGCCGTCTGCCCTTTCTTTAAGAAAACATTTATTCTCTTGACAGATGCATTTCAAGAGTGATTCTGATTGGCAGTGGAAGCTCAGCTGGAGCTCTTCGGCTCTTTGCTGCTCCTTTGGAATTTACTTTTGTGGCTGAGAAGCCCTTGGAAAGGTCACCCCATGGATTAACAGGAGACTGTTATGCTGGGCTCCGGGGACCGGCAGACAAAACCAGACAGGAAGGGAAACAGGTTGTGCCTCTGCCCTGCCCCCCTGGCCCCACCACACATTTCTATTTCCTTTTATCTGTGCCTATGTGAGGAAGTGACTGTGGGTCGACCTGGGGTCAAAGGAGGTCTGAATGTGAACTCGGACACAGAAAGGCTGAGCAACTTTCTCGAGGTCACCCAGCTGATCTGTGCGGAGTTGAGTCTCCATCCTAAGAGTCTGAGGTCTGGGACCGCTCAGGATTTCAAGGGCTGGTAAAGAGGTTTGGGGATGCAGATGGTGAGCATGTAGCTATCTGAAGCAACTCTGAGGAGGTTTTTGAGCCTGAATTTGAAGGAGATGTGGAAATGAGAAAGCAGCTACCATGTGAACCTATGAACAAAGTCCTCCTGAAAGATGAAGGAGAAACAGCAGATGGAGCCAGAGGAGGTCTCATCCTTCCAAGTAAGGACTGAGGGATGTCGCTCACTGGGGACTTGCTAGAAAGAGTGGCCTATCCAGCCAAACCTATTTGTTAACAAATGCCTCTGAAGTCTCAGTTTGCTTTCTTCCTGCAGGCAATGGGGGAGCCACAGATGGTTGCAGGGAAAAAGGGCGAGGAGCCTTTGCCAGGAACTCAGGCATCTTGGAATGCTGCTGAAACGTCCTACCTGGGAGCCAAGTGCAGACCAAGCTGCTTCTGGGACCTGCTCCAGTGACCACCCCTCTAGCCCAATGCTTCCAGGCCCAGGGAGGCAGAGGAGAAGGAGACAGAGTGTAGGGTGGATGCAGTGGCCAGGAGCCAGGCCTCTTGCAGTTCCCAGAGATAGCATCTGACTTATCTATGCTCAGACACGCTGGGACAGGACGTATGGGTAACCCTGGAGGGTGGCCCGACCACTGAGCGGGCAGGAGACTCAGAGTCTCCAAACCCAGAGGCTGTGTGTGATGATCAAGGGATGGTTTGCTCATTCAACTTCTCTAGTCTCAGCTTCCCAAGCTGTAGAATGGTAGCATAAGCACTTATCCCAGAGTCTAGGAATACCACTGGGCATGACGAGACAGAAGCAGGGCTCCTCACAGGCACCCTGGCCCTGCAGGTGGGATGATCCCTGGCGTCCTCATGCTGATGGACTCCCAGGGTGCCCAGAGACCCAGGGCATGACCACAGTCACCAGCAGTGTATGGGTCCTGGGACAGAAGTCTAAGGACTGGATTATACCTTCTCCACTCTTGGGACTGCACTGTTATCCCACCAGCTGCTGCCCTACCTTGGACTCTGGGGTCCAGCACAGTGAGGCCAAAGCAGGCTCCTTCCTTTGCATAAACCCCCCCGACTCAGGCATTTCATTCCATCGCTGACAACTGAAATACCTGTACTAAGGGTCAGGGAAAGCACCCATCCATCACCCACCTGCCGAGCACCTCACAGCAAGGCTGTGACATGGACTAGCTGCTCTGCCTCCGGATGGTCAAGTTTCATCATCCATGAACTGCGAGTGGCCCCAGATGTCACACCTGCAAGGGGGAGGAGGGACCCTGGGAGAGCTGTTCAGACTATGATAGTTCTGCTGTGACTGGGTCTCCCCGTGGGGCTGGTTCCAGACCCTCCCTCCTCACAGGTCTCCTGTCTCTGCAGGTGGAATATTCCCTGGTGTCCTCAACTGATTGATTCCCAGGGTCCCCGGAGATCCAGGTGCTGTGACCACAACAGCCAGCAGACTTTACAATGGGAACAAGAGACCCAGAGGGGCCTTAGAGGCCCCTCAGCACCGAGCTATGCCTGGCCCTTTGCCCTTCCTCTCACAGTCCAGGGCTGAACCTACGGTGACACGAGCAAGCTGTGTCCCCAAAGCCGTCCAGGCCCCTCAAGTGACAGGCGGATATTAAGTCTGGCAGGGAGGAAGGCTGAGATGGCAATAGAGGACAGTGAGATAAACCTTTATTGCTGTGGGCTTGAGTGGCTTCCTCCCCCCGCCCTCAAAGCGGGGGCAGCAGTCCCTTCTCTGGAGCCTTTGCATCACTCCTGCTAAACACTTCCAGAAAGCAGGGCTCTGGGGAAAGCAAAAACCTGCCTGCCATTCTGCTGGCCACAGGGCGAGGGAATTGGATGTAAACTGGCTATGTCACACCTATTCAAGGTGTCCATGTCCTGCCAATCTCTGTGGTCCCTCAAGGTCAGTGTTACTTATAGACCCACCTGCTACTTTTGCTACAGGCAGTAGAACATGAAGGATCACATGGGCTCAGGGTCTCACGAGGGCAAAAAGCAAGACATAATAGCCAGTGAAGAAGGACCAGGAAGAAGAAGGTTCCAGAAGATTCAGAAGAGCCACAGCTGACCCAGGCAGAATGGGAACCACCCATGACCTACTCCTTCCAGCGCCTTCTGTGGAAGCCCCATGTGTGGACAGGAGACCAAGGTCACAGTGAATCCCACATCTCCCCTTACCCAGGACTAAGGGGTAAGCTAAGGCTGGAAGCCAGACTATCTGCAGGCAGCACTAACCTGCCCAGAATGCCTGAAAGCACACAGAAGTGTTCCCATCAGCCCATGTTCTGGGTACTCAGCACTGTGGACAGAAGGATCTCATGTTCAGACGGCTGGCACCCTTGCTGCACCTAAGGAGTCTCTGGAGACCAGGGAGTGTCAGAGCGCCATAAGCCGGAGCCTCTCCCACAGGCTCCCTGCCTCCCTTGAAGTCAGTTATTATCTCCCTCAAGGAGGGAGAAGGCAAGCGGGTCTAAAGACCCTCAAGCAAGAGCTTCTCTAAACCTCAGACCCCTCCTCTAAAATGTGGATGATGAGGTGTGTGCTCCTGTGGGGTTTGGTTGAGGGGCTCGGGGAGTGGGGTATGTAAAGATGACCTGTATAGGTTTGCACATCTGCAGTCCCACCCCAGTGCAGTTTTGCCTTCCACTCAGGACTTCACTAAGCACATTGCACCCTACTTATAACATTCACTAAGCACCTAGTACTTCACTCGGAGGACATTTACTAAGCATTTAGTACCTGTCAGAAACTAAGCTGGATTTGCTGTTTCTGTAGTGAGTGAAAGCAGACATACTTCCAAAGTTCCCCAACGAAGAGAGACCAGAGAGGAATCAAGAAAAAGCACGTTCGAGGTTGTAACAGACACAGGAATGATGCTGAGCAGGGAACTCAGGGCAAGTGGTCGAGAAGAGCCCCTCGGAGCGGGTGATCTTTAGGCTGAGACTCAGATAAGGAAAAGCAAAGAAGAAGGTTCTGGGCAGGCAGGAGGACCATGCTTCTGGTGGCTCGGGGCAAAAGAGATCTAGGACCTCAGGGATGTAGATCCAAAGGGTTCCAGGAGGAGAGCTGGGCTGTGTCCTAGTTTGAAGGGAGCCATAAGAGGGTACGCATGTTTCCAATGACAGCCACATATGGTACAAGGGACTGGATGGCTTGGGGACTGGGGGAGTCCAGAGGGGAAAATGAGTCAGATGCCTCAGAGGCCAGGGACTTAGATCCCAGGCTCCTTCTTGCTCCGCACCTCATTCTTCTCTTTGGGCACATTAAAGTCTTTCTCATGAAGGCCTGTAACAGATTTGGAGACCTGCCAGGCAGGAGAGGTTAGAAAGTGGGGCCAGATGTAGTGGGCCTATATGTATAATCCCAGCCCTTAGGAGCCTGGAGAGGGATCGCCATGAGTTCAAAGGCAGCCTGGGCTAGACAGCAAGACATGGTCTCTGATGAAAAGAAGGGAGGGGTTGGGGGAGGGTGGGGGTGTTGCAAAGAAGGAAGAAAGAGGAAGACAGGGCAGAGACAAAGGCTCTGTCCACTGGAAGATGGAACCCGAGCTCCTGCTTGACTCTCTTGCACAGCAAAGGTTATGACGGTGGGGGATGGGGGGAAAGCGGGAGCCCTGCTGGGGTGTTTACAGGAATCACCTGTCACCCCGTGTTCCAGCTCCCGGGCATACTCCTGGAGTGTACAACATCTACATCCTCCTCAAACCTGGCCCCGTGAGTCTCCACTGATGAGGACGCAGAGTGAGGCTCTGCCTGCCCTGAAGGGGACTAATAAGGCCACAGAGCCTGCCATCCTGCAGCTCCCTGTACAGACCAGAGGTTGAGCTGCCTCAGAAACACCTGTGTTCTGCACAGAAGGACCTTGTGCCCTCGGAACCTGGGGAATAAGAAATAAATAGCCTTCTCTAGTGGCATGTTAAGAATGTTCCTCTGTGAACACTAGGCAGCCATAGAAAAGTGTGGAGGGAAAGAGGTCAGCTAAAGCCGGGCGGCGGTGGCGCACGCCTTTAATCCCAGCACTCGGGAGGCAGAGGCAGGCGGATCTCTGTGAGTTCGAGACCAGCCTGGTCTACAAGAGCTAGTTCCAGGACAGGCTCCAAAGCTACAGAGAAACCCTGTCTCGAACAAAACCAAAAAAAAAAGAGGTCAGCTAAGGGTCTTAGATAATAACTATATGGACAGAGTCCCTGGGAGCGGGTGAAGACTTCAGCTGACCTCAGTCAGTGATCCCCATCCCTGCCCATTCTCTGGTCTTTGGGGACTTTGTCCCTACAGGATGAACTTGGGACCATTAGCCTTCCTCTATACCTGCCCTTTTACTACCCTTCAAAAAAAATCAAAACTTGGATCATGTCAACATGGAAAAGATATTAGGCCAGGAGTGGAGAGATCTAGGTTGGAGGTCCAGCCAGAGCTCACCAACGACCTACTGTGTGCTAAGAGTAGAACACACTGGAGCACCAGCATCTTTCTCAGGATGGATCACATTCAGGGGGGCACAGAGGACATAAGCCCACAGAGGGGAGGTGGGAAGGGCATTCTGAGCAGAGGGGATGGCCAGTATAGAATGTGGGAGGTGACCAGAATGTCTAAGGGAAGCCTTCACTAGCATGGCTGGGTCTGAGGTCAGGAGCAGGCAGGTGTGCTGGGCAGATGGGTATAGGTTAAAGGGCACTGAGAGTGTCAT
Organism: Arvicola amphibius; assembly: GCF_903992535.2. Taxonomy (NCBI): domain Eukaryota; kingdom Metazoa; phylum Chordata; class Mammalia; order Rodentia; family Cricetidae; genus Arvicola; species Arvicola amphibius. The sequence goes on along the minus strand of NC_052048.2, from coordinate 56,278,108 downwards.
CCCTGGCACCATGATTGCTATGTAGGTAGCATAGGGAAACCAGGCTCCAGAGGCCACTTCAGCTGCTTTGTTGGGGAGCACTTGGACATCTGCATTTCACATCAGGCTGCTGGAGGCAGAGAGCAAAGCCTGAGCACAAGGGGCTTGTGGAGGAAGCACGCACATCTGGATCAGCCAGGCTCCTGCCTCTCACCCCTGCATCAGCCTATCACTCTCTGTCTAAGAGCAAATGCCCAAAATAGGGGCCAGAGGTCAGCATTTATTTAGTACCTACTGTATATGCCATACTGCATGTACAGTGCTTCATGGATTCTAAGAGCCTCATGAGCTGGGTACTGCTGCTTCTATTTTACTAAAGAGGAGAAACTGGGTCCCAGAGAGGGGAAAGATGGGATGCAGCATGCACAGCTTGGGTGTTTGAGGATCAGAATCAGACGCTTCCTGCTTGGGTCCTCTATGAAGGTACATTCCTCGGCCTAAAATGTTCTCCTTCACATCCTTACTCCAGAGTCCACCTGTTCCTCTCAGTAGCCAGCCCTGACTGCACTAGCAGGTTCTCCCTGCCTTCTTCCAGCCCTCCTTCACTGGCCCTGCTTCGTCCTCTCAGTGGGAGATCCTTCACTTCCTCATGCCCAGAGGCTCTACCTGCAGGAAGTGCCACACCAGCGTGGTTGAGTGACTAAGACATAAATAATTAAGATGCACGATCTCAGAACCACTGCATTCTAGAATTTCCATCCCATGAGGGACGCCTCCACGGACAGCTCACTTCCTTCTGGACAGCCGGTCTTGCACTGGAGCATCTAGTGGGTGAGAAACACTGTTTATTCCTCACTGGAGACAAAGCAGCCTCTGGCCTGGCAGTAAGAGCCACAGTTCTGAGTTGGATGTGGTTTAACTAGCCACTCTGTATAACTGGACCAGGTGGTAGCCATTCACCTGCTAGTCTGAGACCTCCTCGAGGGAGATTCCCCACCGTCGGGGAGGAAGAAAGAAGCCGAAGCATTGGCCATGCCAGACAGACATCTTCTATGCCCCGTGGCTAGTGGTAGAAACAAGGGGAAACTGAGGCTGTGAGGGGATGAAAACACGAGCTTGCACACCAGCTCCACCAGCTCCACCAGCTGACTTCTCCCAGCCCCTCCAGACTGTACCTCACCTTCTGTGGCATTACCTCTGCCTCCATGAGGTTGGGAGAACAGCTCCATTTGACAGATGAGGGAATGGGCCTGGGAGGACCTTGAACTAAGTCACACTTTGATGTACATGTGATCCTCAAAGGGCTTCACTGGGCTGGCATGGCCCCACCTGGTTCTGTGGACTTTGGGTGGATTTGAACATGGAAAGAGAGCTCTGTAGTTGATGATGGCTCATGGCTGCCATGTACGGATGTGGAGTCCTCGCACCTATGTGAAGCAGTATCTGACGCTGGGGAGGTTAGAAGGCCTTGTAGGAACCATTATCTGAGGCAGGGGCTGGAGTCTGGGATTTTTGGATCATTCCTGATGCCTGACACATGAGGGTCTCATACTCCAGCTATGGCTCTCCAGGAGTGTTCTGAGTGGAGGGGTGATGTGGGAGAGTTTTCTGTTTGAGTTGATTTCATTGGCTAATAAAGAAACTGCCTGGCTCATTTGATAGACCGTCCCTTAGGTGGGTGGAGTAGACAGAACAGGAAGAGGAAGTGAGGTAGAAGGATCAGTCAGATGCCATGCCTCTCTTAAGTTAGGCAGACCGCTGTGCCTCTCCTCAGAGAGAAGCCAGACGCAGTGAAGCTCCAGCCCAAGATGGATGTATGCTAGAAACTTCCTGGTAAGGCACCACTTTGTGGTGCTACACAGATTATTAGATATGGGTTAGTCAAGACGTGAGTAAGAGGCTGGAATTAATGGGCCAGGCAGTGTTTAAAAGAATACAGTTTCTGTGTAATTATTTTGGGGCATAGGGTGGCAGGAAGCCGGCCCACAGCTCCACACTACAGAGGGGTTCAAACTTGGGCAATCCCCCACACCCTGCGCTCGCTCTCTCTCTCTCTGTTCTGGCACAACCACTTTGAGAAAGCACAGCTCCCAGCCGGAGCAGCATAGTCTCCCAGACACGCCTGTCCCTCATACTCTGTGCCCTCTAAGTCTCTCCACACACCTCTGCTGTCCTGTCCCCCAAGAAGCTTACCTACTCACCAAGGTCTTCCTGGCCTAACTAACTCCAAAAGAGCTTGGGGTCAAGACACACAGCAAGGAGTAACGAGCATTTGGGGGCCTTCCGGGAACTCTGAATTCGACCCAGACATCCTTGCCTCTGACTGGTTGGATGTCTTTGAGTAGACATGTGTAAAATGGGGTCCACATGTGAGGACCTGTGGTCTGCGGCACAGCCTCAGCTCCTTTCAGCCCCACCCCCAAACTATAATCCCCAAGTGACTTGCAGCTGCCTCCCTGCCTCAAACACACCCATTCTGAAAAGGGCCCCTCCTAGGTTTTGTGATGGACAAGGACCTTGTCCAAGGTCATCCCTGGGGGACTCCAGCTGCCCCAGTTGTGCAGCAGTCGGAGCTGGCTCTGCGCTGCCATGTCCGCCCACCTGCCCACATCTGCTCTGAGTCACCGATGTCTCGGCCAAAACAGGAGTGCGGGGGCTGCAGAGACAAGGTTAGCCCAAGGGCACTATGTGGGTAAATGGGGGTTGTGGCGAGGAGCTTTTATTTCTAAGAGGGCAGGGCCAGGACACAGAAGGGAAACTGAGGCCAGAGAGAGCAGGATTGCCCAAGGACCTGCAGGGGTTGGGGGCTGGGTCTGTCCAGGCCTCCTGACTGATAGATGTTCTTTCCGCCCCGTCAGACCAGCAGTGAAAGAGGCAGGGCTAGCAGCCTTCACAATTATCTGGGCAATTAAAGCAGGCAGATGGTCCTGCTGGACTGAGCATTCAAGCTGACAAACGGAGACAGCACGGGGCATTAGCTGATGAGATCAGCACAGGTTCCGGTAGCAGCAATGTGAGCAAGGTGGGGAGGCAGGGGCACACTTCACCCAGTGTGTGAGAGCTATGGCTGACTCTGCCCCCTCTATGCCTCTCATGCACTGCAGGCCCTGAGGTCCAGCTGAGTCTGTACTCCACAAAAGGGACACAAACAGGAATGGGTGTGGCAGAGGCAGTGGCCAGGCATGGGCAATACTAGTTAACTGAAGCAGCCCGAAGCTTTAGGGCCCATCAAGGATGCCAAGGTCCCTTTGGCAGAGCTCTAGAAGGCAGAGAACCTCAGTGACCCTGGAAAAGCCATGCCAGCAGCTCATGCGAGGACACTAGTGGTGACATCATAGAAAGGACCCTGCTCCCAACAGATGCATGAGCTAACTGACCACTGAGAAACAAGATGCCCTGGCAAGATGCTTGGGCTAGATAGTTATTCTGCCTGAGGGGACTCAGACTCCACCATTTCCCACACATCTGGCTATTAGAAATCAATTCTTCTTTGAGCCTCAGTTTCCCTGGCTGCAATCAGGCAATTTAGATCCTCAAGCCCTCGAGGAGTACAAAAAAGTACGTGTCAAGTCCCCAGTGCGATAGCTAAGAAACAGCAAAGAACACAGAACAAGGCAGAGCTTCACAGCAGCCTGCCAGCACCCTGCGACTCTGGAACCATCCCAGGACGAATTTATCCCTGGCACAGTCTCTAAGACACCTGGTGTCCCAGACCGGGAGGAGGGCAGAAGCCCAGGAGAGAGGGACCAGTGGAGGAACATTGGAGGGAAGGAACATGCTTGATTTGGGGGCCAGAGCTGAGCCTCATGCTTCTGTGGGGAGTGAGAGAGGCTGTATAAGAAATACCAGGAGCCAGCTGTGGTGATCCTGGGAGCCTCCTTCCCCGGGGGTAGGTCAGGAAGGAGGAAGAAGTCACCACAATGTGTGGACACATCCACAGATGAGGATGTCTATCCTGCCCTGTGTCCCCTTAAGATTTACGGCAGTACTTGGTACACAAACGGTGTTCAGCTAATGTTGCATGAGGCAGGGGCAGTATACCTGTGTCAGCATCTATTGATTCTGTACTCTACGGCCCTGTTTATAAAAGCTGTCTTCTCCTTTACTGACCTAGCAAATCCCTACTCTGAGCGTCATCCCTAACCGTTCTCTCAAAACTATTATTTCCTTCTCTGGACACTAACTGGACCCTTGGATTTCAGTTGAGGAATATTGTTGTGGGACATTTGTACACTGTGTAAAGATGTATTGTTGTTATTGCTGTGATCGAGGTAATAAAAAGCTGAACAGCCAATAGTTAGGCAGGAGATGTAGGCAGGATTTCCAAGGAGAGAAAGGAAGAGGGGGAAGAATCTAGGCATGCACGAGATGCCAGGAGCAAGAGAGAGGAAACAGGAGGCACAAGACGGAAGAGAGGTAATGCCATATAATAAAGCATAGATTAATATAAATGGCTTAATTTAAGTTATAAGAACTAGTTAGGAACACATCCAAGCTATAGGTCAAGTTTTCATAATTAATAAGAAATCTCCGTGTCATTATTTGGGAGCTGGCTGGCAGGACATAGGAAGACTCAAGTTACAAAACATGCTATGGGTCCGCCATGGCCTTGTAGCCTGTGACTCCCACCTTCAAGCACTCAGAGGATGAGGCCCTTGGGGGTCTTACTCAGAAAAGATGAGAAACAGGACGACCCATTGAAAACGTGGTTGGAGTGCCAGTGGGAAGGCTCAGAGGGTGAATAGCCTTGCCAATGAGCCTGGCTTGAGTCGGATTCCTAAGACACACAAGATGAAAAGAGACAATCAGCTCCCGAGAACTGAAAACAGCCTCCACACATGCACCATGGCATATGTGGACGCACACACTAAATAAAAGGTAAACCGATAACAGAAAAGCAGTAAGATCATGGGCTGAAGATAAGGAAGCATGTCCCCAGACATTCAGATAAAATCGTGAAGGACTGGAGAGATGGACCCGTGGTTAAGAGGAGCCAGGTTTGGGTCCCAGGACCCACGCCAGGTGGCTCACAATCACCTGTAATTCCAGTTCAGAGGATCTGGCCCCCTCTTCTGTCCTCTCTGGGCACCTGCATGCATACAGTGCACATGCATGACATAAAATAAATAAATAAATAAATAAATAAATAAATAAATAAATAAATCTTGAAAAGGTGGTGGTGGCGCATGCCTTTAATCCCAGCACTCCGGAGGCAGAGGTAGGCAGATCTCTGTGAGTTCGAGACCAGCCTGCTCTACAAGAGCTAGTTTCAGAACAGGCTCCAAAGCTACCGAGAAACCCTGTCCAAAAAACAGGAACTAAAATAAATAAATCTTAAAAATATAAAACCTCAAATAGAAAGCCAGGGGAACCTCTTGCTTCCCACCAAGGCCTCAGGAGTCTTCCCTCAAGTAATAGCCATGCAATAGTGTGCAGTTGTGTCTCCCAGAGAGCTGCTCTAATGGCAGAAGTCAGGCCATGCCTTCACACAGTAGGTCCTCAGCCAGTCAGGATACCTGGTTTTTGTTTTGTTTGTTTTTTATGTTCTTTGCCTTTTTCCCCACAAGGAGCTTAACATTCAAGGGCATGACCACTGTGGGGTGGAGGTGTAATGTGGAAGTGGGTGGGAGGGTAAACTGCACTTTTTAAGAGCCTACTATGTGCTAGGCCCTGCTCCAAGCACATAATCTGAAGAGGGTGGCCTTTCTCGGTCCCCTCTTACAGATGAAGAAACTGAGGTCTGACAGCTGTCCAGAGCCACACACAGAGAGATTTAAACCCAGGTCTGTCTGGGCAGATACAAGCACTTCTTTGATGTTTGAAAAGTACAAGCAATCCTCCCTCCAGATGATCTCAGGGCCTTCCACAGACAGCAGCCCTGAGATGTGGTCACCTATCACATCCACAGGCTCCTCAGGACCCATGGATCTGAGCAACAGCCTTGAGGAGAGGGGCTTCTGGGGGCCCAGCAGAGAGTTCCTGGGTAACCCTGTTCTTGATGCTTCTGTCTGTGCAAAGAACTGTAGAAGACTCCAGCTGCCCACAGGTCAGAACAGGTCCTGGAACCCATTTGCTACCCTATGAACTCACTACCCCTCGGACACTTCCAGGGAAGCAACCTCAGTTCACATTGGTCCTTCAAATGCTAGTAAAACGTTCACCAACAGTGCATCTGTGGGCCAGCTCAGGGCAAGTTCCTCTCTGAAGCTCAGCTTTCTGCTATACAACCAAGGTAAGGGTGGACTGGCATTGAGGAGGGTAGTGGGGACTAAATGAGGAAAGGCCTTCTTTAGCACACAGTGGCGATGATAAGGTCTGAGCTTGTTGTTAATGGTCCTAGTTATTCTTAGTTCTCAGCCTGAAGACAGGACCATGAATTCCTACCATCCTCATCCCATGTTATAGGTAGAAAAAGGAAGGGCCGTCACAAGCGATGTCAAGTCACAGACTCTGGGACTTAACACCTAGCTCCATGCTGTCTTCCCCAGTCCACTGCAACCTTGTCCTCACCTGAGGTCACTCTTCTCCAAGGAGTAATACCTGTGTCAAACATGGGACCAGTGGAAGCCAGGGCTCAGGGTTGACTTAGCTTGGACCAGAGCCAGGCCCTCAGCGGCAGCCTGCAGCAGAGGTGTGAATGCACATGTATACACACACACACACACACACACACACTATGCACTACACTACACTACAGCACAGTCCCTTAGTATGACTAGGGAGAAAAGAAAAGCTCTGTAGGATGACATTCCATGAGGGGTGGGGACGAGAAGCTCAGAAAAGTGAAGACAAAAAATGACACTTTAAAAGGGACCTGTGAACAAAGACGGTGAAGGTAGCAGAGAGCAGGTGTGGGCAAAGAGGACAGAGATAATGGGAGAGACACAAGGACAGCCATCAGGACAGGGAGGAAGACCAGGAAGAGGAAGAGACCCCAGGGGACTAGACAAAGGGAGCTGGGGTGGAGAGAGAGGAAGGTATCCAGAACGCAGGTCGATGGGACTCCAGAGAAGGATGCAGAGAAATGCACTGACAAGTGCCTAGGGAAGAGACCCAGATTCTAGGACCCAGGGGAGATGCCACGGAGACACCCCAAGCAACCAGACAAAAGCAAGCTAGGAGACAGGGGCACCAAGGGTAGAGAGGGAGCCTCCCTCAGTGGCTCCCTCAGCACCCCACAGCAGCCTCCCTTCGGTACCTTTGGGCTTCCGCCTCACCACGCCCAGCCGCCACTTGAGTGACACCGCCAACATCACTACTGCCCGCCGGTTTATGTCCCAAGCCCGAAGACCCGCGGCCACCCGCAGTCTCAGAGCTTAGAGCCCGCGCCTCTGCCTCTGCGCTGCGCCCCAGCCGCCTGACTGGTGGAGGCTGGGCGCTCCCGGGCCTCCTCCCTTCCCGAGTTGCTAAAATAGATAATCCTCCCCAGAGCCGGCAACAAGGCCCTTCCTCCACAGCAAGCAGGGCGCCAGAGCAAGATCTATCTTCCCAAGTTCTGGCATGGAGAATCTATATTCAGCAACCCCCATCCTCTACTTCCTATTCCCGCCAAAAGTGCTGCCTCGCCCACCCCAGCTTCTGCTCAGCTCCACCAGCCTCCTCCCCTCTTCCTCTACCAGCCGTTGGGTGGGTCCCTCCATCTAGGACTACTCTGTGGAAGTACTCTGTGGAAGTTCTCTGCGGGAGATTATTTGCTTGGCCCTCAGCTGCCCTGTGCCATGGCACAGATCACGGGCAATGTGTCCTGAGACCCCAAAGGGTGCCTTTCCATTGGCTGGGTAGGTAGCAATACCTACCCTTGGGGAGACTGAGGCAGAGGAGCAGCTTACTTGCTTAGGATCAGAGCAGGCATGTGGAAGAAAGGGGTTCCTGCCCTCTCCCCTAAGTTGGCTGCTTAGGCTCCCTCCTCAATTTTTAAACCTTGAAGCCCCTAGGATGGGTCAGAGCCAAGACCACAGTCTCAGGAGGAGCCCGGAGGACTTGCTCTGGGGTCAGGGCTGCAGAAGAAATCTGCATTAGAGTCAGCATCAGAGCGGCCTTGGTCCAGGCAACATGAGATCTGCCCCATCGCTTTGCAAGAGTCCTCCCACCAGACCTGGATACCCATCCGCCCAAGCGCTGCTGCATCCCTGCCAGCAGCCGACAGAGTAGATGGAGCAGAGGGCAATGTGGGGTAAACAGAGCGGTGATGAGTGAAATGCCCAAGGAGGAAGGGTCCTAGAGGTCTTCCAGATTCCTCGGGGGCTGCCTGGGTTCTTCCCGGCTGTTAAGACTGCCTGTGGTCATCTTCAATACTAGGTTTCATCTGGAAGCAGGCTCTGAGCTGATTCTCTCTGGGAGAGGATCCCTGTGGGGTACAGGAAAGAGGACCACTGGCAAACGGGCGGGACGGGGAGGCCTGAAGTCCTGGGCTCCTTATCTAACTCCATCTTTGTTTCTTCCAAAGATGTTCTTCCATCTTTGGGTTGTGCATGCCGGAGCCCTAGGCAGGACAAGCCTACGGAATTCAAGGTGGGCACTTGAACGAGACTGCTTGGCTCTTCCTGCAACTGCCCCTCTCATACGCCTCTGCCCACAGAAGAGAGAGAGAGAGAGAGCCCTCGGCTCTTCCTGGACAATAAAGCTCTGATTTAGTCATCCAAACAGCAAGGGAGGACCCAAGTCTTTGGGGAGGAGCAGATCTGAGCGTGAGTGAGCAGATCAGAGAGTGCATCCCTATCCCTCTGAGCCTGTTTCCATCTGACTTCCACCAGGGCTGAGACTGCCCCTGAAGTGGGCTGCAGGAACAGTATGTGCAGATGAGTCTGACATAGAGGAGCTCAATAGCCAATAAGTGGCAGCCAGTAGCCTGATTATTCTACACGGAACCCATCCCTATGTACAAACCACAGGGAAGTCACAGCAGGAAAATCAGTAGCCTGTTGCCTCCCATAACCTCCACAGTGCACCAGGATGGTCTGAGTAGCATTCCCCTTCTACAAATGAGAAAACTGAGGCTCGGAGAGGTGCAGGAGGCCACCAGGGTCATAGAGCATGCAAGTGGCAGAACAAGGTCTCAGACTTCAGCCGTAAGTCTACGTCAACTGCCACAACCACAACTGTGCCTTTGTAAAAGTCCTGTTGTGGGGCTCAGAGGTTAAGAACACGGACTGCTCTTCCAAAGGTTCTGAATTCAGTTCCCAGCAACCACATAGTGGCTCACGGCCATCTGTAATAGGATCTGATGCCCTCTGGCATGCAGGTATACATGCAGAGAGAGAGAGAGAGAGAGAGAGTATAATAAAATTTTAAAACCCTGTTGTGTGCCATGTGTCCTGCCAGCTCAGTACAGGTACAAAAGGCTGCTTCACACTGGGATTATACAAACTGTCCAGTAACAGGGCTGGGACCTGGCTAGGACCAGAATTCAGGGTAAGAAGTCTGGCCAAGGACCAGGCTACACCTACCCTGGCTGACTATGTGCCAGCTGACAGTGGCAATTTGAAGCCACAGTGAACCATTAGGACTCAGAGAATGCTGAGGGCTGGATTGGAACACAAGACTGGTTAACGGCCCTTAGCGTACAACCGTTAACAGATCTCAGAAGACAGGTAGGAAGAAGGGAAAGACTGTGAAAGGATCCAGGGCAGCCTCTCCAGCCATTCTGCTTCCACCGGCCCTGCCTCATCTTCACAAAGCCCCCAAGGCCCAGGGGCCCCTGCCACCCCCACCTGCTTCCAGAAACAAATTAGCATCTCATCAGAGATGCCTTTAATCTTCTTGGCCTTTCCTTCCCCACGGGCCCAGTGGTGACATTTCTGCCACTTTAGCTCTACTGATGTAAATAAGACCCAAGGCTGGGTCTGTGGAGGCAGCAAGGGGTGGGGTCCCTCTGCACATCTCCCACAGGCTGGGGGAGGGCGAGCATGCCGATCATCCATCAGTGCCATCCCCTTTCTCATTGAACAAATATTTATTAGGCATCATCTGTGTGCTGTCTCCGAGGCCCAGCAGTGAACAAAATCAAGGTTTCCTGGTGTTGATGCTTCAGTGGGGAGAAAAAATAACAACAATGTGATAAATAAGAAAACGGTGCAACAAAAGGTAAAATAAATAGGGCAAGGAGAAGGGCATCCCCATAGAGTTTGTGCCGTCTCCCTGAAACCAGACCGTGGACTCTCAATAGCTTTTTCAGGCTGAAAGGCCCCCTAGGGTTGACCTAGGGAGGACAAGCTGAATATCTCCCGTTGGTTCCAGCAATTAAGGAAGTGCATAAAGTCTGAGCGGGGAAGGTCAGAAGGACACCAAAGCTTGGCACCAGGAATCCATTGGCCAAGTCTGGGACAGCTCAAACAACAAAAAAGAAGAGAGACTGGAAAATTGTAAGATACTGATGTTCTAAAGAAGGGGAAAGAGAAATACACCTTCTCTGGTCGCTTGGGACAAACGCTGGTGTAGAATGAGATCGTAACCTCTACTTCTGTTCACAGCAGGATGTGTTTTAGGAGATGACACAGGGAAGAACCAGGGCAAGCAGACATGGCAAAGACTAATAGGGAGGATAGGAAGACAGGGGAAATCTTGGGGATTGAGATGGGAACAAAAATCCCTTCACTCTGGATCTGGTTGAAGCCTCTGACCGCAAACATTCCAGCATAGCTAACAACTGCTTAAGGCTTTTCTCCTTTCTTGGCCATGAACCTGCAATTTTCTAGGAATCTCAGCCTTGTGTGGCCCTGGTGGCTTGTGATTTTGTCATATTATAACTCTGTCCAAGGCATCTCCAGAGCCATCTCACTTTCAGAAATGTAACTTAAGAGGCACCGAAATGGTATGAATGGCTGATGCTGAGACGATTGTTTTCAGTCCCTTGAGGCATCCCTACACACCGGGTAAGTCTTACTTTCCCCTCCTCCCCCTTAGGAAGCACATACTCCCACATGAGTATATCTTCATTTCTATTGAGTGCCTCTTTTATGAAGCCTTGTGCTTAAGTCTATATTAAAATATCTCCAATAACATTTCCAACTCTGTCTCGCTACACTGGTTAGCTCTGAAATTCTTTTAAGGCCAGAAGCCAAGGATCCTGGCTTGGCCTGAGTTGAGGTCCCTAAATGTCTATGGTTGCTCCTTAGGCGTGTGAGGGTTGCAGTTGGAGCTGTGTCTCTGCCCCTTTGCTCTATCAAGGACTCTGTGAAATCACCCTCCTTCAATTCTAAGACAGTGTGGGGTCGGGCAGAGACTGGATTCCAGACGGTGGCAGGAAGTGTTCAAATCCTGAGGACCAGTGGGCATACTGCACATAACACATGAGGATGCATTAGAAAACATCCTGAGAATATCTCATGGGTAGGTGACCTGGTTTCTCCCAATGAAAGAGGAAGAAGGAATTTTTCTAGAGAGACTGATCAACCAAGTGAAGTGCAGGGGCCTTGGCAGGATCCCAGTGTGAATGAATCATGTGTAAAGACATTATGAAGACTATAGGATGTGTATGGGGTCGGGGGTCCCTTCACAAGGACCAAGTCTGAGATGATGTTAGGATTTTATAGTTGATTTCTTTGGGTTGATGCCAATATTGTAATTATCATCATGGGAAACAAAAACCCTACTATCTGTTAGAGACATAGTTGGGAAAACAAAAACAACCCAAATCAACCAACCAGCTCTGATTTGCTTGTAAAGTGTCTCAAAATGTTCTTGCCAATGGGAAGTAAATGAAAATTTAAAACCATGGAAATTAAAGAGGGGAGAGGAGGGTCATCAAAGCTGTGCTGGGAAGGTGACATTTGAAGAAAGGCTAGAAGAGGGAGGGAGCCATGGTGGTAGGGGGTTCCTGGGGCATACAGGCTGAGTAGAGGGTGTGAGAGGGGCAGGGCAGTAGAAGTAGCTAAAGGCAAGGGAATTAGAGGTATGGCCGAGTCCTCTGAGGGAGGGTAGGAACAATGGTGTTTGTAGCAGATGGGGCCCAACTGCCCTGTGATTTGTCTGAAATGGGGAACAGGGAGGAGAGCCTGTGTATCTTGGAAGAGAGAGGGGTCAGAATGGCAGCTCGTTCACTGGATCAGAAGCAGGGTCCTCGGAGTTTAACTGGCTGAGCCTCCGGTTCTGTTGCTGTCCTTGTTGTCATTTATCACTTAGTCTCACACTCATTGTTTTGTGTGCTCCTCACAACAGTCTTGTGAGGTAGGTAGGGCTACGTGTCACTCTGTGCCCATTCCGCAGATGAAGAAATGGAGGTGGCTCAGTGAGGCAAGTGACTTGCACAGTCACACAGTATGTTAGTGGCTTCACAGGTTCTATACTTGCTCTAAGGTCAAGCTGTTGAATTAGGAAGCACCAAAAAGATTAAAAAAAAGGGGGGAGGCGGTGTTGATTTCTGTGGGTTTTTCCCCCTTGAATTATTTGGCCATGATCACAGCTTCTGTTGTCCGGATTAGGTTCTCTGAAGAACTTTCTAGAGCACCACTGGTACAGTGGTTTAACAGTCACAGAGAGACTCCTAGCACTTGCCGGCTCTCACTGGCTCCCACTGAAGGTGGGGAAAGGCGTTTGTTGCCTCAGGACCAGGTTTTGCCTCTAACTATGAAAACTTCTCATGTACAAGGTGTAACTATGGAAGCCCTTTGCACTGTCACCCCCTGGACCCTGTTCCAGTCTTCCCTGGCTGTATCTGGAGTGTGTCTCCAGTGGGGAAGATTCCGGGACTCTGGAAGCTATAGTCACTGTGGGGATGAATCACAATGTGCAGTTTAGAGGTCCATGGGACTCCTCACCTTTTGGGGAGTAGTAGTCTGGCGTTTCTTGCCCTTAATGTGTCCCCAGGAGGACCATAGGTAGTTATGACGAGGAAGGCTGCTTTCTTAAGAGAAGTGTTAGGGGCTGGACATTCACTCCTTGGCACTGTGATGGTATAGAGTGTCCTAGCTGAACACTGTGTTCTAAAATCCTAGACCTCCTCAGTCAGGGATCTTCTTCCAGCCAGAAATGATCAGGAGCATGCTGAGCCATGGCTGGTTGGGAAAGCTGATAAACTGGGGGCCATGAACAAGACAGAGTCATATAAAAGAGGGTAGAGCCTCAGTTTCTCCCTCGACAATATAAACCACCATGAACTCAGTATTTATAGCTTGTACCTGCAGAGTCTCTCAAATGCCATGTCCTTGGAGACACTGAGAGGTTGTATAACGTTAAGAGGTGAGGCCTTGGAGGAAGTAACAGCAGGTGGGTACATCCTCCGGTGATGTTAATCCCTGCCCTTTCCCAGTCTCCTGCTTCCTGCCCTGAGGGGAACAGCGCTGTCTGTAGCTGTGATACTCCAAGTAGTCACAGGCCAGAATCGTGGGCCAGTCCTGAACATCCAAACTGTGAATCCTGCCCTTTCTGTCAGATGATTGGCGACTGACACGGGGACAGTTAGTAAGCCACTGGACACAGGGCCATAAGAAGGCTCTGCCCTGGCCTCCGGAGTTATTACAGGTCATGGCTCTATGAGGTGACATCAGCTCAAAGGTGATGGCACCAAGGAAGTGATGTCACTCCAGAAGCAATGGCATCCTGAGTTGACATTACCTCACAGGTGATTGGAACCTGAGGTGACATCACTTCACATATAATGACACCCACCAGAGGATGTCACCTTATAAGCTATCATTTGCCTCATAGGAAGTGACACCCCAAAAGTGACTTCACCTTACAGGCCACAGTACCCATGAAGTGATGTCGCCTGGGGTCCCCTGGGGAATTGAGGCACGGGTTTTAGTATGGGTGCTGGCCCAGGGCTGGAGAGCCTCCACCTTATCCCTGTCCTGTAGGAAGGACTGGATGTTGGTCATCAGAAAGAGAAAATGAAGCTCCAGCATTACCCAGCATCCAGAGGAGAGGAATTCCCAAGCCCTCTACCCTCAGTAGAGCCCCTGAGGCCATAGCTAGGAAGCAGCCACAGTGAGGCAGAGACCTCCCAGGAATTAACCCAACCATCTGATGGCTTCTAGAGGGCCCCGCGCTCAGGAAAAAAAAGACACATTCGTTTTCATTGGGGACCAAGGCAGCTGGCTGACAGGTGCACCACAAGGCCATCTGCCAGGAAACAGGTGGCAAGCCTGTTAATATTCCTGGCATCGCCTTTATAGACAATAATTAGGAGTGAACATTTGGGCAGGCGCCATTAGTGAAGATGCAGATTACTGCATGCGACACTTGGAAGAGGTGGCCTGAGGGTGGTCGTCGGGGACCCTAGGTGCCACAGGGGAAGAGGCTGGTCAGGCTGGGCTCCGCCTCCCTGCTCTGTCCTGGGCTCCCTGGAGCACCTGAAGGAGAGGACAGCCTGTTGCCTGAGGAGGATGGTTAGGCCCCAGATCCTCTGATGCCTGCCCTTCACGACATTGTCCAGTCCCTTCCCCACAGGCTTGTCCATCGAATAACACAGGGCTCCATGAACCTAGATCTGACAAGAAGATGAGTAGGCATTGGCTTTCAGAGTTTTCTCTGGAAAGAAAAGGGGGTTAGCAGTGTGTGACATCCCGACTTGGTGATATAAGCCAATTCTAGATTTTTATACAGGTTTTTCTTCCTGACACCTGATGAGAAGGGGACTGTGATTACCCTCATGTCCCAAATGTGGTAATCCAAGGCATCAGGGGCAGGCAAAGGGCCAGGGTCGCTGGGAGTTCGAGTACAACTAGACACCCTACCTCTGGTCCACCCTGTTGGTCTAGTAGATGTGTCTCTTGTGGGCTGAGGAGATTCAGAGGAGGAGAGGCCTGCAGACATTTGGGGAAGGGATTGGGGGTGAGCTTCATCCAGTCAGAGATGCCTCCACCTTCCTTGTTGCCTTCAGCATCAGGGCCTGTGCTGGCTCTTCACGGGTGCTCAACTCAGAGCCTGCCAGCAGTCAGAGTGACCAAGGCCAGTAGAAGAGTGACTTCCCCAAGGTCTCCTGGCTGGGATGTGGCAAAGCAAGGAGCTGAGCCAGGACCTGCTCTATGCTTGTGAAATATCCTTACTGAGCCTTTTCCCAAAACCTTTGCCTCCGGAACTATGATTCATCTCATCCTATAGCCAGGAAAGGGCACGTGACCATCCTGCCCCAGGTGGCTGCCGGCATGATAAGAGCTGAGTTGGGATTAGTCCCCAGAATCTCTGACTCACAGCCTAAAGAGGAGGGGAGAGTAGCAGTGGGCACAGCCGGGAGAGAGAGCTGGAGAAATTGTCGGGCTGGGGAGAATGGCTGGGAATGGGTGTTAGCCTTTTCCAACAGCTACTTTCTGCCCGTGTCTTGCCTGAGTCACCCAAACCCTGAAGAGCGTGTCCCCGTCTGACTTATCAGACAGTCACTCAAGATAGGGTATAGCAGTAATGTCCAGGGCAGGGGTGAGAGGAGGCTGAATGGGATGACAGACTCTTCCGGGCATCTGAGTCGCGTGATGTGGGGAGTGTGGCTGTTCCAGAGCAAAGCTGTAGACTTCACACTCGCTTGCATTATCATCCTTGACAGCAACAGCCGGAGAGGGTGGGGCTAGAGCCTGTTGCTTTAGTCCGACCCTGCAGAGGCATCCACATCCCTGGCTTGTGTTTCTTGTGGCTTTATCTTTCCCTTTAAGAAACGATGGCCAGTTTAGGTTTCCAAATATATCAATGTTCAGTGAATTGGAGATAGGAAACCTTGGCCTTCCCTTGGCCTCAAGACACTGGCAGTCAGAGCGAGGCAGCACTAGCCCAAGCGCAGACCACCGAGCTGTGAAGTCAGTGCTGTAACAGAACAGGGCAGTCCTCAGCCCAGCACTGTCAGCTTTTGAGGGGCGAGGGCTGTGTGTGAGGTTATTGGGACTGCAGAGTGCTGAGCTTCAGGCCTGGCCACCAGCAGGATGTTGCCAGCATCCCTTCTCCAGGGCTTCATCCACAAGGTACCTTAGATGCCCTCCAGGTCTTTTTCACCAAAGGTGCCCCGGGGCAAGTCACCACCCAGCTGAGAAGTGCAGGTGTGCAGGTGTCTCTGTGTGTTTTATTCCCTGCCCACCTTCCTCGCATCCTTTGGATCTGCAGGCATCTGAGTTTGCCACCAGGTGCTGTCAACTGTTACTTTTAGAGATCTACCAGCTCTCCCATCCAGGTCACAGGGTAGGCACGTTGTCACTGAGTAGCAGTACATGCAAGTTGCCGTGGAAGCCAAGGGACCCTCAGTACTGCTGTCCATTTTGGGATAAAGCTATCTTTGGTGCTCACCACCCCCCTCTCTCAGACTTCTCCCCCCTCTTCCCAAGCTCTGGGACACAGATGTGATACTCCAGCCAGAGAAAGGCCTCAGACCTGGGAATTAGGCTGAGGACACAGAGTGTGAATGGACAAGAAGCCATCACACTTGTGGGGACCTAAGGGACACCAGGAGTGCAGCTCACGGGTCGACACACCTTCACAGCAGCTCTGATTCAGGGCCTACCCTAGAATCACCCAGCAGGCCCCAGAGCTCACCTTATGATTCCGAGCCCCCCACCAAACACATGCGAATCCCCTGGAAGCTTGGTTTATGTTTATAAATTCATGCCCAAAACTCAAATTAAAGTGCCAAATGTGAAGATGAGGATCAACTGGAAGAACAACTGGAAGCCCCGTCCACTGCGTGTGGGCATGCAAAGTGGTGCAGCTACACTTTTAAGACACTGAGCAGCAATTATCAAAACTCTGAAGTATGCGCATCCTAAAATGCACCCCAGCAAAACTGTTAAATTATCTGCTAGAAAGTATAGACCAAGGGAAATATGTGTGTGTGTGTGTGTGTGTGTGTGTGTGTGTGTGTGTGTGTGTGACATATAAGAATAGTCACAATGACACCAGGCATGAAAGTGCATGCCTGTAATCTCCAGTGCTTGAGAAACTGAGGCAGGAGGATCACATCAAGTTCTAGGCTGTTTGGGATAAATGGCAAGACCTTGCTTCAAAGAAGGAAGGGAAAAACTTCACAGCAGCATTTTCCATAGTAGTAAAAAAATGCAAACTATCTAGAACAATCATCAGAAGAAAAATGTAAAATGTGATTCAGCCATGCAGTGGAATACTACACAGCTCTGCTTTGCTCAAGAGCATGGATGAGTATCAGACACATGATGCTCCGTGAAGAGCTTCACAGAGAAGCTGCATGCTGTTAGTACACATACAGGAGCATCAAAGAGAGGAGACACCAAGCCTTAGGCAGTGATGCATACAGGGCAGTTCACATCATAAAGCAAACCAAAAGAATGATATGCACAAAGCCAGGGCAGAAAATGGAGACACAGCAAACCCACAGGGGTCTCAAGGGGTGAGCAGTGTTCTGACTGGCCTGGCCACCCTTTAAGGTAAAAAATAAATAATAAAGGCGGTGAGAAAACAATTAAGAAGCTGTCATCAGGGAGGCAGTTGGCGTTTGCTCAGACATCTGCCAACCTCGTTCTGTCTTCCTAGAGCCAGAGAAGCAGGTGGGAGACAAGGAAGCTGCAGGCCCATACTCTGTGAAAAGCTTTAGCTGACACGGCCTGCATGGAGCCCAAGTCTCTAGAAGCAAAGCCAATCTCCATAAATGTGGAGAGGCAGCCCCATGTAAACTGCACACCGCTACCACCAGAAGGGTAGCTACTGCCTAGTGACTCACAGCCTCATTAGTTCTGGGGACAAAGAGGACGTGTTGTTTTAAACGTACATGTGCACACACACTCTCCTGTAGAGGCATCCTCAGAAACTCCATGTGCTACCTTTGTCTCTTGTTAGCCTGGCTCACCAGTAAGGCTAGACTGGCTGTCTTCACCATCCCAGCACCGGAATTGTGAGCACACAAGCCACCATGCCTGACATGTAGGTGGATTCCTGGATCGCCTTCAGGTCCCCATACTTGCAAGGCAATCACCTTTCTGACTAACTTACACACAAACATCCCAGTCCACTGAGTGACTCTTTTTGGGGGGTGGAATATATATGTGTTCACTCAGCAATGTATGCATGGTTATATGTGTGGGCATGTAACATTACAGCTACACGTGTGTGTGTGTGTGTGTGTGTGTGTGTGTGTGTGTGTGGTGTGTAGGTCAGAGGCTGATGCTGAGCATCTTCCTCAATTGCTCTCCACCGTATACATGGAGACCCTCACTGAACTCTTCTCTCGCCATAGTTTAGTCAAATCTGGTGAGCGGGTTTGCCCTGCCTCTGCCTCCCATGTGAGGGGATTGTAGGTAGGTCACCACACCAGCCAACTTTTTAGATGGGTTTTGGATGTAGGACATCTTACCCTTAAGCTAGCACAGTGAGTGCCTTACCCGCCAGCCATCTTCCCAGCCACCCACCTCTCAGAGACACCTTTTAAAGGCCTGTCTGGCCAATGTCCAACCACACAGCCTAGTGACACTGGCTGTCGACAGATACCTGCCTATTGTCTCAGCCTCTACACAAACACGTCTCGGCACCAGCATCTTCCCTCCAGATGGGGGGTCCCTGTGACCCCACTGTTAGAAGGGAAGTTTGAATTTGCATAGCCATGATGCACACCACAGCTGACATGAGCCTCGCTCCATCCTCCAAAGAACGCAATTCGACGGCCCCCACATTTTCCCTCTCTCAGGTTTTGCTTTGCCGAGATCGATTACATCGAGATCAGGTCTTGTCTAATTAAAATTTGTCATGAAGATTTGATTCATCAGTCACTACTGATTGCAGACCACTTCCACCCCTGGGTTTCCCCGCAGGGCCATTATTTCTGTCAGCTCTAATTCTCATGTGTCAGATTTGTGCAGCTTTTAAAACTGGAATAGAGGTTTGACTCTTTTGTCGATTTTCAGTCGATGGCTATTTCTCCTGTGCGTGGTTTTAGCCGATGTCAGTTTTATTTCGTGTTGATTACTTCTGCTAGCAATGAGCAAGATGGATTGGACACAAGACAAATGGCCCAAGTTTATTCACCAGAAATTGACACATGTTTATGAGTCAGAAAAAGAAACCAAAGCGAAAGATGGAGACAGAACTGACAGCAAGAGATGGGAAGACAGGGACAGCGAGAGGTATGCTGTGGCTGGGGAGTGGGTCGCCCCCTAAGGGTTATGTGAGGGAGGTTAGTCCTGAGTGTGGCAGTATTAAGAAGTAGTGGGATGAATGTGGTGGCACGCGCCTTTAATCCCAGCACTCAGGAGGCAGAGGCAAGTAGATATCGGTGAGTTCAAGGCCATCCTGGTATATTATGAGTTCCAGGACAGCCAGGCCTACATAGTCTAAAATGAACAGAAAGTAGTGGAACCTCTAAAGGCCTTTGGAAGGCAGTCCTGCAGTCTCAGGAAACTAGTTAGTTTCTGCAAGAGTAGTTTGTCAGAAAAGAGCAAACCTGACCCCAATCTGTCTAGCTTCCTGTCTCACCCACTCATATACACATGCCCACTCTATTATTAAGATGCTGCCAACTCTGAGACCCACAGGGCAGTAGGAGTTGGCTCTGGTGGTCTTAGACCTCCCCATTCTGAGATAAAACATTTTTTTCTTTACAAATTATCCAGTCCTGGGTATTTTATTTTAGTGGTAAAAATGAGACCAATATATACAAAGGTGGTTTAGGTTCTTGACTAATCAGCAGTAAAAAATGGCAGTATTCCCATTATCCCAATTCCTCCCCAGGCATTTTGTGGCCATTCCTACCTCCAATAGCTGCTCACAATGTGGTCCCAGCCTGGGAGGTCCTGCCCTGAGACTCATGGAGTTGCTGAGAAAGGCTGTAGCAAGGTTAGAAAAAAAAATCTCACCTTGCCTGAGTTCCAACAAATATCCTCCAGACTCAAGTGAAACCCATGCCAGCTCTTGCCCAGACTAAGGTTACAGGGTACTTGTGAGGTTGGGGGCCCAGGTAAGTAGGCACTTGGTGTACACCGTAGATGCCTCTGCCCTGATACCTCCTTGCCAGCCAAGAAAGGTGCAACCACTTCAGCCCTAGCTGCATGTCCAACAAAACAATACCTTGATCGTTGCCCCAGCAGCCTATGGGTTAAGGGGATCTGTGCTTGGAGTCTCCCTGGGACCCCAGCTGTGGTTTCTCACTGGGAGACTGTATTTAGTCACTTTCTGTTGCTATGACAACACACCATGAGCAAGGCAATTTACAGAAAATTTTATTTGGGCTTATAGTTCTAGGAGGCTAGGCATCCATCATGGCAGGGAGACATGGCAGTGGAAGGTACGGTAGCACGAAACTGAGAGCTCACCTTCTTAGTCTAGAGCAGGAAACAGAGAGATAAAACGGGAAATGCACAAGGATTTTAATCCCAAACCTGTCCCCAGAGATGTGCTTCCTTCAGTAACGCTGTACCACCTAAACCTCCCCCAAACAGCACCACCGACTGGAGGCCAAGTGTACAAATGCCACCTCTGTGGAGGACATTCTCACTTAAACCACTACAGAGATGGGAACATTGCTATGCATCTCCCAGGATTGCTGGCAGGATTGAGTGACAGGCCTAGGGAGGGTCTGGGAAGGATGGGGAGATGTCTTCCTTCTGACCAGGGACCAGCTGCTTTGTAGTTCTGCCCCTATACTTCCTCACCAGAAAGCCAGCCAAAACACCCCTTATCAATACCACACAACACATAGCACTCATTGGTGTTCAGAACAGCCCAGACTGAAGCCACTTCTAAAGTCACCAGTGAGAGAATAGTGCCCCAAGGCACACCACTGCAGGAGGCCAGGCCCGAATTGGAAGACTGTACTGTGTGATTCTATTCCAGAGAAATCTTAGAAGGACAGATCTAATGTACATTGCCACAGCATCCTTGATGATTCCGTGAGTCAGACTGTAAGGGCTCAGGAAAACCTTTGGGAGCAACTGGAAAGTTCTCGGTAATCTCAGACCAGGTTTGTGGCCATATATTTGCTTTTGAACTATGAGTACATTTTGTTTCATATAAATCAGATGTCAATATATTAGGCCAACTTCAAGGGGGCTGGAGAGATGGCTCGCTCAGTGGTTAATAGCACTGACTGCTCTTCCTTCCAGAGGACCCAGGTTCAATTCCCAGCACCTACATGGCAGCTCACAACTGTCTGTAACTGCAGTTCCAGATGATCTGGCACCCTCACACAGACACACACGCAGCCGAAACACCGATGCACATAAAATAAATAAATTAATTTTGAAAAAAAAATTTCTAGAAAGCCCCATGTGATCTGAAAGGAGGGTGGGCACTGCTGGAGTTTAGACGCTGTGCCTCAAAGGCCCACGTGTTAAAGGCTTGCTCTGCTGGGCAGTAATGAAACTATAGATGACACTTAGTGGGGGGAGATCTTTAGATCATGGGTGTGCACTCAAAAAGAAGTTGTCGAGCCTGGTGTCTTCCTTTTTAGCTTCCTGGCGGGTGAAATTAGTGGCTTTGCCACATGTTTGGCTTGATCTGATGCCTCAGCACAGCACCAACACCAGGGCCACGACTTCCAGACCACGAGTGCCACAGGTAGTTTCTGATGCCACAGGAAGTTGTTGGATACTAACTGGGAGCTTTGTCCAGCCGGGAAGCACTTCATAGATGGGAGGAGCTGCGGTGATAGCTGTGGACTGATTCCCATGGATTGCGGTGATGTCTGAGGATTGTGGTTTCTGTGGACTGTGGTGATCTCTGTGGACTATGATCTCTATTAGACCATGAGGATTTCTGCGGACTATTGTGATTTCTCTGGATTGTGGTGATTTCTGTGTTTGGTGTTGGAGACAGTCATAACTGAAGGCACAAGTTCTATGGAAATGATTGTGAAAACGAGGTCACTCTAGCTCTGTCATCGGACCGACAGGGCCATGAATCAGTCGTTCACTTTAGTAATTTGTTCTGCTTCCTTCACCTTAGCTCTCGGCTGGATACCAGGTACAATTGTCCTTTACTAGCTGCCTCTAGAACTCTATTTCCTGCAGAGACAAGAACCTCCCGATGGCTTCTGGCTCCCCAGTGGCAGTAGCTGGAACTCATGCTGTTGATAGGCAGGCCACTGGGGTGGAGGGAGCTTGCCGGCCACATTTAAGTGGCAGTCCTCCTGTCACTAATCACTGAGATTCTTGTCACCATCATAGCACTGTGCCTTTTGGCGCAGTGGCTGACGGCTAAATTGTCCTGCGCCAGGGTGCTCCCAAGGCTGCTGACTTCAGTTTGTGCCCTGCAGCTGGATCAGGGCCTGCTTCTCGGTCCCTGTAGGGCCAGGCTGGGTGTAGCTGGTAATTCATTACCAACATTCACTTATGACTGATCTTTGAACTCCAAGCCTGCCCCAATCGCACCCCTGAGGACCTCCAATGGCCAGGCTCCACACACAGGATACTCTAGCAGCCTTAATGGCCAGATCCAGCCCCTTTAGACACATGCAGCCAATCTCATCCCTACAGAATGAAAAACCCAAGCTCAGGACTTGAAAACTCACCAATCCCTACTCTGAAAAGCTCCACCCTGGAAATCCTCCTGCCAAAGAAACCCTATATAAACCTTGTGTTTTGCCCAGATCTACGCCGCTTCTTGCCCAAACAGAGGCAGCCACCCTCCTGGACTTTTTCCTTTCTAATAAATCTCTTGTGTGAGGTTTATTGAGTGGTGTGACTTTGTGGTATTCCTCAGCTCTGACTACCAGGATACCTTTCCCTTCAGAGCTGTAACACATGCATTATCAGAGAAACCTTCCCCACCCCAGCTTCCCAGAGCAGAGCATTGGGAAAAACCTTTCCGCTTGGAGCTGTAACACACTGATAGTTGGAGAACATTCTGCCCCCTCCCCTTTCCTCTGCTGAGCCTCCTCTCCCCTCATTGAACAGTGCCTCAATAGCCCCCGGAGGACAAGGGCAGTATGTTTAAACTGCTTCAAGGTGTCAGGAAGCCTCTGCCTCCAATCCTCAAACTGCTGAGCCACAGGGCCCAGCAGGCTAGTCAGACATGAAACGTTATCTCGGAGCATGCATGGACACCAAGAAAACTCTGTCGCCGCTCCTTAATGTGGAAATTGTGGTCTTAATAGCAGAGCAAGGGGCCCTCAATAGAAGAACAAGACTCCTCCAGAGAAACCTTCAGCCTAGCCTGGCCTCTACAGTCATGTGAGCCAGTTCCTTAAAATGACACAGACAGACAGAGACAGACACCCAGGGGGTAGAGAGCAGGTGGGTGGGTGGATAGATAGACAGAGAGCTTACTGGTAGAGTTCTGCAGCATATCCAGGCTCCACCCTCCTCATTCAGATAAACAGCTGGTGACCTCCTTCTGGTACCCACCCCCTTATTTTGTCCTGGGGCAACCTCTTCCCTACCTCTCTGTCCACGTGGTGCAGTTAAAACAACTGATCTTGCTCCCAAGAAAGGTACTCGCTTAATCCATCCAATCCAAACAAGCAAGCAAGCAATTCTCCAAGCGAGGAACAGACAAGCAATTCCATACTGACCTGGGACACTCTGCTAAATCCATCCAGGCATTTCCCCACGCCAGAAAGACAGGAGTCTGATAGGCTGCTTGAGACTGAACCAGCAGTGCAGGGAAGGAGTGGGTGCATGCTCTGTGAGTCTCTGGATACAGCAATCCCTGAAGCTGCTATGAACATGGGAGTGCTCTCTCTCTCTCTCTCTCTCTCTCTCTCTCTCTCTCTCTCTCTCTCTCTCTCTCTCTCTCTCTCTCTCTCTGTCCCTCCCTCCCTCCCTGCCTCCCTGCCTCCCTCCCTCCCTCCCTCCCTCCCTCTCTCTCTCTCTGGATTTCTGCTACACTATCTAGTTGTCATTGCCTCCCTGATAGGCATGAGGAGGAATAATGAGGCTCACTGACATGATAACCTGCCTTGTGTTTTAGGCACCTGTGTATGCAAGCTTGTAGACAGAGCTGAGTAACAAAGCAACAGGAGAGGCCAAGGAGAGAACTAGGAGAAGGGACCTAGCAACAGGGCTGCTGGGAGGCAGGCTGTGCCATGAGAGCTAAGCCGGGCAAGAATGACCGTGGCATTCTTGTCTGAGGGCTGTCCCACTTTTCAGAGCTTCCCAGCCTCTTGAGGTCATTCATATCAGCCCTCTGGCAGGAGTTCTGCTATGGTTCAGTGGTGATATTTTGTTTGTGCTATAACAAATAAAGCTTGCCTGAAGATTAGAGTGCAGAGCTAGTCATTG
The DNA here is from genome assembly GCF_903992535.2 of Arvicola amphibius. Lineage (NCBI taxonomy): Eukaryota > Metazoa > Chordata > Mammalia > Rodentia > Cricetidae > Arvicola > Arvicola amphibius. The sequence continues at coordinate 56,254,037 of NC_052048.2, read as the reverse complement.
GTTAGCCACTGGCCCCGCTTCTTATTAGTTTATACATGTTCTTTATATATTCTGGCTGCAAACCCTTTGCAAGTCTAAATGGTATACAGCTGCAAAGGAGGTGGGACCACAGGCTACCATGGAACTCACCTAGATGGTCTTTGCACGAATATAAAATCCTTCCAGCTTGAACGTTGTGGGAATCCCTGACTCTCAAACAGGGTTCATGAAGGATTCAAGCAGAGGCCAAGGGGAGCAAGAAAGCATGTGGGCAGTGAGGAAGAGGAAATGGGGACCAGCAAGTATTGGCGCCACACCAGGAGCCATGCTAGAATGGCCTCCGGCCTCCCCTCACTGTGCTCATACCTGACCTCCTGCTCACACTCCTCAAAGCCCTGTGGTTTCCTTTCTTCAAGGCTGATGGTTCCTCCCCACTCAGGAGACCGGCCCCGAGTGACTGGGCAGTGATCTGCTCCCTCTCTGTCTTCTGGCTCTACCTCACTTCATTTGCTGGTGTTGGTTTTCATTAGCGTACACAGCACAAAGGGCTCTGCTGTGCACATGTAGCACAATTCTCACCCCATGGCTCTCTCTGTCCCCTCCCCCTCCCACTGGTCTCTTCTCTCCCCCTAGAGTTCCTCTCCTGTTTCCACATCATACAGATCTAGAATCTGCATTTGAGAGAAAATGTGTGGTGTCTGACTCTGGCTTAATTCACTTAACAAGATCATCTCCAATGCCAGCATTTTCTTATAAATGATGTAATTTCATTCTTCTTTTAAAGAAGGATATCATCATCATCATCATCATCATCATCATCATCATCATGATCATCATCAAGACTATGTAGTCCTAGCTGGTCTAAAACTCTCTATGTAGACCAGGCTGGCATCAAACTCAGAGATCCACCTGCATATGCCTCCCTCCCAAATGCTAGGATTAAAGGCATGTACCACCATGCCTGGCAAAAAGTGTGTGTGTGTGTGTGGTGATTTGAATGAGAATGGCCCTCATAAGTTCATATATTTGAATACTTGATCCCCAGGTGGTGGAACTGTTTGGGAAGGATTAGGAAATTAGGCCTTGTTGGAGATGGTGTGTCACTGGGAGTGGGCATTGAAGTTTCAAGAGCTCATTCCATTCCCAGTTAGCACAAGTGCGCACTCTCTCTTCCTCCTTTCTTTCCTCCCTCCCTCCCTCTCTCTTTCCCTCCCTCCCTCCTCCCTCCTTCTCCCCCTCCCTCCCTCTCTCCCTCCCTTCCTCCCCCCCTCTCTCTCAAGCAAATATAAGCTCTCAGTTCCCATTTGCCCCATGTTTGCCTGCCTGCCGCCATATTCCCTGCCACAGTGGTCATGGACTCCAACCCTATGGAACCTTGAGCCCCCAGTCAAATGCTTTCTTTTATAAGTTTCCTTGGTGGTTTGTCACAGCAAAAGAAAAGTAGCCAAGACCCCGCAGAAGCCAGAAGAGGATGATGGATCTGCTAGAGCTGGAGTTATGGGTAGTTGTGAGCTGCCCGACAGGATGCTGGGAACGGAACTCCAGTCCTCCACGGGAGAAGGACACACGGTTAACTGCTGAGCCATCTCTCCAGCCTGCATTTTTATTCTTTACATTTGAACAATACTCGGCCTCATATTCCAACAAGCCTGTCTTTAGCCTCTCCTCTGGTGATGCACACCTAGGCAGGCCGTGGATCTTGGTCGTTACGCACATGCTTCCATTATGGTCATCTTGTGACCTCTCGTGAGTGTGCGCATCTTTTTGTTGATCCACTGGGCAGAGTCCCAGTGTGTCCCATTCAGCAGTGAACCACCAGGGCCTATGGCAGTGTGGTTGGGGCTCAGAGAGACAGCCATAAGTATCACCAAACCCCTCTAGGCCAATAACACCCATTTCACAGATGAAGACAGCAGTTACTCCAAGAAATCTCGTGACTTTTCTGAGGCAGAGGGAGAGTCAGGCCTCTGACTCATCCTATGCCTGCTCCCCACCCCTCCTAGACTGCTTCGGGCTCTAGAGTAGCAGTTCTGGTTTTAGAGCTGGTTCTCAGCTCCAGGATGAGAAGGCTAGGAAGAGCAGGAGAGAACTATTCTGAGGAGGGAGCAGACAGGGGAGGCAGGCAAACAGAACAACGCTTCCAGTCCTGGGCCGCTCATGGTCTGACACTCTGGAATGGCTCCTACAGTCTTGCAGTCCAGTCCATCCCAGCACAGGATGGCAGGGCTTTAGTGATAGTTGAGCCCTGAGGCTCATGAATTAATATCTTGGTTGCTGCTGATGAGACTTTGAATGGTGAATTGTGAAGGCTCTGGCTCAATCGTGAATTCATTCATCAGTGGACTCCTGACACCATGGTGTTATTGGAAGCCAGGAGGGGAGGGCCTGGGTGGAGATGTGGGTCCCTGGAGGCACGCTCTTGAGGATTATGCCTGGCCACCGTCCCTCCCATCTCTCCCCTCCCTGGCTGTCAGGAGGTGAGCAGTTTTGCTTCACTAGGTCCTTCAGCCAGGACGTTGCCTCCTCTCAAGCACAAAATCAATAGAGCCAGCTGACTGTGGACTGAAGCCTCTGGGCCTGTGTGAGTCAAATGAATTTGATCACAACAGCAAAAACCAGACTAACACAGACACTCACCACTTCCAGGACAGTCTGGTCAGGTCCTGCCCTCCTCCAGGCGAAGCAGAAGGCCCTGGTCTTCACTTAGCTAGGCTGGGGATGGAAGGACCTGTGCCACTCCTGAGGAGTCTGAGCCAGGAAGGCGAGTCTAAAGCAGAGTCCCCAGCTCCCACCTGGGCCACTCTCCAAAGGCAGAGGCAGCCTCTGTGCTGTGGGGCTGCCGCCGCCTGCCTGGGTGCCGGTGGAGTGGGACAAGTGGGATATTTTATTTATGTGTTGTGCATATTTATTAGGAAGAGGTAAATAAATTAGCTGCTTGCCATCTGCACCACAGCCCACGCTGAGTTCCTTCCCTCCTCTGCCCCGGCAGCTACGCAGGCTGCAACAGTGGAGCTGGCAACTGTGGCAAGAGGGGGCGGCTGTCGAGTGGGACCCCATCCACGGTGCACACAGCCCTGGAATGAGAATCTCTGAAGTAGAAGCTACTGGCCAACACCTGATCCAGGTATCCATCCACATAACAGCTCTGAAAAAGCCGAGAACTGTCATCCTCGCTGCCGTAGCGGCTCAGAGAAGGCTACTCACTCGCCTGGAGTCACACAGCAGGTAAGTGGAGGAGATGAGCCCCAGAAAAGGGAGGCCCAAAGCCTTCTGCAGTATGCCAGAAGAAGGCGGGGCCCCAACACTACCGCTAGCACTACCCCAACACTACCGCTGTGAACCTATACTAGTTCTTTAGTTGTCCTGGCCATTTCTCTGTTGAGAGGAAAAAATAAAACCTGATAGAGCAGACGCCAAGGCCGTGTGAAGAATCAGAGTCCCCTCAATTCCCAGGTGACTTTCTAGCCCACTGTGTAGCTCTTGCCACCTCCAAGAGCCATTAAGTCCCAGCACTGCACCAGGCTTGCCAGATGCTGAACTTCTTGAAGCCTCAGCTTCCCCTCTGTGAAATGGAACGGCACCTTGGGAGAAACATGAAAGCTCTAAACAAGTAGGCCTCATGCCTGTGAAATGCTTGAAAACACACATTTACCAAAGACAGTGGGCTAGGAGAGGAAGCAGGCGCTGCAGAGCCCAGAGAGGGACAGCCACTGGTCCAGTGCCACACAGTGTTTGGAACCCTCGGAAGTTCAGACCGCCTGCCTCCCAGGCTGTAAGCATTGAGCCTAGCCGCATCCCAGAGCAGCCAGAGCTGAATCTTTGATGAAGCTCCATAAATCTCCCTGGAATCACGCCTGCCCTCAGCCCAAAGGCCCTGCCTGGCTGCCTCTGCCTTCCTGCACGGCCTTTTCATTAAATTAAATGTGGGGAATCATGGCAATTGCTTTTGATTGTTCCCGAGGGGCCACTTTCCACCTCCCTCCCGGGTACCTCCAGGAAGGGGCTGAGGCAGGGCTCACTCACACCCTCCAGCCAACAAGACCGAGAGTTCAAGGTAAGAGTAGTTTTCAAGATGTCTGACTCAACATCCTGGAGAGGATACTTGTGAACCCCGATAGGTGCCAGTCATTTCTACAGCTATGGGAGACAGGACTGGCTGTGTTTCACTGGGACAGGTAAATTCAAGTGCAGTTCTGTGGGCATCCTTGGACTGAGGGAAGTCGGGAAAGGGACCAAAAAAACGTACGAACCCACCCTGCCACAAGGCACCTGCTGGAGGAAGCCCTGTGCACCGGTCACATCAAGGAGGCGGGTTAGACTTCCAGGAGCACAGAGTAGCCATGTGCAGCATCCAGACTTCGGCACTGCCTTCCCTCATAGGCAGTTACGGCAGCTGCTCTCAGGCACCAACGGCATGGGTGGCCCCACTGTCACCTTGGCTCACCCCCAGCCCTCAGTGTGTTCCTCCAGGATCGCACTGCTGTTCCCTTTGAGGAAGTGGATGGTCCACTCAGGAAAGGGGCAACAGGTGGGAGGTGACAAGTCAAGCCATCAGATCACATGACAGTGCCTGTTAGAACCCTGCAAAAGTCTGCATCACGGAACTCAGCCCTGCCTTTAGCCTGGGGGCCTCACTCCTGCTTCCTAGCTCACTCTGCAGCTCACTAGAACACATGCTGGCCTCATTCCTCCGTCCTGAAAACACCCAGGTATACATACTTGCTCCGGGACTGGGCCACCATTGCTCCTACTGCTGGATATCATCCTCCCCCAAGTCTTCCCTAAGCTGGAGATAGCACAAATGTCACCCTTTCTGACAGACCACTTCCCTGCCTTGGAGCAGCTCTTCTCCCTCTGAGAAGACATATTTGTTGCTTCCCCCCTCCACCCTGCCCAGCTCACTTGCCTTGCTCCACAAGGGCAGAGGCTCAGTTTATTCCTGCACCCAGGCCAGGCCCGCTAAGCAAGGGCTAAGGAGAGTGGCCCAAATGCAGCATGGGGGGACAACAAGTATCCTGGTGACAGATCTGCAACCTTCCTTCCCTGTTTAAGGTTATCTAATGGTGCTAGGAGCGAGGGATCCATTCCCACAGAGGAAGGGGAGGCCACATAGGAGGAGAGGGAGAGATGGCCTAGAACATGAGGAACAATGCTCCCAGAGGTTATGTGGCCATTAAAAATGACAAGTACAAGAATTAACATCTGTGGGAAAGTTGCGAGGAGCCACATGCCAGGTTGTTCTCGCGGCTTTTATAGGCAAGGCTGGAAACAAAACCTCAGTGCCCAGCTGTAGGGAGGCTGATAAATAAACCATGCCCGGTATGGTCACCCAATGGGGCACACTACAACAAGAAGGGTTTTTAATAACCCAGGAACATGCTGACCTTGGGAAGCCTGTGAAGGCAGAGCAAACCTAAGAGGGCTGTTTGTGGTGTGACAGAGATACACACAGTACCACTAGAGTGCCCAGGGAGCGCTGGGTCTTTATTGTCACGAGGGTCTTCAGTAACAACAGTCACATCCCGAATCTGAAAGGCACCATGACAAAAAACTGATTTTTTTTGTTAGCCCAAGGTCAGAGACTCAGGCACCTGCCTGTCCTGTGGGAAATGGCCACGGCAGCCACTCTTGTTTGCTGACGTCTTTCATTATTTACAAGATTTAACTGCCCAGCAAGCCCCCTGGAAGATGGTGTTTCCTTTTTCATCAGAAAGAGAGGAAAAGAAAGCCGTGCTACTCTCCTGCAAGATGGAATCAGGCGAACCTCCGTCCTTCCTGAGTCTCCAGCTCCTCAGCTCTGTGCAAGGCATTAGCTAGTTTCTCCTGACTATGATAAAATTCTTGAGGCTACTGATCTTATAAAAAAAGATCCATTTTAGCTCACAGTTCTGGGTGTAAAGCCTTAGGAGCCTCATCCTTTTGCTACAAAGTCCCAAAGCCGTAGAGATCATGTGACATACGGATGTGGGTGTGGATAATCACGGACTTACTACCCAAACGATCTTTTTCTGTTTCTATATTTTGAAAATTATCTTGTGTATGTGTGTGTCTATGTGCAAGTATGTGCACGTGTGTGAGAATGCCCTCAGAACCAGAAGGTATCGGATCCCCTGGAGCTGTAGTGACAGGCAGTTATAAATCACATGGATGTATAAACTGAGGGTTTTGGCAGTAGATGTGCAAACTGAGGACATGAATGCTCCAAGGTTTGGTTGAGGGGAGGGCTTTTGTTGTAGCTAGGAGGGAGAGAACTGTCAAAGGCATCTGGAATAGTAGGACAGTAGTACATGAACATGGCCAGCAGGCTGGACTTAACCATGAGAGGGGGTAGGCGAGAGAGAAGAGATGAGGGTGTGGGCAAAGGAGACGGAGAGAGAGAGGTGCAGGAGAGGAAGACAAAAGAGGAGAACCAAGAGAGTGCATGACTGAAATGGCAGGGTTCTATAGCGATGAGAAGCAGGGGAAGGGAAGCCCATGAGCTAGAGAAGTTCAGGGTAGGGGTGGGGTGAGGAGAACTAAGCAGTGCCAGGGTAGTTGTGATACTGAGAAAACCTGTAGGTCAGCATGTGCTTTGGTATGCTAAGAGGCACCACAGTTAGCCACTTGTCCTGTTTCTTTTGGACCGGACAATGGATGCTGGGACATCAACGTCCTGAGTCCTCTGCAAGAGCAGGATATGAATTTTACCAGTGAGTCATCCCCTGCCAGCCCCATACTCCACCTTCTAAGATCCCAGGTCCTGCAGGTAGGCAAGGTATGCTCCCCCAATGTTTTTGGCTTTAAACCATCACTGTAAAAGATATCTGTGATGCTTCCACTGTCCCATGTGTATGTTATGTTATTAATTAGCCACACACCCCTTCCTAGTGTGTCATGTATAACACACAGAAGCAGACAAGAAAATAAAATGCCAATGGAAGCTTTTGATACCCTTTTTTGCCTTCCTTCCATCACAGATGTGCCCCCCGCCAACCCCTAGTAGACTAGCTGAGCCTGTGTATTCCTTCTGGCAGAGGACACCAATTTCTTCGTCACTGCTATGGTCCCAGCAAATGGCTGGCTCTTGACTCAGAGTTGGCTGGCATGGTGACCCAACTTTAATCCTAACATCTGGAAAACAGAAGCAGGAAGATCTCTGTGTTTGAGGCAGGCCTGGACTCCACAGCAAATTCCAGGGCAGCCAGTGCTATATAGTGAGACCCTGTCTCAATGTGTCAAAAACCAAAAACAAGTCATTCCACGTGAGGTCTGTGGCTCAGCTGGTTTCGCTTAACAGGAAGAAAACAGCTGAAGGACTCACTCAGAGGACTGCTGACCACTGCTCCTCCCCTCAGTACTGCACTTCCCCTCCTAGAACCCAGGAGAGTCAAACCGAGTGGCTTCTGAGGGTGGTCTTAAGTGCTGTCAGGTGTGGTCTCCCAGGACCCCTTTGCATCACTGGGGGAAAGCGGCCTGCTGATTTACAGCCTGGCCCAGCCTCCCAGTGAAATACTGTTGCCCCTGCCATCTGTCACCCAAGACTTTACCAACCCCAAGCAGCTACTCTGTACTCTGATATCAATCTGGAGTCCAGACCTCTGCACAGAAGGCAAGCTGTAAATCTCAAACTGCAGGGTCTCTGGCAGGGAGGCATCATGGGAGAATTCATTCCTCACCCTGGGATAAATTACCTCCAAGGACAGGAAGGCGGAAGCAGTTCACAAGGATGGCTGTTTGGATGGCTCTCTGCCTGATAGGATTCCCCAGTTCTTGGGGTTAGAGAAATTCCAGCAGGAAGTCCCAGTGCCTTACACACCAGCCCATCTCACTGCCTGTATCCCCCTGCTCCGAGCCTGAGGTCCCTACCTTGCTGAGCAACTAGTCAAAGGGGATCCACAGTCACTTGCTAACCAAGGCCACTGAATGGCAGTAGAGTCCTCTTCCTACCAAATAAGTCACTCTTAGGAGGCAGGACAACCTAATAGACTGTAACTGGGTGTATCAGCCACCATCCAGGGCAGCTCCCTGCCCAGGAACAGTTGGCCAGCACAGAACAGACTCAAACTCCATGTTATTCTTGTGCCGTGTTTTGTTTTAGTTATTTTTTTGTATTAATAGGTTATTTTAGTTTGTTTTGATTTTCATTTTTTGTTCTTTGTTTGTTTGGGCAAATAGGGAGGAGGGCCTGATCTAGGAGGAGATGGTGGATGGGAAAGAATACGATCAAAATACAGCATATAAAAACAATTTTTAAAGAAAAATTTTTAAAAATGAAAAGAGGCAGTGTAAGGTTGAATAGCCTTTCGAGAGCTGTGTGGTACTGGGTGCTGGTGGTTCTGTTGCTTAAGCCAGGGAGGGATGCAGTTGGTCACCCACGGCCTCTCAAAGGTGCACTCGTTCATGGGTTTTCTTTCTTTCTTTGTTTTGAGACAGGGTCTCTCTGTGGAGCCCTGATTATCCTGGAACTCACTCTGTAGACCAAGCTGGTTTCAAACTCACAGAGATCCACCTGTCTTCTCCTCCCAAGTGCTGGGATTAAAGGTGAGCACCACCACGCCAATCTCAAAGGTACACTCTCTTGCTTTAGCCAGTCTCTGGGCACAGCAGATCTTACAGCAGAGTACAGAAGCATGGGCTGGCATGGCGGCATTGATGGAAAAATGGGGCAAGAACGTATCAGCAGTGGCTTACTGAGGTAAAGGTCCTGAAAGACATGCTAGAAATGGTTTACTGTGCTTCCCCAGCGTTGGAGAAGGTAGGACATGATTCTGGACAGAGCATTAAGACACAGCAACTGGCCGGGCGGCGGTGGCGCACGCCTTTAATCCCAGCACTCGGGAGGCAGAGGCAGGCGGATCTCTGTGAGTTCGAGACCAGCCTGGTCTACAAGAGCTAGTTCCATAGTCCAGGACAGGCTCCAAAGCTACAGAGAAACCCTGTCTCGAAAAACCAAAAAAAAAAAAAAAAAAAAAAAGACACAGCAACTGGACAAGTAACTAAGACACATGGGAACAGATCTCCTCATCCCATCCCCTGTGCTAGATAGTTCTCTAGAATACTTAGGAAAGGAAGCGAGGACCAAAGGATATCAGTATTTTCCAGATTAACAGGTAACTGTCCAATCCCCCCCAACATGGGTCTACTGACTGTATTGTCAATACCTGCTTCCCCCAGGGTGTTGCCAACACTAGGTACTGTGAATTTGTATGTTGATACTATGCTGGGGCTATCAAGATGGTTCAGTGGGTAAAGGTCCTTGCCACCTAACAATGCAAGCCAGATGACCTATGTTCCTCTCCTGGAACCCATGTAAAGGCAGAAGGCAGGAACTGACTCCCCAAAGTCATCTTCTGGCTTACACATGTGCTTTGGCATGTGTACCTACACACACAATAATAAGTAAAGCTTTTAAATACTATTACGGAGTTAGAGACGGTTTCATTCAATGGTTAAGAACACTCACTGGCTGCTCTTGCAGAGAACCCAAGTTCAGTTCTCTCACTCACATGGTGACTCACAACTGTAAGTAGCTCCAGTTCTGGGTGATCTGATGCCCTCTTCTGGTCTCTGAGGGCACTGTATGCACACGGTACACAGACATACCTGCAGTCAAAACCCTTACACACATAAATAAAACCTTTTAAAAAATAAGCCTTTAAGAAAATTGGTGTTGTGCTATTGTGTCTGAGTGTCTCCCCCGCTACCATAACAACTACCAAAGATGATGCAGTGGCCATCTTTCTTCTTCTTTGCCTGGCCATCTGCATTTCTCCATATTGCTGCTAATAACTCCTCCTACAGATGTCACTACTGCCTAGATTTCTATCTCTTTCCACCAGAGGGATCTTTCTGCACTCAAGATATTATCTTCTCCTATGCCAGTGTCCTATTCCAAAAACACTTCTTCCTGGCCTAGGGGGCAGCCTGAACCTTGTGAGTGGTTTCTTGTATCATAAAACACCTTTTAACCTTTGTTGGTTCCTTTTTTGTTTCCAGTTTGTTTTCCTTGTGAAATTGGCCTTTGGAGTCTCTATTTCTGATGTGGGATATCCTTCTGTACACTGCAAATATGTATTGCTTTTATTGGCTGATGAATAAATCTGCCTTGGCCTATGGCAGGGCAGAATATAGCTAGGTGGAAAGCCAAACTGAATAGAGAGAGAAAGGAAGCAAAGTCGAGAGAGATGCAAAGAGACACCAAGGAAGCAAGATATGAGGAAACAAGCCACGAGCCTCCAGTAAAATATAAACTAATAAAAATGGGTTAATTTAAACCTAAGAGCTAACCAGACATAAGCCTGAGCCATTGGCCAAACTTTTATAATTAATATAAGCCTCAGAGTGGTTATTCGGAAACTGGAAAGTGGGGGAGAAACCCCTGGTTACGTATTTCCTCAACTGATAATAAGCTGACAGCTTATTCTGGCAAGGCTGTGGCAAGGCGTAGAGAATGTGAGTAAGGCCCCGCAAGTGCTGCTCTTAATTTGGCTCTTCAGTGTTCCCCCTAAGTCTGCTTGCCTCCCAGCCCTCCAGCAAACGATGGAAGTTTTCTGGCGATGCCACTCTCCCACCTGTACACCTGTCAAATGTCTGAGAAAGGTGGAAGTTCAAATTCCTCTAGTGTGCTGTTGGCTGAGCTGGTGAGAGGTGGCTGATAGGGCTGGGTGGGGAGTGTGGTAAAATTCCTCCCTATGGACAGCCGGAGGGTAAGCTCAAAGACATGCGCCATGTCTTTCAAGCTGTGTGAAATCTATCCTCACATTTAAAGTTAAAAACTGATCTATCAAGCCACAGAGAGTCAAACAAGTCCCGCATTACAGCCAGCATCACCGTTTTTGCTCTTCTGGCCTGGTGAATCACCCTCTGTTTACAGGGTCCATCCAGAGGTGTGAGTCCCTGTCCTGGGATCAAGCCCTACAGCCCACAGTCCTGGGGAGGAGAAACTATCCCCAAGCCAGGAAAGGCCGTCTAGGACAGGATGTTCACATCCAAAGGACACCTTGGGGAAGGCGGTGTGGTGCAAAGCAACCCTGAGCCCTGCAGCCTGGGTTCAGGCCCACATCCTCATTTTATGCACCCTTGCAAGTCACTCAACCTTTCTGTCTCAGTTTCCTCATCTGAAAAATAGGATTAAAAATAGGATTTAAAATGCCTACCTCAGCCAGGTATGATGCTGCATGCTTGTGATCTCAGCACTTGGAAGGCAGAGGCAGGAGAATTGAGAGTTCAAGGCCAGCTACACAATGAGACCCTGTCCCAGGAAACCAAAGCCAAGGACGTTGCCAAGTTGTGGTGCACTTGCCTGCCGCATGCAAAGCCCTGGCTTCCATCCCAGCACTGCCAAAAAAAACCAAAACAAGTTCTTGCTCCGTAGAGTTGCTATGAAAACTAACAGTTAATCTGCAAAACACACACAGCATGGTATGCAGCACACGCGGGAGCCACCGCTGCTTAGCCTCCCTTCACCTGGTCCCTGATCCAGGGTCACCAGACATCACCTTCTCCTCCCACCCACCTTCCTGAAGGTACCACAAGATTGGTCTGTGATTTCCAAACCATTTCCTCTTCTGCTTTATTTCTCTGCATCCACATACCACCTCCTTGCGGAAGGTTATCTGCTCATTTTTTCTGGGGAGGAAACAGATCTGATGGGGAAGCCAAGTAACCATAGGAGCTATGTGGCCCGAGGCATTTTTTTTGGTTTTCTCTCTTTTGGGATATTTTTATTCTTTTTCTTTTCATAAAAGACAACGGGTTTCTGTCTGAGATTATTTTAATTAGCTTTTTAAAAAGTATACGGGGCTGGAGAGATGGCTCAGCAGATAAGAGCATTGGCTGCTCTAGCAGAGGACTTGGGTTTGATTCACAGAACCTGTATCAGGCAGCTTACAACTGCCTGTAACTCCAGCTCCGGGGGGTCCCAGGCCTCTGACCATCACGGGCACCAGCACTCATGTGTATACAGATGTGCACACACACAGAGAGAAAGGTTTTTAAAAATTGATTATAAATTTTAAAGATGGTAGGACACGACTTTATCCCATTCCAATAGATAAGAATTCATTGTTTGGTCTCTGGCCCCCAGTCTCGTGGCCCTAGGGGCACGGGAGGATATTTGGTCCTCTACTCTGCTCTCCTGAGCTAGGCTCTGACTTCTCCCCCTCTCCCACCTTCACCCTTCTGATCCTCATCGCTCCTCTGCCTAGAGACTGTTCATACTCCCACTTTACAGAGAAGACAGGGAGCTCAGAGGCAAAGTCATCAAATGTAGTCACACAGCTTAGGAACAACTGCTGGGACTGAAGTCAGCCCCACGGGGTAGTCTGCAAGAGAGGTTTGAGTAGGAGCAGGCCTGGGGAGGGAGCTGCACAAGGCTGGGAAGAGAACACTCAACTAAACAGAGATGCTCAGACAGGTGGTCTCCCTCATCTGGCTTCACTGTCTGTCTGTCTGTCTGTCTTCCCTGGGAGCATCACGTCACAGGAAGACTGTAAGAAAGGGTTGCCCAGACCCTGGCTCACAACAGGTGCTCCCTGGAGACGGTCCCTCTGTCTTCTGTCTTGTGGGTTGTTACGGAGCAGCTGAGTGTCTCATAGAGTAGAGGACAGACATGATGGTGGCTGGCATGATACACGCCAGATGTATCATGATACATACATGATAGAGCGAAAGGAGGGTAACAGAAGTCGGCCCCTCCGGGGGCTGCAGGGAGAGAGTTGCAGAGGTGAAGGGCTGCTGTGTTAGATGAGTGGTCGGGGAAGGGACAGTTGCATAGGTCAAGGAAGGGAGAGTAGAAGGTCAATCCGACGAAGGTGACAGAGAGTGCAGAAGCCCTAGACTCCCTTCGCTCCTCTATATGGACTCCTGTCTTGTCTCTGAGAACGTCCAGACCCCAGGAATGGTGTTTAATCAGTGGGAGCCACCCAGATGTGCCGTTCAAATGGAGCCCATCACACAGCCTGAGAGGATGACATGGGAAGCGAAGAACTGGGAGAAGGCGAGGAACGGAAGGTGTCACTATGCTATATAATCTGCTGCTCTGGAGTTTCATACATAGATTAGGCTGGCCTTGCAACCACAGAGGTTTGCTTCCTATCGCCTCCCAAGCACTGGAAATAAAGGCATGCACCACCATGCTGGCTCTACAGGAAGAAATTTTTTGTTATTGTTCTCGTTAAACATAAGAAAGAGGCTGAGAAGTCTCATTCTGAGCTCATGAAAACTTGAGCTTAGGACAGAGAAGCCAGGAAGATGAGAAGACTTTGTTGCCTTCCTTCACGGCCACATCACCTATCGGGTCTGAAGCACACCCTGGGAGAAAATATGGACAGGGCTAAACTTCTGTGGCCTTAGAGCTGATTTCCCTTTTGTTTTCTTTTGTCTGTTTGAGTTGTTTAAATGATTGCCCACCCCCACTCCTGACTGCTACGGAAAGATGGCCAACAGCTTTGTCCCCCTAAAACCTTCTTCTAAGCAGAATATGGCTCTTTTGCCCCTTCACTCACAATGTACAAGAAAAAGAAATGTTCTAAAGACGGGGAGCAGGGAAGAAAAGCCCAATCACAGCTTCACACCACCCAGCCGGCCAGGTGGAGGCGGGGCAGCCACTCACTGACATCACCCACCTCGTCATGGGAAATAACTTCCGCCGTTCAAAGCCTTATTTGCATTTTTGGAGGCCCAAGGAGGCATTTAAAATCAGCTTGTGTGTTGACATTGCAGTTATTAAAACCAAACAAAAGATCCCTTCCAGAGTCTGGCTAGTTCTTCTTAAATTTATCGGGTCCCTGCTACCTGATTTAAAGCCCTGAGCAGATGTTTCACAGCGGGACGTCCATCAGCTCCAGATGCCGCTTTGTTCAAGCTGAGTGCATGGCACGCACTGGAAGCCACACGCATGCAGAGGGCCTGGGGCTGTGAGCATCCGAGGCTCTCTCCGGCATTTGGCATGCCCACAAGGACCATTTGTAACCCCTGCCTGAGGGTCTGACAGAGAGATGAGCAGCAGGAGTGAGTAGCCAATCACATTCCATCCTATCATCTTTCCCGTTGTCTCCTAGGTAACCGACACAGGGACACATCAGCTAGCTGGGTACCACAGGACACAGGCGTGTGCGTGTACACGCACTTGCATGCCATCCTAACAGCCTGTAACGCCAGACACTTGGCACGCGCCTGTCAGCACCCTGGACAGCTCCCGGAGCCGCCCAAGGCCTATTGTAGCAGCCTCTGCTCTCACTGCTCTCCCACATCTGCCGGGTACTGTGTCAAATCTCTATTTGGGATGTCTCTCCAAGCTGCTATTCACATTACTGAGGTTCCTACTTATCGGTGTAGCCAGTCCAAGCCCTGGGTTAAGTCCTCCCAAGGCTCGCACCAAAAAGTCCCTGCCATACGGGCTAGACACTTGGCATCTCAAGATCTCTCCCTCTTGCCTCCTTTCCTGTCTTGAAGTCACACTGTCCAACATGCACGACCCCTGAACACCCATGCTTCTCTGCGCCTGCTGTTCCTGGCCCAAATCACTGCTGCTCTGCTCTGGGCCTGGCTGGACCTTCTTATTCTTTAGGCAGCTGAAGTCACCTTCCTTGATCACATGTACCTTGCCTGAAGAAATCCCTTCCCTAGGACTTTGCAGTACATCTCCCCGACAAGTTAGCTCATTTCAAGGAAGATTCTGAAGCTGTCCCTTCCACTTTGACTTGAGCACTTCTTTATCTGTCCCTGTCTTTGTTCATGGTGGGACCTGTCACACACAGAACAGGGCTCTGGACAGACTGGCTGCTTCATTCCCCATCTCTTTGGAGAAGGTGAAGTGTGATGACTTCTGATAACTCCCTGGCTAACATTTCAAAACTCTGTCAGAGAGCAGGAAGCACCAGCAAAGGGGCAACATGTGGAAGATGCTGGTGGCACACAGCTGAGCATCTCAATGGGTTGCACAGGGCTCCTTCTCGTCTCTCAGTACCATCCTCCAAGCCCTGGGCACCTTGCACATCTGTTGTCTAGCAAACTGGAGCAACTTTCAGCTAAAGACCAACTTTTATTTTTCTAAACACACAGTCACTGCCCCGTGTGTGTGTGTATGTGTGTATGTGTGTGTGGGGGGGGGTCTTTCATGAAGCATTTGCTGCAATGAATGGAAAAGAACGTGTTACTGTCTGTAGGAACATGAAGGTCAGGGTGAAGGTTCACTGGGAGAGAGAGAGAGAGAGAGAGAGAGAGAGAGAGAGAGAGAGAGAGAGAGAGAGAGAGAGAGAGAGAGGAGCATCTTGAAGCAAGAATCACAGAATGCTCCCTGCAACTGTATGGCCATGTATTTCCCTCTTCCAAGAACCTGGTTACTACTCCAGGTTCAAAAAATGGTGCTGAGTAGTCCTGTCACTTTAAGTCAACCTCTGAGTGCAAGGCAGTGGATCAATTAGTCATACCATAGATACGGCCCTGTGGATTCCCCCCAAATAGTAGCAATGGCGAGCCTTGCACAAAATCCACACTGGGTCCCAAGCTCTCTACTGATTGTGTTTTTTCCCCAAATCTAAGGTCAGGTCAGCTGCATCCATCAGGAAGGAAGACCTATTCTGTGTTGGTCCCTACACTAGGACAGGACAGCAGGGACTCTTCATGATACCTGCAGGATGGGATGAGAAAACTTAAGCTCCAAAACAGGATGGAGAGCTTACTGAGCATGCAGGAGTTCAATGCTTAGCATTGCAAAAAAGAAAGGGGGTGATTAGCATGCCCAAGGTCACACAGTTGGCACTTAGAGAAGCTGTCCTGGTTAGCTTCATCTGTCAATTTGACACAAGCCTAAAGTCACCTGGAAAAGGGAACCTCCATGAAGGAATTGCCTCTATGGGCATGTCTGTGAGGAGGTTCTTGACTCCTAATGTTGGAGGGCCCAGACCACCGCGAGCAGTAGCATCCCTGGGCAGTTAGGCCTGCACTATATAGGCCAAGTAAACATGAGCCAGGGAACAAGCCAAGGAGCAGTCCATGGTCTCTGTCAGTTCCTGCCTCCAGTTTCCTGCCTTGAGCTCCTGCCCAGGCTTCCCACTATAATGGACTCTAACCTATAAGCAAAATCAACTCTTTCCTCCTCTGGTTGCTTTTGGCTATTGTGTTTATCACAGCAATAGCTCAGCAAACTAGGAGAGCAGTATTAGGCAGACTTGAGTCTGGTCCCCAAGCCTGCTCCTCTTCCCCAAGGCTTTACATTACCCGGCATGGTACCCAGAGGAGTCAGTCTCGTTCAGAACATTCCTTTGTCTGGATAAAGCTCCTCTCTGATAGACGCCAGGGGCCCTGTCTCTGTGTTTCTCCTTTTCTCAGCTTAGCTGACCATCCACCACTTGGCCTTTTGTCCAGTGGGACCCACATCTCAGAGCCTGTCATCAGTGGCTGGCCCACAAGGACCAGTTTTCCTGTAGTCCAGAGAAAGCCAGAGATTTTGTCTCTTTGAAATAGTAATTTCCTGCCTGGAGATGGCTGCACCAGCCACCCTCTGTTGGAGCGCTGAGGTCAAGGATCAATCCCAGTGAAGATTTTCCAGGAAATACTCAAAGGCTGAGTTCTGCCTGTCACCAAGGGAGTGGCCTTCATCCATCAGATGGCACCCATGACAGGCAAAGCTGTCGCAGGTGTCTGTGACCCCCCCACCCCTCCCTGGTGTCACAGGCCTCATCTGCACCCCATATCCTACTATCGACCTGTACTTACATGCACATCCTTGTACTGTACCTAGGCACACCTGCCATGTGAGTCATGCCACAGGCCTGTGTGTGCACATAGAGCAGGAGGGCTGAACAAGAGAAACCAGGACATTACAGCTGTCCACTTCAATGCTGGCTCTGGGGAATGTGTCTGGTCAGAACTAAGGCCTCAGAATGAGGGCAACCTAGTAAAAGTGGCTCTTGTTTCCAGAAAGCCCTTATCTGTCTAAAGGTGGGTGATGTGCACCCGACTAAGCTAGAATTCCTTCATGGTTTTCTGACTCCCTGAGGGAGTTTCATACTCCCAACTGACTGCCCTATGTGTCTCCTCTTCTGCCTTAGGCAAGAAACTGCCCCTCTGCGTCCCGAAGGTGCCCAGGTCTGCCTTCAGCTTCTGAGTGCTAGGCCCGTAAGTATCAAAGGTACCAACTCAGGCTTAATGGGGGATCTAAGCAAAACAGAGGAGCAGTCCAGTTCCCCAGGCCCACTCCTCCCCCCACAAACATCAGAAATTGATCCTTTCCCATGAGACTGTACAAGACTCAACTTGGGGGCCTAAAGCCACTTAAAGCTTTTGGGTCTCATAGATTTAAGTTCACATTCCAACTAGCCTCACTTCCAGGCTGTGTGACCTTGGGCACCGGGCTTCACCTCTCTGAGGCCATTCTCACCTGTAATGTGGAAAGTATCACAGCGCCCCCGAGAGGTGGTTGTGAAGGTTAAAGGTAGGGGCAGGTGTGAAGCGGTGCCCGTGTCACCCAGTGTCGCCCTCGAATGTGAGCTATGGGGGGTGGGGAGGTGGTAGCTGCCTTCTGCCTTTCTTGGTCTGGGACTCGCGGTCCTAACAATTCCTAATTAGCATCAAACCCAAACTTTGCTTGGCGGTGACAACCCGGCGCGTGTCCTCCCACTACCGCTTCACCCTCAGCCTCTACCCTGAGGGCCGTGCAGACAACAGGTAAGGGGAGGGGCAGTCTGGAGGTGCCGCGACGCAGTGCTGCGGCAGGGGAATCCCGGTAGGGACCCTCATCCGCGCCAGTCTCATTGTAACTTGGGCAGCTGCGAGCTCCGGGTGCGCGCAGCGCCGCAGGCCGGGAGTGCGCAGGAAAGTTGGGTGCCGAGATCTGAGGGATCGGGGTCCCTGCGCTCCGGCCCCGGGGGCGGCGCGGAGGAGGAGGCACGTGGCGGCTAATGGCCCGACTCCGCTGCGGCTGTGCGCACCGCGGTCCTGTCGGGCTCTGTGCAAAAGGCGCGTCCCGCGGTGACCCTCCGGCCCCAGGGACGTCCTGCCCCTCCGCACCCGCGTCCTACCTTCGTCCGGCAGCCGCTGCAGACAGAGCGCGAGGTTCCTGCGCCAGCCCCGCATCCCCGCAGCCACCGGGCGGCTCCACCCGGCCTTGCCCCGCCAGGCCGGGCGCAGCGCAGCGCTCCGGAGGCCGCGGGCCCAGCGCGCGGGGCATGGGCGGCCGGCTTCGTAGATGCCGCCGGCTTCGCTCCGGCTTCCGTGGCCGCCCGCGGCTGAGCAGCGGCTCCCCGAGAGCGCGCGCTTTCCCGGCGGGGGCGGGGTAGAGCGACGCGGCGCGGCGCGGGAGTCGGGCGGGAGGGGCACCCGGAGGAGGAGGGCCTCGCACCCTCAACCTGCCAGCGCCAGCCTCCCGCCCCAGCACTCTGCACTCAAGAATTCATGAATGAACGAATGTGGGGGGGGATGTATGCATATGTGCATGAATGAATGAATGAATGGATAAAGGAATGAATGAATGAATGGAAGGGTGGATGGATGGATGGATCAGTAAGTAAAGGAATGAAGAGATGAACACAAGGAAGAATGAATGACTGCATCATAAATAAATGGTTGAAAGTAAACAAATGAATGCATGGGAGAATAAAAGCATGCATGCATGAGGAATGAATGGGTTTAGTCAGAAATGAATGATGCAAGGTGGAATGAATGAATGAATAGATGGGTGGATGAATGAACTCTTGGATAATAGACTGAAGAGGTGTGAATAAATGACTGAATAAATGAATAAGATCACAAAATAATCAATGAGGAAATTAATGAAGGGAATAAATGGTTGACTGCTAAATGAATCAATGTCCTCCAGCCTTACTGTGACAGACAAAAGTCATCCAGGACATTGCCCTAAGACCTGGCTTCCTCCTGCTCTAGAAGGAAACCTGAGACTTGCATCTTGTAAGGCCGAAGAGGTTCGGGAAGGGTAGGACATGTCTGAAGTGTGCCAAGGCTGGATGGGGCGCGGTGTGTGGAGTGGGAGGAAGTCTGCTGGGTTTGACTCTGTACCTAGGAATGGCTCTACTCAGCCAAGTTGGCAGCCATTGTGGTAAGCCCGTCTCAGCTCTGGTGTACATCCTCAGAGGAGCCGAAGGATACAAGAGGGTCTCTCTGGTCAGCAGAGAGGGGGCTTGAATAGAGCAGCCTATCCCAGCGAGTGATGGGAAGGTGAGCAGCATCTGTCACCTGGAAACTGTGCTGTCTGTGGGGAAGTCCCTTATCTCTCTGAGCCTCTTCTATTCTCTAAACTTACAAGTCTGAGAACACCATAATGTCCCAGCAGTCAGGTCAGGCTGGTGCCTGGAGTTTGCATTCTAGAGGGCAACTCCATGGTAGAAGCAGGAGCTTGATCCTATCAGCCCAGCCATTTAAACTTTGGCCTTCAGAAGAGTATGATGCCTGATCCTCAACCTGTTGTAATTGGCCCCATTTAGCAAACGAAGATACCAGAGCTCAGAAAGGTTAAGCACACTGCCCAAGGCCACACAGCCAGGAGCTATCAGAACTGACATTTAAATCCAGGTCTGCCAAGCAAGCCCCAAGGTTCCCCAGTTGGCACAACCCACAAAGTCTGACACATATGTTTGTCTTTTGTTTGGGCTCTTAACAACCCTTGACTGATCTCATCACAGACTGGTATTCATTTTGAACCATTAATCACTTCAGTCAGAAGGCCTGAGGCAGAGTCAGAGAGGAAGACATCAACCAGACTCAAGTTTGCAAAGTGAACTCAAGAACTAGGCCTAATGGCTGTGCACCCAAAAAGGAAGTGAGTCTCCCTGTAGTGGGACAGCAGTTTCTCCCATCTGTGCCCAAAATGGTGGTCCCTATGGCTAGAGTGCCAAAGTGCCGCAGAGGATGGGGAGGATTTGCTGATGGGAGAGGTAAAGAGCCCCACACTTGGATTGTCCCCAGAAGAGGCCAGAGCTCTCAGGGTGCTGCATAGTTGGCAGTGGCAGGGTGCAGGAACAGCCTGTGTGGGTCAGCCTGTGTGGGAAGGGTCTTCAGTGACCACTTGGTGCTGAATGGGTCACTGAGTGTCATATAAAGCAGCCATTTTGTCATGGTTGTGTATTCTGTAAGTAGGAATGTGGGCACAGAGGACATGTAACAACTCTACAAAGATATCAAAGGTGGGGCATGGTGCAGACTGGATGACAACTGGGATCCTCCGGAGGCTTCCTTGCTGGTTTCTGGCATCTGCAATTTAAGCAGGAACAGGTGCTTGAAGGTGGCTTGAGGGGGCACTGCCCCTTCCCCAGTTTGGGAGATAGGTTAGTCAGCTTTCTATTACTCAAACAAAAGTCTTCAACTTCTCAAGAGAAAATGTTGGTTTTGGCTCACATGTTTGGAGGGTTCAGCCACGATAATCTGGCCAGGCTGCTTTGGGCCTGTAGTGACACACATCTTAGCAGAAGCTCTCAGGGTTAGGAAGGAAGATAATGAAAAGCAGGAAACAAGACCCCAATTAGCCCCTACAAGAGTGTGTTTCTAATAACCTGAAGACCTCTGGACTCCACCCCTTTGAAGTCTTTCCACTTCCTGTGAATGCCACTCTGGGGACCAAGCCTTTAAAATGCAGGTCAAGATGCAAATGACAGCAGGATGGTAATACACAGATGGCCCCTGAGTTAGGACGGGCCGACTCAGGACTTCTTGACTTGGCAATGCTGTGAAAACAACATATATTACTCAAAAAAAAAAAAACCCACAAAAACCAAAAAGTAACCTATTTTGTTCTTTGCTCTGGACAGCCTTAAGTGGTAAGGTACTCAGTCTATGTCAGTCCCAACCATGAGGGGAGCGAGCTGACATCTGCAGTAAGCTGCAGCTGAGCTATGATGGGCCACAGGCCAGCCGTGTTCCAGGTGCTCTCAACCTAGGATACTTTTGACTTAAAGTGGGGTGATGTGAATAGAACCCCACCGCAATACACATAGTAATGGGGGCAGGAAGAAGAGCAGCCCAGGATACCTAGAAACAGCTCAGTCCTTGGGGTTATTGAAATCAGTTGCACTCAGAGGAACAGAAGGAATGAAAAGTAATGGGGCAAGGTGCTGCCTGTCCTCCAAACTGGGACGTGGCCTCTGGTGACTTTCTAATTGGCTTCAGTCGTTTCCTCTGTAAAAGAGGGTAAAGTCACCCCTGTCTGCAGGGGTTGGCATAAGGGTTGAATGAGTTTACGTGAATAAAACATCTGCTGCCGGCCTTACAGAGAAGACACTATGGAAGCGTGAGGTACCCGGAAGAACAGTAGCCGCAGGGAGAAGGCTGTCAGGAGCCAGATGATCAAAAAGCCTGTTCAGCTGGCTGTTATCACCTCAGTGGCAGCCCAGCCCGTGCAGCTGGCATGCATGCTACACAGTGCACATCCCCATCCTACATAACCTAGGCTTCTGAGCAGGTAGGTCCTAACATGTCCCTGCCAGAAGGCTGGGGACAGCCACATGACTTGCTGCAGACAGGAACCAGACCAAGGCCATTTCCAAGAGGGCACAGACCCTCTGCCCAGACTGGCTTCCAGACCTTCTGGCCAGGGTTCCCTGTGGAGACAAGGGAGGGACATGGCTCTGGTGGCCAGGGGCAGGTGCTTTAGAGCTCTAAACTCTGACGGCAGTTTGGGGGATATGTCAGCCTTTGGTGGGGGTAGAGAGAATTGGGCCTGGGGACAGAGTTGGACGGGGCTGAGGCAAAACACCAGGACAGAGAAAGGCTAGTTATCTTTTTCTAATGTAAAAATCAAATGGGAAGCTTTTCTTGTGTTTGACATGGATTGACAGCAGCGCATGCGTTCAGTTTATAACCATGTGCATATTTTGGGGTGTGTACTCCCAAACCATTTTACCCACAAAAGACCCAGAAGTTCAGAGAGCCCTGGGCAAAAGCAATCACCCCAGCACAGGCCGGCCCTCTGGGTGAGTATACCTGCAGTCAGCACGAAGAGTGGCTCTGCAATTACTGCAGGACCCAGCAGGCTCCCAGCAGCCTTTGTGTTCTCACTGCAGCTCCTGTACAAGGCACCACATGGAACTGAGTGTGGCCCGGCCTTCCCATTGTTCCTAGCTGTTCTTCATTCTTGCTGGCGATTGCCACCACACAGTTGGTATTCTACATGCTTGTATGCCCTTGGCCTTCTGAAACAAAATCCAGATTGTTGTGTTGGTCTAACCGGGGACAGCGCTGAGCATTCAAAAGAGCAAAGGCTCTGTTGTCACATAATTGGGACCCCGATCTCATACCATTGCTTCATAATTCACCATGTGGACGTTTATTGAGCACCTACTAAGTGTGAGCCACCATATTCCATACTGGAGTACATGGGTGACTGAACCAAAGCTTTTGCTCTCATGAACTAGCATGCCGACAGATCAGCTCACCTGCTACACAAACCCAGACTACATCCCTCTGAGCCTCAGTTTACCCACCTTGGAAGTAGAGCTCATAGCTCTCCCTTTCCCAACCTTGAAGTATGGCTCTGACAAAAGTAGGTAAGAGGTTGGTTGGTAACATTTGCAGAGGCATTCCGTGTGCCCAGATCCAGAAAGAACTCTTGCAAAATATTTGATCACACTGGGTGAAGATGTGTTGTTGTTTTCCCTCACCTGTCTAAGGCACCTTCTGATTGGTTTAAGAAAGAGCTGAATGGCCAATAGCAAGGCAGGAGAGAATAGGTGGAACTTCCAGGCATAGATAGGAACTCTGGGAAGAATCTGAGAGGTGGGGGATTCATCAGCCAGACACATAGGACAGTACTGAGGATAGTCATTCATACAGTACTGGGGAGAGGTAAAGAGCCATGTGGCAAAATGTAGATTATATAAACAGGTTAAATTAAGTTTTCAGAACTCATTGGGAGCAAGCTTAAGCTAAGGTCAAGTTTCCATAATTAATAAAAAGTCTCAGAGTCATTATTCAGGAGCTGGTGGTCCAAAGAAAGACCTGCTACAAAGAACCTCATTCTAAGCCTGGTTTCTGCAGCTATTGACAAGTACAGATGCTGAAGGGACAAGGAGTTCATCCAATGCCATACAGTGTAGTGTGTGGATCAAGAACTAGGCCTTCAGTGGAAGGCTATCTTTACTATCCAGCCAGGGATAAAGAAGCCCATGATAGTCTAGCATGGAGGGGAAGTTCTCTGCTTTACCCTGCTAGCCAGAGAGGCTAGAAGCTGACTCCTCTCCTTGTTCTTCATTATCACATGGTCACCAGGGGAAACAGACTACAGGTGCATAGTAAAAACAGCAGCATCTAGTGGAGCAAAGCCTTGGGACCCCAGTCATCTCAGCACTTGAGATTACAAATCATGAGTGTGTGTGTGTCTGTCTGTCTCCGAGTATGTGTGTTTTCAAATACACTAGCATGTATCGTCAGAGGTCAACTTTGAGTATTGTTTCTGGAAAGCTGTCCACCTTATTTTTGAAATAGAATCTCTCAGTGAGACGTGGGACCTCTATTTAGACTAGACTGGTTGACCAGTGAGCTCAGGGAGCTGCTTCTTTCTGCCATTTTAGGGTTGGCAAGAGACTTGACTCTAGAGGGGTTCCCAGGAATCCAGGGAGATGCCCCCAGCTAGTTCCTTGGGCAGCTGAGGAGAGGGAGCCAGAAATGTCCAGATCCTATTGCCATACTCATGAATATCTTGCATATCACCATAGAACCTTCACCTGGAGATGGATGGAGATAGAGACAGAGCCCCACACTGGAGCACCGGACTGAGATCCCAAGGTCCTGATGAGGAGCAGAAGGATGGATAACATGAGAAAGAAAGTCAGGACCGTGAGGGGTGCGTTCACCCACTGAGACGGTGGGACAGAACTAACGGGAGATCACCAAGACCAGTTGGAATGGGACTGATGGAACATGTGACCAAACTGGACTCTCTGAATGTGGCTGAAGGTGGAGGCTGACTGAGAAGCCAAGGACAATGGCGATGGGCTTGGATTCTACGGCATGGACAGGCTCTGTGTGAGCCTTTTCAGTTTGGCTGCTCACCTTCCTGGACCTGGGGGGAGTTGGGAGGACCTTGGACTTAACATAGTGTTGGGAACCCTGATGGCTTTTTGGCCTGGAGAGTGAGGGAGTGGGGGTATGGGTGGAGGGGGGGAGGGAAGAGGGAGGAGAAGAGGAGATGGAAATTTTTAATAAAAAAATGAGAAAAAAGATAAAATTTGAATCAAATAGAGGAACAAATTTAAGAATTCAGTTGCACAGCAGGGTGACTATAGATAATAATGTATTGTATATTTGAAAAATCATGTCAAGCATGGTAGACAACTTTAATCCCAGAACTCAGGAGGCAGAGGCAGACCAATCACTGTGAGTTTGAGGTCAGCCTGGTCTACACAACAAGTTCTAGGCCAGTCAGGGATACATAGAGTGACCCTGTCTCAAAATAAACAGAAAATGTTATAATGTTTTCTGGGATTCAAACTCCAAGAATGGGAAAAGTTTAAATGAAACTAAAGTAGTCTGGGACTCTAGCATTGTTCAAAATATGAAAAAGTACAAATTTGCATTGGATTCCAATGAATCAGAGGGAGATTGTAATATGAAGGTAACAGGTAAAGTAGCCAATGATGTATAGTCGATTTCCTAACACAGGACACATGCAGCAGTAACAGTTACTTCTTCGTTCCTCTTAGATGAGGAGAGAAAAGAGAGGAAGCAAGTAGGACCAACAAATAGGAAACAGGTAAATGTAAGATGG
This sequence comes from Arvicola amphibius, assembly GCF_903992535.2. NCBI lineage: Eukaryota > Metazoa > Chordata > Mammalia > Rodentia > Cricetidae > Arvicola > Arvicola amphibius. The sequence goes on along the minus strand of NC_052048.2, from coordinate 56,229,364 downwards.
AATTAATTAAGTGAATATTTTAAGTACTTAGAGCAAGGAGTGGACTCGGTAATAAAAGCAGAGTCTCTTCTGCCATGCAAAATAGTAAGAATGTCAAGACAAGAGAGGGTCTGGAGATGGCTCAATGAATAGAGAGCTTGCTGTGTGGGCATAAGGACCAGAGGTGGGATCCCCAGCACCCATATAGAACCTTGGCATGGCAACACTCACCTGTAACTCCAACTCTGGCGGGGCTAGGGCAGGCATATTTTCTAGCCTAGGTTAGTGAGTTTTAGGTTTGGAGAGAGACCCTGGCCTCCCCTTGAACCTGCATTGGCAAGAAGACCAGTATGTACATATGCAAAAATACATACAAAAACATGGAGAGAGAGAGAGAGAGAGAGAGAGAGAGAGAGAGAGAGAGAGAGAGAGAGAGAGAGAGAGACTTGGTAATATGCTAGTACAATTGGAGTGAGGCTTCCTGGTGAAAGTGGCATTTGAGCTGAGCTTTTAACGACAGGCAGGATAGTCACAAGAGGAAAAGCAGGTCCATAGGAAACATGGACTTGTAGGTAATGTGTGGTGGTTTGAATGGAATTGGCCCCCATTGGTTCATAGCACTACTAGTAGGTATGGCCTTGTTGGAGTAGCTGTAGCATTGTTGGAGGAAGTGTGTATCAGTTCACTTCCTGCTGCCTGAGGGTCAAGATGTAGAACCCTCAGCTCTTTCTCCAGCACCATGTCTGCCTGCATGGTGTCATGTCCCACCATGACAATAATGGACTGAACCTCTGAAACTGAAAGCCAGCCCCAGTTAAATGATTTTCTTATAAGAGTGTTACCATGGTCATGGTGTCTCTTCACAGCAATAGAAACCAAAACTAAGACATAGTGGCAGTGGGGAAAAAGAGTATGGTTAAACAATGTATTTATGATGCAAATTATAAAAGAAAAGAATAATGGAGACTCTAGGATTATTAAGCCCCCAAATCATGAAAGCAAATATTTAAGAGACATAGGAACTAGTTCATCTAGTTCATTAGCTCACAGTTTGAGGGTACAGCTAGGAAGCCATGGAAGTAGAAACTTGAGGTGGCTGGTCACACTGCACCCACCGTCAAGAAACAATAAAAATGAACACTGGTACTCAGCTCACTTCCTTCAGACCAGGATCCCAGCCCATGTCCCACCTCAGTCAAACCTTTTGATGTATGAAGAAACATGTTTCCCTAGTAACCCTAAATCCAGTCAAATTGATAACGAAGATTATCCATCACAGTGGGGAAGGCATGGTGGCTGCAGGAGCTGGGTACGTGGCAACAAGAGTGGGAGGAGGATTGCTCACATCTTAGCAGAACCAGAAGCTGAAAACTGGGGAAGCAAAGTCTGACTAGAATAAGCCTTGAGACCCGACCTCAAGGTGCTACACCTGCCTCCTGGGCCCCACATCCCAAAGATCCGCAGCCTCTCCGAACAGTGCCATTATCAGCCCGGGGTGGCGGAACACAACCGTAATCCCAGAATTTGGGAGGTAGAAGCAGGAGGTAAAGGTCATCCTCAATCACATAGTGTCATTTTGGTTTTTTGTTTTTGTTTGTTTGTTTTGGGTTTTTCGAAACAGAGTTTCTCTGTGTAATGGCCCTAGTTGTCCTGGAATTATCTCTTGTAGACCAGGCTGGCCTTGAATTCACAGAGATCCTTCTGCCTCTGCCTCCAAAGGGCTGGGATTAAAGGTGTGCTCAACCACCACCCAGCTACATGTTGGTTTCTGAGGCTAGCCTGAGCTATTCAAGACCCTGTCTCAAAGATCGAAAACAAAATAGAACAGTTTGGAACCAAGTGTTCCAACACATGAGTCTTTGAGGGACATGTCACCTTCAAACCCCAACAGACTCTGACAGAATTGCTATGGGGCTGTGGCGCCCCCATCCTGTGGCCTTTGGAAAGTTAGACTGGAAACAGGAGCTACAGAAGACGGGACCCATCAGGGGCTGGTGTGGTGCCTGTGAAGATGGCTGGAGAGGGACAAGTGTAGGCAGGTGCCGCGTATGATGTGGTCCTTTTACAGGATAGACAAGTGACTCCATGGGAGGGCATGCTTTGTGAAGGGGCAACCCGGGGAAGGGATCTGCTGTCTAACACACTGCGCCCCCTGCCAGCATAGTGGGTAGTTACAGGATAGAAAAAGAGATGGGGCGGAAAGTTTTCCCTTTGGGGACTCTAGTTAGGCGTTGTTAGCTGTAGCTAAGGAAAGAAGGTGAATTGTAATTTAAATAATGTCAGGTGGTAGGTAAGTGTCTCCTGTCGCCAGCCATTATAGAGCGGCCGGTAGGGTGGTGAGGGCACTTGGGAGGGGCAGAGGCAATTGTATATCTAAATTGAGGCCATTCTGGTCTACATAGTGTGTTCTAGGACAGTCATAGATAGCTACATAGTGAGACCCTGCCTCAAACAGAAAGGGTGGGGGTGGAGGAAGAAAGGGAGGAAAGGAGGAAGGGAAGAAGAGAGGGAGGGAGAGGGAGGGAGGGAATTGAAGGGAAGGGAAGATAAAGACCCTGTTAAAAACAAACAAACAACAACAAAACCGAGTTGCTTTATTTCTGGAAACCAAATTTCTCTTGTTTCGGGGGCCGGGGTTGTCATTGTTTAGCCAAACTGGAGGTGCTTTACAAAAGAGTATTCTAACATTGCCTAATAGTGATGATAGCTGGCTGTTGTAGCAAACAGATCCTCAAATACATAATGGCTGGACAGTGACAGAGGTTGGTTTCTACTCACCTAAAGTCACCCTCTCCGTGCAGGCACTCAGGACCCAAACCTCCTCCATGCTGTGGCCACCTTTTTTCTTCTTCTTCTTTTGAGACAGGGTTTCTCTGTTTAACAGTCCTGGGAGGGGAGTCAGAAGACAGGATGGCTTTGGGGGTGTTTATGGGTCAGGCCTGGAAGTAGCAAACACCACCTAAAAGATAAGTGCTTAAAAACTCATTGCCTTAGACCAGGAGCCCTTAGGGCCAAGCTTCAGGGTCCCTCTGTAAGCGCTTTTCAAAGGAGGCCTCTCAGAGTGAAAGAACAGGTAGAATCGAGCCTCTGCTCAGGCCACAGTCTCTGCAGCAACCTCCTTTCATAGACACCCTACTGAGACATTTGTGAGTCCCTAGTTAATAGACAATCTGGTGCCAGGATCGCTTACCTAGGAAATGACTCTCCATCAAAGCCATACTTCCTGCTTCCCAGCCCTTCCCTACCTTGCTGGGATTCAGAGCTCTTGACCCGCAGTCTCCCGCAGCAAAGCCTTCCCATCCCCAGAAAGTATAAGAATGGGTTCCACTTCTACCACACAGGCTGATTTCGCTCTTTAGATCCCATGATGCTGTCTGTCACTGGTGCTGGGGCCTGAACTGCTCTCGGAGCCCCTGCCATGCTTTTGCTCCTCAGCCTATCTATTAATAACTTTTCTAATGAACTCCTTATTCCCCAGTAATCTGTCTCAGGACCCTCCAATAAGCACCCCCTCCAAATCCAAGGCATGGCAGGGAAACAGGAAGGAAAACAGAATTGAGCCAGGATAAGTGCTTAGGAGAAGTCTGGCCTCATCTTGAGTCCCAAGGAGCTCTGGGACAGGAGCAATGTTTTAAAAGGTCCCTCCTCCAATGTCTCTTCCCTGACTTTTCCCGGTCTTCAGTGAAGTACAGCTGGGAGCAGTGGGCAGCCCACACTCTCAGCAGATGGCATGGGTAGGGTTAAGGCTGTGTCCTCTGCAGCAGGAGAGAAAGGCAGTCTCCAATAAGGAGAATTTGGAGATGGGGCTCCAAGGAAGGTGTGGAGGTGTGAAGGAGAAATGTCCTATTACTTGAAAATCATTGAAATGTGAAAAGTCCAGACTTTGAGATTCCAGGGCTGCCAAGATGGAACAGTGGGTAAGGGTGCTTACTGTCAAACCTGGTGACCCGAATTCATCCCCTGGAACACACATGATGGGAAGAAAGAATCAACTCCAGAAAATTGTTCTCTGACCTCCACATGCTGTGGTATATCCACACCCACACACATACACAAAATAAGTAATTCTAAAAGCAAACAAAAACCCTCCAGGCTTCCCCTACCACCACCTACATTCCTGTTCTTTCTTTTTCCCTGCCAAATACATGTTTCCAGGAAAGAGGAAAGGAGGAAAGGAGCTCTCTCTCTCTCTCTCTCTCTCTCTCTCTCTCTCCCTCTCCCTCTCCCTCTCCCTCCCTCTCTCTCTCTCTCTCTCTCTCTCACACACACACACACACACACACACACACACACACACACACACACACACACACACACACGGCTTGATTTAGGGGTTGACCAGATAGCTCAGTAGATAAAGGCTCAACTTGACTTGAACTGGGTCTGTTGAGTGGGAGCCTGGAGACCTTGTGCACCCAGTAGAAACCTCAGACTCTCCCCTGAAATAGGCAGACCTAACTGTCCTTTGAGGATGACGAGGCTGGAGTTTGCCCAGTTTTGGATGCCTAGCCTACAGAATTTATAAGCCCCGGGCCCCGTAGCCTATCTACTGCTAGCCACCCCAGGGGCTGCTGTTTGGCAGCAGTTCCTAGTTGCTGTTGGTCATTAGACAGATGTTTCTGTCTGCAGGACAGCATGCTGTGGTGCAGATTGTCCCTGGGCATAGTTGGGCGGAGACTCTGGCTACATCCAAGGCATATCTGATTCAGAATGGGAAGCCCCAGCGTACCTAGTTCGCCTCAAAGAGCTGCAGGGAAGGCAGTTGGAGAGAGCTCACTATTTGATGAACACTTCCTGTTTGTCGGGCCGTAATCTGTGGGGACCTAGAATCTTTGTGCTAAGTTTTGGTCTAGCTAGGGAGACAGATGTTGCTAAAGTAACCACTTGAATTGATACACATCTTTCAAAGCCAGCCAACCGTACAAGGCACACGGAGGGTGCTCCAAAGCCCAGAGCTGCTATTGTTTCCCATCTAGCTTCATGGTCTTACCTTTTGAATATTCCTCTAGGAACTCCTTTGCCTTCCATCATCCCCCATGAATGCAGAGTGAAGTTAGAGTCACTTCAGGTAAGTACTGACTTTAACCAATCATAGCATTCCACTCCTTGACCTCTCTGGTGATTGGCTGGAGATGTAACTGTGACCTAAGCCTGGTTTTTGTAAAGACAACTGAGAGAAAACGAAGCTCTCACTCAGCTGGGGGTTCTAAACTGGAAGATCAAAAATCCGGAGCTGCTCTGAGGGCCTAAGGGAGAGTTCACTAAAGCTTGGACTCAAGAGGGGAGGTGAGACACCTGACCTGTCATTAGCAGACTCTGGCAATGCCATTTGAGATCCTAGATCCTAGATCCAGCATACTCAAAGCCAGACATCCCCCCCTAGGCTTTTCTGTTATCTGAACCAGCAATCACCCTTTCTGGCTTAAGTCTATCTAAATTTGTTTTCCCATCATTTGCAATGAGAGCTTAGTCTGACGCTAAGGGACTAAAGGGTGACGGAAGGCTACCCTGAGAAGGGACATTCGTGCTGAGCACTGAAGGGCAAGGAAAAGAGAAGGAGATAAGAGACCACGTGTGAACTCAGCAGTTTGGGGATCTGAAAACCGTTAGATATTCAGGAATATCTGAAGTCCTCCTTTCTGGGCAGTCACCATGGGGGTAGGCTAGTCACAATTACACCCACTGCTCATGTCAGGCTCTGCTTTCTGTCTCAGTAAACATGGAAACGGTCATCTGCATCCAGCGACGGTAAGACCTATGCCCTAATGTACTCCCTGTGTGGGCAGAAGATGGTCTTTCTGTTCTGACCAGACTCAGGAGAGCAAGGCCCAAGCAGCCTTCAAAATCACCCAAGCTTCAGGCTGTGGAGGCAAAAGGGAGGGAGAGAGGTAAGGAGGGAGGGAAGGACGGAAAAAGATGGGGGTGGGGACGGAGAAAGAACAATTAAAACAAAAAGCAATAACAAACTGTAAATGGACCTACTTTTTAAATACAAATAAGCTTTTCATAATTTACTAGCTTTATAACATCATATAATTTTGTGGTTTCAACTTTCTTCAATTTTAAGTGTTTGTTTTTTCATTATGAAAGTCGTAAAACTCCTTTGTGGAATGAGCAGAAGAGAATTGTAACTCTTTATAATGTTCTCGTTCTAACCCCACTGCCGTCAGGTTTGTGGTACTTTTCTGTTTGGCTGCCTCCAAGCAATGTGGGCCCAGTGCCACTTTTCGAACGTGTTGTGGGGATTTATTCAAATGCAACTCAAGGCTCAGTGGGTCTGGATGTCACTGGGGTTGCTTATATCTGATCTGCTTCAGGGTGCGCCAAGCAGTTTTAGACCTCAGAGTGAGCCAGGACCAGCCAGATCAATGCCAGGTTATGTGGCCTCAGGCGACCCATTCAAGGCCTTTGCCTCACTCTGTGAATCCTGGTTCTTAGGTATAGCCTGCTAATCTCTAGCTGAATTAAAGGGACAGAGTCATGAGGTATCTAAGTATCATTGCAGTACAACTGGGAGAAATGGGTGACTATGGAAGGACAATCTTGCGAGGTCACTAAAGCAGGAGACCTGTGGGAGTCAGTTCCAGAGGGAGTTTTCTAGAAGTATGGCCAAAGGAACTGCTGAGGATTGAGACCCAAGCACCGCAGGACTCAAGCTTGCCTCAGAGAATTGGCCCGAATGTTCACAAAAGCACACACTGACCCCACACCTTCCTCACTCTACCTCCTGCAGCACCCACGTGAATGCCCTGTATATGCTTAATTAGGTTGGCTATGGCTTCAGTTTCCTTTCTGCTGCTGTGATAAAATGCTCTGACCAAAAGCAACTTCATCACTGAAGGAAGTCAGGACAGTAACTAGAAGCAGAAATCGTGGAGGAACACTGCTTTGCTGGCTCACTCACAGATTCACTAGCTTTCTTTACAGCTCACAAATACCTGCCCAGGGAATGGTGCTGCCTATAGTGGGCTGGGCCCTTCCACATCCGTTAACAATCAAGACAATGCCCCATAGAAATGCCAATCTGATCTAGTCACCTGCTCAGTAGAGGTTTTCCTCTCAGATGATTCTAGGCTGTGCCAAGTTGACTATCAGACTAACTAGGCTAGCAACTATGGAGGGCTACAACTATCTTAACCCTCAGCCTCAGTCTATGCTTACTGCCTATTTCCAGCTGCCATTTTCTATTATAAATCTGCAAAATATCTACCAGTGGGGGGCACGTATTCATTAATTCTATAACATCACTCTCTCTTTTACTTACCATGAACAGGCACCTGCCTATTGGCCACCCACATAGCCTGGCATTTATCCTTCCAGAGTCTGGCCCCTTCTAATACCCTCACTTCATTTTCAGTGCTCCAGCTTGATGTGTGATTCCCTTCTGTATGCTGTGAATACCATTGTTAGTAAAGAAATCTGCCTTGGCCTGTGATAGGATAGAGTAGAGCTAGGCGCAGAAAACTAAACTGAATGCTTGTAGAAAAAAGGCAGAGTTAAGGAGAAGACATGTAGCCCCACTGGAGAAAGATGCCGGAACTTTACCCGGTAAGCCACAGCCTCATGGTGATACACAAATTAATGGAGATGGGTTAATTTAAGATAGGAGTTAGCCAGAAATATGCTTAAGCTATTGGCCAAACAGTATTGTAAATAATATGGCTTTTGTGTGATTATTTCAGGGCTGAGCTCCTAGGAACGAACTAGCGGCCTCCTACACCACCAGCTAAGCAGAAGGACTTCCAGATCCCACCTCTAGGTTATCTGCCCAGTTATGTCTCTGTGTTGGTTAACTTTCTGTCACCATAACAAAACACCTGAGGAAGGGAGGATTTCTTTTGACCCGTTGTTTGCGGCTGTAGTCTCTGGTTCCATTGCTTTGGGACTGAAGTAAAGCAGACTGTCATGGCAGAGAGGGTGGCTAGAGCAGAAGTAGCCCCCTCACTGTGGCCAGGAAGCAGAGAGCACAGAGAAGCTAGGCACAATATACATCTTTCACACTCCCCCAAGTAACCCACTTCCTCCAACAAGCCCCACCTCTCAGCTCGCCCTACCTCCCAGTAATGTTGCGGGTTACTGATCCATCGAATCATTGATCGTGAGAACCCCCATGGTTCCACTACCTTTCAATGATTGGATCCACCATCTGGGGACCAAGCTTCCAGCACATGAGTCTCTTAGAGGGATGCTTCAGATCCAATGGTGTTGTTCCCTGCCATGATTCCTACAGAACCAGCTTCCCTCCATCCCTCAGAACCTGGGTCAGAAGACTTCTACTTCACAAGCTTTTGAGTCACTTACCTGCAAGGGCTTACCTTATCATGCTTGCCTCGTGTCACCATATGTAAGGCATGCTCTCTGGGGAGCAATCAGCTTAGGACCAACGTGAGGGAGAATTGATATGCAACGGGGAAGTCTAGGCTTCCGGGGTTGAGACCGAGGGTTAAGTTGTGCTACTGGGACCCTATCCAAGAATGGACCCTTCCTCCTTGTCTCTCAGAAACTCATAGGACCCTATCTAAGAATGGACCTTTCCTCCTTGTCTCTCAGAAACTCACAGAAACTATCTCAGGTTCCATGTTACCTCACTGATTCGAGTTCAGAAGTCATCACTTCCCAGGTAGCCCAGCAGAATTCCAGAATTGAGTATCTTTGGTCCACTCTGGGCCAGTGCTGATGCATATGACAACTATTGGGACTAGGGGAATCAACCACCCTGATTGGCCCAGCTGGGCTCACAAGGCTGCTACTGGAGCCAGAGTGATTCCAAGTGGAGGTCGAGTTCTGGAAGTCAAGGCCCACAGGGGCCACCAGGGAAGTTACTTAGAGAACTTATCCATGACTATGGCTTTGTGTCTGTCTCTCCTCTAGCTGTGCAGGGACCATGTGTCTTTCTAGTCTGTCGTTTCAAAACATCATTCCAGATGAGGGGATGAGCAGTTTCATAAATGACCATTAAACTACTTTTTGATGCAAAATGGCTTGCTATGTAGGTCACCTGGGGAGTAAATCAGAGCAGAATGTGACAAGATCTTTTTGTTTGACAATGTGTATTAAGGAACGTGTCCTGACATTTGGGGGGTCACAGGCTGAGGTTGACTCAGTGTCTGTGTCAGGACAAGAGCATTTGTGTGTCTCATAGACTCTGCACATCTTGTGGGGGAAGGCGAGTGGGGGTGAATAGGACTCCTATCTGGATGAATGAGAAAAACAGTGTCAAGGACTCCAAGGCTCTCATCCTAGGTGACATAGCCAGCGGAATCTTAATCCCTTCTCTGAAGCCCTGTGTTGGGTAGATAGGTTGGTGTTCTGAGACTTTCTGGTGGATTTCTAAGGGTGGTTCTCAATGCCAAAGGACAAGAAGGAAGGATCTAGAATCCCTTGTATTAGTTGTTTTTTCTATTGCTGTGATAAAACACCATGACCAAGATGATTTATAGAAGGAAGGTTTACTTGGTTCCAGTTCCAGAGGGATGAGAGTCTGCCATGGTTGGGAAGTGTGGCAGCAAGGAGCAGGCATGGTTCCAGCAACTAGATCCTGAGAGCTCACATCTCAAACTGCACGCACCACAAAGAGATAGCAAGCTGGGAGTGACATCAGGCTTTGTAACTTCAAAGTCTACTACCAGTGATATACTTCCTCCAGCAAGAGCACGCCTCCTAAACATACCCAGACAGCGTCACCAACTGGAAACCAAGTACTCAAACAGCTCAGCCAATGAGGGACATTCTCATTTATACTACCACAGCCCCTTTGGAGCCTTGTAGAAACATACCTCTCAGTTTGGCTCTCCCCAGAGGTGAACCCTGAGAGGTGGAAGATCCAGCTGTGGTTGGAGGGGACAGTGTACTGAGAGGTCTTGCGAACAGAGAGCAAGCAGCTGGTGCAGAACACTGTCTGAACCACTGGACCAGAAGGCCAGGGACTTGAGAGACGCAGGGCAGAGGCACTCAGGAGCTGTCCTACTTGAATGCTGCGGGAGCTGGCATGCATGTACCTTGACGGCTGTCAGCCATTGGCTGGAGCTGCTCCACAGGGGTGGTAATTTGCCAGCAAGTCTAGCAGTGAGAAGGAAGCCTCAGGCGCTGCCAGATGGACAGGCCTCTGTGGCCTGCCGAGGGTGAGGGGTCTAAGGGTGAGGGGGCAGAGGCTGGGGAGAGCTTTCCTCCCAAGCTTCAGGCAAATCATTCTCTGTAGGAAAGGAGGGCATGATTCTGAAAATCAGGCTATCACAACTGCTTAGTATTGATGGATTCCAGGGGCAGAGACCATGAGGCTTATGGTAGCTTCAAGGCCCGAGGAGGCCACATGCCAATGAGGCTGCCAGGGCCGGGACCAACGATGTCGTTTCCTTTGCTATTTTTCTCTGTCTTTTATGAATGTACCTGAGGCTGGAGCCAGAACCTCCTGGAGTTGGGAGACAGCACAAGTTAGCTAACTCTCGCTGCTCTTAACAGAATCAAGGTACAATGTTTAGGTTCACAAAAAGGAGAAACAGTGGTTCCATGGATGTTCATAGGAACTACTTCAAGTGTATGGTGCCAGCCCAGGCTGGAGAGAGAGCTCGGCTGTTGCAAGCTGGACCTACCTCTTCAGGATGTGAGTTGGGCTTCCTGAGCTCTTCCCAACAGCCCCTAACAGGTGAGGCCATGGAAGGTGAGAGGGAGTATGTGACTGTCCTTTAGAACTGGACTCTGTCATTTCCACCAAAGTAAATCATGAGGTCAGGTCACATTTGGGTGTATTGGCGGTCGGAGGAATTTAGAAATAACCAAAAATAGTCCTTTTAGAATAAATCAGTTTTAATAAAAGGAGAATAAGGGAACTTACAAAGCCAAGGCTCCAGCGAAGTAGAGGGTGACGCGGGGAAAAAAAACAGGGGTGCCTATCCCCAACCCGGTTCTTTTTAAAGGTACCTTTCTCCCCTGGGGCAGCCACGCCCCTGAACGCAGGGATTGGGCCAGCTGCCCCAACATCTCCCCCTTTTGTCTAAATAAGGCAGATTCAGAAACCAAATACAACTATATACAATGGGAATAGATCATATAAAATTACAAGAAGTAAACAATATTAGGCGAGGAACATATAACAAAAATTTTATTAAACATTTTACTTCAGGAAGTCTAAATAATGTAGAAGGTAGCTACAATTATCTAATCTTTAACCCCATCAAAGATCTGAGAAGGGAAGTAATATTACTAAAGCAACCAGGAAGCACAAACGAGAAACTTCCAAAATGTGTAACAGAAGACAGAGACAATTGACTACCTGGGCAACCACACGAAATCTTGTTAGCAATGTTGAGGCAACCAACTTTGGCTGAGGCCTGATAAAACCTGACATACCATTATACAACGGCAAGGAACCTTTAGTAGAACTATCCTATCCTGTCTTGGCAAGATAAGACAATTCCGTTTTATCCACTTATGGATATTTTGTAGCTTACTCAGTAGTGGAGGTATGGGCTTTTCTTTACCCAAAGGCCAGTTCTGCCAAGAAGAAGACAAACTCCCAGTGGAGTGTCTTTGGTGCTCAACGTTCTCTCGGGAGTAGAGCATTGTTGCCAGGAGTGATTGTGTCTCATAAATACAAAACTCTAGGTTAGATTAAAGGCCATGTTCTACAGCTCTTCAAAGAGGTCGAAGATTATGCTATCTATACTAAATACAACCTCTATGTGTCTAAAAAACCTGATTATCCTAAATATAAATATGACAAACATATAATTCTCAATACTTATCTAACTGTATGACTAATAGAATAGACAACTGTTCAATAAATGAAGACAATGATTTCCAAATGTAAACAGGGTCATTACATAAATAATATCTGAGGTAGAAATGTACATTGCAATATAGTAAACAATGTCATTACATAAATAATATCAGAGGTAGTGATGTACATTGCAATATGGTATACAATGTCATTATATAAATAATATCAGAGGTAGAGATGTACATTGCAATATGGTATATATCTAAATATAACAATTGTTTCAAACAGAGGTAGGGTCATACTCTCATACAATGTTCAATATATCAATATACAAGAATCAACACTCATATAGTTTTCAAAAAACAATAACTCACAAAAATCAATTATTCCTTCAGACCACCAGTTAATCCCTCCCCCCTTTTTTTGAGATAAATATATACATATACATAGTTTATACCCCTGAGTCCATGAGTTTCTTCTTTTGTTTTCACAGAGGATGAGACTCTGTGGATTGCTTCTCTTCCAATATGGTATGATAGACCACGCCCTCCTGAAAGGTTGCTGTGAACATCTTCAAAAAATTACTTCACTCAACTGCCAACTGAGAGGAACCTAGCACACAGGTTACACCATGAAAGACCTAAATAACAGCGCCCCCATTCAGCAGGAGGCAGTTTGGAGAGAAATAACTGCGCCCACATTCCCAAATATTGTTTATAAATGTTCTTTTACATTTAAAAGGGGGATATGATATAGAGATGAATAATTTGCATTGGTATGGATTTTAAGGTCAATTTTGTTATATGTATATGTATTTCTGATCTTGATTAAGGTATTGTAATTGTGTAGTTCATTTAAAAATGTAATGTATAATTAGGAAATATAGGTTAATGGATAATCATTGATAATAGTTAAACTCGTAGTCATGTTATTAGATTTTCTAGATATGTAGAGATATATTTCAGTTAGATAGACATTCTTCATATCTTTCAAAGGCTACAGAATATGGCATTTTAAATGTTTTTAATAACTTAGGGTTTTCATGACAATGAGACAGTCTGCTCCTGGCAGCACCAATCTACTTCAAGAGGAAGATGGGCATCGAAGAGGCTCCTTATGGAGTTTGATAGCCATTTGGGCAAGAAACTGCTCTTGCCTGGACTGATGCATAGACTGGACACAAAGAACCCACAGAGAGAGGACTGCTGAACTTGCCTAAATGTGAGATGATCTTTCAGGGTTCCTGATTCAAGAGTCTGCGAGACATTCTGAAGGACACAGCAGATAGTGACTGAACTGCCTTCGAAATTTCCTGCTGCATAGAAATGTCTGCTGGATACTTATGGGCCTGCAGGCCGAAGATGGATGCCCCAACAGTACAAAAGAAGTTTGGGTGACTGTCCAGGCAGCGAGATGTCTCTGTCATTTCTAGAGTTTAAAAGTTACATATTTCTTGTTTACTTAGGCAGTATTATATCCTTCTGGAGTCTTTGATGGAGTTAAAAAATAAATAGATAGTTATAGCTTTTCTTAGTTATGATAAAAGATAAAATAGATTTAAATATTGTAATTGTAATTCTTGCTTGATAACTGTTTTGTTATATGTAATTTTACTATGTTAAAGTTAAAGCCTTTCTTTTTTGTTTAAACAAAAAAGGGAAAATGATGGAGGAGAGTTATCTGTCTATGTTACTTTCATTGGTTAATTAATAAAGAAAACTGCCTTGGCCCTTTAAGAGAACAGAAAATTAGGTAGGCGGAGTAGACAGAACAGAATGCTGGGTAACAGGAGTGGGGAGACGCTTCAGGCAGTCGCCATAGACAGTCTCCATGCTTCTCCTCTCCGAGATGGACACAGGTTAAGATCTCTCCTGCTAAGCCACACCTCGTGGTGCTACACGGATTACTAAATATGGGTTAAAAAGAGATGTAAAAATTAACCAATAAGAGGCTAAAACTATGGGCCAGACAGTGTTTTAAAAGAATACAGTTTCCGTGTAATTATTTTGGGTAAAGCTAGCCGGGTGGCGGGACGCAGCCCGCCGCTCCTTCTACATTTGGGTGGAGAGAAATGGTCCCTCTTCCAACGGGAAGAGCCATGAAGTCACACTGCACAGGGTGGTGACTTAGGAAAACCACAAATGCAGTGGCTCTAGCGCAGTGAGGACATAGAGAAGTGGTCAGCCAGTCTCTGACGCTGCTACTCTTAGCTGATTGTCAAACTGATTCTGAACAGAGAGAAGAAGAGGAAGAATGGGGAGGAAGGTCAGTGTGCCAGAGCCTGTATTTCTCCACTTTCCAAATATATGGATGTCCCATGCGGAATGGGCATGGACAGTAACTTCCAGATGATGCTCCATGGACTTACACAGGGATGCTACACCAGCCTGCGGTAAATGCCCCCAAATATGAATCAACGGTTTGACTAACTAGATAGTCCTTGACATTGTCTCAGACCCCAAACTCAAAACTGATGTGAGTTACTTGGAACCCAAGAGCCGTAGGCTATGATAAGGAGGTGCTCACAGCATTGTGACATGGTGGGTGCTCCCTTCTGGGTTTGTGTGGCACACTGCACGTATGCCAAGAAACAGACACCCTGGCTGCATGTCTCTATGCCCAGGGTGATCCCAGTGAGAGTGCTGGGTGTGGACAAGTGAACACTGTAGCTTGTAGGAGCTGTGAGGTCAGGGGGTGGCCATCTGTCCCATTCTTATTCGTGGGGTGTCTAAGTTAGGGTTTCTGTTGCTATGAAGAGACAACACAACCACAGCAACTCTTATAAAGGAAAACATTTAACTGGGGTGGCTTGCATTTCAGAGGTTCAGTCCATTGTCAACATGATGGGACATGGTGGAATGCAGGCAGTCGTGGTGCCAGAGAAGGAACTGAGAATTTTTCATCTTGATCTGCAGGCAACAGGAAGTGGTCTGAGACTGGGCATGGCTTGAGCATATATGAGACCTCAAAGTCCATTTCCACAATGACACACTTCTTCCAACAAGGCCATACCTACTCCAACAAAGCCACACCTCCTAATAGTGCCACTCCCTTTAGGGGCCATTTCCTTTCAAACCACCATACAGGAACCTCACCTGTTCAGTCTGCCGAAGGGTGTGTGCCACACTGCAACTGGCTGTAAGAAGCTGCTATGTCAAAATACTAATGAAGTCTCATTCTAAAGGTAAAACTAGGAACAGTCCGGATCGTCTTCCCTCTGGCTTCCCCAAGTCCATGAGCACAGATGCATTTCAAGAAGTGGAACAAGCCGGGCGGTGGTGGCGCACGCCTTTAATCCCAGCACTCGGGAGGCAGAGGCAGGCGGATCTCTGAGTTCGAGGCCAGCCTGGTCTACAAGAGCTAGTTCCAGGACAGGCTCTAGAAACTACAGGGAAACCCTGTCTCGAAAAACCAAAAAAAAAAAAAAAAAAAAAAGAAGTGGAACAAATGTGGTACCCTGCTCTCAGCAGGCAGGTAGTTAGAGCTGTACTGTAGCCACATGGTGGCTCCACACCCAGATGTCTCTGCCCTGTCCACATTGGCTTTGAGGGGTGAGAGGTTTTGTCTGAGGCATTCGATGATGAATCTAGGGCCTCCTCATGCGTGCTGGGCAGGCATTCTTCCACTAAGCTTTGAGTAATCCAGGGTCTACCACAGTAACATTCTGCACATGCTCCCCCTCCCTTGTGTGTTGGATTGCGGTGTGAAGTGTCCCTGCAGCTGGAGAAACACAAACAGGCAGAGCCACAGGGTTTTCCAAGGAGGGTCAGACAGTGGCAGCTGTGTGTTTCCTGCGGTCAGTACACAGTACACATAGAGGCAATCCCTACAGTACTGTCTCTAGGGAGCTAGAAAGTGGCAGGACCCTTTCAGTCCACAAATCTTGGTGTTCCTTTTCTCTTTCAGTTCCTGACCTCGGCTTTCATGATGCAAGTTTTTTCTTCCCTAGCCTTATAATCTAAGGAGGAAGTGATGGCTCCCCATAATAAATCAGGGCACTGTGACCATAAAGGAGAATGTGAACTTCCTCATAATCCCTTCATGTGGCCATCAGGAACTTGTCCCTAGCTCTGTTCCCAGAGGACACTCATTAGCGTGTCTCACTTCAGGATAACTACGTGGATGGGTAGCTGAGAACCTCCAATGAAGGCATCAGAGCTGCCTCTTCCAAAGGGCCGGGGGAGGAAGACACAGGGCCCTACGCTTCTGTAGAAGAATACCATAAATACAGTGGCTTAGAAACTAATTCTTGCAAAGGAGTAATTAGAACTGCCACACAGCGGGTAAGAATTTCAGTATATGAATTTGAGGAACATAGGCTTTGGGACTGTAACAGTTGTCCAGGATTGATGGTGTGAATTAGTCCTCTATGTTGATTCCATGCAGAGAAAGTCCATTTTCTTTGATGAAATAACTTCTCGTACTAATGAGTCTCCCTATAGCATGGAAGAGGCGGAGTTTGATTTGGTTTTGGTTTTCTTCTCTAAATTAACAAAAGGACTTTTTTCTTTAAGGAAGAGGAAGCAGCATCTCATCTGAAGGAAAGTCATTAGTCTACCGATGTCACCCTTATGCTTCTTGCTCATGACTCACCCCTCAGCTCCGCCAGGCGAGGCCCCCACGTTCTCACCGGGAGTCAGCACAGAAGAGTGTGCCCTCGCAGCCCCAGACAACACAGTCGCACAGGGTTCGGCAGGGCCTCGTGGTTCTCCAGGTCTGCTGCAGAGACAACAGGGCCTGAAGGAGGCCCGTCTGCCCCTCACACTTCTGCAATGCTTGCTAATTCTTAGACAGTTGGGTGCGAATAGCGCATCGGCATTTAGAGTGTCTCTGCCACACTCTGTCTCACCCACTCAGAACTACGCACCTGCGGAGGGAAGGCGAGCATACAGCAGCAGATGTTGTGTGCTCTGGGAATGCTTAAATGTGTGCTTGCTGTAGAAGGCGTGTGTTACCCAACACAGACCTGGGGGGAGGAGGAGAAGGGTGGGTTTTCAACTTTATTTTTTTTTTCTTTTTCCTTCCCCTTTCCTTTTCTTTGATTTCAGGTGGCACAAGCTGGCCTTGGACTCTCTATGTAGCTGAGGATGACCTTAAACTCCTAATCCTCATGCCCAGTTTATGTGGTGCCAGTCTTTTGTTCATGCTTAGAAAGCTTTCTGTCAATCAAACTATATCTCTGCCTCCCTTTTCTTTTAGAGCAGGGTCTGGTATGTTGTCTAGGGTAGAATGTGGTGGATACTCCCAGACACAGCCCCACTACTGACGCTTAGTGTAGACACCCCTTGCTTATAGCACACCATAGTGGAAAACTCACTCAGATAATCCTCCTGCCTCAGCTTCTGGAGGATGGGAAACAGGTGCTAGAATAATAGGTATCTGCCACCGCACCTAATAAGCTTTATCTTTGTGTGTGTGTGTGTGTGTGTGTGTGTGTTGCTGTGTACACATGCATGCTGATGCATGCGTGGGTACACATACATATAGAGGCCCAAGTTTGATGGGTTTCTTCCCCTGATCACTTTCCACTTCCATTTATTTATTTTGAAGACAGGGTCTGTCAGTGGACCTGAAGCCCATCAGTTTGGCTAAGCTGACTGGTCATTTAACATCAGTATCTCTGCCCTCCAACCTCCAGTGCTGGTGGTACAGAAGCACGGTGACACCCTGGCTGCTTACATGAGTGGTGGGTGGATCTAACCTGAAGTTCTCATTCTTTCATGCCAGGCACTGTCCCCAGGCCCAGGCTTTAAAAAAAACCCAAGATGTTGAAACTTATACAGAAAAACAAACAGAACAAGCCAGGCTGTGGAGTCACACACTCCTGGTTGTAAGTCCCAACTCTACACTTGAGAAAGTTGTGCGATGCTATGTTACTCACTTGGGTTCTCTGAGCCTCTTCATCTGTCAAATGGAGCTCTCTGAGGGATTTTCCCTGTTAGGGTTGTGCTAAAGATGCATTTAATCAATCCCCAAGCTGGACCATAAAAAGATGAGTATTTTGGGGCTGTGGAGATGCACAGATGCTCAGTGCTTATCTTGAAAACAGTAAGCCCTGAGATGGATCCCCAGAACCCATGTATAGATATCTATCAAGAAAATTCAGAAGCTGGAAAGAGGGCTCAGCTGCTAAAAGCCCTGGCTACTCTTACAGAGGACCTGGGTTCAGATCCCAGCACCCACAGGGTGGCTCACAACCATACTTAATTTCCATTCTCAAGAGATCCAATGTCCTCTTTTGACCTTCATGAGCACCAGGCATGCACGTGGTAGACACAATACACACATAAACATAACTCTTTAAAAAATCTAAAAATTTTAAAAAATAAAGTCAATCATGGTGGAGTCCTGGAGGGTCAGAGATGGGCAGATTCCTGGGACTCACTGGCTGGCCAGCCTGCCTAATTGATGAATTTCGAGCTAGTGAGAGATCTTGTCTCAAACAAACAAACAGCAAAAACAACCCAAAAGGTGAAGCCCAATGTGGTGGCACATGCCTTCAATCCTAGCATTTGGGAGGCAGAGACAGGGAGCTCTCTCTGGGGTCTAAAATCAAACAAACAAACAAACAAACAAATCCAACTAACCAACCCAAAACAACAAAAACAAAGTGGGTAGCTCTTGAGGAATGATGTCTGAGCGGAGGTTGATCTCCTGACCTCTGGCCTCAAACACATGTGCATGCATACACACAAAGAAATAAACATCTCTTTATTAGAGCATCTTAGTTAAGGGTGGCATGCTTTTAAGTCTTTTTCTGGATGTCAGCTCCATACCCCTGGTAACACATCACACATCCCAGAGACAGTTCTACACAAACAGGTGCAGGGGCAATGCATCCACAGGCACCAGCCTGCCACGAACTCTGATATAGGGACCCTCAGCTAGAGTAAGTGTGTAGGAGATTGGCTCCCTGTCTTAACCTGTTTTCCACTGTTACAATAAAATATCCAACACCAAAAGTTTACTCTGATCATGGTTCTGGGGACTGGGAAGCCCAAGAGGACAGTTCCAGAATCAAGTGAGGGCCTTGTGCTGAAGACCAACATATGTAAAGTCATAGAGGAAGGGCATTGGGCCTGAGTTCCAGTGGACACTGCCACTCACGAAGTGAGCATTAGGCAGATGAGGTCACCCATGCAGGTTCTGTCTCTTTTGAAGGTGCCAGACCTGGCGGTCTTCCTCTCATAGTACCATGGGGATAGCAAATTCCCAGTCTTCAACACCGTGGCCCTGGTTGCCTTCCTGCCTAAGTCATGGTCCCAGGCATGGATGCCCTCTCTGCTGTGGATGGTCTCTCTCAGGAGGAATCCAGGAGAGAGGCAGTTGTTCTTATGGTCCCTGTGACAACCACAGTCCTCCCCACCCCCTTCCCAGCGATGCCTCCCAGCTTGCTGTCTCTATCTGTATCCATCTAGACCAGGCAGGAAATTAAAGTGGGCACCAGGACCTTGGCAATAAATAGCTCAGCCCTGAGGCTCCTGTCTGCAAAAAGGAATGTGATCTGAGACATCTTTTCAAGTCAGCCTCATGTCAGGTACGGGGGCCACAGGGGAACTCACACTTCTGTCTCTGGATATGAGAGAATGGGTTCAGCATGGAGGATGCAGAGAAAGGGAGGAGAAGAAGAGATTTGTCCAGGAGCCCAGGCCTTTGGGAGCATCAGCAGAGCATGGGTGAACAGCTCTCCCATGGCCTTGAGTGGGGCTCCAGGCCTCCTTGTCCCTAATCTGTAAAGGAAGGACAGTGACAAGCCTGCCAGGTGGCTTCATTAAAATTAATTGAGTCAATCCAGGCACGACGGAACACCCCTTTACTACCAGCACTCAGGAGGGGAGGCGAAGGCAGGCAGATCTCTACAAGTTCAAGGGTAGCCTCGCCTACACAGAAAGGTCCAGGACAACCAGGATCCTGTTTCAAAAAACAAAAAGTAAACTGGGCAATGGAAGCACAGGACTTTAATCCCAGCACTTGAGAGGCAGAAGTAGAGGCAGGTGGATCTCTGTGAGTTTTAGGTCAGCCTGGTCTACAGAGTGAGTTCTAGAGCAGCCAGGGCTATGCAGAGAAGCCCTTATTCAAAAACAAATAAAGAAACATACAATAAACAGCCAAAAATAGACTAAAGAAAACAAAAAAGAAATTAAAATAAATCATATTTATCAGTGCTCTGATCTTTCTTTACTGATTTAGGCTTTATTTTGCTTTTACATTTATCCTGGTTCCTTGAGATAGAATGTATTTTATTTTATTTTTGAGACAAGGTCCTGACTGGCCTGAAACTTGCTTTGTAGTCCAGGACAGCTTTGAACTCACAGAGATCAGCCTGCCTCCACCTCCTGAGTTGGGATTAAAGACATTTGCCATCATGCCTGGACCAGAATGTTGTTTATTTAAGATCTTCTTTCCCACATCCTGGGTTTTTGTTGTTGTTGTTGTTTGTTTTTTGTTTGTTTGTTTGATTTGTTTTTTAAGACAGGGTTTCTCTGTAGCTTTGGAGCCTGTCCTGAATTCACAGAGATCTGCCTGCCTCTGCCTCCCAAGTGCTGGGATTAAAGGGGTATGCCACCACCGCCTGGCTTTCCACATCATGTTTTGATGTAGACGTATCTAGTGGTAAACTTCCCTCTTGTTCATTGCTGAGCTTTTCACATTAGCTAAGAGATGTAAGGAGCCTAGGCATACGTCAGCCAATACATGAACAGAGAATGTCGTTACAAGGAGTGGTGGCACATGCCTGCAATCCCAGAACTTGGGAGGTACAATCAGGAAGACTACAACTTTAAAGCCAGCATGAGCTACCTCACAAGACCTGTCTAAAATATCAAACAAACAATGTTGTGCAGATATACAACGCCGGGCAAGCCTAGGGGACATTACACTAAGGAAAACAAACAAGGCACAGAAAGGCAATGACCACACGTTCTCACTCTTAGGTGGAATCTAGAGCTTAAGCCACAAACTCAAAGAGGAGGAAGAGTGATGATTACTACAGATGGGGTGGTAAGTGGGATGGAGAGGTATTTATCAAAGGTCACAACATTTAAATTGGGCAAGATGGACACAGTCCTGCACTGTACTGCAGAGTGGTGACCAAACTAAATATAATGTAAGTTGGCTGAAAGAGATTTTAAACATCCCAGTCATAAAAGAGCAACAAACAAGGTGACAGATTTGTTAATGAGTCCAATAAAATCATCACACATTGTACAAAATAAATCAAAACACCATATATCCTATAAATATATGACTATTTGTCAATTTAAAATTAAAAATTTGGGCTGGAGAGATGGCTTAACCATTGACTGTAGACTGAAGTTTCTGTCCCACCAGGTCCCACAGCCATTTGTCCCAAAGAAACATATAGAGTTCTACATTAATCATAAACTGGTTGGCCTTTTAGCTCAGGCTTCTTATTAATTTAATTTTTACATCTTAAAGTATCCAATAATTCTTATCTGTGTTAGTCATGCGGTTTGGTACTTTCATCAGCAAGGCATTCTCATCTTGTTTCCTCTGTGGCTAGGTCACAACTGCAGACTGACTCTTTCCTCTTTCCAGAATTCTCCTGTTCTCATTGCCCCACCTCTACTTCCTGCCTGGCTACTGGTCAATCAGCATTTTATTAAACAAGCACAAGAAACAAATGTTTACAGGGTAAAACCATTGTCCCACAGCAATTACTAGTACTTACTATTGTTGCAGAGGACTCTGGTCTGATTCCCAGAATCCGCATGGTGGCTTACAACTCCTTGGAACTTCAGTTCTAGGAAATCTGGCACCCTCTTGTGGCTTCCAGGAACTTCTGCATGTACACAGGGTACATACTGATAGGCAGTTAAGCAATACACATAAACAAAAATAAATACATAAGACAAAATAATTACCTGGAGCACCACTTGACAGTGGGCTGCTGTAAGGTAAAGCTGCTTCCTAAAGAAATGGCAAGTGTGGAAGTGGCTTTTGATGGAGCAACTTGGCAAAGAGCACTTTATGCCAGGGCACTGAGGCTCCCACTCCTAAGTCATCTTAACAGCATGTCCTTTATCAGGTGAATGTCCTATGATGCCCTCCCTTCAACTCATCCCATTCAGGCTCTGAGAAAGTCAGGCAAACTCAAATTGAAGAGTCTGTTATTAAACCAACCAACCAACAAAACAAACAAACAAGCAAGCAAGGAAACAGAAAACCCCAAACAACAACAAAAGAAAAATACCAAAGGCTGGAAAAGGGCTGAGCATTTTAGATCACTTGTTCTTGCGGGGAGCCCAGGTTTAATTCCCAGCACAAATATGGCAGTTTATAACTGTCTGTAATCACACTCACCTGTAACTCCAGTTCCAGGGAATCCAAGGCTCTCTTCTGGCCTCCCTGAGTACTGCAGGCATATGCTTCACATATATAAAAGCAGGAGTGTACATGCACACAAAACCTGACCAGGATTGCTGAAAACTGCTAAGGTACCAGAAACGAGGATGATCTGTGCTGTGGTTTGAAGTTTGAATGGCCCTTAAAGTTCCAGTGTCTGGGAAGTGGTGGAACCTTTATGGAAAGGGGCACAGGGGGAGAAGTTAGGTCCTTGGGGCTATGCCCTAGAAGAGGGTTAGGTCAAGTTTTCCTTTCACTCATCTTTCCCTCTCTATCTTCCTCTGCTTCACAGCCATGAGGTGATGGCATAAGTCACAAAACAATCCACACCAGCTCAGAATTATGGATAATAAAAGGGTTGTTTATTTAAGGGTAAAACTTACAGATCATTGTCCTAGACAACAGTCCTCTGAGTGAACAGAAACAGAGTCTAGCAGCCGGAAGCAGGAGCTGGAAGCAAGAGAGCAGGCACATGGTTACCGCTGCTTTTTACAGTATAAGAGACCACACCCAAGTGAGCTGGTATCTTGAAGGCTATTGACTGAAGGAGCAGAATGTGTTCCCACAGTACCTCCCCCTTTTGTTTAAATAAGAGAGTTCCAAACCCAATACATATACTATATACACTAGGAACAGATATCAAGTATAATTAGAATTACAGCCAGCATAAACAATATTAAGCAAGGAACATATGCTAAACATTCTATCCTATGGAGTCTAAGTCTTGTATAGGAAATGGCTTGGCTAGATCATAAGAGTACAGTAACTATGACTATCTAATATTCAACCCCATGAAACCCCATCAAAGACCTGAGAAGGGAGATATTACTTGAGCAGGCAGGAAGTACAATCAAGTACCTTCCAAAACTAGCAATACATGACAGAGACAATTAGCTACCTGAGCAATCACCCAAAGTCTCATTATTCAATGTTGAAGCAACCAAATTTGATTAAGGCTTAGTGTAACTGACAGATCATTTTCAGAGGCAGGAAATTTCTTAAAACTGTCTTACCCTGTCTTGTTAAGATTTGACAGTCCTGCTTATCTATTTCTGGATATCATGTAACTTGTCGGTGGTTGAGGCATTGTCAGGTCCTTGTCCAAAGGCCAGTTTTACCAGGAAGAAAACAAGCTCCAAGTGGAGGGGCTTTGGTGCTTAACATTCTCTCAGGAATAGATTGGTGCTGTCAGAAGCAATCATGTCGCATGTCAACAGAACCCTAAGTTATTTAAATGCCATGTTTCACAGATACTTGAAGTGGTTGAAGATTACCTATCTAGACAGAATACAATCTCTATATATCTAAAATACCTAATTGTCCAGGCAGAGGAGGGACAGACAGGCAGGCAGGTGTCAGATGGTCACTACAACAGGGAGGAGGTGCTTGCACCTCCTGATGCTTCCCAGAACACCTCAAGCCACGTTGGTGTCTCTTCTGTGTAAGACACAAGCACCTTCTCAGAGTTCTATGCAACACCATGGCCTCCCCACGTCCAGTGTTCTCCTTGTCACCAGTTCAGCTCCTACCTGTTGCCAGATGTGGCTCTCACCAGGGTGAGTTCCCTTGTTCCTTGCTAATGCTTGGATCTGGAATCTCCCAGAGGCCCATGCACTAAAGTCTGTTTTCAAGGGTGGTGCTGTGGGGTAGTGGCAGAGCTTATCAGGAAGCCCTTAAGTGATGAAGATCTGCCTTTGAAAGGAACAGCCTGATATTTGATCCCTAACATGCATGTGCATTCTTCCCTAGCCATGAGGTAAATACTTAGCTCCACTATCTACTCCTGTAATGCTGTGCTTCCTCATCATGGGCCTACAATAATGGGGCCAACCAAACATGGACTCAAGTCTCTGCAGCCATGAGCCTGAATGTAATTGTAAGTTGGTTCTTCACCATTCGTGACAGTGACAGGCTGGTGGAGACACCACTCTGCAGGGAAGGGTGGCAGCATGCAGTGACCAGCCAAGACAGGGAGACCTGCTTCCCAGCAGCCTAGCCTGAGTGGCATAGGCATTTGCTTTGTTCATCTCCGTCCTCATCCAGTCTCTTTGCCACTCAGTGATGCTATTCTTAATAATGACAGGCCCTGTTTCTCAGTCATGGGTCTCAGGTCCCCTCCCCACCAATACTGTGGACCTCAAGTGGTTCTTTCCAAGACAGGTACTAGGGCCTGCTTTGCGCCCCCCCCCCAGAAAAAAGAAAAAAAATATGTTCAAAAATGCTGTCAGATTGTGACCTTCTTTGGAAATAGTGTCACTGCAGATGTCATTAGTTAAAGTGAGGTCACCCCAGATTCCAGAAGGCCCTTTGTCTCACATAGCCAGTGCCTTTACATGAAGACTCACACAAAGATAGACATCCAGGGAGGTGCATCAACAGGATTAGAGACATGGTGGTAAGCCCAGAAAAGCTGAGGATTGTCACCCCATCAGCAGGAACTCAGAGTGACCCAATGGCAGGTCTCTTGCAGAAATAATTTGGGATGGGGGCTGAATTTTTTTTCCTTTCCCCAGTAGAGTTTGACTCCAAGCTGTGTGACTTTGGATACATACTTGCTCTCTCTGTGTTTCTGTTTGCTCCTGTATAAGAACAATGTGACAGCACCCATCCCCTGAGGTTGCTGCAGAAATTGAATGCCATAATGTCACAGAAAGTCTTACCTGATCTCCATGAAGGTCAGCTGTATTGTCATCCAGGGCCCTACCCTGCTTATCTTTATGCCTCCTGCCTCATCCCATGCCCTATTGAAAACCCAATTTTCTTCCCTCCAACCTAATCTTTTCGCACACATTGGACTCAGCTCATTCATCCATTGCTAAGCAATTTCTCCTTGGAGCCAGTGGTGTCAGAGAGAGAACAAAGGTGAGGACTCTGTGGGCTGAACAAGTGAGGGGAGACACAGCCTTCCTTTGGGGAAACAGGGTGTGTAGGAAAATGTCATTCACATGCTAAAAGGCTTCCTGGGCTCAATTAAGTCAGTAGACTTCACAGCTGATTAGAATGTCATCCCCGCAGCCTTGGCAGCCCTGAGTGCAGTGGGTGAGGCTGGCCCTTCAGTGCTGCCTTTCTGGAAACCCCCTGCAGGATGCTGAAAATGAGCCTGGCTGGAGCCAAGCTCCTGGGGGAGATGACTGATGACTGTTTGGGAAGATCTCCCCTCTCCACCTTGATTTAAAGCCAATAGGAGATTTCATAGGCAATGCACATCCCATAGGGATGAACGGGAAGAAGAGAATCCACCTGCCACCCGCTGCACACCCCTGGGGCCCAGCAGGCGTAAGACATACTGTCAAATATGCAGTGTCACCATACAGACTGTTATCACCCACAACTCCGAGCCTGTGAGGGATGTGCACACATCTGTTTCCACATGCTTGTAGCTTGAATATGAAATGTCTCCCATACTCTCACACGTTTGAACACTTGGTCCCTGGCTAATGGTGAGTTCCAGAAAGCTGTGACTTTCAGATGTGGACCCTCACTGGAGGATGAGAATCACTGTGAAGAAATCTTGAAGGCATTTTATTCTAATCTGGGACCTGTTTCCTCTCCACTTTTTACTTTCTGTTCCACCTAGATGCTACTACTGAATTTAGGGTTATACCCGATGCTCCAACAAGCCAGATTCAACCAACCATCCTTGAGAAACCAATTAAAAGAGCCAAATTAATAGTGGGAAAAAAAGGAACAGGAGATTTATTCTATATGGCCACACTGGGAAGAGAGACAGATTTGGTGATCCCACCCCCACTCAAGGGCATCTTAGGATTCTTAAGGTAAGGTTAAGGGTTAAGTAGAAGGCCAGGTTATGCACTGCTAAGCAGTTCTGATCAAGGTGAGGTCTTCTCATCACTGTCTTGGGTTCCACTCTCTTGCAAGGCAGTCTGAAAATCTTTTTCCAGGAGAAAAGTTTCTGTTTTATTTAGTCCAAATTTTAGACTTTTTCATTTTCTTTAACTTTTTTTTTTTTAAAAAAACTTTATGTCTATGGGTGTTTCACCTGCATGTATGCCTATAAATCATTCCTGGTGTCCACAGAGGTCTAACACATAAGAGTCTCTGGAACTGGGGTTACAGATGGTTAGGAGCTGCTATATGAGTACTGGGAGGTCCTCTGGAAGCATGGCAGTCTTCTGCCAGCATAAACTTCATGGAAGAAATTACATTTTCTTGGGGTCCATTGTTTCGATTGTTTGACAGTCAAAGAGAGGAACAGTGTCTCTTAATTTCTTCCAGGCTAGACAAAATTCAAGGAAGTGAAAGGTCCCAGCTTGGCTAGAGCTTGGAGTTGTGGAATCAAGCAATCTCCCACCATACCTTCCCCTTTGTGATAGACTGTATGCCTTCAAACTATGAGCCAAGATAAACCTTCCTCCCTTAAGTGCTCTTGTCAGGATTTGGTCATAACAAGAAAAATAATGAGTACAGAGCCATTTTCATTTCATGGTCTCAAACCTCCCATGTGCCCATTCAGGTAGGAGAATTGAAATTCAGAGGGTGATAAGATGTGCCCAGGCCCCCGTCACCAATCTGAGTCCCTTTCTTCCTCTGTCTTCTGCAATAAACTTGGATGCCTTTGAGACTCTGGTCGAAGGTCTGGTTTAGAAGACAACATTCTGGGAATGGGCACTGGATCACTGCTGCATTATTGGGACTTGATAGAGGAAAAAAATACCAGACGGTCCCAGCTGCTGGGAAGACATCAAATGAAAGAAGGAGCTTTTGGAAACACAATGTATGAGAACGTGTGGACCTGCCAGGGCAGCATTCTGACCAACATCACATTCTGTCTGATAGCTGGGGGATCAAAGCTTATTTTTATTTCCTCATTCCTGTTCTAGGGATGGAACCCAGGATCTTGCATGCACAACAACATTGAACTACATCCCATCCTTTTCTAGTAATGCCTTTTTCTTGAGAGATATTCCCATTAGTGGGGTGCCACTCTTCATTAGAATTTCTAAGGTGTAAACTGTATAGCCAACCAGAAGATAAGCAGAGATTCCCCACAGGCAGTCTACAGACAAAGTAAGACTCTAATGACTTACCATTAGCATTCTAGGACAGGACTTCTTTAAAATTCCACTCACAACCTCTTTTTATCCAATATTTTTTCCTGACCCCAGGTATATAAAATAGGTGTACAAGCTATAGAGAAATTTATTTTAAAACAATTCTTTGGTATATGTATATTTCCACCATTTATTAAAGATGAAAACCAATTCATAGCCTAGTGAGGTGATATGGTTATTTTTAACATAAATAATTAAGTACCGGCTAAATATTTGATACTATAGGACACAGAGCATCTTCAGTGTTTTTCAGAGTTGATTGCTTCAATTTTTATCATCATCTTCAATGCTGAGAACATTGCTTTGCAGAAATATAGCAGAGGCATGTTTAGGGTCATTTTGGAAATTGTTGGAAATTTTGTTCTAACCCCAACTCAAAATTCTCTTAATAAGTTAGCAGTTCAAACAACAATTTCAAAAATAAAATATTCTGGGGGCTGGTTGAGGTGACACACAGCTTTAATCCCAGCACTATGGAGAAAGAGGCAGGCAGGTAATTGTGAATTCAAGTCCAACCTGTTCTAAAAAAAGAAGTTCCAGGTCAGCCAGGAATACACAGTGAGACCCTGTCTCATAAACAGATAGGTAGGTAGGTAAGTAGATAAATAGATAGATAGATAGTATATTTAAGATCGATGATCGATCGATAGATATGTATTTAAAAATTACAGCAGTGATCCTAGCATTTAGGATTACAGAGGCAGGAGGATTGTTGCAAATTTGAGGCCATCCAAGTCTACATAGTGAGTTTGAGGTCAGTTGGCTATGTAGTAAAACCGTATCTCAAAAAACAAACAAAGAAAGAAGACCAAATAAAATGACAGTTTTTTTTCCTCACAGTCCGTTTTCAAATAATAATTTGTTTTCCATTTTTACTAAATCCTCTTTGTTTTCATGAAGACACTTGAGTTTACTTAGCCCTCCTCAAGATGGCGCCATTCTTTTCCATCATCCAAGCCTCTCCACTCAATGTAGTATCTGTTGCAATGCAAGCTATTTTCTGCCTGCTTCAAGACGACGACAAAACTAGTCATTCTCGCCTCACTTTCTGCTCTCTTCAAGACGACCACAACGATCAACTTCAACCCTAGGGGACCCCCCCGACCTTCTCAAAATGGCGACGGAGCGACGAGTCACCTCATAATGACGCTTTCAAGATGGCACCGAGATCGTAAATCTGTGTCGCAAAATAACGCAAACTCAGCGTCGCTGCAAAGACACTTCCGGTACCGGCGTGGGGCGGGCTCATAAGGCCTGACAGAGGCGGCGGGGAGGCTAGGCGCTGGGACCGGGTCTACTGGCGGCACGATGGACCGAAAGAAAAAACCTTTGGACGTTACAGCCTCCTCGGTGAGTTCGAGGGTGGCTTAGCTCCGTGCTCCGAGTTTCCCCTGCTTTTCTTAGTCGAGAATGGCGACCTAACCTGTTGCCTCACGCAGGTCAGGAGCCTGGACTCTCCGTCTGACTTTCTCTCCGCGGGGACCCTCGACAATTCCTTATTCACAGGATCCTGAGCCCGGTGGCACCTGGACTAGGCTCGCCCTACACACAAGTCCCGGAAGCCGTTCTCCCCGGGATCTCAGGGTGCATCCTGCGGGTCAGCCGCCACAGCCCAGCCAGGCCTCGCTGTCTGCGGGGACCTGGAGGACCTGCGCCCTTCCTGGCGTCTCCAATACAGAGATTCGACTCCCCAGGACCCCAGAGTACCTAGGGTCTCCCTAGCAGGACCCAGACAAGTTAGTTAGTGACTTGTGGGATGGGCTGCCTCGGGCCGCCAGAGCTGACAGGACGTAGGGAGTTTTGCTAACATAACCATTTTGAGCAGAAAGCTTGTAAATACTGTACACATTTTTGTACAAGCGCTTCATGTGCATGCTGCCATTGAGTCCTCAGACGTGCTTTAATATAGGTGCAGTTAATGATCACTCTTCATGGATGATGAACGTGACACCCAAAGGTGATCCCGGTTTCCTCAATTTACATACAGGTTTTTGGCGTGAGAACCCAGGTCACTGAGTTTGATTGACTGCAAAACGTTTGTTTTTCTATTACCTCAGAACAAATTGCCTAACCCTTGACTCAAACTTGAATTTACTAAGACTATGAGAAAATAAGAGGAAAACGAGCAGTGTTGGATTTAACATTTTGTCAGAATTTGGATTCAGTGCTTATACACTAAATCCAGCAGGGTGTAGTTGCACATGGCCTTTACTCCCAGCGTGTGAGAGGCCAGTCTCTGGGATTCCGAGGCCAGCCTGAGCCACATAGTTTCAGGATAGCCTGGGCTACACAGTGAGACCCTGTCTTTAAAAACCAAACCAAAACAAACTAAAGCCAGATTATCCAGAGGATAACATTTTCAAAAACTACAATACAAATGAAATCCAGGAACTGGTCATTTTGTGAGCTTAAATCCGAAGTAGTTGTAGACTAGAAAAACATATAACTAGATAATTGATGCATTTAAGAAGAGTTAAAAGGCAAAATTTTCTCCTTCCTCCCTCCCTCCTTTCCTCCTTCCTTCCTTCCCTCCGTCCTTCCCTCCCTCCTTCTTTCCTTCCTTGAAGAATTTTGAATAATTTCGAATATTGGGTCCTGGAGTGAGACTCCTTTTCACTGTTAAAATTCCTACCAGCAGTACCTTTAAATAGATTTCTTTCAAATGGAAATCACTGAACTCAGTACCCCCCCACCCGCCCCCAAAAAAGGTATGGGGCTGGAGAAATGACTCAGAGAGAATACTGACTGCTCTTCCAGAGGACCCTGGTTTATTCCTAGCACCCAGATAGCAGCTCACAACTTTCACAATTTTCCAGAGAATCTGACACCCTCATGCAGATACACATGCAAGCAAAACACTACTGTCCCAAACATAAAAAAGGAATCATTTTTTAAAAAAGATTTATTTTGTTTATAGCTGTTCTGCCTGCACCTTCATATGTGCAACGCATGTGTACCTGGTGCCTTCAAAAGCCAGAAGAGGGCTTTGGATTCGCTGGAACTAGAGCTGTGTATAGGTGATTGCAATGGTTGCATGCCACATGTGGGTTCTGGGAACCCAACCTGAGTCTTCTGCAAGAGCAGCAAGTATTCTTAACTGCTGACTCATCTCTTTATTTAGCTCCTGAACTCAGTCATTTTTATTTTCCTTGTCAGCCAGTAGTGCCTGATTGACAGATGCCTGTATGCATAACCACTTGCCATCACATCATTTCCTCCCACTTGTTAGGACTAATACAACGGAAAGGGAGGTGCAAGTATTTGCCCAGCTGCCTCATCTCTTCACCTGTGCTCCCCCATCACATTTTCAAAC
Organism: Arvicola amphibius; assembly: GCF_903992535.2. NCBI lineage: Eukaryota > Metazoa > Chordata > Mammalia > Rodentia > Cricetidae > Arvicola > Arvicola amphibius. Next base: position 56,198,919 of record NC_052048.2, on the reverse strand, counting down.
CCTGTGATTCCTTTCAAAAACAAACTAAGTCACTGGGCAGTGGTGGTGCTGGCCTTTTATCTCCTCAGCACTTGGTAGGCAGAGGCAGGTGGATCTCTGTGAGTTTGATGCCAGCCTGGTCTACAGAGTGAGTTCCAGGACAGCCAGGGCAAACCCTGGACAAACAGAGAAACCCTGTCTCAAAAAACCAAAACCAAGCCAAATCAAAGCAACAATAACAAGAACAACAACAACAAAAAAGTAAAGCTTGACCCTGTACTTCTGGTTATATGTCCCACAAACAGAAAGCGCTTCAGAAGTTAGTTGAATCCTGTCATACCTGTATGTAGATTTCATTAGTTTACTATGTCACTTTCCAGAAAAAAAAAAGCCTTGAGTAGTAAAAGTTGGAGTAGAACTAAATTTGTAGCAAAACTACAATGAAACCAAATGTTGTTTAATTTTGTGTGGAATTCTATATTTAAGCTTGTGTTTCTTGTCCATGTTCAGGAAGCCAAAATCTTAGAGAATTACAGTTGCTTAGCAATCCAGTCAACTGCCAGAGTGAATGAAATATTGTTGTTTACTTTCTTGTTTTATTCTAGTTGGTAGATCTTAAGGCTGAGCTCTTCCGAAAACAAGAAGAATTCAAACAAGAAAAACTTCTAAAAGATTCTGGAGTCTTTGGAAAACCAAAGACAACTAATAAGGTAAATATAACTCTACTGATTCCAAATATGAGAGAATTGTATTATAAGTTTTTGAAAAATGTCAGTGGTTATCTTTAAATAAGTAAATGTAAAGAAAAAAAGCCCCTGACTTATAATTGAACATTTGCATAAACTTTGTTAGATATTAAAATTAGTAAGATTATTTAATACTCTTTAAAAAAGACTTATTTTAAGTATATATGTTGTGTGTGTGCTTGTATGTATACGTATGTCATGCATGTATATGCCATCTGTGTGTAGATGCCCTCAGAAACCAGAAAGGGTGTTGAATCTCCTGGAACTGGAGTTATATGTAGTTGTGAGCCAAGTAATATGGATGTTGGGAACTGAACTCAGATCTTGTGCAAGAGCAGTAAGCCCTCATAATGAATGCTAACCCAGCTCTCCTGTTCCTATATTCTTCTTTAACATGCTGTTAATAATTGGGTTGTTCACATTCTCATGAAAGATTAGCATGTACTTTGTGTCCAAATAGAGATAAACAACTGTAAAATATAGAAATAGACTTAAAATATGAAAGTCTTTTAAGAGTTTTAAAACTTTTATAGGTAGTAATCTGCTTACTATATTTCTTTGTATTCTGCTCATATCCATTAGAATATTGAATGATGTTGTAATCAGTCATGGGTAAATGTCAGTTGAGAAATAACTCAGTGAAGTTCAGAAAGAAATTCTTTAGGTGATTTAGGAGTTTTCTTCAGCTCCAGCTTTGCCATGTGCCTGTCACGTCTGTTGTAAGCTGTAAGTTGTCTGTCAGAATAAGTAGTTCTTTGATGATTCATGAGATCCAAGGATTTTCTTTCCTTTTTGATGCTTTGTGATCACATGGTTTTATTTTGTTTTTTTGAATCATTCTCCAGAAGCCAAGTATCTGGACCAAGCAGAATGCTGGTGTTTCCAGTCGAGCAGAGAAGGATGCAGAACAGAAGCTTGAAGAGCAGAAGACTTTAGACAAAGCAAGGTAGTTACACCTGAAAAGGGGTTACTAGACCAAGAAATAAATGTTTAGTTGGTACTCTTCCTGATGTACAGATATGATAGACATCTTTCTGGGCAAATGCTTTATGAATGTAAATACAGTGTCCTTTGATATCTGAGGGGCATTGGTTGTTTCTAGGTTCCTACTCTTCCTCAGATACCAAAGCTCAAGATGCTCCAAATAGATAAACTAGTGTGTGTGGTCTGTGAAAACATTCAGTATACTCTAAAATCTTTTCTAGATTACTTGCTATGCCTAATATGGTGTAAGCACTTTGTAAATAGTTATTCTGTGCTGTTTAGGGAATAATGCCAAGAAGGAAAATATGTACAGACAGATGCACAGTATATATTAGCAACAATACCATTGTTTTGGAATATTGTTTCTTTCCAGGTAGTTGAATCTGGAGATGTGAACTCTAGATGTGGAGGGCCAGCTGTCCCCTAAAAATGCTGTAATTTACACATATCTGTTGTCTTACACAAAGAAAAAAAATTGAGCTTAGAAGATGAAGTAGGGTCCTGTTTTAAGCTTTTATCACATACTAAATTTATCAACAATTTTTTTTTTTTTAAATTTGGGAAATAACTTTATTTGTTCTGGAAGTTGACCAGCGTCCTCTCAGAACTTCTGGTTCTGTTTCTTGGTGCTCGCAGCCTTGATGATCTTGAGCACGTTGAAGAATACTGTCTTAACTTGGGCCTACACCCTCCCATGGTGATAATGTCACTGGTCTGTACATTCCCAAAAAGGGGACAGGCAGACAGATATGTTCTTGTGGTGCTTCTCAAAGCAATTGTACTTTTGGATATAGTAGGTATAGTTCTAGATGATGACAGTGGTCCCCTGCACCTTCATCTTGGTCACAGCACCAGATAGGACAGTGAAGAGGCATTTCTTGTCTGTGTAGGTACCCTGGATGGCCTCCTTGAGCATGTTGAGCCTAGACTGATGTTCTTGTAGTACTGAGGGAGCCTTTCCTTGCCCATAGAACCCACTTGTTGTTTTAAAAGATCATGGACTGCTTTTGGTAAACAAACTCGGTCTGAATATCTGACATCTTTCTGGCAGCCTGAGAAAAAGAAAAGGCTATATCAACAATTTTGTTGTTATTGTTGCTTGCTTGTTTGTTCATTTTTTTCGAGACAGGGTTTCTCTGCATAACCCTGCCTGCCCTGGACTCACTCTGTAGATCAGGCTGGCCTTGAACTTAGAGATCTACCTGTTTCTGCCTCTTTAGTGCTGGGATTAAAGGCTTGGGCCACCACCACCTGGCCTATATCAACAATTTTTTAAAACTTGTATTTCTAGGGATGGAATCCCAATGGTCTTGTCCACTGAACCACACCTTCATCTTAACACTTTTTTGTTGTTGTTGTTGTTGTTGTTTTGAGACAAGGTTTCTCTGTAACTTTGGTGCCTGTCCTGGCACCAGCTCTTGTAGACTAGGCTGGCCTCGAACTCACAGAGATCCACCTACCTCTGCCTCCCAAGTGCTGGAAGAAGTGTTCAGTGGACCATATTCCCCATACTGGGTCGCTTTACCCAGCCTCAATATATGGAGAGATGCATAGTTTTATTGCAACTTGATATGCCATGTTTTTTGTTTTTATTTATTCATTCATTTATTTGTTTGTTTATTTATTATGTATACAATATTCTGACTGCATGTGTGCCTGAAGGCCAGAAGAGGCTCATTACAGATGGCTGTGAGCCACCATGTGGTTGCTGGGAATTGAACTCAGGACCTTTGGAAGAGCAGGCAATGCTCTTAACCACTGAGCCATCTCGCCAGCCCCTGCCATGTTTTGTTGATACTCTCAGGAGACCTAAACAGAAATGGAGGAGTGAATTAGGGGATGAGAACTGAGGGGGTATTGGAAAGAGGAACTGGGAGGAGAGGAGGGAGGGGAAACTGTGACTGGGATGTGAAATAAATAAATACATTCATTTATTTAAAAAAAAAAGAGTCCCATGGTGTGTTCTAGGTTAGGTGATAGGCCATTAGTATTTAGAGGCCCCAAATTTCCCTCACAAACCAAGAGTATAATTTGAATAAAGGTAAAAGGAACATTTTAATTCCTGTTTCCTAAATTCACTAATTAATATATTGTCATATTTGCTTTCCTCTGTCCTTCTGCCACACCTGTAGAGGAAGACTTTAAGTGTCATGATATTACCTGTGAATATTTCAATATATATCTATCTGAACAAGGACATTATACTACTATATTTAATACTGCTGTATGGCTCATATTTCAGATTTTACCATTGTCCCAACACAGCTTTGTCCTAAATAGGTTTTGTAAAAATTCAGGATTCACAAAGTGAGTTCCAGGACAACCAGGGCTATTACACAAAGACAGAGAAACTCTGTCTTTAAAAAATCAGGCCGGGCGGTGGTGGCGCACGCCTTTAATCCCAGCACTTGGGAGGCAGAGGCAGGAGGATCTCTGTGAGTTCGAGACCAGCCTGGTCTACAAGAGCTAGCTTCAGGACAGGCTCCAAAGCCACAGAGAAACCCTGTCTCAAAAAAAAAAAAAAAAATCAGGGAAAACAAAATCAGGATTTAAAGATTATATTTCATTCATGCCTATAGTTCTCAAATCTCTCCACTTTTTTTGTCAGTTACCTTGCTGACATTTTTAAGTGTCCAGGTCAGTTTATTTTCTGCCATGTCCCATGTCTGAATGAGTTTCTATTAAAGTTTTTTGTTAAGACTGTTGTGTAGTCTTTGTGTTTTACAGTGAATCTTATCTAGAGGCTCATAATTGTCAGTTTGAATCATTATTGGTAATGAGTTCAATCACTTCCTTAGAAAAGTCTGTTAGAATTCTCTACTGTGAAGATAAGATGCCCTTTCTCCTATGTGGCTAATAGTAACCTGGGGTGGGAAGCTTTGAGACTAAGTATCCTGGTCACTACTATGTTTCCATGGGTGGTTTGTATTGTTAGTAAGCTGTGCTGCTGCTGAATTATTCGTGGATTTCCTCTGCATATTAGCTAACATTCTTTTGTAAAGAAGAGGCAGTAGTCTCCTGTGCCTGGAGAATTCTGAGTTGTAACATCTGCTGTGATAGCCATCTGCTTTGGTACATGATAGGAACTCTGCAGCTTCATCGGACTGGGGAGATGTCTCAGTTGGTCAGATGATTGCTGTACAAGCTTGAGGACCTGATAGAAAAGTCAGGCATGGTGGTGTAGATTTGTAATCCCACTGCTGGGGAGCAGAGATCCCTGGGGCTTACTGTCCAGCCAGCTTAGCTTGTTTAGGGATCTCCAGGTCCTACTAAGAGATAAGAGACCCTGTCTCAAAAACAAGGTGGTTAACTCCTAAGGAATGATACCTAAGGTCAATCTCTGGTCTTTACATGTACACTGACTGATACTTGGGCACCCAAAGGAACACACATGGAACCACCTTGCTAACTTATATGACAGTGAAGATGAGATGACATTACTTTGTGTTATTAAGTTAATTTTGTGGCAATCTGGAGAAGCAAAAAAGAAAAAAGAATTTGCTTTTCCATCAGTCTGGAGGAGCTGAGACACAGAAAGGAAAAGTTAAATAACTTGTCATAATCATGTGACCTAGGGTTTTTGTAGTCTCTTCACCCCACTAGGAATTAAATTTCCCATTGTGATTAATGAGATCATGACACAGATGGCCTCTTTGGGGCTTCTATTTTTAGGCAATTAGAGAATTCCTGGCCCTTTTAGCTTGTTACTACTTGCTAAATGCCATCAACATTATGTGAGCAGCGAGTCTGCTTTGTTGACATACCAGGGTTGTTGTTTTATATTAGTATGTAGTTTCAGTGTATTATTTGTGATATTAAAATAGATATTGTCATGTTTTTAACAAATTAAGTTGGTATAAAGAAGTATAATAAGCCACAAATGACCAGGACCCTGGTCTAAAAGCACTATGGCAAAGAATCTTGCCTTGAGTCTGGTGATCCTTTTGGCAGACTAAATAGAAAATGTTTACATACATCTCTCTTACCACATGTAACTTAAGTTGCATTTTGCAGCTAGGTTGTTGGAGCCTTAACTCAGTGCATCCCATTTGTTCACTCATCAGATACTTATTGAGCAGTTACTCTGTATCAGGTATGGCTTTCGGTCCTGCTTTCACTAAGGAAGTAGATGAAGTGGGTCTGAGGTCTCTTCAGGACAGGGCAGTCAGCACCTGTTGTGTCCATCTTTTCATGGCCGGCCTCGGGAGGTGTTAACTGTCAGCTGTCAGGTTGATAGTGGCAGAAGGGACAGTTATAAGACCATTTCTAATTCTTGTCTGTTTTTCTCCTAGGGAAAAATTGGAAGAAAAGGCCAAATTATATGAAAAGATGACTAAAGGAGACTTTCCAGGTAGACAAATGTTTATTTGTATTTCTTTTTTTTTTAAATTTAGTTATTATGTATACAATATTCTGTCTGTGTGTATGTCTGCAGGCCAGAAGAGGGCACCAGACCTCATTACAGATGGTTGTGAGCCACCATGTGGTTGCCAGGAATTGAACTCAGGACCTTTGGAAGAGCAGGCAATGCTCTTAACCACCGAGCCATCTCTCCAGCCCCCTTATTTGTATTTCTTTATTGTCTACAATTTGTACAGATCTTCGTATTATATTATCTGTTTAAATGATTCTAAGAGGGAGAAATTTAAAAAACCAACTCAAAACTTTAATTTCACTGGTTACATAGAGATAAGAAAATATTCAGTAATATTCCAATGGTTCACTGGGTCCCAGGCAGTGTAACATGAGGGCCGGCTTGTTGGGGTTTCTGTCCCACCCGATACCCCACAGCCGGCAAGCCCCAAAGAAAAATCACACAGATGTCTCCATAAGTTATAAACTGATTGGCCCATTAGCTCAGTCTTCTTATTAGCTCTTGTAGCTTATATTAACCCATTATTCTTACCTATGTTAGCCATGTGGCTCAGTACCTTTCACAGCGGGGCAGATCACATGTTGCTTCTTCAGAGTCTGGGCAGGAGTGCAGAGGGAGCTTCCTGCTTCCCAGAATACTCCTATTCTCATCGCCCCACCTCTACTTGCTGTCTGGTTGATCTGCCTATACTTCCTATTTGGCCAGTCAGCGTTTATTTAAAACATGATTGACAGAATACAGGCAATTATCCCACACCAAGGCAGGGACAGGAGAACATAGGGAACCAGTTCTACAGCCCTCACAACAGGTCTGGTGGAGGATCTGGTGGTGGAGGAGAGCACAGCACCAGGAGACAGTTTAAATAGACCAGCCTTGCATGTAGGGACATCCATGCATAAGGAAAAGATAAGGTGTGCCGAATTATGGGTTATGCTGCCTCTTATCCTGTTGTCTCTCTATTTTCAGTTTTATTTCTGTGATGTGCTTTTTTTTTTAACTTCATGGTTTTGCCCCATTGCATTTGTGTATGAGTGTGGGCATGTTTATGCTACAGCATAGGTATATAGTATGTGTTGATATTCACCTCCTGCTTTGTTTAAGGCAAAATTTGAGGGATCTATTCTGCCTCCCATCTTGCTACCGTAGGAATACTGGGATGTGTTGCAAACTAGGCTTGATGTGGATTCTGGGGATTCAAACTCAGGTCTTCATGTTTGGGCAGCAAGTCACTGAGTCATCTCACATTTTTAATTTTTAATTTTTTTAATTTTTAATTTTTGGTTCTCTCCTTATATTTATCCAGTTGGGAAATCTTTAATTTTTCTTTTTGCTAATTCCTTGCTCTTTTTGTTTTCTCTCCAGAATATTTGTTTCCTTTCCTCTTCTCTTTGCTTCCTCTATTTCTCCCTTTTCCTTGCCTCTTTCCTTTATCATACTTATTATTTCTATTCTAAGTAATTTCGACTTCATGGCATATTCAATTAGTAATTGTACAATGTGCTTTGAATTGTTATAGAAATTTGTAATACAATGCCCTTTTGTCATATCCCCCTGAAATAGCAGAATTCATAGTTGGACAACAGTGTAAGAGACTTTCTGGGCCAGTGTACACACCATTGGCAGGGGGCAGAGAAAGCAAGTAAGAATTCAGGAAATTTCTAGAAGAAAATGGGCTTAGACTTGGTGAGCTGGAGGAAAGGATCCTGTCAGGGAGAGTGGTAAGAATGGATCTTCAGAATGGGGAGAGCTAGAGCTCAGCAGTTCCACCTTGCCTAGCAAACAAGACACCAGTGGGTGTGGCCATCATTTGCCTTTTCTCAGACTGTATCATTTACAAAGTTGGGGCCTGTGGTGACAGTGCTACAGTCTAAGGAACAAGATGGTCGTTCCCAGGATGCCTCACTGGTGTGTACCTCTATACCTCACCTCTCAGAAACACACCTCTTCCCTTTTGAGAGAATATGTGATTTCGAAAACTTGTTGTTTCATTCTTTTTTTCCCTCTGGTTCAAACTTGTATTGTTACTATAGAAACCCAGAGGCTGGAGAGATGGCTTAACAGTTGAGAGCATTTGCTGTGCTTACAGAGGAACAGAGTTTGGTTCCCAGTATCCATTTACTCACGACTGCCTATAACTCCAGCTACAGGAGAACTAATGTCCTCTTTGGCCTTCTTAGGGCACTAGCACTCCCATGTACCCTTCTCCCTCATATGTGTAACTTAAAATAAAATGAAAATACAGTAACTCAATCAAAAGGAATGTGTTTGTGGAAGTGGGGTTTTGTCAAAGCCAGCAGTCCTACCTACTGATCCTTCTGTTGTACCTGTGTATCTGAACTGGTTAAGTCTTGGAGCCTTAGTTGTCTTCAGTGTAACACTGTAAAGGGGGATAGCACCACACTTTGGTCATAGGGAACCCAGTGTCTGTTGTAGTTCAATCTCTGTCCTTAGGGAAAAACAAACAAACAAAACCAAGTTGAGTTCATCCCTGTAGAACTTAACTCCAGGCCTTGCTTGATAACGATGTCAACTTGTGAAAAGAACTCAAAAGAAGCGTGTGTGTGTGTGTGTGTGTGTGTGTGTGTGTGTGTGTGTGTGTGCGTGTACACGTTTGAGACAGTGTCTCACCATGTAACCATGTAGAGCCTGGAGCTCACTATGTACACCAGGCTGACCTTGAACTCACAGATCTACTTGCCTCTGCCTCCTTAGTGCTGTGATTAAAGGTGTGCACACCATGCCCCAGCTTCAGAGGATATTGTTTGCCTGCATTAGGACCTTTCAAGCACTTTCAACCACATATTTGTGTAAGAGTTAAATGATGCAACTCATATATTTAGAAAGGTCTGTTACATGACAGCAAGAAGGGTCGACTATCTTGATTGGGAGAAATGCTGTTCTGCTTCTCTTAGACATTGTTGGCTATGAGTTGCTCAAAATCAGTGACTGTGTTGTCTTAAATGGTCCTATTGCTCACACAGTGTATTGATGACACAGCAGGAAACTCAAGGCTTTTTAAAGAGTATTATGGTCCGTGTTATGGATGGTCTATTTAAAGTTTTCTGTCAGGTGTTTTATGTCTGTTGTCTCTGTAAATTGTCCGTGATGGAGGCATTGACTGGTGAACGAACAGTCAGGCAGTAGGGCCACTTCTTAATTTCAGCTATGGTTTTCTTCTTTAATGTAAAGAACCCATAAATTGATTTTTGTGTTCTAGATGAGGAAATGGAGGACATGTACCTTGTGGATTTCACACAGAAGATCATAGACAAGCGAAAGGAAATGGAGGTGCTTGGTGCTACTAGAGAGTCTGGAAATGCAGAAGAGAGAGATGATGATGAAGAGTTTTCTGAAAAAGACATACCTCCTCCCCAAGACCCCAGCGAGGAGTGGTGGGTAATATTGGAGCTTAGATCAGTGTGAGCCCTCAGACTTGCTTTGGCTTTTTGAGAATCATTTTGATGGTATCACATCATGTTTTCTTACTCTGCCTGGGTTTTCTGTGTCCTGAGAACCACCCCCTCTAAGTTGCGATGAGCTAGTGTTGTATAGATTGTATAGTTTGTATAGATTTCAGCACACCAGTGGAGCGGTAGCATCAGTGACGGCAGATAAGAACTGAGCATCTGCTGTGCCCAGTGTGGTGCCAGGCCCACGAATCATTGGGCGGTCCATCAGTGTCCTGCTCTCTTACCACCATGCTGCTGTTTTGCCCACATGTCCTGGTTCAGATGTCAGGTCCTGGGAAGTGGTCCCTTTTGAGTCCTGCAAAAGAAACTGGCAGGGTAGGCACAGTAAGCTATATCTTAACTACATTCTTTCCTGGTATTGAGGTGTGGGTTCCAGCACTGCCTTCTGCCTGTGTGGACTTGATAAATTTGCAGTTTCTCTGAGGCCTAGCTTCCTTCCATGGAAAGTAGAGATGCAGTGCTTCAGTGCACAACGACTTCCTTTAACTTCCCTCATGGAAGCAAGTGTGTTCCATTCTGGGAGCATAAGCAGATATTTTGCAAAGCTCCATTATTGATATTTTCCTGAGTTTTACCTGTACATACATAAAGGATGGAGGAATCCAGCCTTTTATAGATCCGATTGCAAATTCCATAACGGTGTCTTTTATGCCACCTAGACACTGATTCCGCAGAGCTTGCCATTGCCTAGACATCACTGATGTTCTTTTTCTGGGGATTTCTTAGAAGCTGCTCAGGACTGTTTGTAGATTTCTTAGCCTTTTGCTGACTCCTTTGGACAGGTATTTATGCATAAATAGAGATGTTTTTACTACTGTAGATGGCAGAGAACCTTTCTGTTCATAATATGGAAGGTGTCCACTGTGTTCCCTACTTTCTTACCTTTTAAATAACTTAAATCTAAAGTTAGAGACTATTGTGAGGGTAGGCATATGGCTGTATGCCACATGGAACCACAGAGAACACAGCCTCTCTGTGCCTTTCTTCATCATTTGTAGTCTAAGTACTTGCTTCTTCTTCTGAACTATTTTTTGGGGTCTTACCCTTTATTTTTAGTTGACCCACTTTAGATCTTATTGTCTGCAAAACATCTGAGCCATACTTTTGCTTGTCTGTTTTTTGTTTGTGTGTGTTTTTTAAGACAGGGTCTCTCTGTGTGACAGCTCTGGCTGGAACTTGCTCTGTAGACCAGGCTGGCCTCAAACTCACAGATATCTTGCCTGCTTCTGCCTCCCAAGTGCTGGGATTAAAGGTGTGTGCCAACACTTGCCGGTTTGCTTGTTTTTATAATCTGCCTAAATTGTATTTTCTGGCATGCACCCCTCCTGTTTCCCTAGAGCCCTGTAGAGCTAGAGTACTCAGCCCTTCTTGGATCACCCAGTTTCTCCAGGTTTATGCTGGGACTGTTCAGTAAGCAGCTGCTGATGAGCTAGAGCCATTGCTGACTACTGTATTCCCTTGCTGGTGTTCTGTGTGTTTTGGAGGCCTGTTCTAGAACAGAATAGCTGTGATTGCTTTTCAAGGCAGAAATCTCATCTCTTTTGAATGGTCTAATGTCTTTTATTTATTTTTCTTATTAATGCCTGTATGATTACAAGCAATTTGTCAGCAATTTGAAGAGTTTGGAGGGCAATTGATGGTGTCGCATGATAGCATATGGTGCAGTAGGACGCAATGCAAGCAATTCCCACACTTTTTTTGTTTTTGAATTAAGCTCCAGAATTGTTACTGCTTGTAAATCCTTTTGGTAATTAAATTCCAGGTGGTGGAAAATCTTTCTGCAAAAATACTGTAAGTAATAACATGGACCATCTGGCTAGATTCCCCTCCCCATTCATTTAAAAAAAAAAATAAAGAAAAGAAAATGAAGTTGTTGCTTTATATAGTTATAGGTTTGATTTCTTCTGACAGTTGTCTGTAGGAGTGGATTTCCAAGTGTTTGGTTTTTAAAACATGGGATAACAAGGAAATTGGCATCACTTGAGAAGAAAGAAATTGCAGGCAACAGCAGAGCTAGCTGAGTCTGACCTTCATCGCTTTGCTAACTACTTTACAGCATATATTAGGTCCTTCATTGTGTGTTGTGCACTGTACTCCAGATTATGGGAGATTCCTTGCCTGTGATAGCAAATATAAAAAAATCTGTTGCACTGCTAGGCAGTGGTGTCCTTTAGTCCCAGCACTCGGGAAGCAGAGGCAGGCAGATCTCTGTGAGTTCAAGGCCAGCCTGGTCTGTAGAGTGAGTTCCAGGACAGGCTCCAAAAGTTACACAGAGAAACCCTGTCTAAATCAAACAAACAAAATTCTGCTGCACCATAGTACAAAGGAGATGTTTTCTATGAATACCTGCCCATACTTTGTGTTGTTAGGAAATCTCAGTGTTTTCTTTAACCTTACTGTGTGCCCAGCTTGCCCTGTCTCCACTGTCTGCTTTGGGCAAAGATGAAGAAAGGTATATATTGTTTGTCTTGTTAATTAAAGTGGGTCCAAAAATTACCATGACTTACATTAAGAAACTCCTAAGATTGCTGGAAAGAATATGTCAATTAGAAGTAGAGCAGTAATAGAAAAATTGAGGTTTTGTGGAGGGCACAAAAAGCTTATTGGATGTCATCTGCTAATTAAGAAGCCTTTTCTCTGTGTTAGTGGTCCCTTGGCTTCAAGGTTCTTGGTAACAAGGTATGTAACTGCGTTGCTTCTTTAAGTGCCAACTCCCTGACCTAGTGATCTGCCCATTGTACTAACTGTCTTCCCAACTTCTCACTTTCAGGGTGGATTACGTGGACTCTTTGGGTCGATCCCGACGCTGCATGAGAAAGGATTTACCAGATCTATTGGAGATGGATAAAAATCTTCAGGGAAGACTGTAAGTTTAAAATGTGACCTTTGTTTGGAACACAACCATGGAGATTGTCTTGTGTGAGAGGCTTCTGACTATTTGTTACTCTGCTCTATTAAGATCTTTAATTTGTAAGACTGTTATATACTGAAGCCTGTAATGGTTAATGTATTCAGACACTCATAACTTTGCTCAGGGAACAACCTGAATGTCGTTATTATTTATTTATTGATTTTCTTTTCCTGAAACCCGTTTTTGGGGGGAGTAGCGGGGAAATGAGTCACGTTATTTCCTGGGCTGGCCTTGATCTAGGTTTAAGTGATTCTTCTGACTTAGCTTCCCAGGCAGGCACTCTGTTCTGGTCATGTACAATATAATTGCTCAAAGGGATGAGTAGGATGTCTGATCTAGGTCGCAAGTACAGAATGAGTCCAACCTAGCTAACAAACCAGCCTTTATGGACAGAGGGACTTGAGAAGGTTCACTTGCTTTTATTCACTTCTTATTTATGTGTCTTTGTATATTGAATCAAAGGCTTCATGATTACATTTCTAATGGGACCAAAGAAATAACATCCAAAAGTATCTTGGTGGTTGAAATTCCATATAGCCAGCTTTTATATGAGAAATATTGGAGAAGCTCCACCTGTGTGAGCCTTCCCATCTTAGGCATCCTGTGAGTAGGTCTGGAGTAAACATGCAGAGGTCACAGTACAAACCATGACCACCTGCTGGGACAGGGAACTCTAGCAACGTCCATGTCTCTAGACCAGAGGCCATTCAAAGAAGTCCAGTGGTTCATCCTTCCTGGCTAGGCCATTTTCCATATGTCAACCAGGACAAGTGTAGAAAGGAAAGTTGGTTGTCTTGAACACTGAAGCAAGATCCTATCATACTCATCTATAAGTCTGGTAATTAATTGTTGCTGTTTCATGGCACTCACCTGAACATAGGTTTCTGTTCCTCTACTAGTTTCGTTAGTCCTGCTAATGAAAAAACTTTATTATCTGAAGACATGAGGAAAGAACTTCAGCGCCAGCAATGGGAAGAAGAAGAAAGGGAGGCTCTGAAAAAGCCAATGGGGCCTATCCATTATGAAGACATTAGGGAAAATGGTACTGTTAATTTGGGGGCAGGGGTATTTGTGTGTGTGTGTGGTGGTGGGTTTTTTTGTTTGTTTCTCTCTAGCCAGTAAGCACAGAGTCAGGTGCTGACAGAGCAGCATCTCCGACTGTGCAGTAGAGGTGAAGTCATCCTCTTGTCCACAGCCTAAGAAACTTAGGGGCCTCTTCCTAACATGTCTGTTAGCCTAAGAATTTGTTGCCAGAGAGAAGAGGATACAGCCAGGGCTGAGCAGCCTGTCTATATATTTTTCACTTAGCCATTTGACTTTTTTGTTTTTTCTTAATTATTTTTTTTTAAATTAAGCTTGTGCTGATATCACTGTGTGTCTCCTTTGGTTTGTTAGGGAACTTGCTGTAAATGTGGTTTGCTAATCAGAGAAATCTAATGTTTTGATAATTTTGATTATTTCAGAGGCCCGACAACTTGGTGTTGGGTATTTTGCCTTTGCCAAAGACAAAGAATTGAGAAACAAGCAAATGAAAACTTTAGAGATGCTTCGTGAACAGGTATAAGTTAAATTTAAGGATTTTGTTATAGGTTTGAATAATTTTTTTTATTGATAGGTCATGCTTTAAAAGATGTAGTAAATCCAGATATGCATAATCAAGCATTGGACAGAGAGAGAGTGAGTCCAAACTGAAGATCTCCATCAGGTCCCTCCCCTTGGAGCTCAGGAAGCCCCTTGGAAGAGAGGGAGGAACAGTGAGGAAGAATGGGAGCTAGAGGGGTTGAGGACACTAGAATACCCAGTTCACAGAATCAACTAAGCAGGACTCATGTATCATGAATTCTAATTGGTCTTAATAATAAACACCCAGAGTCAGATATAGGGGTTAATGCTGAAAGATCATAAAAGCAGAAAAGCCAGCCACTAGTTCTTAACCTCTACTGAATCCTCAGACCAAAGGGGTGATTTCTGTCCCTACAAATCCTCAGACTGAATGCTCTCTCTACAAAACCTCAGGCTTAATCTGAGCTCTTGTCTCTTCCCGCCATATATTCCTCTCTCCATCCAGCCATATTACTTCTGTCTCCATCTCCATCATGCTGGGATTAAAGGCCTGTGATTCCAACTGCTGGGATCACCTTTGTATGATCTCTGTTTCTCTTTTAGACAGATTCAATCTCGTGTAGCCCAGAGTGGCCTTGAACTTACAGAGCTCCGTCTGCCTCTATCTTCTGAGTGCTGAGATTAAAAGTGTGTGCCACCACTGCCTAGCCCCTATGGCTAATTAGTGGTTTAGCTCTGCACTCTGATCTTCAGACAAGCTTATTTGTTAGATCACAAACAAAATACCACTCCAGACTCATACAGGCTCACAGAAACTAAAGCAGCAATCACAGAGCCTACATGGGTCTGAACTAGGTCCTCTGCATATATATTATGGTTGTTAGCTTAGTGTTGTTGTTTTTTTGTTTGTTTGTTTGTTTTTTGTTTTGTTTTGTTTTTGTGGGAGTTGGGGGTATCTCTGGTTCTTTCATCTGTTCCTGGGACGCTCTTTCTCCCACTGGTTTGTCTCACCCAGCCCTGATATGAGGGTTTATGCCTAGTCTTATTGCATCTTGTTATGGCATGTTCAGTTCATATCCATGAGAGGCCTGCTCTTTTTTTGAAGGGAAACAGGAGGAGTAGATCTGGAAGAAAGGGGATTTGGGCTGGGGGCTGGGAGGAGTGGAAGGAGGGGAAACTGAAGTCAGGACATATTTGTATGAGAGAAGAATTTAAAAAATGTAGTAAATTGAAAATTGATATTCAGAATGTTATTGTTGGTTACATACAGGTAATTATTAAATTATTGTGGGTTTTTCAACTCTAAAATTTTAACTGTACTTTGCTAGGTTTTGTTCTTATTAGTAATATATCTGTATATAATGTGTAAGTGTCATGGCATGTGTGGTAGTCAGAGGACAACTTTAGGGAGTTGATAACTCCTTCTGTCTCTGTTGATTCCAGGGATTGAACTTAGGTTGCCAGGCTTGCATCATTGCAGCATGCATCTTTACCCACTGAGCCATCTTGCTAGCCTTGCTGCTTTATTATTACTATTTTTGTGTGCGTGTAAGCTCTGTCTGCATCTGTGTATGTGTACGATATGCACACGTGGCTCCTGTACAGGACATTGAACCCCTAGAACTGGAACTATGGATAGTTGTAAGCAACCACGTGGATGCTAGCAACTGAACTTGGGTTCTCTGCAAGAGCCACAGTATTCTTAACTACTGATTCCAGCTCCCAGCCCTGCTGTTTTATGTCTAGTTTCAAACAGCATTTTGGGATGACCTGGGTGAGGAAATAGGAAGCTGTGTTAAGGGATTAAGGAGCAGAAGAGAACTGAATGGCTTTCTTCCATGTGGAGGCTTCCATTGGGCTCTGTGAGCTCTCATTAAGCTTCCTAAGGACATTCCTTTTCATAAGCCACCATTTTCCGGGTCTTGGGGAGAGCTGCTTAGATGTGCTGTTAAAATTAATTAGCACTTTTTTTAAAAACATAATTATTTCATCATTTTAAACAGAAATGTGAATTTGACTTCGAGTGAATAATTTTCTAATTTTTTGTTCTGTTCAGACAACAGATCAGAGAATAAAACGAGAAAACATAAAGGAAAAGCGAAAGGCTATGTTAGAAGCAAGACTTGCCAAACTTCGACAAAAAAAGATTAAAAAATCAAAGGAAGATGGGACTGAAGAAGAAAATAGAGGTATTTCATGTCTTAAATTTCTGATTTTCACAGGGAAATCTTAGATCTCTTGGTGTTCACTAATAGGATTGCAGTGTAGGAATCAGCAGCTTAGTTTTATCTCTAAATATCATGTGCCTTTGAAGTACCACCAGGAACAGTTTTTATTGCTCTTAATTATTTTATTGCTCTTAAATATTTCCATTTACTTATTTGTTACTGTATGTGGTGTGTGAGCGAGTGTGAGTGAGCATGTGTCAAAACACAGGTATGGAGGTCAGAGGTCAGTTTTCAGTAGTTTGCTTTTTGCTTTCTCTGTGATACCCCTGGTTCAGAGTCAGGTCATCGTGTTTCCTTAGCAGGCACTCTTCCCCCGAACCATCTCACTCTCCAGGAGCAGTTTTTATAGCTAGAATGGTCTGGAGTGACACTCCCATGTTTTTAGGCAATAGACAAGACACATTGAGTTGCTTCTTATAATGACAATTTAGTAAACCACGACTTAGAGGTTTGGCTGTGTACCTATATATGAAATAAAGTTTTTAAGTTTAAAAATATAGATAAAAATATAAAACTACATATTTGCGTATTTGATGTTTTCCATAACTGCATATATTATGTGATAAAAATCAAGGTAAAGGTGTGACCAGCTGCACAAAGTTGTCCTCTGACGTACATATGCTGTGGCAGTCACACCCACTCACATAGAGAAATAAGTATTGCCGTACTAACGTCTGTCTAATCAGACATGCTTGCTACTCCCATTAGCATTTACTTCAAAATTAGTGTGAAATTTCTATTTTTAGTTTTTTGAGACAGGGTTTCTCTGTATAGCCCTGGTTGTCCTGGAACTGGCTCTGTAGATCTGGCTGGCCTCAACTCAGAGATCTACCTACCTCTGTTTCTTGAGTGCTGAGATTAAAGGCATGCACCACCACCTTCCAGCTTGGTATGTTAAACTTTAAACCCATGGTAATAAGGTCTTATTTCCTTACAAAACTAGGTGGAGATGTTACTGTGCTTTTGCCATCAGAACCAAAGGCTGTACCTGCTCCACCTCCGGTGGCCCCGAACAGCAAGGTCGAAGTCATCATCCAGGAGCGGAAGGACACCAAGCCTGGCGTGCCACACATCCGAGAGTGGGACCGAGGAAAAGGTAGGGTGGAACTTTTAGGTCTGAAAACTTCCCAGTGAGGCCCTTGGAAAAGTAGTTTTGTTTTTAAATCAAAGTAAGATTCTGGTGCGACTTTGTTTTTATTTTTTTTTTTTATGGTGTAGAGATGGATCCAGGGCCTTGCACATGCTAGGAAGAGCTCTACATCTGAGCTCCACCGTCAGCTCCACAGGGAGTCGTTGTACTCCTGAGGCTTAAGGAGTCTCCATCCTGGACACTAGTTGTTTATACAGGGAAATGGGGAAAATGTGATCACAGTAGACCAGCATCTGCAAAGGCATTCTGACCACAGAATGAATACATTTCAGAAAATTACTTGGCAAGTTTAAATCCATATTTTTAGGTGTGTCTTTACATTTTGGAATGTAACTTTTCAGGAACTGCTTTTAAAGTATAATGGAGGTTTGGTGTTCTGAGGTACTCTCTCTTTAGCCGTCCTTTGTGTTTGTTGGGAAGCTTACCTGAGCTTCCATTGTGCATGCACGTCTTTCTCTAAGTTTTCACCAAGGTACCCACCACAGTCTTCACTGCAGCAGATACTCAGTGGAACCTTAGCTCCTGCTGTTGGAGCTGACAAGAGAAATCTAAGAGCTGCTGTTCAGCTCGGATGAGTCCCTCTGTGTCCTCCAGAACTCGACAAATGACAGACTTTGATGAGAAACACCTACCATGTCAACTTCAGCAAACAAATTGATTATTTCATTTCTCTGTAATTGTAGTGCCCTTTAGGCAGTTGTTGGTCCAGAACATCTCTATAGAATATCTTCTTTTTTTTTTTTTTTTTTTTTTTTTTTTTTTTTGAGACAGGGTTTCACTGTTTAGCTCTGGCTGTCCTGGAACTCATTTTGTAGACCAGGCTGGCCTTAAACTTACAGAGATCCGCCTACCTCAGCCTCTCAAGTGCTAGGATTAAAAGCATGTGCCACCACCGCCCAGCCTGTGGTAGCTTTAAAATACATATAAAAATTGAAAAATTTTAAAAAAATGAAAAATTACTGTAAACTTGACTGGTTCATAATTGTTTCTAATAATATTCTTTCTTATTTTCACTAGAATTTTCTTTTGGGTACTGGTCGAAGAAGCAGTCAGAACTCCGGGCTGAACGAGATCCTGAGTTTGCCCCACCATCGAATTACTTTGTGGGTCAAAAGAGAACTGGTGCTTTGAGTAGCCAGCCGTGGAGCAAGCCGGCACCGGCACCAAGCGACTCGGGGCACGGCTCTGGCTCGTCACACACATCTGCTTCTGCCTCTGAAAGCCCACCACAGGCGTCCACAGTCACTTTCCAGACCCTAGATGATATGATATCTTACTATAAACAAGTCACATGACCTTGAAAAGCGTGCTGCTGCATTTGTGTCATCAGAAGTCAGGATAGGACTGAGTTTTACGTCTTCCTTCCTGTCCTTTCCCTAGGATGCACAGGCTTGAGGCCAGATTAGTTAGAAGGGAGGAGTGAATCTCCCCCATGGGAGCTCACTGGCTACTTAGCTGTCCATTTTTAACACTTGGTGTAGAGGGAATTTAGCTCCTCCCCTTCATGTTGTAACTCATTTGGATTTCCAGGTGTGAGAACTGTAAATACTAATCTAAAGTTTGATACTGAGTAACTTGTTTCTTTTTTAGGTTATTTTATATATGTGAATGTTTTGCCTTTCTGTATATGTGTGTACAGTGTGTGTGCCTGGTGCCCAAAGGGAGATCAGAAGAGTGCATTGGAACCCTGGAGCTGGAGTTACGGATAGTTGTGAGCCACTATGTGAGTGCTGGGAACTGAACTTTGATCCTCTACAAGAGCAGCCAGTGTTGTTAACAACTGATCCATCTCTCCATACCCTGAAGAGGAGCTTATAACCCTGCTTCACAAACACACCCACCTATGACTTCACTTATAGGACTACATTCCTTTCCTTTCAGAAATGCTAGCATGCTGGTGTCTGCTCCACAGATTCAGCTTCCCAGACAGGTAATGGAGCAATATCAGGAGTTTTTACCTGCCCATCAGGCAAATAAGGAGCTATTGTAGGAGGCAAAGTGGAAAGGGGGAACTGGTGGAATGCTAACTAAGCAGTCACATCAGAAGCCATAAGGTCAGAAAGAACACCTACAATTCAGAGAGGGAGAAGTTGATTGCTGATCAGCATGTTATCCAGTTGCCTACATCCCTGTTTCTCTGGACATCTGGAGTTGTGCTGAATTACTTGGGCATTCCTGAAGGCTGCTGAACCTGGTTAGAGACCAGCACTCCTAGTTTTGCCAATTAGAGCTTTGACCTTGTCTTTCTCTCCTGCCTTAGTACGTCCTGGTGTTTCCATTACTTGAGGCTTTTTGACTGTCTGTAGCCTGACTTGGACCCCATTGTGTAGACTAGGTGGGTCCCTGCCTGTATCCTTATTGAATCCACAGGGTGTCACTAAGTAGGGCTGTCAGAGGATTAACCCATGCTACTGCAGACAGGCAGTCAGGAGTTGGCCGCCAAGCCTTTGGGAGCACTGGATCCTTTCCAACTCAAGGAAAGTCTCTGCAGTGCTCTGAAAGAATGGAAAGAGGTGTGAGGGAAGACCTACTCTTTGGGGGTCTCCTTGATAGCTTTTTCTCTGCTCACATAGCACTGCATCATGAGTAGAAGTGTTCGATTTGTCCTGTGATGACCCACCTGGCGCAAGGTCATGTGGCATCTAAGTGTCAGTTCCAGGACTTAAACAACTTATATCTAGCCTCTAGACTCATGCACCTTTTTCTAGCACCCAGTCTTCTTGTCCCAGAAAGTTACCTTTGAACTCCACAGCAAAGGGAAGGCTAGATATAATGTCATCCTTTCAGTCTCACCAAGCAAATGCCTCTTAATGCACATCAAAACGCTAACCCAGCTGCTTTTTTTTTTTTTTTCCAGAAATGACAAATGCATCCTAAAATTCAATGGAAATGCCAGGGACCCAGAATAGCCAGAGAAAAGGTGGAGGACCAAACTTCTTGATTCAAGACTTTGCAAAGCTACCACAGTACAAATGGTGTGGTATTGGCACAAGAACACAGGCACATAGGTCAGTAGGGTAGAATAGAGCCAGGTATTCGTGGGCAGTTGACTCTTAATGAGGGTGCCAGGACCATCCGATGGGAAGGAATGCACATTTCACAACATACTGTCCAGGGCAAAGCAATGAGTTTTCACCTGACACCTTTTGACATCTAAAAGGCAACTCAGGATAAAACTGAAGACCCAAAAGTAGGAACAGAAACTAAAAAGTCAGCCTTTAGGTGGGCAGAAGTAGTCCAGCACAGCCACTCATCACTGACAGCTAGTAACTCTAGGTCACATTTTCTCTGGGATTTTAAGACTCTGTAAGTCACTTTCTACTCCCTTCTTTACCACATCAATTATGAGGCTTTTTGACAAGCCCAGCTTGCCTTCCTGTTTCAGTCCCTCAGATGAAACATGAAATCCACTTCAGAAAGTTGTTTCTCATGGAGCAGTTTTGTGTGCGAGTGTCCAGAAGATGGCAGCAGACCCTCAGAGTTTGGGTCCCTGCTCTAGAACAGCACTGGTGTCGTAGGGATGCAGGAAAAGTGTCACTTTCAGTTTTCCTTCTTTTTGGTAGACAGTTTTATGCAGCTCCAACTGGATATGTAGCAGAGATGATTTTGTAGTCAGTACAATTTCATACATGTATGTATATAATGCATACCTTTTCCCTTCACCTTCTATTCTTACTTCCTTCCACCCATCAACTCCCCCTTTTTCTTACAAGTCCTTTTTTCAGATTCTATTCTTTTGTTTTGTGATCCACTGATTTTATCTGAGACTGTCTGTGAGACCATGGGTTTAGTACTGTCTGTTGGAACCTGGACAATAACAGTGACTTTCCCCCAAAATCCATTGTAGCCAGTTGTTCAGCAAGGAGAAATAGGGTCCCATGAACCCCTCACCAGTCAGTGATCGCTTCTTGACTGTTGTAGTCTTTTGGAGGTCCTGTGCGGGTAGTTTCACTGCTCTGAGATTATATGTGCTGTGTCGTATGCAGTGGCTATGTTGTGCCCTGAAGATGGCATTTCACAGCCCTCTGTCTTCTAGCTTTTACATTCTCTGTTCCCTTTCCTGCTGTTCCTGAGCTTAGGATAGGCACTCAGCCATCGCTTGTTCTCAGGACCATGAGCACCATGTGCACAGTCACAGAGAGGCCAAAGTGTCAGTACTGCATTTCTGATCCCCGTTTGTGCCTCTGTCTCCAGAGTGCTAGGATTATAGGTGTACACCACCACATCTGGTTTATGCCTTGCTGGACTTCTTTGCATTTTGGATACACATTCTACCAGCTGAATTACACTCCCAGGTCAGTTTAGCTTTGTAAGCATCATATTTAAAAAGTGAAATTAGTATTTTTCTATTGAACTTAGTATATCCAGACATCTCAGTATATAGTCAGGATACAGGGACCATCAGGAGATACTCTATTTTTTTTTGACAGGGTCTCTAAGTAACTCTTGCTGTCCTGAAACTTGCTATGTAGACTAGGCTGGTCACAAACTCAGAGATAAGTCTGCTTCTGCCTCCCTGGTGCTGGGAATAAAGATGTGTGTGCACCACAACACCCACTTTTGTTTTTGTGTATATGTGTGAATGTATGCATGTGTACCGTGTATGCCTGGCGCCCTCAGGTCATAAGAGGGTGTCCTCTCCTGAAACTGGAGTTCCAGGTGGAGCTGCTCCATGGGTATTGAGAACAGTCCTCTGCAAGAATATCAAGCTAAGCCCACTTTGTTCAAAGTACACTCTATCCCACAGTGTAACTGAGCTTGTATACTCATTTTTCACCAGAAACATTGTATCTGTATTTAAATGTCATAAAGCAGTTGAAAAAAATTCATATCCAAGTTGTCCCAAACAAACATTTAAGTTCTCTGATAATTGAATTAAGTGAAAATTTAAGAATTTTCATTGCTTTTTTTTTTTTTTTGGAATGTTAGGTTTTATCTTACACATGCTTGTCAAATGCACTACCACTGAGCTACAGCCCCAGCTTCAATTTTCAAGTTCAAATTTTTATTTGTTATTATTATATGTATATTTGTGTGTGGAGTGTATGTGCCATAGCACACATGTGGAGGCCAGACGACTTTGTAGAGTTAGTTCTCCTGTTCCACCTTTACATGAGTTAATTCCAGTTCAGACTTAGGTTTCCAGGCTTGCTAGGCAAGCAGCTTTACTCTGTTACCTGGCCCTCCTTCCCCACCATTTTCTATTTAAATTAGTGAAATTGAAGTTTAATTTCTTTCTTGTGCTAACCTCTTCTAAGTAGGACTGTTCCAAATGATCATTTACTGGTTTTGTGGTCCCTGTGCATTGTCTACCTGTTAGTGACCAAAGGACTGGCAAGTCAGTGTCTTCCAGATGCACATCTAAGACACTCTGTGACTGTGTCTTACTTGGGGACAGGAAGTGGTGAAACCTATAGAACATTTCTGCATCTTATTTGTGCCTCTGGAGAGCAAAGCAGATCGTTTAGGAAGAGGCTGCTTTGAGTTCCTTGTTTTCATTGTAACCTCTCTCCGGGCCCTGTGTGCATTGGTGTAGTTCATCTATCTGAATTGGTGCAGTCAATCACTCTGCTGGCCTGCAGAATTCCCAGAGGAGAATGTTCAAATCCATATACATGAGATGCATGCTGTAATTAGCTATACATTTGCCAAAGACTTGGGTCATTCCCCAGGGTTGCTGATCAGCTGGCCTGGTTGTGACATACAGATGAGGCAGTGGAATTTAGAACCTGGAACGGGGGTGGGTACTGGTCTTTACAGTTAACACATCAGGGTAGCCACAGCGTATGTGGTTCAAGTTTCCTTTTGAGCCAGTGAGGCAAGCTGAGTCAGTTATATGTCAGACTGATAACATAAAATGCTATTTAGCCAAGGTGAGTGATGATATTAAAAACGATTTGGTGACTTGGAAAGGTGAGAGGAGACTAATGCTGACTGACTGAGGACTTACGCGGTTGGTAGAGGCTGTGGGCCTCTGCCTCCATGCTTGAAGAGTAGGCAAGTGTGGTGCATGTGTACTGGTGAGGGCTTCAGTGTGATGGGGTTGATGCTGATGTCTGGGAAACTGGAAAGTCAAGATGCTCATGTGAAACCGTGTTTTCATAAGAACCCATGTTGGGGTTGGCTGTGCATGCCTTTGATCTTAGCACTCAGGCAGGCAGATCTGAGACTACCCTAATCTACATAGTGAGTTCCAGCCCAGCCATAGTTACACAGTGATATGTGTCTCAAAAACAACTAAATTAAAAATAAAATAAGCTCTGACCTCTGGCAGAGCATTGGTGCTTGCAGTGGTTTCTTACATCCAGGCTGCGCATGTGTGTGTGCAGTAAATGAGTATCCACCAACAGGAGCAGTCAGGATCTTTTTTCCTTTTCACAATCACTTTGAGTCCCTCCCTCTCTCTTTCTTTTTCATTTAAATCCATTTCTAACCGCCCTGTTTTCCCTTACTCCAGAAGCCTACATGCTTTGTCAGTGTGGCCTGGCTTCAAGCATTTTCTCTAGGCTGTGCTTTATCCTGTTCTGTGTCTTGTTCACTGTCAGTGTTAAGCTTCCCTGAACTAGAAGCTGGTGTCCACCTTTTCCTTCCCCACCTGGTTCATCCTCTCCACCCTTCCACATTTATTGTGGTTTGAGGGTTTGTGAAAAGACCTGGCTCTGCTCCCTACATGGTCTCCCAGGTTACAGGTATTCTGAATTGTGCAGGACATGTGGTTTATGTAAAAATCTTTCTCTAGCTCTATGGATGCTATTTTGAATTTCTAGAGAATGGTGGTCAGTGCAGTGTATGATGTAAACTAAGCACCATGGAGCTGGTTTGCTTTTGCTTAAGGTTTCTAAAACTGAGCTGCTCAGTTATTTCCAGTCACTGCCTAGTAGTTCATTAAAGTAACAGAAACACAAACACAGGTCAGCGTTCAGACTTGTTAAGAAGGAACTACCAGCGAGGGCATCTTTCAGACTGATTTAACAATTGTCTTACACTGTAGCTTTCCCTCTGACTTTGAGATGTTGCCTTGAGCATCACTTTGAGACGTGATATCACTAGGTCATATGGGCAGACATTCTTGATCTCTCCTCTCAGGAAATCCATCTCAGTTGGGACTTGTTAACACTGCAGTGGATGTCCCTGCAGAGGGGCCAGTTATTTAGAAGTGCTGGCGCCCCAGGACTATATCACCAGGGTTTCATGTTGAGCCTTGGCATAACATGAGGTCAAGCAGACTGCATACTTGCTCACCATGTGTGCTAAGATTCACTTTTCCATGCAACCTATTTTCTTCCCTGCTAGAGAGTTCTCTAGCATCTCTCCACATAGCCCCTCAGGTGCCAGGCATCTCAGAGGACAACAGGGATGAGCATTTCTCTTCTGTCACCACAAGCCATGCTTATACACAGGACAGTCAACACAAACCACCTCCTACAACCAGTCCCTTAGAGGGACATCTGTAACTAAAGCCAGAGGGAGCCAGAAAGTAGAAAGGCAGGACCAGATGACCTGAGGAAGCCTGCTTTCTCTTTGAGTATTGTTATAAGCACTGTGACCCAAATGTGTTCATGGCTCAGTGCCACAACAGGGAAGAATGTGTGTCCTTCCTTTTAAATCTCAACACAAATTTGCCTTGCTGTTTTGTGGTATGTGTGCTCACAGCCGTGTCACAAGAAGGAGGAGTAATTTGCTGCACAGTGCTGCCATGGCCATGACAACTGTGATGTCACTAAATGATGGGACATTTCAACTCCATTGTGACCTGAAGCGCTGAGCATGCATTCTGTCATCATGTGCCCTTGGCAGTGCTGCCTGAAATGTTTGAATACACAGCAACCTCAAACTTTAGTTTAACAGGCATGATCCTATTCCATCTGTGGCTCTCTCCAGGCCCACTGTGCCTCAGAGGGCTCTGTTATAACATCATGTATTTTTTTTTCCCTCTGAACTGCTTGTTGCCTTCTTAACTTCAGGGACATCTTTTTGTCTGCCTTCTTTTGACACTTCTTTGGGTGTTATGGTGGTTTGAATGATAGATGTCCCTCTATTTTTAGGCATTTGAATACTTGGCCTCCATTTTGAGGCACTATTTGTGGGGTGGGGGATAGGAGCTATGCCCTCATTGGAGGAGGTATGTCACTGAGGTGGATTTTGAGAGCTTAAAGACTACCATTTTGAGTGTGTTCTCTGCTTGTGGCTTGAGGTTTGAAATTCAAGCTCTAAGATGTTCCTGCTGCCATGCCTACCTCTGTTAAGCTTCCCCATTGTGATGGTGATACTATCTCTCTGGAGCCATAAACCCAAATAAACCCTTCCCTTCACAAGTTGTTTATCAGGGAGTTATTTCACAGCAATGGAAAAGTAACAGGTTGGTACCAGGAGTAGGGTATTGCTGTGACAGACCTGACCATGCTGTCTTTTGGAGGAATGTGGAAAACTTTGGAGCTTTAGACTAGAAAAGCAGTTGAACACTATTAGCAGACCTTAATGGGCCATCTTAGTTGGAGCTTGGAAACCAGTAGTGCTGAGAGCCATGTGGGTTGTGGAGGCCCCAGCTCAATAGGGTTCAGGGGAGAAAATATTAGCAAGTGTGCAAGGCTGATATCTTGGTAAAACTGTGACTTCTGTCCTAAGAACTTGCCTGAGACTAAATTTAAAAGCAATGGGCTTTGGCAGAGGAGATTAAGACCTCCTCATATTGACTCTGTTGCATATTTAGTAATCTTATGCAGTGAAAAAGAACAAGTAGAACAGAAAGAAATATAAAATGTAGTTTCAAGAGAAAAAGAACTCCAGGAAACATTGTTGCAGCCAAATCTTGTGCTGAAAGATAGGAAAATTAAAGAGAGGTCTGATCTATAGAAAAAATAAAGGGAAGAGTGCCCTCAGGGAGAGACCCTATCTAGCTAAACTTCCAGCTTGTGAAAAGAAAAGGTCTAGGGAATTTTCTGCACCTAGAAAGGAACAGTAAAACACAGCAAGTGTGACTCAGTGGGGCCCAGGGTTCATCCAGATCTGGCAGCTGAACTTGGCAATACTGCCTATGTGGTGCTGGTTCTAGAGTAATAAAGGATATACTAGTTAAGAGGTTGTAGAATCTTCCTCTGTGGTGTCAGAGAGCTGCTGAAGCCAGGTGTTTGAAGGGGAGTCCCTGTATGGAAGCCCTGAAAAGCCACTGTGTGGAGCTGTGGAAGTAAAGCTTGTGTTGCATTGAAGACCCCAGTATGTTGGAAATGCCAGAGCTGTGAGGCGTCTGCCAAAGGGAGAACACGGAGTGGGGCCAGTCTGAGAGGCATGCAGCGGAGCTGGAGATAGGAAACTGTATAAGCTCTTTGATATCAGGCATGGAGCTACAGGATTTGGAGTTTGCCCTGCTGGGTTTTGGTCTTACTTGGTCTAGTGTTTTCTCCCTATCCCCCCAGTCATCCTATTTGAAATGGTAATGTATGTCTATGTCATTGTATTTTGTATGTATTTTGGATGTATGTAATTTGCTTTTTTATTTCATAGAGATTGCCTTGGTCTCAGAAGAAACTTTGGACTTTTAAAACAGTGCTGTGACTAAAGACTACAGGGCTTTATAAATTGGACTGAATATATTTTGCACTATGATATGGCAATGACACTTTGGGGGCCAGGGAGTGAAATGTGGTAGTTTTGAACAATGGATGTCCCTTTGTATTCTCAGGCATTTGAATACTTGGCCCCCGGTTTATGGGAATGTTAGGGAATGTGGCTTAGAAGGATGTCATCATTGAGACAGGTTTTGAGAGCTTAAAGACTTGTACCGTTTTCAGATTGCTCTCTGCTTACTGCTTGAAGTTTGAAATGTGGTCTCTCAGCTGTTCCTACCACCATGCCTTCCCGCTGCCATGTTTCCCCATTGTGATGGTAATCCTGATCCCTCTGGAACCATAAGGCCTTCCTTCCATAACTTGTCTTGGTCATGGTATTTTGTCACCTCAATAGAAACGTAGATATCCAGATATCCATGGCATTTGCACGTTCTTCTGAAGTGTGACTCCTATTGAAGGCAGTTTCATTTCATTCTTCCTTTGGGCACTGAAGTTCTCCAAGGCTCAACGCTGGAAAAGTGAGTGGCAGAATAAAATTAGACAAGAGAGTAGAGTGACCTAAAATGGCTACTTCTCAGAAATCTCGTTTGATGGCAAGAATAGTGGTATGAATGAAGAAGTAGCTTTTAGACACTAGGAGCAAACACAAAAGGGCCATCTTTCTATGTGAGAGAACTCTGGAGACAGGCAGAAGGGTGGTGTGGGTCCTACAGTGTTACCTGTAGGTTAGGGTCTGTTGTTCTATATGGCTACCTCTAGCTCATGGCTTTCCTCTTCAAGGTAACCTCGTGGTTCAAAATGACTGCTGGGAATATACCCATCTCATCCCTTCCAGGCAAGACATATGAGAAGGGCAGTGAGTGACTAAAAGTTCTATAAAGACAGCCTCCTTTACAGGTGAGTCTCAAGGTGCTGTACTCAACAGCTTCATATTCATCTTAGAGATAGACTGTAGTTATTACTTTTCAAGGCAGATTTTGAAGAGATTTAGTATGTTATCTGTGCGTTTAATTAAAATAACATTTCTTTAAAAATTGCTTCTTAGATCTGAGTAGATATGTTTCCAATTATATAAAATACCTGGTAAGCATATGGAAAAGTGCTTAGCATCTCTAGACACATGGGATTGTAAATCAAATCACTACCTTCATACCCACCGTGATGATACCAGAATCAAAACAGTAGTGACAAGATTTGTTCACAAGGACATATAGAAATTGGGATCTCTGTACCATTGCTGGTGACTGAAGTAGGGTTGCTGCTTTGCTAAAGCCTGGAGTTCTTCGGAAAAATAAACATTGGGCACTGGAGCGATGGTGCAGTCAGTAAAGTGCCTGCTGTGCGAACTTGGGGACCTGGGTTCTGAGCCCCAGTGTGGGATGGAGGAGTGAATGGGGGTGGGAGAGACAAAGGCCAGTCCAGCCAATCAGTGAGCTCTAGTTTTAGAGAAAGGCAAAAGTGAAATGGAGAATGGTCAAGAAAGTCACTAAAAATGAATCTGGAGCCTCCATTTACACACACACATGCACATGTACCCTTCCACACATGTAACACACCTCACCCCACCCTCACAAATATACAGGCTAGAAAGAGGACTCAGCAGGTAAAATGCTTCTTGTGCAACCCTGGGTAACTTAAGTTGAGCCCTTTGAATCCATGTAAAGCTAGAAGGTGAGGGTCAACTACATACAGTTGTTCTCTGACCTTCATACACATGTACCAACAATGATAAAATGAAAAACAAGATCTGGTGGTGTTTTTTATTTGTGTATGGGTATTTTGTTTGCATATATGTTAATGTACCACCTGCATGAGTGATGCTGTCAAGGCCAGAGGAAGGAATCAAATCTGGAACCAGAGTTATAGATAGTTGTGAGCCACCGTGTTGGTGCTGGGAATTGAACCTGGGTCCTCTGGAAGAGCAGCCAGTGCTCTTAACCACTGAACTATTTCTCCAGCCCCATGGCACCTGCCTTTATTCCCAGCACTCAGGAGGCAGAGACAAGTGGCTCTCTGGGAGTACTGAGGGCAGCCTGGTCTACATCATTTCAGGTAAACCAGAGCTACAGTGAGACTGTCTCAACAAACAAGCAACAGTAAAACTCAAAAAGTAATGCAGTACTTGTGCATGCTATTACATGGGTGAACTTTTAAAAATTGTTTTGTGTATGTTTTTGTATGCATGTATGTCTATGCACTGTGTGCAGTGCCTGAAGAGGCCTGAAGAGGGGCATTAGATTCCCTGGGTCTGGAGTTACAGATGGTTGTGAGCTACCATGTGAGTTCTGAGAACCTGGGTCACTCTGAACTGCTGATCCGTGTCTCCAGGTCATGACTATTTTTTTTTCTTAGAGACAGGGTTTCTTTGTGGAACCTTGACTGTCCTGAAACTTGATCTGTAGACCAAGCTAGCCTTGAACTCAGAAATCTACCTACCTCTGCTTCCCAAGTGATGGAACTAAGGCATATGCCATCATGCATGGCCTATCACAGATAAACTTTAAAAGCATCATGACAAACAAAACAACCATCACAAAGGAGCATGCATATTTATGTTTTTATTTCTTCTTTGAGAATTTCATACATGCATATAATATACTGTGATCTTATCCCACACACCCATTCCTTCCTACTACCCCTCCAAAATCCGCTAATCTTTTCACCTGGTAACTTTTTGTCTCTTCTTTCCTTTTTTTTTTTTTTTTTTTTTTTAAAAAAAAGCCCATTATATTGACTACCTTCCTGTTACTGTGACAAAATACCATGAACATAAGCAACTTAAAGAAGCAAGAATTTACTACTTTGGCTTACAGTTCCAGAGGGAAAGCCTGTAATGTCAAAGAAGGCATGGCATGGAACAGGAAGCTAACCGTTTACAACTTTATTTACTCACCCAAAGCACAGAGAGAAAGTTAGACTGGGAAGTGAGGCAAGGCTAAAAACCCTCAAGGCCAACTCCAGTGACACTTAAGTCAGCAAGCTTGCACCTCCTTACAGACTCCCAAAACTTCTCCCAGAATAGTGCCACCAATCTAGTATGTCTATCAACTGGTACATGGGAACCATATCAGTGGCCATATTCTCAAACAAGCATTACTTCTTCCTCCAGTAGCCATCAAGTACCAATAGCTCTTAAAGGGGTGATTCCCTTTATAGTAAATGTTCAGAACACACAAATATGGGCTACTAGGAGATAGGAGATAACTCAGTTGATATCTTGCCAACTGTGCAAGCATGAAAGCCTGGATTTGACCTCCAGTACTGTATTTACTGTGCAGTAATTCCAGATTTCTGGGGCTCATAAATCATCTGCTCTAGCCTATAAGTGACTCCCAGTATCTAGTAAGAGACCCTATCTCAAAAGAAACAAGGTGTGTGACTCTTGAGAAACTATCTAGTTTCCACATTCTTCTTCTTTTGGGGGGGTGGGAGTTGAGACAGGGTTTCTCTGTCACTTTGGATCCTGTCCTGGAACTAGCTCTATAGACTAGCCTCGAACTCAGAGAGATCCACATGCTTCTGCCTCCCAAGTGCTGGGATTAAAGGCGTGTGCCACCACTGCCCAGCATAGTCTCCACATTCTTGCACAAGCATGCACATATATCTGCACATACATATGTATATAAACATACATAAAAAGAGGCAAATCTGGGACTGGAGAGAAGTCTCAGTGGTTAACATTTGCTGCTCTTCCAGTGAATCCAAGATCAGTTTACAGCACCCAAGAAAGGCAGCTCATAACTTGTCTATAACTTCAGTTCCAAGGGGATCCCATGCCTCTGGCCTCTGCAGGCACCTGCACTAATGTGTACGTACCCACATGTGGATATACATACCTACACCTTATTTAAATCATTTAAAACAATCTTAAAAACAGGTAAGCTATATACACAGGCTAGGTGAAGTTGTTTGGGGTGGGCAAAATGGGAGTGATCACAAATATACTTGTTTAGGAGATGAACTACTCTAAAATTCAATAATAAGATTGGCTGCATTTCTGAATATACAACACATAAATGTTCATTTTACAAAAACAGGCATACAGTGTGGGGTTTATAGCTCTGCCTGCTCTTTTATCTATATGTATAGCATATTTCATAATTAATCTCAAGTGGTAGGAACTAATTAAGAGTATGGGAGAGAAGTTTCCCAAACAGTTAGCATTGCAAGGATTTCAGGGATTGCTTAGTCATCTTTTTTTCTTCATTTCAGTCCTAAGTGAAGGAAGAGGAGGAGGTGGAAGAGGAGAAAAATGAGGGTGGGATGGTGAGGGTGACAGGAGAAGAAATATCATCATCATCTGCCCTGTACAGAGTTAGTCAGACCTCTTTGACTTGCTGCCCTAATTCTTGAGATTCTGAGTGGTGTCTTTGTTCTGTGGACTGACCATTCCAGAATAAATCTATTTTTTCTGAGTCTGCAAAGCTGAGAAATGGCAATGCCAGAGGTCAGCAGATAGACACAGGAAGCCACTTTGTCTTCAAGCCTGTAGAATATTAGGAGCTTTGTCCTATAGTACTCTTGCTGTTTGGGAACTTTGTTCCTGATGGATGGGCAAAGATAGATCAAAGGCCAGGGAGAAGTGGTATAGTGTTTGCAAAAGTCTTCATTCTTTGACTCTAGGGACAGACATCTACCAATCTAGAGCTCTGGTTCCTCTTCAGCAAGTTAGGAGAGAGAACAGTCTTCTCACCACAGGTTGTGCACAGCTAGTGGGCATGGACCTCTGCAAGCACTTCAGGTGTGTGCCTGAGGAGCTGTCCTGGAATGGTCCTGGAACTTGGGGTGGGCCCCCAGATGAGAGCTTGAAAAGGAGAAGAGGATTGCCTGTGTGGGAAAGTGGTGGTCAGGATGGAAAGTGGAAAAGGGGATGACTGGGCAGCTGCACTCTGCCAGATGCAGCCAGCAGCCTACCTCTGCTCTTGTGGCTGACATGGCAAGCATACTAGACTGGCCTCTAGATAGATGGCAGAGATAAGCCAGCACTGTAGGGAGAAGCTAGAAATGCTACATGAGGAAAGTCCTGCATGAACTTCCCTCAAATGGACAGTCCCATGTGTTGCCCTCTTGTAGAAGTTCACATCCTCATGAAGGCCCTCAGAAATAAGCAGACATTATTGGGCATTGTTCTTGTTCAGCATAAGATCTGAAAGAGGATTTATGTTTTCATAAATGTGTTATCATCTAAACCCAACCCCCTGCCCCCCAGTGCTTACTTGAGCATTGAGGACTCCTTAAGCATTTCTGTTAAAGAAGGAAAATGCTCCCCACAGTCCCTAATGTTAGGGTATGCATTTTTCACACTGTAACATCTCACAGTTGTGTTACATCTTCCAGCCAATGGCATCTTTATAACAATGCCTTTTCTAGTTGTTGATGTCCTAGACTTGGTAGAATGTGGTCTGTGCTATCAGATACTGAATTGGGGGTTGCATTGTCCTTCGTGCTCTTTCTCTGGTCTAGGCTGTACATGTTGAGTAATCGGATACCCAGCCCAGGTTTGTGACCAGAAGCTCCCATGTCCCTTGTTTCTGGAAAGAGCCAATGGCATCCTTTCATTTTTGCAGACTTTTATCAGTAGACCACAGGCAGATCTTCTGTCGTCAGGTTGCTAACTAACAAAAGCATGGTGAGATTTTCCTCCTTGCCCTGTCCCTTTTGTTCATCTAGGTACTCAGTTTCTGTGGCCCTCTCTGGAACCTCTCTGGGACCATCCTTGTCAGCAGGCCTTTCCCAGTGTAACTCACCCACATTGCTGTTCCTGGGAAGATGAGGGAAGGGAACAATGCTTTATTCTAGCATGGTAGAAGGACAAGCAACTTTCTTATCCTTCTGAGACAGAAACTGCTGGCTCGATGACCTGTGAGGGCTATTTCTGCATGTACACTCCATCTTTTCTCAAGGCTTCTCTGTAGGTAAGAGCTGACTCAGACTGCAGAGCCTTTACAGCTGAAGGTCCCTCTCCTCTGAGATGGACAGTACCACCTAGCAGTATGCTTGCCCAGGCAACATGAACCAGGTCAAAAGTAACCGAGAACTGTTCCTACAATACTCAGCCACAGCCCCCAAACTGCTGGCCCACGTCTCCAAACTCCTCATTGTCTGCCGAAACTCAGGCATTGCCATCCCCAAAGGCATCAGGAATATCTTTGAGTTCACCTGGGAGGAACTCATCTGTGACCCTGCAGTGCCCACCCCATCTGATATCCAGGATCTGGTGATCAGCTTTGGAACTCCTACAGTGGTGCTTGCAGAGGTGATCCCAGTGCAGGTCCCCTTGCAGAAGAAGCCACCCCCACCACCTCCACCACCACCAGTACTGCTGACAACCCCCAGCGGGGGCAAGCACTCGACCCCCACTCCTGCCTCTACTCGACTGGTGCCCACTGGTCAAGATACCCTGCACAAGTTCCAGCGGCAATCCATCCACCTGCTGACAGAGCTGCTTTCCCTGAAGATGAAGGCCATGGTGGAGTCTGCCTCTGGTAAGGCTGCTCACAGATTCCTTTCCCCTCAGTTTCTGAAGAGGTACGTGTGTGTCTGTGTGTGTGTGTGTGTGTGTGTGTGTGTGTGTGTGTGTGTGTGCATGCGTGTGCATGTGAGTATATGTGCCGGAGTGTGTGTGTTTGTGTGTGTATTACTCTCTCGCAAATTGAAAACATTCAACATCCTCAGACTGCAGGGTACTCTGCAGTCTGAGGATGTTGAATGCTCACATAATGCCACAGAACATTCCACAGCTGACAGTGCACGGTGATTCGAATTCCATGTCTGAGTCCCATCCTCAGATATCTTCATATGTAAAGGAAGACATTCCCAAATCCCAGTCTCCCCCAAAGTCCCTCACACTGTATGCACTAGAAATGGGAGTGGTAGCCTTGAGTCTGCTGCAAGAACCATGTTTCCCTCTTCCCTGCCCAGTACTCTCATTTTGCTTTCTTTGCTCTCCCACTTTCCTCCCAGTCACCCATCTCGAGTGCCCATTCAAAAGTTAGCAGTGGGGCTGGAGAGATGGCTCAGTGGTTAAGAGCATTGCCTGCTCTTCCAAAGGTCCTGAGTTCAGTTCCCAGCAACCACATGGTGGCTCACAACCATCTGTAATGAGGTCTGGTGCCCTTTTCTGCCCTTCAGGCATACATGCAGAAAGAATATTGTATACATAATAAATAAATAAATATTAAAAAAGTTAGCAGTGCTGGCAGTGAGACATTAGAGACATTGAAGGGAGCATTTGGGATGATGATACAGAGGTGGAAAGATCTGCATTGAAGAGAAGAGACATAGAATTTATGAATCAAGAGCCTGGTCCACCCAATGCCAAGAAAATTCTGAGCCCAGTGCCTTCAAACTGAGGGCATCATTCCAGGGATGGGAAAGAACCTAAGACAGTGTCAGCAGAAGTCTCTTGGAGGCCTCAGTACTCAGCTATGGGCAGGCAGGCCGGCAGGCAGGGAGACTGTACTGACTGCCGGATCTTGAGCTCTCTGCTGAATCGAGTGTACATGTCAGGAGCTTCTCACCTTTACATCAGGAATGAGTTCATCTTTTCCTGGGCCTTCCTAGTCTTCCACTATTTCCTGGGTCATTTGCAAAGGTCTTTTCTGGAAGAGACATCCTTGCCAGGAAGAAAACTCTTTGTCTTTGTTCATTCCTTCAGCAGGTGCCAATCCTCTGGACATCACCAAGCGCTTTGTGGAGGCCAGCCAGCTTCTCCATCTCAATGCCAAGGAGATGGCCTTTGACTGCCTGATTGGCACTGTCGGAAAAAGCTGCTTTAGTTCAGCACAGCTGGGGAAAGGTGGGTACCCTCCTGTAGGGAAAATATGCAAACAGAGCCAACAAGAAGGTACTAGGAAGGTAAAAGCTACAGTTGAAAGGTCAAAGCTCCCAAGAGCTGAGGTGGCTGTGGAGTAGCAGGAGCCCTAGACCCCAGCTGCTAGCAGGGATGACTCACACACCTTTGGTGGAGGGCAGCCTAGTTTTTTGTTGGTAGAAATGTCTACACCTCCCAACTCACCGTGTAACTCCTCTTTCTAGTTCTAGAGTATGCTTCTCAAGAGTCAAGCTTCTAAAATTTCCAATCTGTTGCACACCAGCCCTTTAGTACACATGGTAAAGATGTCTTAGCAATGAAGTCACTACTCAGATTGCTGTCAGTCCTGATGCTTTATGTCTGAGCTCACCTGTTCATGGCATATGGGAATCAACTCCCATCTGCTGGCCACAACTCAGCCCTTACATACAAGCAGTCCTACAGGAATGTTTATCACAGAACCATTTGGAAAGGCAGAAAGATTAGAAACAGCTGTCTATCAATGGCGATGAATTATGGTCCATGCAGGTACTGTTTCATAGTGAGCATCAAAAAAGAACAAATCAAGCTGGGCACATAACGCATACCTCTCGTCCTGAAGCAAGAGAATTAGGAGTTCAAGATCGTTCTCAGTTACCTAATGAGTTCTAGGACAGTCTGGGCTACATGAGACCCTGTACCCCAACCCAAAAGCATTGGCAACTCAGCAGTATAGGTAATTCTTAAAAAATATCATCTGGCAAAAGAAAGTATGAAAGGATGTATTTGTGGTGATTTATTTAATAGTTTAATATAAGCAAAGAGATGTTGTTTATGAATATCACAAAATATGGCTGAACAGAATAGGAGGATAAACATTAGAGGAGATGATCTTTGGAGATATGGAAGTAGGGGAGCAAGATCTGCAATATCACAATTCACTCGGGTCAGCAGTTCAATGTTTGTAATCATTTCACCTGTTTACTTGTGTGCGTGAAGAGAACAGCTAAGCTTTACCGACCTTCTTAGCAAATCCTAAGTGCACTAAACTGTAAAAGTAACACTGCCATGCTGTTCATTTGATCCCAGGACTTAAGAAAGTTTGTACCTAATACCTACATCACCCTGAATATGCACAGCAACCACCATTGTTCTTTCTACACCTGTGAGTTTGAATGTTTTAGATTTTACACATGAGTGAGCTCTTGCAGGATTTATCTTTTGTGCCTGGTTTATTTCACTTAGCATAATGCCCTCTAAACTTCTCTATCTTTGTGCAAATGGTAGGATTCCACTAGCTTTTAAGACCAAATACTATCCTGCTCTCTATATGTATCGCATTTTCTTTATTTGTTCACCCACTGATGGATACTGAGGCTGATCCCATTTGACTATTGGAAATTATGCTGCAGTGAGCACGGGTATACAAGTATCTCTTTTATGATCCTGACTTCATTTCCTTTAAATTATCTGCAAGTGGGGTTGCCATACAGTAGTTATATTTATAAGTTTTATTATTTTTTGTTTTGTTTGATACAGGGTCTTGCTATGTAGCATTACCTTGTAATTTTCCTGCCTTAGATTTCCAAGTGCTGTGATCACAGTTGTGTGCCACCCTGCACAGCAGTTTTAATTGTTCAGAGAATCTTTATTATTGTTATATTCAGTTACAATGCTACCACAATTACAAAACTCTTTCTTCCATGCCCCCATTAGCATTATTATTGTTTTTATTTTTGTTTATTTTTATTTTTTTTTTGTTTTTGTGACAGGATTTTTCTGTGTAGCCTTGGCTTGTCCTGGAACTTTCTCTACAGACCAGGTTGGCCTCAAACTCACAAAGATCATCCTGCCTCTGCCTCCTGAGTCTGAGATTAAAGGCAGGTGCCACCACCACCTAGCTGTTGTGTTTTTTTTTTTTTTTGATAAAAGTCACAAAATGACATTTTATTGTGACCTTGATTTATGGTCTTCTGATGATTAATAACTTAAAACATCTTTTTATATATTGTTGGCCATTTGTATGTCTTTGGCAAATATCCATTCTGATTTTTTTCAATCAGCATCCCCCTGTGATGTTTTATATGTTTAGTTTGGTTTGGTACACTAGTGCTCATTTGAATGCTTAGCAGTATTGTCATTAAATCTCAGAACAAATCTTATACCTGTGCTCTGTCACCTGAGGAGTCAGCCACCATTTCACTACTCCCTGCCACCAAGGCACTGACTTTGTCAAGCTCCCCTGATGATTAGAGGTTAAATACCTTATAATGATAGACACATCCAGAATAAATCAGTTAAATAGTAAAATTCCAGATCTAGGGAAAGCATAGGATTTCATGCACGTTAATGAAAGTAATGTGGGGAGTCCATGAAAACTGCTGGTGCATGCTGTGGTGGGACCAAGAGGTGATGAAGAAGTTCCAGGACAGCCAGGCCTACATAGAGATCTCACAGCAGGAAGAGATGCCAGAACAATGGAAAAGCCCCTCCCATCACTGAAGTCACTCAGGAATCTCTCACTGGTTGACACTCAGCGCAGATATTTATCTCTCTCGCTTTAAAAATTTTATTGCTTGCTATTGTATATGTGTGCATGATGTGTACATGTGAGGTAAGAGCACAGCTCTGTGTAGAATTTGTTCCCTTCTTTCATCGTTAGACAGGTTCTAGGGATTGAACTCAGCTCATCAGGCTTTTGAAGTGTTTTTATCTACTGAGCTATCTCCTAGACTGAGATAGTCTTCTCTTTTAAAAAGCTCTGAGGATCTTTTTGCGGTGGGGGGGCAGGTAGATGGTCAAAATAGTCAAATACAGAAATACAGTGGAAGGAATGGTCCATTTATTTCTTCTGGGAAGACTTTTATTTGACTCAGGATTTTAATTAACTAGATTTCCTAGTGCATTAAGTTCAAAGTTTGATAGTTTGTTGCAAAATTTGTGTTTTTATAGGATGCATTCTAGTAAATTTGCCTGGCATATTTCCTTAAACATACCCTTTGCTAAGGAGACGTTTTCCTGGTGGTAAGACTGCTTTCTGCTTGTCTTCCTGTCATGACACCTGCCCTCCTGACTTGTCACAGACTAACTCAGGGCTGCTCCTTTAGTCTCCTTTGACAATGGCATTACTGAGTAAAAAATCCAAAAAGAAAACACTCTTGTTATCTTGGTTCATGCATATATGTTTTGATAGTATTGTCATTGTCTCTCAGTTTCTGTTACATGTCAACTGAAGATGTTAGCCTGGGTGGCTGTATGGTTTGCAACACATGCCATGTGAGTGGGGATGGACTCCAACACTCAAGTTCCATATTTATCTAAGAGCTTAGCTTTACACGCTTTTTGCTTCTACTTCTATATGCAACTGTATTTTTCATTCTGTTGCATTGGTTAAGACTAATTTCCT
The DNA here is from genome assembly GCF_903992535.2 of Arvicola amphibius. NCBI lineage: Eukaryota > Metazoa > Chordata > Mammalia > Rodentia > Cricetidae > Arvicola > Arvicola amphibius. The sequence goes on along the minus strand of NC_052048.2, from coordinate 56,160,749 downwards.
AGGTGAGAGATTACTGGGGCAGAGGATTACAGTCTGTGCATAGCTTTCTATATGACTTTTCTCTACATGGACAGATTGACCATCAGCTCTTACTCATTTTTCTCATTTGTGCTAGAGTAGAAGGTGCTGAAAGCTGTTTTAATTTTAGTAGCTGAAGCATTAGCAAAAAGTGATTGATCTTGTGTTTTGCTCCTCCAGGGTAGAGGCTCTGTTTATAGTCTTTGTTTACTTAATGAGGTTGAGTTTACCATTTTCTTTATGAATTTGAGTGTGTTGAATGAATTTCTGAGCATTTTCCAACATTGGTTTTATGCCCAACCAGTGACATAACTGTATATGGGGAAAGAACCAGTGAATGAGGCCGTGGGTTTTCTTATATGATTGTAACTAGGAGTGCAGATATTCTATAGAGACCATTTGTGCTCTTCCCTTTGGCTGTCAGACTACTGGCACAATGAACCCCAAAGAAATGGAGCCTCATGCTTGGGAAGGAAAAAGACTTGAGTCTTGTTGCCAATCAGTGGGAAAACTTGTCTCCTAGAAAGAGATTTCACACAGAACAGACAACTTGTAGGACATAGCTCAGAAGCAGTGCTTTATCAGTGTTGGACAAGCCTGCACCTTGGGCAGGACTACTTAGTAATACATAATTCCTGTCCTCTATTTAAACCTAAGACTCATGTATCAGGTGGTAGCACAGAAGACAGTGTGATGCTGTGGGACTGAGTGGCTGTTGGAAGAACATCTGATTCCCATGTGTTAGATAACGGGAGCGCCCACTCTCATCCCTTCCTCCCTACTGCCTAGATTTGTCCATACCTAGTGCCAAACTGACATGTGCACTTGCCTTTTGAAGAATTTTCCCTGTGCTTTCTTTCGGTTCCTTATGTAAGTGTGAGAGACTCTTCACCCTGAAGAGGCTGGGGCAGGGAGACCTGTAAAGGGAGCCTTAAGATGTTGCTTACTTATTGTGTTCTTACATTTATGTCTAGAAGTCTCTCCTCAGAAGACTTCCTGGTTGGTTTATGACTATAGGTAACTTTGTAATATCTGGCCCACCATCTTGTTTGAACAAGAAAACTATATTACATTTTTGTAATTTAGGTAAAATTGTAAGAGATTGTAAAGAAGATTCATTCTTCTTCTCTAGACTCCCCCATGAACATCTCTGCCATGGGAGTGAACACACCTTACCAGCTGGTCTACCAGACTTCCACAGCCTGTCTGAGCTTCTCCCTCTCCACAGGAAAGGAAGGCAAGAAGAAAGGTGAAAAAGAAAATAGTGTTTTCAGCCAAACACACACACTTCTCTGTACCTGTTTCTCTGGTGGGGAGAGTATGCACCTTCTATCCTTGACGATGGTGGATTGGGAGGAGAAATGAATGACGGGATCGGCATCTAACCTGTGCAGTTGGTAACATAGTTAGGTCTCGTGTCTGATAGAAGGATACTCAGCTCACTAAGATTCAGCAGCCTGTGACACAGATCCTTATAAGCACTCCAGAGCTGCAGCACATCCAGTCACTGCAGTCAGAATTGCATTCCATTCCAGTGTGTGTCCCTCATACAATTAAGTCCTTAAACTAGGTAGTGTCCATATCTGATGCCTGTGAATAAGACAGCTCTGTTCAGCCCCACGGTCAGTGGAGAAATAGTGATCTTTGTGTCCCAAACTTAGCAGGCTCCAGTTCTGTGTTCTAGAGGGGCTACGATGCATGGGCAGAAAGCAAAACCACAAAAGACTCCCTTGCCCTGTTGAGAAAGGCCCACGTAGAAGGGAAGGGAACTTTAGGGAAAACAACAGGTGAGAGAAAGCAGCTCCAAGGGGAGGGTATGGTAGAGAGGGGCCTGCTGGGAGTAAGAGAGACCTTAGCACCTTCCACCCAACTATGATGACAGTGTGAATGAGACAGACAGGTAGGGGAGGATTGGATAGTAAAAGAGGGCAGGGTTGGTTCACGTTGCCCCTTTGATTCCCACAGACACTGGAGGTAAGGCTGGAAGTTGAGAAGCTTGAAGCCAAGTCTTCACCCATCCTGGCTGCCTATGTGACTTGTCTTCTCATGCTTCACCCTCCTTGGTAAAAGGGAACTGGTTACAGGGGCCTATGGAAGCATCAGCCACACTTCATTGCTGTTGTTACTGTTCATTACTGTGTTCCTCAGTCTCTGATGTACCTTTAATTATTGGCTGGCTAAGTTCAGCCAATGATCCCCATTGCTGCAGAGTATAAGAGCCTCCTAACATGTTCTGCAGCTCTCCCCCAAGAGAATGTGATGCTCAAGAACTCACCTCTGAAGCCCACCGTATTTCTACTCCTTACCTCTAACTACAGGCAAAAAGGCTATAGATGAGTTCATGCCCCCACTCCCACTCCCACGAGCCCGAACCCCTCCTGAAAGCACTATCGTTGAGTTCCAGGACCCCTGCCCTGAGGCCCGGGAAAAGCTGCAGGATATGTGTCGTCACATGTGAGTGCCTAGATATGGGGATGGTATCTATAGGAAGTGGGACACAAGGATAGGTGGGTGTCACAGCAGTAAGTGCACCTCCCATGCCAGTCCAGCTGTGTCCTACACACACACACACACACACACACACACACACACACACACACACACTCGAGCCTATGGTCCTTCCAATTTATAGATAATAAGAAAAGTAAAGCAGTTCCTGAGCTTGCCTAGCTCTGTCAGCCCAATTCCTGTTCAATGCTCTTTGCCTCTTTAACATCCTTCCTTGCCCAAGGAAGTCCTTTGTGTGGCTCCTGGCAATTCATAGACTTTATGCCCCAAGTGCTAATTTTTTGGCATGATTTTCCAAGTGTTCAAAAAAATCTCCCCCCAAAATATATCATCCACATAGGTGATTCCTAGTATATTACTTGGGGATACTGTGAGGCCTAACAGAAACCTATTTTTCTAAGGGCCCAGCTCATAAAAACTAAAATCCTTTTCATGCCTAACTTATATATGTCTCCTGGGATCATAGGGCCAGGGCACAGGTAGGCAACAGCCACTCAGTTCACCTCTGCACTATGACATTCTAGATGGATGCTACCTGGAACTTGAGGAGAGGGATAGGGCAGGTGAGGGAATAGTCTGTCTCCAGCTGCTCCAGAGTTTGCTCCATACAGCCCCACTCCATAGGTCCAGACAGACAATCAGACACAGTTGGTCTTTCCAGGGCATATTGACATCTTCCCACTTCCTCCTAAAAGAACTACCTTTGCTCATGAGGAAGACTGGGAAGAAGATGTGTACTTTAGGACAAGGGGACTGGGCTGAGAAGGGGCTATAGAGAACCTCTCTGGAGAGAGAACCGAGCGCCTAGAAGATGCGTTCATCTCCTTCCCACAGAGAAGCCGAAAAGATCTTGTGGAAAGGGAGGAATGTCTCCTGTCCCATGATTTTACGCAACTACAGGTCAAAGATACCCTCTCATTTATTGTTGACCTCCAAGGGGGACCCTCACCAACCTCCCACTGCGGGGACTCAGGTTACTGCTTCCACTCCTAACCAGCCTTCCAGCCACCATGCTCATACGGGTCGCCATTCTCAAGAGTGGAAGGGGCCCAAGAAGCCAATCAAGCTGCATTACACTTTCTACGATGGCTCTTCCTTCATTTAATATCCTTTTGATGGGTGTTGCTCTTTCTCCTCAACTCAGTCCCAGAGAACTCCAGGGCTTGAAACAGCTAACTAGTCAATGGGGATTCTTGGTCAACTAGAGAAGCCTGGTGAGGATTCTCTAGGGGTAAGTGGTGGTTCAGGTCAAGCTCTGGAGGGAGTGAGGAAGGAATTTAAAGTTAAGTACAAGTCCAGTATAGTTCACATCAGTAGGAGTATATCAGGCTACTTATACCTGTGAGAACTTGGCTGTGTAGACAGATCCTTGCCTTCAAGGCATCTTCCAGGAGAGAGAAAGCTATAGACAAGGCAGTTCATTTCCAGCTAAGAGAAAAAGTGAGGTGTCCCTAAATGCTGTGGTAGGGGTTGTTTCTTGGCTCCTTATTCACTAGTTTTACCCAGTGGTCCTTGCACATCACCTCTAAGGTTCGAGTGCTTAGAGTCTAAGCACTCATCCCACTTGCTGCACATCTGTTTGACCGCAACTGAGGTCTGCCTGGGTGTGGCTGAATGTGAATGTTGGGTGCAAAAGTGGCAGAAGAGGACACATTTCCCCCTGTGAATCTGATGAGCAGTATAGACCCTCTTTCTAGAAATAAGCATATGTGTTTATATCCAAACACATGCAAATTGTGAGCTGCAGCTGCAGGGAACTTACGGCCCACAGAAAACAGCCTTTTTGCCTGGGCTTGAACTCCAGTCCAGAAAGCTCAGATGTTGAAAAGGCAGATGATCCCTTCAGAGGGTGAACCCTAGTTTGTGCCATGCCTTGGAGTGGGTTGAGTTGGCTGCTTTTTCTACTCACAGAGATGTAACAAGTAGCTATTATGTACAGTGGGTCAATAGAATGAACTGGATAGACCTGGTTCATGAGGACCTCAGAAGGAGCAACTTTAGTCTGATTGTTGTCTTCTAAAATCAGGAAAGGAATTTGAATTTGGTTGTAAAGGTAAAAAAGAGAGATCCTTTTGGAAAACATGGAGTTGAAAAGTCCCCTTTACTGTCCCTTTCAGGCATCTCTCACCCATTTCCTCTCCAGCATCTTCTAGAGCTACACCAGATCCAGATGTCCAGCCTTAGGGCAATGCGAACTCTGAGTCCTTTGAAGGCAAAGCACTTATTCCAGGTCCTGAGTTACACTAATTTCAAGGATGGGAGACATGACACAGTGTCATCTAGTTTTGCTCCTTTGTTGTAGAAACAGGGAAACTGAGCCCCAAAGAGGCAGTGTGACCTCTTTGTCACAAAAGGAATTTGGTGGCAAAGCCTCAAGAGAGAAAGGGCTATTGTGCCTCTGTTTTGTCCTCTCTCAGATACCAACATTATGTCCTTAAAGATCATTCTGCATGGTAGAAAAGCATGGAAGGAAGACTTGGAAGGCCCTGGGTAATCAGATCTCCTACCACTGGAGCAGAGGGCAGGTATCTGAGTTAGCTCAGCTACTTTGATGGGGCCCAGAAACAGCCTCCTCACTTTGTTCCACCTCCTCTTGACTGAACTGGGTATTAAAGACTTAAACACCATGTCAAAAGAAGTTTCATTGTTTCTCTGCCCATAAATGGATCCATTTTCACTCCCTCCCAGCCCTGCCTCTACTCATTCCAAGGCAGCTGTTGCTTGAGAAGGTTGTGGAGCTCCTTAGCCCCTTATTTCTGACTCTGCACTGCATTAACCAGATTCAACACTGTGTTCACAAGTTAGATTTCTAGCAATGGGATCAGAGAATGTTTGCATTGGATCTTTGTTCCGACCTGTCTCAGAATTATGAGATGCCTTATATGGAACCGCCTCAGACCTCTTCTCCATTGCTGCAGGGACACTCGACTTCTATTTCCTCAGTGATGGCATCTTGACAATTAGTCTGTTTTCACCTTGGGAGTTACAGAGACCAGGTTCAGTTCTTTTCTGCATTCATTTCCTGTCTTGTCAGTGTGACAAAATACCACACCAGGTGTTTGGGGAAGGAAGTTTATTTGGCTCTCAGTTTGAAGGTCTAGGCCTTCATGTCAGGCACGAGGGCAGATGTGCAAAGTGGTTGATGACACGAGCCACAGCCAGGAAACAGAAATGAAGGCCAGTCTGGGACCCTGGCCCATGGAAAGGTGCTGCCCACATTTAGGTCTTCCTACCTCAGTTAAAACCCTCTCAGAGGAAATGCCCTCACAGACACCCAGAGACTTGTCTCCTACATAGTCCTAAATATCCTGAAGTTGACAGTCCACATTAGCCCTCACAGTGACTCTGCACACAATTTCTCAATCTGTGTGCCTCACTTCTCTTGGTTACATGATGAGTGAGCTGGATCCGGTAATCTTAAAGAAGTTCCGTGTCTCTGTGTTCGAAGGCTAAGGTACACCAGCCAGCTGTTGGGTCCCTCCCGAGTGAAGCATTATGTCCTTAATGTTTGGAAAGCTTTTCTTCACCTCTTGGCTTCTTCAGAACGATGGCTTTAGCCACCAACTCTGTTTTTACATACAGAGCACAGATAAAAATGATAGGTCTTTGTTCATGGTCACCAGGTTGGCTAGTGGCAAGCCATGGCTGATTTGAACCTGCTGGTCCAGCCATCAGAACCAGTTCTGTGTTCGTGTCACCCTTCTTCACAGAAATCAGCTGGGATCCCCTGGTTTGGACAGCGATGCTGGACAGCGTTACATTTGCTTCTGTTTGGAGAAGTATGTGTTCTAGCATTTTGCTCATGCCTTGGTTGTGTTTTGGTGTGGCAGTTGCTAGAACTTGAACCTAAGGCCTCAAATGTGCCAAACATGCTTCACCACTGAACTCTGCCTCTAACCCCAAAGGTTGTTAATGTTGATGAAGTCCAAATTTCCACATTTTATTGATCATGCTTTTGGTTTCAACATCCATGACATCACTGCCAAATCCAAGGTCATGAAGATTTCTTATATCAGCTTTATAGGTGAAGCTCTTAATATAAATCTTTGAGGTATTCAGAGTCAATATTTACATCTTATATGAGTTAAGGGCCTTGTTTCATTCCTCTGCACACGGGTATCCTATTGTCCTAGTGCCATTTGTCAAAGAGACCATTCTTTCCACTTGGAATGGTCCTGGAGAGCTTGACAAAAATAAATTCACTATAGATAGAAGTGTCTATTTTTAGACTCATTTTTAATCCACTCTTATAATTTTGGTGTCTATCCTTATGCCAGATCACATTGGTTCAATTATTAAAGATTTTTGGTAAGTTTTTAAATCAACATGTGCTGTGGATCTTCCCAGTTTGCTTTTTTTGTTTTTGTTTTAGTTATTTGAAATTTCTTCCTTCTTTCTTTTTTTGAAACAAGGTCTTTCTGTGTAGCCCTGGCTGGGCTGGAACTCAAGAGATTTTTGCCTGCCTCTGCTTCCCAAATGCTAGGATTAAAGATATGTGCAACCATGCCCAGCTTCATTCAGTATATTTTGCTTCTGTAGATTTCCTCTCCGTCTCCTCTCTTTCCTGATTTTCTAATAATCTTTCCTGGGGCTCTGAGGTTCTATTATTTCTTGTATTAAAAAAAGATAATATCTCACATTGTAGTTCAGGCTGACCTGAAACTGTGTAGCTCAGACTAGCTTAGAACTCAATCATCTCCTGTCTCAGTGTCCCAAGTTCTGAAAGTCCAGGCATGAGTTCTCATACAGTTCCTTCTTTTCCTTTATAATGTACAGTCTGTATAATTTCAACTCATTGACTTTCCAGAACAATTGTTTTTCTTTTCTTTTATTGTTTTAACTTGTTGCTTCATTTGTTTAGTGTAATTTTTGTTTCAATCATTGGACTGCCTATCTAGGTCTAGAATTTCTGGTCTGTGCCATCTTGTGGGTCACTCTGTGTCTTTTCCACCTGCTTATCACCCTCCCTCTTTCCACTTCTGTTTTTATTTGGCTGGTGGGAAAGATTTAGGAGGACAGATTGTGTTCCCAGTCACTACAGTCCTGCCTGAAGCACTGCTTCTGCAATTCTGTATAGAGAAGGAGCTGCCGACACAGCTCTTCTGAGGACCAGTGCTTCTTGGGACCTCTCAAGCTAAGGAAGGAGCAGAGAGAACGTACTTTCCCACTAGATTGGCCCAAAGGGGAGGCAGCCTGACAGTACTAGAAATACTGCTGGTTCTGGAGATCATCCCCTGGCCCTGTCACTCACTGGTGGTGTAAGATGAGACAAAGCATGGGGTGACCTCCTCACCCTGTACCCCAGACCTTCATGTGTTAGTACTAAAAGTCTATGTAGTACCATTTAGATCTGTGAAAACCCTGACATGTGAAATGGAGAAAGGACCACTTCCCATAAGGTAGTAGAGAGGAAGGACCTGGAACATGGCTGGGTTCCATAATTATCTGTGACACATGCAAAGCACAGGCAGGCTCTTTGAAGGAAGGAAGCAATGCACAACAGAAGAATCCTTTCATAAGGAGGCTTGTTTCTGCGGGGACCCTGATAGCCAGCACCTGGAGAGTTGTGTTAGTTTGACTTGACTGTGTCTGCCAGCTATCCCTCTGGAAACATCGCCATACTTCAGATTCCCACGTGCTGCAGAGGGAAACCCATCACCTGCCTCTTTAATGACACGCCTAACACCTTCCTGGCTCTGTTCAATGCTGATGGCCAAGGCTGTGTTTACTACAACCTAAAGAACTGGTGAGTAGGTCAAGGGACGTCTAACCTCATGAAGTATCCCTTGAGATAGTTGGTACTGTGTATAATTAGTGACTAAAAGTTCCTAGTTTAAGGAGTCTAGAGAGGTACTGAGGCAGGGTGAAGCAGTACCTGTAGGAACCTGTGGTTCTTTGAGGCCCAGCTGCTAGGTACATGTTGTACTTCACAAAATGAGAAGGAGCCTACTCTAAGTCCCCCGACTGGTACACTAGAACATCAAGATCTCCCTCCATTGTTGGTCCAATAAGCAGGGTGGTTTGTTTGTTTGTTTGTTTATTAATCTTTGTTTTTGTTTTTTGAGTCAGGGTTTCTCTGTGTGGCCCTGGCTGTACCAGAGTTCACTCTGTAGACCAGGCTGGCCTCAAACTCACAGAGATCCACCTGCCTTTACCTCCCAAGTGCTGTATTAAAGGTGTGCACCACCACCTGACTGATACACAGGATTTTTGTTTCCACTGTTTTCCAGTGCCAAGGACCAGAACCTCATAAATGCTAGGCAAGTACTCTGCCATTGAGCCACACCCCCAGTGTTTTAGTGGGAAAAGTATCTTACACTAGGAGTGGGTAAACAAATGTGTGAATACAACTTGTGTGGTGTACTTATTACCCATTACTGTGGTGAAGTACCTAACATTAATAACTTTAAGGAGAGATTTATTTTGGTTTGCAGTTTCAGAGGTGTTAGTTTGTTATAGCACAATGGATTAGAGCAGTTCACTTTATGGTGACCTAGGAAATAGAGAAAGGAGATTACAAGGTATCAGAGCAAAATACAGCCCTCCCCAAGATACAATTTAGTGACTAGCTTCCTCCTCCTCTTGTCTTTCCCTACCTCCTAATGATGCCAGCATATTATGAACCCATCAAAGGATTAATCTACTGATCAGGACAGAACACATAGGATCCATCATCTCTGAAGGCACAGATAAACCCAGAGGCATACTCCACTAATCTAGGCATATCCAAGCTACTCAAGTTGACAGTTCAGATTAAGAGCAGCACACTCTCCTGATAGCTAAGAGTTGATCTCTGTGTAGCTTTTCATAAGTTGTTTTTGGAAGGTGTTACTTTCATGTTTGGATGTTGTAGCTCACATTTTGGTGCTTGATATCTTTGTACCAGGCTACAGAACTACAGAAAAAAATCATTTTTCATCCTTTGGGTTTTGCTTGAGCCTACATTATCTGCCTCAGTCTGTCCCTTCTCCAAAGATGCCCCACTAGCGTCAGGTGGTGTAAGGAGTCCTAGACTACAGTGGCTGGAAAGGTGAAACTGCTCACAGGAGTCTTCAGACTCTTTCCTTCCCTTCCTCAGGTTGTTTATGTCAGGTAAACATTCCTTCAGACTAGGGCAGGCTTTCCCAGCCCTGCCTGTTTGTAGCCTGTAGTAAGGAGGGAATTCTTTCAGGGCCTCTAAGTAGTTTCTATTTTCTGTGTATCTCCCAGCTGTCCATATGTCTTGGTTTTGGATGAGGAAGGTGGAATCACAAATGACCAAAAGGGCTGCATAGTCCATAAGTGGAGCTGGACTAACAAGACTGAAACATTACTCTCTCTGGAATACAAGGTATGTGGGCATCATGGGTAGGAGGTGGCTTCCACAGGCTACTCAGCATCAGAAGGCAAGCGCCTGTGAGACTGCACTGCCCCAGCAGCCACATGATCTTCAGTGATGTGGGAGACTCTTCTGTCTATGTGTTACTTTTATTGTTAATAAAGAAACAGCCTTGGCCCATTGATAGGACAGAAAATTAGGTAGGCGGAGTAGACAGAACAGAATTGTGGGAGAAAGAAAGCAGATTCAGGCAGACGCTTCAGGCAGTCGCCATGCCTCTCCTCTCTGAGTCAGACGTAGGTTAAGATCTCTCCTGGTAATCCACCACCTCGTGGTGCTACACAGATTACTAAATATGGGTTAGTCAAGATGTGAGAATTAGCCAATAAGAGGCTGAAACTAATGGGCCAAGCAGTGTTTAAATGAATACAGTTTCCATGTAATTATTTTGGGTGTAAAGCTAGCCAGGTGGCAGGACGCAGCCCCTACACTTCAGAGGTTATGAGTCAGTCAGTAGTGTTTCAGAGTAGGTTCTCTTGCTTTTCTCCAGCCTGTAGAAACTGTGGGCTACTTCACTGACCCTTCATGGCAACTTCCTTTCTATTTGATTTTTATTTATATTGTTGCATTTTGTTGTGGAATATTCATTTTACGAAACAACAGTTATAGTAGTTGACAATGTTATTTTTGATAATTTTTATTTTCAGGTTTTTAGAAATTTATTACATTTATTTTGTAGAAAACTGGCTAGTAAAGAACCAAGCAATACCTGAAGAGTTGGAGAACTTGGGTTCATTTTATGCTAGCTAGCTTGGGCTGAGCTCATGTTCTGCAAATACAACTGCCCACTTACAGTTTCTTACAGTTTTTATAGGCTTATATCAGTTTTGTAATTTATTGCCTACGTGGCTATTTACAGGTAACCTTATGTTTCATGATCATGGAGGGAAAATTTCACTGTGGTTAAGCATGTTTACAGAAGTTTGAACATTATGGGTATCAGCTAAGACATTCTGCCTTCAGTAAGTAGGATTTGTCTAATCAGAGAACTAGCTGTGTCCCAAAACCAAATTTGGCATACTTAGGCTAGAAGTAAGGCTTTATTTCATTTGTCTCTATATCTCTATAACTTTTTTTATTTTTTTATCTCTATAACTTTTAGGTCAGAATTTTATTCAGCTATCAGAGTGCAAGACAGCAATTTGTCTACGTAAGGAACATACTCAATAAACATGTAGCACATATTTCTTTGTGTGTGTGTATGTGTGTGTGCTCATGCACACGTGTGTGTGCCATAAAACACATGCAGAGGTCAGGGGACAACTTTGCAAGGAGTTTGTTCTCTTCTGCCATGTGAGTCCCCTAGTCTGTCTTGGCAGCATGCACCTTTATATACTGAGCCATCTTGCTGGGTTTTGTGTGTGTGTGTGTGTGTGTGTGTGTGTGTGCCCATTGTGTGACTTTCCTGAGATGTGAACTAATGTCTATTCACCCTACATAGGGCATAAATGCGTGACTAAAGAAATGATTCTACCACAGTCTGGCTTATTGGAATTACTTATGAACATATGAACTCATGAGAGTTACTTACAAAGCCTGAATGATTCTAAAGCAACTAGCTGCATTATCAGACATCTAGCCCTGGCATGCTTGATAACCCACAAAAGATGCATCCCTGGAGTTTTCTATACAGCTTGTAAGCAGCTAGACAGGTACCAGAGTCTCTCTACACAGCTTAGCTGATCCCAGAGTCTCCTCCCCAGAAGGAGACTATGTTATGTCTTGTATAACCTAGGCAGGGGCCCTAACAATGTTTTAAATTTCAGCTTTCCTGGATTTGTAAACTTGTCTATTTCCTAAGTACTAGGAGCCTCCTTCCTCCCTCCAGGACAGTGTTTCAGTTCAGAGAAAATTGTTGCACAGTAATGCCTGTCTGTGGCAATAATACATATATAGGATGGCACTGAACTCCTGATCTTTCTGCTCAGTCTTCTGAGTGCTAGGATTACAGGTGTACACTGTTATACCCAGCTATTTAGCACTGTGCCTTATATTTTAGTTCCCTAGGGAGGTGCACAGCAAAGGCCTATATGATCAGAAGTTGCCTGGAATCGAAAGTGGCCCATAAATTATAACTTGGAGTGACAGTGTATGATTCAGAGGTGGCGTAGGAAGTACAATTCTCGGTAAAATGAAAGAATGAACATTACTTCCAAAGGCTTTGTGTTGGGGGACTGGTGTGGTGCCTTTTAAGAGTCCATATGTGCTTCCTATGGAAGAAAGTAGATAACATAGGGTAGGATGACAGGCACCAGGTATCAGGCTCTGGAGAGTTTGCATGCTGTCTTAACTCAAATACTGGCTTTTTCTAACTCCCTTCATTCTGCCCTCCAAATCCAAGCTACTCTCTGGTATTGTTTCTCTTCCATCTGAAGAACTTCTTTGGCATTTCTATAAATAGAAATCTTTTGGCAACAAGTTTGCTGTTGTTTTCATGTGAAAAATGTCATTGTTAAGGGATTTTTTCCCCCAAGACATTGTTTCTCTGTATAGCTTTGGACCCTGTTCTGGAAGTCACTCTGTAGCCCAGGCTGGCCTCGAACTCACAGAGATCCACCTGCCTCTGCCTCCTGAGTGCTGGGATTAAAGGTGTGTGCCACTACCACCTGGCCGTTAAAGGATATTTTTATGGGATACGAGATTCTGGATTGGCTTTCTTTTTTCTTTTAACATTTTGAAAATAGTGTCACATTGTGCCTTCCCTCCATAGTTTAGGATGAAAGTCTGAATCTTTAGTTACCCAAATTTGTTTGCTTTCTCTGGTTGCTAGGTTTTAAAGGTTTTCTCTTAGTTTCTGGTGTGCTGCTTAGTTTTTGTCATTTTGATACAAACCTAGACATATCTAGAAAGAGAGAGAATTTTAATTGACTCATATTAGATTGGCCTGTAGGCAAGTCTGTGGCGGGGGCATTTTCTTTATTAATGATTAATGTGGGAGAATCCGACACACTGTAATCAATCAGTGCTACTTCTGGGCAAAGTGGTTCTAGGTTGTATAAGAAAGCAAGACGAAGCCGGGCGGTGGTGGCGCACGCCTTTAATCCCAGCACTCGGGAGGCAGAGGCAGACGGATCTCTGTGAGTTCGAGGCCAGCCTGGTCTACAAGAGCTAGTTCCAGGACAGGCTCTAAAAAAGCTGCAGAGAAACCCTGTCTCGAAAAACAAAACAAAACAAAACAAAAAAAAAAAAAAAAAAGCAAGACGAAGGCCTGGAGAGATAGCTCAGTGATTAAAAACAGGCTACTCTCCCATAAGATCAGTTTGATTTTCAGCACCCTTATGGCAGTTAACATCCATTTGTAACTCCAGCTCCAGAGGATCCGTCTCCCTCTTTTCCCTCTATGAACAATGTATATACATGGTGCACAGATGTACATACAGGAAAAATACCCATAAATATAAAATAAAAATAAATGTTTTAAAATAGAGAGAGCTGAGCAGTGATGAGGAACAGCCGGTTAGCTGCGTTCCTCCATGACCTCTACTCCAGGTTCTGTCTCTGTTCCTGCCAGGCTCGAGTTCCTGCGTTAGCTTCTCTCAGTGATGCACTGGGACAGGGAAGCCAAACCTTCTCCTCCCACACTTGCTTTTAAGCAAAGTGGTCTTTATCACAGCAATAGAAAATAAACTAGGACACTTAAGTTTGATGATATTTTTTAAAGTATGATTGTCATGTTTATCCTATTTTATTTGTTTTTTAATCTTTTAAATTGCAAGTATATGTAAATGCATTTAATCAAATTTGAAAAATCTTCTATCATTTCTAGAAGTATAAACAATACACAATACAACTATGTCCCAGACTTTCTCTTTTTCTTTGGAGGTGCCAATTATATGTATTATACTTTTAAGGTATGTTTGTGTGCCACGTGTGTAGATGCCCTTGAAGGCCAGGGAAGGATGGTGAATCCCCTAAAAGGCAGTTGTGAGATTCCTGGTATGGGTTCTGGAAACTGAACTCTGGTCCTCTGGAAGAGTGGCAAATTCTTTTAATTCCTGACTGCCCCATGGGTCTTTCAAGCTCTTTTTGTTGTGGTTCTAGTTTTGTCTCTTTGCTTTTCAGAAGTGTGTAATTTCTCTTGATCTGTTTCCAAATTCTCTGGCTTCCTTGTCATCTCACTTTTGCTTTTATGATAACCTTATAAAAAGTTAAAATTCAGTATTCTAGAATTCTCTTTAGTTTTCTATATATATTATCCTCTTGTAGAGAGCTTCCCTTTTAACAATTTACAAGCTTATTTCCCCTTATATCATTGAATATTGTTGCATCAGGTGTCTCAGAGTATAATGTGTAAAGATTTCTGTGTCCTGGTTGTGCCAAACATGGCCACCTTCAGTCATTGACCTGTTGCCTTGAGAATGGCTCATTATTTATTAGTCCTTCTTCTACCATAGAATTTTGGGTTATAGACTGCCACTGTTACGCTGTGGAATCTCAGAATCCTGGTGTCTTTCTGCGAATGGTATTGGATGTGATTGTTCTAAAAGACAAAGAACTTGGTCAACTGAAGCTATGAACTTTTCCCCATCAGCAATAGACAGAACCTCAAATCACAGCATTTTAAATTTCTCTGTGAGCTGTCTTGGGACTGTCTTCACATTCAGGGTTTAGGAACTGGCCAGAGATGTGGGCAAGTTTGTACACAGAATTCTAGACTCTCCTCAGACTCAGTCCCTTCCAGAACTCTTTGTATACTTTACTGTGACTTCTGTTGCCCATGTTCTGGTCTTTGGATCCTTCACCAGAAAGTGGTAGTTTTAACCATGACTGTGGCCTCTAAGCTAGAACATTGAGACAGAAGTTACTTTCATACTCATCCTTAAGTTTGGCTCTTCAAAATCTGCCTGACTGTGCTCACTTTTCTGAGCCACTAAGTAGTTTTTTTGGGGGGGGAAGAGGGGTTGTTTTCATTTTCTTCAACTATTTAGTTACCTGTGGGAGGGTCAACCTTTTAAGCGTTAGTTTAGCTCTACTAGAAGTAGGGTTAAGGCTTAGAGCTGGAATGCTGGGTTCAGCCTCAATGTAGAAGGGTAATGAGAGTAAAGACCAGAGCTAGAGCACCGACTCAGTGCTTAAGACTGTGTTCTGCTCTTGTAGAGGACCTGAGTTTGGTTTCTAACACCCTCACTGGACGGCTCACAATGACCTGTAACTCTAGCTCCAGGGAATCTGAAGACTCTGTCCCCATGGGCATCTGCATTTGCATACACATAACTCCCAACACACATAATGAAAAATAATACATTTTTTTAGAAAAGGAAAGACCAGCAGATGAGTGAGTAGAATGATTAGTGCAGTTACTAGCAAGAGCTAGCATGGTTAGAAATGTTGGCAGTGTTTTTTTTTTTTTTAAACAGGACCATTTCATCAGATGAATGCTAGCATTCAGGCATGAACTACAGAGATAAATGAGGATGAAGACATTGCAAGAGTCCTGGGATTCAGGAATGGATATGAGCATTTTAAAATTAATTTTTAAGTTAGCATGCATAATAACAGACTTGTTATAATATTTTGCAAATATATATTACTATACCCTTTACGATTTTAGATGATCATTATTTGACTTAGTAGAAAAGCTCTCTAGGTACCTATGACCTTATTCCTGACCTGGAACAAGAACTTGGAGAGAACAGACAAGCCAGGTATCAAATGATCTCTTCAGAAGAGGAGCCTTGACTGAGTTTATAGAACACTCATATTGTGAGCTTTAGAAAAGGGCATGTCCCCAGGGAGTGGGACAATAGCTGTACTGTGTTAAGCTTTGTGCATGTTTCAGCCCACAAACTATATCAGCACCCTTAGAGAATGACTGTATTATTGATTTCCTTAAATTATTCAATTGCTAAGAGGCAAAACTAGAATAGAATCTGGTCCCTCAAGCAAAGCTTGAGTTCCTGAAGACATCCCTATTCTGTTTCTCTAGAAGACCCAGAGTGGGTAGTTTCTCTTAAGTGAGAGTAATCAGCAAGTCTGAAGATATCCAGAGATTTGGCACATCATGGTTTATTATCTTTCAGATACTGATGGGCCAGATCCAGATGACAGTGTGTATGAGGCAGAGACTCAGTGATGCGAAAATGAAGCCCTGGCTACTGGGTCAACATCTGAACTAGTGGAAGTAGGAGGAGCAGAGCAGAGAATTCTCTTGATGCAGAACAGTCTGGGGTATCTTGTCATTAAAGAGATGTAGGTCAGAACGCTGAAGACTGGGAAGAGCACAGTGATGGAGGGCTACATGCTTTGTGGTCTCGGATGAATAACACTCAGAATTGGCAAACTTTGTTCACAACTAAACAAGCTGCCCTGTTCTACATCCTCTGACACTGTTCTCTTATGAGGGCAGGAGCATTTATGACTTTAAAAGACACTCCTGTCATTAAAAACCTCCTTTGAACAGTAGCCCCATGGCTACTTCATGCTAAAGGATTTGAGATTCAGACTGACTAAAAAGCTTGCTAACAGAACAAGACTCAAATTAGTTGGTGTTTGAGTAGTCACATCCCAGGATAGTGTACGAATTCAGACAGACTCACCTGCTTGACACCTGTGCTTCTTTCACAGCTGTTTTCAACAGTGGAAAAGAAGGAAGGGAGGGAGGGAGGGAGGGAGGGAGGAAGGAAGGAAGGAAGGAAGGAAGGAAGGAAGGAAGGAAGGAAGGAAGGAAGGAAGGGAAGGAAGGTAACAGGGAAAGAGGCATTGTTTACTTTCTCAGTTAATCTCCCAAAGAACACTGCTATTCTGTCTTCTACATGAAAGTTAGATTCTAGCAAAAGGCCCAGAAGGAGCTTACAAATCTCAGCTCCAAGCCAAGAAGGGTTTATGCCTTGGACTTGGAAGAAATGTGTGCTGGTTTCTTTATCTGCAGGTGAATGAACAAATGAAGCTAACAGTCTTGGGGCCGGACTCCATCACTGTCACCTTCACCTCCATGAACGAGACGGTAACACTCAGTGTGTCACCCAAAAGCTGTCCCCATGGCATAGTGCATGATAAACGGGTAAGGCAAAGTAGACGAGTAGAGCAAAGTAGGTGGGGAATCTAGCCCTGACCCAGGGTGTCTCAGCAAAGCTAGCCACATCATAGCTCTGGAACTTTTCCCCAACTACCTCCTACACAAGGCTCTTCCATAGCCTCGTATTTAAGCAACTATGAATGGAAAATTCTCAGAAAAAGGTACTGTGTCTGAACTGAGCACACACAAACTGCTTGTGCCTCACTCCCTGAATAACACAGTGGAGCAATAACTGATGCAAGACCTGCACTGTACTAGTATGCCAAGTAATCTAGAGATGGCTAAAAGACACAGGGGATATGAATCCCACACCATTTATACAAGGGACTTGAGCATCTTCAGGTTGAACTATCTGTGGAGATGCTCACATCTGTGAGGATATAGATCCCACAAACAAAGAGAGGTGGTGGCTGTATTTCCCATTATTTATTGAGGGGATAAAATTCAACAGAACCTTTTCAAGTTCAGTCTTTCCATACATTGGTCCAGCTATGGCCTGGGCTAAATCAGCATCATGGAAAAGATAGAGCAGATGAAGAGGATGCCATCCCAAACCTTGAGGTGTCCAAAAGGCAACCCTTGGCATGGGAAGTAAAATTGGAATAACCAAGAGCTCCTGTGAGTGGGGCAGATCACCGTAATTCCCCTGTTGATATTTTGCTGGGATTGGCTTATAGGACCAGAAGCAGTTTGCGCAGTGCCAGTCCATATTCACACTTGTCTGCCTACAGAAATTACAAATAGTATCCCTTTCCCCTTCAATGGTGTCCCGCTCGGATGGTAAATTCTAAGGATCTGGACAAGAGGCTCTTAAGCTAGGGGATATTACCATAGTATGCCATAAGCTCTCTGGCTCTCCAAGATAGCTGACATTGAATTACACAAAGACATGGGACAGGAATTCATTGTAGACCCAAAGTATATGAAGAAGACAGTGCTCTCCCCAGAAGAAAGCGTTGTGCCTGCTTTACCCATTGCATTTTCATTCTAGCAGCATTTCTCTCTCATTGATTTACCAAGTAACCCAGCAAGCATTTGTTAACACTTGTAGTAGTGTGCCACAGTAGCTACTGGAGGTGCAGAAATGAAGGCACTTTCTAGTGAATAGAACTTTCAGTCTAAGGCACAGAAGAACACAAACCAATTATGAGTCCAACCTGGTTAGTGTCATGTGAAAGGCCTATGGGAGCTGCTGAGACATGAGGAGAGACAGTGTTCATCAAGGCTCTCATAGAAACACCAAAGACACTCAGATGCCTATGAGCGCAAGCTGTATCAACTTCAATAATTATACCTACAGTGAGCTTAGGTGCAGTACGGAGTAGAGTGTGCTAGCACATGGGAGGCTAGTTCCATCCCCAGCAAAAAGAAAGGAAGGGAGGAAGGAAGCAAACATGGCAGGCAGGTCGACTTGTCGAATGAGCTGAGATGAATGTGCTTGCATGTTGATGCCTCTCTCGTGTCCATTTGTTTCCAGGTTCTTGCTCTAATGGTTATTGTTAAATGCGTACTATGGCTGATGATCTCTGAGTGTTTCCTGAGAGCCATGATATATGCAACTTAAAGACCATCCTGAGAGCTGAATGAAATGACTCTCAAGTCTGTGTGTGCAAGCATACTCTAAGCCTAGGAAAACTAAGTAATTCAAATGTGATTTTGCCTTACCTTAGTACAAC
Source organism: Arvicola amphibius (assembly GCF_903992535.2). NCBI lineage: Eukaryota > Metazoa > Chordata > Mammalia > Rodentia > Cricetidae > Arvicola > Arvicola amphibius. Next base: position 56,142,154 of record NC_052048.2, on the reverse strand, counting down.
TTAGTGAGCCAGAATTAGATGCCCAAAGCATCTGTTCAATGTGACAGACTCAAGTAAAAGTCATACAGGGCTGTCGAACCCTTGAAGTACAATGAGTGCAAACTGATCAGAGATCTCAGTAAAAAACAGAACAAAACAAAAAATTGTGTTTCAAAGACTTAATATAAAAATTTTCAGTAATTTCAAATTTTCATTGTGTGTTAAGTGATCATTTTTATATACTGAGTAAAACAAATATATTGTTAGAATTAATTATAACTTTAGGATGTTTTGAATGTAGTTGCTAAATATTAAACTAGCTCACATTGTATTTCTACTAGACCATGCTAAATGTCTAGGGTAGTGTCTCCATCAAGAGGCTCACAAAGGCACAGTCTGACAGTGCAGTAGAAGGGTGAAAAGTTATCTAAAATGACTCAATAACTCAAAGAACATGACTATCTTGGGAGCATTTAAGCTAGGGATAAACAGGCCGATGCATTAAAATGGCCTCAGAAAACATGCTGCATTATAGATGACAAACACTGGTGACAGCAAAGGCAGCCTGCCAAAAAAGCATTGTCTGTAATTGCTTGTATTTAAAAAATGCATGGTATGTTCTATAATGTATATTTATAACTAGATGAACATAAATATAAAAATAAATGTAATCATTTAATGTGAGCAACAGGATTTCCAAACTTTGTCCTGAACACCAGGTTCAGCATTTCAAGTTATTTTTGCATGAACTTCCCAGGTTAAAATAACTGGTCATCTTAGATCCTTGGAATTGATAGTTTCAAGGACCAAGAAAACTTTCAGAGTACTGGGTCTGACAAAGAGCCCAGGTTAGGAAGAGACCACAGGGCCTTACTCCAGGCACGTTTCTGGTTAAGCCCAAGTTTTCCCATCTATATAGTGATGTGTAAAGGCCAACCTGACTTTAATTCCAACCTAGGATTCTCACAGTCCTTTCAAACATACCATGTGTGCTCGAATGGCTCTAGTTCTATAAAAATCCATGGCCATCTAGAAAGGCTGAAACTGGGGGAGGGTAGTGTCTCTGTCATTGGGAAGCTTGTTAAATGGTTTCCCCAGACACCCATCCCAGAGAGAGCCACCTATCACAGCGACAGGCAGAATGGCAGACCCAGCTTTTACAGCCCTGAGGCCTGGTTTCTCACTAAATATTTCTTATCTAGGCAGCACTTTGGAAGCGAGGCGATGCTTTGACTTAAATGCTTTATTAGCCAAGAGTGCCGCTTCAGATCCTTTTTGGAGCCAGGATGGATATAAATTACAAATAAATAAATAAAATTATCCCAGAAGCAGTGGCTGGAACTGCTCAGAAGGAGGCTGGGACTTTTCTAGTAACTGGGGCTATCCTTTACATAGTTCTTGCCTGGAGGGGAAAAAGACCAACTTAGTCCTTGTCCAGAATATCTGTCTACTCCTCATCCCACTCACTCCACCTGAGACTTAAATTGTACAGAAGAAACTTTCTCATACCTCTACTAATTTAAGAGAGCAATAGAAAAGCATAGAGCCTGCTCTTTAGGAGCCAGCTAAGTTAAGAGATAAAGGAAGTGAGAAAAATGAAAAAACCCAGGCAAACATGTTGGAAATGGGTAGATGCAGATGTTTAGTAGAGAGCAAATGCCACTGGCTAAGGAAACAAGGGCTTCCGGGGGAAAGACTGACTGCAGTGAACTCTGGATTCTGAGCATGGTTTTGCAGTACCATGCAGGCACTCGGCTATGCGCAGCAGCTTCCTCGGAAAACAAGACTGGCACACAGCTTACTGGAAATGACTACTTTGAGGATTAGGGAAGAGAGAGGTTGAATTTCAGGGAAGCTGAAGCAAAGGCCTCTGGGATACCAAAGGGAGTCCAGGTGACCCATCAGAGTAATTCCAACTCCAGGTAAAAGGCCTGGACCTTTGTGCAGTAGATGACCCACTGGTCTCTGTAACCTTAGCCAAGCATAGCTTTCCAACTGTGAGTTGTCCACAGCCAGTACTCTGGTAGCTGGCTGGGTGGAAGGATTCTAAAAGATGTATATGCACCATAGGGAGAGACTGGCAGTGGACACTCCAGAGGAGCCTCTCTGCATCAAATTATTTATAAAGCAATAACATTTATTGAACACATCTGCATGAAATCAGAGCACATCAAGGCACAGTCCTCACCTCCAAGAAGCTTGCAATTTAGGGGAACAAAACATATGTACCCAATTGTTTAGTTAAGTGCTAACTTGTCTTGCAGTCACACAGCACAGTGGAGTCAATGCAAGCAGTAGTACTACACAGTGGAATCAGAGAGGCCTTCCACAATGGGAGAATCTGAGTTAGGTCTGGCCCTGACTCAGGAAACACTAGGCCAGGAGGGACTAGGAAGCAGGAACAGCCCCTTAACCTTCAGAGCAAAGTCAGTCCTGCTGAACAGGCAGACAGCTCCCCGGGGGCAGGTGACCACTACCCCCAACCCCTTTGCCTTCCTCCAGCCAGTTCGCAGAATCAGTACCATGGATGAAAAGATGTTAAAGATAAACAGAGCCCTGGTTGAGATCAAGAAGCGGTTTCAGAAGACTGTGACTCAGTTTATGAACTCTGTGTTGCTGGCAGCAGGTAAGGGTAGAAAGGTGCATAGGCCTACTAGAAGGTATCTTAAATCTTGGGTCACCTCTCTCAAAATTCAGTCTTTTTTCACCTCTTGAGTTTCAGCCTCCTGAGAGGTAAGGGCAACCAGTATTTTCTATGGGGATTGCCTGAGGACACACAGTTGGGACTGGTGAGCTGAGATAACCTTAATTCCTGAACTTTCTCCCTATGTGCCTTCAGTGTCTCCATGCAATGTTACTTTTCCATCGCTCATAGATTTTGTGCATTTCTCTGGGCCCTTTCTGTTTTGTCCCTTGTACTGTCATCCTTTATAACTGTCATTTGCTCTTCTCTCTTCTGTGGATAACAGAAGAAGAGAAAAATCCAATCACTTCACAAAATTGTCCCTGGTAGACAGAGCACTCTTGGGCCCAGTCAGACAGGCTTCAGGAGCTTTCATGTCTGTGCTCTCTGCTCTACTGATAGCCCTTGGAAACAAGGTGCTACCAAATATCACTCTGTTACCTCCTGGCTGGGCCTGCAGCCATGCTCCCCACACAGCTTCCCCAATGAATCTCTCCTTGGCAGCAGAGGCTTAGTTCAATTGTGCCTTTTCTTTGTGAGCCTTCCTTGACTTCCCTTACAAAGTAGGGCTCCCCTCCCCATTCTGATGGTTCCCATGGCTGCTCTGATGGTTCTCAACACTGCTCTAGGTATAAATCTTGCTACCAGGGCTGGAGAGATGGCTCAGTGGTTAAGAGCACTGGCTGTTCTTCCAGAAGACCTGGGTTAAATTCCTAGCACCCACATAGCAGCTCACAATTGTCTGTAACTCTAGTTTCAGGGAAATCTGATGTCTTCACACCAATGAACATAAGATAAATTTAAATAAATTATATATAAAAATCTTGTTACCTAGCCTTGTGAATATTTATCTCCTTTTCTTCCCATCCCCTCTTTTCTCAGCAGCAAAAGGCCTGTCTTGAGTTGTTTTTATGCATAGCATACTCACTCAATAAATGCTTGCTAGGCGAATAAAGGAGCGGTAGGTCTCTGGCCTCAGAAATTTCTACTGGACTAAGTAAAAAAGCAAGACAGAGAAACAAAAATCCCACAACACACCAAAGAGGAGGATGAAACCAGCCTCTTCTCAGCAAAGGGAACAATGGTGTACCTAACCTTACTGTTGAGTGCTATAAAGTGCTGAGTGAAATACAGGGCATCTGGGAAAGTAAGACTGAATCTGGACCATGCGGGACAATTAGAAATGAGATGTGTTTATTCTTGCTGACTACTTCCTAGGGCAGAGTGCTAGATACAGAGCGAGGCAGACTGGACAAAAGCCAGCGAGGGTCTGTGGGTGTAAGCTAAAGTAGACTCCGATGGTCCGGGTGTTAGGAGCCAAGAAGCAGGGGCAGAGGTGACATGGTAGTCTGGGAAAGTGACAACAGAAATCTTGTTGACAGGTCTGTTTACCATAGAATATCCCACCATGAAGGAAGACACAGAAGCTAGTCGTGTCAAGTTGAAATCTGGGTCTTATCCTGATCGGAGCCGTAAGTCAAGTTTCTACCAAGGAGAAACCCTTGTACGATCCCAGTCAGCCCGACCAGATTCCTTAAATGAAGACACATTGAAGGACGAGTCTATACAAACACCCTTGATCCCTGTTCGAAAGAAGAGTAACAAAGTCCAGGCCAAAGTGACACCAAGGTTGGTTTAATCCGTCATTTCTTTCATAGAGCCAAGGGATGTGATGGGTAGTATAAATGTAGTGGGAACCACACAAGCCCCCTGCCTTTGCAGCCCCCACTCTAGGGGTGGAGAAGGATAGGAGATACACATGGATTTAAATAGTATCTTTGACTTTTTGAAAATTTATTTATTTATGTATTTGTATGTATATGGGTATACACAAGCCATAGACTACATGTAGAGATCAAAGGATACCTCAAGGGAGTTGGTTTTCTCCTCCCACTGTGTGCGCTCCAGAGATTGAATCCGAGTTGTCAGTCACAGCATCTTTACCTGATAAGCCATCTCACTAACCCAAAAATGATGTCATTCCAGGTGGCCATGGTATAACTGGAGGTTTCTCTTTAGTCTGACAGTTCTCAAATAACCATGTTGGGCGCCAATTTGTAGACGGAGGCTGCTGTTCATTTCCTGGCCACCCAGACTGGAAATAATCACACAGAAACTATATTAACTAAAACATTGCTTAGCCAATCACTTAAGCATATCATTAACTAGCTCTTATATCTTAAATTAACCCATTTACATTATTTTGTATTTTACCATGAGACTCCTGGTTTACCTGTAAGGTTCTGAACAGCATCTGTCTCCTTTGGCAGCTACTTGGCATCTCTCTGACTCTGCCTTCTTTCCTCCTCTATCTGTTTGGAATTCCTACCTTACTCTATTCTGCCCTGCCATAGGCCCAAAGCAGCTTCTTTATTAACCAATGGTAATAAAACATATTCACAGCATACAGAGGGGAATTCCACAACATCAGACTGTTTGACTGGTGGCTCAGACTACTTACTGGCTAGCTCTACATATAAATTAACCCATTTCTAATAATCTATGCATTGCCACATGCCCAGTGACTTACCAGTAATACTCTGGCATCTTACTCCTTCAACAGCTGTTGTCGTCTCTCTGACTCTGCCTTCCTTTTCCCTTTATTTTTGCTTGAATTTCCTGCCTGGCTCTATTCTGCCTGGATATTGACCAAATCAGCTTTTTTATTAACCAACTGTAATAAAACCTATTCACGGCATAAAGAAGGGCATCCCACATCACCACTGGGCTAATAAGAAAAGGTTTAGAACAGTGTGACATAAAAGAGACTGGTCATGGGCCAAATCTAGCCTGGATGCCTAATTTTTTATCTATTTTTAAATGCTATGGGTGGAACCAAAAGAAGGCTATTTTATGACACATGAAATGAGAGGAAACTCATTAGTATTTGTTGATGATATTCTATTGGAACACAACCATGTCCACCATTTCCCACCATCCATAGATGCTACTCCATAGCATGAAAATGCAGAGTCCTCGTGACAGAGCCCATCAGGCCTCTGAAGGGTGGGATACTTACTTCCCGGTCCACTGTAGAAAAGACTAGCCCATTCTTAGAACAGAGTGGCTGTGGAGTAGACTGGCAAGGCTGCCTTCAATAAGAGGGTCAGGAAAGCTGTTCTAAAGTGATATTTCAAATGAAAAGTGAAGGATGAGAAACAAGCCACCCAAACAGATGTGATAAAGGAACATCACAGAGCCCCAGGAGACAAGAACAAGCTTGGTGTGAGTGAGAGCAGTGTGGCTGGGATGTCACAAAGGAGGCCGTGGGGCGGGCAAGTACAGGTAATCGCTGCCAAGTCCAAAATCATGAATTTGACCCCTGAGACCCACATGGTAGGAGGCACCTGACTCCTAAAAGTTTTACTCTTATATTCTGCTGTGGCACAAATACACACGCACAATTGATGTAATTTTTAAAAAATCTTTTTTTAAAGAATAAAGCCATGATATTAGTTGAGCACACAGGAGCAAGCAGGAGGCTAATCAAGTCGCCTTACTATGCTAGAGGTGCCATCCCATATGTGAAAATGGAACCTCATTAGATTTATCTGTTTTTATTTTAAAAGCTTAAAATATGTATATTGGGGCTGGTGAGATGCCTCAGTGGGTAAGGGGCTGTGTTATCAAATTTGATGACCTGAGTTCAATCCCTAGGAATTTACATGGTAGAAGAAGAGAGCTGAGTCCCACAAACAGTTGTCCTCTGACTTCCACATGCATGTGTGCAATGGCACATGCATGTTCACAAATAGACATGTATAATTTAAAGTATATATTTTAAAATATGAAATTGAGCCAAGCAGTGGTGGCGCACACCTTTAATCCCAGCACTCAGGAGGCAGAGGCAGGTGGATCTCTGTAAGTTCAAGGCCAGCTTGGTCTACAGGAGCTGGTTCCAGGTCAGGCTCCAAAACTACAGCGAAACCCTGTCTCAAAAAACATATATATATGAAATTTACACAAAAGAATGAGAAAATTCTGCCCACATAGCTCAAGTGCACAGACCCTGTAGCCACCAAGTCAGGAACAGACCCTTACCCACTCCCTAGAAGTTCCTTTATGCCAATCCAGTCTTTGCTTCCTTTCTCCCCAGGCCAAACATTGTGAACACTACAGATTAGCTTTTGTTCTAACTTTATGTGAATGGATGTGTGTGGTTTGTTTTCTTGGTTTGTGGTGTTTTCATTCATCGTTATGAATTGACATTTACCAATGTCCTGTGCACAGCATTCATTTGTTCTCTCTCTTCACTATATAACAATTTATTCTGGGATCATGCCACAGACCATGCATTCTAATGACATAGGTGTTTGGTTGTTTGTGGCTGTTGTGCTGCAAAATTGTGCTGCTGTAGGCATTTGTCTTTTATGTGATCATCAAATGCCAAGGCACAAAACCAGAGTGTGTATAGATATGCTCTGCTCCCTGTATAGATGATTGGTCTTCCAGTCGTACCAGCAAGCTCAGCTCCCAGCAGCAGTGTATGAGAGCTCCAGTTCTCCAGCTGCTCCACCTGCTCCGCGTTCTTACCAGTGATAGTGTTGATCTTCTTTCTCTGTCTAAAAAAAATGGTGTGTGTGTGTGTGTGTGTGTGTGTGTGTGTGTGTACATATGCACACTCGGGGGACATTGAATGCCCTATCAGTGAATACTCTATGATTCTCTGCCTTATTTCCTTGGAACAGGGTTTCTCACTGAGCTCTGAGTTGCTCTGCCATTCAGCAAGTCCTAGCAATCTTGTCTCCATTCTCTCATAGCCTGTGGCTATAGAAACTTGTGGTCATGCCCTGCTTTTTATTTAGGTGTTGGGGATTTTAACTCAGGTCTTGGTGCTTGTGCAACAAACACTTTTACTTTATTGAACCGTTTCCCCAACTCCTAGATTATGTTTCACACTGCGTTCATTTTGAGATAATTTTGTATAAGATACAGTGTATGATTTGAAATCTGTTGGTTTTACACGTGGCTATATATTTGTTTCCACATTTAAAAAAATAGATACTTTTCTTCATTAACTTGTCTTTGCACCATTCTAAAGAAAAACGGTGGGTCATATTTGTGTGGGTCTCTTTCTGTACTGTTTTATTAACATGACTTTCAAATATAGAAGCAGCCTTGTATTTCTGGATAAACTTCTTTCAATTATAAAGGTTTCTTTCCCTGTATTTCTGGGTACAACTTGCTAAGATTTTGTTGAAGCTTTTGCATATATACTTGTAAGGGTTCTTCATGAATAGTTTTTCTTTTCTGGTAATGGTATTGTCTGACTTACTAGAGCAATACTGACTTTTAAAAAATGAATTGGGAAGTATATCTCCTTTATTTGTGTTGGATCCAGGTTTTGTCCTTTAAAGGTTTGTTAAGATTTACCAGAAACCATCTTACTCAGAGTCTCCTTTGTAGGGAAGTTTTTAAAAACAAAATTGTTTTTGTAAATATGGAACTAGTTAGGCTACTTGTTTTTTTTTCTTGAATGAATGTTTAGTAATTCATGTCTTTAAGGGGATTAGTCATCCAAGTTATTGGATTTATAGACATGGAGTCATTCCTAGTTTTCCCTCGGAAACTTCTTTTGAAAACTTTTTATGTTTATTTGGTATTTGTGCATAATCACTAGTAACTGGTATACAAGGGAGGTAAGAGGACAGGTGGGGTCTTGCTGAGGTAGGCGCTCTCTTTCCTCCATGTGAATGGGTGGGTCCCAGGGATTGAGCTCAGGTTGTCAAGCTTCTGGCCAGTGCCATTACTGCCTGAGCTCATATGACCACCTTAATGTCTGTAGGATCTCGAGTGCTATCTCCTCACTTCTGCCACTTCTTATGTATGCTTCATGTATTTAGGACAGCCTGGTCCATACATAGAGATATAATCACTGTGTTTCCAAATGGAATAACTTCTCTCCATTGTCATGCTTTTCTTTTCTTTAATATCATTTTTTAGTTTCATTTATTATTTGTGTGTGTGTGTGTGTGTGTGTGTGTGTGTGTGTGTGTGTGCGCGCTCATGAGGACAGGTGCTTGTGGAGGCAAGAAGAGGGTGTCAGATCTCCTGGAACCATCCAGTATGGTGCTGGGAACCAAACTTGGATCTTCAGCAAGAATAGTTCATTCTGGTCCCAGCCTATAATTATTTTTTACTTATATTTTTTCTGGTATTAGTATAACTACCCCTTATTTCCTAAATATTATTTAATTGATATGCATTATTCCAGCCTATCATTTTCGACTTAGTTGTATATTTGAATCTAAAATGCATCCCTATGGAGAACATGTATTAGAGCATAGATCATGGTTCTATTAAGATTTCTATATATTATTTATTTATTTGCTGTCAACTTATCTCTAAATGTAGTGGGTTGCTTCTCTCCTTTTCCTCTCAAGGTTCTCTTTGTGGGGAGGGGGGCATGTGCATGAGCGCGCTTGCACGTGCACATGTGTGCGTGTGTGTGTGTGTGTGTGTGTGTGTGTTTATGTGTGTGTGTGTGATGTTGTTACTGTATTGTTCTTTGAGACAGGGTCTCAGAATATAGCTCAGGCTGGCCTGGAACTGTTTAATTCTCCTATTTTAAGCCTCTTGAATACTGGGTTTGCAGTGCCACCACACACACCTGCCTTTCTCTTAACAGTTTGTCTGTAAAGAGTCTACTCTACTACTCTTACTGTCTTCATGTTGCTGGCTCTCTGTTGCTGAGATTCAATGTGAATTTTTCATTTCAGCTATTGTGCATTCAGTTCTAGTTTTGTTTTGTTATATTTTAATTTCTGCCTCTATTGATTTCCTATGTTTGATGAGACACTGTTCTTCTGGGTTCCTTGGTTCTTGTTCCTTGGCTTGCTTTGAGTATATCTAAAAGTTAACTTAAGCCCCTTTTCTAGAAAGTCTAATATCTAAGTCTCCTAAGGAGCAATTTCTTCTAAGTGTTTTTTTGTATATTCCTTATAACCTTTTCTTGAAAACTGATCATTTTAAATATAGTAGCCATTGAAGACCAACTCTTTTTCCCTGGGGTTCCTCGTGTTGGATTTGTTTGTTTAGCAACTTTTACAAACTCTTTTTGCAAGGGCAGCGTCCTTTATTGCTCACAGTTACTGGTGTTCAGCTAGTGATTTAACCTGAGAGCCCCTGAAGCTAAGGCCCAGAACATTTTTGCTGTTACGGATAGCTCTGTGTTGGGGCATTACTTCTTTCAGCCTTTGCCCAGGGCATCCACAACTGTGTATCAACTTTATCACTCTGTATTTGCATAGCTCCAGAGGTGAAAGATGAGGGTGTTCTTGGATCTCTCCCAACCTGACACCTCTATCCTCCAGTGTACCTGAGAGGCTTTAAATATATTTTCCATTTTGCCATCTACCTCCTTCTTTCATCTTTTGTTTTTTTTTTTCCTACTGGGGCTTTCTTTTTTCTTTTTCTTTTTTTGTCTATGCCCATGTGTTTTCCTTTGCACAAGAAGTAATGTCTGATATTTTTTTGCCTTTGCATGTGTTCTAGTTAACTCTCATTGTTGCTGTAATAAGCACTGACCAAAATAAAACTGGGGGTTTCTATTGCGGTGAAGAGACACCATGACCACAGCAACTCATATAAAGGAAAACATTTAATTGGGGTGACTTACAGTTTTAGAATTTTAGTCCATTATCGTCATGACAGGACATGGCTGCATGCAGGCAGACATGGTGCTGGAGAAGGAGCTGAGAGTTCTACATCTCGATCCACAGGAAACAGGAAGTGAACTGTGTACCACACTGAGTGTAGCATGAGCACAGGAGATCTCACAGTATCTCTCCCCAGACACAGTGACACACTTTCTCCAATAAAGCCACATCTACTCCAACAAAGTCACACCTCCATAGTGCCACTCCATGTGGAAGCTATTTTCCTTCAAACCACCATAGGGAGGAAAGGATTTATTTGGCATACAGGTATAGTTCATTTCTGAAGGAAGACAGGAACAGAAGCAGATACCATGGAGGGACCTTGCTTACTGACCTGTTTCCCTTGGCTTACTCAGTTACCTCTCATGGGCAACCCAAAACAACTTGCCTAGAGATGGCACCAACCACCATGGGCTGGGCTCATCCACATCAATTGGCAATAAAGAAAAATCCCCGCAGACATGCGCAGGCCATTCTGAGGCTTTCTCTTCTCTGGTGTCAAGTTGATAGTTAAAACTGACCACGACAAGTGCTTTCAACAATTTTTTGCTGGGACTGCTCAAGGCAGGTCCTGAGATAATCCCTTAGGGAACCCAGACAGGTCAGCCACCCAGCCACAATTGTTTGAGCCTGAGTCCACATTGCCCACCTTATAACAGCACACAAGCTAGGAATAGGAGTGGCAGAGAGATACCAGCTTCCTTGTCCCAACGCTTGGCAGTTTCTGGTTCCTGAGCTTTATTTAAGTTCGTTTTGATTGGTTTTGGTCAGTTTGTCTATATACATACTTGCCCAGTCTCCCTCCCTCCCTCTCTCTTTCCCCAACGTTGTTGCCACCTCTAGTAGAAGAATAGTTTTGATGTTCTGCTCTGCTCATTTTGGTGACTTCTCTTTTTCCAAAGTTTTAAGAACTCATTCTGAATCCTTGTAGGTAAATTGATTGTTCATCACTTTGTCCTCATTTCATCAGATGTTAATGCATGTGTGTGCGCGTGCGTGTGTATGCATGCGTGTGTGTGTATGCATGCGTGTGTGTGTGCGCGCGCGCGCGCGCGCGTGTGTGTGTGTGTGTGTGTGTGTGTGTGTGTGTGTGTGTGCGCGCGCGCTATATGTGGACGTACTTATCTATGAGTATACATGTGGAGGCCAATGTAAATTGACTTCAGTGTCTTTACCATTGTTCACCTTACTTTCTGAGAAAAGGTTTCTCACTAAACTTGGAGTTTGTAGTTCAGCTAGACTGGCTGGCCAGCAAGACCCTGGCATCTCTCTATCTCTGCCCACCTCCAGCACTGGAGTTACATATGTGCCCTGCCATGCCCAGCTTTTTACATGTATGCTAGGAACACAAACTTAGGTCTTATGCTTGCACAGTGAGCACTTCACTCACTGAGCTATCTGTCCAGCCCCAAATGTTGGCTTTTCTAATACACTCCCAGGCCTTCACATAGCAACCTACTACTCGCTATAGCTGGGGAAGGAGTTCCTGCCTCAGTTTCTTCTTTGCATTTTGTACTTTTACCCCAAAGGTCTTTTCTCTTTGCTTTGTTTGCTTTGTTTGATCATTTGAAACAGGGTTTCTAGCCCAGACAAGGCCTAGAACTCCATATGTAGTTGAGAATGACCTTGAACTTCTGGTCCTCCTGCCTCTATCTCCCAAGAATTGGGTTTACAAATCTATATCACCATACCCAGTTTGAGTTCTGGACTTTTAAATTGCTTGCAAAAGGCTTCCTTGCTCCAAAATTCAGAATAATTTGTTCTATTTTCACTATTACAAATTGTAAGAAATTATAAAGTCAAATTCTCCCACATTAAAAGCCTTAATCACTTTGAATATCTCTGGTATAAATTATGGTGAATATATTCAAGATTCCCCATGGATGTTTAGGTTCTTAAACAAGAGATACTCCACTTTATTTTTATTATTTACTTGGTGTTGTGGGTCAAATCCAGGACCTCATGTACACTAAATGTGTGCTCCACCCATCTTCCACAAACAGATTCACTTACTAGCTTTGGTCAGTGAATTTAAATTTCCTCTGAAGAATTTTAAATTGTAAAACTAGGTATGATAGTGTATGGGTATAGTCGCAGCACAAAGGAGGCTGAGGCAGAAGGATTACCATGAGTTCAAAGCCAGCCTGGGATACCTGGCAAGATGCTGTCAGAAAAATAAGATAAGTCAGGACAACCTGGGCTGCAACACAGAGAAACCCTGTCTTGAAAAATAAAGAAGTAGCTGGAGAGATGGCTAATTAGTTAAGAGTGCTTGTTGCTCTTGTAGCCGACCCAGGCTTGAGTCCTAGTACTCATATGGCAGTTCACACCACCTCAGCCTCCAGTTTCAGGTGATCTGATGGCTTCTTCTGTGCACTGTGCACACACTTACATGCAAGGAAAATACACATGAAATAAAACGAATATATGTAAGACAAACATAACAAGTGATGACTCATGGCATTGCTCTTATTTTAGGGTGACTTGATTCCGATTTGCCTGAGGCCTTGCTAATTTAAAGACTTCATTGAGCTTGGGCTACCCATGGGAGGGAGCCTACTGTATTTTGACCTGTAAATGGTAATAGAAGTTTCTGTCCTGCCTATTCTGTGGGGTTTCTATAAACTTAACCATGGAAATGCCTATTCGAGGGCCATAGAGCCTGTAAAATATTAAATGTGTAAGACGGCAATAATGAAAGGAGTAAAAAAAGGAGTACTTTACATCTACTGGTGCTTATTTAGACTAAGCACTATGCTGCTATGTCAGCACATAGCAGGTAGCTGATAAATGCTGGAGCGCTGACTGAATTTCCATTGCATCTTTGATTTGCCACGTGTTCCTATTGTATTCCACCAATTGAAATACTGCAGGTAGCTAATCTCTTGGTATTTGTAGTGGGATAGAAAAGTATAATAATGAAAATAAGGGGGGATATATAGTATGTTAAAAAGTAAGCAATGCTTGAGAGAAAGAAAATAGGCAAGAAAGAGTGCTGAGATGGAAACATTCAATGGGGTGCTTAGAAAGTCAACAGGAAGGCAACATTTCAATAGATGTAAAGATGACGAGAGGGAACAAGCAAAGGCGGAAGTCAGTCTGGCCATGCGAGACTACCTGGGGGCACGGTGAGAGTACCTGAGAGCATGAGGGGCTTGAGGATCCGGTACAGCCTGCTGCTGCCTTACCTAAAATTAAGCTAGAAAGCCCAGGAAGGGCTGCAGAGGATGATTCAGATTCCGACAGAATCCCTTAGTGGGTCCAAGAGAGATCAGGGAGGGAAGTGTAAACCCCTAGGAACTACTTAAATGATTGGAGGCTGGACTGTGTTGGGGGTAGTGGAGGGCAGTTAGATTCTGTGTAATTGGTTGTTTTATTACTTTTTATTCTTTGGCCTTTTGGGGGGCTTGCCTCCCAGCACCCAAATACACACAGAGGCTTAGTATTACTTATAAATGCCTGGCCTTAGCTTGACTTATTTCTAGCCAACTGTTCTTAAATTATACCATCTACCTTTTGCCTCTGGACTTTTACCTTTTTCTGTTTCTCTATATCTTTCCTTTCCTTCTTATTCCATGTCTGGCTGTGTGGCTAGTCCCCTTCTTTTCTCCTTGTTCTCTTGCTCCTCCTACTCTCCTCAAAGATTTCTCCTCCTATTTATTCTGTCTGCCTGCCAGTCCTGCCTTTCCTTTGTCCTGCCTCACTATTGGCTGTTCAGCTCTTTATCAGACCATCAGGTGTTTTAGACAGGCAAAGTATCACAGCTTCACAGAGTTAAACAAATGCAACATAAAAGAATGTTCCACATCTTTGCATCATTAAACAAATGTTCCACATCATAAACAAATGTAACACATCTTAAAACAATATTCTACAACAAATATGGATCTGTCAAACTGGGGAAGAGGCTTGTGGGTGGGACTGGTAAAATGTGGGGTGTGGAGTGAGAATCATGGATGACTGAAATGTCAGTTGATAACTTCTTATGCCTCCTTTGGCACATGAGGAAATCGAGGCCTGGCGTGGTGAGGGGTCCCTCCCCTGAGGGCCTGGACCAGGATCTGCCTACAGCCCTGGCACTGCAGTGGGCCTCTTTCTGTCTAGAAACAAGAACTGTAGGGTCATAGGTTGAAGCCTATGCTCACATGCTCCTATCACTGTGTTCCCCTTTGTAGAGGGAAGCCGGGAGAAGTACGCAGCCCCACCAGATGGGCCGCCTCACCCTATGACTGCCCACTGGTGCTGCGGAGGCTCATTCGCAAGGAAGACATCCGGGCTGGCTGCAAGTGTATTGTGAAGGCACCCCTGGTGTCTGACTTGGAACTAGAGCGCTTCCTGTCTGCACCCCGAGACCCCAACCAAGTGCTGGTATTCGGGATAATGTCAAGCCAGAATCCCAACAATACTGCACAGCTGCAATGGCTGCTGGACACACTGTATAACCATCGGCAGCAGGGCCGTTCATCACCCTGCAACCAGGTTGGTTCAGGATCCAGTGAGGAGACCCTTGGGCCAGGGACAGAGAGAAGGACCAAATATAACCCCCACTGTATGAGGATGGGTTGGGTGTCTGACAGTTCCTTTTCTTTCCTGGGCCTTGGCATACACTCCCCTTTCTATCTGCAGCATTTTGTCCCATCTTCTCTCTTCTGCTCATTCTTCTCTACCAGGATGAATGTCACCACATCAGAGCAGGTGCTTCTTCTAACTTTTGAGACAAGGTCAAGACACAGTCCTTTTCTTTCAGAGCACTTAGCACAGTTTGTGTCCACAACTGGTGTGAATGTTCAGGGCAAAGACAGTGCCCACTACGCATGTTCTTGCAGTTCAGGATATGTTTGTGGACTGTCCCCAAGTTCCTCTATATGCTGGACTTGTGCCAGGCTATGGGCACCTATTGCTGGTTCAGCATGAGCCAGTCCCTGAAGGAATTCTCAGTATGACTGCAGCTACAGAGGTCTTGGAAAGGGCCATGGCAGGACAGCTCTGGAAAGTGTGACTTCTGTCTCTTTGGCTCAGAAAGAGCAGCCTAGAATGCTCAGGGGGTCCCAATTTGTCTAAGAGGTATTGGAGTACAAGATTTATGGCACAGGGAACCTCCTCCCTCTAGAGTTGTTCCTAAGCCCAGCCTCATCATCCTGAGTGTGCCTTCATTTAAAACAGTATTGGAGAAGCCCCCAGACTCATGTGGACATGTGAGCTAGGTGACTTCTTCTAAACTGCTTTTCTCCTAAAGCCTGTTGCATTATCCCTGCCCTACTCCCAGCACCCCACCCTCACCCCACCCCCCACTCCCACCCCACTGTTGCAGAGTTCTGAATTTGTGTGGGAAACTTGGGGTAGGGGTCTGCCTGAATACTCCTTCTTAACTGTTCTTTCTAGGAGTGCTGCCTGCCAGCCTGTTCCAGGAACTCAGCATTTAGGGCCCTTCTAAAATAAGATGTCCCCTTCCCCACCAGGGCCCTTCTCTTGACTCTTTTCAAGAGAGCAGCCAGCCACAAGCCTTGCACCCAGCCCTGCAACAGAGCCACATTTATTTCATGCATTCATTTCCAGCTTACTTCAATTTAGAGAATGTTCATTGAGAACCTGCTCTGGGCTCACCTGTTTCCTCATGGCAATGTTCAGTTGGCTGTAGTTCACCTGGGGGCTATTAATTGTTCACTAAGGAATAAAATGCTTAGGTGTCTTATTCCAGCCACAAGCAGTGTGAATGGGGCCAAGATCTGTGTAGTAATGAGTGGTGGGCTGTGTTCCTGCCACCCAGCTCCCGGCCGCCTGGCTAGCTTATGCCCCAAAATAACAACACACAAACTGTATTCATTTAAACACTGCCTGGCCCATTAGTTCCAGCCTCTTATTGTCTAATTCTCACATCTTGATTAACCCATTTCTAATAATCTGTGTAGCACCACGAAGTGGTGTCTTACCGGGAAAGATTCAGCATATCTGACCTGGTGGCTGGCTTCGTGGCGACTGTCCCAGAGAGGAGAGGCAGGGCAATTGCCTGAAGTGTCTTGCCTCACTCCCTGCATCCTGTTCTGTCTACTCCACCCACCTATGTTCTAACCTATCAGGCCAAGCAGTTTCTTTATTAATTAACCAATGAAATCATCAGATAGATAGAAGACACACCTACATCAGATCTGACCTGAAGTAGTTGGAAGGGGTGGAAAGAATGGCGGTGAGTCTGTGGATAGGCATGGAGGGTAGTGTTGGCCTTTACAGAGACTGGACTTCTGCCCTGGCTAATAACTGGTCATTAATACTCTCATCCCACAACGGCTGACTGAATACCACAAAGGGGTCAAGAGGGGCAGCCAGGGAGAGGTGGGGTGAAAAGTTCCTCTGAGCTGTGCAATATAGCTTTCTAAATCTGGTCCACTTAGGGCAGGACTCCCATTCCAGAGTGAGGGACATCATAGTCCACAGATCCCAGGGCAAACCTAGTGCTGTCACATGCAGGAGGGTCACTCTAGTGATAACGTCTTCCACAGAGGGCCCAGAGCAGATCTGGAGACCTCCTCTGAGGACAGTGATGGCTTCAGGGAAGTTAACGCATGTCTTCTTGCATCAGGGTGACCAGTTCCCACATCTCTATTTGGCAGTGCCGGCTTGACCCTTATCGTCTGCTGCGGTATGACATAGACAGCCCCCTGCAGAAGGATCCACCCCTAATGGTGAAGAAGTTTGCTGTGGTGCATGGGATGGTTTTGGTGAGCAGGGGCCCTGCAAAGGGCTAGACATCCATCACCAACCACTACTGTCTTAGCCATGTTGGGGAGCGGGGTAAAGCAATCTTCTCCCATCCACACTGAGGCCCAGAAAACAGGACTTCCTGACAGTCACCCAATAGACTCCCATCCCTATCCTAGGAGATGGAGGGGTTGGGTGACATTAACACAGAAAGTCAAATTCTATTCATCTGATTCTTACTAAATTATACTAAAATATTATAAAACTTTGTATGTTTATTGAAAAATAGTGTATACAATCTAGAAAATATTTTTGCTTGTGAGCCTAGCCTTTTACAACTGAGCCATCTCTCCAGCCTTCTAGAAAATAATGACACCTTCCTGCCACCCAGGATATTGCTCATCTATCCAGCACTAGGTTCTGGAGCCCTGCTAGGCCACACCTGACACTGACACTGTAGTATCTGGCCTTTGCTGTCTTTCTCCACACACATATTTTAGGGCACCATCTTTCTAATCAGAGCACCATCCACATCTTCAGTCTGCAGCACCAGCATCTTTACCACTGAATGAGTCAGCACTACCCTGCTGCTTTTGTTGGACAGTTGGGTTCTTTCCCCTCTTTCTTCTTCCTGTTTTTCTTTTTCCCGTAATAATGGTATAATGAATACCCCCGCCTAGCCATCTCTAGACAGATGTCCATGTTGAAGAATGGAGTAGAGGGTATGAGACCTCCATTCCATAAAATGAGCTGAATGGTACATCCTATTATGCGGGTTTGAAGCAGAAGGGGCTACACAGCTCTAGGTAGGTGGGTAGGAGTCTTGAAGGTATGAAGTGTACATTTGACAGGCCCCCAGTAGGGGTCAAAAACTGGGTAGGGGGCTGGAGAGATGGCTCAGAGGTTAAGAGCACTGGCTGCTCTTCCAGAGGTCCTGAGTTCAATTCCCAGCAACCACATGGTGGCTCACAACCATCTGTACTGAGATCTGTTGCCTTCCTCTGGCGTGCAGGCATACATCGAGGCAGAATGTTGTATACTAAATAAATAAATCTAAAAAAAAAAAAAAAAAAAAAAAAAAAAAAAAAAAAAAACTGGGTAGGTTGGGCTGCCCTCTGACTCAGGAGGGCCTTGCAGGGGCTAGGCTCAATCATGTCTCCCTGGGTTGCTGAGGGAGGGTAGCATACTTTCCCATGCTGTCAAAGGCCTAAGTCCTATCCCAGCTCTGAGGGACCTGAGGCCAGGCCTACTAAGACTTGGAACTTGGCTGTCATTATCAGTCATGCCACTATGTTGATACACTGAAGTGTTTCTTACTTCATTTCTTTTCCTATCTTCCAACAGATGTTTGCTGGGGGGAAGCTCCTTTTTGGGGGCTGTCTCCTAAATGGCTATGGCTTCAGCAAGCAGAATCTACTGAAACAGATCTTCCGGGCTCGACAGGATTGCAAGATGGGCTACTTCCTGCCAGACAACTACAAATTCAAGTAAAACTGGACAAGGCATCACACAGGATGGGATAATGGGGCAGGGGACTTGGGCTATGGGAAGGCCATGGGTGGGAAAGCAGGTAGTCCCAAAGGAGTGAGGTGGGGGAGAGCCAGAGCCAGGAAAGTAGAATTCAGTCTCTTCCTACAGTCCCCTGGGCAAAAGCTACAGAAGGAGGGTTTTGCAGGCGTACAGAGGAAGAGGAAGAATAGGCAGGAAGAGGTGAACAAGGTCGTACTGTTTGTCTCTTTGAGTCGCAAGTTTGGAGAAAGGGCTGTGTGGAGAAAAGAAGGCACTGCTTGTTTGCACGATGTCCTGCTCAGATAGAGATAGTGTTAATATGTCTGGGGTGGGCAGGAGGGTCAGTCAACACCCATAAGGTCCAACTTGTGTGCACATTCACCTTAGTTCTATTGGATTGCCAGATGGGTCCCATAGACACAGGCAGTCATTGGTGGAATAGGCTTAGGTATCAGCATCCAACTAAGGTGCTGCCACCTACTAAGCATCTCCAGGCTAGTTCTGGTGTATGGCAGAAGGTAGTCTGAGCTCAGGACACTCTAGTCTAGTCCAGGAGGAGCCTGGGCTTTATGCTAAAGGCTGCATTTGAGGAAGACTGGCAGGTTCTGGATTCCATTGTGCTCCACAGTGCAGGTTCCTGAGAAACTTGCTAGGGTGGGTGTCCTAAGACAAGGTTAGAGCCTCACCTTTGCCTTGCATTATCTGGGTGACTGTCAGGTGGGCTGATCAGGTGGACTCCCAAATCTTTAACTCTTTGCCTTTACAATGAAGATAATATTCAGTCTCGCAGGATTGTAAGGATTTCACAAAAGAATATTTGTTAACAAGCTCTGTAAGTGGTAAACAATGATGAAATCCAGGATAATGTCATCTATAATACCTATACACAGACCTAAGCTACCTGTGGCGCACCCCTATAGCACCAAGTTAAGTCCCCCATGCCAATTTTTCATCTTGTTTGGTTGTTTGGTTGTTTGTTTGTTTGTTTGGTTGGTTGGTTGGTTGGTTGGTTGGTTTTTCAAGACAGGGTTTCTCTGTGTAGCCCTGGCTGTCCTGGAATTTGTTCTGTAGTCCAGGCTAGCCTCAAGCTCAGAAATCTGTCTACCTGCCTCTGTCTCCCAAGTACTGGGATTAAAGGTGTGTACCACCATGCCTGGCTGTAGCTTTCTGTCTTGATGCCAGTTCACCCCAGAGAGCTGAGTTGGTTTTTGTTTGTTTGTTTTTGTTTTTGTTTTTTTTGGGGGGTCTGCTTCTCCCTGAGGTTGGGGATACATTAATGGAAAATCCATAAAGGTCACACCAAGTAACCCCAATATTTTGGCTGGAAGAGGATGAGCGTGTGGGGATAAGCAGGACAGACAGATCCTGAGTGTTCTAAGTCCCTATCACTCAGAACATCAAGAGAAGAGAGTAGACCGGCTGGAGACCAGACGTTGGCAGGTCCAGGGAGTTAAAGCTGAGTTCCAGGGGCTGTTGACAGTTAATGTGCCAGAGATATGTTAGGTCTTACTGGGCATTTATGTCCATGAACTCAGATCCCTGTAACAAAAAGATACTAAGAAACAGCAAAAGAAGATGGATTTGTTTACAGTTTGAACAAATAGGGAGGAGTCTAATTATCCCCCCCCCCCCCACTGTGCTTGTGACCACCTTAGAGTTTATGGAAAACTATGCAACAAAGGATATGGTATATGAAAATTTATCTGTGGGCCCAGAGTTCAGCTCCCTCACCCAAGCCTCTGGGTCCTCATTGGGAGGGTGCAGCAGGTCTGTAGGCAGACAGCCTCAGTGGGAAGACATGTAGAATGTGGTCCTCACATGAGCATCCATGAATGAAACTGTGTCCACCTTCACACAACACTCACACTTAGCCCCTGCCTCCTTCTTTAGGGTTGGGGACAGCTAAGGGAGGTCACATGTGGTTTGCAGGCTCCACTTCCTGTGTCTGTGAGCAGAGAGGTGTTACCCTGCCATGCTCACACTCCAGTGAGGATTAGGTATAAGAGGGACCAGGTTAGGGCAGTGTGAGATTTCCAGGGAGGCTAAGGGGATGGGAGAGCAGACCAAACAGAGAAAACAGTTTGTCCCCTGGAAGCACAAAGGGACTTTAGCCTGCAGCAGTCCCAGAAATGTGTGTATATGAGCCCTCCCCCCATATAGCAGTGAAATGGCTAGTGGAAACATTTCCTGTCTCCATCCACCTGGATTCTTATCCTTCCTTTCCTCAAGAATGAAGTGGACCAGACAGTGAAGACAACCAATAGGAGGTTGGTTTATTGCTTTAGTGCAATTTGAGACTAACAATTTTAAATGGGAAAAAAACAACTTAAAACAGGTTGGTACACAGGTTTTGACAACTTAAATGGATCAGGTTTGAATTCTTGCTAGCAGAAGGATGGTAGGGTAGCCTCTTAGAGCTCTTTCAGCTCTGAAAAGTTTAACAGCTTAAAAATTCTTGGAGGGCTTCAGGGCATTAATGTAGAGCAGTCCCTTGCAGAACAAATCTGCTGGTCAAACAACAGGAACGCAAAGAGCAGCAGGTCATGAAGGCTGGAAGCAGCTCAGGAACGAATTCTCATCTGCAGTGGAAGTATAGCATCTCGGAGGCTGAGGCAGAAATGAGTGCTCCTGCCTGCAGCTATTGCTCATGTCCTGGAGGCTGGCTCCCATGAATTTCATGCATAGGAACAATTCTGTCCCCTGCCTATCTTTTTGTTTTTTTTTTTTTTTTGTTTTTTTTTTTTTTGGTTTATCGAGACAGGGTTTCTCTGCAGCTTTTTTAGAGCCTGTCCTGGAACTAGCTCTTGTAGACCAGGCTGGCCTCGAACTCACAGAGATCCGCCTGCCTCTGCCTCCCGAGTGCTGGGATTAAAGGCGTGCGCCACCACCGCCCGGCTCCCCTGCCTATCTTAAAGGCTGCTTTCAGTGAGGGCAGCCTTCCTTCAGTGAAGATGAGCAACTGGCTGGAGCCCAACCTGAAGTCTTCCTTTTCTTCTTCCTCCCTCGGTTCTAGCAACACTTCTGTCTCTTCATCCCCCGGACCGTCCGAATGTACTAGGTACCTGATTAGACCCTTATTGGCTGAATGTGGGTATGCAAATAAAGTGGAAAATAGGACCAATCATGGAAGAGGTGTTAAACCTGCTTGGGGAGGGAGAAGAGCCCTTAGTCCTCCAAAAAGTTGCTGAAAGTTCACAATCAGGTTGTGAAGACTGTCTGCAGAGACGGGGACATTAAAAAGAGTATTAGTCGGTTCTTAGTTGCTACAGGAGCTCAGTGGGGGAGATTTTGGTCAGGTGTCTTTTTTTTTTTCTTTTGTGGCAGCAAAATATGCAATTGTGTAACACTTGCAAGTGTGCCCGTGACATCTTGTGGCCCTTTGCTGCCTGTGGGACATGGCATGGTCATCAGGGAGAGGAATGTGAAACTCTAGACTCCAAGTTCTCTGCTCTGTATTGCTAGAGTCTGGGTGGGTAGCTGAGTCCAGAAAAGCAACCCAGGACCCTGACCCTGAGCCAGGAGCTCTTGGCACAGCACATAGACTTTACAGAAGGAGAAACTGAGGGCCAGCAAGGAAAAGGATGTGCTTTGAATAGGGGTCAGTCCAGGCTGCAGTACAACTGTGACCTTTGTTTTCAGAGTCCTGCCCTGAAGGAATGGAACACAACCTTTTTAGGGCTGTTCTTACAGGAGACAATCAAAGCCAGAGGCAGCCGCACTCTGCAGGGACCAAAGTGTTTCAAAAACAGTCTTGGCCCCATAAACTGAATGCTGTGTAAACTGTAATGTGCTCAGTGAACCTCAGAGAACCTTGCATATGGTCGTGAAATGTGTGAGAGACAAAGTCCTTTGTAAATTGCCACATCCCTGATAAGTCACAATGGGAGCTGCTGAGTGCCCTGTGAACTAGGGAGGGTTTCTAGGCCTCCTCTCAGACCAGCTCTACCTAAACAGCACAGCACTTGGTAAACTACATGGCCGTCTATGAAGGACAAAGCATCTTATAAACTGTCAAGTACCCTGTGACATACAGACTGGAGTGAAGCCTCGTAAAGATAATCTGGTATGCAAATGCCTGTGTGTGAGAACGTCAAAGGGTTTGTGAATAGTCATGATCTTTGAATAGTCATGATCTTTACAAACATCAAGTGAAGTCTTGGTGTGCTCTGAGTGCTACCAGTTGTGAGAGAGTTCTTCACCCCAGGTTACTGTACTGTGCCCTATTTTCTGCCCACCCACCTTAGAAGAGGCAGGGTCACCTGAGCCACAACAGAAGGTGGCCAGGGACTAGTGAGGAGAAGTGGTTGCAGCAAGGTGCCATGTTCCACAGATTCATGTACTGAAATCCTTAGCTCCATGGCGATGGTGTTAGGAACATGGACACTGAAAAGTGACTAGGTCACACATACAGAGACTATGAGTGGAGTTAATACCTAGAAGCCAGCTTACCCCTTCTGCTGTGTAAGAGCAGTGAGAGGCTGCCATCCATGAGGATATCATCCACGAGTGTCACCGGGCACTGAATCTCCTGGCACATTGTTGGTGGAATGCCTGCCTGTTTTGAGAACTGAGTGCAGTTCATGTCAGTGATCTGTTTGCCATGTAGGCACTGAGTGGAATAAGCAGCATCTGCGCATCATCTCAGTTCTGAGGACTGGAAATTAGATCCAGGTACCAGAGGACCATAGTCCCCCTCAAGTCACATTCTAGCCTCTATTTGGCTTTGTTGATAGCATTACTTTGATGTGGCACTAGTCACTCCAGAATGACCACATCACAACTAATTATATCTATACTGATGCCAGGGTTCTGGGGTTAGAACCTCTGCATATGAATTTGGGGGACGCATTTGGTCCACAGCATTGCATGATGGCATCATTTCCTTGACCTCTCCTTTTCTGCTTTGAAAAGCCCTCTGTATCCTGTCGGCATTGCCTATGGGTAGCATGGACCAGGTAGCTGGTGGCATGGGAACGAGGGCTATGAAGTCCTATATAGAAGCCAAGGTTTCCCGGGTTCCCAGAGCAGACAGTTTCTCCCTTGGCACAAATGGGAGGAAGAGTATTTTGCTGGCCTGTCTAGGGACTGGGATAGAGTGGTATAGCACTGAGTGAACCCTAAACTCTCACCTCTGATCCCCTATACTGTGCCTTCCTACCACCCCTCCCTGCAGCGTGCCAACCTATATCACAAGCCTGGAAGATTCTGAATCAACTAAAAGACCCCCATCTGAAGATTTTGAAGGAAGTGTCTCTTCATTGGCGCTTGGGGACAAAATGGATAAAATACCTTCTACCCCCCCTGACAAGTATGTTTTCCCCATGTCTGTGGTTGGCAGATTAGGAATAGCTCATTATAGGATCTCTAGCTTAATCACAGGCCACTAAGGCTACCATGGCATGGCTTATGCCTTGGAAATCTGTGTCCTTCCAAGGTACAGGTCAGCCCCTGATTTCCAGCCTGTTTTGCAGAATCCCATTGGGTGTCACGTAGGTACTCCGCCTACCTAATTTTCTGTCCTATTAAAGGGCCAAGACAGTTTCTTTATTAACCAATGAAAGTAAGACATAGACAGATGACCCTCCTCCATCAGTGTCAGGGTTGTGCACTAGGATATAACACCTTGCAGCAAGGCCCCACAGTCTGGGCCCATCTGTCAGAAGGATGGAGGCCATCCCCGACTCCAACAAGTTCCTTGGTGATGGTGACAGGGAACCAAATCAAAATTCTGTAATGTGACTCTTTTCATAAAGATGGAGAAGTGCTAAAATTAAACTAATGGTGCCACTGGTCCCCCAAGTTGGAGATGTCCCCTGCCACTCTTCCCTCCAGGGCCATGCCCTCATCATGTGGGCCATGCCCTGCTTTCTTGTTGCCCAATGCCTGCTTCTTCCTGTTGCGTATTTAGGTTGAAACAGCCCGAAGAAGAACTGCAGCCTTACCTCAAGAATAGGAGGAGCAGTAAGAAGTTGAGTAGCTGGAAAAAGTCTAAGAAGTGATAGTGGAAGAGCCAGCGATGCCCTCCCCACACCCAGCCCTACTTCCTGGTCTCCCACCACCCTTCAATAAATGTGCATGCCTCCAGCATCTGGGTGAGGCGGTGGTGGGTGGGAAAGGCCCAGCTTTGACTCTAAGAAGGCAACTGTCTTCTGGAGTGATACTTTGTCCTTACCTCTGAGAGAGCTGGATCTCTCACCGCTGTGTGGTTGGTAAGAGCTGTGTTCCCATAGCAAGGATTGTGGAGGGTCTGCCTTGGCCTTTGTGCCTAGAGTAGTCTAGGTCCCAAAACAGGCAGTATTTTATGATTTTGTATTTCACAGATAATCATTTGTGCTTCTTGCTTTTTCAATCTGAATTTGCCACAGCTTAGTATTTTGCTTGCTTGTTTTTTTTTTTTTATTTTGTTTTGTAGCTTTCAAAGACTTTTTTTGTCATGTGTTTCTTCCCCTAGAAGTATATTTGAAGTGGCCTGCCCTGTTCTCAAGTTGCATATGTTGATATTTTCAGGCCTTGAGGTTTGTTAGGGGGTTTAGAGCTCTAAGCATCCCCCATCCTTCCCCTCCAAACACAAAGACAGATAAAAGCAAGAAGACAAGGGGCAAAAGTTCTGTTCTATCCTCACATCCTCCAGCCTGATGAAGGTCAGAACCAAGGCCTCTTGCTTAGGATAGAGTCTGCAATGAAGCCTCTGACCTGTGCCTCTCTGACCTTCAGGCTGTAAGCTCTGCTGTGCTCAAGTGAACATGCTAAGCAGTCAGTGCTGTGCTCACCAGGAACAGAGGCAGGGCAGGTCCTGGTCCTCTGCAGGCTCCTCTGCAGGGTGCTTATCACCCTGGAGGGCCGCCTGTGAACAGGAACACCTCCCACTAGCAGAGCAGGCAGTGAATGTCCAGGGCGACACCATCAGATCTCTCCTGGCGGAGCAGGATAAGGACGAGGAGGAGAACAAGGAGGAGGAAATCCTTCCCCTTGGAAATGACAGGAGAGAGAGGTAGGCTCTCTTCCACAATGCTCCCACAAAGCATGCTGCTGGGTGTCTGAGCTGTAAACTCTGTTGATTAGAGCAGGGCTTCTTAAACTTTTCTCACTTAGTACAAGAAATTTCTGCATAATCCTGGGCATATAGGTATGTAAAACAGGTATGCAAATCAGATATTTACTAATAACAAATAATAAAGAAATTTATTTTAAAGCAATTCTTTGATATACCTATGATTTTACATTTACTAAGGATGAAAGCAAACTTGCATCCTTATGCAATGAATGTACTTATGTACTTTATGTAAGGAATTAAATTTTGCCAAATATTTAATTCTATAAAAGTTAGAGCATCTTGCCACTTTGCAGAGTTGATAGTCATTCTGATTTTATAATCATCAGTGCTAAGAATACCACATTACATAAAGTGGCAGAATTACATTTGGGGCCATTTTAGAAATGGCTGGGAAATTTTAAAATATGCATTATGTCCAAGTAAGGTTTTTCCTAAAGATACAAAGCATCAAACACTAGTCAACATCACTCCCATATAGACTAAAGAAACCAAATGCTGACTAACCACACTGGTGAAGAAATATAGCAAATACAACCATAGCAAACCAAAAATATAAGATCAACATCTAAACTTCAAAAGGCTGATGAAGAAAACCTCCAGCAAGCACTTTCTTCATAGTGACTCTTTAAATGTATTGCCAGTGAGGTTAGACAGAAGACAAGGCTACCACCAGCACCACCACTGACAAAATGCCCTGGACACCTGAGCCCTCTACACAAAGAAAGTGTGGGGGGAGGACGTGAGAGGAAAGGAGCAAACTGAGTTGATGCAGGTGATTCCATTATCTACTTAGAAAGCCAACAGAATCAACACACAAACATCAGAACCATGTGATAACTAGATAAAAATATGAAGCCACTTTCTTAACCACAAAATGCCTTGTACCAAGATGCAGGACCAGTGGTGTGGTGTCCTAAGCAGAATGACATCTGTCAATGCTTTCATCTCAGAGTGAACTGAAACTAGAGGAGGCTGTTCAACCAGAAGCCCAGCATGTCTACCCAAGGCCATCAAGACACACCATGAATCCAAGGCTCCTGGATGCTGAGGTCCCTGATGCCTCTCACCCAAGACCCTTGAGTATCTCTTTCATAAAGTAAAGCCACTCTGCACTCTCCCTCCCGGCTGCACTGAGACTGGGCAAACCACTTTTGGTGTCTGAGTCTCCATGTCTTCATCCATAAAATGTGATATTATGGGATAGTAATCTTCCAAGGACCTGGGCTGGACCAGATACAATGCAGAGAAAGAGGTACATGAGAACAAATTATTTGAATTATTAAGCACACCTTCCCATTGCCACTTTCCACATCACAGGACCCACCTCCTTGCTTGTTGTCTTCCAGGCACCAGCATCAGCAAGGGTTAAGGAGCTTGGCTACTAGCCAAGCAGAAACAGTGTTAGCCTTGAGCGACATAGCATCCCCCTATCTGTGCAATCTCCCGGCCCCTAGCTCAGCCTTTGGAAATGAAAGCTCAGCCTAGCTGAGGCTCCTCTGCCTGCTGCATCCTAATGATCTCCACCACGGAGTGTGGGCAATCCCCCTCCCTCCCCAGCTTCTTCAGCTCCCCAGCCCTGAGCTTCCCTGTAGCTGTCGGCTCACATGTGGGAAGAAGATTGGGTCGTGCCCGCAGCTAGTCCAGTTTGGAGGGAAGAAACTAGTAAAGAAAGGGCTGGGGTGGAGAAGAGGTGCTGGGGTCAGGTGCCCAGGGTCTAAGCTCATCCTGTGGGTCTGGGAAGGGGGATTCCAACTACAGATTGTGGCCTGATAATGAGTGAAAAATCCATTTGGAGGATGTGATTCACATTTTGAAGAAGAAGACTGGAATAGGAAATGGCACAATGCGTGTAGAAAGGTGGCAGGCTTTGTTTGAGCCACCCTGAGTGTAATACCTGAGACACAGACCTGAAGCATACACCACCCCCTCGCCCCAGCTGTCTGTGCATGTGACCTTAGATACTGTTTGAAATGAGTAATGTTGGAGGGCCTAGTCTGTTGTGGGTGGTACCACCCCTGGGTAGGTGGTTCTGAGTTATATAGAAAAGCAAGCTGAGCAAGCCATAAGGAACAAGTCAGTAAGCAGCATCCCTCTAGAGCCTCTGCCTCAGTTCCTGCCTCCAGGGTTCTGCCTTGAGTTCCTGCCCTGACTTCCCTTGATATGGAAGTATAAGTCAAATAAACCGTTTCTTCCCCAGGTTTCCTCTAGTCAGAGTCTTTATCACAGACAGAAAGCAAACTAAGTTTGTGTGGCATATGTGCACATGCGGGTGAGTGTGCACAGTTGTGCATGCAGAGAGGCCAGAGGAGGACATTGGGTGTCCTTCTCTACCATGCTTCACCCTATTCCCTTGAAGACAGAGTCGCTCCCTAACCTGGAGCTAGGCTGGTGCCATTGTTCTGTCTACTGCCTCCACCCCAGAGAGTGCAAGAGCTTTGGACTCAGATCCTCATGCTTGTGCAGCCAGTGCTGTTGGCCACTGAGCCATCTCCTCAGTCAAGATTTTGGTCAATCTAATAGGCATGTAATACTACCCCCATTGTCTTTTAAATTCTATTTCCCTAATGAGTATCTTCCTACAAGTCATTTGACATTTTTATCTCTTGTTTTTGCTTTTTCAAGACAGGTTTCCTTTGTGTAGCTGTGGTTGTCCTAGAGATCCACCTGCCTCTGCCTCCCTAGTGCTGGGATTAAAGATGTGAGCCAACCACAGCCTGGCTCTCATCTCTTCTTAAGTGCAGTGCTTATTTGCTTGGTCTATTTTGTTAATAAAGTTGTTTTCTCTTTATAAGTATTTATGTTTATAGATATTGTTTATACATAACCCTCCCCCACCCAAGCTGGGCCTTGTGCAAGCTAGGCAAGTAAGTACTCACCTCTGAGCTTCAGCCTCAGTCCTTGGACAACAGTCCTTTATTGGATATGGCTTCCGCAAATATCTTCTGTCGTGATCAGTGCTGTTTAAATTTTCTCTGGAGTTTTGTAATTTTGCTCTCTATGCTTCCATCTATAATCTTTTATGAATTAGCCTTTATGACAAGCTTGAGTCCTGTGCAGAGTCGCTGTTTGGCACTTGCCCGCCCAACATGACTTTCACACTTTCTCCATCATGGCACCTTTGCCCCTCTGTGAATGGATGGTTGACAGCATTCTGTGGGTTTAGCTATGGGTTCTCGGTTGTGTTTCATTGATGTGTTGGCTTGTCCTTCACCGTGGCTGCAGAGACTTGATGTTACCTGTGATACAGTATTTCTTGAAGTGTAGGGGTATCTCCAAGATTATTTGTTCTGTCATTTTTCAAAAGTGGGAATTGAGATACCAAGATGTTAAGTCGTTTGCCCGAAGCCACACAGCCAGCGTCTTTCTTAGGGCTGGTGGGAATGCAGGCTGGCTCAGTGTAGAAGGAGTGGCGGAGCAGCTAGCTTTACCCAAAATAATTACACGGAATCTGTATTCATTTAAATACTGCCTGGCCCCTTACTGTAGCTTCTTATTGGTTGATTCTCATATCTTGCTTTAACCCATATTTAGTAATCTGTGTAGCACCACGAGGTGGATCGCTTACCAGGAGAGATCTTAACCTGCGTCGATCTCGGAGAGGAGAAGCATGGCGACTCACTATGGCAACTGCCTGAAGTGTCTCCCCACTGCCTTCTACCCAGCATTCTGTTCTGTCTACTCCACCTACCTAATTTTCTGTTCTCTTAAAGGGCCAAGGCAGCTTCTTTATTAATAATGAAAGTACCACATAGACACTCCTCCATCATTTCCCCTTTTTCTGTTTAAACGAAAAAAGGCTTTAACTTTAACATAGTAAAATTACATGTAACAAAACAGTTATCAAGCAAGAATTACAGTTACAATATTTAGATCTATTTTATCTTTTATCATAACTAAAGAAAGCAATAACTATCTATTTATTCTTCAACTCCATCAAAGACTCCAGAAGGATATAATATTACCTAAGTAAACAAGTCATATGCAACTTTCAAACTCTAGAAATGACAGAGACAACTCGCTGCCTGGACAGTCACCCAAAGTTCCTCTGTACCATTGGGGCACCATCTTCGGCCTTCAGGCCCATAGTATCCAGCAGACATTTCCATGAAGCAGGAAATTCCAAAGACAGTTCAGTCACTTTCTGCTGTGTCCTGCAGACTGTCTCACAGACTCTTTCACGAATCAGGAACCCAGAAAGACCATCTCACCTTTAGGCAAGTTCAGCAGTCCTCTCTCTGCAGGTTCTTTGTGTCCAGTTTATGCAACAGTCCAGGCAAGAGCAGTTTCTTGCCCAAATGGCTATCAAACTCCATAAGGAGCCCCACGTTGGGTGCCAATCTGTAGAAGGAGTGGCGGGGTTGCGTCCCGCCACGCGGCCAGCTTTACCCAAAATCATTACACGGAAACTGTATTCATTTAAATACTGCCTGACCCGTTATCTGTAGCTTCTTATTGGTTGATTCTCATATCTTGCTTTAACCCATATTTAGTAATCTGTGTAGCACCATGAGGTGGATCGCTTACCAGGAGAGATCTTAACCTGCATCCATCTCGGAGAGGAGAAGCATGGCGACTCACTATCGCGACTGCCTGAGTGTCTCCCCACTGCCTTCTATCTAGTATTCTGTTCTGTCTACTCCACCTACCTAATTTTCTGTTCTCTTAAAGGGCCAAGGCAGTTTCTTTATTAATAATGAAAGTAACACATAGACACTCCTCCATCAGCTCAGCACTCGAGAAAGCATTACACCTCAAGCCACTGGACTACAAAGCTTGCGTCTGGGACCTAGGTTAAAACAGGAAATGAAGAAAGGGGAGAGAAAAGGGAGTAAGTGAAGGGGAAGCCCAGCCAATCACCTTGTCTGTGGGGTGTGCCCCCCCCCCCGGGGCCACACATAGTCTATAAAACATCTGTGTGCCTTTGTTTTTCCTCTTTGATTTCCTGCACTCCTGGCGTTCACGGGATCTTTGGTTGTGTAAGTTTTCCCTCAATTATTAAAATCTTTTGAATAGAGCTGGTCTGGTTATTTATTAATCGACCTCGCTCCCTACAAGTAAGATATCTTGATCATCAGCTTGATGGGATTTCAGTGATCATGGAGACAAACTTCTGGGCATGTATATGAACGATTCTGTACGAGAGGATAATTGGTCAGGCCCACCCTAGACATGAGGGACACCGTTCCTTGTGCTGAGGTCTCAGACCATGTGTGGCGAGAAAGTGCACACCAGCACTCATCATGCTGCTGCTCCCTGACTGTGGACCCCGTGTGGCAAACTGTTGTCATTCTCTTGCTGAAAACAGGCGTTTCGTGACTTCCTGCCATTGTAGGTGGGCGTACCTCCTTTAATATGTCAGGTATTTGAAGTTTTCCTTTTGTTGTTTGTATGTGTGTATGTCAGGCATTTGAAAAAGTAACTTCTACAGGAGATAACAAGAGAATGTCAGGCTCTACTATGTCCCCCAAAGCCACCAATGGTGGTGAGTAGGGTTATGCCACGCTGGCCACTTAAGTGGCAGCTAATTCCCCCAGGAAACAAGGGTCTCTTTACCCAGTGAAGTGTGACATATTTGTGTGTACTCGAATGTGTAGCTCCTACCCAACCACAGCAATGAGCCAGATAGGAAACCAGCCCTGGCTGTGGGAAGAGAGACCCCAGACTCATTCAGCATAATGCGTGGTGTATTCAGTATTGACAAGGGCTATGGGACAATGAAGGGGGTATCTGACTGATGAGATGGCTTTTGAACAAAACCCTGAAGGAAGTGAGAGAGGAGCCATGCAGATGTCTGGAAGGAAAGTCCAAGCCAAGGTCCTGGGGTAGGTACGTGCTTGCAGCAATGACCTAACCAAGGATTTGCCAGGTCTCAGGGGACTAGGACAAAAAATTAGAGGGCACTGAGGGGAAAGGTGAGTCCTAAGGTAGCAACAGCCTTGGGGAAGGGGGTTTGGGGTCCTGGAAGGACTTTGGTTCTTACTCCAGGGAGGAGGAGCCACAGAGGTACCGAGCAAGGTAAGACTATAGTCAGTGTAGTTTTCACAGGGTCCCTGTGGCTGCTGGTAAGAACGGTGTCTGGCCCAAGGTGGAGGCTGGGAAAGTGTGGATATGTTTTAGGGATCAAGCTAAGATTTCTTAACCAACTTCCTGTGAGTGCCAGGGGAAAGGGTGGCAGGAGCCTTCCAGAGTTTTCTGGAGAAGGTTCTAGAGTCCTAAGGAACATGGGATGCCAGGAGCTAGGGCTTGTGTACCTTTGAGAGAAACCCGTCTTCCCATGGAGATCGTGCTAGTGTATGGATCCCAATCCAACCTGTTACCCCTGCAGGTAAAGAAGACGGGGAGGGGGTAGGGGAAGGGAAGAACATGTCTATCCAAGGCGTTTGCTAGGGAGGAGAGGCCCTGGAGTGTCTGCATCCTGAAGAGCAGGTGTCAGCAATAATCACACACCCACAAGAGCCAGGTGCAGCCTTGGTCCTAGAGCGCCTCAGGCCAAGATCTAGGGCTGGGTGGAGAATTCATACCTTACTACTACAGTAAAGAGATGTCTTCAGCTGTCCAGATGTAAGTGCTTTCTTTGAGCCTACATAGACCTAGAGAAGAGAGATCTTTGCAGGCTTTCCCCAGCCTCCAGTCGTATCAAACATAGTCTCACTCTGGATGCCACTCTGCCTAGAACCACACTTGACCTATGCCTTCTCCCCTCTTAGCCAGGGGAGAGCAGATCTGCTGAGCCTTCTGAAGCAACATTGTTGGGCTGGAATTCAGCACAGGGCTTTGTGCCCTCCCTATCTCCAGTGACCTTGAATTCCTGGAGTCACAGTAAAGACAAAGACTGTCCCTTCAGTACACCTGAATTGAAAATGGGCACTTGCTGTCTGCTGCCGTCTCTCAGTCCCCTCCCTAAGCACAGTGACAGTGTTTGCCTCTGTGGGCTTGACTCTGAGCACCCACCCAGCTCCCAGTGTACCGCCTCATCTGACCCTTCTCAGCAGGCATGGAACACAGGGACTAGGAAGGTCATCAACAAAAGAGAGACAAGAGGTCAGCTCAGCTCAGCTGGTGAGTGGATAACTGATCCAGTGTGTGTCAGCCCCCATGACAGTGGACGCCAGCCTGGAACCAAGGCCCATGAAAGGATCCCCTAGGACTAAAGGGCAGAAGGAGAATGGATAAAGGGATCTCAGAGCTATGTCTTTTCCCCTATGCAGGAGCTCATTCACATGGCCAGTGCCTTCCCCTGCCTCATGCCCATCCTGCTAAGAAAGAAGCTGACTCCCAGACATTGGGAACTCCTTCCATTCTCCCCCAGAGAGCTTCACACAATCAGCCAGCGTTGCTGACATAAGGAAAGTAAGGAAGACTTTTCTGAGTGTCCTGCTGCTGCTGACCTGGACCACAGCTCTCTGTGCCAGGCACTGTTCTTAGCTCTCACAGTTACGGACTTGCTCATGCTTCCTAAGAGCACAAAGCTTCAAGTGTTCACCATCCCCACGGCCAAGCACAGAGAAGCAGAAAACCCCTGTGGCCACTCAGTAGGACAAGAAGTCAAGCCCAGAGACTCCGACTGCACATGTGCCCAAACCCAC
Organism: Arvicola amphibius; assembly: GCF_903992535.2. NCBI lineage: Eukaryota > Metazoa > Chordata > Mammalia > Rodentia > Cricetidae > Arvicola > Arvicola amphibius. The sequence goes on along the minus strand of NC_052048.2, from coordinate 56,108,989 downwards.
TGGCCAGGCCTGTGTGGACAGAGGGGCCAGCATCTCCATACTCTTCCAAGTCATGGCCACATTGGTAAGAGTCTGGAAGACCCCTCTGGGCGCATGCATCTAACCTGTGTTGTTGGCCCTGAACAGTTTCCCAAGTAGATGGCATGCCACTGTGTGCATACCCCCAATGACAAGGCTTTTGTACTCTCCTGGCTGCCTGTGCCTACTTCAAAGGAACCACCTTCCTCTCTGTGGACGCAGCAACTGGCACATCCTCAGTGCTGACCGCTCGCTACTCTAGGACAGTATCTCAGATCTCCAAGGCTATTATCCCACAGCTGCCTGTCCTCTGCACTGGGTCCCAAGTTCTGCGGTTGTGCCCCAAAGGCCTCTGAGGCAGCTTGGGTGATAGAAGTCTGCCACAGCCACCTGTGTGCTTTTAGGGCTGCTGTGTGTGGTGGCTCTAGCCTCTCCACGTGTATTAGTCAGGGTTCTCGAGAGAAACAGAAAACTAATAGAATATATTTGTTATTATATATAGGACTTATTAGAGTGCCTTACAAGTTTTGGTCCAACTATTCCAACAATGGCTGTCTCCCCCTAGGAAGTTCAAGAATCCAGTAGTTGTTCAGTCTGCAAAGCTGAACGTCTAAGCAGGTCTTCAGTATACACTAGGACCCAGGAGAAATTGGATCTAATAGTAGTGAAGGGATGAGCTTGCCGTGAGAGTGAGGGCACGCAAGCAAAGGCCGAGTGCTTACTTCTTCCGTGTCCTTTACACAGGCTGCCACCAGAAAGCGATGTCCAGATTGAAGGTGGGTCTTCCCACCTCAAAAGATGCAGATTCAGAGTGGGTCTTCCCTGAGCCTTCAGATCCCTTCATCAGCACTAAGCCAAGGGCTATCAGGTATCTCTGGTTCCTTTCCAGCAGCCATCTTTTGACAAATGCTTCAGCCAACTATTCGAACAAACGTTGACACTTGCTTTTAAACAGTATATAAACAATACATTTATTCTGGTTACAGGTCTAGCAGCAACTGTGGATGTGCCGTGAGGTGCATCAATGATGTCTGGCGTCTCCTTCAGGGAAAGTCACTGCTGGTTTAGCAGACAATGAAGGATTAGTTTCCACAGGCAAAGGAGGAAAAGGCAATATTTCAGGTGTTGGGGGTGTGGGTGTATTTTCTGCTAAGGGTAGAGATATTTCTTCCTCAGGTGAGAGAAACCCTTGAGAGTCTGAGAGTTCAAAGTTCTCAGTGCCCGTCGGGCTCTTCCATAGGTCTCCATTTTGCCATAGGATCCTGTTCTTAACCAACGAATGCCTTTACTTTAATTGCCTCTACTCTCTAAGACTGGGACATGAATATCTGTTACAATTCATCCAATTCATTCTTCTTGTAATGAAGGCTTCAATTTGATTTTTCTCAACTTGAGCTCGATGACTGCTGGAAAGAAGCTGTTTTTCCAGAGCACACTAAGAAATCTTTTGACGGTTTATGTGAACCCAGAGCCATTCAGTCTTATCAATGAGTTCGTTGCTGCCCTTCATCATATTCTGACATACTAGAAGTTAGCTAATTTTTATCACAGAGCTTATTCTTTAACTTTGCCAGTTTATCCAGAGTTGCTAGGAGCAACCCACCAATCTCATCATTTTCCTCGCTTATTTTTCCACAAATTCTCAAAAGTTTAATATACAGAGTCACCAAATCTGTAGCCTCTCATGACTGGTGAATTAGCATAATCAAATGCATTTGTCTCTTTAAGTTTGTAAAATAGCCCACGCCATAGGCTTTCAGTGCTCTTCGAGCTTCTAGGAAGGGCCTCAGTAACTGTAGGCTTCAGCAGAGTGGAAAGCCTGTTCCAGACGCTTAAAGAGACTAATCCTTATTCTTCCATTGCCTTTCACCACTCCTGGCACCAAAATCTGTATTTAGTCTAGGTTCTCTAAAGAAACAGAACTGATAGAATATATATATATATATATATATATATATATATATATATATAATATATATATATAGTATATATATTCAACTATTTCAACAATGGCTGTCTCCTGATGGATAGCTCAGTAATGCAGTAGTTTCTCAGTCCATGAAGTTGGCTATCTCTGCTAGTCTTCAAGTATATGCTATAATCTCAGAAGAAAAAAAAAGTAGGCTCTAATACCAGTGAATGACTTGACAGAGAGTGTAAGGGTGAGCAGGCAGAGTTCAAGTCCTTCCATCTTCCATGCCTTTATATAGACTGCCACCTGAGGTGTGGGCCAGACTCAGGGTGGGGTCTTCCACCTCAAAAGACTCAAGAAAATTCCCTCACAGGTGGACCCAGAAGTTTGGGTTTTAGTTAATTCCAGATGCAGTCAAGTTGACAACCAAGAATAGCTATCACAGCACCTTTGCCCTTGCAACGAGGCCAGTCTGGTACACTGTTTCCAGGGTCTGGCCCTTTTAAATTTAGCTGCAGGAAAAAGCAGTTTGTGCAGGCCTGGAACTCGTAGACAATCAGCAACAGGAAAAAGTCACCCAAGGGGAGTGCTCAGTGAATTATGGGGGCATTGTTCCCAAGCCCAGGGAGCAGCATTGCCGCTCTGAGCTCAGTGGCCTGAACCCAGCAGGCTCAACACTGCTGCTTGTGTCAGACAACACGATGTGGGGAGCCAGAGACCAGGAAGAAAAACAGAAAGAAAGAAAAACACTAGAGGGAGAAAAATCCTGGAAATTCCCTGTGTCCGGGGACAGAAGAGCCTTTCTAGAAAACCGACAGCCAGGGAAAGGCGGCTCCACTCTTGGGCGGGGGCCTGCTGGAACAAGAGGAAGTTGCAAGCGATACTTTGAGATATTTTCAGTCTAGTGTGATGCCGATTGATTTTCCAAAACACGGGTACCTCCTGGGGTGGGGAGAGCTGAAGTTTAAGTGGGGCTGACCAGAGGTGGGGCAGGGTGCAGGACCAGCCTGGACGTAAACAGGCGCTGACCCAGTTGGAGAGTTCCAGTGCTCTAGATGGCGAGTTTGCAGCCCCTGGGGAAACAGGCTTGTGTTTCAGACCCCACCTTGATGGGAGAACCCCAGGTGAAACTGGGGTCCTCCGCTCAGAAAGCCTGAAACATGTTCTGCTCGCCTCCCTCTCCTAGGGGTGCTCTTTATTACACAGCCAGTCCTGCTTCTGCGCAGCAGATGGGAAAGGTAACGATGTTTCTGGAGAAGATACAACTGTGAACAGAGCAGGCAAAGGCTGGCCTGGTGGAACAGACATTGAGGGACTTGCTGTGTAAAAGGAATAGCATGCACAGCATGTTGGGTATGGAGGGCACCATGAGAGGATAAAGCAGAGAGTAGTCTAAGGGTGTTTGGGTGCAAATGGTCAGGAGGTTGTGCCCTTCTCCCTGTCCTTGGCACCTGCCCTCCTGCCTTGTGTCACAGCCTCTGTGCTTCTGGCATCTCCTTGCTCCAGGCTAAGCAAGACCCACCTCCTCAAGGGAAGCCCTATCACCCTTCCCCAGGGGCCCAGAGCTGCCCTCTTGCCCAAAGGCAGGTAAACCAACCACTTTACACCCTCATGGAATGCACATACAGGTCCCTTTTAGCTGTCTTAGCAGTTGTATGCCATAGTCTCCTAAAGTCACCAACCTGATGTCATATGAAGTTAACCACATTGATCAACCACCCCATCTCCTTCATCTAGGACAATGTGGACTCACAAACCCAAGAGCTAGAATCTGAATTTGCTCCTACGGTTTCTTCCTGTGGCATTCTATCCACATAGCTGACAGATGTCGTTTCCATACAGAGGTAGACCTCACATAAGAAAATGAGTTAATATTTACAACCCACAAAGAGAAATTGGTAATAAAATGCAAAACAAAAATAAAGGGCACATGGTCAAAGAATACGATTAGGCCACTCATTGACACATAAATGCAAATGGCTAATAAGCAAGCAAAAGATGAGGGCCTCCCCGGCAGTCATGGAAATGCAAATTAAAAGAACAATAGAATGCCATTTTCTCGCATCAGATTGGAGAAAATATGAAATATTGATGACATCCCATATCAGCAAGGAGTGGGGCAGCAAGCAGTCTTGACACTGCTGTTGGAGTGAGCTGCACAATCTTTGGGAGCAGCCATCTGTATTAAAGTTTAAAATGTTGTGTGCCCTTTGATCCTGTGGTTCTGTTTTGGAGATGTGACTCTGCAAAGCCATCTGCCAGCACAGAAGCAGCTTTGATGGCAAAACCAAAGGGAATGCAAATGTGGAGATAGAGTGGCGGCGATGGGGCTCCCACGTGGGCACTGATGAACCTGTGCACTTTTCTAGAGCATGCTAGGGCTCTAACGGTTTCTGCATGGCCGGCTCGTCTCGAAAGTCTCTTTCCCTTCAGCATGTGTCTGTGGGGTGCAGGCATATTTGTAGGTGCATCGCCATTTGCATGGGCACATGGGTAGTTGTGCATGTACGTATGTGTGAGTTTGTGTGGAAGTCAGAGGCTAAGATTGGTGTCTTCCCCAGTCACTGACTACCTTTTGTTTACTGAGGCAGTCTTTCAACAGACCCAAAGCTTGCTGAATTTGGCTAGTCTAGCTAGCCAGCTTACACTGCAGAGCCTTTGTCTCTGCCTCCCAAGAGCTAAGGTTACAGGGTGACTGTCATTCACACATCATTTATGTGAGCTCTAGGGAATTTGAATTCTGGTCCTTGTGCTTGGGCGGCAAGCACCTTATCCACTGAGCTATCTCCCTCGCCCTGAACGTCATTTTGAGCAGTTCCTATGGTGATCTGCCTGTCATACTATCTTGCCATGCTGTTGTAAGGCACCAAAGCAAGACTCAGTGCAAGAGCCAGGTGGAAGGACAACCTCCCCCCTGCCCAGTGGGAGAAGGGAGGCAGCTTTACCCTGCTCTTCCCGACTGATGCTCAGGTGCACAGTGGCTTTCTCACTCATACTAACGGGAACTAATGGTTCACCGGGCCTTATGAGTTTACCCTGCCACCGTTTCTATAGTTTCCTTTCTTATGCCTCCTCATCCTACCTGTTCTGTGAATGGAATCAGTTCCTGAAATGGCAAGAGGGGCTGGGCTTGATTTTCTAATCCAGGACAGCTGTCAGTTATTGCTTCGCATGCCATCTCTGAATACTGGAGAAGTTCCCGGTAGTGCTGTGCTAATTCTAAAGTCATTTCTAGGCTTTACTGTTAAGAGTGCTATGATTGATTAGTGATGCCTGCTCTGGGAAAGCAATGAGAGGAATGCTCAAGTTACTGACTGCTGCTGGACATTCTGGGTCAGCACTTCCCGGACCAAATATGCCCAGGAGACACTTAAAATGTATTGAAATACAGGCGCCTTCCTAGCAAACGTGGGCAGCCTGAGTGTCTGCTGTCCTGACAAGCCCCAGCCATGCCATGCTTCTGGTCCTGGAACTACCCTTTGAAGACAAGGAAACAAAGATCTTGAAACTGTCTTTTACAGGTACTTTCTTGTCTCTTTCAACATCTTACACATTTGCAAACAGAAGTGACCAACCCTAAGCACATGTCCAGTGTTTTTGTCTTGTTTTGTTGTCGTTGGTCCTCCCCCCTCTTTTAAATCCATCACAAATTCTGATTCTTGGAATAGCTCAGGTGGATTTGGTTGGCAGGTGGGAAGCTGTAGGGTGGGGGCAGAATTCACACAAGTTCCTTCTGCCAGTATCCCCCACTGCATTGTCTCCTTTTCCTGGAACCAAACACCAGTCAGAGAAGTGCCTGTTAGTGCCTCCGAGTGCCTTACTCACGGCCATAAATAAGGCTTCAGCCTCGCAGGCAGGCTCGTTGCTGTTCCTGTGACATCTCACAGCAGGCTGGGGCTCCCGAAGCCAGGGAGGGAAGGGACACGTGGCTAGACAGTGTGAGTTATGGGCTCCGGGAAGCCCATTAGTCACCCAAGCGAGAGAAGTTAACCCGAGCTTATTAACTCTAAATGTTTATTGTTAACATTGATCACGCAGCAGACAGCAACCACCCTCCCACCCCATAGCTGGCCGGTGCGTTCTGATGAAGGACAGAGATGCAGGCAAAGGGGCCCCCAGATTCTCCAGGAAATACAGATGACTCAACAACCTCCAAGGGGCCAGAAAGTGTTCTGATCTCTGATGCCTGTCCCTCCCCACCTCTCTGCAGACCCTAGAACAGGAGCTGGGGAGCCTGTGGTTGGCACCATCAGGCACCTGCTTCATCATCCAGGGCTGCTCAGAGGACCAAGGGATAAACAGTCTGACTGTGCCACTAAGCTGCTGGTAGTGACCTTGTATGTGAGTCATGTGACTTCTCTGAGAATTAGTTTGTCATCTATATAATGAAGATGCATTCTGTCAGTCAACAAGTATGGATGAGGTGCCAGCTCTGTGCCTGGCACTCTGTCGTCCTTAGGAGCCAGAAAAGATGAAGGCAGACACAAAGCAGCTGGTGAGGAAAAGCAAACAGCCATTCCAGGTAGTGTGGGGTGTGTCGGAAACTATCCCTGCACTGTGATGGAGGGTCGCTGGGGGTGTCAGGACAGTACTGGCAGGGTGTCCTCTCAAAGGAGATGACATTTGAGCTGAGACTGGAGTGACAGGAAGGATGCAGACATGGAAAGAACTGGGCACGGGGGAGCCCAGGCAGAAAGAACAAAAACCGAGGATGAAGGCCATGGGTCAGGTAGCGGTGGTGGTATGTACAGTGTGACAATAGGGAAGAGCCCAGAGTGGTCCAAAGGCACAAGTGAGGGAGCTGGATGGAATGGGGGTGAAGGATTGTCCTAGGCTGATTTTTGTGGGACTTTGGGGAGCTGCTAGATGGGATGCGATCATCCTAACCCTCCCTTGATGGGTTTTGTGACAGGTAAAGGACACTGGATATGTCTATGCAGCGGCATCTACTAATAGCTATGAGCATTTCCTGGGTCGACAGGCGCCTTGCTGGAGTTATGTCCCTTCTCCAGGGGTGCACTCTCTGGGTCCCTATGCCCCAGAGTTTCTAGGGGATTGGAGGATGCAGGTTCATAAGGGGCCATAGCTTCCTTCTGCCCTCCTGCTTCTCTTTTTCCAGTGAGGGCAGGTTTTCAGTTCATGCGAATCTGGATTCCTGGCTCCGATTCTGCTCCCAGAGACCAGGACCCAGCCCATAGAGGTTCAGCCAGATGGTACCTTACCTGGAACATTGCTGTCTCTGCATCAGAAGTCATGCGTTCCAGGGAGCCTACTCATGGCAGTCATGATGCCCGATCACCCTAGGAAACAGCCATTCATGCATCCATCCAGGAAGTACTCCTTGGCCTTTCTTTGTACAGGTTCTGTCATCTGAGCCAAGACTAGCTACGTCCTTCCTTGTCCTGCTGCAGTCATGTCACTGGTGACTCAAGTCTGTGGGTCAGGAGACCCTCCTGAGAGAGAAAAATGGGACTTCTCTGAAGGAGGGAAATAGATTGGCAGGCATGGGAAGGTGAGTATACGTGACAATTCATGGGTTGGGGGTGGGGGGTTCTAGCCTAAGCTTTTTCAGGCTCAGTTTTCTTATCCAAGAAGTTCCCTCCGTCACAGGAAGAAGGCCCACAATGCCTACAGAGCTCTTGAGGAGGAGCCCTAGGACTGCAGGGGCCATCCTCTGAGCCAGCAGGCTCTGTCTCGGTCCAGAGCCCCAGTGACCCAGTCCAGAAGATCTATTGTTCCCTGTTTGTAGATGCGCGCACATGGGTGTGTAAAGAGGAATCAAGAGTTACCTAAAGTCACAGAGGAGAGCAGGGGTGGGGCCCAGGTTCCCTTGGCTCCACAGCCTCTGAGCTACTGTAGTCTGAGAGACAAGGAAGGCACCGTCACTTCTGTTCTTCTTCGGTGTCGGCTCCTCTCAGCCTCTTGCCTGCTCTGAGGTGGATGGACCAAAGTACAACTGTCAGTCAGCTTGCCTGGCCTCACACCTGTCATCGCCATGCAGAAGTGTGTGGCCTTATACAAGTAGCCCAGTCCCTTTGTGCCTTGAGTTCCCGTGTGTCAGAGCTTCTAGCAGCTGCAACCCTCAAAGGGTTGCAGTGAGCATGAAATGCGTTGATCTAGACAAAGCGTTTGCAGCTTGGCACAGTCTGTCTCAACTACAATGGCTTTTTTTTAATTACCATGACTTAGAATGATGCAACTTGTAACAATAAAACACTGGAAACAACGTAAGTAGTCAATAATAGGGAGACACGAAGTCAAGGAGGGTTTACCCATTTTAGTGGATATTGTAATTAAGATGGGGAGGAAAGCTTGGTGCAAAAGGAGACAAATAGGCTCAAAAAAAGAGTAGAAAGTCTTGAATTAGGCCAGCATGTATGGAACCAACAGATGGCTGACAAGAAGACTCTGCAAGGCAGCAGTGAAGGATGATGTCAGAGTGGATGGTGCAGGGGAACGGGGCAGCAGTGAAGGATGGCGTCAGGGTTGATGGAACAGGGGAATGGGGCAGCAGTGAAGGATGATGTCAGAGTGGATGGTGCAGGGAACAGGGCAGCAGTGAAGGATGACGTCAGAGTGGATGGTGCAGGGAACAGGGCAGCAGTGAAGGATGACATCAGAGTGGATGGTGCAGGAGAACAGGGCGACAGTGGAGGATGACGTCAGAGTGGATGGTGCAGGGGAATGGGGCAGCAGTGAAGGATGACGTCAGGGTGAATGGCACAGGGGAAAGGGATATTCACGGAGCGGAGAAGATTCTGGAGGTCATGGGCACACCCTAGACCTATTTCTGTCTCAGTGACTTCTCATTCCCAGAAGACTGGCTATGCACACACAACCAGTTCCCAGCACCTATGAGAAATGGGGACAGTGAAGCTGTTTGGAGTGTGCACAGTGTGTCAGCAAAGCTACGTGAATTCTGTGGCTCCAGGTGATCACAACTTGGGTCAGGATGGTTGTCCTTTTAGTGAGAAGAAGGCCATTCCTTTGTTTTGGTGTTAATTCAATGTGTTGATCATTTTTTCTCGTTGTTGCAACAAAATAGACCCCTCCCCCAAAATAAGAAGTTAAGGAAGGGTGGGCTTATTTTGGCTCACAGTTTACCATCCAGCAGGGCAGGAGGCATGGCTACTGCGACCCAGAGTCAGGAAGCAGAAGGTGCTGAATGCCGACGCCTCACAGGTGTTCTCCTTCCTCTCCAGCCAAGGACCCTAGAACACGGCATGCTGCCCCCCACATTCAGCATGGGTCTTCCCTCCTAGTTAAACCTTTCTGGAAACATCCTCAGACACACCCGGAGGTGTGTTTCCATGATGATTCTAAATCCAGTCAAGCTGATCATGACTCTCACCCCTTACCCTCAGATGGCCTCCATCTGAGTCCATCGCAGAAGGAAAATGCAGTTGAGACAGCAAGTCCTCGACGCGAAGCTCCAATTTCCTTTGGAAAAAAAGGAAAATGTTTTGTTGTCGTCCCCCCCACCAGGGCAATGGAAAAATAAAATAACCAAGGGAAAAGTCACCCCACGCTTTCCTCGGAGCAGTGGGCGCTCACCACTGTGGCACCATAAGGAAGTTGAAGGCTGAGTGAGCAAAACATGTTTTTCTTCAGCAGGATGCCTGTCGGAACAGTGGGAATCGGTTATTGGGAAGCAAAAAGAAAACAAACATCAGTCGTAGTAAACACAGCCTTCTTTCTGGGAGCAGGAAAACAAAGACTGGGGTTGGGGTCAATGTGGATGAGTCCGCAAGTGTGAGAGGCAAGAATCTGGGCTTGGGGAGATGCTGATTGAGACAGGTAACGTCTAGAGCAGTGGTTCTCAAGCTTCCTAATGGCAGGACCCTTTCATACAGTTCCCCATGTAGTGGTCACCCCCAGCCATAGAATTATTTCATTCCTACTTCATAACTGTAATTTTGAAACTGTTATGAATTGTAATGCAAATATCTGCTACGCAGGATATCTGATATGTGACCCCAAAGGATGAGAACTTGCAGTTCTAGAGCCCGCATTTACCTAATTGCAAATTCTCCTTATACTACTTCACAGAGTCGGGACAGATACACTATTTCATTCACCATGTATATCCACCACACCTGTGCACATGCCCACACAAACATGCATATGTATACACACACACACACACACACACACACACACACACCAGCAAGTTAGAAAGAGCAGCACATGGCTAAAACTTTTCCACCAGCTAAAAGTCAGATCCTAATGCATTACCCGCTAAGCTCTGTTCCTAATGGTGGTGTCTAATGCTTCCTAAGTTACTGAGTGCCAGGACAGAGGCTTCTTAGCGCATGTGCAATATGTCTACAGATGAGAGGGTCCCAGAAAGGAAAAGACTGCCTTGGAATGCTGGCTGATGTGTGGTGGTGCTGTGGCTCAGAACCGGTGCTCTGAGCTATCCCAGCACTGTTTGAAGCTCACACTGTGAATTTTCAGTGGGTTTCTTTCTCTGCTTTTGTTTGTTTGTTTGTTTGTTTGCTTGCTTGCTTGCTTGCTTGCTTGCTTGCTTGGAGACATGGTTTCTCTGTGTAACAGCCCTGGAATTAGCTCTGTAGACCAGGCCTGCCTTGAACTCACAGAGATCCGCCTGCCTCTGTCTCCAGAGTACTGGGTTTAAAGGTGAGCATCACCACCATCTGGCTTCAGTGGGCTTCCGAACACAGCTCCTGGTGGGGTCCATGAAGAAAGCATCCTCCCCACACTCCTCAGGCAGAGTTCCTATGGTCCCAGCGTGATGACTGGGCCAGGGCCTGGAGCTTTAATGATGTCACCAGGTGGGACCCAGCTCATTTCTCTAAGTGTGTGTTTTGTGGGAGGGAAGCACAACAGTTAATGGCACCTGTGACAGGGGATCCATTCGCCTCTGCTGTCCTCATGTATTTGCATAAGATTGCACACACGCAGGCTTATTAAGCTAATGAAGAATGTTTCTCTAGAGCTATTCTCACCATAGGCCCTGGCCAGCAAAGGAAGCTCACAGCCTCTCAAATGTGTACATAAATCTGGGCTGTCCGCTGTCTCATCAGAGCCACCACCTTCTTGGTTCATTGGGAAAGGTGACATTGCCACCTCTCTCCTGCCAACCCAGCCTTCAAGGGAATAGTTGGCCCTGTGAAATTCCCTGTCCCCGGGAGGATTCGACACTGGTGACCATAACAAGTTGTTAGGCATTCTACTGCCCCAGGAACAATACACACTTAGTCAGTTATTGGCCACTGGATTTTAATTTGGTGGTCAGTTGAAATTTCAGGGGTACCCCTTAAATCCCTGCATTTAGTGAACCCCATTGCTTCCCAGAATGAATTCTCTCATCCCAGTCCTGAGACTCCTGCCTAGTGTAGCCTTGGAGTTTATAGTTTAACCTGCCCAATCTCATGTGACAGAACTTTTTCTGGGGAGATGCAACACACATGTTTATTCACCCCAGATAGGGACCCCACAACAGACGAACTATGTACACCATCAGAGTCCACTTCGATGAACCGATGCATTTTACTTACAGGAATATGGGCAAGGGGTTATTTATAGGAGCAGAAATGAATCAAAAAAGCTATGTCACCAAAGCCCACTCCAGCACAGGTGACAGCTCACAAAACCAGGAACTTAGGACTCACTGCACAGCCTGCAGGCAGCTCGACGGGTTGGAGAACGTCCTTTCCAGGGGCCTCGGTTGTCTCAACCTCTTCCAGGCAGCTCAGCTGCTTTCTGCTTCTTCCAGGCAGCCGGTGTCGTCTCCAGAGTCATCTTTGAAGCGCTGCTTGGCTGAGAGTCTTCTTTGCCCTCAATCTGAGAGGAACTCTTAACTTATATTGCTTACTCTGGCAGGGAGGGGCCTAGTGGATCTGGTCAGTTTCAGGGACTTCCTGAAGTCATTTTGAGTTCTTTACCTTCCTACCTAAGGAGCTTCCCTGAAGAATGGAATGTTCCAATCTTTGAGGAAACTGTTACACAATACTGAGAAGGTGTGGATTCCTACATCACTCTGAGGGAGGGGACTGTGCAGTGACCTTGTTGACCTTCCCAAAGCAAATCAGCCTGTTCCTTTCTGTCCGTACACCCCTACTGAGTTGGTGGGAGGGTGAGGACAAAGATAGGTATTGGTTTTCCTCTCTGAGTCTCAGACTATCCTTCTGAGCACAGTTCTTGGAGACCATACCTGCTATTCTAGAAGCCCATATGTTGAAGACTTGGTATCTGACTTAGTTTCCTGGGAGGTGGTGGGCCCTAGAGGTGGGGTCTAGCAGGAGAACTTCATGTCATTGAGAGTGTGCCCTTGGCTCCCCTCCCTCCCTAGCCATGAGGTGAGTAGGTTTTGCTCTGTCACACACTCCTGTCTTGATATTCATCAGGGCCAACATATCGTGGGTCTGAACCACCAAGTCATTAGCCCCACTCACCATCCTCCTTCCGAGTCAGTTACCAGAGTGGTGGAAAGCTGACCTACACAGACGTCAATGGCTCTGCCTTCCAGAGCACAGTGTTGAGGTTTTGCTCTCTGGTCCCCACTACCTCCTCTTGAGAGTATGGCCTATAGAGAAAGGTCCCCAGCCTCTTCAGCAGATAGAAGCCTAAGGTCAGATATGTGGCTTTCCACTTAGCCAGCTTCACCAGATGTCACCATGGACACCAGTATGCTAGGCTGTGGCCTTGGGCTGAAGAGACAGCAGCAAAGGAGCCTCAGCCCTGTCTGCTGACAGGGCTGGCATTCTATTGAGGACACAGGTCACAGTCTGGCCTTGTTGTGCCCCTATCCAAAGCCTCATTCTCATAGTTTCAGCTGCTCTGAGTCAACAACAGTCCAGAACCGTGAAGTGGAAAATTCCAGACACGAACAGTTCCTAAGTAAAAATTAATTAATTAATAAAAATTGTATTGTGGTTTATTGTCATTGTTCCGGTAAATAAAATTAGTTGTGGTCACTACTGTGTGTGTGTGTGTGTGTGTGTGTGTGTGTGGTGTGAATAATTTGCAGATTTCTCTTTATTACAGGTGTGTGAGTTTAGGAAGAACCATTTAGTATTACAGGGCTTGATATTTTCTGCCTCCGCTCCTGATCAAATGGGAGCTCCTGTCCACAGGTGAGTGGAGGGATGTGATGTGTTTGAAGGGTAAAGTTCAAGGAAGGAGGAGGCGTGAGCTGACGGATAGGACAGAGTTGGAATGGTGTCAGGAAAGCATCAGGGAGGAGGTGGCAGTGATGCTGGACACCTGGCATGTAAAGAGAGCCATCGTATGTGAAAATAGGAAACAATTTTTTCAGGAATAGGGACAGCAGGTAGAAAGGGCCTGGGGATGAAAGAGAGGAGACTGGCATGGCCTGAGCCTGGGCAGGAGGTTGGGGAGGATGGAGATGGGATGGGTCGTGTACAGGGCCAGCAGCCATGTTCCCAAAGCAAAGTAGGGCTTTGAAAGTCGATGGGTTTTGGCAGGCTGGACTAGGCAGGGAAAAGGCTGGACTCCTAAGTAGAGGCATGTTAGGGTCACGGAGTCTCTATTGACTCCCACAGCACAAGGTTTGTCTTAGATTTCTTCAGGGTTCGAATTCTGGGCAAAGTTCCATAAAAATTACCTTTCAGGGTCCCTAGTATATGACCCTGAGCCGAATCTACCAGCACCCACAACCAGAAAACTAGCTTGTTCTTCTTCCTCCTTTCTTCCTCCCTTCCTCCCTCCTTCCTTTCTTCTATTCTTCCTTCCTTTCTTCCCTTCTTCCTTCCTCTCTTCCTCCCTCCTTCCTCCCTCTTTCCCTCCCTCCTTTCTCTCTTCTGCCTCTTCCCTTCCCCTTGTCTATCCTTCCCTCCCTCTCCCTACCCTACCCCTGTCCCTTCTTCCCACTTGTTGGGGACTGAACACAAGACTCACACAGGGGAAGAGTGTCAAGGGCTCTGCTCCCTAACCCCACCCCCAGCCCTGATGCAAATTCAAATCCGTCCTTTTCTGCTCCTCCCCTGGGTCTTTCCATAGCTCCTAGATGAAACCCCTAAGCCCTCTCTCACCTCTCTCTATTTCCCCCTCTCCGTGCAACTTGTTGTTCCTTAGAGAGTGCAAGCCCTTCCCCACATGGTGGTCACATATCTTCACTGTCCCCTCTCCTAGTGTGCTCTCTTTGGGTTCCCTTCTGCAGCAGGAGGAGGCCTTGTCACACCCCAGCCCCCTTCACTGGGTCCGCCATCCTCTGCAGTCTCTCAGCTGTCCTGAGAGCAGACTCCTGTCTTGGGCCCTCCCCCAGTGCTCACCACAGCGGGAGGAGGGAGAAGCTGGAGGCAGTTGGGATCAGCATTTATGAACGGTAACTGCATGTGTGGCCCCTGTCAACGCTCCCAGCAGCCCCTTGAGGTGGCTACTCTTTCATAGGAAGAGAAGCGGAGTTCTGAGAAGCCTAAAGCACTTGCTCCAGGTACACATCTGGCAATGCACCAACACTTGAAAAAAGCAGTCCCATGTCACCCCCATAGCTGCCTCCTGTGTGGCCCTTGGCTATCGTGTGGCCTGGCCTTAGTTTGTTGTAGTGTTGTCCAATGGATATAGTCAATGAGTATACAGCTCTGCTTTGCACTCAGAATGGCTACTGAAAATGGAGAAAACTCACTGCGGCTGACTCTCAGTCACCCATGTGAAGCTATACCCAGAGACATTAAGAAGCAGCTCCAAGCCAGGCCTGTCCTGGGAAGGGTTAATGTGGCCTCTTTGTCCCACAGTTGCCATGGGGACAGTTCCTGTCCTCCAGGAAGCAGGGAGAGCAGTTTCCTGTTTTGAAGAAGGCCTGAGTGCTGTTTTCCTCCAATAGGCCTGCCCAGAGAGGGACAGGAAGCCTAGGGCCTGGCTGCCCCTGCTGCGGGTGTGTGGTGGAGTCATGCCCACGCCTGGCCAGCCAGGAGGGGTGGTGTGTGGAAATGGAGCCTCGGGGAAAAGCCAACGTGGCCAGCACCAGCGCAAAGAAAAAAAATGCCTGGCCGGAAGGGGGTGGCCACTTCCTCCACAGACCTTGAATCCCACCCAGTGATAAAAATCCCACCCAGTGATAAAAACTCCAAGCTGGACCTTGCCCAGCCCCCAACCCCCTCCTACCCAGAGCTCCACCTTGCCCTGGAGATCAAGTAGAGGCCTACTGGGCAAATGCTGAGGCCTCTGCCAGCCCCTTAGGCCCTGATGCATCTCATTGGCATGCTAGATAGTCCAGCTAAGAGGCTCCATTCCCATACCAACCCTATTTGGTAGCCCTCCTTTGCCTTGCAAGAAATCAAAGCCCCCTCCCCCGCCCAGCCTTCCTAGCTGGCATTTGAGCCACCATAACTATAAGGCAGGACTTTGAGAGTTCGGTCTAACAGTTCCATGACACCCCTACTTCCAGCTCATGGGGGTCACCCCACTTCCAGGCATGCCCCTTCCTGGCCATACCAGCACCTCCCAGTTTTCTACCTATGTCTGGCCATGTCACTTCCCTCCCCTGCCCCCCTTCCCCCCCCCCCCCCCCGCCAACACTCTAGGGCTCCCGACCACTTGTAGGGTGGGAAGCTGTCGGTCTTTGGAGTTCTTTCGTGCTGTGGCTCCAGCCCACTCCTCACCAGGCCTGCCTGCCTTCCGCTCCCATCTCCAAGGTGCTGGCTCCAGCCGGGGCACCTACCTGGACTGGTTACCTCATTCTGCCTCGAAGGAAATGCCATGTGATGCTGAGAGTTCAGTCTGATGCTTCCTTACTCCAGCCCCCTGGCTGTAGCCCAAGCTGAACACACTTGAGCAATCCAGAACCTAGTAGAGAGGGGAGAGAGTGCTACGCTCATCTACTGTTTCCCTCCGTGTTCCGTTGTACAGAGGAGAACACTGAGGGTCGAGAGGCAAAGTGGCTTGTCCCAGGACCACAGGGCCTGTGGCTGTGGGGGCTGGAGGACCCCAAGTCTCCTGTTTCTCTCTGAAACTTCTGATGCCCCCACCCCCATCTGTGGCACCAGAAGGAAGGGGGGCCTTGCTAAAACTCCGTCCCTGCTGACAGGTATCTGGCTTGCATGTGTCCTCTCTAGAGCCAAGAAGGCTGATGATGTCACAGCCTGCGGTCCAGCCTGAGGAACAGCAGTTAATGCAGAGGGGGGTCTCAATCTCTCTAATGTTGCGACCCTTTAATGCAGCTCCTCATGTCGTAGTGACTCCCAACCGTAAAGTTATTTTCATTGCTACTTCGTACCTGTAATTTTGCTACTGTTCTGAATAATAATGTAAATATCTGATATGCAACCCCTTGACCCCCACAAAAGGGTCGCGACCCACAGGTTGAGAACCACTGAGTTAGAGGCTGTAGGGCCAGAGGAATTTCTATTCCACAGACACCTTTATCTCTGGTGACAAAAGGCGTATCTCACAGAAAACCGGAAGCCCAAGGGGACCCTGCCATAGGACTGGGAAGCAGAGGAGGCTAGCAGTGGAGACCTTCAGGGAAAGGCCTCTGTCTTGGCAGGAAATGAAGTTGATTGTCACCTCCTCTCAATGGGGACAGGAAGCAGAGCCCAGGCCGGCCCCTGTGTCCCCTGCTGGGCTCCCATAGTGACCTCTACCTCCACCCCCAAGCCGTTCTAGTATTCAGTAGGTGCTTAGCAAGTGCTCTTTTCTGTTCCCAGAGTGTTAGGATTGCCGCTTGTGTATCCCAATTCCTTCTTGTCTGCAAGCATTTATTAAACATCATTGATAGTCTAGCACTTACATGACCATAGCCATT
Organism: Arvicola amphibius; assembly: GCF_903992535.2. Lineage (NCBI taxonomy): Eukaryota > Metazoa > Chordata > Mammalia > Rodentia > Cricetidae > Arvicola > Arvicola amphibius. The sequence continues at coordinate 56,092,331 of NC_052048.2, read as the reverse complement.
TCCTGAGCACTGGATGAGGAAGTGTCAGAATCTCCCACTTACCAGCTATGTGCCTCAGCCTCTGTGCTCTGATTGACTCCCCCGTAACAGAAGGTTCTGACAGTGCCTTCCTTTGGGGGTCACTGAAAGGCCCGCATAAATTAACCTATACCACACATTTCCTGAGCACACAAAGCAAGTACTTAGCAAATATTAGCTATTACGAATTTTTTTTACTGAGAGAAATTGAGTAAGTGGCCTGGGGTCACCCACAGGGTTCCATTGCCTGTCTGGGAAGCTTGATGCCAGGTATCCTCCAGTGTGTGGAAAGGCTGGGTGCACGCTTATCTGTGGAGAATGGCCCCACCGGGGCTTCGGGCAGCTTGGCACTGCGCGGGCTGCAAGTGGTGGCTTAGGCAACTGGATTTCAGCACTTGGAATTCAGGCTGCCATTAACCTGGTCCTGTGCAGGGGAATTGGGAGCCTCGGGTTGTCCAAAGATAGAAAAAATGAAGATGGCTTGATACTGTGGACAGGGATGGGGGGGCATTGGCGGGGAGGAGGGTCCTGGGACCTTGAAGGGTCCAGTGAGGGAGACTGGACTCAGAAGCCCAGGGAGCCATCATGGCACTGTAGGGTCTGACGACCTCCTCTTGCGGGAGGGGCATGGGGTTGTATGTTCACATTAGTGCTGTGTCAGGGAGTATCTGCTGCCTCAGTTACCCTGGAGCTCTGGTGGGCATGGAGTGTCTGGAGCTTGCCCCAGAGTCTGGCAGGGGATACAATCAGGAAGCCAGAAGGGTGAGAGGGAGGGTGGGCCTAGGATTCTGGCTTCGCCTCTACTAAGGTGTCTTGAATAAAGAAGGCAGAAGGCAGAAGGCAGAAGGCAAGCAGTGGGCACAAGCCTGGGAGCTACACTGACTTAGACCCAGCTCCATCCCTGCTCTGCGTTCTGGGTGCAGCCCTGACCTCTCTGCCTCCGGTTTTCTCATCCTCACAGTGGGGAAAGCTATGGCTAGCCTGTTCTGCTGCCCTGAAAAGGATGGAGGATGTGGACCTGTGAGCACGGAGCCGTCAGCGTTAGTTACCACTGCCGGGGCCTTCTCGCCTGGCAGGTATTCTGGGTATCCATCCCAGTTACTCCAGCACCCAGTTCTCCCAGCTCAGATCTTACACCTGGCTGTTACTCGGATACTTCAGAGGCATAAAGATGGCTCCTCTGGTGACATGATGCTCTTGCAGAGGTGAAGTGATCTCACTAGGAGGTTCAGACAGGAAGAGCGAGAGGGAAGGAATGAGGAACATAGAAAAAATGTCTGCTGGGGAGACTGAGCGTCCTGCCTCTGTGGGCATCTGCCTTCAAGGTATCACTGGTGTCCTGCCCAGCTCCTCTAGAAAAGTGGGGACAGCCTCGTGCCCTCACAAGGTAAATAGGGAGTTGTAGTCTATGGATGGATAGGATTTAAGAACTGACTGGAAGTCCAGAAGCTGGGTATGGTGTGCACACCTTTAATCCCAGCTCTCAGGAAGCAGAGGCAAGTAGATCGCTGAGTTCTCGGACAGCCTGATCTACAGAGAGAAACCTTGTCTCAACCCCCACCCCGCCCCCAAAAAGAACTGACTAGACTGTAGGGCTGCAGTTTCCATCTGTGAAATGGGGACACAGTAACTAGTATTCTTGGCAAACTTGCATTTATTAATGCAATTTATTAAGGCTCAAATAGTAGCCACGACCGTCATCACCCTGGGCAGGACAGTTGCAAAGTCGTAGGCTTTGGGATCCATTTTCCCTCACCAGCGAAAACAAAGAAGTTCAGGTTTGGCCCTTGCAGCCTGTCTCTCTGCACCACCCTCTGCCTCAGCTGAAAGAGCTGTGAGGTCTCCCCACTGGCCTTGGGGCTGTGCTCACAGGTCCCACATCCAACCGTGTTGGGTTGGACTTAGCTGAGCAAAGCGGCTGGATGTTTCCCTGCCTCCACCCTGACCCCTTCCCACAAACCCCAGAGCAAAAACAACCCTAGAGGCAGCTGAGTCACAGGAGCCTCCTCCCGGATCCTGCTGAGGCTCTGTTCTTGGGATTTTACTGTATATTCTTAAAAAAAAAAAAAAACTAACTTTGTTTCTTTTTGCATCAAATATGGAAAGGATTTATACTCTCTCAGCATCACACACGTTCAAACATACATATCTCCTTTCCCTCTCTACCACCAACTCCACCACCTCCCTCAAGCTGATCACCTCCATCACTCAACCAATTCCATCATCTCCACCACCTTTATTACTGTCATCAACCCCACCATCTCCATCAACCCCATCACCCAGACTGTCTCCATCACCTTGACCAAATCTACCACCTCTATCACATATACCCTCTCCATCACCCCAACCAACTCTACCATCCACCATTTCTGTCACCGCCACCATCTCTGTTACTTTAGTTACCACCTCTGCCCGTGTCTGCCACATGGTCTACCACTATTGCCTGTATCACTACCAACTCCATCACTTGACCAAATATCTCCATCACCATCCAGAAAAACAGACACAAAAGCATCTCTACCTTGTTTGCTATCTCCATCATTACCACCTTTTCTATCACCTCAACTCTGCAACTCCTACCACCTTTATCACCTGTTCTTCACTGCCTCTGCCATCACCAACTCTTTCACTTCCTGCTGAACTCCTCCTCCTCCTCATTGACTCTGCCACATACACTGAAGACAAGCCATCAGTCTTCACCAAGACGTCCACAAGTGCTCCTTCTCTACCTGTAGCAGCATCACCACTGTCAATGCCTACTTCACTGCCACATTCTCCACAGCGATTTCATTCACTTCTAACACCATCTCCACCACCTCCATCACCACCACCATCACCTCCACCGCCACCATCATCACCTCCACCGCCACCATCATCACCTCCACTGCCACCATCATCACCTCCACTGCCACCATCATCACCTCCACTGCCACCACCATCACCTCCACCGCCACCATCACCTCCACCGCCACCATCACCTCCACCGCCACCATCATCACCTCCACCGCCACCATCATCACCTCCACCGCCACCATCACCTCCACCGCCACCATCACCTCCACCGCCACCATCACCTCCACCGCCACCATCATCACCTCCACTGCCACCACTATCACCTCCACTGCCACCATCATCCCTCATCACCTCCATTACCACCATCACCTCCACCACCACCATCACCACCTCCACTTCCACCACCACCATCACCACCTCCACCACCACCATCATTACCTCTGTCACCAGCTAACCACCATGCATCGATCCAAGTCTACTAAGAACTTGTCTTAGGACTGTTTGGTGGTGTGCACACCTTTAATCCCAGCACTCAGGAAGCAGAGACAGGCAGATCTCAGTGAGTTTGAGGTCAGCCTCAAACAAAGCGAGTTCAGGACAGCAAGGCTACACAGAGAACTCTGACTTGAAAAACAAAAACAAAAGCAAAAACAAACAAACAAAAGAACTTGTCTTAATAACAAAATCCAGCCAGATATTTTCTTTGTTTTAAAAAAATTATCTATTTAGTGTTAGCATGTAGGAGCAGGGGCATACAAATGAGCTATGGTGTACTTGTGGTGGCCAGAAGATAACTTTTGGAATCTGCTCTATCCTTCCACCTTTACATGGGCTCCAGGAATTGAACTCGTGATACGAGGCTGACACCGCAAGCTCCTTATCCACTGAGCCATCTGGCTGACCCCAGCTATACATTTTCTATTCCAGAGTCATAAGTGTTTCTCTCCAAAAAGGCTGGAGGCTTAGGAGTCTGGTGTGGCGTCTCTGGGATGGAAAGGTAGGTCATTTGAAAGATTCAAATTTAGTTCTTAATTGTATAACCGGGAACACTGAGGCCTACTCTATGCCAAGCCCACACACTTACTGGTTGGTCCTCTCCAACATGCCATGCTTCTTTATGCCTCCAGGTCTGCCCAAGTTATTTCCTTCACCTCTGGTGTGGTTGACCCCTCTCACTGGGGGCCTCTTCTGAGCTCCATTCTCAAGAAGCAGGACTGCATATGTCAGGGTAAACAGTCAAACAGGGTTCCCTAAGGGCAAAGGCATCTATCTACGCGGCCATCAACGGGCCATACTGAGGAGATACTGGGCCCCTGTGGAGTGTGAGTCAAGCCCCCTTAGCGACCAGATATCCCTCGAAGAGATGATGGCCGACTAGACAGCCATACTCTGTACCAGTGGTTTTGACTTCGGCTTCCTCAGAAAGTCCTGGAAGTTGCTGTGCGCCTGCTGAGGGCCCGGAAACGCGTTTCACACGCTCCCCATGGGCCCTGGCCGTGGAGAGCCTAAGCAGACCTTCCATGCCATGGTGTTTGCTGGTTTAATTTGTCTTACGTCCCCGACGACCGCCCTATCTGAGCTCCATGAGGAGAAGAACTTGTGGCTATCATGTTCCGTGGTCAGCACACCGCCTAGCCTAAACTGAATTGACATCTAAATCTGAAAATAAAGGTATATATGGCCTCTGTACCCAAGCCTTGTACAGCTCCTTAGGTCTCCTTGATCATAGCCCCGGCTCCTTTAAGTGTGCGTGGATACGCCGGGACCCTCAGTCTCTGACAGCACTGAAGAAAAAAAAAAAGGAAAAAAAAAAAAAAAAGCCTTCCTCTCGGGAGCGGGAGGAAACATCTAGGAGGGGGAGGAGGCGCGGCCAGAGCCTGGAGCCCCGAGCTCGAGCGGACGCCCCGCCCCGCCCAAGCCCCGCGCCCAGCGCCCCTCGCCTTGCAGCGGAGTGCTGTGCCCGGGGCGGGCCGGGCCGGGGCGGGCGCGGGTGCGGTGAACCGGGCGGCAGTGGGACTCCGACAGACGGACCCGCGCGGCAAGCAGCGACCAGCCTCGGGCTCCACGGTGGAAGATGCACAGAGCAGGTAAGAACCCGCGCCACCTTCCGCACCCGCGGCAGGCTCCGCAAGTGGAGCCTGCAGAACCGGGGTTTCCTTCTCTAGGAGCCCAAGAGTTGGGATGTCCTGTCCCAGGCACCCCGCCGTTTCCCCCAGAAAGATCCCCTCGGAAACAGAGTACACCCCTCCCTCCAAAAAGACCTAGTCGTAACCCCCCAGTCCTTCCTCTCTGTCCTCTGGGTTCCAGCAGGTCCTCGCTCGCCCTTTGGTGGCCGCGCCTGGCCCCGGGGCGCATCCGCTACGCTTCCCCGCTTCCCCCCGACGCCAGAATCTGTTCTGGTACTCTAGGTCTCGACACACCCAACTCGGCCATCAGACGCCGGGAGCTCCTTGGTTGAGCTAGGAAGTCTGAACTGTTTGCCTAGGCTCACCCCTCTTAAAACTCCCTGCCGGAGCTCCACTGCAGGACCGAGGCGGGGATCGAGGGGTTAGCCCTTCTCCAGGCTCATCGGCGTTCCTCGCACCCTACTCCCCTCGCGTCCCATTCTGTGACTCACACTTCACCGGGTCAGCGAAACCCAAAAGTGTTCTCAAAGAAATTTAGCGATCTCTGCCGAGGAGTACCATTTAGCAGATTGGGAAAGTGAGCCTCAGCCAGATGGGCGGTGCCTGGAAGCTGGATTCCCAGCTGCGCCCTTGCCTGGGGAAGCTAGAAAGTTCCCCAAGCTGGAGTCTGCTAGCGTCTAATCCTAGCTAATGAGACCCACCTGCTCCGGGCTGTCCGCCCTGGTTCTTTTACTGCTACCATTGCACACAAGGGAAGCCCCTTCCCCACCCAGCACCCTGCCCAATGCCACACTCCCAACACACATTCCCAAAGAAACAGGAAGCCACCATTTTGGCTGTCTTGGAATCATATCCTGCTGTTTCTGCTGCTGCTGCTGGTAGTGGTGGTGGTGGTGGTTGAGGCTTTTTTCTTTTTAAGATTGTCTTACTAGAAACAGTCATTGTCTTGGGAGTAAGGTGCGGCTAGAGACACTGGACTGGTCTTAAACAGACCGAGGAGTAGAGCCGCCACCTTCCTGTGTCCAGGATTCAGTGTTGCTGGGGGTAATTAGTGTGGGTCACAGAATTGGGAGCCATGAGCAGGAGTGTCACTTTATGGGCATAAAGAGCACTGGAACAGGGTCCCCAGGGTCTGGTCGTCCACTGTTGTTTGGGGAATGTTGCCCTCCGTGGTGCGGGCACGGTCTGGACAGAGATAGGCTGACTTACCCTGCCCTCCTAACAGAACTGCTTTGTAACAATGGAGAGAGCCAGCCCAGCTTTCCCACATTTTCCTGCAGGAGGCTGGAGCAGGCCCTCCTTCCCTGGGAGTCTGGAAGATGTGGGCAGTCCGAATACATTTAGAGGTAGGTTTGGTCCCAGGAAGCCTTTGCGGTGGGCACCTTTAGCTGTCCTGTAATTTGTTTCTGTAGACCAGATTCTTTTTTCAGTGTGGCAACCTCACACTGACTGACTGGTGGATGCCATGCCCGCCCCCTTCTCCAGGACTCCCTGGGGCTGGATCTCAAAGCCACCACCTGCTTATGTGACTCTAAGCAGGTTCCTCAGTTTATCTCTCTGACAAGTCAGAATCTATCTCTGATTTGTCACTAGACCAAAACAGGGGCCATCCTACACAACCAATGAATACTAACTCATATTTCTCAGGAACTTATAATGAATTACCACTAGGATATGCTCTTACCGTCAGTTTAGTTAGTATCCACAGCAACCTGATGATGGACAGTCGAGGAGTACTGACCTGTTTAGGGGCCAAGACAGAACTGAAACACAGACTATTCAGTTTCAGACCCCTCCCCGCCCTTTTTTTTTTTTAAATCCAGGTCTAACTTGGGGATGTTTGCCTCTTGACTTTGTTGAGTGATTTTTGTCTGTTAGCTTCCTTGAACTCTCAATGGTTCCATGAAAAGGTGGATAGTTCTTCCTTTCCCACAAAAGGAAGCTTCCAGAGGCAAAGAGATGTGAACGAGATCACACAGCTGTATGAGGAAGGGCTTGGACCAGACCCCAGGCCTCTCCCTACTCTGTCTTCCATGATCTTCCTGGGAAGTGCCCTGTTGTGGATCACTGGACAAGCTTAACAGCATCCTAATTAGAAACCAGCAGGCTTAGCTTGGACTCTCCAGCAGGCACCTAGGAATGGATGTTAAATTAAGATGCATTGCGAGGTGAAATTGGAAGATAATTGCTCTTACAACATATGGTCCCGAGTGTTCCTGGGGCAGCGGAGGGAACGGCAGGTGAAACAGACCTGGGGATAGGAGTCAGAGTGTCAAAAGATGCTGCAAGAAGCTCTCTTGAGTTGGAAGAGCTAGGGAAATTAACTCTTTGGTCCAGTCCCTTCCCTCTACAGGTGGAGAAACTGAGGCATGGGAAGGGGGAGGCTTGGTCAACGTGACACCTCCAGTTAGTGGCTTAGCTAGGAAGGGAGCTCCCTGTCCAGGGCTCCTTCCCAGACTTCATCTAGCCTGACTCCTGCATGGCTGGGAGGGAGTAGCAGGCATGAATGTGTGAGTGACAGATATTTAATTAAAATAGAGAGAGAAAGTAGCAGCTAGTACCAGCAGCGAGTGATTTGTATCATCAGGCGCTATTGAAATGTTCTTTCTTCCTGTGCCCATCCCTTAGTGAGCATTCTGCCTAAAGGGGTACTCTGCATTCACGCCATCCCCAGGTGTGGCAAATTACCAGGAGTCATGGCTTCAGTGACTTGGCTAGGGCACATTACCTGTAGGGAGAGAGAAGGCCCCTGGGAGCCAGAGGGTGCAACAGCCAGGCCCATTACATCAGGAAGTCAAGCTCAGCCCAGAGGAACAATCCCTGCGCTGGCATCCCCCATACCTCTCAAGCCCTAAAGCTCAGCAACTGGGTCTGCTCACACCTCCGGTCTCCACACACACCGTCACCTCTGCTGACTTCTCTGTCTCAGTATTTTCTTCTGTTGTGGTCCCAGTCCCTTAGTATGTCCTCCAGGGCTGCTCAAGATGGCAAACTCCGTCTTGGAGGCAGGTGTTTCTTCAGCCAGAGTAACATCAGCTAGGGCGGTGGGCCAGAGCGAGCCAGGCCATGAGCTAGGGCGGCAGAGGAGTGAGCATGTATCCCCGCATGCAGGCTTGCAGTCTTCATCCTCCTCAGTCTCCTTTACTGCTCAGGGGCCCTGGGACTCTGTCCTGGGCCCGACTTCTCCCCGTCCCTGGCTTCCATTACATCCCACCATGCCCGCCTGTAACAGGCCTGCCTCCGGGACCCAGAGGCCTTTGGGTATCTCTACTGGGTGTGTGATAAGTAATTCACTTGGACTTGTGCACACTGAAATTCTGGGTCTCCCTTCCTAGCTCTGGCCACCTTGGCTGTTGCAACTTGGCTCTTCCAGGTGCTCGGGGTTAGATTTCAACATGATCTGGGAACTTTTCTCTCTTCCACATCTGTTCCTCACATGCTTCCTCCCTCTCGGTTCTGTTTCATCATTGGAACCTGATTTCTTGTTGCGCCGGCCTGGCCTAGGCTCCATCACTACTGCCTGGAGTAGCTTGAGAGCCTCCTTACTAGACCCTCCTGTCCATCCCCGCTCCTATCCATTTCAGTGTGTTTAAAACCTTGTTGTCCAGCCTGCTCCTCAGGCTCTTGAAAAAGAGCCGTGGAAACCCTAAGCCTCTCATCTCTTGTCCCCTTCCCAAAGTGCTGGCTTCCTTCCCATCCCCTGGACACACTGATGGGTCCCAGCTTCTTTTCTACATCGTTTCTGTCCTCTTAGTGAGACCAGAGGGGTTGGTTGGTATGTCTGACTCTCAACTAGGACCCCATCAGGATAGGAGGACAGTAGATATTATATCATATGGAACTGGAGTAGAGAAAATTGAGTGGGAACGGATTGGAGCCAGATAGTCACACTCTAGCCAGTAGGCTGCAGTCAGACCCAGACCACACCTCGCCTGACAAGCTGCTCCTAGTTTCTCCACATTGGCTTCCATGGATTTTCCCCTTCTCACTGATACTGGGGCTCCTGGAGCACCCTGGAAGGGGAGATACTCTGTGGAGAAAGGAGAGGCAGAGGCTGGACTTGGAAGTAGAAGATCCAGGTTCTCTCCAGGGCTGCTCTGCATCCACTGAGTGACCTCATGCCAGCCAACACCAGTGAGGGGCAAGATAAAGTGTCTTTGGTGGCAGCATCTCCTGATCTCCGAGAAGGCATGCATAAGCATCATGGCTTCCGCACGGTGCAGAAGCGAAAGATGCTGAGTGCCTATCATTGCTTGGGCTCCTGTGCAGAAGGTATTTTCTTGCAGGATCACGCCTCGGACCCTACCATAACCTTTTTCAAGGAACAGGCATCCACAGATCAATAGTTTGATTGGATGAAGGATGGGTTGGGAGTGGGGGCAATGCAGCCAGGGTGACAGTCATTTTTCACAGCCTGTCTATTCCTCGGTCATGTCTCATGGAGTCCGTGTGAAATGCCACCTGTTAGGATGAGAAATGGGAGTCCCACCCCTGAAGAATAAGTCATGCCAATATCTGATGTTGTGAGCTGGCAGCTGTCTCAAGTGGTATACCAGATAGGGCAGGACTCCTGCTGGAAAGATAAAGGGGGCAGGAAGGATGTACAACAGGTACTCTTGTGTGAGCACTTCCTCTCATGCAAGTGCCGACAAGGTCTTCTGCCTTCGCAGTACCCCCAAGGGGAGATAAAGGGGAGATATTTGCTGTCCCCATTTTACAGGTGGTAAAACTGAGGCTCAGTTCTACAGCTCCTAAGCAGCCAAGGTTTGAACCCAATTCAGCTGTTACCTAACAGTGACCAGTGGTCATTTTGTTAAACTCCAATATATATATATATATATATATATATATATATATATATATATATATATATATATAATTTGATAAATATTTTTCTAAAGTAGGGATCATCTGGGCTTAATAACTCTGGTAGTTCTGACACCTGGCCAGGCCTGTGTTGATGTGGATGACCTTGGGGTGGTTGGAGTTAGTGAGATTTGGTGAAGTTTTTGATAGTGGTGTCTTCTTTCTTGCCTTCAACCTCCTCCTGCATCCCACGACAGTATCCTATACTAGTGAGCAGACCACCTGACAGACACTTTTGGGCATCACAGGGTCTGTGCAGTCTTGAACGTGCCACGCTGTCCTCCAAATGGTAGGGTCCTGGCATTTGTGGATCACGATACTGATTTTGGCTTCAGACATACTGGCACTGAGGTGTCCATGGGACAGGGTCACAGTGTGGTCCCAATCAGAGGTTAGCTGCCAGTACTGAGCCCCAGGCCTGTGGCTGATGAACAGAGATACTCTATTTTATCTCAAGGTCTTCTTGTGGAAAAGAATGTCAACTAGCTTGCTCAAAATGGCCATACATGCTCCTTCATTTACAGCAGAGTTACAGTCCCACAAAGTCATCTTAAGTCATAAACACCCAGTCAGAAGTGCATGCCACACACTTAACCTCCTGGCCATGCTGGCTCAACCATGCTCAGAACCCGGCCTTTGCCTATGACTGAGTTGAATCATCCCCCCACAAAAGCACTTTACACTCACAGCCTGAGTGCGGCTCACTGGATACTGCATTGGAAGCGAGCCACAGAGTTTGTTTTTCAAACCATCATAAAGTACAGTTGTTAGGTTGAACTTCACTCAAATAATAATATTTGGAAGTGTGTGTGTGTGTGTGTGTGTGTGTGTGTGTGTGTGCACGCGCGCGCGCGCGTGCATATGACCAAATCAGAAGATAACCTCAGGTGCCATCCACTTGATTTTAAGTCAGAATCCTCACTGGCTTGGAGCTTGATAAGTAGACGATGCTGACTGACCATGAATCCTGCAGCTCCACCCGCCTCTCCTTCCTCGGAGCTTCAATTCCAAGCTCACACAGGCGACATCTGGTTTTTGATGTGGATTCTGGGTATCAAACTTGAGTCTTCATGCTTGCATGGGAAGCATTATGTTAGCCCGGCTGTCTCCCCATGTCCCCTCTTTTTTGGAGGCAGCCCTTCTATAACTGACCTTGGACCTCCCGGTCCTTCTGCCTCTCAGGTTCTGAGATGACAGGCGTGCCTGCTGTGTGTGCCCTGTGATGTTTAGATACATGGAGTTGAGTAAAATGTAGTGTGGCCTTTGTTGCTGCTGCCGTTAGTTTGTTTTTGAGACAGGGTCTCACTGTGTAACTTTGTGGTCCTGGAGCTCTCTCTACAGACCAGGTTGGCCTTTAATTAGCAGGGATCTGTCTGCTTTTGTGCATTGGTACTAAAGGTGTACCCCGCTTTACCTGCCTGGGTAAATCAGATTGTGAAAGTCACCTACTTCTATTTTACTTTATTTTTTCAAGATGAGGTTTCTCTGTGGATGGATGCTGTATTCTTGGGCTCAAATGATCTTCCTGCCTCAAGTTTTTAAGTAGATGGGGTGTTCTTGGGATGAATCACCACACCTGACATTTATTTTACATGACTGTGAGAAGATTAAAAATGTGGATCTGGGCATGGTGTCACACCCCTGTAATCTCAAACTCAGGAGACTGAGGTAGGAGGATCATGAGTTTGAAGCCAGCCTAAGCTACTTAGTAAGACTTTCACATGTATCACATCATACATGTATCACATACATGTATCACATACATGCATCACATATATCTGTCACACAGAGTGATAAATGTGGCCCTTGATTAGAGCTGCTGGTAGTAGCTGTTAAAACACATAAGCGGCTCAGATGCTGAGGGAGGGGCTTTGTTTGCTGAGAGAACCCCAGTCCTCTGCTACATCTCCTCCTGGGTCAGGAGCCAGACTTGGTCATGTGGAGCTGCCGTCACGCCTAGACCTCAGCAAGGGTAGACAGAAGATGAAGCCTGTCCAGGGAGAGTGGGGATTCAAACCCACTTGAATATATGTTTCAGTTCCGAAGTGAAGGTATCAGCATGAAGTTCCATGCCTGAGTAGTTCATTTTGCTGAAGTGTAGATTGAGTCGTGAGGACCAGGCAGGGAGGCCTGGAAAGCAGGCCCTGCTAGTTGCTCAGGAGAGAGACAGGACTCAGACCTCAGAAACTGTGCCATTGGTCTGTTTCTTGTCTTAACATGTCCGATGTCATTCTTCAAAACTTCCCAGGGGTTCCCCTTCTCCTGGAGGCTCCCAATCTTGGCAGTTATCCCTGGCTAACTCCTGATGTGCGTGTACTCTGCACACATCTTTTATCTACCAGTTTGCAGGCCTCAGCATCCTTGAGGGACATAGGCATTGGCCACTACATCTATTTCCTTTCTTCCATGACATTTGGAGCTCCTCGCTGGACACTCTGGAAACATGCAAACACTCTCAGTCAAAGCTCACTACGGTCATATGTCCTTGGCGTGTCATTCTTGGAGGGACAAAATGATGGCTGTTCAGCCGTAACGTTCCAAGGGGCTCCAGATCTCTCTGTTGTTCCAACTCCCCAGTGGACTCTGACGGAGCTGGTAAAAGCCTCTCATCAGTAATGCTGGCCTCTTGCTTAGGGTGCTGATGAATACCAGCTCTGTGAGGACCCCCAGGGCCTGGCTGTCGAGTTCGTCTTTTTCTCATGGTGGCAGGACACACAGAGGTCATTCACTAAGTAGCGTTGGGTGAAGGATGGAAAGATCTTGGCACATCGTTCAAGGCACACAGGATTCTGTTCAGCTGGTTCTTGTTAGCTGGACTGTGGAGTAAGCTCTCTACCCCAACTCACAGAATGGGGTACACTGTTAACTCACTGTTAATATTAGGTCAAGGATTTTCTGGTTTTCAGGTAGCCCAGGCTGGCTTTGAACTCACTACGTTGCTGAGGATGACCTTGAACTTTTGATCCCCTGCCTCTACCTCTCCAAGTGCTGAAATTACAGGCTCACATCATGCTGGGCGGGGAGCAAACTTGAGGCTTCCTGTAAGATAGGCAAGTGCTTTACTAAGGCGGCTATATCCCTAGCCCTGCTAAAGGATTTCGAGAATGTGGTAGAGGAGATGAAAGTCTGAGACAAGCCACAGAGCTGGGAACACTCCTCCATTCATTCTCCCTTCACCAGGCTATGTCAAGAGAGTCTGAGTTTAATTGTGTGGGTTTTTTTCTCCTTCTCTCTGTTTTTTTTCCTCTAGATTCACCCAAACCACCAGTTGCTCCCAAACCGAAGGTTACCACCAGTCCTTCTACACCAACAGCCAAGTTTCCACCGTCACCCAGGCCTGACAGTTTCCCCAGTCCTAACTTCATGTCCAGGGGCCCCAAACCTCCCATCGCTCCTAAGCCCAGGCTGGCTGGCCCTGGTGAGTGTGGCACTGGTGTGTACCTGAACAACAGCCTCAGCAAATGCAGCAATGGGAGGCTGCCCTGCGAGGACCGGGACCTGTGTGATGGGCACCACTCCACCCTGAACTGCTCTGAGTTGGAGACTGATGAGGAATACATCATGGTCCCCAGGGCCCCACAGAGAGAGGATGCTCCCATGGATGGGGCTGCTGGGGAGCAGGGGATCGAGGAGGAAGCCCAAGAGCATGGTATAGTGAAGATGGGGACTGAGGAGGACCTGGCAGTCCCAGACCAAGAGGCACCAAGCAGAGACAACGAGGAAGACGTGGGCCACACTCCGGAAGGTGAAGAAGACTGTGATCATGATCCAGAGACCCCAACAGCTCCAACAGCCCCAGATGAAGGGGTGCTAAGCAGAGATCATGAGGGAGATGAGGAAGACGGTGACCAGGGACCAGGAATGGAGGAGCAGCCCATGAGTGAGGAGGAGGAGGAGGCAGAAGAGCACGTGAACAGCCTTGATGATAGGGCCCCCCGGGGTGAAGAGATCGTTCTCACACATGTCTGCTCTGAGTCCTCTGAAGTTCCCTGTTGGGAGCCAGAGCCCCCCGAGACTCCTGGGGAAGTAGAAGAGGATAGTAAGGATGGAGGTAACAACACAGAAACTGGGGAGCCCCACCAGGACACTGAGCAGGACACAGAGGATGCCAGTGTGCTATCCCCTGAAAATGGGGAGGTGCCCCCAGATATCCAGGAGCAAGAGGTGGCAGCTGACAGCCCTGAAGTCTTTGAGGAGGACTGTGACGATGCTGCAGGAGGTGGGGGCCAGGCAGAGCAGGAGGAACCACCCGCTTGCGATGAGGAAGCCTACAATAGAGAAACTGCAGCAACTGCCGTGCAGGTAGGGGAGGACTCCGGAGAGGGTGGAGAGCCTGGGCAGGAGGACCCTGCTGAGGAGAACTGCCAGATCATCCCCTTTGAGAGCGCCAGCATGGAGGAGGATTTCGCATCCACACTCACAGAAAGTCCCTATGAACTCTTCCCAACTGAGAGTACCTCTTTCTGCAATGATATCTATTCCCCTTCGGAGTCAGCCAAGGGGCAGGAGCCAGTGTGCGGAGAGGGGGCTCCTGGTACCGACCCTTCACTTAACAAGCATGAGTCCCTGCAGGATGGAGCTGGAGATGCACCCCCTGTCCCCGATGTGGTGGTTGTGCCAGAGGATGAGGATGCCGCAGAGGATGCTGCAGAGGATGCCGCGGACGATGCACTCAGCAGTCCCTACGTGATGGGAGCTGGCTTGCTAAGCCTTGGAGAGGGAACACAGTCAGACACTCAGGCTACGTCAGGCTCTCGAAGTGGGTACAGTACCTGGGAGGAAGGGGACTCTGAGGGTGGCCTGGTCCCAGTGGACAGGAAGAAAATTGCCACAAGGGCCCGGCCCCACTCTGGGAAGGTGGCTGGTCATGTTCCAGAAACTGTCCTAGAAGAAATAGGACCAGAAGCCTGTTCATCAGCTGGGGGCACCGGAGACGCCAGTGAGGCGGCGAGAAAGATAGGTGTGTTGCCAGAGGGAAAGCCCCCTGAGTCTGGCCGGGCCTTGCCAGCCAAGCCCAGGGCATTCACTCTGTACCCAAGGTCCTTCTCAGTGGAAGGCAGGGAGAGTCCCCTGTCTTTGTTCCGGGAGCCAGAGGGGGCTGGGCTGGACGGCCACCGTGTGAGGAAGAAAGAAGACAGCCTCTCTCTGCCAGGCGCCATTGGCTCCTCTGGCAGCTTCTCACAGCGCAGCCACCTGCCATCCAGTGGCACCTCCACTCCATCCTCTGTGGTTGACATCCCGCCCCCTTTCGACCTGGCCTGCATCACGAAGAAACCCATCACTAAGAGCTCCCCTTCACTCCTGATAGATGGCGACACCCTGGACAAGGCCTCCAAGAAGAAGAAATCCTCCTTCAAGCGCCTCCTGGAACTGACATTCAGGAAGAAGTCAGAGAATAAGGTGCATATGGACATGAACCTGTCGTCTTCCAGGTCCTCCTCTGAGTCCAGCTACCACGGCCCGGCCCGGGTCCTGGAACTTGACCGTAGGAGCCTCAGCAACTCCCCTCAGCTCAAGTGTCGCACTGGGAAGCTCCGCGCCTCTGACTCCCCCGCCTCCCTCATCTTCTACAGGGACGGCAAGAGGAAAGGGGTCCCCTTCAGTAGGACGGTGTCCAGGGTGGAGTCCTTCGAAGACCGCTCCCGACCACCCTTCCTGCCCCTGCCGCTCACCAAGCCACGCTCCATTTCGTTCCCCAATGCCGACACTTCGGACTACGAGAACATTCCTGCCATGAACTCGGACTATGAGAACATCCAGATCCCGCCTCGCAGGCCGGCGCGGGCCGGCACGTTCACAAAGCTGTTTGAGGAACAGAGTAGAGCCCTGTCTACAGCAAACGAAAATGATGGCTACGTGGACATGAGCAGCTTCAACGCCTTTGAGAGCAAGCAACAGAGTTCAGAGCAGGAAGCCGAAAGGTACGTGAGGGGCAGGTCCTTTCTCAGACTGTGGGCCTGACTGTCTGAGGCAGCTAAGGTGCGGGGTGGGATGGACTTGTTTTGTAGCCTCTGCTTCTTCCTAGCTGTGTGACTTGGGGTGAGTGGCTCTACCTCTCCAAACCACTGTCACTTCACCTGTGAACGGGGGTCTCATGTTTCTCACACTAGAATGTTAGACTACAAAGTAAAACTGCTAATCATTAAGAAGAGAGTTATGTCTAAGGGAGATTGCTTTCACACACACACACACACACACACACTCACACACATGGGACACACACATCAACCAAGAAAGAAGGTTCTGGAAGCTTGCCAAACTAAATATCTTTCATCATCAGGAAAATACCCTAATTGATTGATACCTTCTTATTGTGTATACATAGAACTAGAAAAGACGATTTATTTAAACTGTCCAAAGAGCTCACAGTGCCTTTAGCTCAATTTCTGAATAGAAGTCTTGAAGAGGTACATCTAAGCTGAGGGGAAAAAAAAAAAAAAACCTGGATTGCTTTGAAAGTGGGAGCGGAACACTGTGGATATCAAACAATAGTGGGGTTTTCTGCCTCTCCCTCCAGCTAGAAGCCCCCCATCCCCCACAGCTTACCTGGACTGGCTGCAGCTTTGATAGGACCTTTGCCCGGTGTGCATGTACCGCTCATTGACAGTCCCCAGTAGTACAGTTTAATAGAGGAGCCCCAGGGTTCTTTCTTGTGTGGGGACCAAACCAACCTGCCTGCCTGGTGACTGCTGCCAGGAACATCTGCGGAGCTTCAAGGGAGCTAGAGAGACATGGTTGCTGCTGGCCTGGAGTAGACTGCAAAGGTTTCCCAGCTTCCTGCTCAGGAGTACTCCATGTGGTTCCCACATGGGTTCCATGGCCTCCCAGTTCTTCCTGTGACGTGGAGGTTTGTTTACAAGAATGGCAGTAGAGTCCAGCCCTGGAGAGGGATTGCATTTAATGTGGAAGGGGAGCAGGGTAGAGACTGGACCTGGCTGGTTTGGTTCATTAATAATGTCACACGGCCCCAGCTAGGTCCAGCCTCTTTCCACCTCTTAGCAATGACGAAAACAAGACAATTTGAAACACAGACTCTTTAGGCGTAAAATATGTTTGCCCAGCTAGCTGGTTCTCGACTTTTCCTAGCCGCTGGGAACTCACAACTTCCCAGCATTCCCTTGGACTGTGCATAGTAGGAAGTTCTGTTTTGCTTTGTCTCTGTGTAGCCCTGGCTGTCCCGGAACTCACTCTGTAGACCAGATCTGCCTGCCTCTGCCTCCTGGGTGCTGGGATGAAAGGCGTGAGCTACCACCACCTGTTTGTCCCCCATTTCCCATCCTCACCCTGTTCACACCACCTCTTGGCTTCACTCGAGGCAGATAAGCTGGCTGGTTTCATCTCTGAGGTGACAGCCTTTCAAAAATTAAGATCCACTTCTGTGGATCCACAGCTTTATTGTTGAAGGAAGGTTTCCCACACCACCGAGTCCTGCTATGGAAAACCGGGGGGGTCCAAGAGGAAAAGGGACTTGCCTGAGATCTCACAACTTTGGAGGGAATTTGTGCCGAGACTTCTTGACTCTTGACTTAAGAATTTGCAGTGAATTAAGCTAAGGGAGGCAGAACCCCACGGGTAGCGCCTTCCCCTTTAGTGTGTACAGGTGATGCCCCATGGGGCTGAGCGGTACACAGGTGCTTGGCGGTATGCAAGGGCCATTGCCTTCTTCTGTACTTTCTCCTCCCCCAGATATAAAAGGTTCACAGAGGGAATAAAATACCCGAGAAAATGCTAATGGTGCCGGGTCTTGACTCTCCTCTGTGTGCCAGGCGGTGTGCTAGCTGCTTTACTTGTTGGCTTACTCCTGAGGCTGCAGCCAGGGCCTGGCCGGAAGGATCCTGACCTATCTTATTCTGAAGTGCAGCAGCATCCCCGCCCTTCTGATGCTGCTGTTCCTCCAAGGGCCTGTCTCGGTGACTCTCAATGCCTGTCAGTCAGAAAGCTTAGCTCTCTTCACTTCCCATTGGGAGACAGATGAAAACAGAGAAGAAAATCCCTGCTCCAGGCATAGCAGGCCTCGGCAAGTGAGAGGCCCAGGATGGTGCGGGGCTTCCCCTGCATGGGCGTTGTGAGTGAGGCAGAGGGCATACGGAGCACAGGGGCAACAGGGTGCCTGGGGTTGGAGAGCCGATGAGGCGGGTGGAGGAGAGGCATTGCCTCCTGCCTCCTGCCTCCTGCCTTGTCTAGAGTGGGGGTTAGAAACTGAGATCTAAAAACTCTAAAAACCGAGAGCTCTGAAAGGAGACAGGACAGAGCCTCTGGAGACGCAGCCTGACCAAGGTCCTGGAAAGAGCTTAGGAAATGGCTGTGGGCCCGCTGTTCTTGTTCAAGTCAGCTCATCTTCACCTCAAAAAGGGATAAAGGAAACTTGGTGTGACTGGGGGTTGTGGCAGGTGAGGGTGGAGTAATTGGAACCATTATTATGAACAGAAAATACTAGTAAAAATTAGATAAAAAAAATATATTAACTTAGGAGCAATCTCGCTAGAGATTGTTACTTGCCAGGCTGTGAACCTCAGGCCTGGTGTCTGAATCAGGAAGAGGCTGGCTCTGGCCGCTCGGACTCGACTTGCTCAGAGGAGTCAGAGTACTTAAAAGGCACAGAGATCTGTCACTCAGAACAAGACTGCTTTCCACTGAAAGTGTGTCCTTCCAAGAAACGGGGCTCGCCTAGGTGCTTATAGGACGTGGCTTCTGACCTAAAGCTGGCACAGCCTGGGCCAGGGGGCATGCGGAAATTTTCTCTTTGCAGTTGCCCCCCTTCTGGTTCCCCAGCACAGAGACAGCGTTTGAGCAGGGAAGTAATAAGCCCCTTGTTATTTCACCAAGTACAAGTGGGAGTTTGTAACGAAGTGTGCCAGCTCTTAATTTGAAATATATCCCCTATGGATACATTTTTTTTCCTGAACAGATTCTCTTTCCAATAGGATGCTATGTGGTTTCAGCAGTCAGTAGTCTCTGTTGGGGTCTTGCATGCTTCCCACAGGATCTATGGTTCACTGATCCAGTTCTCAAGCTGGGAACTGAGCTGGGTTTCACTGGTGACGTGGTACTTTTGAGCCTGGAAAAGAACTCTCCTTTGTTAAGTGACCAGTCTGAGATTACAGTCCCGGGTGCTTCCCATGCCATCAGAGGCCGGTGTGACCCAGCATGCAGCACGGGACCTTGTGCTAAACACCCCATTTCAACCTGCCTGGTCTTCCTGCTTCTTGTATGTTGATGAGCTGGCTTCCGTCAGCCTTGTGCCTCAGAACAGATTGTCCCTTGGTGTCATTTGTCCTCAAGGTTTACTGTGGAAATACTCAAGTCACTAAAAAGCTCCAGGTTTGATGGCGACTTGTCCTTATGCCCACTCCCTAGGTCATGCTGTGCCCTTGTTGCAGGGATGACCATCTCTTTTCCCTCTGCCCATCTGTCACACAGTGTTCTGCTCTGGGGACACTGACCTGTCCCTACAGATAACCTGGGAGGTGCTGCTAGGCATGTAGACTTCTCAGCCATGCCATCCTGCGTCTGTGGCCCTCCTGATGCTTGCCAGCCTCATGACATCGAGTCTGAATCACGGCCAAGTAATTCATAAGCGTTTGCTGTTAAGTGGTAGGGGACCAAGGTCAAGTCTTATGGATACAGGATTTGAACTTGGTTCCAGAGATGCTGCTTCTGGGAGGGAGGATCAGGGACCTTCACCATGGGTGTGCCTTTCTCTCTATTTCTCTCTATTTCTCTCTTTATTTCTCTCTCTATTTCTCTCTCTATTTCTCTCTCTATTTCTCTCTCTATCTCTCTCTATCTCTCTCTATTTCTCTCTCTATTTCTCTCTCTATTTCTCTCTCTCTATTTCTCTCTATTTCTCTCTTTCTATTTCTCTCTCTCTGTCTCTCTCTGTCTCTCTCTGTCTCTCTCTCTCTCTCTCTCTCTCTCTCTCTCTCTCTCTCTCTCTCTCTCTCTCTCTCTCTCTCTTTCTCTCCTTTTCTGCCTTTGTGTGCCTTGGTGCTCAGGTCTCCATTGCAAGGTCTTAGATTGGGGAACTCGGGCCATAAATTATAGTGTTATCTGCTCTAGTGCTCCCAGGAAGACCCAGGGCTGCAGATAACTGGCTGGTGGTACTAATCTAGAGCCCTGGGCAGCACTGCCTCTGACACTAATGCCAAGACCAGAGGTCATGATTCCTTAACTGCACTGGAGCCAGTGCCTGTTGCCATGGTGATGGCTAGAGCCAGGCTGTATCTATAGCATGCAATCCCCAGTCCCCAATTTCTTATTTGAAGGCTGAGGCTTGCTAAACTAATGCTGAATGTCCTCTGTCACACAGAGGGTAAGTGGCCAAACCAGGATTGGAACCCAGACCTGCCTGACTCTCCATTATGGGAGGTTTCTACTCCCATTTATTTTTTGTAGTGAAAAGGCCACACTCTGGTGTTGCTGACCTAATTCTTGGTGAGGAGCTCCCTGCAGGAAAGAGGGTGCTCCTCCCGCCCCATTCTCAATGCTCTTTGCTTGGTGGCATGGAGGACTCCAGGGTACACAGAAGAGGGATGTGCTTCCCTGTCTGATGGCCCGTGGGATTGCAGTGCCTCTGCACTACTTCTGTGGACACTGGTAATGTGCTAACAGTGTGCCCAGACATCTTCCTTGCTCCAGACCATGGTGGGGACCCCTGGTCTCTGGAGGCCACCTGTGCCTGAGGGACAACCAGGAGCCCTGGGTTTGGGGCATGCCACCTGCAAAGGATCTTCCTGATCTCTGAGGGAATTTTTTTGTGCTTGCAAAGAGAGTCATGGGCATTCTGAGGGACAAAGCTCAATTCACTCTGACTCCTCTGTCACAGACTGCTCCAGTCACACTCTAGTGGCAGGCAAAATCTTGCTGTGCTCCATGTGGATGGGAAGGCTTGGGACAACCAGGGAGAGGCTGCCTTAACTAGCTGGTCATGCTCATGTGGGAAGCATGTTGTTCTGTACTGGATCCCATGCTAAGTAATATGCAGTAAACGGGTGGACCAGGGGAAGGAGGAACTTAAAGGACAGTGCAGAACAGTGAGATTTCCACCTATGGACAGAGGAGAGAGGCAAGGACAATCGGGAAACATGAGACTTACAAGGTGGTGGAGGAGGAGGTACACACCTTTAATCCCAGCTCTTGGGAAGCAGAGGCAAGTGGATCTCTGTGAGTTCAAGACCAGCCTGGTCTACAAAGTGAGTTCCAGAACAGCCATGGCTACACAGGGAAACCCTGTCTCGAAACAAAGAGAAAGAAAGAAAGGAAAGAAGGAAAGGAGGGAGGGAGGGAGGGAGGGAGGGAGGGAGGGAGAGAAAGAGGGAGGGAGGACAACCAGACTCACTGGAAACAGCTAGTTTCCACTGAGAAGCAGCCTCAAGAAAGCACTCACCTTGATGATAGACATGGAGAATGCACAGAGGAAGCTGGATGATGTGCGCTTTCTCTAATGTCCAGTTCCTATAGAGCTCAGTGGGTCAGCCTACTACAAACACCCGTGGGACCTTAGTCCCTTCAGCTCTGTCCAGCTTGCAGGGTAAAGCCTGCCCTCGGTGCCTGTGGTCTAGCTGGCAGAGGGACACTTGGAGATGGGGGGACCCAGGAGGATCTCAGTGCATTCAGTCCTGGAAGAACAGCCTGTACCTGGGGAGCCATCAGCAGGATGGTGATGGACATGGGAGGTCTGGGGACAGCAGAGCCTGGCCATGAGTCTAGAGGGCCAAGTATGTGACAGTGAGGTGGGACCTTAGGTGTGTGAGACAGCCTCTAAGACAGGTTGTGTGACTGCGAGCATCTCAGGGCACGGGAAGGCCACAACGGGCTTCATGCCGGACATTGACACTTTGCTGGCAGATGAGGCCTGGAGGAAAGAGACAGCGCAGATGTATTCGTTGGGGACCCGCACTGTGGTCCCCTCACAAGATGATGAAGACAAAGCTCGCTGTGGTGTGCGTGGTGGGGAGGAGTGGACTCTGTCTCCAGGACATATGCAGCCCCTCATTCTTCATCAGCAGTCAGTTCTGGTGCCCCATAGATGGCCCTGCCTGCATCTTCTCTTCTCTTGTGACTGTGGGACAGTCCAGATAAATAAGGTGTGGGTTTGTTTCCCATAAAAGACAGAGGGAGGAATCATAAGAGTTCAAGTCTTTAATAATGAAAATGAAAAGAGCGAGCTGGACAATAACACTGAGGTTGGGGGAGGTGAGTCTGCAGGCGGGCGGACCAAGAAATCCAGCACAGCAGCCAGCAAGGCCCCTCCAGCCCCAGCCAGCCACGACCCCCAGCATCCGTGCACTGTAGTGACTGCAGCTAGTACTTCCATGGCTCCTATCCACAGCCAGGGCTGCATCCGCCGCTGCTCCCCGTGTCCCTGTAAACAAAGGTGATTTACTGTAGCCTGAGCGAGAGTAGCAGCTCTGCCTCCTGCTGATGGCCCCATGGTGCTGAGAGCCATGTGGCAGGCCTCCGCATCTCCTAGCATGGTCTACCTCAGCAGCCTTCCGCTATCATTATGTTTTTGACAAATGAATTCATGCAGCGCTTTCATTAAATTCCATCGGAGGGACCTGGAACTGCCATAAAGATCATCAGAATCTCGAGACCAGCACGTGTGAGCGTGCGGCCATGCGGCTTGTTGAAATTGACTGATGAGAATATTCAGTTTTTAATTTTCTGACTTAAAATAAGACCATCTGCAGCTGTTTCTTTTAGCAATAATTTTTAATTAAATGCAATAAAATTTACAGGGAACGACCCTAATAAGAAAATTGTGTCAGGAATACGCTTATTGGAATATCGCTAGTGTAATATTAATCCCCTCCCCCTGACCAATTTTTTTACTATAATGTAGATGAAACTGTGATTGTTAATCACGACGTGATTTTCGCTTCATAAAGTCAGGGCTTCCCTGTGGGAAGAAGCGGGAGTCATTCTAGCTAATAGCAGACGATTTCATGGTAGGAGTCCACTGGAAGAATGCGCAGAATGGTTGCTGTGACCAGCTGAGCCCCGAAGGAGGAGGGGAGCTTTGTTCCAGTCTGTATTTGTGCGGCCCTCACTTGTCTCTACTTGCTCCATGGGATGAGCCTGTCCTGCACCAGACCAAACCAGAGAGAAGAGTCAGTGGTAGCTCCAGTGGTTGGGCAGTGCCTTGCTGTTGCCACCGCTGCCTGAGGTTCCAGGCAGCAGTGGGGAGACAGACTGGGGTCTCGCCTGGCAGAACTGCTGCTGTCCCCCAAGGAGAGGCAAGCCAGAAACATGCATGCCATCGGTCAGCTGGACCATCGTAGCTTCTGAGAAAGAAAGGAACTAGCTGTATGCTAATTAGAGAGTAACTGCCGCCAGGGACATTCATTCCCAGCAAGGCAGTCAGGGAAGGCTTCTCTGAGGGGGTGATGCCTGAGGGATGCAGAGCGATGGTCAGCTGTCCTCAAGGAAGGTGCACCTCAGATGGAGGGAATAGCAGGGGTGGGGACCTCCATCCCAAGGCTGAGAAGGCAGGTGGCTCGCTGGACCTGTGAGAAGGAGCAGGGGGAGCAAGGCTGGGACAGACAGAGCATTAAATATTACTGGAGAGAGACTCATTTGCACCAGGCTCTGCTGGCCTTTAGATTTGGGGTGACCACTATGCATTCAGGGTTCAGTCCTCAGCTTGGCACTACTGGGAGTGGTGTGGATTGTGTGTGCACAAGTGGGTGTGTGGGTGTGGGTGTGCACATGCGTGTGTGTGTGTGCACATGTGCCACAGCACACATATGGAGGTCAAAGGGCACCCTGGATGTCCCTCCTCACCTTCCACCTGGATTGGGACAGGGTCCCTCCTTGATTGTCAGTCTGGCCGTGAGCCTCCAGGGACTCCCCTGCCCTGCTGCCTATTTACCTTCAGAGCACTGGGATTACAGATGCCAGAACTACTGTATCCAGCTTCATCCGGGTTCTAAGGATCCAAACTTGAGTTCTCAGGTTTGCATGGTGAACATTCTACCCACTGATGTCTGCCCAGAGCCACTAATGGGAATTTAGGCAGTGGGGCCACTGGGAGGTCTTCTAGCACACAGGCTTCCTCTCTCCTCTTAGCTTTGCTCCACCTTGCACAAGGGCTGTGAGTCCTGCCTCACCACAGGAAAGAGACCAATGAAGCATGCGCTAGACCTCCTGTGGTGGTTTGAAAGAAAATGGCCCCCAAAGGGAATGGCACTACTGGGAGATGTGGTCTTGTTGGGGGAAACATGTCATTATGGAGGCAGGCTTTGAGGTCTCATATATGTTCAAGCCACCCCCAGTGCCCCAGACTACTTCCTGTTGCCCGCAAGTCAAGATGTAGAAATCTCATCTCTGTCTCCAGCACCATATATGCCTGCATGCCTCCATGTCGCATAATGAGCTAAAGCTCTGAAACATAAGCCACCTCAATTAAATGCTTTTCCTTTATAAGAGTTGCCATGGTCATGGTGTCTCCTCGCAGCTATAGAAACCTTAACTAAGATGCTTCCGAAAGCTGAGCCAGAGAAATCCTATCTTTATAAGTTGGTGCTCTCACACGTCTCTTACAGGATGGAAGGCTGACTTGCAGAATCCAAAGCTGGCCCATCATACCGACACTCAGGACTATATTACTGCTGTTAAGTTCAGTCTAGCTGGAGAATCATTTGAAGCCACAGCAGAGCGCTGGCCACCCAGAGCAAATCTCCGCTCTGTGTAAGGAGGATTGTCTGTCTTTGGCTGTGCTGTTTGGCCTCAGGTCTCTCTCCTTCCTCCGGACTCCGGAGTGAGTAGTTCTGAGTTGCTCTGAGTGACTTTTTAGATGGTGTTGACTCAGCCACTCTGTCAGAGGAGGTAAGGTGGTGAAAACCCCCCGAGGGGAGTCTGAAAAGGAATGTTGCCGAACTGGGACTCTGCTGTAGGAGAAACCCTGTGCTCTGTGAGCAATGCGGAGCTGTGAAGGTTTTAGAACAAGCACAAGCCAGCGCCAGCGTAGTCAGTGTCCCTGGAGAAAGAGAAGCCTCTGAAGGGAAGTGTCTAAATGACTGGGGGTTGGGGCACAGGAGCAGGACCAGTTCCTTCACCCTGTGTGGCGGGATGGCGCTCTGCCGCAGCTGTAGTCATGGCTTAGAGAGGAGTGACCCCGAGCTCTGCTGGGTCTGAACCCCCCAGTGTAGGGGAACTCAGGGTGGCTGACAGAATTTGAGTGCCACCCATGGCCCCATCGTGATGGGTAGCACGACACAAGGAGAGACTGAGCTCACATCAGCTTTCCCTACCTTTCTCCCTACTTGTCCCCCTTGCTCTCTGGCATCTCTGGGCTGCCGGAGGAGCCGTAGATGACACATGACAAGCACTGTCTCCGGCTTCCAACGGCAGCTCTGCCCCCGTGTTTTACACGGGTGGCTGCTGTCCTCGTGGGCCTGTGGAGCTCACAATGTACCTACCCTTGCACCGTAGGTGGTCCTGTCTTAAATACCACCCTGAGATACAGACTGTTTTGAGTCTGCATTAACAGATGAGAAATTAAGGCACAAAATAGTTGGGCAAAGCAGCCAAGGTCACTTAGCTCAGAATGTCCCCTTGCAGTGTCCAGCACCTCACTCCTAGTTACATGGCAAGGACCCTACTCACTCCATGGGTGTCTCTTCATTCAACTTACTGAATGTCCTCTTGGGGATCGCAGAGGAAGAAACTGAGGTTCTGGATGGTGGCAGGATTTGTAGGGCAGTGAGTACAGGAACCAGGACCAGAAGGGGAATGTCTATAGATCTTGGTTTCCCCCTCTTTCTGGTTCACCCCCTCTGTAAGCTTGCTGGCTGAAACTGACCCCCACTCGCTTGGGTAAATGTAGGATGCTGCAGTGGAGTTCAAGTCTTCCAAATGTCATTGGTGTTCAGAATAAGGCAACTTGTGATCACTACACTCACTGGTTCCTATCTGAGGCAGAAGCTGAGGCTCAGCGTATGCAAGAACCTGGGTTCAAGTCCCAGCATCACCATCCCCTCAAAATCCTAACAGAGTAATACCCACTGTCACAGGGTTAAAGGCACCTGCTATGTACAAGTGACACTGCCTCAGAGTGCCTGGCCACGTTTGGGAAAAGCCCTTGGAAAGCCTATTACCCATGTCTCCCAGATCTTTCTGCTTGGGGAAAGAACGTCTGGCTCCTTGAGAACAACCCAGGAGCCATGGTCTTTACAGGATGCAGATGGCCTCAAGCCCAAAAGCCATGTCAGCTGCCGCAGAAAGTGACCAGTCTCCCTGGGCTTGGAGGCACAGCCTGGGCCTCTGGCCCTGCTCCTGTGGATGAGCATCTTGGGCAGAGATCGAGTTCTGTGATGATGTGGCTGGTCTCCATGTAAACAGACCAGCTCTCCACATACACAGTGTTGGTCCAGAGCCCTGGCTAGAGCTCAGGGGGAATTTCTCCAGGTTAAGGCATGACCCAAGAATTTGATATTTCAGATTTGCTTCCATGGTCAATTAAGAAAACAAGTTACAAAATCCACTGGCTGTGTGGATGGAGTTGCAGAAGCAGTAAGGGCCACACGAAGTCCCTCTCATTCACAATACCAATATACAAACTCACTGAAATGCCAGCATGGGAAGCATACTCAGAAGGGACTAGTGGGCTGTGACTATCCCTCCGGAGTCCCCTGCAAACTGCAGCATGGGAAGGGGGTGATTCCACCTCTTGGGGCTCAGGCTCTCTGTCCCAACAGGCTCCTTTCCCAAATGAAATATTTACTTGGAATGTTTCTTGAGCACAGAGGCCAGAGCAGTTTATTTCATAAGTTCAACCTGCCTGACTTCCTTCCTTCCTTCCTTCCTTCCTTCCTTCCTTCCTTCCTTCCTTCCTTCCTTCTTTTCTTCCTTCCTTCCTTCCTATATTAAGGATTGAACCCAGGGTCTCATACATGTTAGGCAAGCACTCAACTGCGGACATAAATCCCCAGCCCTCTTTTTTTTCATTTAAGTTTTATCATTTATTATTTGTGTGTGTGTGTGTGTGTGTGTGTGTGTGTGTGTGTGTAAGGGACAGGGAGAGAGAGAGAGAGAGAGAGAGAGAGAGAGAGAGAGAGAGAGAGAGAGGAGAGAGAGAGAGAGAGGATGTGCATGTGGAGGTCACAGTTTCTCAGTTCTCTCCTGCTACCATGGTTCCAGGGATTGAACCCAGGTGGTCAGAATTGTAGAGCAAGTGCTTTTACTCGAAGACCCCCCCCCAGACCCCCTCCCTTGCCTCTTTTTTTCCTTTCTGTTTTTGAAATAAGATCTAAGTTGCACAGAAGAACCTTGGATTCATACTGTAGCCCAGGAAGGCCTTGCACCTTTAATCCCCCTGCCTCAGCCCCCAAGTCGAGTAGTCTGGATTACAGGCCAGCACCTCCAGTCTGCAAGATCACAGTGAGCAGCCAGGCGCCCTGCGGAGCGGGAGCAAGGGCTGTAGTGCTGAAGCAGCTGCTGACAAGGGGCAGGTCATGTGAGCTCACATACTGTGGGGCCACCAGTGTGTTCCCTAGGGCCATGCAACCAGCCGAGTTCAAATCCCCTTTGTTCTGTGTGTCCTTAGGTCAGTAGCTTAACACCTCTGTGCCTCAGTCTCTTCATCTGTGAAAAATGGAAACTGATATTATCTTAGGAGCCATTTTGAGGTTTGAACACTTGTGGGGTGTTTTGAGAGTACAGACGGTGTGCTCTGTGTTTTAGCTGCTGTTGTTGCTGCTCCAGGGTGTGGGTGACACTCTTGGCAGACTGTTGTGACTCCTCCTTCAAGTTAGAGTAGTGCAGCTGGAAAACCTCGTCTCAGAAGAGCAGGGCTGGCCTCCTTTAAGAAGAGCGACAAGCTGGGAGCACATATTTATGCTGTACTCTCCAGGACTTCATCCAGGGGTCTGCAGAGCCTGGCCTCCTGCCTTGCGTCTCGGCCTCGCATTCTGCCTGTGAGAATTCATAGGTGTGGCGGGTGTGAGTCAGCGCCAGGGGTATAATGCTCCCCTCCTCACCTGCTACAAGAATGAAAATGAGGCCAGCGGGGAGGCGGCCCAGTGGGCAGTGGGCGAAGGTGCTTGCAGCCAGTCCCAGGGACCTGAGTTAGATTCCCAGGACCCACGTGGTGGAAGGAGAGAAGCGAGTCCCTGTGCTTGCTCTCTGACCTCCAAACGCGCACTGTGTTATGTGTCGCCCCATGATAAATAAGTAAACTAAAAAATGAACGAAAGTAAAGTAATCCATGTGAGGGGGCCGGCCATATGGTGGCTGTGCCCCCTGCCGCTGTTTTAGCTATCTTGAATCACTGAGCTTCTTGGAAGCCCTAGTGTCCTGAGCCCATTTCACAGGTGAGAAAAGCAAGGCTCTGAGCTATCCTGTGGTAGACGAGATGGATGGGCAGACTAAACACCCACAACACTGAGCCATCCCCCCTTCTTTGCACTGGGTTGTCTTTGCCATGGGGAGGAGCAGAGGGCTACCCAGGGACTTCCTTTCATGGCTCTCAGATCTGGACGGGAAAACCTAGAATGCTCAGGAAGTTGGCACCTTAGGGTAGCAGCACATCCTTGTGCCCTTTACAGTTTGCAAAGCATTTCCTGCTTTTCACTCTGCTGGTTCTACGAGTACTTGCTCAGGATTCCAGTGGGGTGACAGCAGGAACGGACAGAGGGAGGACGATAGGGCTGGGAGTCGGTTTCTGTGTTTCTGTTTTCTTCAGGAGAGCAGCTCTCCTAGAACACCTGATTCCTCACTGGAGATGGGGTTATAGAAGCAACTGGGCTCTGTGGAGAAACTGGGGCATGTGCCAAGGGCTTGGGGCAGGGCCTGGCATGTGGTTGGCTCTCAGTGAATTAACGGCTCTCGGTATGATTGTGCCTATGAAGAGGGACCTGAAGAAATGAGGGTGACTTAAGACTCCACAAGGGACAGCAGGAAGGACCCGGAGCTCATAGAGTATGAAGCAGGGTCACACTGCTTACAGGTGGTGGGCAGCACTGACCTGAGAGCTCAGGACTGCAAAGCCACTGTGTCTATCATGTGTCTTGAGACTGGCATCTGAGTAAGAACAGGCCCTGGCTCTGACCAGAATAGAGTGTGGCTGGCCTCAGCCACACCTGGAGCTATTCTGGGTGGTCATGGGAGAAAGAGGGATGATGTCAGTGCTGGCAGTCTCTGACTAAGCCCCCTTTGGGAAGCCCCTCATAGATGATGCTCCATCTGGTTTCCGAGGAGGTCCCTGTTCCAAAGGCAAGCTTCCTTGCTGGCCAGAGGCCAAAGGTCAAGGCCAGTTCAGAACTGCAGAGTGAGTCAGTAGATTCTTGGGATCAAGAGTTCAGGCAGCTGCTCACTTTCTGGGATGAAGAGCCTTGTCCCTCTGAAAGCCCCCACCTTTGCTAAAGGATGTGACGAGGAGACCACAGAACTACTTTGTGACTTGTCTGTACCCTTGCACACAGAAGTCTGAGGCCCAGACAGGGGAGAGAGCTAAGCCGCTCTGTAAATGCAGAGGGGAGGGGGGCAGCAGGGCAATGCATGGAGTCTGCCATCTGTAAAGGGGGTTTGGTCACTCCACAGGGGACACTCGACCCTTTTCTCCTCACCTGGGTTCTCATCCTGCCCACCTGTGTGTCCAAGGAGTCTCTTCCCTACCCACCACTGACAACTCATGTGCCCTTGGCAGTCTATGAGGAGGGTTTAGGGCCCAGCCTGTGCTAGGTAAAAAGCCTTCAAACCAATTGGTGTCTTCTGAAGGCTGTATCGTGACAGGCCTATGTCATCTCAAAGGGACATACCCTATATCTGTCAGACTTTCACCCCAAAGTCTCCTGCCAGGCATCAGCCCTCCCCTAGTGGGTTCAGTCTGCAGGAAGGGATAGTTGTGAATGGCTGATGGCATTTGCTCAGCCCGAATCAGCCATGTCGCATGACCTGAGAAGTATGGGGAGTCCAAGGCTGCTCCTAGGCCCCTCTGCAAATGCCTGCTAAAGCAGGATAAAGGAGTCACTTGGCAGAGAAAGCTGGCCGAGGCGGGGTGACAGGATGAGAACCCGGGTTGGTGAGCAGCCTGGGAGCCAGGTCCCTAGAAGTGAGATGCATGTGAAAAAACAGGCTTAGCGCAGGATGTCTGGTGCTCCTGGTGTTGAGAGCAGAGGCTGGGTTGCAATTAATCTGCCCGAGTCCAGTCCAGTGCATTTCCCAGCAGGCTCTGCCCTGAATGGGCAGGAAGTTGAGGCACAGAGGTCTCTTTATGCCTTCTGCCAGAACAGATCTGACCCTTCTCCTTGCCCTGCACCCTGGGCCGGGAAAGTGGTCAGTCATGAAGGAATGTCTTCCTAGAGGCATTCCCAGGCTTCCTACTGGCTTTGAGCTGCTCTCCTGGGTGCTCTTGAGAATCTGTTCAGACTAGGAGTGAGCCAGTTTTGCAAATGTGGGGAGCAGCAGCCTGCACAAGAGCTTCGGGACTAAGGACAAATGCAGTGGCAGATTGAGGGAGACAGAGAGCCACAGCTCACAGTCCGCCTGGAGGAGGAGAGGCTGGGGGTGACTAGCATGTCATCTGCCAGACCCACGCCAGCCTTCACTACCCCCTTCCCTTGCTGCATGCAATGACTGAATTGCCCTGGCCTTTTCCAGCCTCCACTGAAACCACATGTGATTAACTATGAGCCTTTCACCCCTGACAGTTACAGAAAGTGGAGTGGCGAGCAAGACAATGTCCTCTGAGCCTGGGGCCTGGCCAGCCTCCCAGTTATCCCAGGAGAGGGGACTGCTCACCCCAAGGCTGCCTCATCAAGCTGCATTTAACCCACAATGCCGTGGTGACAGGCATGTATTAACCTTCTTTGAATGGGCCAATTAGAGCTAATGACTGGGGGCAGGGTGGCACTGAAGGGCCCCCAGCCTCAGGACCAGCTTTCCTCTGCTTTGTAGCCTCGCTGGGTCTTAGCCTTCGTCCCGCCTGCCCCTGTCTGTCCCTCTTTCTTTGCTCTGAAGACCTGCTGCTTTTCATGTAAGTCCAGCCCCTGCCCCTGAAATGGAGGCAATGATTTTTCTAAGGCACGTGAAGTGACCAATTATCATCAATCATAAGGTGTCATTTCTGGTTCGCTGTTTGGTTTTAGGCTGAGACCCTTGGCTCTCCCTCTGAGAGGCAGAACTGGCCCTATTTTATATCAAGGACTGCAGCTCTTTGCTGCTTGCCCAGTGATCCTTTCTGCTGGGCCGCACTTCCTGAGTTCTGCTTTCCTATTTACACAATAGAGTGTTTGTCCAAGTGACCCTAAGGGCCATGCTGAGTCTCAGGTGGCATACTTTCTTCCAGCTGCCGCAGCTTACCATACCTTTAATGGCTTAAAACCATGTTCATTTCCCTCTATTCTATAGCTGAAAAATCCTGCGGCTTAGCCAGGCTCACTGCATAGGGTCTCATTGGGCTAGTGTCAAGGTGACAGTGAGCAGGTGCCTTCATCTGGGTGTGGGTGCCGGGTTACAGATGTGAGCCACCATGTCAGGCAAGTTCTCAATTTTAAGGACCTGTGTCGTTGGTCCTAGCGTATCCAACTGTGTGGGCCCCAGAGGAGCCTGTACAGCCATACTGCCGAGGCCACCCTGCCTCAGTGGGAAATATAGCAGTTCGAAATGTCTCCCTCCCTGCTGGTCTCCCTGCATCAAGACTCATCTGAATCCTATTACTTATGTCATTGAGACCAGGCCCAGGTGAGATGCTGGGCCTAAGTCACCCTTAGCATAGTCCTGTCTCCCCAAAGGAGTGGTGGACAGTCACCAGTGTTCTAGCCCACACAAAGAGAAGGTAGGCGACACAGTGTGGTCAGATAGTCCAGGGTGTAGTCCGATGGTCCTACCTAAGATTCCCAACCCTGCACCCCACCCTGAGCGATGGGGAGCAGCCTCCCATGCATCCAGCCCCGCTTCACCCCTGCAACTAGTGTTAGCTGTAAGCAAACCGCTTGCAGGCTATTTTGTCTCGGGACAGTATGGCAGGATGCTCCATATCAGATAAACTAACTTCACTGATACACAGCAGAAAGAATGCAGGCAGGAGGGAACTGGATGCTTGATTTGAAGAGATTTTTGTTGCACAAGGAAGCCTGGCTTTCCAGTACCACCCCCACCCCACCCCCACCCCCGCTGCTCAATACTGGAGTGGGAAGCACAGATCTCAGGGATATCCTATGTTACTTCCTAGTAGGCAGCCAGAAGAATTCATTATACTGAGTCTTGGTTTCTTCAGTGAGGAAATGACCATGTGACTGTGGAACTTGGGAGCTTACCATGAGAATCAGATGGGACAGTCATGGAGAGAAGGGCATTTGTGAACCCGATATTGCTTACTGTTAGTGGCTATGGCCTGAGCCCTGTGATGTCATCTATGGGTTCTGGGAGGCTGGTTGCCATGAGGACAGGTCCTGCTCTGGAGCATCCTGTAACAGTCTGATTAACAGGCCAAGACATGGAGGAGTGGGCATAGCCCAGGGCCAGTAGGGGCGAGGGCATCAAGCTAGCCCATCTGGTGCAGAAAACATTTTAAATGCTTTATAACCAGTTGTGTGTGAGCTGAAAAGATGGCTCAGTGGGTAGAGGCACTTGCGTGTTGGCATGATACCCAAAGTTTAATTCCAGGTCCCACAAAATAGATGGAGAGCGCCGAGTTGTCCTCTGACCTCTGTATGTCCGTTAAGTATGCCATGGAGTTCACACTGTACAGGCTCACACCCCTACCTCTTAGAGATATGCATCTTTTCCCTTTTTTTTAGACACTAATGGAGGTACTCTGGATACTCTTTCTGGAGCTGACTCTGTCACTGTAGAGAGCTCATTCCTCATTAGGCCGCATAGCCCTGCCCTGTTCTTTTTAGAAACTGCATGAAGTCTAGCATCGACTTAACTACCCCTGGCTATCAACTTGTTTCTAGGCTTAGGCTGCCCTAAAACACCTTGGTTAAGGCTTTCCAGTGTATTTGTGCACATTTGAAGGTATGTTTGCATTGGGACTGGAGGTTACTAGGGGAAGCTGAGACATGGATCACCAGTCCTGCCAGGGCTACAGAATGAGTTCAAGGCTAGCCTGAGCTACAGAGACGGACATTGTCTCAGAACTTCAAAGAACTAACAAACAAAGAGAAAGGCCTAAAGGGGCTGAGGATGTAATGTCTCAGTGACAGGTGTCTTGCCTCGCATTTTTGAAGCACTGGGTTCCATCCCCAATACCTAATGTACAAAGTGTATTGGGAGCCGAGCATGAAAAGCAACCACACCCACCATGTGTTCTTGTAGAGTGTGAGCACACATGGGACATTTAATATGAATAGAGGTGTGCCACATAGCCAGGGTCTTCACATGGGACATTTAATATGAATAGAGGTGTGCCACATAGCCAGGGTCTTCAAATGGGACATTTAATATGAATAGAGGTGTGCCACATAGCCAGGGTCTTCACATGGGACATTTAATATGAATAGAGGTGTGCCACATAGCCAGGGTCTTCACTCGCTTGTCTCCCTTCTGTCCACCAGTGTTAGTGAACTCACTATGACTGCTGTTCTTGCCCGTCAACTTGACACATCTGGGAAGAGGGAACCTTAGTTGAAAAATCACCCATCCCCCCCAAAAAATCACCCCCAATAGATTGACCTTTGGGCATGCCTGTGGGACATTTTGTTGATTGCTAATTGAAGGACAAGGGCCCAGCCCACTGGACTGTATAAGAAAGTACACAGAGCAGACTCAGGATGCAAACCAGTAAGCAGCTTTCCTCGGCGTTCCTGCTTCAGTGTCTGCCTCCAGGCCCCTGTCTTGGATTCCCTCATTGGCTCCCCTCAATGGTGAAATAAAACCAACCCTTTCCTCCTGAAGTTGGCTTCGGTCTGAGCGTTTATCCCAGCAGCAGAGAGACAAACTAGGACACTAGCATACATCCTGCGAGACTGGCCCTCGTGAGTTCTGCGGATGGACCAGCAGCCGGTAACTGTGCAAGACAGTGGCACACACGATTCTTCCAGTAAAGGACCCCACTAGTACTGGTATCCCACTAAGATTCTAATGAAGCTGGAAAGTTCCCACTTTGGTTAGATCGTGGCTGTCGATGCAGATGTGAACAGGGAGGGCATACTGCTGTCCAGAGCACAATGCTTAGTGTTATCTGTGGCTGTCTCCTGGGTTGTATGCTTTCCGAACTATACCATACTGTTAGAGTATGAATTCTTCTACAGGTTGGCTGCGGCACAGCGTTACACAGCCAGCTTCAGGTGCACACTGAGCACCGTGTTACCTAGAACTCATGCTCGCGTTTTAGTGACCCTTTGCCAGGTTCAGCTTAGTGCCAGGTTCTCTCACAGACTCTTCCCCGTGCCTTCAGAGAGCCATTTTGCTATTCTTCAGAGAGCTCAGGTGACCCTCTGCCTGTCCTATGTTTGGGCTGTCTCCACAAGCGAGATGGCAGGGTTGAAGGTGACCCAGGTTTGGCATGGTGCTTCTTAGGAGGACTGATTACCAGAGAATACCTGAAGCTCGGTTGAGGTTTCCTGTGAGGGGAACTTTGCTACACGGCGATCATTCCTAAGCAGAAAGACGGGGTGGGCTGTGGGGGCTCATGCATTTAGTGCCAGCACTGGGGAGGCAGAGGCAGGTGGAGCTCTGAGTGTTCAAGGCCAGCCTCATCTACATAGCAAGTTCTAGATTAAACAGGGCTATATATTAAGAACATGTGTCTCCCCCACCAAAAAAGAAAAAAAAAAAGAAAGAGAAAGAAAAAAAGATGATGACGACAGGGAAATTGTGACTGTGGTGCACCATGTGTGTGACAGATGGTCATTCGCCATTTCTGGGCTGCCTCTGCCGCCACAGGGTTGGCGTGTGGTTGAAGATGTCAAGGCTGCTGGATTAAGCCCTGCCCTGCCTTGGCTTGTGTGGAATCATGGGAGACTGCTGAGCGGACTGTGTGAATAATTCATAATTTAGAGACACGGGATGGAGGAAGGAGATAAGCCGGCTTAGTTAAGGAGTGAGCTTTCTTAAAGATAAGATTTCAGAAAGACAGAAAAAAAGTCACACCAAAGGACATCGCTAGAAAGGGCACTCGTGGGGGGAGGAGTTCTGAAAGCAGTCGCTGTCCGGAGCCAGTATGACAGAGAGACTCCTCTTCCCGCATGCCCATGCCTGCTGTGGGGGGTTAGAGGTTCCCCGCCTGGTCCTCCAGGGTGCCAGGCCCCAGACCATGCTTTCTGCCATCCTCCTTGGAAGATCACCAGTGTTGCTGGAAGCCAGATGTCTGGCTCAGGCCCCTGCTCAGCAGGGCGCTCAGCCGGGAGCAAGTGTGGGGTTTGCTTTTGTTTAGTAGTGTCTGCTTCAGCTGCAGCTTTGTGGGACCTGAGGAACTGTAGCTACACACTCGAGGGTCCTCGGGGCAACTCCCAGTATTCCCAGCTCGGCCTTCCACCTCTGTGGGAAGGCCCCAGAAAGCAGGATGGCATCCCCAGCCTTCACTACCTGACCCCTTGGCAGGGCCAGCAGCCCTGGACTGGAATGGCTTTCCTGGGATGTGTGAGTGTGGACCTGTCCCACCACAGAAACAGGAACAAGCTTAAAAGCAAAGGCTTTAACCTAAGCTTCTGTCCCATCTCTCAAGCCTGTGAGGACATACACTCCCTTCCTAACCTTCTCTTCCCAGGCGGGGGCAGTGGCTAGAGCCACCATGAAGGCTTTTCTTGCTTGTCCATTCTTCAACCTCTCCACAACCCTCAGTCTCTCAGAACCAGTCAGATTATCTCATGCCTTTGCCCATCCTGAGCATGTATGTCAATGTCTCCTAAGACTTTACTTTGAATCAAGAGCCGGGATTCCCTTCTATGTGCCCCCACACTCCCCAAGACGCACAGTAGGCTCTTCGCAAATACAAGCAACCTGTTTTTCCATTTTATCTAACTTTGCAAACTCTACTATCCTCCCTGGTCTGTGGCAGTAGGTGTATCCTCATGCTACTGTTCCCTGCTAGACCAAAGCTCCTCAGGCAGAGATCTGCCCTCTTCTTTAGAATCTCAGGTGCCTTGCCTGTTGAACTCTGTCAGAGCCAAGATGAGGCAAAGGCTGGATGGACAGTGGGTGTCAGAGCTAGATCCCTCCATCCACAGGGACACAGGCTGACTGCTCCAGCAATGCCCTAAGTCTGCTTCCTCCTCATGGAGGATACAGAAAACAGGGGCACTGCGTATATATTTGAGCTATTTGTTATATTTATCAAGCAAAGCTTCGTGCTCCTTCTCAATTTGAAAATCCCAAGAGTTGAATACTTGGAATGTCTTCAAGAATGAGGCTCTAAATTGGTGACTTTCCTTCTTGGGTTTTGCAGCTCACTTGATTGATTTTCTTATTGTCTTAGTCTGTGGCTCTGGGTGGAGGGAAGGGTCTTCATGCCAAACCTATCCCAGACCTCGGCCACAGCAGAATCCCCACAAACAGTGAGCAGAACTGCACTGTGCGCAGCAGCATGGTGCCCGGGTTCCCACAGCTTGGAAAGCATCCTCTGTGTGCATTCATGGGGGTTTCCCAGGCCGACCTGCCACACTGAGCCCAGGCGTCCACCACACTATGCTCTTTGTTAGTGAGCATTGAAACCTAGTATCCCTTCTCTAGATGTTGAGTTACTCCCCTTCCTACTGTCCTCTGCCTGGCCTGCGGAACACCACCCACCAGACATGTAGCCCTATTTGCAAGGAAGCCAGACTCTGGTCTTTCTGTCGTCCCCCAAAGCAGCAGTCTGATGAACAGAGAAAACGGAAACCCGGAAGTCGATCTATCCCTGTCTACATACGTGCAAAGAACCTTCTAACCTTCTCCTCATCTTCATAGCAATTCCTGCCTGACAGGCAGAGACGCTGAGGCCCAGAAAAGTGATGGAGGTTTCCCAGTTCAGGGAGCAGGATTTGAACCTAGTCCCCTACTCTGTTCATGTATAGCACTCCTTAATTCTTAATATGCCTTTGAAAAGAATCTATCAAAGATGCTCATTTCCAGACCCCGCCATGAACACTGACTCCCTGGATCCGGCATGTGACTCAGAAGTCTGTATTTGTAATAGACCTCCTCAATATTCCCTGCCCACCCCTGCCTAGAGAGATGCCACGTTACAGGTAGCCCTCAACTAGATTCAAGGCCATGACACTCAAAGCACCCTGATCACTCACTTGGAGAATCCAAGACCCAATTGGGAACAGGAGGGAAGCAGCCTGGGTGCTTGGGTGACATTGCTGTATCTACATAAGCTCCCCTTGGAGACAGCTGGACCCTAGCAAGTGCAGGCTGTTGTCAGGCAAGCTGGATTTATGTCTATAGTTTACAAGGCTGTGATTTGAGGCTGATAGCTTCCCGTCTCTGTGCGTGAGTTTTCTCATTTGTGAGAGGAAGACTCTGGGGAGCCGGGTTGGCAGTGGCATGAGGAGCTCGCACAGTCGGTGCTTGAGTGACACAGAGACCCAGATTGTACCCAGGAGGCGGTGTGTGTGCTGGTTTCTGTCTCTGGGGAGTTCTTGACTAAGGACTGTGGTCTGGCCAGTTGCCATAGCCTGTGACCCACATCTCATAACCTTCCTAGCTGACGCAAGGATGTCCTCCTCGGTTGTGGAGCGGCAGCAGCACAAATGTCCTCAGTACAGGTTTCCTGGGGCACGGTAGACACCAGAAAAGTCCTTACTTCTTCCAGAAAGGCCTGGAGCTTCCAGGTCTGTTTTTTTTCCCTTCCTGTCCCTCAGAAGCCCTGTTCAGAATCCCTCTGCTTCCCCACCCCATCCCTGACCCCTTCCATTGGAAGACTGTAAAGGCAGAAGGACCGTGTAGTTATTGAGAAGCTGGATTGCAAGCAAGGTTTGATCCAGTTGCACTCCATTGGCTATGCCTTTCCTTCCATCCTCTGCTCCAGGAGTTTAAATGGAGTGGAGGATGTGGTTCGCCTCGAGGCTGAGTGTAGCCTGCGGTGCTGGGTCCTGGGCTCAGCTGGCTGCATGTTTCACCTGCAAGCAATTGCAGGAATTGACTCCTGCTCTCCACACACAGGGCAGTTGTGTCTGCCATCATTGATTTACCCAGTACTTCCTCTTCTACCCCAAAAGGTTCTAGATGTTTCTTCATCCTGGGAGGTTTAGGAAGAGGTGAGCAGGTTGATGGAAAGGCAAGAGATCCTATTGACTGCAGCTGGGTTTATCTGGACAGGGGCTAGAGCTGGGGGTGCCTGAAGGCAGGCTTTTACCAGAAGTGTCCTCAGTTTAGGGTCCTATAATGTCACTCAGGGCAGAGTGCAGAGCTGTGCTGTGATCCGGCTGACAGCTGGAAAACGGCCTTAAAACATCTGTTCAGATCCCAGATTTCTAAGTGAGGCTCAGAGCCCAGAGAGGGCGCAGCAAATTGCACCCTGGGGCTGAGGGATCCGCAGGCAGAAGATGGATGCAGGATAAGGAAGATCATGAGAAAAGGCAACCCATGGGGCAGAGGGGAAATATGTGTTGAAGCTGATCTTGGGAAGTGGTGTCCAGAGGACAAAAGAGAGGTGCAGGATGGGACAGGGCTTGAGGTGGAAACCCAGGCCACCATCCTGGTGTTTATGTTCAGGCACCTTTCTGTCAGGGAAGCTGTCCCTACGCGTGCTTTGGGCTTGTTCACACAGCTGTCTCTTGAGTCATTAGCTAGGACTGAACTGGTTTCCTTAGGTGGACCTTGGGTGTGTGGCGCCATCTTCAGAGCAAAGAGAATGTTTCACGTGGCATTTGGGGTCCCCCGAGTCGGGTGGAAAGATGGGACTAGGCAGCAGGGCTGGGTGGGGGGCGGGGTGGAGGCCTTGGGTTCTGTTTTTCAGTTCATTGCCTTTCTTCTAGCACTTTCTTTCATCACAAGCCAGAGTGGTCTCCATGGGATGGGTGGTTTCCCCAGCCTTGTATTGTCATGGTCTGTCCTGGGTGTGTGAGGCAAGGACCCTGCCAGCTGGCACCGTTGCTGGATTCTCAGAACCCATATTTCAAAGTAATTACTGACCAAAAAAGCAGACTTAGCCACACAACTCATAACTACTTCCAGATACCCAGGCTTGGGAGCTCCAGGAATGCTCCCAGGACTCCTTTGAGTATAGGGAGAGTGGTCCAACATGTCCTCCGTGGAGGTTAGTCTGGGTGCTGTCCTGGGTCCTCCAGGGGCTCAGGCAGGGAATGGGAATTATCCCTCACAGGGAGCCGCTTCTGGCTGGTCTGGGTCCTGGTCTAGTTTATGCAGGCCCCTCTGGCTCATCTCTCTCCTTGTTGGGGATGATGGTGCCTGTAGTGTATTCCAGCAAGGAGAATCACGAGAAATGCGATGTATGAAGGGGTTCAAAAGTCACGAAGCACCATGCAATTCTTAGACTGTAAGGAAATCCTGTCCAGCCTGTGGTTAGTGTTGAAGAAAAGTCAAAGGAGACCAGACTTCAAGAACAACCCCAAACCCATACCGTGTCATTGATGACACAGAAATCAGCTCATGTCCAACCCCCAGAGTCACGAGGAGCGATGACACCAAGCAGGAGAGTGGTGGCCAGGACTAGAGCCTAGAAGCCCTCCAGGACCCTGTATTAACAGGATACTCAAGAGGACTCAGGCTCTGCCCGGAAGGCGAGGCTAGTGGTTGGTTTGGGAATTCTGGCCACGCCTACACACCAGCACAGAGACCTGAGCCTCCATGTACATCTCCCATCATTAGCTCCTGGTACAGCAGGCAGGGCAGGGGCTCCAGGCCCCGTTAGAGGTGGAAGCAGAGGAACAGAGCAGGGAAATGTAGTTGGCCAGGGTCACTGGGTGAGTATTGCAAAGAGCCTCCCAGCCCAACACAGACCATGAGTTTCTCTGAGGTTAGAAGTCCGTCTCCAGATGGATGAATCTCTGGAGGAAGATGTCCTGGAGACGTGAGTCTATGATGGATGGAGCCTGCACTTAACACCTAAACTCAGGGATTCTAGCGCGCCCTCCACTAACTCCTCATGACCCAGTAAGCAAGGCAGGCAAGTGCTGAAACCGTTGAGACAGGGAAGACTGACCAAGATCGCATGCCCAGAACATGATAGAGAACAGGCTTTGGACACCCAATTTGGGCTGTTCCCACTGTGGTCTAAGCTGTCGATATCCCCAGCTAGAGCTCGCAGTACACACAACCCCGGAGCAGAGTTGGGTGGTATTGGTCTGGGTCCCTGGGTAGGCTTGGGATGAGGAGTGGCCATCTGGAGCCCCAGCCAGCCATTGTGTGCTGGGCTCTGTCAGGCGGCTGGGTGTGGCCCCAGGACTGCCAGGACAGTCCCAAGAGAGGAAGTGTCAGTGTTTACAGGAAATGCAGGACAAGGCCTGGGAGGTGGAGGAGGGGTAGGTAGCCAGCCACCCTGAACTCTGGAGGTGGATTTGGGCCCTGCTGGGGCCTTGGGCCGGGTGCCCCTCTTCCACTCCAAGGACGAGACTTTTTGTTGTTCTGGGAGGAAAAAGTCCACTTTGCAAACAGCCCAGCCCCTCTTCCAAGAGGACAACCCTAGTTCCTGAGAGAGCACCCATCTCTCATCCCCATAGTGGACCCTTCTGGAAGCTCTGATCTGCCATCTGTACCCCTGGTGTTGTGCCTTGCCTTCTTCACCCGTTTAGAGCTCTGTGTAACCCCAGCACCCCTCAGGGTGAGGTTGGCTTCATGTCCCAGAAGTTCCCTAAGATGGGTGTGAATATGGAAACTTCCAAAAAAAAAAAAAAAACAAAAAACCTCTGAAAACCTAAACAGGCCCAATGGCCCTTACACACGGGCTTTTCCAAAGCCCCCATGTAAACATCACATTGCCTTAGCTACTTGGACAAGAGAGAAATGACACTGGGCATGGAGGTCAGAATAGTGTGCTTTCCTAAGCATGCGGAAAACCCTGGGTTAGATCCTTCACAATGCATAAATTGAGCATAGTGACAAATCCCTGGAATCCTAGCACGGGAGAGGTGGAGGCAAAAGGATCAGAAATTCAAGGCCATCCTCAGCTACATAGCGAGTTCAAGGCCAGCTTGGGCAACATGATATCCTCTCTAAAATTAAAAATAATGTGAAAAGAGAGAAAACCAAGTATGATGTTTGAGGTCAGACTTGAACTGCACTATGGAGACTTAGTTTCCCACGCTCCGTTCATGCCTCCCTTCTTTCCTGAACCCACAACCCCTTGTACCACAGCTGGACCTCAGCCAGCCTACAGCCTGTCCCCTTTGTGGCCGCTCTACGGGTTTCTAGTCTCAGAGTGCTAGAACATGGTAGTGTTACCATGGAAACCGAAGCTGCCTTTTAGGGTTCGTCATCTTGTTAATAAAAGAATTTAGGAATTTTACTAGAGTTTAGGAGGAAAACAGTACAGGCGATGTGAAGATCCTGGCAGTTGCCAAAGAGAGATGGAGAAGCCATGTCATTCGAGGTAGATATGGAGCAGCAGTAAACGACATACTAAGAAAAGAAAAAAATCACTCCCATGAGTGGAAGTAGGCTGAGGAGAGAGCCCCCCACCCAAAAGTCCCACAGGATGTATGGTATTTTAATACCCCACTTCCCTGTCAGTTTGTATTCTGTGGACTTGGTTTTGCACATGCTCTGTTCCTTAGATGATGCCAGCGTAAGGACGGGTGCCCAGTCTTCCTCCGCAAAGTCCTCGTCCACATCCCAATCTTGATTTGGACTTCTGCTTTGGCTTTTTTGTTTCTTTGAGTTTTTGTTTTGTTTTGTTGTTGTTTTTTTTCGAGACAGGGCTTCCTTCTGAAATAGTCCTGGCTGTCCTGGAACTCTCATTATAGACCAGGCTGGCCTCAAACTCACAGAGATCTCCCAAGTGGGGTTAAAGGCATCCACCACCACTTTCCGGCAGGGTTTTGTTGTTGTTGATGATGATGTTGTTGTTGTTGTTGTTGCTCCTATTCTCCTGTCACAGGATCCAGAATATAACAGGATCAGTGTCCAGGCCAGATCCTCCCTTGGCTACAGAGGCAGGGGCCTGAGTTGCACACAGAGTCTCCCACCCCCTCCCCCACACTCACCAGCATCTCATCCCAGCTAAAATCTAGTCTGGGTTCTCTTCTTCTGTGCCTTTAGTTGCCTTCCCCCAGGCTAAGCTGTATCTCTACTGGGCATAGCATCCTCCTAGTCATTCCCACACCCAGGTGTTGGGGGGAGTGTATGTATGGGGGTGCTTCTCTGGGCTGTCTGCTCTCCAGTAGGCATGAGTGCTGGGTGCAGCTTATCTGCCTATGCGTCCCCAGCAGTGGGTGCAGACAGCTGTCTGTTGCTGTATGTTGTCGTGAGTTGGTTAAAGCCAGCAGGTATCTGTGGAGCATCTGGGGTGTGCAGGCGACTGTGGGATTTGAACACTAGGCACCAGCAAGACAGATTTCAGAGCCCTGTGAGAAGGAAGGCTGAAAGAGCCTAAGGATGCTCCATGTCAGGGATACTGTGGAACTCAGGCCTTCTAAGAGGAGTAGATCGGGGATGGGCATTTGCATGTGGTGGTTATTGTAAAGAAAGGGATAGAAAACTAAGAACATAGGCTAACCTGCAACGCTTGATCCCATGGCTGAGGAGGGCTACCTGGGGGAGGTGGTGAGCTGGACCTAATGGGTGGGAGGAGTTGAGTTAGCAAACAGTTCCCAAGGTCTGGTCCATTCTCAGGGGCAGAACAAGAAGTCATAGGACAAGAGCTTATGCCCTGTTGAAGTCACCTTACCTTCTGGGCCTGAATCTTAACATATTCAGGCTTGTTGGATCAGTGTGATGGATTTATGTCTCTGCTCTGCTGTCTTACTTCAGCCACATGTGACTCTTATGTTCATGTATGTCAGGCCCATGCCCAGGTACCTGCCCTCTTTGTGCCTGATGCTTTGTGGATGCTGTGCACCCTGACACCTCTTGGGTTGTCATCCCTTGCAGGATGTGCAATCTGCCTAAGGCATCTGCTCATGTCCAAGACAGAAGAGGCAATGATGGGCCACATGAAGGAGTGTGGGTCTGACTGCAAGTCATCTGCTCCACTTTATGTCTGAGAGGTGGATAGCAGGGCACTGGCACAGTGCAGCAGGGTGTGCAACTGGGCATGCAGCAGGGCGTGCAGCAGGGCACTGGCACAGTGCAGCAGGGTGTGCAGCAGGGCGTGCAGCAGGACATGCAGCAGGGTGTGCAGCAGGGCACTGGCAAAATGCAGCAGGGCATGCAGCATGGCATGCAGCAGGGCACTGGCACAGCACAGCAAGGTGTACAGCAGGGCGTGCAGCAGGACATGCAACAAGGTGTGCAGCAGGGCATGCAGCAGGGCACTGACATGGAGCAACCAGGGCAAATGAGTGCCCTGAACAAAGCCTTATTTTCCCCAGCTGAAAGTGGCAACTAGATGCCAGATGGGAGGACTCTACAAGAGGAAGGGCTTTGAGAGCAGAGGACTCTAAAAGGGGAAGCCTCTGAGGAGGGAGGATCTACAGGGAAGGGCCCTCAGAGCAAAGGACTCTAAGGAAGTCTCTGAAGCCATACCTTCCTTTGAGATCCAGAGCACCCTCTCATGACTCTTTTTCACCTGAAACATTTTCATAGAACTCCATGTCAGGAGCCTGCACGATGTCACCTAGCAAGCTGGCAGCAAAGGGAGGTACTAGAAGCCCGTCTGTCACTGTTAAGAGCTCTGTCTGCCTCATGGTTCATCCTGGCCTTCTGGCCACCCTGAAGCAGAATAAAATCAGACATTTCTCTGAGCTGTCCATGTCTGCATATCCCTGCTGCCAATACTCACATAAACCATTGGTTGAGAGTATCATTACTACCTCACTTTACAGACTCGGAAACAGGCAGGGAGGCAGACTAGGGTTCCTGGAACTGCTAAGTGGCAGAATCATGTCTGGCTTGAGGAAGGCAGAGTCTATAGCATGTTCCCCGACCTCGACCCTCGGTGTCTAGTTCCACCGGGGACACAGATCAGAGTCTGCTTCAAGACACTCTCAGCCTGCAGGACGGGCCTTAGCATGTGCTGCTGCTGCTGAGCGCACTGTGGCTGGTCGCATCTCTGTGGATAAATTCTGCTTCCCACTGAGCCAGCCTAGAGGCACGCCCAGATACCAAC
The DNA here is from genome assembly GCF_903992535.2 of Arvicola amphibius. Taxonomy (NCBI): domain Eukaryota; kingdom Metazoa; phylum Chordata; class Mammalia; order Rodentia; family Cricetidae; genus Arvicola; species Arvicola amphibius. Next base: position 56,048,432 of record NC_052048.2, on the reverse strand, counting down.
AGTGTAGCTGCTTCTAAGGATCCGAAATGGAAGCCACACCAGAACCCTGTCTTAAATGTGTTCAACGGTTTTCATCACTGGAACAGAACACCTGAGTGACTCTCCTTACACATAGAAAAAGGTTGGTTTAGCTCATAACTTTGGAGCGTTCAGTCCATCATCAGTTGGGTGCGTTGAACTGGGGCCTGTGGTAGCACATCTTGATGGGAGCATATGGCAGAGCCAAGCTGCTCCTGTGACCTTCTAGTGGCACAAACCTAGAAGCCCTAGGGCCTCTGGGGACACTTACCTGATGGGAGCAGAGGCTGCTGTTTGGCCAGGCTGGAACCCAAGGCATCGCTGTATCAGCAAGCTCACAGCTCTGGCTTGTGGATTCTTCTAGAATGTTAGCTCTTTAGACCAGTCTGTCATTTTATGAGTTCTGCAGATCTTTAAAATATTTTATGTCACTAGCCTTTGAGCCTCATCAATGATCTAAAAATAAGCCGTAATGGCCACAGTCTTGATCCATTTTATTTCCCCACCAGCACTTTGGCCAGAAGTGGCTGTAGGATTTGAGAGGGGTAAAGAAGGCTGAACTGGGCCCAACAGTCAGAAAATTCTTGGAAAATCCCTTTAAAATGAAAAGTCAACCATGACAAGTATTCGCTGTGGTGGGGAAGAACCTGGGTGTTTAAGTAAAACCATGGGACGTTAGTCCTGTGGTCCCTAAAACTTCAAAACACGGAGGGATCATATGCCCGGCAGTTCCACACGTTTGTGTGCAGCTTACAGGTAACATGCACGGCTGCTTAAGACATGGTACACCAGCATTCCCAGAAGTCTTAGTGACAAAAGCACAACCCAGAGACATTCCGGGTTATAGTCTGTCTAGTCGATGGAATATTATTTAGCCATGCAAAAGAATGAAGGGTTGGTGCCTGCTGTAGCGTGAATATAGCCCCAACATACCATACGGGGTGAGAAAAGCCAGACACAAAAGTAATATTGTAGATCTCCTTGACATGAGGTTTACAATAGAGAAAGCAGGCTAGAGGCTGCCAGGACCCAGAGACCTCATGTACACCGTTGAAGGACATGGGGGTGATGAAAATCATCTCATTAGCCCTGGTGTCAGGTGAGTAGCCCTCTGAGCACACTAAAAAGCACCGAGTCGTGCTTGGCGCAATGGTAAAAATTCACAGTCTGTGAGTCACGGCCCAGAAGAGCTTTCCTAAGTGGAAAACAATCCCTCTAGCCCCCAGTGCTGTTTGGGAGGAGACGTCACAGGTCAGGGAGCAAGATGGCTTGTTTTTACTTAGCGAGAAATGGAAACCGAGTTCTCTAAAAAGCCGCTCCTTGGAGCCCTTTCTGGGAAATGTTACAAGGCTATCTACCCCTTGGCTGACCCTGGATGCAGGGGGCCTTCTCCTCAGCAGGAACAGAGCGAGTTCTCTGCAGATGAGAGACTGCAGCAGGCGGGCTAGCCCAGGCGTGATCGGCCCTGCATGTGCTGTCCACCCTCCGCCTCCATTATACAGATGTGGAAACTGAGGCCCAACACGGCAGCCACCAAGCTGAGTGTGCCCTGGCTTGACTGTGAGCCCATCTTCAAGTCTCTTTCCACCTCGTCAGATCTCCTCCCACTGTGTCTCGTTCAGAGCAGCAGGAGGCGACAGCTCTCAGTGGTTTGTTCGAGGGGATGGAACACAAGAGACATTAGTTCTCAATAGAAGATGCCACCTGGGTAGGCCTTAGAGGGATTGTCTGCACGCTGAGAAACGCTGTCCACTGATGGGGGCCGGTCACGGATGGATAGATGGAATGGCCAGTGGTCAGAAGTGAAAGCCAAATGTTTGGAAATCCAAGTTTTGTCCCCCTTCCTCTGGTCTGTGCTCTCCTTGGCTCTTCAGATTGTTCTGCTAATTGCAATCATCACGTTTGCTAGCTGTCTCCATCTCAATCTTTCCAGCCTGCAGGGTACTCTGCCTCGGCCCCCTCCTCTCCCTGACAGGCTGGCCTCAGACACAGCTCCAGCTGGGGTGGACTGTGGGCTCGAGCGCACGCTAACGGCTCCCAAGAGGGAACGCTTTTGGATAAGTTATGAGGCCCTTTGGTCTGTGCTGCTGGAGATGGAAGTTAATGGTCAGAGTTGGACAGTGTGGGGCCCAGTCACAGAGGAGACATGTATGTCTTTTTACGACTCCAGGCTGCTGGAAAGGCCCCGGGCTCATTTGGCGGGTCAATTAAGGTAACAGCCCTGGGCAGCTTGTCATGCTCACTTTAAGCCTAAAATGACATAGGGGGAGGATACAACTTGGAAGTTAGAAACTGGCTCTCCACAGGCTGAGAAGGACTTCCCTTGTGCTAGAAACCGTCCATCTTTTCTCCCTGGTGCTCTTATGTGACCCAATGATGCCTATGGACCCCAGCTTGATGCCACAAACAAGTCGTGTGAATTGGTCAACTTTCCCTCTCGGTAACGAAACTCCAGACCCATACCTCAAGGGAGGAAAGGGCGACTGTGGCTCATGGTTTTAGATGGTTTCTGTCTGTCATGGAGGGGAGGATGTAATGGAACGACTCATGATGGCCCAGAAGCAGAGACAGAATTCCCCAGGCAGGCAGCAACTTCTCCTCTGTCCCAAGGTTGATAGCAATTTCCCCCACTGTCCCCCCAGGCTGGCAGCAACCTCTCCCTCCCTCTGTCCCCCTAAACTGGTGGTGACCTCCCCCTCTGTCCCTCTAGACTGGCAGTGACCTCCTCCTCTGTCCCCCAGGCTTCCAGGTTCTGTGATGGTGCTGCCCACATCCACGACGGCTCTAGTCCTTTGCCTATTATCTCTGGAAGGCTTCAGACACAACCAACAGTGTGTGTTACACGTCTCGTAGGCCCTTCCAAACCCAATCCAGGAGACAATGAGGCTGATCTCACCTTGAGTGACTCACCCAAGGTCTCAGGGAGGCCACCCTTCTTCCTGACGTGTGAGTTCCAGGTCTCTCAGTCACTGAGCCTGACCACCTGACCCTCATACTGTTCTGCTCAGCGCTAAGTTACTATAGAGACGGGGCCACCTAGAGTGGGGCACCAAAGAGCAGATGAGGTGCCAGCCAATGGGATGGGCCTGCAGCTGATCAAGGCATTCATCCGCAGCTGCCAGGCTGTGGGAAGAGCATCCTAGCATCTAGTGAACATTCGCACCTCTCTGCTGAGGACCTTAGTGCAGTCTCTTCCTCGGTCCTCAGAACACCCTGTACCCCTGCATCGCTTCCCACCCGTTTTATGGGTGAAAATAGAGAGACAAGACACAGAAGGGAGGAACTTTCTGGAAATGGTGGAGCCAGGATTCCAGACAAGCTGGCAGGTGTGCATTCGTGCATTGCCATGTTCCTGTGGGCATGTACTCGTGTGTATATGTGCATGTGTGTGGAGGTCAGAACTCAACAAGGTGTCTTCTTGTCAATTTTTCCACATAGGGTCTCACTGTGTAGCCCTAGCTGGCCTGAAACTTGCTACATGGACCAGGATGGTCTTCAACTCAAAGATCCCCCTGTCTCTGTCTCCTGAGTGCTGTGATTAAGGTACACGTCACCACCTTGACCCCTGGGTCTTCTTCTGTTGCTCTCTACTTGAGTACAGATTCTTTCACTAGACATGAAATGTGTTCACTTGGCCAAGCTGAGCTGTGGGAGGGCCACATGACCAGAGAAGATCTCAAGGTCCCTCTCAGTGGTGGATTAACAACAGTTAAGTGGACAGTGAGGATGGAATCAGATGTCATAGACCTTGAGGCAGGAGGTGTCTGGCCCATAGATGATGTGATGGAGACACCAGTGGTCTCAGGGAACCTATGGGAAGGCTCTTGATGCCTGTGAAGTTGGCTGGAAACCTTCCCCCCTTCCCCAGTGTGTTCTACAAAAGGCCTGCCCTTGCCCTATTCTCCTTGATGAGGATCCAGAAGTTCAACTGACCACTCCTTCCCACACTGTTGATGACCAGCGGTCCTGAACAGGCATAGCAGGCTCCCACTGGACAACCGTGGCCACTTCTCTAAAAGGAAGGGCCCCAGACTCCCTGCCACCTATCTGTGGGACAGATACAAATGGTTACACATTTCCCCAGGTGGCTCTGGAAAGCAAGACCTGGGCTCAGCCACCTTGCTGCGCCTGCTTGCTGTCTTCCACCACTGACACCCACAGTGCCACAGTGGCCAAGAAGGAGGTGCGGAGAGGCTCTAGCCTACAATAACCCTGGTCTGGGGTATTTTTTCTGTGCCATAGAAAGAAGCTCAGGGCTTGTGGCAAGAGACACTGTCTGCTCTCATCGTTTAAAAGAAGAGGCCCACATCTAATATTTTGAAATGAAGAACAGAAATGTCTGACATGTTGGGAGGAAGACGCAGTTTGGCTTAGGCTAAATTGCTTTGGGTCTTCCCTCATGTCCCTGAACCTGACAGGGACCTGGGGTTGTCTTTGCCTGCATGTGTAAAGGCACCGGGACCAGAGAGACCCTAGCTTGTCTGATGGACTGAAAGGGAGCCGCTGTGGCCAGGGTGGGGAAGGGAGTGTGCGCTGGTCGAGAGCTAGTGAAATGGCCCTGGACAGGCAACTCTAACCCTCTCTCTTGCTCTGCCTAGCGCCTACACTGAGCCCTACAAGGTCTGTCCCATCTCAGCGGCTCCCAGAGAGGACCTCACATCAGACGAAGAACAGGGAAGCTCAGAGGAGGAGGACAGTGCTTCAAGAGACCCCAGCCTCACACACAAGGTAAGACACCCTCAGGTGAGGGGCTTAGGAAAGGTTTGGGGGCAGAGATGTAGAAGTGGAGAGAATGGGAAAGGCCACACCCCCACCCCTCGCCCTCGCCATTCCTCAGTCGCTGGGCAGTGGTCGGAGACACTTCCTGTGTCTGAAGAAGTGTGGAGCTTCCGAAAGTCTTTGTGTGTGATGCAGAGTGCAGCTGCATGCTCTCTGCATCAAGACAGACCCAGATTCTAGTGTGTTCCGGCCTCGGTTTCCTTATCTGTGAAGTGGGAATCAGGAGAATGGGGAGAATACCTTTGACTGAAAACAGTCTGTGGCGCATGCTGGTTTTGCTTCCGTAAGCAGTAAGCCTGCGGCAGGGGTAGGTGTTGGAGAGTCTGTTCGGAAGGAACATAGAGTGACCCTGACCTGGGGGAGACCAGAGCTACTCATGGCTCGACACATCGTGTAGATGGAAGCATTACCACTTCCCACAGGGCGCTCGCATCGGCTGCACCTCCCCCTTACTGCCTTCAACACTTCAGTCTTCTCTGACCCCTGGGAGCCAGATGATTTCCACCTTGGACATCAGCAGGAGCTGTGGTGATTGTCTGATCACCTTCCCCAGAAGCCTTTCCTGCATCTGTCCCCCCACCCCCACCCCATCTTCTCACCTTCCCTCGCATGGCAGTTCGGGGTCTCACAGTGGCCAGAGAAATGGTGGCTTTGGAAGCTGGGCTGGGACCTGGCTCTCACCAAGCTTCTGGGAAGCAGACTGTCATTTTGTAGCCAAACTTCGGCTTTTTGTAAAAAAAAAAAAAAAAAAAAAATACACTTGTGTCTCTGAACACTGTTTCCCCGAAGTTACCAACTGTGTAGGCGCCCCAAAAAGGAGTCTGTCCATGCTGTCTCACTGCCCTGCCTGTCCCTGCCCTGCCTCCTCCTGCATTTCCCACCCTTACCCTGCCCTGCCCCTGCCATGCCTTCTCCTACCCTTCCTGCCCTTGCCCTGCCCACCCCTGCCCTGCTTGCCCTTGCCCTGCCTGCCCCTACCTGCCCCTGCCCTTCCTCCTCCTGCCCTATCTGCCCCTTCCCTTCCTGCCCTTGCCCTGCTTGCCCCTGCTGAGCCTGCCCCTGCCCTACCTACCCCTGCCCTTCTGTTTTTACTCAGGCCTTTCTGCTTTCTCCTCCATCACCCTGTCCCTCAACAGGCCCTCTCAGCCCTTCCTGTCCTTCCTAGTTCTCCCCCTGCCAATGCCCCTTCCCCTGCCTCTGTTTGTCCCTCCTGCTGCTGAGCTGCCGCGTAGCCCCGGAGAGTCATAACTGACACGGCCAAGTCCCTCCTTGCTTTACAGTTGAAGACACAGGCTCACAGTGATCAAGCCACTGGCCCAGGGTCACACTGCTTGTAGTTGAAGGGCTTGGTGACTACTTAGTATCTGTCTTTCTCCCTCCACACCTTCTTCCCCCTAAAAGAATTCCTGAGTCATTGCTGAAGGAGAGAGATCCCGCCATTGCTAGTACCTGTCAGAGAGTCGTTTGGCTTTCCTAGGCATCTATGTTATTGTGGGGTCTGGAAGCAGAAGACTAATGGCAGGGAATTTGGAACTGGTGCCTGCCACTCAGGCTACCTGCTGCCCCTCCTCCAGCTGTGTCACCTTGGCCCATAGCTTCCCCATCTCTAAAATGGGAGTGTTGCTGAGTCTATAGGAGGGTCCAACAAACAGAGTATAGCCACAGGCCAGGGTGGAGACAGGGTGCAGTTGTCATCTGAATCCAAGGAACAAGAAAGAGGGACGGAAAAAAGGGAAGAAGAGGAAAGAGAGGTACAGGAGGAAAGAGACAGGATAGAGGACAGGAAGACAGAGGGGTGGCCTGTTTGGGACCACTGTGAAGCAGTGAAGTCCCAAGGCCCTGGATATTCATGGGCACTCGGAGGCATGAAGCAGGGTAACATGAGACCAAGAGGTGGTTCAAACCCAGCTCTGCCATTGCCCACTTCTTAACTGCTGCATCCCTTGGTTTCCTGTCCGTGAACTTGGACTAGCCACCGTGGCAGCTGCAGCATGGCTACAAGGCGGGGCTGGTTAGAACACACGGAGGTCAGAGCTCAGGAGTGTGACACTGTGGATCAGGACAGTTAAGACAGTGACAGTTGCCAAGGTCAAGTGACCCCTGGCTGATCTGGCTGGGGTTATACCAGATAGAGCCAATGGGCAGCCGAGGCCAGGCCGAGTCAGCCAGGAGCATCCTGTTATTCTGAGAGGCGAAGGGCTGGGCTCTTCCAGGAGACCTCTTCCCTCTGCAGAACCCCCTCCTCTGCCGAGCATCCCAAGCCTTCGGCTGCTGTCCTGTGTGAACCTTAAAAGATATACCAGAGTGGAAATCACCTTTACAACCAGGTTTTCCTGAATTGGAGAAATGGCCCAGTGGATAATTTCCTCATCAGCCTATTTGATCCTTAGTTCCTATGTAAATGCAGTGGCATGTGTATGTAACCCCAGATCTAGCACCGGGAAGGCAGAGACAGGCAAATTCTTGAAGTTCCCTAGTCTGACAGCCTGGTCAAATAGTGAGCTCCAGATTCAGTGAGAGATTCTGTCCCAAAACACAAGGTGGAGAGTGATCAAGGAATATACACAGGGCTGACCTCTGACCTCCACTCACATACAACATGCATGTACCCATATGCGCACATGTATACCCAGGAAGGGCAAACAAACGATTAAAGAAGCTAATTTCATTTCTCTTGCATGGCACATTGCTGGCATCACTATGGACAGGAGTCAGTGCCCTGAGGTCCTGAGCCAAATCCCTCACCACTCTCAAAGGTCTCATTCCTCTACACCTGGTCCTCACCTCTCCCATGTAGATCACCGTGAATGGGAATGGCGTGGACTGGTTGCAGAGTTGCTTTTACAGAAATTGGATTAGATTGTCAGAATCTTGGAAATGGCTCATTCGATTTTTTTTTCCCATAGTCCCTCAGAGGTCTTCCCACGTTAGTACATAGAATCACACATTTTCCATACTGCATAGAATTCCGCTATTCAGATGTGCTGGCCCCTCTCTTGCCACCCCACTGCAGAGGACATTTACAGTGTCTGATTTGTTTGCTGTTCAGCTGATAGCATCGCGGTGGCTTGCTCTCTTAGCTCCTCATATCTGAGTGCAGGATTTTCCTGGGTGGGGGAGGGGTGCTTGTCTCCTGGGCTTGAGGTCCTAGGGACCATCCCCAGCACCACAAACAAAAACCTTTCCTTTGGGGGCAACTCTCGTGAACTAAAAATGGGCTTGATCTCCACGTGTGCTGCTATGCTGCCCCCAGAGGCTGGGCAGCCCACTCTGGCCATGCTCCAGGTTCTCCCAAAAGCCCAAGGCCTTGTGGCCTGTGACAGGCAGTGAAGTCTCCAAGTGGGGCATCTTCCCACTCTGTCACAGTGCTGGTGGCATGGGGACTCCAGAGAGGCCTCCCTCGTTCCCTGTCCTCTGTGCTCACCTAGCTCTGGCTCCACAGACAGAGACACCCCCCTCCCCATCTCCATGACTGTGTAGCCTTATGCAGGAGGCAAGACAGAGCAGGCCTCCCAGCCCTGAATCCCTCTGAAGAGAAGTAAGCAGTTAGTAGGAGCTCCTGGGGAGGCCATGGGAAAGGTTTTAGGGTACAGTAGTGAGCTCCTAGCTTCCCAGATGTTTGGAGGCAGGAGCAGGACAGGAAGTAGAGTCCAAGTGGTCCACCCCCGTGTCTGGCCTCATCCTCTCTTACTCAGACACACAAAGGGTGTAGGTTGAAGGAAAGGAGGAGAAAGGAAAAAAGGAAAAGCAAGAAGGACTTAAAAATAGCTCTGCTGTAAAAGACATTCAGAGGCCACAGGCTGGCGCACCCCGCCTGCCCAACAATGAGTACGTTTTACAGGCTAATGGGGACTTATCAGGCAAAATACCAGCTCCCAGGAGACCAGTGCCCAGCCAGGACCCGGCACCTCCCCTTCCTCCTCCCCACACCTCCTCCCCACAGCCTTACTTTTAGGCACACTTCCCTGAGACCTGGGCTCTTGCCAGCCCTACTCTGCTTTCAGAAAGGTCTCCTAAGTCTGGGCCCACGGGCCCCCTTCTGCCCACACCACAGCTGACCTTGGCCCCAGCCCTTCCACTTGTAATTTCTCCTCACCCTTTCCCCAGGTTCATGTCCAGCTGAACCCTGGTGGTTCCCATAAGTCCTCACAGACCTGGGGTTCAGACATGCATCTGCGTATTGTCCCATCTGCCCCCTCAGTGCCCTCCCACATCTTCCTCCACCACAGCATGCTTCATGAACACTGCACTTGCTGCATGCCGGCACCTTGCCGGAAAGGCTGAGTTCTCCAGGCTGGGCTGGGCGCTACTTAGTTCTGAAAGACGTGAGCCAGGCAACTGGTGGTACCAGGACAGGAACTTCTGGGTAAAGATTTGGGGATCTTAGAGAGGAGGGAGAAGACTGATACTGTTTCCTTTCTTTCAGTTTTGGGAAAATGTTATGATAAAATACACGACACCAGTCCCATTAATATGTGTGTGGCGCTAGAGACGGAACCAGGGTCTTGCACAGGCTGCTCAAGTCTCTGCCCCCGAGCTGTGTTCCCCAGGCTGCAGTCCGTTAAGCGCACCCAGTTTGTGTAGCCTCCTCTACCATCCATTTGTAGAACTTCTGTACCTTCCCAAATAGATGCTCCTTCCTCATTAGATGTCTCCCTCTGCAGTCACTGGCTCCCTCTCTACTGCTTTCTGTCCATGTGAATTTACCCTCCAGGATCCGTGAATGCGAGGAGTGGATGGTGTGGCCTCTAGCGACTACTAGCCTGGCTTTTATCACAGGGTCCAACCTTGTGGTAGCTCCTCAGACGTCTACTGTCTAGTTAGACTACCTTTCATCTGTACACTGGTGGCTTCTGCCTTCTGACCCAACTGTGACCCAGCTGTGAATAGTGAGGCCGTCTCTCACTGACCTGGTATTACTGAATGTGTATCCAGAAGTGGGGTTCCTCCACTCTTTGATAATTCTGTTTTTACTTTTCATAGTTTTTTGCACCTTCTTACATTCCTATGGTGCAGAAGATTCCAGTCTCCTTCCTGATGAAGGAGCCGTTGAGCTCCACATGGTGAGGCCTATAGAGAGGCATGGCCAGAGACACATGGAGCTGGGGAGGGAGATCTTCAGGGTCTTCCCAAAGTCCTCACGCGTGCCATCTCCTTGGCCTCCACATGCACACTTCACACCCCCACCCTCTCTGATCCAGGCCTTGTCCCTTTGTCCACAGAAGCCCCCATGCTCAGTGCCATCCGCAGCCTGGTGGCCCCAGCCTCCTGAGTTCCTCTTCCATGGTCTTCACAGGCACTGTCACGATAGAGTCCCCTTTCATTTCTCCATCTGCCCCGCTTTGTCCCTCTCTATATGGGACGTTTCCCAAATCCCTGTCCCGTTCCAGTGCCCCCTCTCATTTGTCATCCTTAGCGTCATAGCTGCAGCCTTCCAGACACGCAGACTCGGAGACACAACCCGTCACAAACTGAGCTCACACCCGCCAACCCGCTCTTTCTCTCATGTTTCTGTGGTAAAGGTTGATTCCTGGTGTATCACATTGTTATCACTTTATCTCAACCACATACCAAATAAAGTGAAGCGGCGCCTGGCCTTTGACCGGGCACGGTGAGAGTACAGAACCAAGTGCCGCCTGCCCCGCAGCCACCCCAGAACCTTTGCACTCGCCGTTTCCCCCACTTTCTGCCCTCTCTGCACAACGTCACCTCCTGCTGTTCTCGCAGAGGCATTCCTGCCCATTTCCTGATCCCGGAATTGTGTCCTTGGATCTGCGTTCACTTGTGTGAGTCTGGCCTTTCCCTAGTAGAGTAGCCCCAGGAGGGCAGGTTCCACGTGGCCCCGTGCGTAAAAAAGCGGTTGCTATCTATAGATAAACAGAGGAGTGGCTGAATGTCTTAGCCTCCATCCCTGCGCTTGGTGAAGACACATCTCTGCCTATGACAACAGAGAGAATATGCCAAACAGCTCGCTCCATACAGTTGCTGAGGCTGGGATCTCTTGGCCCCCAGGAACCTGCATGCTACCACAACAGGGACACTCTGAAGCAGTGTGGGCAAGGGAGAACTCAGAGCTTAGCTTTGAGGATCCAGGAGGACTCATGGGGCCCAGAGGTGACCGGATGTCATATACCAGTGTTGAGCTTAGAGGTGGATGGAGTAAGGAGCTGGTACGAGGTTGCTGAGGGTCCCTTACCTAGTGGTCCCAGCTGTTTGATTGGGCCGCAGGTCACAGTCCCCACTTGCTCCCTCTTTGCTGGTGTTATGCAGTGATCTGCTTGATACACAGTGTGCGTAGAAAACACCCAAAGCGCCTGAGTGCCTCTTAGATGACCCACATCCCAGATCCCACCCCAGGCCTCAGTCAGATGGCACAATGCCATGATGCCTGCTGTCCCTGTGCACTCTCCGATGGCCAGCCTCGGCAGCACCCTCTGCTCTGGGAGATACAAGTGAAGGTGCTCATGGGACACCTTGCCTTGGGGGAGCTGGAGAACACCATTTCCTCCCTTGACAACCTTTAAACTAAGCTTGGCATGCCCATCCAACCAACTTGTTTGTGTGATGTGTCTCTCAGTCCAGCAATGGCTCTGTGGGGCAGGACAGCTGGGGCAGCTCTGGTGCTATGCGTGAGCTGAGCTTCACTGGGGAGGTGTTTGAGGCTTGGGTTGGGGTATGCAGGTGTTATAGGAGCGAGGGTGGGGGAGCTGTCCTCATAAGAGAATGGGTCATGGTTACAGGAATTCTTAGTTACAGTTTCTATTGCTATGTAACAACACGGACCAAAACCAAAAGGGACTTGGAGGGGAAAGCATTTAGTTCAGCTTATAGCTTGCAGTTCACTGTCCAGGGAAGTCAGGGCAGGAACTCAAGGTGGGAACCTGGAGGTGGGAGCTAATACAGAGGACATGAAGGACGCTGCTTGCTCAGCCTGCTGTTTTTATACAACCTGGGACCAGCAACCCAGGGATGGCAACACCCACAGTGGGCTGAGCCCTCCCACACTACTCATTAAACAAATGAACAAACAAACAAATAAACAGATTACTGAGGCTTACCCACAGGCCAGTCTGGTAGGGATTTTTTTTTCTCAATTGATGCTCCATCTTCCCAAATGACTCTAGCTTGCGTCAAGTTGACATAGAACTAGCCAGCATGCATGGGAAGGTGAGCATGTGTCCACAGGAAGCAGGAGATGACACAAGAAAGTCTTGGCATCCAGACACCATCCTGGCTTTTGATTAACCTTTGACTAAGGTCATGATTAACCTTCTAGAGCCAAAGTGAGATGTAGGGACAAGACAGAGATGTGAGTTGGCTCCTGCTGCTGCCAGCACGGGAACTTGCAAGTTAGTCACAGCTGCTGCTGCCCTGGATTCGAGAACGAGGCACAATGGAAGGGACATTTAGAAGCTCTTAATAATCATGCTAAGAACATTTAACATGAAGCCTACTCTCTGAGTGTCTGTCTCTGATGGAGGGGTACAGAAAATATGGTACACACACACACACACACACACACACACACATACACAAAGGAATATGGAGCCAGCAAGATTGCTCAGCAAGTAAGGGCACTTGCTGCCAAGTCTGACAGCCTGAGTTTGATCCCTGGGACCCACAAGGTGGTAAGAGAAAATTGTCTCCCACAAGATGTTCCCTGACCTACACACTCACACACACACACACACACACACACATGCATGCACAGCACATGCACATGTACACATAGGTTAACAGTGGAGTAGTATTCAGCCTTTAAGGAGATCCTGCCATTTCTAAGAATGGATGATGTTAGAGGATGCTTGGCTAAGTGAAGTCAGGTACCGAAGGGCCATTCTGCAGGATTCCAGTATCCATGGAATGTCTAACTTGCACAAGGGGCAAGTAGAAGGTGCTTTTCCACGGGCTGGGTGGAGAGAGGTGGGCAGCCGCTGCTGGGTGGGTATAGGCGTCACTGACACGGGAGAGTCTTGTGTCTCCCGAGAAGGAACTGAAGCCTTAGCAGAGCTCACTTCAGGGCCTTAACAGCTCAGAGGTGACATCAGGAGTAAAGAGTGGTCTTTGCTACCTTGGGCACAGAGTTCCAAGACAGCACTTTGCCACTGCAGGTCTGTCACAAACCGCAGCCAGACCTGGATCTCCCTCCTAGAATTTTCATGCTGCTTCCTCCCTCTCCACTGGATCGCAGGAAGCTGTATGTCTCTGCTGTCCCTTCTCCTTCGTCGTCCTGCAGACACTTGTTCCTTTTTGACATCCCCATCCCTCTCCATGTGACACAAGAACAACAGGTGACCATGGGGATGATCAGCAAGTCATTCCCCTAGTGTGTTTGCTGGAGCCAAGTTTCAGGGAGCACCCATGCTATCCCAAAGCTGGAGTGCTAGGGAACTTGGGGACAAGACCTGGAGTCATCTGGCTGCCTGAGCACTGCCCCTTGTCAGGCATGACCTCGGAACATTTCCGAAGCTCAATGGCAGGCCCTCTACTTGCTGAAGACCTGTGAAATGTCCACAGACATGTGCCCTTCCTGCGCTGGGTATGGTCGTGCGCCTGAACAGGTTGTCATGTGGCAGTTCAGGGCAGGTCCCCTCTTTGTTGCTCCACCCCCGCCTGGGTCTTAACATCTTGGGGTCCTTGGGAGGTTGAGGGGAAGCTTTTGTTGTTTCGGGACTTACCTGGGCCATCCTAAGAGACAGGCCCAAGCTGGGACTCCCTGGCCTGTGTCACAATGTACTGCCAATCAGGCTCACTCCTGAAGCTCTGTGCTCTCTAGGAGGACATGTTCATTTGTGTCTTATGCCATTCCTGTGGAACAGCCTTCCTCTTCATAATAGAGGCCCCAAGGAATCGTGTCATAAGCCATTTCTAAACCTTATTTACATCAGAATGCAATCCTGAGGACATTTTAAAGCATGGGCATTTGCCTAGCATGCTTGAGGCCCTAGATCTGATTCCTAGTACCACTTAACCTAGATGTCCTGTCACAACTGTAATCCCAACACTGGGAAGTAGAGGTAGGGAGATCAAAATTCAATGTCATCCTCAGGTACATAATGAGTTTGAGGCAAGCCTGAGCTACATCAGACCATTTCAAAAGAAAAAAAAGGATCTTGTAATTCACTTAAAAATAGCAAAGTTCATGAGTTACTGACATAAAACGTCACTCTGTCTATACTGTGTGTCAAGCTAACAGAAGCCAATGTGGAAAGGAGTGCGAGTTGCCGGGTGGTGGTGGCGCATGCCTTTAATCCCAGCACTTGGGATGCAGAGGCAGGTGGATCTCTGTGAGTTCGAGGCCAGCCTGGTCTATAAGAGCTAGTTCCAGGACAGGCTCCAAAGCCACAAAGAAATCCTATCTCGAAAAACAAAACAAAACAACAACAAAAAAAGGAGTGCCCAGTTACATCTGACTGAGGGAAAGGTGGCAAGGTTCACCTGGCTCCACTGCTCTTGCTCACTGCTGTCGTAGTTCCAACTAGCTTCAGGGAGGAACTTCCAGACTCCCACAGATGCCGGTTAGGAAAAGGAGGACCCAAGGGCTCTTAGTGCTCCCTACTCTGACAGCTGGGGAAACCAAGGCACGGAGACAGAGCCAGCACTCTGGACTCTTCTAGGACCTGCTGTTTAATGAGACTCCCTAGCGGAAGGACTGACCTAAAAACTGAGCCTGAGAGCAACTGATTTGTCTGGAGAGTGGGGAGAAGGGGCAGGACTGATTGGCCCTGGGACAGCTCCTGCTAGGGGCAGGCAGCTGTCTGGTGTCAATACTCCCTATCTAGCTATGGGCAATACTATGTGCAGGCCTTCATGCCCCAATCCGATGCTCCTGGGAGGAGCCCTGTTCCCAGGAGCATGTCCCTGGACACTGCCTTCAGACTCTAAGTTCACTTCCTGGTTAAATAAACATGTGTGTTAAATGGCCCAGTTGGTCCCCACCCAGAAGCAGCTTCAGAGGAGAACCTGGGGCACGAAGCCTGGCAGGCCTCCCCAGTGAAGGCGCATCCATCATCTTGGAGTGCTGAAGCAGAGTGGCCTGTGTGTCCCACCCCGAATCTGCCCGTCTGGCAGGAGGGACGTGCAGAGCCGTCCGTGCCAGAGCCCTCCCAGAAGTCTGTCCCCGATGCAGAGATCCTAACAATGGTGATGACGACAACTTCAAAAGTCCGGGAAGAGTGAAACCTCTCCCATCCATCACCGTGTCCCTGCAGTGGGGGGTAGACACCTTGTTTTTCATGTGAGGCAACCAAGGCATGTTAACACTGGCCCATGGCCACACGGCTGCCCACAGAACAGAACCAAGCGCTAGTCTGTTCACAGCTCTGTGGCAGCTAGGAGCCAAGTCTAAGGATACCAGCCTGCAATGCCAGACCCAGCCAGGTGCCACACAGGAACACTCACCACCTAGACTGAGCACAGACATGCAGAGTTTACTGAGTGCAGATGATCCCCCACTTACAGAACAGTGGAGTGTGTGGGGTATTTTACAGTGGGCTTATTGGGCAACAAGAGCATTTATTTTGTTTAGTTTTGTTTAGAGACAGGGTCTAACTATGTTTCCCAGGCCAGCCCTAAACTCCTGGGCTCAAGTGATCCTCCTCCTCCCACTAGGACTACAGGTACCTGCTACCACATCTGACTTAAACATGTCCTGACTTAACTGTTTCCTGGACTTAAGGCGGGCTTATTAGACACAACCTAGATGTCATGTGTGCT
The DNA here is from genome assembly GCF_903992535.2 of Arvicola amphibius. NCBI lineage: Eukaryota > Metazoa > Chordata > Mammalia > Rodentia > Cricetidae > Arvicola > Arvicola amphibius. The sequence goes on along the minus strand of NC_052048.2, from coordinate 56,032,919 downwards.
TAGCCATGCTGGCTCTTTGTCAGGGCTTGGACACTGGAGCTGGACCTAGGATGAAATCTTAGCTATGCAAAGGGTAGGATTCATCGGTGCCTCAGTTTCTACATCTGCAAAAAGAGTTGATTGAAGTAGCTGTACTCAGGGAGCTAATGAGTGCGCATAGGTCAGGGCTGTGCTTGGCAGTTCCTGAGTGTCCCTACCTGGGAGCTCTTATGCCATATAGATATTATTGTTCCTGTTGACAGTTGAGACTCAGAGAGGAGAAATAATGCCCACAGGCACAAAGACAGGAAGAAGCAGGGCCCAGGATTTGAACCCAGGTCTTCTAACACCAGAGCAGTGACTTTCAACATTGTATGACAGATGAATTACTGGCCTTTGGGAGAGTGAAACCAGTTTGACTCTCTTTCCTCATTTTATAAGAGACAGACACCTTTAAGTCTCTTGCCTACAAAATACCACTGCCTGTGGATGCTTTGCTGTGTGTCCCCTAGGCTGTGGAAGCCTGCCCTGGCTAGATGCATCTTGCCTTATGAGGGTTGCCCACCTGTGGATTCGGTTAGAGCCTCTCTGCCTTGTGAGTCTGACATTGGCCCTGCAGATGCAGATGGGCTATGAGTCTGTTTGGTTCCCATAGTAGGGAAGCAGTGAACAAGGAGCAGAGGCTTCCCGGGGTCTCTTGGCTCTCTCTCCTGGCTTCACACTCCAGCTGGAGGCTACAGTGTGCCACAGAAAGGAGACTGACCTAGGCCAGCCTCTGCCCTGACAGAATGGCCGCCGTGACTTAAACTTCCAGGAAGTCATCAGAGACCGGCAGTGGGGGAAAGGCTGTGTTTACTTGGCACCTAATCTATGCCAGACACTGTATCTGATTTTATCAGCATGGGACGTCTGCATGGCAGTGTCTGAAGATATTTTAGGTGTCACTTGGGATTGGGGTGTTGCTGTCTTCCTGCAGACAGAAGCCATGCCCGCTGTTGATTTTCCTAAGACACATAGGAAAGCGCCTATGGCAAAAACGAATGCTGTGGCTAAAGATCAGAGAATGACTTCTGGCTTTCTCTAGGCTAGGAGCTGTGATGGTTAATACTGTGGACCTGACAGGACCTAGAGTCACCTAGAGACAAACTTTTGGGCTTGTCTGTGAGGGAGTTTCTAGGTTGGGTTAACTGAATTGGGAAGACCCACCCTAGCTACCAGAGCCCTTATCCCCTGGGCTCGAGTCCTGGACTGAATGAAATGGAGACAGTGAGCTGAAGTCCAGCACTCGTCTCTCTCTGCTAGTGGCCCTGTAACAATGTGGCCAGCTGCCATGTTTCCCCCACCTTGTGATGGGCTGACTCCCTGAACTGTGAGCTAGAATACACTGTTTCTTGTTAAGTTGCTTTAGTCAGGCCTTTTCTGAGAGCAACGAGAAAAGTAAACCGCACAGGTGCTTGTAGGTGCTTCACCCTGAAAGAGTCAAAAAGTGGGGAGAGAAGATGTAGGGAAAGACTCTGGAAGAAGATGGGAACGTGTGTCCAGAGACACCTTAGTATACATACAGCAGGTCGTCGGGCCAGTGAGACGCTGAGCTGGATGCCAAGGTCACATCACCATGATAGGGACATTTATTGAGCACTGTGTCAGGCACCATACAGGGTATCCGTTTGGCAGCCTTCTGGAGTAGATACTCTTCATACCCATGTGTATAGAGGAGGAAGCCAAGGTTCAGAGAGGAGCTGCACTTGCTGAAGGTCACACTGTTCGTGACAAACACACAGACCCACCTCCTACAGCCTGGTCATTTTCAGGGCTGTCCTCTCAACTACCTACCCTGATTTTCACTGTTTTCTGTCCCCCCCACCCCCACAGGTTGAGGGACAGTCCAGAGCCCTTGTCATTGCTCAGGAGCTACTGTCTTCAGAGAAAGCGTAAGTGCTCCAACAGCAGCCTGGGGCTGGCCCACAAAGCCCCGCCCCTCTCGGCTTGTTCAGGATGGAGTTAACACAACATTGTCCTTCTCTCCTTCCGCAGATATGTGCAGATGCTGCAGCACTTAAGCCTGGTGAGTTCGTCATTCTGATCGTCTCTAACTAATTGCCCTTTTACAGAGCTGGACTCCGAGAAGCAGAAATCAGGGAGCACACAGGGGTGGCTACATTAACAGGCTTGGTGGCTGAGGCTCTGGGCCAGGCTTTTCAGATAAGCCTAGTCTACTGATGGATGTACTAGGCAGAATAACTCCGTGCCTGGGTGGGGTGGGGGCTCTGGCAGGGGACACTGGGAAGTAGTCTAGATATCGATGAGGATCCCCAAAGCAGTCTGTGTTTGTTTCTGTGGTGCTGGGAATAGAACCTAGGGCTTGCAGCATGCCAGGTGAGTGTTTCACTGCAGAGCCATGCCTAAACTCTGTGCCAGTGCCTTATATTTTGGTCCTTATGGACTATGATGTGTCTGCACAATGACAGTTGCTCAGGGAATCAAGGGGCTTTCTCAGTCACCCTGGTCTCCTCTTCCCTAGGAGATCTCTGGCAACAAATGCAGGAAGAAATCATTGAGGGTACAGGGGCATGGCCACAATTATGGGGAATCTGGAGAATGTGGTCAGGCTTTCCTGAGGAGGTGGTTTTGATTCAGGCTGAGTCATAGGGAGGGTTGCATGCAGCAAAGGTGAGGGGGCTGGATGTTTGGGCCTATGGCAGTTCTCCCAGTTGTCTAAGGATTTCCGGCCCCGCAGCAGTTCAGCCTTGATACTCGATTCCTTGGCTGTTTTATTCAGCTCATAGAATGTCAGAGCCACCAGTGGTCACTGGTAGGCATTTGGCAGGTAGTAACGTGTAGGCTCGGAGGAAATGACTGGGTCAAGGTCACGTAGTAATGGAGTCAAGGCAGACATGGATTTCCTAAGCTGTCCACTATTCTCATGCATGATCCACTCCTCAGAGAAGAAGACTAGAGGACCACCTTCCAGGGTCCTACATGAAGCCAGGCCTCGGGGTAAACCAGTTAGAGATCATGCTACTGCAGTGTTCCCATGTGAGCAGGGAGCAGCTGGCTCTCTGGGTGGAGGACCGATGAGTCCTCTGGTTTAGCACGGGCAGCTGCTTGGGGTTCCAGTTCCGTGTGTGTGGAGTTCCCAGGACTGAAGTACCCAGCCCTCCCCACCTTTGCTTCTGAAAGGGTGACTCAGCATGGCAGAGACAACTGGACCCCTGAATTCTGCTCCCTCACCGGCTCCTCCCTGATAGCTTCATGTGAGCTTGGCGCTCTTGTTTTATGAGGCACCAGTGTGAGTTTGCAGCACTTCCTGCCAGGTGGAGAGAGGCTAAAGCTGCTGGCAAGCCACAGTGCCATCCTGGGCAGGGCAGAGCCAGGAAATCAGCTCAGAAACTGCTTTCTGGAACTGCGCTGCTGAGTAGTTATCACATCAGATCTGCGTGGACAGAAGTGTCAGAGACCCCACCACATGGCTCCAAGCCAGAGATGCTGATCTTGAAGTAGACCAGAGACTTCAGAATGTAGCACCCAACCCAACCCAGGGCTCCTCCCACTCATTAAGGTTGGCAGGTTCTCCCTCAGATCTCTCTACTCCCCAAGGCCACTGTGCTGTGGGAAGGGGAGCGGGCTTCTGTTTCTCAGACTCGAGATTCAGTAGAGCTAATGTGTCAATCAAGTCATTCGGGTTGATTCCTGCCCCTTGGGGACCTGGTTCTGGAAGCCTGTTGGCTGGGAATTGTTTTTGTGTTTTTGAATGTTTGTGAAGGAATACGGAGAAGAACGTGAGAGAGCCTTTAAAGACCAGTGTGGTCCACAAAGCCTAGAACATTGATTTGCTGGGCCCTGACAAAGGTGCCCCCTTCTATCCTTCCAGAAGCCCACCATCAAAGCTTCTACCATCCTGCATGTCCCCTCCCATCCAGTTAGATGACTTTGGCCACTCACCTCCCTCTCATCTCCACAGCACCAAATACCGTACCCACATCGCCACCCACCACCGTTATCTACCAGCCGTCTAACCGCTGGCTTGCTATTCCAGACCTTTACCTCTGTGCCATCTACTCGTCAGTCCATCCTTTCTTTCCTCCATCTATAAATCCGCCCACACACCCTTCCCTCCTTTCCCTATCCACCCACCCCTCTATCCACACACTCATCTCTTGCTTTATCTATCTATGCATTCAACCACCCTTTTCCCTTCCCCATCCATTGATCAATCCATCTTTCAATAATTTATTCATTCTTCCTAATTCCCCCATTCTCATTCTCTCCCTGACCCCCAATTCACCCTGAAATATCATAGGCTGCTTGGTTGCCATTGTTACTGAAATGAGCCTTGGAACCCCAAAGATAAAAAAAAGGACTGAAATTTGCTCTTAAGAAGGTCTCAGTTTTTGTTGGTTTTGTGTGTGTGTGTGTGTGTGAGAGAGAGAGAGAGAGAGAGAGAGAGAGAGAGAGAGAGAGAGAAAGAGAGAGAGACCTACATGCCTGTATGTGTGCTTGCATGTGTGCAAGCACACATGTATGCATGTATGTGTATGTATATACACGTGTATAGGCCTAAAGTTGAGTCATTTTCCATCTTTTATTGCTTGAGAGAGGTTCTCTCACTAAACCCAATGCTCACCAATTCTGGCTAGGCTTGCTAGCTGATTTGCCCCAGGGATCCCTTGTCTTCTGCTTCTCAAGTACTGGAATTGCAGGTGACCATGGCAGCTGCTTGGCTTTAACATGGGTTCCAGGCTGTGCTGGGAGCACATTACCATGAGCCATCTCCTCAGACTGACAGGTCGCGTTCTTGTGAAATTAGAGGATGAAGATGGTGAGAAGGCATACCTGTGTCACTCAGCTTAAATAGACTTTACATGGCTGTAGTTATGTGCAGAATCACAGGGCATGATAGGAACCCAGGTCGGCTTATAGGAGAGGTGTTATGGAGGTGAACGTGGGAGGAGAGAATCTCCAGGTGCAGAAGGTGGAGTGACTGGCATGGGCAGGTGCATGGGGCTTGAAGATGTGTGGTTGAGTGGTGTATCAGCTGTGTGGTAAAGTGTGGCTGTTTCGCAGAGGCCAAACCAAGGGTCAGAGAAAGGACCCAGAACCAAGATGAGCAGGCTGCAAAGCCCCCACAATACCCCTGAGGGCTTGTGCTTTTCCTTGTATGTGGTGAGCTGGTGTTTCAAACAGCACTGGTTTCTGACCACCTTTGGTTTTAAACAAGAAAACAAATTTCTCCTATTAGAAGCTTATAACTCCTCCCAGGGGTCCCTCCTCTGCACAGAGGTTTCTCCGGACTGCCAATGGGGAGTGAATGGGGAGTGGCTTCTGTCAGGTCCCCAGGGAGAAGTCCTGGGACCCAGAAGAACTGGTGTCTGTCCCATTCACCCCTTGGCACACCTTCTGCAGTTCCTTTGTAGTACAGCTTTCCTCTCAGCCCTCTGGATGCCCTTAGAGTGTGTGGGGTCTCCTGCAGCCGCTGTCTGCTTTTCCACTGGCTTACAGCTTCCACTTCCTGGTTGTCAGTGTCTTCTCTTCATTCAGGTCTCAGCCCAGGGGTCACCAGGGAACAAGCATGTTCAGGACTCAGTGATGTGGGGTAGCCTGCTACTGTGCTCACGGACCCTCAGTGACATCCCGATGCCATCTCATTCACAGACCCTCCATGAAGGCCCCATGGCATCTCTCCCACACACCCTCAGTGAAACCCCTGTGTCATTTTGCTTTCCAGAGATTTTCTCAAGGGTTGGTGGGCAACTTATCTCTGCTTGGCAACATCTGGGCCTTGACCCAGAAGATTCAAAGACCAGGAGTACCTTGAAGGCCAGGGACTGCAATCTCCTGTAGGTGTCTTCTCTCACACATCTGGTGGGAGATGGAAGCTACTGTCTGGGGCCTCATCTGGGCCTGTGGTCAGCAAACTTACCTATGGCCTCTCCCTGTGGGCTCCAAATAGGCTAGTCTAGGCTTCCTCCCAGCCAGTGGCCGGGTGCCAAGAGTGATTGTCCCAAGAGAAAGCTAGGAGGAAGTGCGTGCCATTTTTATGACCCAGGCTTGGAAGTCACGTAGCGCCACTTCCACCATTCTCCACGAGTGGAGACAGTTTAAGAGGTCCACCCAAGTTCAAGGGCGAGGAATATAATCTCTACCATTCAATAGGAGGATTATCAAGCACACATTTCGTAAATATCCTGTAGGAGATACTGTTGTGGTCATTTTTTTTTTTTGAAAAACATAACTCACCATAAACACTTTCTAAAAATGACTTTGTGTCTCCTAGGAACATGTTTGACTTCTGGCAGCAAAACTTCAACTATGGCGTCTTAAATAATGTAGGGGTTGTCCTCATGTGGAGCAAATCCAGAAGGCAGTGTTGGGGACTCCTCTACATCTCAGAAACTGCATGCGTTTCAAGGGTTCCTCATGAACTTGGGTAGCTGCTATGGTCCTAACCTTTATATACATCTCTCAGGCAGAAATAAAGTAAAAAGGAGAAAAGCTAAAGTTTCTGACTCCCAGCTAGAGTTGGTTCCCTTGAAGATGCCTAGGGTACCACTGGGCAGCTTCTTCCCCTCGCTTGCCACGGCTAGCTTCAGGGGAAACCAGAACAGAAGGAGTCAGGGGCCAAAGCCAAGTAGAACTCCACGGCTGTGCTTTGTGATTATTCTGGATCTCAGGTGGGGTGGGAGTAGTAGGTACCCCAGAAAAGCTCTTCCTGTTCCCAGTCAGCTAGGTGGGGGGTCTTCTGTTCTGCATGCCTGGAAACTGAGGGTAGGCGAGAAGGGGCTCCTGCAGGACAAGGCTTGGGAAGCTTCTGAACCCCTCAGCATTTGACAGCAGCTGGTATCTGCAGCATACAGGCAGGACCAGGAGCAGATGGACCCCCTAGAGCTATCAGGTCACAGGTCCCAGCCCTGGTGTAGACCTAGGAAGTGGGTGTGGTGTGTTAAAGGAAAATAGCAGGTTTCAGGCTGGGGTAATGGATGGGTGGTTATGAGTGCTCGTTGCTCTTGCAGAGGACCCTGGGTTCACATCTCAGCACCCATATGGGCGTTCATAACTGTCTGTAACTTTAATTCCTGGGGATCCTATGCCCTCTTCTGGCCTACTTAGGCACTGCATGTACGTGGTACACAGACTAGAAACAATAAACACATATAATAAACAGAAATCTTAAAAGAAAAAAGAGAGAAAGAGAAAAAAGAAAACAGCAGGATCATGAGAAGGCAGCAGAGATGAAGTTTCGGCTCAGGAGAGAGAGAGGCTCGCAGTCACAGGCAGCCGTGATGAGACCCTGAAGTGGAAGAACAATAGGAAAGACAGCTGTTACAGAGTAGAACCAGGGACCCGAAGGAGGAGGGACAGATCCTTCGGATCTTCAGTTCCCAGGATAGTAGGAGAGTTGCCCTGTGTGATACCATGGGCAGCATCACTGAGTCTTGACGGGAGGGAGAGCCTTCAACACCATAGGACCAGGGAAGTATCTGACTCTCGTAGGTTTGAGGTATGTGTGGTAGGGAGTAAAACCCTCAAACCAGCCTATGGGCAAGAGGTCATGGGCACTGAGAAGTTTAGCTGTCACTCAGGGGCATTTTGGGTCTGGAAAGTGGGAAAGAGTAGACCTCGCATGCAGGGGTTGAGAAGAGAATGCAGCTCTAAGAACTGTAAGTTCACAGTAGCTCTCTGTGACTGCGGGGAGTAAAGGGGTAGCCTGACTTTGGGTACAATGAACATCACATGTCTGATCTATAATCTGACAGTGAGGAATTCTCAGCCTTATGGTAGCAGCTAGGGTATTGGAATTCCCCAGCTCTTGTCAGTGGCTGGTGTGATAGCCCCTGTCCCAGTATATCCAAGACCCTTCACCCTTAATTAAGGTCACCACTACTGCTGCGGCTGCCACCACTACCACCAATATGACTGGTTACTCCCACTGCCCCTTCCTACTGCTGGGCTGCTGGCACTGTTGCAGGCAGTGTGCAGCTCCAGGTCTTGTGTTCCATCTCTTCTGTTGCCGTTGATGCCCAAAGCCAAGTATACATCCAGAACGACACCATTTCTGGGGCCCAGCCTAACACCCCACTCTCCTGTGGCTATAGGGACTACTGCTGGCTGGATACTGCCTCTCTGCCTCACAGGTGGGGCATCATAGGAAGGCGTTTCGAGTGGCTCTCCGGTGGTCTGAGCATCTTGTTTCTATAGCCAGAGGGGTGTTTGCACGGATCACAGCAGACCATCATGTAAAAGAAGCATGGTGTTTAACACCAGTCACACAGCACAGTTCCTTTCTTGCTGGTCACAGCAGTCTGTAAACCCAGGGAAGGTTCTCACTCTCCGGTATAGTGGGAAAGCGTTTGTGGGGCTTGGAATTGGAAAAGTCCTTAGTAAACTTTAAGACACAAATTAAGACTGTTGTGGCTGTGGCTGAATGTTCAGAATCTCAACTTCTATAAACACAACCATCCCATGGCTTCCTCACGGTGTCTGGGGTACTTGATGCTTGGTAGGCTGGCAGTTTGACTGACGGTCCTCTGTTCAATGAGCCAGGATGCTGGGAAAGGAGCCACTGCCAATCAAATAGTCCATCTCCCAACATTGTTTGTTTTTAGGGAAATAAATATCAGTAGTACTTAAAATACGAACTTGCTGCAAGAATTGGTAGCTTGGCCATGTTTCGTATAGTTCTGACAATGCTCACTTCCTGCCAAACACTCCAGGGACAGATGGGCTCCCCTTCCCTGTCTCATCCCCATGGTGGTAGCTTACTTGAGAGCTTCTGAGCCGCAGGCTTTCCAGTTACTCCTTTCTCCCATTCTGCCCCACAGCCACAGCACTGGGCAGGGGACTTTCCAAGGGCTGGTGGCCAGACCTCCCTCTCCTGTACGGTCTCACACTTCATCATATTGTCCCTGGTACCTTCCTGGCTGACAACCCCCCACCCCGTGCATCTGTTGCCCTGTTACAGTGGGCATTCATTTCACAGGCTTCAGGGTGCTTTCTAGCTTGAGCCTTCCTTTACAGCACAGTATTGTTTGGCTTCCTCCTGTTTGTGGTTCCCCAGACTCCTGCTGCTGCTGGCTTCCTGGTTGCTGCGGTGGGAAGATGCATTTCCCTGTCATTGTAACACATCAAGACTTGTGTTACAGCCAAGCATAGGTCACCGTGGGCCAGCGGCTGCTCCACTCGTTCTTGTTTCAGGTGTGTCCCCTGTACTCATCTCTCTTTCTGGCCCTGTGTCACTTCAGCCCTCTGAGGCCAGTGCATTTATGTGTTTCTTTCTCTTGCTGGGCATCTGTCCCCATGTCTGTCTCATGGAGAATGGACAGCGTGAGAGGAAGCGGTGCCTAGAGGGAACCCCATGAACAAAAGGTGGGGTTTTACACACTGAAATATCCAGCTCAGATTTCCAGGCGTAGGGGAAGGAGTCTCCGGGGAAGGCATGTCCAGCAGCAGAAAAGGAAGGCTTGTGATTACAGAGTGATCGGCGTGTGCACAGGCCCAAAGGCCAGCTAGGTCTGGCATGTTTGGGAACTGAGAGAAATTCAGCCCGGTGGAGGATGCTGTGGGCAGGAAGACTGAGAAAGCTGAGGCCAGCAGCGAAGGGGGAAGGTAGAGAGCCCCTCGACTTCTGGGGCTTGATCTCAAGTGTGTGAGAGTCTGCTGGTGGCCCTAGAAAGAGCTTCTGTGGCATGTTGGGAAAAGCCGAGGATTGCGTTCCTTTGGTGACCAGCTATGGTGTGAAGAGCCAGATCGATACCAGGTAGTAGGTGGATGAGGCTCTGCCATGGTCCTGTGAGCATGTATGAGGGGAAGGGACTCCAGAGAGGGCCCAAGCACAGGTGGACACCCAGCCATGCCTGGAGAAGTGGACATGGTCTCCTCATGGAAGATATGGGTGGGGCAGGGTTAGGGTACCCTGGGCAGGACAGAGGTTTTGTCATAGACCACAAGGAGATATGTATTAGGATTTTTGAGTTCTCCTAGTATGCCCCAAACTAGAGCACTGTCCACTCTCCCAGGTAGTGAGAACTGCAATAAAGCACCCATATCCTCCAGGACAGGACTGACCTCTCAAGACAAGCTCAGGGTCTACAGGGCTCTGGGGTCAGCACATTCATGAGTTTCCTTATCAGAATGTGGCACTGTCTGCCCCACCCATCCCCCATCCGTTCATTCAGTCAGCTCCTCCTCAGGCAGTCAGTATCCGAGGTGACAGGCATGGCAGGGTCAGTGACTGCTGTGTGCCAACTCTCCACACATTGTTTCATTTCATTGCACACTGTATATACTTAAGAGATAGATGAGTACAGGCCCAGACACTGGGTCTCAGAGAAGGTGAATGACTTTCCCTGGGTCACACAGCCAGGGTGAAGTCATGTCAGGGTTTTTTGACTTCAGAGCCGTGGGAGAGAAAGAGGGGTCACTGTGATCTGGAGGGGTGATGTCTGGGAAGACTTTGTAAAGAGATGGACCTTGCCCAACAGAAAGTAGAGACAAGCCTTACAGAGGGGGAAACTCCTGGGAGAGGGTATGGAGACATTGGGCCACCTAGGAAGTCTCTACGTGTCATGTGTCAGGTCTCTCAAAGGGACTCAGTGCCCTGATGACTCAGGTAGGCAGGCATGGAAAGGGAGTTAGGGAAGGATGTCCTGGTGAGTTGATTGACAGTGGGAAATTCTGGGGACCTAAGGTTAACTCAGACAATCTCCTCAGCTGACTATGGCTCTCCCCTACTTCTCTTGCCTCCCTGACTGTGGACACCATTAGGACATTTTTTTTCCATTGTTGTTGTTTTGAGACAGGTTCTGGTTGTGTTGCTCAAGCATGCTTGAGCTCAGGATCCTCCTACCTCTGCATCCCAATGTGTGCTCCACTGAATCCTGCTGGGAAAATCATTTTAACTGAGAGAAAGGAGAGTTCTATCTTCTGGGTCTTGCTGGCTCCCCAAGCCATAATGAGTTCTCTAGCTTCTTGAGGGCTTGGGGGGCACACATTTTGGCTCAATCCATGATTGTTCTCCCCCTGGTTATCAAGGATTGAAGCAGGAGTTACAGGGAGACCCATGGAGAAGGCCTGTTTCTGGGCAGGTGTTATTGCCTCCTGTGTGTTTGTGCTGCTCTTCCTCCATGACCCTGATCTCTGAGGAAGCAGGTGATCCTTGGAGGGTTTGGAATAGAGGCAAAAAAGTAGGGTATTCCAACTTGACCCCTATCCCCCAGGGGACTCAGAATTGTTTGCTTTTAAAAATATTCTTGTAACTTGCCTGTAGTTAGTTAGTGAACTAATCTTAGCAAAAGAGCTCATGTATGTGTGCAAGCAAGGCAGACACTACTTCCATCATCAGAGAAGATTCCTGTCCGTGCCAATGACAGAGGTCACCAGTATGTGCATTAATGTTCTTGCCCATCTAGTTTGTAGTTCCTACAAATGTACCTCTCTGGGCATTTCATTTAAATGGCATCTTAAGCTATGGCCTTTGTGGTCGGCTTCTTCCCTCTAGCATCTGCTGTCAAGGTTTGCCCATCTTTGCCTGCACTGGTCCTTCATTCACTTGTGACTGAGTCCATTTGGATGTCACAGTCTGTTTGCGCCTTTCCCAGAGGATGGACATTGGGCCCTTGCTGGTTGTGGGGAATGCTAAGCTGCAGGAAGCATGTGTGTCTGCAGTTCCCTTGGTCTCACACCTAGTGCAACTGCTGGGTCTCACGGTGATGCTAACCTTTTGATTTTCCCTGGGGTCTCTTTCCATTCACCATGGATTAAGAAGGCAACAACAGACCAAAGAACTGATTTCATCCTCCAAGTCCTCAAGTCCTGCTTGATGAACAAACGAGTTTATTGGAATTACTTACAGGAACATGGCTGACTCATGGCAGCTCACAGGTCTGCTCTGTGTTCTGCTGGGTGGTTAGTCCTTTTTTTGTATCCCTGTAAATAAGTCCATTATCAAACATGCAATTTACAAACATTTTCTCTCACTCTTTGGGTCTTCTTTACTCCCTTTTCAGGTTCTGTCCATCCATCCATCCATCCATCCATCCATCCATCCATCCATCTATCCATCCATCCATCCATCCATCTATCCATCCATCCATCCATCCATATTAGGTGGAATCCAGTATCTTATGTATGCTAGGCAAATGCTCTGTCACTAAATTAAATCCCAGTCCTCATCTTCACTCTCTTGATACTGTTCTTTGAAGCACAAAAGTTTTGTTTTAATTTTGATGTTATCACACTATCCATTCTGTTGTTGTTTTGTTTTGTATTATTTTTGCTGCCTGTGGTTTTAGAGCCTCGTCTGGAAGGTTCCCTCACTGCTGTGTGCTCTTTGTAAGTTATAGCCATTCCCCTTATGCTCACACACCTCTCACTACGGAGCATAAGTCTTCACGGGTTTCTGCACCGTTAATCCTTTCAGTGGCCAGTGTAGAAGCATGGTCTGCTCCACAGAAGATTATCCTCAGGATGCCCAGTATCCTCTGGCGATTGGTTAGGCCAAGCGAACCTGTGTTCCCTGCACAGCGTACAGCCAGCCTAGACCCTGTTGACATAAGTGGGAAATGGCTGAGGACAGTGTGGGGTTAGCTGTGTGGGATTCTAGAGTCCAGTTGACCCAACAGGGACATCCATGATTAACTAGTGTCTTAGTTACTGTTCTCCTGCTGTGAGGAAACACCATGACCAAGACAACTTATGAGAGAAAACATTTCATTGGGGTTATGTTTATCGTTTTAGAGGGCGAGTCCATAGCGTCATGGCAGGGAATGGAGTGGCCGGCAGACAGGTGTGGTTCTGGAGAAGTATCTGAGAGCTCACATCCTGACCCTCAGACAGCAGGGACTGGTGCTGCCTTTTGAAAACGCAAAGCCCATCCCCAGTGATGGAAGGAACTGGCACTTTGGAATCAGGCAAACATGGACTCAAGAATGAGGACCTTGAGCAAATTATGGAGATTTGGAAATTATGGAGAAAATGGAAATTACAACCAGTTGGGGCTGCCATAAATATTAATGAAGAAACTGGGCCTGGGACTGGATGGTAGAAGGCTTTCTTTACATGCATGAGGACCTGGGTTCAGTTCTCAGTGCACACACACACACACACACACACACACACACAGAAGGGAGGTATGAAGTGTGAGGCACATGACTCTTGGTATGTATGCTCAGTAAATGTTCCTGTTATTATCTCCAAGAACCTTCCTTAGTTGGGTTGCTGGAGGTGCTGGTGGAAGACAGGAAACAGAACCCTAAAACATAGCAGCAGAAGGTGTTTGTGTCTCCACTTTGGAGTCCAGAGAATCAGGGGGTCATCTGAGGTCATACAGAAGTGCCTCCGTGGTAGATAGGGGATGTGAGCATCTCTAGGCCTTGACTTAGGGAGTCCTGCAGGCTGGAGTAGGGACTCCCCAATGCATACACTAAGGGAATGGCATGGCCCTTGTCTATCCCTAAAGCCGCATCCCATTCCAGCACTCTGTACTTTCTTGCAAGGGAGCACTGACGAGCATACTCATGACCACACATGCACACACAGACAACTCACTATGCACGCGCTCATCCTCATGAACTCTCATGACTAAGACCATCTTCAATCTCTCAGATGCCCTGCTGCCTGGGGCAGCACATGCTGCTCTCCCGTCAGCACTGCCCTTTGGTCTCCATGGAGGCATGGCCTCCCCGCCAGCCTTTATCAAGCCAGATCCCTCACTTCTGACTTGTCCTAGGTCCCCATTCTGGTCCATGTCATACATGTCTCCTTGTCTTTTTTTTTTTTAATCACAATCTGTTGGTGGGCAGAACTACGTGTCTCCACTACCCTCTGTCCTTGGGGCTTGCTACTTAATGTCTCCACTACATGTCTCCACTACCCTCTATCCTTGGAGCAAGCACTCAATGTATAGCAGAATGTTTGCTGGAATACTTAAGATGAGGTTTCCTCCCTGGGGATGGTTACTGAGACCCTGTGGTTTTGCCCAGGGATGGAGGCAGCAGAATCCTTTCCACCGGAGATGCCCAGTGCAGTCGGCACTCCATGGTTCCATTAAGAACAGACATGAGAGTGGATTGTGATTTTCTTGCTGATGGCTGTTCTGTCCTGTAGATGGCCATCTTGTCCTGCAGGTGGCTACCGTGCCTGCTGGGACTGAGCCAGTGAGGATTAATTACCATGCAGGAAATGATTTACGGAGCTGTTAACACTGAAGCTCCCCAGAGGACGCTATGCATGCCACTGTCTGTCTGCCCTAGCTGTTTTCCTTTCTCTCCTTCCCTCTTTGCTCTCCAGACATTCTCTTCTTGTGCTCCCTCTCTTTGTCTGGGCTATGTGGTGCTTTTGGGTGTGAGCCTCACAGTGACAGGATCCCAATCTTGACTTCCTCAGACAAAGGCTCCACTCCTGCTAACTAGCAGTTGTGTGATTCCCCAAAGGGAATGAAGTTCCTCTCACACTGAAGGTGCCTCTGAGCTCCAGAGACAGCAGACAACAAACCATGTGTGAGCCCATGCCCTAAACACATATCATCTGAAGTGTCATAACTATGGCGTCTTCCAATCTGTAGGGACACCTTCCAAGCCCCCAGTGGACGCCTGAAACCCTACAGGGCACCAATCCTAAACATGCAGCTTGTTCCTGTACTTGCGCCCCCATAATGCCATAGTTGGCATCAGTTGTCAACCTCAATTGAGGAACTGTTTCCTTCGAATTAGTCTATTGGCCAGTCTATGTGGCATTGTCTTGATTAATGATTGATGGGAGAGGACCCAGCCTGCTGTGCCAGCCCACTATGGGACGTGCCGCCCCTGGGCAGGTGGCTGGGGCTGTATAAAGAGGCAGTCTGAGCAAGCCATGAGGAGCAAGTTAGTAAGCAGCATTCCTCCATGACCTCTGCTTCAGTTCCTGCCTCCTGGTTCCTGCCCTGACTTTCCTGGATGATGGACAGTGAGCTGGAAGTTAACCCTTTCCTTCCCAGGATGCTGTGGGTCATGGTTCTGTCACAGTAATAGAAAGTAAACTAGAACAGGTGACAAAGCCTGGTCCTCAGATCATACATAGCAAGCGGTGGCAATAGCTAATGCTAAAATAATGAGAAAAGTTATGAGTTTCCCTCTGCCCCCTTTCTTCTGAGGCTGTGAGCTGATGTCTGTATATGAGCTAAGGGAAGAAAATGGCAACGGTGTGTGTCAGGCTCCTTCTTACCTTGGACTAGACAAGAGGAGAAGTTTGTAGGACTGTGCACATGTGGCCTTACACAAACTCCTCTTTGGCCTTTGTGAGTTTCTACTTTGGTCTCTTGAACTTTGGGGTCACAGACACCTGCTGTGACTTTTCCTTTTAGTGTGTATATGTGGGGCAGGGATCCCATGAAGTCTAGCCTGACCTCAAACTCTGTGTAGCCCAGAATAACCGTGAACTTCTCATCTACTGTGTCTTTTATTTTCGAAATGATACTTTTGTGTGTGTGTCTGTGCGTGTGTACGTATGAGTGTGTCTGTGTGTGTGAGCATGTGTGTATTTATATACACTCATATCAGTGTACACACGTGGAGGTCAGAGGACAACTTTCAGGAGTCAGTTTTCTTCTTCCAGTCTGTGGGTGTTAGGAGTTGAACTCGTCCTGTTTGACAGCAAGTGTCTTAACTCACTAAGCCATCTCCCTGGTCCTGCTGTGGCTTTGTAAAGCTCTCTTTTGAAACAACATAGCACTGGAGCTTCTTCCAAGGTGGAGAACTAGAAAGCAAGGACTTTGCATTTCCTTTGTGAAGGAATCAGCAGCTGATTCCTTCTTGTAAACAAAGGGTCCTGGCCAAGTCACCACGGGGGGCGACACTGCTGTGTGTGAGCAAGGGCGAAGACAGCCCTGTAGCAGGAGGGTACTAGATGGCCTTCCTGATCCACAGGTGGCAGTGTGGAGCCAGTAGCAGTGACTGGCCTCAGTTCTTGCAGCCACCTCTGTTCAGGTCAGGGCTCTGGAGCCTCAAGGGCCCTCCCTGCCTGATGCAGTATGTAACAGGCCTCTGGGCTTGCAGGATTTCCATGGAGCTGTCCTGAGGGCCTTGGAGAACATAGAGCAAGAGGGCAGAGAGCCACTAGCCCAAGAGGAGCTGCGGCAGGGCCTGCGGGAGCTCCCTGCTATCTGTGACCTTCACCAGGGCATCCTGGAGAACCTGGAGCAGAGGCTGGGGGATTGGTGAGCAGCATGGGGTCCCATACCCCGTTTATGCCACCTGGGGTGGGGGCAGACAAAAATCTCCACAAATACAAAATGCTGTCTCCTGGAGAGGTGGTAAGTTGTGCACCCCCAAGCAAAGCAGCCCCCAGAGCCCCTCCTGTCACCCTTTGTTGGTCCACAGGCTGACTTTTCACTGTCTGTCCTCTCCCTAGCAATGGGGAGGGCCAACAGCCGCAGGTGGCCGACATCTTCCTGGTCCGTGAGCAGGAATTTGAACACCATGCTGCACACATCCTGCAGTTTGACAGGTACCTGGGGCTGCTCGCTGAGAGTTGCCTGCTCTCACCCCGGCTGGCCACCACCGTCCGGGAATTTGAGGTGGGTTCCCAGGTCTTTAGAGACCCTGCTGTAAGGATATTGTGGGGGCCAGACAGGGGGTCATAGAAAGACCTAAGAGAGGTGAATGAGACATATAGAAGGACCAATCTGGGCAGCAGGTCGGGAGACCCGATGGGGACTCGAAGGAGGGGAACCCAGGACTGAATGACCCCTCTTGGGCAATGGGTGGTGAGGTCACAGGAAGAATCTTAGAGCTAGTTCTCTCATTTCTATAAACCAAGCTGGGGCCCAGCCAGAGAGCAACCACGGAAGTGGCCAGCACTGGTCACAAACGGGAAGGCTAGCTCCTGGGTGGGCAAAGGGGAGCTTATCTCTGTTACTAATGTTGGGGCAGAATAGGGCCTCAGAGAACTGAGTTACCGAGCGTGACAGTGAACCTGCCAGGATGATCCAAGAGGACTTCCTGTGGAAGACAGCCTGGGTCTGACAATGTGAGAGATTGCAGTTGGTCAGAGCAGGATGAAGTGTGTCTGTGGGTCTCTGATGGCATCTCTCCTCCCCTCTTCAAAGCAGCAGAGTTCACAAGGGGGCGGCCAGAGCATGAAGCATCGGATGCTGCGTGTAGTCCAGCGCCTCTTCCAGTACCAAGTGTTGCTCACTGGTGAGAGAGTCCAGGGGGACTGAGGTGGGGTGCCACGGGAATAAGACCTTCATGCAGATTTGCAGGTGTAGGAAAGACTGGCACAGCTCCAGATCCCCAGGGTCACACAGAGTCACATACACTGCCACCACTAGCCCTCTCCTGCCCCCAAACCCAGAAATCTGGTGAGACTCTCAACTGTGCATTTTCTAACTCAGCTGACATCTTACAAAAGCTGCCTTCCTAGGCCCTGTCATGGTAAGAATAGTGGACATTTTCCACCTCGGGCCCACTGCCATCCTGTGGCTTTGCTGTGTGCTCCCTCTTGAGGCCTAGCCCTCTCAGCTCTGTGATATGCTGGCCAGCCTTCCTCCCATCTTCTGCCCTTCTGCCACTCCGGCTGCCTCTTCTTTTTGGCTTACCAGAGTGACTTCCCACTGTTCTGTTGCTGTGAAGAGACACCATGACCAAGCACCTCTTATAAGAGAAAGCATTTAATTGGGAACTGGCTTATAGTTCAGAGAATCAGCTCATTGTCATTATGGCAGGGAGCATGGGACAAGCATGGCTGAGAACGAGATACTGATCTTCAGGGAGGCAGGCAGACAGACAGACAGACAGATACTTGGCCTTGTGTACACTTTTGAACCCTTAAAGCCCGTGTCCAACAACACATTTCCTCCCACAAGGCCACACTTATTCCAGTAAGGTCACACCTCCTAATCTTTCTAATCCTTCTCAAATAGTGCTACTCCCTGGTGACTGAGCACTCAAACTGAGCCTATTGGGGGGGGTTCTTATTCTTATTCAAACTACCTCACAGGGCCTAGGCCTAGGCCCTCCCTCTTCCCTTCCCTCTCTACCTTGCAGACACCCCTACCTCTGTGCTGAGCTCCATGCTCACTGGCCACAGCCTTCCACATCGGTGCAGGCCCTATCCTGTTTCTGAGGCTCCCATGAGTGTCTTTTTTACTCCCTTGCAGGGTAGGGCACATGCACTTTGAGGGGTCACAAGGAAATTGTGCTGGAGTTGCAGTCTAAATAATCTACTCATTTGATTCAGCAAGTAGTCCCTGAGCACTGCCTAAGTACCAGACCCATGCTGGATGCTGGCAATGGCAGCAAATGGCAGTTACAATGGAGAGATAGAATACTATGACAAGCCATGGGCTTAGCATATGCCAGGCCCTGGGTCCATCCCTCGTACCAGTGATTTTATATCTAAGTATGCAAATATATATTAAAATATACGAATACATAATATCTGTGTTGAGAATGCTCCTAAAAAAGCAATTGGAGTACAGGATTAGGAAATGGGGCTGATGTGTTAGATATGGCAGAGAAGACCTCTCAAAGGAGGTGACATAAAACAAAGGTATGTGCAAAGAAAAGACATGAGATGTATGAAGCTCTAGAAGAGATTACAAGTAGAGGGGCCCTAGGGCAGCAACATGTTCAAGGGGCAGCAAGACTGCCTATATGGCCAGACTTCAAGGAGCAAAGCAGAAGGAAGGTAGCTGGATTAGGACTATCTCAAGGGGTGATATCCCCCTACCCTGTAATATAGACTAAAAGCAGGCCCAGCTGGGTGTATTCTGCGTATGATACCTCTGGGGTATCTGTCAGACTCTCAAGTCCTTTGAGATGATCTCTGCCATCTCTCGCTGTGGGAGCCTGGGGGCTCTGTCCAGCAGAGGAAGAGAAGGTCACAGAGTTAGGTGACCTAATAAGGATGCTTTAAGATGTCCTTTGCTCCCTTAGCCATACCCTGCTCCCTCCTAGGCTGGTGCCTCAGGCCCTGCTAGGATGGATCCACTGTAATATAGTGCTGTACAGCTTGTCATGTCTTGTAACCTTGCAATGGACAGCGAATACTTTTTTGTGCCTGTATCCCAGAGGTGTAGCCATCCCAGATCATGACTGGATAAGGGTTGAATGACTGAGTGACTGCTGGTGATGCTCAGGATGCTAAGAGGGTCCTGGTCTCGGGTGGGCTGATGTGCTGAGAAGGTGGGCACTCTATTCTTGTGGAGCTCATCCATCTCTAGAGAAAGGAGGTCACTGTGGAGGACAGAAGGCCACTTTACTGCCAGAACTGACTGTTGTCCCTCTCTCTCTCTTTCTCCAGATTATTTAAACAACCTGTGCCCGGACTCGGCCGAGTATGACAACACTCAGAGTAAGTCTGG
The DNA here is from genome assembly GCF_903992535.2 of Arvicola amphibius. Classification (NCBI taxonomy): domain Eukaryota; kingdom Metazoa; phylum Chordata; class Mammalia; order Rodentia; family Cricetidae; genus Arvicola; species Arvicola amphibius. Next base: position 56,013,604 of record NC_052048.2, on the reverse strand, counting down.
AGAGACCCTGGAGGAAGCCATACCTCCTTGTTTTGTCTCCTATCCATTAATCCTCAGGTCTACACCAGTGTCCAGTGTAGACATGGAGCAGGCCCAGCTAGGTGCATTCTGCATATTACACCTGGGTTCTCTGCCAAGATTCCTCAAGTCTCTTGAGATGACCTCTACCATCCCTAGCTGTGAAAGCCTAAGGAATCTGTCCAGCAGAGGAAGAGAAAGTCACAGAGTTGGGTGATCTAAGGAGGATGCTCTAAGATGTTCATGGCTCTCTTAACCACACCATGCTCCCTCCTGGGCTGGTGCCTCAGCCCCTACTAGGGTGGACCCACTGTAATATAGTCAGCAGCCAGGGAGACTGAGGAAGTCACGGAAGGGCTGTGGTTAGGCTCGTGCCCTGATGCTGAAGTGGGAAAAACTGGTGCCGCTCTACCTTCCCGGCCCACCACAGGGGAGACGGTGTAGGCACACAGGCAAAGGAGAAGTAAGGGCTGTGGAAGCTGGACTAGTGCTCATAGAGCTTCTGTCTGTCCTTTGCTCCCCAGGTGCTCTGAGTCTCATCTCCAAAGTGACAGACCGTGCCAATGAAAGCATGGAGCAAGGGGTGAGTCCAGCCATGGCTTCTTCTCTGGGGTAGAGACCCCAGGTCCTGCTTCGTTCTGCTCATCTGCCTTGTGCTGCCCTACTGTCTGTCTCCCGGGATTCTCCAAAGAGCCTTGGGTTCTGGCCTGACATTTGCTGCGTGGCCTGTGTGTTCCTCTTTGGGCCTCTGGTTCCCTTTAAGCTGTGAAGGGGTTGTAGACTTATGGAGACTTGATAAACGGTGCCACTGTCCACTGTCTCAGTAAGTGACATGCTCCACACCTAGGAACCCCTCATATCCCCAAAGTCAGAATCACTGGTCTGCCAGGTGCCTGAGCTCTGGGTGCACATCTGGTTGTGATGGCATGTGTCCTGTTTATGGGACACGGGTTTCTTCCACATACGCCCAGCTCTACCTGGGCAGTTTCTATGATCATCTGTATCCCCATATTTCCCAGGCTGTTGCCACTGGAGCTGTGTGTTGAAAATGAGCCAGAGGCTGATGGGAAGATTCAGCAATCCATTAGTCATGTCCTTCACTGGCATAGAAGGGGATGATAGTGGTATGGGTGCCAAGGCATTGCTCGGCAGTTCTGCTCCAGCAAATACACAGAGAACCCACACCGATTAGAAAATGGAAGCTGAGGACATTGACTGTAAGTCAGGCCTTGAGTTCCTCAGAGCAGGGACCATGGATTCAAATTAACCATGGCTAATGGTTAGTGAGAGATGATGAGCTGAGGGGTCAGAGGATGGAGTGCCCTGGAGCTAGGGTTGGAGGAGGTAGCATCACTTCTGATAAGAGGACATGCTGGGGGTGGGGGGCTGCAAGCATGTGCATGCTGATGAGAAGACAAGGAAGCCAGGCCCGAGGCTGGGACTGGGAGATCCAGGGTGCATCGGCTGTGTTTTGTTGCTCAGTGTGGCTGGTAGGACTAGATCTGGGAACAGAAGCTAGAGCTGGCTAGGCTGGGCAGCTGAGGCGAAAGCTGAAGGCAACAGGCTCGAAAACACAGGTCAGTTTCCGGAGCTGCTTCCAGAAGGATCACAACTGTCACACAGCCATCTGGTCCTCTTATCTCCCGCGGTGAGGATGTCATACCTTGCTCTTTGTCACCTGGGCATCTGTGCATGCAGTGTGGCTCCCTCGGTGCAGTGGAAAGATAGAGGTGCTTTGGGGCCAGGACCCCGCTGCTGTAGAAGCTGGTGGCATTCTCCACATCCTGCTTCAGGAAGTCCTGCCTCTAAGCTGACGTGAATGTGTCTCCTCCCCTGCCCAGGGAGAGGTGAGGTTCCCTGCATAGCACCCGTAAGAGGGATGGGGCAGCTACACCTGACTCAGAGTGAGGTGGATGCTGTGGTGGGAGGCACAGACGAGCTGCTTTAGTTGAGACCACCTCACCCCTCCCTTCGCTTGCTGGTCTGTTTGTGACATGCCGTTTCTGGTTTCTTAAGATGTATCTAGTAGGATTGCTGAATCATACATCAGTTTCAGTGGTTGGAGGAAACTCCATACCAATTGCCGTAAGGCTGAATTCACTGGCACCTCCCCCCCCCCCCCACAGGGGTCTCTGCTCTCCACACCCTCACCGGAACTCAAGTCTTTCCCCTCTTCTTTGTTACTGCTCTTTCTTATGAGAGAAGTGGTGTCTCACGGGTCTGGTTTGTGTTTCCCAATGGTGAGTGGGTGACGTTGGACCCTTTTACATACACCTATCTGCCACTTGTATGTTGTCTTTGCGGAAGTCCACTCATAGCCTTGGCCAGCTGTTGCTATTGCTGCTGTTGCTGTGTTTTGTTCTGAGACAGAGATCTGCCTGCCTCTGCCTTCCATGTGCTAGGATTGGAAGCATGTATCACTTCTCCCAGCCCTTAGCCCATCTTTAAAATGTGCGTTTGTCACAAAGCCCATCTCCAGAATGTTATCATCTTCCCAACTGAACATCACCCCTCACCCAACCCCTAGAGTCCACCATGCTACTTTCTGAACATAGTTTATTTTTAGAACAATTTTTAAGTTATGGAAAAGTTTAAGAAGATAATACGAAGAGTTCCCATGGGTTCTGCCGTCTCCCTGTTGTTAATGTCTTCTATTAACGTGAAGCCCTGGTTGTGATAAGAGCCCATTGGAAATGGCATTATTACCTATAATTCTCACAGGCCTGATGTCCTGTTCCAGGATTCATCACTTTGGCTATTACATCTTTTTTATTGTTTTTAATTGAACTACATATTTTTCTCTGCTTCCCTCCATTCCTCTTCCCTCCCCTTCTACCCTCTCCCATGATCCCCATGATCCCAATTTACTCAGGAGTTCTTATCTTTTTTCTACTTCCCATGTAGATTAGATCCATTTATGTTTCTCTTAGGGTCCTCTTTGTTGTCTACATTCTCTGGGATTATGAACTGTAGGCTGGTTTTTCTTTGCTTTATGTCTAAAAGCCACTTATGAGTGAGTACATATTATATTTGTCTTTCTGGGTCTGGGTTACCTCCCTCAATATGATGTTTTCTAGATCCATCCATTTGCCCTCAAATTTCAAGGTGTCATTATTTTTTCCCACTGTGTAATACTCCATTGTGTAAATGTACCACATTTTCTTTATCCATTCTTAGGTCAGGGGGCATTTAGGTTGTTTCTGGGTTCTGGCTATGACAAATAATGCTGCTATAACATAGTTGAGCACATGTCCTTGTGGCACGATTGAGCATCCTTTGGGTATATACCCAAAAGTTTTATTGCTGGGTCCTGAGGTAGGTTGTTTCCTAATTTTCTAAGAAATTGCCACACTGACATCCAAAGGGGTTGTACCAGCTTGCACTCCAGCCAGCAATGCAGGAGTGTTTACCCCACAACCTCTCCAGCATAAGTTGTCATCAGTGTTTTTGATATTGGCCATTCTTACAGATGTAAGTTGGAATCTCAGAATTGTTTTTGATTTGCATTTCTCTGACGGCTAAGAATGTTGAGCATTTCCTTAAGTGTCCTTCAGCCATTTTAAACTCATCTGTTGAGAGTTCTCTGTTTAGGACTGTACCCCATTTTTATTGGATTATTTGTTCTCTTTATGACCAATTTCTTGAGTTCTTTGTATATTTTGGAGATAAGCCCTCTTTCTGATGTATGAGGTTGGCGAAGATCTTTTCCCATTCTGTAGGCTGCCATTTTGTCTTATTGGACTTTGGTCATTACATCTTTGGAGGCTCCCCTTGGAGTCAGTTTCTCAGATGGTCCCTGACTTGGATGACTATGGAGGTCTTGAGGGATCATGGTCAAGTATACTGCAGGACACTCACTGTTGGGATCTGAGGTTTTCTTCATTATGAGACCAGATTTGTGGGTATATGGGAAGAGGATCACAAAGAATGGATTCCATCTTGGAATGGTATGACATGACCCTGGTCCCCTGACTGAGACCATGTGTTCCCTGCCTTTTCTGCCGTCTCTGAAGGAAAGTCGCTGTGCACAGTCCACCCTGGAGTAGTACAGAGAGACTTTCCCTCTTCTTTTAAGCTGATGGCCTCCTAAATATTCCAGAATCTTACTTGTAGCTGTGTCTCTTCCCTCTCAATGATGGGTACAGGCCATCCTCATACACAAAATAGACCAATCATTTATGTCAGCACCAATTTATGGATATTTATTTTAGCCCACATTGATTTATTTATTTCTCAAAATAGAGAAGAGTCAAATTAAAACAATTTTTAAACCCAAAATGTTAGGAATAGAAGAATTCCTTTGGCAAAAATTGTTCCAGATTGCTCTTTCAGCTGATCCTGTGCTTCCCCCTTTGAGTGTTTTTGTTGGTTCGTTCATTCTCTCTCCAAGAATTCTCTCCAAGAATAGACCATGTCTCCAAGTTTCCCTGGAAGAGAGAGCTCAGGGGTAGATCACTTGCCTAGAAACCAAGCTACTGTGCTGCAGCTCTCATTTCGGTTAGGTGCTCCTGGTTGACAGAGTGAAGAAAAACACGTGTCTACTGACCTATGTGTAGACACATGGTGGGTATTCTCTACTGACCTATGTGTAGACACATGGTGGGTATTCTCTACTGACCTATGTGTAGACACATGGTGGGTATTCTCTACTGACCTATGTGTAGACACGTGGTGGGTATTCTCTACTGACCTATGTGTAGACACGTGGTGGGTATTCTCTACTGACCTATGTGTAGACACATGGTGGGTATTCTCTACTGACCTTTGTGTAGACACATGGTGGGTATTCTCTACTGACCTTTGTGTAGACACATGGTGGGTATTCTCTACTGACCTTTGTGTAGACACATGGTGGGTATTCTCTACTGACCTTTGTGTAGACACGTGGGTGGATTTTCTTTACTGACCTCTGTGTGGTCACATGTGGATATTCCCACACCTAATCAGTCACTCAAATCATTACCACCTGGATGATTCTAGCCCTTCACCTTACTTATCAAAAGCCCTCACTCCATGAGAGAGAGAACCTGCTCCCCACCATCCATCTCCCATGTAGTTAATTGTGAAGTTTATCTCCACTTCTGAAAAATATCTTTCCTGTGTATTAAAAGCTGACTTGGTCAAATTTTTTCTCTCAGTAACTTGAAGATGACACACCATTGTCTTCTGACTCACTGTCCACTAAAACTGTTGTTAGGGTGTTGATATTTGCTCTCTGTGTTGTGTGTCCTTCCCTTTTGAATGCCTGTGACTTCTCTGCTATCTGGCTATGGTAGCTCATCCCGATGAAGCAGGAGGATGGCTGCAAGTTAAAGGCCATCCTGAGCTTTGTGGCAAGTGTTTGTCTCAAATAAACAAACAAGCAAAAGTTATCTGTTGTTTGATTTGGGGAAGTTTGACTCTGACGTGAGGGGAACAGAGTGTGCTGTGCTGTAGCTGCTGCTTCTTCTTCTTCTTCTTCTTCTTCTTCTTCTTCTTCTTCTTCTTCTTCTTCCTCTTCCTCTTCCTCTTCCTCTTCCTCTTCCTCTTCTTTTTGTTTTTTTGTTGAAAAGTCTCTTGGATGCTCTATTCTCACCCCCCATTCACTCACTTTCTCTCTCTCACGTGTGCTCACACACACACACACACACACACACACACACACACATTTTCCTTTTCCTCGTTTTTTGTGCAAGTATAGATGTTCACAAATGTGTACACGCACATGGACGTCAATATTGGTATCTTCCTCAACTCCTCTCCACCGTCTTCTTTTCTTTTTTAATTAGTTCTTTGAGGATTTCATACAATGTATTTTGATCATATTCAACCTCTTCCCCCAGAGGCAACCTCCTCCCCTCCCCACTCTAATTTGTGCTCCCTCTCTTTCTTTCTCTTTCCCTCCCTCACGCAGGCACTATCACCCCACCCCCCCCCCCACCCCCACCATTAGGTCCAGTTAATGCTGCCCATACATAGAATCTTGAGTGTGTGGCTTTCCACTGGAACATGGTGGATATACTGGGGATCATATCCTTAAAGAACACTGACTCTTCCTCCACCAGCAACTATCAACTGCTCCTCAGCTGGGACTCAGTTGGACTTCGTGTCCACCTTCCCTCTCTCCGTGCTGGCTTGGGTCTTTGCAAGTGCATGTTGTCACCGCTGCTGTGAGTTCATCTGTGCAGCTGCCCTCTTGAGTCTGGAAGACACAGTTTTCTCGTAGTCTTCCACCACCTCTGGCTTTTACAATCTTCTTGCCCCTCCTCTGCTTTGATCCCTAAGCCTTGCAAGGCAGGAGTGTGATACAGGTGTCCCACTTAGGGCTGAGCATTCTGCCGTCTCTCGTTCTCTACACCCTGATCAGTTGTGGGTGTTTATTGCTAAAAGCAGCTTCTCGGGTGATGGCTGAGAGATGCACTAATCTATGGGTATAACAATAAATCATAAGGTATCCATTTAATATGATGCCCATTTAGCAGAATGACAGTGGTAGGGTCTCTACTAGGACCTAGGACCTGTTTAGCCATGGACTTTTGGCTCCAATGATGGGGCCAGGTATGGGTTTTGTTTTGCAGAGTGGGCCTCCACCATTTTTTTCCAGGCAAGTTCTATCTATGTAGCTCTGGCTGTCCTGAAACTTACTATGCAGACTAGGGTGCCTAGAACTCAGAAAGATCCATCTGCCTCTGCCTAAAGACATGTGCCTTATCTGGGCGGTGGTGGTGCACGCTTTTAATCCCAGCACTCGGGGGCAGAGGCAGGTGGATTTCTGTGAGTTTGAGGCCAGCCTGGTCTACAAGAGCTAGTTCCAGGACAGGCTTCAAAGCCACAGAGAAACCCTGTCTCAAAAAAACAGAAAGAAAGAAAGAAAGAAAGAAAGAAAGAAAGAAAGAAAGAAAGAAAGAAAGAAAGGAAGGAAGGAAGGAAGGAAGATATGTGCCTCAACACCTCAGTGACCTCCCTTATTTTTTAAGACAATTTTTCACTGATCCTGGAACTCACTGATTCAGCTAGACTGGCTGATCAATATCCACTTCCCTGGTGATGGGATTATAGGTGCCACATCCAGGCTTTTACATGAGAGAACTCAGGTCGTCAGGCTTGACGGCAAGTTCCTTTGCCCTCGGAACCATCTCCCACTGGCCCTTCATTCTCGTTACTTCCCTCTGCCAGCCTCCTCGCCCCCTGATGTGGCAAAGGTACAGCAGTCCCTTCGTCTTTCATCTCTGGGAAATCCCAGGCCGAGAACCCCGTGCCGCCTGCCATCTCAGAGCTTGGGTTTAGGCTGGGCTTTTCTGAGCTCTGCTTTCTTCCTCTGTAGTGGAAGCAATGTCCCCTTGCAGAGGATACACAGCACTGGGTAGGGGAGTGGAAGGGTGACCATCTCCTGTTCCTGCCCACAGGAAAACCTGCAGAAGCTGGTCCACATCGAGTACAGTGTGCGGGGCCAAGGGGACCTCCTCCAGCCAGGAAGGGTGAGTGCTGTCTGGGCAAGGACCAGGGCCAGCTCGACTCTGATAAGCCCATTGTTCAGCTGGGCTGGCCCCAGACGGGCCTGGCTGCAGGTGCTGTTTAGGAGGGGTGGGGGACATGGTGCACCACCCTGGAGCTTGTATGCACCCCTCCTTGCACGATGCCCTCTCGGGGCAGTTAAAGAAACAGTGCCAGTCAGTTCTGCTCACCATAAATGCCCTGGGGTAGCTCTCCAGTGAGGGAAAAAAAATGTGCCAAGTGTTTTTAGTTCCAAATTGCCAGGAAAGCAGAGATCAGAGCAGCTCTCAAAGGCAAGCCCCAAGAAAGCAGCGTAAAAATAGCCTTCTTAACAAAACAGGGATGGGTGACGCTTGGGAGTGGAGCGCATGGTTAGTATAGGCAGGGTCCTGGGTTCTCTGCCCAGAGAGGGAGGGGTGGGACAGAGATTGATTGATTTACTTTTTAGCTTCCAGATGGAAAACATACAACCCCACTCAGAAAATAGCTTGAAGTGTGATCATTGCCAGTTGGAATGAGGGACTGAGCAACATGGGCAGGATGTTCCTAGTCTAGGATTCTGTGAAATCTGACTGAGGTCCTGTGCCCCAAAGTCCTTCCTACGACTGTGTTCGTATCCTTCAGAAGGACAGGGCTGGAGTCACTATTCACAGTCCAGATGTTCAGCAAACCTTCGAAGGCCATGTTCCCAATGGACCCTTTGTGGTGCCATTTAGGGAGAGAGTCATAGCTGGGACACATGCTTGGTGGCCAGAGCAGCGTTGACTTGGTTCTGCACGAGGGCGCTCTAGAAGGCCAGGCTGCCCAGCTTGGGTTCCTGAGCCCAGAGTCTCCATGGGCTGTTCGTGAGTACTGGGGCAGCTATGGTGACGGCTTCCTACACAGAACCTCCCCAGACTTCCTCGCCTTCTGAGGTTGGCTTCTCTCCCTCCAGGAGTTCCTGAAGGAAGGAACGCTGACGAGAGTGAGAGGCAAAAGCCGACACCCCCGGCACCTGTTTCTGGTAAGCACTGGCTGTAAGCCCCGCCCCACTGTTGGCTTTCTATGGCCACCAGAGGAGCTAGGACAGTCTTCAGGATGTATAACTGAGCCCTAAAAACAAAAGAAAACAAAAAAACATTGCTCATATGTTATTTGAATGGCTGGTGGTGCTGCTGCTGCTGCTGAAGTGAATAGCTCCTGCGCCTCCATGAAGCAGCTTAATCCAGGGCTTCCTTACGGCACTTTCCATGGTGTGTGAGACAGCAGAGGGCTGAGGAGAACGACTTGTCTAGGTTGGTGGCCCAGAGAGTAGCCAGGGTGGGTCATGGTTCTGATCCACCACTCTGTGCAGGTGAGTGTACCTGACATGTCTGAGGACACACGGCCACACTTTGAACATCAGGGAGTATCCAAGACCTGTGGGATGGGGTGGGGATGCCAACCTCAGGCGCTCATACTGAAAGTAGCTCCCCCCCATGACACTGCACCTCCTGTGTGACTGCCCCTACAACAAGTGTCGGAGACACTCGGGCTTTAAGGAGGAAAGGCAGCATCTACCTCCCAGTTGTGGAGGTACCAGCCCTTGACGGGGTGGCCCCGAAGTTTCGGGCCTATGGCCAAGAGGCACAACAAGGCAGAGTCATTGCTCACCTCGTGGCTAGGAAGTAAGACAGGAATGGGAAGGGGCTGGGTTCCAACAGTCTCCTGGAGGTCATGCCCCAATGACCTAACTTCCTCTCACTAGGCCCCACCCCTAAAGGTTCCATTCCTCCCACCAGTGCCACCCTGTGGGCCACACCTTCAACACAGAGGCCTTTAGGGGACCCCCAATAGCCAAACTATAGGCCTGCTGTCTGCTGGATATCTCTGTTTCCTCACTCCCGTGCCACTCCCTGCTGTTCCTGTGCCGTCAGCCGCCTCCACACTGCTAGAGTTGTATGTAGCATGACGGAGGGCAGCTTAGAGCTCTGTGGTTCCGGGATTCACCAGGCAACACCTCGGTGCCAGCACATGGAACACAGAGATCACTCACAGCCTTGCTTGCAGCCGTCAGGATGTAAGAGGAGGGAAACGCACAGACTGACGACTGAGAATCATGAAATGGAGTAGAGAAGGTCCTAGAAGAAGCTAAGAATCAGTGGCAGAGTCAGGCATTGAAGTGAAGAACGGAAGCCACAGCAGCTGTGCTCAAGGATTGGCTAGGGGATGCGCCAAGGGCCTTGTACACATTTCCTGACTGGGCCACCTGAAGCAAGGAAGGCGGTCCCTTTTCTCCTCCTACCATGTGGGTTCCCGGGATTAAACTGAGCCATCTCACTGGCCCCTACTTTATTTCTTTTCTTTTCTTTCTTTTTTTTTTTTTAAAGGCATGGTCTCACTATGTAGCCCTGGCTGGTTTGGAACTTGCCCTGTAGACCAGGCTGGCTTCCAATTCAGAGATTCACCTGCCTCTGTCTCCTGAGTGCTGGTGTTAAAGGCATGGGCCACTGTATCAGCCCCCACTTCCTTTCTTACAGAGTTATATGTGCCCGTCTTAAGTTATGTGTTGGTGTTTGTTGACTAGTGTAGGCCATTGTATAATTACCACTCGGATCAGGGTTGAGAACATTTGCAACAGTTCCAGAAAGCTCCGCTAATACCGGCAGTCAGTCCTCCCCACTCTCAGGTACCCACTAGCCTGATTGCTGTCACTTTGGGTTGGGCCTTCACAAAAAGGCATTGGGCATGCACTCACATGTCTGACTCCCCGACCCCAGCATGCCTGTGATTTGGCCAGGTGGCTAGAGAGTCTGGCAGCCTACTCCTTTGGGTTGCTATACGATATTCCACAGCCTGACTGAACCACAAGTTCTTTCTCCATCAGTCGTCAAGGACATTTGTTTTGCTCCACTTTTAGGGCTGTTATACATAGAGCTGTTCTAACAGTTGTTACCAGAGCATTGGCAAACGCGCCGAGTCCTCTTGGGTGTTCCCAGCAGGAGTAGAGCTATGGTGATGGTTTCACAGGATGGCTTTACTCCCTAGTGGGGTGTCACTGAGGATTGCCAGATGCCTGCACCCCAGAGCCCAGGGACCTGCTTGCTGCAGCCTTCAGGGCTAGGACGGGTGTGATTCGGTTCCTTCTGTGCAGATGAACGACACGCTCCTCTACACTCATCCCCAGAAGGATGGGAAGTACCGTCTGAAGAGCTCGCTGCCGGTGGCCAGCATGAAGGTAGATATCTAACGCAGGGTACCCTGGGACCAGGGCCAGCAGTGGTGGGAAAGTCATCACAAGGAGATGCTGGCGAGATGGAGCCAACCTTGCTCCTCTCCACTGAGGCCCAAGGCCCAGGGAGACAGTATTCAGTGAGGACTGCAACGCTTAAACACAGGGGTGCCCAGATACAACTGGGGGCCAATGCTATACTCTCAGAGTGGATGGTGCATAGGGAAGGGTGGCCCTACGAGGAGGACAGTAATGCAGGAACCACTTGGAGGGAGCAAACAAGCAGGCTTGGGTTATATCATTAAATGTGGTAGGATATATATGCCACATAACCCTCTGCACCATCGTAAGGACAGAGCTCGGGGATGTGAACCAGTGCTGAGCCAGCAGTTCCACTCAGCTCTAGAACCTTCCTGTCTTCCCAAACAGTCCATTGAACACTGAGTCCCATCCCTGCTCCCAGCCCCTGGTACCCACCGTTTGTTCTATTGCTATGAATTTGACTGATTTGAGTGACCTCATATAGGTAGAATTCCACAGTCTTCTTGGAGCGACTGGCTTCACTTAGCTTTGTGGTCAAAATTTCCATGTGGCAGCTTGGGCTGGTTCTTCTTTTCCTAGGTACGCACATTTGTTCCCTCGCGTGCTCAGGCTCCTCTGTCTCTTTGTGTGTGTGTGTGTGTGTGTGTGTGTGTGTGTGTGTGTGTGTTTATCTTTCTGTTTCTCCGTCTGTGTCTGTCTTTATCTCTCTGTCTCTCTGTTTTTATCTCTCTGTGTGCGTATCTCTATCTTTCTGTTCCCCCCACACACATGTGTTTTCCATTAATCTACCACTGGACACCTCTCAGCTGTTGTATGTGTAATGTATGGACTAGCCTGGTTTATCTTGGTTTCAAACATGAGGATGTGTGGGTGCTTTTGGGGAATTCTTGGGACAGAGAACATTTTGGAAAGTTGACTTTGATGCCATCTGAGGCTGGTGACTGAGAAGGGCATGCTGAGGAAAGACAGAAAAGCAGCAGGTAATGGAAGCACACATGTCAATCAGAACCCTGTCTACCCACTAGCAGTGGACAAAACTGTCTGTGTTAACCCCCGCTTGCCCACACACACACCCTGAAGTCAATGCTGTTGGTTTTCCTGGCAGGTCAGCCGCCCTGTGATGGATAAAGTGCCCTATGCTCTGAAGATCGAAACTCCTGAGACCTGCCTGACATTGTCTGCAAGGTACGGGGAACGGGGGCGACTTAAGGGTGGGAGCATTCAGGGCAGCATAGGTGGGGGATGGTGTCATTTCTAGCCTGGTGTCCTCTTGGAAAGGGCTCTTTCTCTCCTGGTTTTCAGTGTTTCTTGAGTGCTATGTGTTGTAGACCTCTGTGGAATATAACTTATAGAAAAACGCCAAAGAAAAAAAAAAGGAAAGAGAAAATGCCTAGCACTGAGGCAGGAGGATCACAAGTTCGAGGCCTGCCTAAGTAATATAACAAGACCTTTTCTAAAATCACATTCAGAAGGCTGAGGAGGGAAGATAAAGATCCTGCCTCAAAAAGTCAAAACCAGGGCCAGCAGAGATAGGCCAGCAGGTAAAGTGATTGGCATACAAAAGTGAGGACCAGAACCCATGTGAAAAGCCAGGTGTGGTGGTGCATGCTGGGAACCCCTGCACTGGGTAGGCAGAGCTAGGAGACTCTCACAGGCAAGCCAGTGTATTAGAATAAACAGGCTCCACATTTAGTGGGAGACCATGCCTCAGAAAATAGGGAGTCTACAGAGATGGTTCAGAAGTTAAAGAGCACTTGCTACCCCTCTGGAGGACCTGGGTTCAGTTCCCAGAAGCCCTATGGCAGTTCACAAAGGCCTGTAACTCCAGTTACAATGCCCTCTTCTGGCCACCATGAGTACTGCATATGAATGGATACATGCCAGCAAAACACCATAAAAATAAATCTTTTTAAAAATAAAGATAAGGGGGGCTGGAGAGATAGCTCAGAGGTTAAGAGCATTGCCTGCTTTTCCAAAGGTCTTGAGTTCAATTCCCAGTCAACCACATGGTGGCTCACAACCATCTGTAATGGAGTCTGGTGCCCTCTTCTGGCCTGCGGTCATACACACAGACAGAATATTGTATACATAATAAATAAATAAATATTTTAAAAAATAAAGATAAGGGTGAAAAATGATTGAGATGCATGAAGTTAGCTCTGACATCCACACTCATGTACACATGTGTACATTCAGAGCTATGCATTCATACACACACACACACACACACACACAAACACACACACACACACAGGCTCAAATAGAAAATAATAACCAAAGAAAAAATTCCCAGGGGTTGGGGCTTAGCTCGATGGTAAAGCACCTCCCCGAGAGACTCAAAATCCTGGTTTGGTCCTCAGCCACATAAAACCAAACATAAATGCTGGTTCCTATGCCAAGAGGACTGTATGCCCCATGAAAGTAGCTCATCAAAAAATGCTATAGACAATTTGGTTCAGTGTGAGATTCTCAGGTGACTTAGATGTGTCATGTGCTCAGTTGGCTATGCTGCCAGCTTTGGCTCTTTCCTCTCAACAGAGCAAGAGGAAAGCAATGAGTGACTGCCCATCGCTGACCGTTCTGTCTTTAGGGAAGGGTCTCAGGACGTGGGAGGAGGCTGTAATTAAAACACACCATGAACTAGCTGTTGGAGAAACAAAATCTGCTTCTCTCAGTCCAGGAGTTGGGAAATGAAAGGCCAAGATACCAGTCTATTTGGGGTCTGGTGAGAGCCCCATGTTTGTGGGTGGCACCTTCTTGTTGTAATCCTACAGGATAGAAGGGACAAAGGATGTCCCACAACAGGAAGGAAAGGCTTCCTGGAAGAGTCTCCTGAAGTTGCTCCATTGCCTCTCTTCTCTGCTTGATGCAATCAGGGATTCAGGGCTCAGGGTATAGTTTCTGTGTGCCCAGCCATGACAGGGGGGGGTGACAGACCACAATGATGTCTACTCCTGACTGAGGCACTGCTGTCTGTCTAGTCTGTGGCCTGGAACACCAGCTGCCATTGTCAGGTCTGCTTTCCTGATAGCCCAGACCCCACACACTGGAGGAGAGCTATCTGTCCCCTTTAAGCAGTGTGGCCCTGGCTATCTACCATACCCGTTTTCCCTGTGAACAACAGACCAAAGTGGTCCCTTCTCACTGCCTGGGCTTTTCTGACTATGAAAGATCCTGTGCAGGGTGAGAGCGACACCTAGTGGGCACTTAGAATTTCCACCCAGCTTCCCTCCTGGGCTGCCCTAGGCTCTCTAGGTAGAGAGGGACTGGGACATTGGGCAAGACTCAGACCAGAGGCTGCTAAGCAAGAACTCATAGCAACAAAAAAGGGTGCCAGGCACTGTCGTTCACCCAGCCTGTGCCTACAGCTCCTGTGCAGAGAGGGACGAATGGCACTACTGTCTGAGCAGAGCCCTCCCGGAGGACTACAAGACCCAGGCTCTGGCTGCCTTCCACCACAGTGTGGAGGTGAGTGAAGGCCACCCCAGGGCCCCTTGGGTGGATCCTGCTGCATGCTACTTACAGCAGGAGGACAAGTGTGTCCCGTCATAGGGGGCCTGGCAATGCCCCCATCCTATCCCCTCTACCATGCTCCAGTCAGACAGAGTATGGCACCACAATTCAACCCAGGATCATACCCTGCTGTTTGGAGAGCAAACCAAGGGATGTGGGAGACTTTACTCAGAATTAAGGAGAAAGGGGTCCTCGCCTTCTCAGCTGTCCATCTGGCTCTCTCCTGACTGTGGTTTCTGGTTGCCACAGATCCGAGAGAGGCTGGGGATCAGTCTCGGGGAGAGGCTCCCCACCCTGGTACCTGTCACTCATGCCATGATGTGCATGAACTGCGGATGTGACTTCTCGCTCACTGTGAGGCGCCACCACTGCCACGCCTGTGGCAAGGTGAGTGACAGACTTGGCGAGGGTGTGCTCAGGAAGGGGAGGGCATGTCCCTGACCACGGGGCCTGGGGAGCCTGAAGAAGATGAGTTCAAGGCCACCCTGAGAAGTAGAGCTTGTTCCTGTCCGTGTCACTGAGATCCACCAATCACAGCCAGTCCCAGGCCTCTTCTGCTACCACCATGCCATGTTAAGAGCCCCAGGGCTCACCATTTTGGTTGTTGGAGGAGAGGGTGTTACTTCGTGGGTAAGGGCACTTGCTCAGAGTAGCCCGGCCTGGAAGAGCAAGGGTCCACATGGCACAGAGCAGCTGGGAACCTGGGACTCCCAGGAGGAGGTGAGGGGTGACAGCACATGCTGAGAGGGTGACCCGCAGCTTACATGTGTGATCCTAACATGGCCTCAGATTGTGTGCCGGAACTGTTCTCGAAACAAGTACCCACTGAAGTGCCTCAAGAACCGGATGGCCAAGGTCTGTGATGGCTGCTTCCGGGAGCTGAAGCTGAGGAATGGGCCTGTCCCAGGCCCCATGAGAGGTAACTCTACAAGGCCTGATGACTTCTCCCCAAGTTCTCATGAACCTCTAGGGTATCCTGCTTGAACCTGCTTTCTCCTGAAGAAGGGAGGAAAGGTTCTGCATTAAGGCGCCACTGGGGAGACTAAGGCTTGAGAGCGGGGCTCCATGGGAACCCGATAGCAGCTGTGTCCCTGTGAAGCCACAGAGGAGACAGGGCTGCTGTGACTGTCTACCATGGATGACCCTTTCAGGGTATTCCATTGGCCTATGTCCTCTGGAACTTTTATAAAAAGATTTATTTTTAATAATGTGTGTCTGTGCATGGATATGTGCGGATGAATGCAGGTTTCCAAAAAGGCCAGAAGAAGGTGTCAGATCCCCTGGAACTGGAGTTACAGGCATCTGTGAGCCCCCTGAGTGGGTACTGAGAACCAAACTCAGGTCCACTGCAAGAGCAGTGTGTGCTCTTAACTGCTGAGCCATCTCCCCAGCTCCTGTGGGACTCCCAAGAATAGTCCACGGATGTGCTGTCTTTGGGATCTTTTGGCATGTTTGCAAGGCTGCTGGGAGGGGCTTGTGAGTCAGGGAAGGACAGAGAGTCCCTCAGAAGCTGAACTGACCCTTGAGACTCGGTACTTAAGTCACAAACTGTGCCCAGAATTATCGGGCAGGAGGGACAGTAGGTGTAGTATGGACCTTCCCGAGGCCACACGAAGGTCGCCAGGGGAAGCACAGTCCTGCTAGTGGATCCAGGACAACTGTCCAGTATCTAGGAAAGTGGCTCCCATCCCCTAAAGCCTAGGTACAGCATCAGCAGGAAGGAGCATGCCAGCCATTCCGGTCCCATTGACTCCCACTCCTACCCCCTTCCCTCCATGAGCCTTGGAGGCACCTGAGCCGGCATACCAGACACCCTTCCCTTGGTTTCTTACCTCTGCAGAGCGTCCGGTCAGCATGAGCTTCCCACTGTCCTCCTCCCGCTTCTCCTCGGGCAGCACCTTCTCCTCCGTCTTCCACAGCATTAGTCCTTCAACTTTCAAGAAGCAGAAAAAAGTCCCTTCAGCCTTGGCGGAGGTAAGGCTTCCATGGGAGACAGTGGCAAGCCGCTGTCCCAGGAAAGACTCTGATATTGAGGTTAGGTGGTACCACCCCTAAGAATAATCCTGTCTGCGGAAGACCTCTGGGGCTGAAACGGTGCTTGAGAGGCATCTTTGTGTCCCTCTTTGTCGTTCTGTCTCTCTGGCCCCAAGGCATAGATTTAGTGCCCATAGGGTCTGCTCAGGTCACTGGTGAGTAGCAGTCATTAATTGCCCCATGGAGTTATGGTTAATTGTCCCAAGTTAGCATGTGTGAGCTGTGTGTTCTCAGACTGCAGAAAGCGGATAGCACAGGTGCGAGCCTCCTGGAGGCTATGAAATTCTGCAAGAAACCTCAAAACTGGCTAAACGCAGGTCAATCTTGCAGGTAGGAACCCAAGCAGTGCCCATGAGTAGTAGAGCCTTCCCAAGAGGCATAGCCAGCTGCATTCAAGTCTGCATTAATAGTCGTCATCAAGTAAGCAGTGGGTGTGAAGATGTGTTAAGGCAGTGGTTCTCAACCTTCCTAAGGCTGCGACCCTTTAATACAGTTCCTCATGTTATGGCGACTCCCAACCATAAAATTATTCTGTTGCTACTTCATAACTATAATTTTGCTACTATTATGAATCGTAATATAAATATCTGATATGCAACTCCCCTAAAGGAGTCACGACCACAAGTTGAGAACCACTGAGTTAGGGAGTGACTGTCTGCGAATGAGTGCTGTTTTAGCCATTAACTTTTTCCATTTGCAAATTAAAGGCCTTGGAAATACGGCTAAGATATAGCTTAGTGGTAAAGAACCTGCCTGTTGATAGTGTGTAAGGTTCTGATCACGCCCCAAAAAATCTTGAAATTAATATATACATGGTAAGAAAAAAATCTGCAAAATAGACAAAACAATATACAATATAGAAGTGAGTTTTTCTACCTCTCCAGCCATGATCAAAATCCTTATGGTTCCTTCAAGAAATGTTCACATGTTCATAGCACAGAATTGGGCTCACAGGCTCTTGCTTACTTCTGCCAGCCCCTGCCAGTAGAGAATCCAGGAGAGGAGGACCCACAGCTCCACTCCCAGCACCCTCTCTTATTACAGGGGCTCTGCCTCTGCAGCATTGCTTCCCAGGGGGATGTTGAGGAAAACTCTGAAAACCCAAGTATCTAATTCTCAGGAGGCTGCAGAATCAGATCTGTGGGAGTACTCTATAGGATCTTTGGAGGCGCTCCATTGGATCTGTGCCATCGGATCTGTGGAAGGGTTTCATCAGAGCAGGTGGGGTGAGAGCCCAGGCAGGAATTAGCATATCAGATATTCTGCATATCAGATATTTATATTATGATTCATAAAAGTAGCAAAATCACAATTACAAGGCTTCATTAGGGCAGGTGGGGTGAGAGCCCAGGCAGAAATTAGCATATAAGATTCTGCATATCAAATAGTTATATTATGATTCATAATAGTAGCAAAATCACAGTTAGGAAGTAGCAACATTCAGGTTAGAGCCTAGAACCTACAACCAGCTCCGGCTGGAAAGGAAGCCTGGTTTAATTTCGTCCCAAATGTTTGCTGAAAGAACTGAGTGTCATCCTCCTTTAAGCTGAGGAGGGACTGAAATTTAGGAAATCCCTCTGGGCCTCAGTTCCCCTGTCTGTAAAATGAGAAAATCAGGAAATTATCCCTAAACTTGGCCATGTTGCTTTCCAACTCACTCAGTTTAAATCAGGCACGTACCTGTCAGGATGCCTCCTGCTTTTCATTAGTGAGAAAATAGGGGCCCGCAGGAGGTCGGTAAATTGCCTGGTGATATGCATAGTTACTGCTGGAGCCTGATGGGACCCCCTGGATTGCAGCCCTCCAAACCAAACTGGAGGTTTCTTTTGTTTTCTTTGTTTTCTGGTGATAGAACCCAGGGCCTCATACATACTCACACAGTGTACCGGAGCCCCATTCAGTGTTAGCCACAGCCAGAGCCTTGCAATGAGATGCCACCTAAACATGGGCAGCAGTATGACATCGTAGGATTGCGTCTACTCTGCCAGGCAGGGGACTCTCCCCACCCCATATCCCTTCTTAAGTATGAAGTCCTTCTAAGCGGAAGGTAGATGAATCTTGCATCCTGGGAGGGAGTAGCATCCCAGTAGGGGCAGCCAACCTGGAGGCAGCTTTAGACTTTCACATCTGCTTCCTAAGCCTCAAAGTAGCTTTACTGATCACGAGACCAGCGATGGGATCAGCTTTAAAACTCGCCTGTGGAGGGTCCGCCCTGGCTGGTTTGTCTGTTTACCTGCTTTTTCTCCCCACCAGGTGGCCGCATCCGGAGAGGGTTCGGCCATTAGTGGCTACTTGAGCCGCTGTAAGAGTGGCAAGCGACGCTGGAAGAAGCTCTGGCTAGTCATCAAGGGCAAAGTGCTCTACACCTACCTGGCCAGTGAGGTACATCCTTTCTGCAGCTGTTATCTCCGGGAGGCCTGTGTTAAGTATGAGTGTGGCAATAGGGGGTGGAGGACCAACCAGCTAGGGTCTCCGTGCATCCGCAGGCATGAGTTCAGGATACTACTGGGACCTCTGCTGGTGGTTTTCAAGTCTTTATGGTGGCTGTGAGCACTCACAGAGCACTTAAATGTCACAGGCTCAGCAGCTAGGACGAGGTCATAAGAGAAAACTTGCCTCTGTTCTCTATCTCGGTTGCTTGAGACAACACGCGGCAGCTCAGAGAAAACTGCTCCTTTTGTGCCTATCCGTTGCTTTTACTAAAATAACCGCGGGTTCCAGTGAGGCTTCTAAATAAAAGCACATTGCTACTTTTATAGGATATATAGGTTTTAGTGTCTAAAATACAAGCAAGGGCTGGGCACAGATCAGTTATTGGAACGATTGCTCAGCATGGAGGAAACTTGGGATTTGGTACCCAGCACTACATAGCCTAGGTGTGGTGGTGCAAGCCTATAATTCTAGCACAGAGGCAGGAGGAACAGAAGTTCAAGGTCATCCTCAGCTGCAGAGTGAATTCAAGCCAGCCTGGGCAATATGAGCTCCTCTCTCAAAAATAAAATACAAACAAATAAGAGAGCCCTTGGGCCCAGCCTCTTCCCAGGGCAGACAGCTGTGGGCTGTGGAGGTGTAATCTTGCTGGCTAGTCCTTCAGAGGCTGAATGGGCTGGACAATAAGGTGGTTTCCGTCTCCAGGTCCTACCACCTTGGGGCTTCCATAAGCCAAATCCACGTTACAATCAAGACTTAAATGTGTCCTGACCGCTGGTGGAGGACCTGTCTCTCCACAGACCTGCAGCTGTGGTGGTCCCTGTGTGTCTCATCCTCACACATCAGACCAGCAGAGCAGGCAGATAGAGAGGACCTTTATTCATTTGTCTACAGTGGGACTTTCTGCATCGGGGACAGGGGCTCATCTTTCCAGTCTGAAAGTTGAAACACAGCTCAAAACAGCCACATCCTAAGAAGGCATGTCACTGAGCCGAGCATGGTGTTGCATGCCAATGGCTCCTGGTACTCAGAAGATGAGACAGGGGAGTTACTAGGAGTCCCGTGTAAGGCTTTGTCTCAAGGGGGGGGGGGGGGGGGAGGGGGAGAGGGAGAAGCAAGCCAGGACAGTGGCAGGGTATTTTGTAATCTGTCAGGCTAGGGGTATTCTAACATAGACAATGGAGGGTTTTTGCTGAGACACCTTAAACAAAGACTTCATGAAATGCATACAGAATGTGTTGCCAGAACAAACTCTGGGATACAAAATCCTTGACTATTCCAGTCCATAGGGAGAATACTAGAAGGCTGTGAGTTCAAATCCTGGATCTTCCTCGTATGCTAGCTGTGTGGCATTGGGCATTCTCTGTCTATGGTAGAGAATTTAAAAGATGATGGCACTGCACACGTCTAGCCCTAGTTGGCTGTCAGAACTTAAGTCCCTTTCCTTTCTGGGACTGGTGGGAAGCAAGGGTGATTAAGATGCTCTTCCACTGGAGGCAAGGATCAATGTTAGGCGTTGATACAGGTGTGGCTTTTTAAAATCTTTATTATTTGACAATTTCACATTTGTATACAATGTACCTTGATCTTATCCACTCCCCCAAACCCCTAAATATGGCCCTCCCACTTTCATGTCCTTTCGTGTGTGTGTGTGTGTGTGTGTGTGTGTGTGTGTGTGTGTGTAAATAACACATTGAATCCAGTTAGTGCTGCCTGCTGGATGCTGTCTGACCTTATTAGCTTGACCTTGTGCAGGGACCATAGCTGCAGGGAGTTCATGATACAATGGCACGGAGTCACGTCCAGGAGAGAGTTCCACAGCGTCTTCCCCATCTTTCAGCTCTTTCATTCTTTCTCTCCCCACCCTTTTGTGATATTCCCTGAGCCTAGGGGGATGGAGGGTTATGGGTGTAGTTTTAACATCAGATGTTCCTTCTGTCCCCTGCAGGACAAAGTGGCCATGGAGAGCATCCCTCTGCTGGGTTTCACTATTGCTCCGGAAAAGGAGGCCGGCAGCAATGAAGCTGGACCAGTCTTTCACCTTTACCACAAGAAAACCCTGTTTTATAGCTTCAAAGCAGAGGATAGCAGTTCTGCTCAGAGGTACCAGCAGCAGCTAGTCTTCTGTCCTGTGTCTGTCTTAGGGAGAAATGCAGCGTCACCTGCACTGTCCTGTTGAGGCCCCTGGGGGTCCTAGCACAACTGCAGGCCTGTGTGTTCTGGGTCTTGAGATGTTGCTGGTTGTTTTACTCTCGACTTTTTTTTTGGGGGGGGGGCACCAAATAAATCACACATGGAGCCTTATTCTTATAAATGCCTGGCCTTGGCTTGGCTTGTTTCTAGCCAGCTTTTCTTAACTAATTATCCCATCTTAACTAATTAGCCCTTTGCCTCTGGGCTTTTCCTTCTCTTACTTCTGTAATCTTAGTTTTATTCTTACTCTGTGGTCAGCTGGGTGGCTGGCCCCTTCTTTTCTCAATCCTTGATCTCTCTTCCTTTCTCTCTTTTTCTCCTTCTGTTTATTTGCTTTGCCTGCCAGCCCCACCTATTCTTTCCCCTGCCTTGCTATTGGCCATCCAACTCTATTAGACCAATCAGGTATTTTAGACAGGCAAAGTAACGCTGCTTCACAGAGTTAAACAAATGCAACATAAAAGAATGCACTGTAGCCGGGTGGTGGTGGCACAGCACTCAGTGAGGCAGAGGCAGGTTGATCTCTGTGGGTTTGAGGCCAGCCTGATCTACAGAGTGAGTTCCAGGATAGCCAGGAGACTCTCATGATTCCTTTATATGGGTGGGCATACTTTCATACTATCCCAGCTGCTTTTTAAATACAGGAAACATGTTTGGGAAATATATACAAACATGGCATATTTCTTGGCTTCAGGCTAGCAAGAATCTAGTCCAGTCACAAAGATACCCAATGCTGTCTTCTGTTTTATAGGTGGATGGAGGCCATGGAAGATGCCAGTGTGTTATAGCAGTCACCAGGCACATGGACTCACAAAAAAACTCTTACATTAACGTGTGAACCCTTCCAGAGGCTGCTCCTGGTCTCAGCTCATCTGGATGCACGCGTGGGTTCTGCGTGGGGCTTGACCTTTCCCTTCCCAGGTAGAACCCTAAGGGATATTTATGGACCTCTTTTTTTTTCTGCCTCCATGTTTCCCAGCCCCCATCACAAACTGTACCCTTATCTAAAAGTGAGTTAAAATTTAGTACCTTGAAGACATGGAAATGAAGAGAAAAGGACATTTAGCAACATGGGCTTTCTAGTAGAAACTGGCTTTTCCTGGTTTTACTCCTGGCGAATAGGACCACTTTTGGCTTTCTGCAATGTCCATACGGTGCCTCAGGTGATGTGGGAACCAGCCAGAAAGGAACAGCTGCTCATGGAAACACTTTACCATCCTGCTGAGCTGCAGCCTACCGTGTCTTCTGAGAGATGGACAGGAGTTGGCCACAGGCAGGTCCGGGGACTCGCTTACTGTGGAAAGTTGACTCCCACAGCCTTTCAGCGGCTTGCTTGCCAGGCTTAGGAGGGAAGGGAGCATCTTCCCTTCCTCAGGTCCTGCCACCTGTACTGCCGCAACTCAGCCAGAGAGTGGTTCCCTTCCTCCCAGAATCTTCAGCACCACACCAGGACTGCCCGCTTCAGCAGCACACAGATTCCTCCAAGATGGACGATCTACATCAGCTTTATCTTCTGTGTGCCTTCCTGCGTATACGCTGTGCACCCGGACCATGCCGTTGATGGGAATTGTACTCACTGGAACACGTTTCCTCCCGCTGCAGCACCCATGCCAGTTTACTTTTTGAGAGAGGTAAAGAAGAAAAAAGAAGTGGGCGGTCATCAGAAAGTGGTCTGGGCGGATAGATGGCTTGATCACTGCAGAAGCACTGTGTGGCTGGAAAACATGTTGCACACCTAGGCTGAACCACCTTGCAGCTGGAAGATGCTTTGCACACCCAAGACAAAGTGTGCCACCTCCCTCTGGGCACCTTCCTCTGGGCACCTCCCTCTGGGCACCTTCCTCTGGGCACCTCCCTCTAGGCACCTCCCTCTGGGTATCTGAGGCAAAGCCACCTCCTGCTGGTCAGTTCTTTATGCTGGATGGATTTTACACAGTGTATTGAGGAGGGACAGGATTCCTCCTCGTTCTCACCGCAATTGAAAAAAAAAGTAATTGTCATCATTTCCTGAAATCTCTTATTACCTTCTCCCTACAAAAAGGATTTTTGTAAAACGTACCATCTCAAGGACTTATTTACATTAAATATGTTCAGGGATTTCTTTTTCTAGTTTGCAGTTCTTTTTAAATGTTTTGCAGTCAGCGTATAATTAATAATTCAAGTCGGATGGACCCACAGGGGTTCCTGTTAACTTCTGAGAGTGTCATCACCCTAGGATCCTTCCCAGAGTCACTCACATGTGACTGGGCCTACGAGACCCATGAACCTTTACGGAGTGGAGCAGGACTCGAGTATAGCAGTCCCCTTTGCTACGGTTTCATTTTCTGTGATTTCAATTGCCAGAGGTCAACTCTGGACTGAAAATATTAAATAGAAAATTCTAGAAATAAAAGTGTGAAGTTTCCGGTCATTTTTCCTGTGGCACTAGTGTTCCACTTTGTTAGTAACTTCCCAAGGATCTAACTGGTGCTTTATACATCCCCAAGAGTACCCGTGTGTGTACAGGAACAGCACAGGATGTGTGACCCAGTGCTGATGCCTTCTTCTTTTTCTTTGTTGGTTTGTTTTCGTTTTTGTTTTTGGAGACAGGGTTTCTCGGTAGTTTTGGAGCCTGTCCTGGAACTAGCACTTGTAGACCAGGCTGGCCTCAAACTCAGAGATCCACCTGTCTCTGCCTCTCAAGTGCTGGAATTAAAAGCGTGCGTCACCACCGCCCGGCTGCTGCTGCCTTCTTGAGGGCTCACGGGGGCACTCGGGCTGCTGCTGTCCAGGCAGTGGGAATATCCTGACCTGCCTTGTACTATTGCCAAGGGTCACTTTTCAATTCTAAGTATGAAAGTCATTTGAGGACCTTTATTTTATTCGATTGATTGATTGATTGATTTAGTGCTGGCTATGGAACCCAGAGCCTCACATGTTAGACCAGGACTTTGAGGCTGACCCATACTCTGGCAATTCTTACCCTATAACATCCGTTATCTGATACTTAAGTAGGGTTTTTATTTCTGTGTGAATATTTATCTTGATTAAAAACTGTCTGGATTATCCATAAAACATAGCAGATAGGGTCACCAAGACAGTCCCCAGCTCCTAGGGAACTGGGCCAGGCCCTGCCTGGTTGGATCTTTGTGGCCTCATCTTTCCGCAGTTCTCTGTGTTCTGGTTTCAGGCTCATATCTTCCTGACCACTCTGTGGCCCTTGTGTCCTTCTCTTTGTCCAGCCTAGTTCACACATCCAGGCTGCCTGTCTGTTCACTGAGTCCACCCAGAATCGCTAGGGATAAAGCCACCTCACCAGGTCTGAGGACATCCTGTCCCCTGGGTCCAAATGCTGTGCAGAAACAACTATGATGTCACACAATCTCCCTGAAGCTCCCGCAGGCGCAGAGCAGCCCTGCATTGCATATCCCAGCAGCAGCTCTCACCCAGGAATAAAGGACACCTGCCAGGGAAGCTGGGAGCCTGCTGGTCTCTTGCATCACAGAAAGATCTCTGCAGTGTCTCGCAAGCTGGGAAGATGGGTACACACTGAACAGTAACAGCCCATCCCACAGGTCCTGCTCAGCTATGGTGAGGACAATCACAGGAAGACCTTCCTCTTTCTCAGGACAGGGTCAGGGAAGTAGGTGGCAATGAGACTGGTCTCACGGCCCATCAGCTCCCTCTCCCTCCATCTTCAAAGCCTTAAAGAACCTTTCAAGCATGACCTTGCCTGCTTCACAGAGGCTTTTCTCAAAGCAGACGGCCTTGCTTGGGGGTGGGATGAAGAGGGCAGTGGCTTCATGGATTCCCACATATTGCAGTCACTGTGACTCTGATGATCTGAAGAAGTGGGAAGGATTCTATGCCTGTCACTAAAGCACTGCCCAGAAATAGCCGTGCTGGCCGGGGTACATTCTGGTTCTAACAAGAATTCTGACATGTCAGAAATAAACTGAGTTTTTCTGGTGGTGACAAACCTCCAGAGACAAACTCTGCCTGGCATGGTCCAGGGAAGGCCCGGGAGAAGGGTGATGCTGGCCCATCTCAGAGCATGGCCCCGCAGGAAGGTGTGGGGGCCAGCAGCGTAGCTAGTTACTCTGTATCCTTTCTTTATCCAGCTTCTTACTGATCTGGTCATGTAAATGACAGTAGACCAAGGCCACAGAGGCTGATGGTGGATGGTTGTAGAACGAAGTGGCGGGCGCCAATCTGTAGAAGGAAGCCGCGGGGCTGTGTCCCGCCACCCCGGCTAACTTTACCCCAAATAATTACACAGAAACTGTATTCTTTTAAAACACTGCCTGGCCCATAGTTTTAGCCTCTTATTGGCTAATTCTCACATCTTCCTTTAACCCATATTTAGTAATCTGTGTAGCACCACGAGGTGTGGCTTACCAGGAGAGGTCTTAACCTGCGTCCATCTCAGAGAGGAGAATCATGGCGACTCACTATGGTGACTGCTTGAAGCGTCTCCCAACTCTGCTTCCTTTTTCCCACAATTCTGTTCTGTCTATTCCGCCTACCTAATTTTCTGTCTCTTAAAGGGCCAAGGCAGTATCTTTATTAATAATGAAAGTAACACATAGACACTCCTCCATCAGATGGTGGCTGAGCTTGCAACCCAAGTTGCTTTCTGAAGAGGAACAAGGCCAGCAATGGGCTGGTTGTCACCAGATGACACACTGTTAACTGATTCAGCCTGAATCCTGTGGCTTTTGAATTCTCACTGCCAGAAGGGGACAGCTGTGTCCACGCTCAGGTGTCTGCTCTCAGCACAGGTCTCACATTGACTTAAGCAGGTAGGAAACTAGCAAGTCCCAAAGGACCAGAAGCAAGTCCTTTGAGGTTTTCTGATTTATCCAGTGTCAGAGGTGGTTCCACAGAGACTGCCTGTCACTGCACCTGGGACTACAGACATTCCTGTCTATAGCCACCAAGGAAGGCCAGCGAAGCTTCTTGGAGCCAGCATGCTCTCAGCAGCCCTCTTAAAGCTCCCTGTAATCTCAGTCTACTGGTTCTTGGACTGGTCATTGAGGAAGGACCACTAAGAGTGGCACAGACCCAGGGATGACTTGGATGAATATTCTCTAAAGGGTCATGTGTTTAAGGTTTAGTCAACAGGATGCTACTATTGGTGTGATGTAACGCCTGCGTTACTCTCTATGGTATCCCAGGAGGTGGGGTAGACCAATGGGCCCTACAGGTTGCTCTTTATATAAATTACATGACTAGGCCTGTCTTAGGTGGCACTGGACGTCAGGCAACACCCCTTACCCATCATGGGAAAGCATCCAGGTCAAAAAACATTTTCTGTCTTAGGTTGGGACAGCCCCCCAAAAACCTTTCCCGTCATTGGCTCACTAGTCACCCATCACCATGTTTAGCCAGATTTGCACTGAAAGATCCTCTGGAGCAACAGCTAAGAGGACTCGCCAAGTGGCAACATTGACCTGGGCTTGCCTTTGGCTCTGGCACCATGAAACCATGAAGATGATGCTCCAGCACATATAAGCACTCCTTAAGGAGGTTGTGCCTGCTCAATCCTTTATGAGTTTGCTGCAAACTGGAGCCCATTAAATGAGGTCTCAGTGCTGGTGAGAGGAACCCTGGTATAGTTAACTAGAATAATCTCATGAGCCAGTTTGTAAATTGTGTACTCCAGGGTCTGTGAATAACAGCATTAAACCTTTTCTATTGTATCTGTAAGTTGTAACCTTACAGTGGTCTTGAACCACTGCAAATTGCACCAATTGCAAATTTAACTGCAATATTCATTTGTGAATTTAGCTCATTTTGAGTGGACAAAGCATTTGCAACCTGCCCCATAAGGTATCCATTGTGCTAGCAGAAGCAACTGACTAACTAATGGTAAACCAGCAGCTGTAGCCATTCTGGCAGCCTTAGCAATGGCAGCCATTATGGCTGTTGTAAAGTCAAAAATCTCTTTTTGTTTGATACAGGATGAGTTGATCATCATGAGATGGGTTGACAGGTAGAGGAACAATCCTTGGCACTTGGAAAACCACCGCCAGCTCCTCAGGACCCCAGCAACTCTTCAGTTGACAAGCCAGTGTCTATTTGATCTCTTGGCTCTGTCCTGTCCTCAGGCTCTTGGACAGGAAAATCCACAGCACGCACCAGGTGCTCAGGTACCCATACCTGACTGTCAGCATCTTGCGGGAAATTACAAACAGCCCCTCTCCCCCACACCAGTACAGGATCTGGACCACACCAAGTGCTATCTGCTAGATTCTTCCATTTGACATGAGGCATCCCAGGAGAAACTGGCAGCCAATTCAGGCCAGCAGCGGTATGAGATTGAGCATCAACAGTCAAAAAAAATTTTAATGTATAAAATAAAAGATAAATGGTTTCTGGGAGTGGAACCATATTTCCCCTTTTTTGTTTTATGCAGATTGGCTTTGAGTGTACTATGCGCTCACTCCACTATAGCTTGTCTTTCAGGATTATAAAGTATTCCTGTTGTATGAGAAATAGGGAACTCAGAGCAAAATTTAGCAAAGCCAATGCTGGTGTAGGCTGGCCCATTGTCAGTTTTTACAGTGTTTGGAACTCCCATGTAGGTGAAAGCCCGGAGACAGTGACTTTTAACATCTTGTAATTTTTCTCCTGTATGGGCTGAGGCAAAAATAAGATGAGAATATGTATTCACAGTTATGTGAACATATTCCATATGCCCAAAAAAAGGAACATGGGTAACACCCATTTGCCATAAGTGATTAGGAGCAAACCACGAAGATTAACTCCCAAATGGGGAACAGCTAAAAGTTCTGTACACAGAGAGCATTTTTTAGCAATATCAATGGCCTGCTCTCAAGATATCTTAAAATGAAATCTTAAAGACCCAGCATTGAGATGAAAACGATTATGAGCTTTTTCTGCAGCCGCATAAGATTATTGACTAGCTGCACAAATTTGGCAAGTAAGCTGATCAGCCAATGCATTCCCCTCACTCGAGAGACCAGGAAGGTCAGTATGAGCCCGCAAATGCCCTAAGTAAATGGGAACAGATTGGGCCCAAAGCGATGTTTGACTAGCCAATAACTGCATCTGGACTCGAGATACAGAGGCAATATAAGCTACAGTTTCCAAAGTACAAGAATTTTGCTTACATAGTGACTGTCAGTAAAAAGGTTAAATGAAATATCAGCATATTTCTCTAGGGCCATTTGTACAGTGATCAATTCAGCCACCTGAGCAGATTTAGCATCAACAGGCTGAATATCAAAATCAGGAGGGAAGGCCACCACAGCTCTCCCAGTGGAAGACCCATCAGTAAACAACTCCAAAGGTTGCAAAGAAATAACCTTAGGGAAGCATACCGGATGAATTTTGAAAAAGGTGACCAACTCATCAGGATGATTATCAAACCTGCAGGGATTAGTGCATAAAAACAAGGCCCACTCTTCAGCAAATTTTGCAACCAAGTTATTTCTGCCTGGGTATATGGTGTAATAACCTTATCAGGTAACATTCCAAAGGTTTGCAAACTAAGTTTATACCCTTTCTGAATAACACATAGCACAGAAAATGGATACAAGATCACAATTTTTGCAGGTGACATATGCTCATGTACCCATGGGTCCTTGCTGCCAAAAAACTCCAGTAGGACTATGCAGAGAGGGGAAAAAATTTAAGGCTCCAGCAGGAATTTTCAAACTGGGCTAGACCCTATTGAGGTCTCCAAGTACACTAAAAGCAAATTTCCCCTGGGCTAACAACCCACCCCTTTACCCACAGGGCAATTCCTTTTAAAATGTCCTGGACACCCGCATTGAAAAATATGTCCTTGACCTAACTCCACCTTGACTCCCCCTAAGGGCAGAAACAATTACCTGTCCCATCATGTGAGTGCCATCAATGTCCCTGCATAACCAGATACAGTCATTTAAACTCCTATTTCTATGGGGGTATATAGCCTCCTGACAGAATTTGTTAGCGTTTTCATAGGCCAATTGCTTTATGACAGCCACAGCTGTGTCCATATCCCCAAAAATGTGACCTCCCAGCTGTAACAGTCGGTCAACAAAATCAGGATGAGGTTCTGAGGGTCCTAGAAGGACCTTAGACAGTTGTTCCCCGCTCCTTTATTACGTAAAGTTTTACAGCAGCTATCTGAGCATAAACAGCAGGGTCATAAGTAATCTGTGCTGCTAAGCCCAGGCACCTTCCCGTGCCAGTCAACATGCCAAGGTCACACTGGGGAAAACCTGCCACGTCGTGCAATCCTCCTGCATTTCACCTCTCCACCACAATCTCCTCCTGAAAGACAGGCTCTGCAAAGCTGCCTTTCTTCTTTTTCTAACTTATTTTTTAGCAGTACAATCTCCCTTTCTAAAGTTTTTTTCTTCCTCTTCGATATCCCTTTTAATACTCTTAACTTCTCGCTCCTCAAAACTCTTAATAGACTTTACAGATTCTTCAGCCTGAGTCTCCTCAAAGGGTTTTGCCAAATTTTCTAGTTGTTTTTTTTTTTTTTTAATTTTTACCTGCTCCCAATCAGAAATTAAAGCCCCCTGCTTATAGAAACCAGGGACTTAACTCTCTCAAAAAAATTAAGAAACAAACTACCTTACACAAAAGAAAACTGGCTTAATGAACTTTTGTGCTGTCTTAATTTTACCGGTGCCTTGCTTGCCTTGCTTCTCTAAAAGAACTATTAATTGGCCCGCCAATCAATTGGCCCTTGCTTCTTTAAAAGAACTATCAATTGGCCTGTCAATTGGACGTCAATACTGAATTACTAGCACCCATTTTCTTTTTTTTTAATATTTATTTATTTATTTATTACATATATACAGTGTTCTGCTTGCATGTATACTTGCAGGCCAGAAGAGGGCACCAGATCTCATTACAGATGGTTGTGAGTCACCATGTGGTTGCTGGGAATTGAACTCAGGACCTCTGGAAAAGCAATCAGTGCTCTTAACCTCTGAGCCATCTCTCCAGCCCTTAGCACCCACTTACAATTCACCCTCACCATCAATTTCTTACCTGTTGGCAAGCCTCCGAGGGTGATCTCTCAGGGATCCCTAACTTCCCGATCTCGCTGATGGGTCTCCAACTGTAATGCCTGCCTTATTCTCTATAGTACAGTTCACACACTACTATACTGTTAGTGAGCCGGGCAAGGGCCTGGAGATTAAAAAACACACAAGAGACATGGGTCATTAGTGAGGAGATAATGGCAAATGCCGTTTATTTAAGTTTAGGAAGAAACCTTATATACCTAGCTGCTGCACAATGGAATTCCCCCCAGGCAGGTGGGAAATTACCACCCCCTAGATGGAGTAAACAATGGCCCTATAGCTAACTACCAGAGGGCCAGAGGGAGCACAGGAACAAACAGGATGTTTAGCTGGAAATTGCAAAAGATGTCTGGTCAGAAAGTGTCCTCAAAATGAACCCATGGGCCCTATAGTGTGGTATGATGAGGGGCGGGGTAAAGTGGGAGACCCTTGGAGGGTAACTTACTCTCCCGCTCCCTAGCCCTGAGCTGGTTGCTCTCTATGGGTTTCTGTCATTGCCATCCTGTGTCCTCTCCCTAGAGGTCCAAAGCCACAAGTGTCCTGATCTTGGATAAGAACCTCCTCCTCACAAGAGCTATAAATTAAACCCTTCCTCTGTTTAAGTCATCAATCCCATGCTGGGCATGGTGGCACACGCCTTTAATCCCAGTACTTGGGAGGCAGAGGCGGGCGAATCTCTGAGTTCGAGGCCAGCCTGGTCCACAACGTGAGTTCCAGGACAGCCAAAGATACACAGGGAAACCCTGTCTCAAAAAAACCAAAAAAAAAAAAGCAAGCAAATGAATAAGTAAACAATCACAGGTATTTTGTCCTAGTGATGGAAAAGTGACTAATGCCACCAGTCACTAGGGGCTGGAGGGAGAGGGTCCTTGCAGAGTTACCATCACTTCTTCACACCAGATTTTCTGGAAGGACACTCCAGTTTGGATTAGAGGCATGCAAGAGCTGTGCCTTGTCATGGATTTGGGGATGACCTGTGATAGAATCGTTAGAGGTCAGTTATTTGGATCTTCTGTTGGATATTTGCTTGGGTGTCTTGTAGGGGTTGATTTTATAGTTGCTAGTCAAATGACTGTCAATTATCAGCAACTGAGGTCTGTGTGATATTCAGCAACCAGAAGTACCCAATGTCTTGGCTTCATTATGCTTTTTAATGATCCCCAAAAGTTCAGTGAAGTAAATACTATTGCTTGAACTTTGCAGATAAGGAAGCTGGGGGTTTGGAATAGGTCTTTTCCCCCTGGGGTCTCACACTTGCCATCTGCCCTAAGCAGAACCTTGCTATGGTTGCTTTTAAAGTGCTTCTCTGAACTTGTGTGAGTGGAGGCTGGGGAACTTTCTGATGCCCACAGTACTAATAATACTGAGCACTACTAAAAACCCAGATAAAGAGGGTCAGTCCATAGGCCCTTTCTTCCAAAGTCATCTAAAAAAATTACATTTCATCACATAAATCTATGAACATAATCCAATATATTGTCAAAATAAATACAATTCTATTTTCTATTAACATATTTAAGATTTACTTCAGGCGGTGGTGCATACCTTTAATCCAAGCACTTGGGAGGCAGAGGCAGGCAAATTGGTGTGGAAGAATTGTCTGTATTCTGTCAATCATGTTTTAAATAAATGCTGATTGGCCAGGCAAGAAGTATAGGCGGGACAACCATACAGGAAGTAGAGGCAGGGAGTTGAGAACAGGAAAATTCTAGGAAGGAGGAAGCCCATTCCTCCCAGTCCTTCCCAGATCACCGAAGAAGCAGGATGTGACCTACCCCGCTAAAAAAGGTACTGAGCCATGTGGCTAACATAGATAAGAACAATGGGTTAATATAAGTTACAAGAGTTAACAAGAAGCCTGAGCTAATGGGCCAATCAGTTTATAAGTAATGCAGACTCTCTGTGTGATTTCTTTGGGGCTTAACGACTGTGGGAACCCGGCAGGACAGAAACCCTGACAAGCTGGCCCCTCATGTTACAGCAAATCTCTGTGAATTTGAGGTCAGCCTGATCTACAGAGCAAATTCCAGGACAGCCATGGCTATACAGACTGTGCTTTGAAAAATAAGCAAACAAACAAAAAAACAAAAAACAAAAACAAAAGATCAGCACCAATATTTATCTCCACTGCATCTAGAAATCTGGATATTTAAAACCTAAAGTAAATGTGCTTTTTAAAATGCCCTTTAGGGCTGGAGAGAGATGGCTCAGTGGTTAAGAACACTGACTGCTCTTCCAGAGGTCCTGAGTTCAATTCCCAGCAATCACATGGTAACTCACAACCATCTGTAATGAAATCTGGTGCCCTCTTCTGGCCTGCAGGCATATATGCAGACAGAACACTGTATACATAATAAATAAAGAAAATTTAAGAAAAATGCCCTTTAAAATTAAAGGCAGTGGTGGCACACACTTTCAGTCCCAGCACTTGGGAGGCAGACGCAGGTGGACCTCTGTGAATTTGAGGCCAACCTGGTCTACAGAGTGAGTTCCAGAACAGCCAGAGGTGTTACACAGAGAAACTCTGTCTTGTAAAACAAAAACAAACAAGAACCCTCTCTTTACTTTTCTTTAAGACAGAATCCTACCATGTTGCCTAGGCTGGTCTTGAACACCAAGGCTCAAGTGATTTTCCTGTAGTTTTGACTACAGACATGCAATGCCATGCCTGGCTTTAAAGAAGTTTTTTTTTTTTTTTTTTTTTTTTTTTTTTTTAACATACATTCCTGGTGTTATTCAGTATTTGGCATGCTAGGATGACCACTCAAATGGAGGTGTTAAAGCGAGCTGGAGAGATGACTCAGTGGTTAAGAACATTTGTGTCTCTGGTAAAAGACGGGTTTAGTTCCAAGTACACGCATCAGGCAGCTCACAACTGCCTTTAACTCTAGGCACGGGGATCTGATGCACTCTTCTGGACTGTTTGGGCACCTTCATTCATGTGCACATATTAACACACATGCACACATATATTGGGGACTGTGGACCACCAGACCCTGAATTTCTTGCAAACAAGTTGTTTTCTTCTGCTCTAAGTAGCCACCAGCTGCTCTGAGCACGAGACCCTGACAGCAGGGGAGTGGGTTCTGATGAGTCTGCAGCTGAAAGATCCCGAGAGCTAGGGTGTGGCCAGAGCCCTATATAAGCTGCCCCTGAGCACAGTAAAGTGGGCATTCTTGTCTCAAGGATGCCCCTGTGGCCCCATCTGTCTGTCTGTCTCTGTCTGTGTGTGTGTGTTTTAATTTTTCAACCTAGTTCCCGTAGCACATAGCAAGAAGCACATGGAACAGAACCAATGTAGTTTAGACACATACACATAAAAAATATATATATATTTTTAAATAAAGGGACTTCAGGATTTGGCACACTTTTCTCATGGATTTAAAGTAAAATTTCTCAGATGAATTCAGAAGCACCAGTAACCTAATAAATCTACTTCTTGATGTTCGCAGACCCTTAGAAATTTGTTTCATGTGTGAAAGACTGTGTAAGGGCTGTGACTCACCACCCAGTTCCAAGCACAACAGTATATGTGTTCACAGGACACCTCAGTGGCCATGGGGACTCTCAAAAGCCAGAGCAGCATGCCTGGGAGGAGACACCACAGATTTACAACTGGCCAAGTTTGCCTGAGAGGACCAATCGAAGCAGGAAGCTGCTGGGGAACTGTCTGGGGATTCATATGGAAGTCTCTGGCCTTTGTCAGTCCTCCTACAAGCATGCTTGGCCTAGGAGGGCCTGGGTATCCTCTGGTGGCACACACAGGGCCAACCCTTGGGGTCCCTCTCTGGTAGGTCGATACAGAGTGCAGCCCACACATCTGGCTTCTCCAAGTGCCTCGGAGGTTCTGCCCATCAGCAGGATGGAAAGAAAACAGAAAAGGAAGAAGGGCAGTATCTAAGCTGCCTGGGCACTGAGCGAAATCTTAGCCATCTTTGGCAGCGCTGTCGGTGGGAGCAGCACTTTTGCCAGCAGTGTATAGTCAGAGCCACAGAAGAAAGGTGAGACCCAGGGGCGTTGGGTAATGACGCTGCAGTGCGGGAGAGCTGTCGGTTGTGTCGGGCAAGGCCGTGAGACACTTTTCAGAATCCGTCATGCAGCAGAGCGGGTAGCTCAGTTAGTAGACTGCTTGCCTAGTGTGCATGAAGCCCTGGATTTGATCCCCGGGACAGCAAAACTGGATGCAGTGGCACTTGCTTATAATCCCAGCACTCAGGAGGTAGAGGCAGGAGGATCAGTGACATCCTTGGCTACAGAGCAAGTCTGAGACTAGCCTAGGCTACATGAGACACTCCTGTAACTGCAGTCGACACAGGAGAACCAAGGTGTTACCAAGCCAGCTGTCTCCTGGAGACACTCCCTGTGGCCTCCTGGCCCCTGACATGATATCCTGGTCATCACGGGGAGTTCCCTGCACAGACTTTGGTGCCATCAGACTGGAAAAGGTGTCGTGTCTCTAGAGCAGAATACGGCAGACTCACCCTGCTCTGATCGCCACTCATGGGCTCTGTTAGAATTGAACATGACCAGTGGGAAAGGAGACATGGCCCCTCCACAGGAGCAGGTGAGAGGCTGCTATGGAGTAAAACCCATAGGAAGAAGTCAATAAAGGTGCTGCAGCCGGTGCCATGTTTTTCACCTGACACGCATACATGACACGTATATGCACACACAGATACATAAATGTGTTCTCTGAAGAAAAAAGAACATGACTGTGTGCCTTCACTGTCCCTCAGGACTAATCTATTAATTTTTTATTTTAATTGTGTTACAATGCACGTGTATTTGTGGGTGTGCTTGTGTGTGTGTTGTTAGGGGCCTTGTGCTTATTAGGCAAGTGCCTCTCTCCAGTCCCCCAGCCTGCCCCCACAAAGCTTTTTAAGGCAGGATCTTGCTGAGCTGTCCAGTTTGACCTTGAACTTGTGCTCCTCCTGCCTCAATCTCCTAGGTAGCTTGAAATACAGGTTTGTACCAACAGCCTTAGTTATGATATACCATAATTATTGATATGAAATGTATTGATACTTATGGACTGTGGTCATTACAATTTGGGGCTGGATATGTCACTCATCGGCAGATGCTCAATACCAGCAACCCCTGAACATTTACAATCTTTATCTTTTGAATGGCTTCATATAACACAGTTTGGGGGAAATTTTTCAATATATAGTAAAGCTACACAATGGTTCTTTAGATCAGGAACCATTCTGCAGTAATTCAGGGCAATTCCCAACCTTTATGTATAATAAAAATTATCCAGGAGAGTGGCAAATCTTAAAATAATGTTTTGAGCTGGTTGTGGTAGTGCGTGTGTGTAGTCCTGGCACTTGGGAAGCCAAGGGAGAAGCATCACCAGGTCCTATCTCTAACAAAATGAAAACCAAGCCAAACAAAAGTGTATTTTCATCTTCAGGGGAGGCGTTGAGATGGTTAAATCACACTCTCCCTCCCAGATGGACTTAGAGGGAAAGGTGCAGGAAGAGTTGGCTATAAACAGGGTGGTGGTGGCACACGCCTTTAATCCCAGTACTCGGAGATAGAGGCAGGCGGATCTCTGTGAGTTCGAGACCAGCCTGATCTACAAGAGCAAGTTCCAGGACAGGCTTCAAAGCTACACAGAGAAACCCAGTCTCGAAAAACAAACAAACAAACAAACAAACAACAACAACAACAACAAAAGAATTGGCTATAATTTTCTAGGTCTATCCATCAACAGCTGTGCCTCTAAACCCGTCCTGGACTAAACTGAGAGCAGTGAGCTGTAAGAAGTGTGCAGGAAACTGGCAGTGACTTCATCTGGGCCCTCATGCCCAATATGCACGCTGAAGTACACTCTGATCCACAGATGTGCAATGAGCTATCCTAAACAAGTGACTTTCTACATTGCTATGTGGTAATTGGCCATGCCCTAGGGTAGGGAACCTCATTATTCCAACATATATAATTATGCAAGTTTTCATTGGTATAAAATCAGACAGTTTTTATAAATAAAATCGCTGACTACTTGGTGTGACCCTGAATTTTACTTTGCAAGGCCTGGTGAAAAATGATGCTTGGTTTTCACTGAAATGATTTTATTAATCTGTTTTAAATATTATCCTGTCACCTGTTTCACAAAGATGTCCCATTTTTAAATTACAGAGCTATTGCTGTACTATCCTGCAGCCTATTCCTCCCCGAGACACAGACTCTGTATGTCCTACTGAGGGGCAGGAAGAAGTGATCTTTTTGTTTGTATTTTGGTTTTTCAAGACAGGGTTTCTCTGTGTAGCACTGGCTGTCCTGGAACTCACTCTGTAGACCAGGCTGGCCTTGAATTCACAGAGATCCTCCTGCCTCTGCCTCATGAGTACTGGAATTAATGCACTAACACGACCTGACAAGAATTGATCTTTTAAAAAATAGTTTTTCATTTGCTGTAGTGGTGCATATCTGTAATCCAAGCCCATGGGAGCTGAGGTAGGATGGTCATGAGTTGAACATCAGCCTGGGCTCCACAATCAGACTCTGTCTCAAAGAAATTCTGTTTAAAGGAGTGGAGATGTGGCTGAGCCATTGGGGTTGTGCCAAGTATGCACAGGGTCCTGGGTTCAATCCCCAGTACATGCACATGTGTAATGGTCTGTCCTGTCCCTTTAAGAGACAAATCCCGCCCACTCCCTCCCCATCTGCTGAGGCAAGCAGATCTTCTGCTTCCAGTCCCAGCCTTCCTTTCCATCTCTCTCTCTCGAAGAGGTAGCTGCTGCCATGGCTCCTCTTTTCCCCCGCCTCCCTGCCTCCCTGCCTCCCTGCCTCCCTGCCTCCCTCCCTCCTTCTCCCTTCTATTTCTCTGTCAGTTTCTCTCTCTCTGTTTCTCTCTCTCTCCCTGCCTCTCTCTGCTCTTCCCCCTTCCCCACTTTCCTTTCTCTTCTATAACCTCACTCCTACTCTCACATGGTTTGCCTATCCATCTGTCTTTGACCTGCAGGGCTGTAGCTCCTCGTGGGACTGGCTGCCCCGCTGAGGTCTCTCACCCACCACGCAGCTCCCTGCCTGGGACTTGCTGTTCTCAGTCTCTCACCCACCATGAGGCTCCTGGCCTAAGACCCGCTGACCCTTGTGATCCATGTGCCACTTGGGGGCTCCCTTCCTGGGACTGGCTGTGTTAATGGCCCAACGTGGTCTCAGGACCTGCTGCCCACTGCCTTCCACCACTCTGGGACCTGCAGCATTTTACTTAAACCATAACATTGGTGCTGTACTCGGGAGGCTCTCCCGCCTCTCTCCCAGGGTTGAGATCTGGAATGGGGTACTTTTTCCACACCCACAATGTGTTCCATCTGCCTGAGCACTGACCTCTATGCACACCAGCAGCTTTTGTGGTGAGCTTTCCCCTTCCAGCTCCCAACCACAACCTTCATGGCTACGGTTGAGCCCTTCACTAACATTCATTTCTGCTTGCTTTCTACAGCTAAAAACATGACCAGACGGCCAGGGGTCAGTCGTCCCATGCTAGCACTACACACGCTGTGTGGTGCATTCGACTGGGGGCCCAGGGTCCCTCGGAATTTTCTTTCTCTTTTTTTCCTTTTCTTTTGGACCACTCATCAGTGGTTCCCGCAGTGAGAGACCACTCAGAGAGGCCTCAAGTCTCTCTGGCTTCTGAATCACCCAGGCCGCAGCCAGATAAGCTTAAACACCCTGCCTATAGAGAGAGGACGCTCTTCTACATGCCCTGTTCGCTGTTGTTCATGTTTTCACGGGTTTTCACGTTTTCAGCTATAGTTTAAACCCTCACTCCACCGGTGTCCTGCTGGCTCCGCTTTTCCTCAAACTGTCCCTGACACCACCACTGCTGCCAACAAGATTGGTTGGATCCATCAGGTGGCTGTTTTCAGTTCCAGTCTTTGCTCCCCTCCACGGCTTGTAGTGCGGTGGCTTGGCAACAGGGCGGATCATGCCTCTTAAGTCTCTCTTCCATATAACATATGACTGCTGACATTTTGACTGAGGTCAGGTGACCTAACCACCATCTTAACTGAGGTCAGTTGACTTTGCCACCATCTTGATTGAGAGCCAGGTCAGGTGACTAAGTTCCAACATCTTTACTGAGGTATTCCCTGCCTGGTTCCCCAGTGTTAACTCTGCTACACAGGTGACTTTACTGCCATCTTGACTGAGGTCTGGTGACTTCATCACCATCTTAACTGAGAGCCAGGTCAGGTGACCAAGTCCTACCATTTTTACTGAGGTATTACCTGCCTGGCTCCCCGGTGTTGACTCTGGGACTGCTGAGATATCCAATCTGAACAACTACTGGGTTCTTGACCTTTTTGTTGGGAGACAGTCATTCCACAGCCTGGAAGCCACTCTAATAAATCCCAATACACATTCTTTTTACCCATTCTGTTCCTTTAGAGAACATAGCACCTTCCCCCAGTGTGGTGGGATCCTATTCCCTCCCTCGAACCTGGAAAGACCTTGGTGATGGTCTCAGGAAGAAGCAAACATAGGAAGTGATGTGGAATGTTTACTTTGCTTTCTGTGACACTCACCTCTTGAATCCACTGTGCTGTGATGGACGGAGCTGGCCACATACAGAGGCCATATGGAAGTTCATACTGACAGCATCAGCCAGACTTGGATTTTTCCAGGTCCAGCCATCACATCTCTGATCTTAGAAGTCCAGATTATAATTTGCCAGAAAGGTGACTGTTGGTTTTGAGGCCATATAATTTGGGTGTTGCATAGCAAGAGCCCAAAAATGTGCATTTCTGGGCTCTCTTCCCAAACAGGAAAGACAACAAACGAATAAATACATAATCCAGAGGGTGACAGGAGGGGAATGCAGAATGTTTTTTGGAAGAGCACTTCACACCACAACAACTGGTTTAGCAAGGGAGAAACATTACCAGTGTGCCTACAGAGGGGCATACAAAGGACCCTGCCCATAGACAGGCTCAGAATTGAGGCACAGGCCTATTGGAAGGGCAGGATAGGACCAAAGACAGGATTAACCTAAGGTCAGCAAGGAGATGCAGATCCCTGTTCCCCACACAAAGACAAGCAACTGAACTTTCACTTAGCAAGTTTTTTTTTCCTATGGAAAAAAAAAATCAAGAGGCAGGGCTGGAGATGGCTCAGAGGTTAAGAGCACTGGCTATTCTTCCAAATGGCCTGAATTCAATTCCCAGCAACCACATGGCAGCTCACAACCATCTATAAGACCTGATGCCCTCTTCTGGTGAACAGGCATGCATGCAGACAGAAAACTGTATACATAATAAATAAATCTTACACACACAAAAAAAGAAACCTTTTTTAAAAAATCAAGAGGCTGAGGACCTTGTGGCTGGGAGCTGGGATGCCTCAGGCTAGCGCTGCAGTGCGCACACAGGGCCACCCCGTTCCTCAGGCTAGCACTGCACTGCTCACAGAGGCCGCCCCGTTCCTCAGGCTAGCACTGCAGTGCTCACACAGGGCTGTTCCGTTCCTCCTCCCAGCCCTTCACTGATTTCCTAGTTAGACAACATTCAAGAAAGCAAAACCACTTCACGACTACCCTCGCTCTGAGAGCTGGGGATCAGGGTCATGTACAGCTTTCTAAGAACATAATCTATTTTCCATTAGAATCTCAAGATTCATGCCTCCTCCACAAACTAACTCTGGCTCTAAGATATCTGAGCCTAATGTAACTTGGAAATCTCCCCCCTGCCGCCTCTTCTGCAAGGCCTGGGAAGCTCAGGTCAAAACAATTCACGAAGTGGCTAAACTTCCCATGTCCCCGTGTTCTGGAACCACCATCCACTTTCGGGACTTCATTTTCCTTAAGAAAGGAGGCTGGCTATTCGAATAGACGCTGAGACCTGCCCAAGTAGCCTTGACAGAGGCCAACTCTGATAGAAACATGAAGGTGGGTGTAGTTTTCTCAGTCTCCAAGGGCAGAAATATCTATTAGGAAGTGCTTCACTTGCCAACACGTGACTTTGGGGAAGTCATCTTCCCTTCTTGGGCCTTGGCCTCTCCAGCTGTAAAAACAGAACAATACCATACGCTTCACAAGATTGTTGTAAGATGAAGCAGTATAAACATGCCAGGATCACACACAGTCTGCTATTCACGCTGTCTGTTCTAATTCCACATTCTTAACGATAAACCTAACGACAACTACACAAGCTTCATGTTTATTTTGCAAGCATGTAATAATTATACAAGCAACATGAAGAGAGGTCTGATGAAATGATTACTACATAGTAATAAAGCATGAGCCATTATAGAAAACCCGACATTCCTACATGCTTATGAAAGGTAATTATTAAGCCTTCCCTCTAAGAAAATACAGACACTATCAGCTTTATGTTACAAAAAAAAAGGGGGAAAACATTTTCTTACTGCAGTGCTGGGGGTGGAGTACCTAGCACCCTTGCTAGGCAAGGCCCCAGTCACTGAGCTGCACTGTGGCCTGAAACTGCTGCCTATACTATCATAAAAGCAGTACGTTGAAAAGCAGTGTCTGCTCCTTAACAGTAACTTAATTTTATGTTCATTTAGTCAGGATTTTCAGTTAGATGTAGATGTAAAATAACATCGAATGTAAGTGTTCATTTCATGTTAGGTTCAACGATGAAACACCAGTTACAGTTCCTTCTCTAAAGGTCTCAGATCAACCACTGACCACAAATTATATTGGTACCATAAAAAAGACCTGCTCAGGGGACCACTGAGTCAGAGAACCGCTCACCCACAGAGTGCGCAGGGAGCCAGAAGACCCAGGCTCTTACCCTAGCTGAGGACTATCACTGGACCCTGTTTCTCTGAGGTCCTTGGTAAAGATGGGACAGCATGGAGACCATTGTTGTGTCCCAAGCTGCTGCTGGACAGCCTGCATATTCACACTACAGCATCACGGCTGAGAGACAGGGACAGGGTACATTTTCCAGGGCCCACAGTGCAGGTAGTCTCAGATAACCTTCACCCAAGAGTGCGCAGTCTCACACACTCCCGAGTACCAGTCCATGACAGAGCAATTCACAATTCACTAAATGGTCAGAATTTAAAAACAAAACAAAACAAAAATCTCCTGAAACTACACTTTGAAAGGGTAAACAGTTTTGTTTTGGGCTGAGGATGGTGCTCAACTGGAAGGGTGCTTGACTATATGCATTCAGCCCTGGGTTCCATCCTGTGCTGCCTAATTTTTACGTCAACTTGACACAAGCTAGTGTCCTGAGAGAAAAGAACCTCAACTGAGAAAATACCTCTATAACACTAGGCTGGCTAGCCTGTAGGGCATTTTCTTAATTAGTAATTGACATGGAGAGTACCACCCGAGGCTGGTAGTCCTGAGTTCTATTAGAAAGCAGGCTTAGCCGGGCGGTGGTGGCGCAGGCCTTTAATCCCAGCACTCGGGAGGCAGAGGCAGGCGGATCTCTGAGTTCGAGGCCAGCCTGGTCTACAAGAGCTAGTTCCAGGACAGGTTCTAGAAACTACAGGGAAACCCTGTCTCGAAAAACCAAAAAAAAAAAAAAAAAAGAAAAAAAAAAAAAAAAAAAAAAAAAAAAAAAGAAAGCAGGCTTAGCAAGCCAGTAAGCAGCATTCCTGCAAGGCTTCTGTATCAGCTCCCACCACCAGGATCTCACCGTTTGAGTTTCTACCCAGACCACCTTTGATGATGATTTATGATATAGAAGTGTAAGCAAAATAAAACTTTTCCCTCCCCAAGTTGCTTTTGGAATTGGTGTTTCACCCCAGTAAGGGAAACCCAGGACACACCCAAAGCATTACCTAAACTGCACATGGTGGTACACTCCAGTATTTCAGAGATGGATGGTCAGAAGTTAAAGGTTATCCTTAACTACACAGTGAGTTTCAAGGACAATTTGGGACACATTTTAAAAATTTGTTTTACCTTATACATTTTGGCAATGAGATCATTGAAGCCTGGGACACACCAGTATCATCTGTGGTGTCCAAGAGAAGTGCTGATGGCAGCCCCAACAGACCCTGGCTGGACACTGCTGCAGAACAATCGAGACTGGCAGTCCGATGGACACCCCAGTGGAAAACCTTATATCAAAGGCTGGTAATTAATGTTGATGGCATTGTAAAATGAAGCAGTGAAGCAGGCCTTTTAGACCAGTATTTGGGAGGTAAAGGACAGGTCTAGCTGTGAGTTGAGACCAGTCCGTCCACAATCCCCCAAAGGTTCTCTCTACATAACTCTGGCTGTCCTGGAACTATGTAGAGCAGGCTGATCTTGAACTCAGAGATTGGCCTGCCTTTGTCTCCCAAGTGCTGGAACTAAAAGGGTGCACCATCACACCTTTTAAAAATAGAGTTCTAAGTCAGCTAAAACACAGTGAGATCCTGTTTCTAAATAAAAGCACTACAAATTCAAATGTGGATGGTAACAGAAACCACCAGGTAAGCTTATAACCAATATAATCCTCCTTAGGAGGTGCCATTTTCTACGAGACCCTAAAATGTATTAAAAGGTTACAAAGTCTTGCTGAGTTCGCTACTTGCTAACAATGTATATGTACAGATGTATTCATGTGCTATTTTCAAGAGAAAAGTTGTTACAATTTACCTAAAAAGCTACTTAATATTACTGCAAATGCCGCCAACTCCACCAACTAGTAGCTTCAAAATGGCTGATAGGAGCCCTGGTTTTGCTTACTGTGCATACATTATTGGTTTGGTTACTTAATGTGGATTCCATCCAGTTCCTGTGTTGAAGTGGCAGTCTAAGAATGGTGGTGGTGGCGAACACCTTTAATCCCAGCACTCGGGAGGCAGAGGCAGGCGGATTTCTGTGAGTGTGAGGCACGCCTGGTCTACTGAGCTAGTTCCAGGACAGTCTCCAAAGCTACACAGAGAAA
The DNA here is from genome assembly GCF_903992535.2 of Arvicola amphibius. Lineage (NCBI taxonomy): Eukaryota > Metazoa > Chordata > Mammalia > Rodentia > Cricetidae > Arvicola > Arvicola amphibius. The sequence continues at coordinate 55,970,819 of NC_052048.2, read as the reverse complement.
CCTTGTCTCGAAAAACAGAAAAAAAAAAAAAAAAAGAAAAAGAAAAAGGTACATTTGCAGAGCCAGATTAACTGAAGAAAATGAAAACTATAAGCCAAGATAGGTGCATTCATTACGGTTTATTTGTAAACCTTGTACAATTGTAATGTTCCTCCCAAAACCTCATTTAATGTGAATTTTTACACTATGTCTCTAAGTATTATTTAGCATTACAAACAAATTCTTGGAAGAGTATATACCAGAGCGTTCCATATTTACAAAGATTTGTATACAGATTTATATGTGGGCTACCTCAGGCATGACACTGAGCTCCCTGGGTCACATGTCCTATAAATGAGGAGAACTTCCTTGCCATTTCATCAGATCCCGTGGAGGTTCCTTCTAAAGCTCCAGGGTCCGTAGGGCACAGAGATACACCTCCACTTTTCTAGGTGAGGGGAGAACAGGGAAGTGCGTTTAAAAAAAAAAAAAAAAAAAAAAAAAAAAAAAAAAAACACACATGACACCAAATAGAAATTCAACTAAGATTACGGCCAGAATACTCAGAGCTGGAGTAACCCTGATGAAAGCCCGTCTAACGCAACATTTGGTTAACCTAGTATCTTGAGGCTTTTATTTCTAATGAGCAAGAAGGGGGAGGAGTGATCAGCTGATAGCGTATACTACCTACACACCACGGAAAGCGTGCGGGAATGGCTGAACATTTGCGGGCAGGCACCGAGGACCGCCGGCACCTCCCCAAGCCCAATCAAAACTAACTTGAGAACTATAACCCAGAAGTTGTGATATCAAGGGGCCAGAGGCTTCCGGAACGCACTCAGTGCGTGCCGAGATGGCGAAGGGGAGGGGCGCGGGACCCCTCCTCAAGGTCGCGTGCCAAGGTTGAACAGCTATTTTAAAAACCGGGCCCGGGGCGTCAGCACACTTGCCTGGTCCCGCCAGAAGCTAGCGCGTCCCGGGAGCTTTAAAACACAAAATCTCCCGTCCACCCGAAGCCGGTACCGGAAACTGCCCGCTCGCTACCTCCCGGCTCGGCGCCAGCCGCGGGCCGTTTCTTGAGTTGGCGAACGGGGCCTGCGGGAGCCGCCACACCTGCCCGGCCCAGGCCCGCGGCCCTCAGCTCCGGCGGCAGCCGCGGCGTTCCGGTGCACGCGCGCGCTCAGCCAATCGCGTGCTCGCCCGCCCCCCGCCGCCGCGGTGAGGCTGGCGCCGGGAAGAGGAAGAGGAACATTCGCCCTCCTCCTCCCAGCGCGCGGGCGGCGGCGGCAGCGGCACCGGGGTCACGAACTCTGACCTTTCACTGACAAAAACAATAACAAAGCGCGGTCCCTCCGCGACCCCGGCGGCGCCAGGGCCCGGCCCGCCGCCCCGCTCCGCACCGGCCCGCCGCGGCGTCCCGGCCGCCCGAGCCTCCCCCCCAGGCTCCTGCCCTCCGGCGCCCGCCCGGCTCCGCGTCTTGCCCTCCGTGCCGGGGGCGCCCGCCGCAGACACGGGACCTGCTCCGCGACTGTTGTGGCGCCAGAGCCTGAGGTAAGAGCAAGCCCGCGGGGCAGGGCCGCGGCGCGGCGCGGCGGAGGGCGGGCCTGCGCCGCCATGGAGGCCGCGGAGGCCGAACGCGGCCTTTTACCTTTGCCACGGGGCGGTAGCGGCGGCGGCGGCGGGCGCTTTGCATAGTGGGCCGGGCCGCGCCCTCCCCTCCCCTCTCTTCCACTCCTCTCCCCGCCCGCAGCGGAGCCCTGCGAGCCGCTGGCCTGACCGGGCCGGCCGCGCGCGCCGCGGGGGCGGAGGGGGGGAAATGTCCGCGGCCCCGCCTCACGCCTGGCCCTCCGCCAGCGCCGCCATCTTGTCCCCGCGGCGCCGGCCGGGCGGGTTCCCCTCGGCGCGCGCGCCTGGCCTGCCCTGCCGGCTTCTTCCTGTGCTTCCCCGCTTCTCACCCCGGCGCTCCCCGCCTGCCGTTGGCTGCCACCCTGGCCCAACCGCCGTTTTTTCCTGACTGGGAGGGTGGCGTGCAAGGGAGGGAGGCGTGGGCAGGGCGCGACCTCCTGAGTGACGGCCGGGCTGGCCAATCGCCCCCCGACGGGAGGGTCGCGGCCCGCGGCGCCGCCCCGGGGCTGTGCTGGTTGGTCCGGGCGGGAGAGGGAGGTCCCCGGGGGCCGTCGGTGAGGGGCGTGAGGCCGGGAGGGCCAGCCTCGCGGGGGAAGGCGGTGGGGGCTCGGGCCGGGGAGCCGATGACGCCTTTTGAACCTATGGCGCGGCCCGGAGGGAAGAGCTCGTCGGCACGCGGAGGCTCTTCTGGGTTCGCGCTGGCCTCCTGCTTCTGCACGGAGTCCCTCTCGCGGGCTCGGTTTCAGTCAGAGAAATCGGGACGTCAGATGCTTTGGCCAATCTGCGCCTCTCTCCTCAGCATTGTTTGAGGGCCTGTTCTCAGAAAATGGAGTCCAGGCTCCTCTTCGAGCCGCAAAGTCATTTGCAAATGGTGGTGTTAGCTGTTTTTTTCTTTTTATTGTGGTGCTGGGGCCGGCTCTACCATTGAGTAACATCCCTAGCTCTAAAATGGTGTTGTGGAAAAAATACGATATGGAACCGACCGGAGTGGAAAACTTGAGGTGATTCTCTTCCTCTTCGTTCCTTCAACACAGACGCACTTAGTTTTTGGCGCTGGGGATCCATCCGGATTTTCAGCTGGTCACGGAGCCATTCGCTCCCAGAGGGTTGGATGCTGGCGGGGAGGGGAGGTTGCCAAGGCTCAAAGGGTAGTCAATTCCACGGGAGAAACTGGATAATGTGCTGAAGGAGTCGAGAGGGCATTAGTTTAGCCTGGAGGACCGGGAAGGAGGCCTTCTCTGGGAATCGAGTTCAGGAAAAGAGCAGGGTTCCAGAGAGCGGGCTTGAACATGGGAAGGGAAGGCTTTGGACGTGAACGCCTGGCTTGGAGGGAGAGCCTCAGAAAAACCACTTTACTTCCAGATTTAAAGCCTTTGTCAGTTTTTTATGCCCCTTTGAAGCTGTCAGGTATCTGCTGAACTCCACTAATGCTCTAGCGCTAGGCCGGAGTACGAAGATGACTGAGCCATGAATCCCTAATATGTGCTCCTTAGTCCATACACGTGAATTCTTTTCTTTCCAACTTTGAATGCACACAAAGTAGACGTTAATCATAGTGATTAATAGCTCAGTTTACTAAGCTGTATGATTTGGGGCAAGTTACTTAACTGAGCCTCAGTATTCTTATCTGTACAATAATAGAACCCTCCCTCCAGGATTGAGGACTAAATGAGTTTATGTAAATAGTTTATAGTGCCTGGTGTATAGTATGTACTGAACATAAAACATTATGAAACAGTAGTTATCTGTTCAGGACATTGGCATGTGTAGGAAGGAGCAAAAGCACTGCATTGAAGCACTGGGTTTTGACTCCTGTTTTCCAATAGTTGTTTAGTATCCAATACAAAAGTTTATTTAGGAAACTTTGGACCCAGTAGTAATAACAAAAATATGGCGTGCTTTATAATTTGCAAGTTACAGTAGTGAGCCCTACTGATGCTTGTCGTGGTTTTCTTATCCTGGGGCCGCATAGTTCTCTGTGCTCTTGACACACACTCACCCACTATCTTCTTTGACAAGGTGGTTTACCGTCTATCTTCTGCAGGCCTTTCACCCTGATATCAGATGCCTGCCCCTCATATTCCTTCCCCAGCCCTAGTCATGCACATCTACGCCAGAGCATGCCTTTCTGGGGACATCCTTCTTGGTTCCCAATGCCGTTCTAGGACAGATTCTTTATATTGTGTTCTTTTCCTTTATAGCTTTTATCTCACTTTGCAATTACTCCCATATGTGATTGCTTGATTAATGTCTAGCATCACAAGTACAGTATTAGCTTTAGGCAGCCAGATTTATTTTGCAAATCATTATGCATCTAGTACTTAACAGAATGCCCGACACTTTTTGGCGAGTAAATTGTTAATTGATGATACTGCTGATAGCTAAGTGCTGCATGTTTAATTGGTGCCTTTTTAGGAATGGTTATTTGGCAGCTGGGATAGCACAAACAACAATAAAATGTCTGATCTACTTTGCAGGGAATTTGAATTGGACTTCAGTAGACATTCTTTTTACATTTTTATTTTTCCCAGAGATAAAATTGATTGATGACATGAAGTTATTTGAAACCTCATTTTAATTGTTTACCAAAGTGAAAAGCAAATTTTACAAACTATGTCAGGCTTCCATTGGAAAATTTGATATTTGATAACTAAGATATTTGTATATAATATAGTAGGAAGGGCTAGCTAGCATGCAAGAAGCCTCAAATTCCATTCCTAACACTGTATAAACCTGTTGTAGTGGTGCATTGGGGAGGTGGAGGCAGAATCAGAAGTTCAGTGGCATCCTTGGCTACACAGAGAGTTTGAGGCCAGCCTGGGCTATATAATAGATCCTGTCCCCCCCCCCAAAAAAAAAGGGTACAAATATTTGAAATAAAACAACAGTGCCTTTTTAAATAATATTAGCAGTCACAGTTTTAATTCTTTCTTTTGGATGTTTCAAGAAACTGTTTAAGTTACGCTGAGCAAACACTACCAAAAAAAGATATTGGTAGGCTGTCCCAAAGTGACTTGCAGCCCAGTTCATTCTACATTGTGAATTTTAAGCTTTTCCTGAATATTTATGAGGTGATAGAATATTCATGGAGTAAAGTGACCTCTTTTTTCCCTCCCAAAGCATGGTGACTTTTCCTTTTGGACTTTCTGTTTCCAAAAGCTGGAGATGTCAAAATCACAATGCGATTGATACTGTGATATCAGATATTTTGAGGATGCAGACCCTTGCTTCATGTACACGTGTGAGAAAGGTCTTAGTTTCTGATATAGCAAGAACAGCCCGTTTGAAGTTTAACCACTAAGGGGCATTTTAATAGGAGACACAGCTACCTAATATGCAGCTGCCATTTTCCCTCATTCACTCGGTATCTAACACCTTGTCAGTCTGTAGTCATTCATACCTTAATGAAGAGACCCAGCCAGGTGTGGTGGTGTCGCAGGACTGATTCCCACACATAAAAGGCAGAGGCAGGAGTATCTCTGAATTCTAGGCTAGCCTGCTCTGCATTAGTTCCAGGCCAGCTAGGGCTGCATAATGAGAGCTCTGTATTGAAGTTTGTGGTAGGGTCTATGTCTATAGTTTCTTCACTTAGAAGAGTAATTCTAGGAATTTTGAGGGTTTTTTGTTTTGTTTTGTTTTTGTTTTATGTTTAATTCTGTTGTTTTGAGATTGTTGTTGTACCTTGGCCCTTAGTGATCCTCCTGAGCTGCTGGGACTATAGGCAGGTCTTGTGTGGGGAAATTTTTAATGTTGTCTTCAAGGGGCCAAGTGACCTGATGTGGTAGAAGGAGTTTGGGCTGTGGCGTCCAGAAACTTGATAAGCAGCCTTTTTGAGGTTTATATATTTGTACACTGGGAGAAAGGGAGCCAGCACTAAGATGGGAGAGAGTTGGGTGAGGAGTTGCCCCGGTGAAGGCAGACAAGAAAGGTGAGCCTGTGGTGAGGAGCCGGCCTGTGTCTTGTTTGAGTGACTCCACATACGAGAATTATCTTTGGGTATTTGTCTTGGAGTTCTCCTAGGTGCCATTTGCTCCAGAGGTTGTTTTAAGCATCAGAGTGAAGACCAATATGGTTTCAATAAATATCAGCAGGGACCATCTGTGAAGGGGTAAGAAGTGAATGAGAGGAGTGGAGACAGTCTGGGCCATATAATTGAGTTCTAGGCCTGCAAACCTGTTTTGAAAAACAGAGTGGGAATTGGTGTTGAAGTTCTTTGAAACCAGCCTCATATCTGATATAAACTCCTTCCATTTTAGTGTCTTGCTTTATTGCTCATTTCCTATTTATTTATTTAGAGACTCTGGGCTGGTCTGAAACTCTCAGATCTACTTGCCTCTGCCTCACCAGTGCAGTGATCAAAGGCGTGTGTCATTATATCCCAGCTGACTTTTTTCTTCTCTGTGTGATCATCATCTGAAATTCATATTCCTGTTACACACGATAGGATTTTTTTTTTTCTGAGATGGGGTTTCTCAGTAGCTATGGAAGGAGTCCTGGAACTTGCTCAGCAGACCAGGGTGGCCTCAAACTCAGAGACCCGCCTGCCTCTGCCTCCCAAGTGCTGGGATTAAAGGCATGTGCCACCACCACCCGGCAGTATAGGATTTTTTTTAAAAAAAGAATTATGTATATAGTGTCCTGCCTGCACTTACGCCTGAAGGCCAGAAGTAAATGAAAATAAATAAAAGGGCTTGGGAGTGAATTTCAGTGGTAGAATTTGTACTTAGTGTTATGCCCAAGTTCCCTCAAGGCCAACAAGGAAAGAGCCTTTATTTTAATCAAGTTTGCAAACTCGGTCTCTCCGCATGTCCAATGTATTGGAATAACCCGAGAGCCCCGCGCTCAATTAGAATTGGTTTTTTTACAGTAGTAAAGGTGGGGGTGAGGGGTCTCCGAGGTTCAGGACCCCTGATTGGCTGATATTTGTCTAAGGTGTTCTGGTGAATGTGAGCTGGCAGGTGTCTCTACAGAGCTTGGAATGCCAGGCATTTCCTTTGAATGGTCTGCTCTTGGGTGGGGGTTGGGTTATTTTAGCTTGTGGTTCTTTCCTGCTACCAGGTATTGCTTCAGGGTAACCACGGAGACTCAGGCTTCTTATTTAATTTATTGAGGACCAGAGTTCTACTCTGGCAGGTGATAATGGTTGGAAATAAAGAATTTCCTTTAGGTGACCTGTCCACCATACTTAGCTTATCATGGCTGGCCCCCACACTTAGCATGTATGAAGACCTGAGTTCAGTCTCTAGCACCACAAATAAAAAGTAAGGTCTGATGGGCATGGTAGTTTACACCATTGATTCCACCAGAGAATCCACCAGAAGACAGGAGGATAACAGAGTTAGAGACAAGCCAGGACAAGATCTCAGTTACCATAAGGAATGTGTAAACACTGCTCATAAGAGCTCCAGACTAGAAACAAGCTGAAAACTCAAAAGCTGTAAATGAGTGGCTTGTAGTGATGAACAAGAGAAGTCAGACCTAACGTATATTACATATAGTTCAAAAGCAAGCAAAATTTTTCCTTGATAATAGATATTAGGAGAACAAAGGAAAAGTTAGTGACAACGGGGGAGGTGCATCAGAGACTTCAGGCTGCTGGTGCTTTTGTTTTCTGGTGTAGACTGTCATCACAATGTTTACAGCTTGAACACTTGTGTATTTGTATGTTGTAGTTCAGTAAATGTGTAGCTAAAATATTAAAAGTATGTTTGAATTCCTAAGAAATTGTGGTAGAGCTGGATCATAAATTCCTGATGGCAGTAATGAAGTATGTCACATTTAGGAATTGGTAGTTGTTTATATTTGTTATTAAATGTTCCAGCCTGTGAATTAAAGAGATTGGTTACTATTTCTGGTTTTCTTTCTTTTTCTTGGGAAGTTATTTTGAAGAGTGCTGTGATCTAGAGGCAGTAGTGTGAGTCAGAGAGAGATGAGATGGAAGCCTAGCACTTCATTAGCAGCTGGATCACTTTAAGTTTACTTTTGAGTTTGTTCTCCTGGCTTCCTTGTTTGAGCTTATATGTGCTGAAGATCAAAACATGCATAATTTGACACAAAATATGTTATACGTGCCCAGAAGTTTGTCCTGCTATTCCAGTTGTCTACCCAGACATACACTAACAGAAACAATTGGTGTCTCCATTATTACACTGGGGTCTTTGGTAGGATGAGGAAGCCAACCCACAGTGTGCAAATTTAGGAGCAGTCTTCACACAGAAATCTTTAGCAGTGCCCCAGTAGCATAGGAACAACAGGGCTCTGAGAGCTCTTGTTTTGCTCTCCCTTCTTTGTTCTACCCCATCCCCCCCACATGGATATCATTTCTCCTTTTACTTACTGGAAGAAACTAGTTTCCTTTGTATGGCCGTGGTGGGCAGGAAATCACATGACCCAGAGACTTAAGTGATTTTGAGTCTTAAAAATTATCAGGATTTTGATGTCTGGGTATTGATCTAAACTTGGCTTAAGAAGCACCTAAGCAACATGTTTTCTATTGAAGAACAGTTGTATTATACAGAACCTGGATTTTTCATGTCTTAATTTCAAATCCTGTTTTGATATAGTCTGTGATTTCCCGGATTTTTATTTTCTTATGAATATAAATAGGTTTCTAACAGAACATACTTAAACTATACTAAGAAATTCTAACCTGTAGTATCTTTCGTTTTCCTCTTTCTTTTTTCTTTCTTTTCTTTTTTTTTTTTTTTTTTTGTGAGACAGGTATTATGATCGGCTCTGTCTCTTTAAGAGACAAGCCACGCCCATCCCTCCCCCATCCGCTGAAGCAGGCAGATCTTCCTTCCTGCCTGTTCCCCTTTTCCTTCTCCCTCTCAAAGAGGCAGCTTCTACCTCTCCCCACTTCCCACTTCTCCCGCCCCAGGCCTTTCTTCATTTTCCTTTTCCCTCCCCCCTCCCTCCCCCTCCCTCTCTCCATCCCCCCTCTCCTCTTCTTCCCTTCTCCCTTCCCCTTCCATAACCCACTGAATAAATATCCAACCTCACTCTGCATGATGTGCCTATCCATGTCTCTGTCTCAGGCCCACTGCCCGGGACCAGCTGCCTTTGGAGACCTGTGGTGTGGTCTCATGGTGTGTCTATCCGCCTGTCACTCTTTGTGGGACTGGCTGCCCCATGGAGGTCTCTCACCCACCACGCGATTCCCTGCCTGGGACTGGGGCCCACTGCCTGCCCCCACTCGGGGACTGCTACTGTAGCCGCTGGGGATCCTGCAGCATTTTTATTTAATCCATTTCTTTCTATGTAACTTTGGCTGACTTGGAATACACTATGTAGATCAGGATGGTCAATTCACAGGCATTCACTTGCCTCTACCTCCTAAATGCTGGGATTAAAGGTATATGCCATCTCAACCAGCCTGCCTACCTGCCCATCTTCCCTTCCCTTTGTATCTTTCTTTTTTTAAATATTTGTTTGTTTATTAATTATACAGTGTTCTGCCTGCATGTATCCCTGCAGTCCAGAAGAGGGCACCAGATCTCATTATAGATGGTTGTGAGCCAGCATGTGGTTGCTGGGAATTGAACTCAAGACCTCTGGAAGAACAGCCAGTGCTCTTTAACAGCTGAGCCATCTTTTCAGCCACCCCCTTGTGTCTTTCAGATGTTCATTAGATATTTTTTTAGTTAGGGTCTTACAACGTTATGATTGCTGATCTTGAAGCCACTATGTATGTAGATCAAGCTAGCTTCAGACTTAAGAGATCTACCTGCCTCTGCCTCCTGGGTATTAGGTTCAAAGGCGGGCACACTATGCCTGGCCCTGATTTGTTTTTAATTATTTGAGATTATACCCTAATTCAGCCCTTTCATTTTGCCCAACTTGCAGTTTAACAGTGTGAATTACAGTTGCCTCTTGACTTTTGTATAATGTACTTATAGTTCAGTCTCAGGTAGATCTTGTTTCACAGCTTTAGTTTCTGCTGACAGATTTTTTTTTTTGAGAAGGTAAAAGTAGCACCTTCAAACAAATAGTAGCTGCAACATACTGAGAGTTCTAGGCCCAATATAAACATTTTACCTAGTCTTGACAGTCTGATGTGGTTAGTATTAGATCAGCTTAGTGTTTGAGCTTCAGAACCCAGGGGAGACTTGCTTAGGACAGTAGGCACTTTGACTGTTGTGAAGTTCTGCATCAGGTATGCAGTACATAAGCATGAGTGATCTGAATCTCTTGTTCATGGAAGGAAAGATAGGATCCTAGACTCCTGTTACTAAAGGCAGTTTTTGTGTTTCTGAGTGGTATAGCTACACTTTCTGGCCACTGAGAGAGACCAGGTGTTCTCCATCAAGAGCCTGGTTCACTGTGTTAGGGTCATCAGTAAGCCTGCTTAACTGAAGACAGGGTTTCATCAGCTGTCAGTCTTTTGTGAGTCTGGAAGAGTTTGTGTTCTATTACCCTGTGGTCTGCACCAGTTTTTACTTATTGTGCCCTGCTGTCAATCATGTGCTGTCCTGGATAAACTCATTGGTTTAAATTAAATTTAAGGATCTACCTTCATTTCGTACTGTTGTGGATACCTCACTGGCCCCTGTCTGTAATTTTATGTCACCTCTACCCTGCTATCATAAAAGAATTTCTTTCGTTGAGGATCAGATATGATCATGTTAAAACTATTGATGGTTCCCCCAGCATCCACAGTGTCAGCCTCTGACCTCTCACATAGTTTTTGGCATGTTGTTTGCTGTCCCTCAAATACCCTATTCTATGTCAGACCTTCTAGTTTCTTAAGAACAAAACTGTCTGCTTAGAATATTCTCCACTTTCCCTTTCTTTGATAAATTTCTACTTTTCAACTCCTAGCTTAAATATATCTTTAAGATTTTTAATTTTGTATTTGTGCAGAGAAGGAGAGCATGCACATAGAGGACAACTTGAGGGAGTTGTTTCTTTCCTTTTACCATGTAGATCCTGGGAATTAACTCAGGTTGTCAGGCTCGAGGGCAAGGCTGCTTTTACTCACTGAGGCCTCTCAGTTATCCATTTTTTAAGATTTTCATGTTAGTTCCTCCAGCAGAAGGAGTTACTTCTTTCTTGGGACACTAACCATAGCCTTTAAATTGTATCAGATTCATCAAGGACTCCCTTATTTTGTTAATTCTCAACCTTCAGCTCATTGTCTGGTCATAGCAATTACTTAATAAGGGTTGTTGGGACTAGGAACTTTACATGTTTTTTCTTGCGGTGCTGTGTCTTTATGACTTTTCTGACAATTAGTTGGATTTTCTTCTAGCAGCATATCTCTGGGTACAGTCTGAGATTAGCTAGCAATCTTTACGTTTCTCTATCACCAGAACTAGCTGTGTTCTGTCCACAGTGCATATTAATACAACAACAGCTGTTGGTTACTATTGGTCTTGCTAAGCTTACCTCCAGAAGCCAAGAAGGCTTTCCTTAAAAGCTGTTTCTCTTTGCGGTGATTGGGATCAAACCCAGGGCCTTGGGCATGCTAAGCAGGCTCTCTATTGCTGAACCACACCTTGAGGTCTCCCAGGTCCTAAAAGCCTGCCTCTGTAATAATAGATTTTAGTTTTGGTGTTTTGTTGTTTCTAGATTTCAGTTATGAAGTTAGTGACTATAAGTATTCAGTTTACCACTGTTCTTTGAAGCTTGTCATTTTTGGAAGGGAGATGTCCTCTAATTGAAAACTGGTGGTCCATATTTTGCTCCAAAGACTCTGACCTTTCTCTTCCCATATGACTTTTGTCTGTGGGCTGTCCTGTGGTTGTATCATGGTGAGAGAATCTTGTCCACATTATCTTTATTTCAGGAGCACTGAGTTAAAAGCACCCCCACAGTCCTGCTTCCTGACATCACTTGATATTTTATTTTGCTTTCTTTTTGCATTGTTTTGTCCTACAAAACGAAGTTTCCATTTGTTTTGGTTTATGACAACATATTTTCTAACATGGTTAAATCAGAACCAGTTTTGACACGCCCCTCCCCCGGTCTGTTCCAGTTGGATGTAAGGCTCTCAGTTGGAATTGTGGTTGTCTGCAGTTTCTCTGCTCTTACTCTCACCATCTCTGCTTGTCTTTTCAGGAGGCATACATTCCTCCTCTTTCATTTTTATTTAGCAGTTGATGGCTGAAGTTGCTTGGGAGGTAGAAAACCAACATTGAGATCAAGAATTATGGGAATTCAAGAGATGGTCCAGGAAGTGGACAAGACCTGTAAAGGTGTGACGGTGAAATAATGGTGGAAATAAATAGAAAGGTAAATAGCCAGTAGTGGAATAGAGAGCCTGGCATTATATCCATACTCAGAAGGAAACTTGAGTTACGGTAGGCTTGGTGTTACAGTTCAGTAATGAAAAGAATACATTGTTCAGTGCATGGTGCTGGCAAATTGATGTCTGTGCCTCATTCATCAAACTCAACCAATGGGAAGATGGATCAAGAAGTTAAAAATTTAAGTTACAGCCGGGCGGTGGTGGCGCACGCCTTTAATCCCAGCACTCGGGAGGCAGAGGCAGGCGGATCTCTGAGTTCGAGGCCAGCCTGGTCTACAAGAGCTAGTTCCAGGACAGGCTCTAGAAACTACAGGGAAACCCTGTCTCGAAAAACCAAAAAAAAAAAAATTAAAAAAAAAAAAAATAAAAGCAGATATATTGTGCAGTAACACTTACGGTTTTTATGTGCAAAATTTTAACATAATTCTGCTAGAGCTTGTTTTCTTGTTCAACCTGGGACCTGCCTAGATGATAATGAATTGTCCCAAATAAACCTGGCTTCTATGTGGTTCTAAATTTATTGAAAAGTGTGTTTAGAGGATATTCAGGGAGCTGTCTAGTTTGTGACCAGAACAGATGAAGATTCTATTTGATCAGCAGTGACTGTGTTTAAGTGACTCTGACCTAGGAGGCTAGCAGGCTTTTTGATCTTTAGATGATCTTCCTCAAGTTTTGTAAATGATGGCATCAAATATACTTTTTCTAGTAGTGGAAAATTAGGAACTTAATTATTTATAATAATTTATATATCTGTAGCCAGGTGTAGTGGTGTACTCTTTTAATCCCAGCACTTGGGAGGCAGAGGCAGGTGTGGATCTCTTCGAGTTCAAGGGTAGCCTGGTCTACAGAGAGTTCCAGGCCAGCCAGAATTACACAGTGAGGACCTGTTTCAAATATATATTAATAAATTGATGGGCACTTTGTTCTTGTTAACATAGTCTTTGTCTCTCTTTGGTGATTATCATTTGTCTTTCAGCCTGTAAATGAAGTGTGTAAGCTGGGCATGGTTTTGCTTCTTGTATTGCCACTAGTAATAAAGGTTTAGTTGATAACACTCTAACAAGCTAGTACTCTATCTAAAGTTGACCTCACACTTTTCTCGAATAGCCACCTTTTTACTCAGTGTGCTGCGACCAAGAGCTATCCAAAGAGATACGTGTAGTTCCCACCTCTGAGAGGTAAACCCAGCAGTCAAAACCAAGATCTGATAGGTAAAGTCCCTCATTCCTCCATATTTATATCTGCCAAGAGAAATTTCCTAATTGAAATGTTTTTACAAATTTTGGTACACTGATTTTATGGCATATCCGGATATGCTTACCCTGTTGGCTTTGTCTCCTGCAGAAGGCATAGTCCTTGTAAGACAGTATCAAAGATGAATTTTGATGAGTGATAAGTTTCAAGTAGCCTGGTTTTCCACACCTGATAGAAGTTGCTGCATCTTTCCAAACAGGTTCTCTAATGATCTTGCTTCACCATGGCTACAAATATGGAGGGGCTGGTTCAGCACAGAGTGGGGACCCAGCAGGTGGCTGAGGTGAGTGACAGGGGCTAGCACAATAGCTGGCACCCTTGCTTTTGAAAGGGTAGAAATCAGTGTGCTCTGTGGTTTTCAAAATAGTACCGAGGAAGTCAGCATATAATTCATATCCAAAGAAGGATGCTGACACTAAATAAAAGTAAAATGGCAAGAGCAGATGTTGATAAGATTTTTCTGCATGGGCAGGGTGGCTATGTACAATAAGGCAACTTGAAAATTTACCTCAGCCCCAAGTCAACAGAATCTGGTTCTTATTATGCACTATTGTGTCTTAGTTTCTTATATACTTGTTACTGTGCAATGGTAGACCAGGTTATTTAACCAATTGCTACTGTCTGTAGTACTGAAATACGAGGGTACTCACCAGACCCACACCAGATAAGGAGTACCAGTAAGTATAACACTAGATGACTCTCCGGTGACCAACATTTATCAGACTTAGGTAAGTGGAGTGAGGAATTTTGTGGCAGATTCTAGGCAAGTTAACATGAGGTGAAACTTAGACAAAAAGTTGAGGCATGATACACCTTGGCATCTGTGGGTAACACGAGGTGTAGAAGGTGTAGTCAAGGTCAGCCCTTGAAAAGTGTCATTGCTCTGTTGTCACTTATAGCATACTTGAATATTTGGTAAACCAGGATCTATGTAAGGTTAACTCTGACGATAACCTTTTGAAGTTGGTACTGTTACTATTTACAATTTATAGATGAGAAATCAAGCCTCAAAAACGTGTTATTGGCCAAGAGCTTATTGTAGCAGAAGGAGAATCTGACCTAGGTCTTTGTACTTTTGTAAACCTCCCTGTTTTATATTACAACCAACCATGTACCCTTCAAAAAAAAGATTTGCATTTTTTAATTACATTTTTGAAGCAAAGACAAATATACCAAAGAATGGACATTCAAAGAAAAGACATGTTTGAATGGGTCTATGTGTGTTTTGCTTGAATGTATGTGCACCATGTGTGTACATACCTGCAGAGGTCAGAAGAGGGCATTGGATCCCTGGGAACTAAAGATGGTTGTGAGCTACCATGTGGGTGTTAAGAATTGAACCCCAGTTTACTGGAAGAGCAGCCAGTGCTTTTAGCCACTGAGCTATTTCTCTGACCTCTAGAAATATATATATATATATATATATATATATATATATATATATATATATATATTTAAATGAATTATTTGTATTTTATGTTCATTGGTGTTTTGCCTACATGTATGTCTACATGTGAGGGTGTCAGATCCCCTGGAACAGGAGTTACAGATAGTTGTGAGCTGCCAAGTGGGTGCTGGGGATTGAACCCAGGTCCTCTGGAAGAGCAGCCAGTGCTCTCTTAACTGCTAAGCCATTTCTCCAGCCCATAGAAATATATTTTAAAAGAAATAGCAGAACTGTGAAAATATTGAGGTTTAAATGTTTGTACTGGTTACTTTAATTTGTGATAGGAATAACTACTTTGATAATAATTGTTGGTTTTTCAAGTATTCAGGATCATTTTACATTTAATAAGGATTTCCTGTTGAGGCTGATTTGATATGTGTGTACATTGCCCTAAAAGGCCATCATGAATTCTTTAGGGGAAGAGATTAACATTAGTATCAACTCCATGGCTATATTCATGGATCTGTACATATATTCTAGCTAAAGTTTACTCCTAGGTACCACTCCTAGCCTCATAGACACTCTTTGATCTGTGGAGAAAGTCTAAATCTTAACAACCTTCATTGCTCTTTTACCATCAGGGCTTTTATCTTCATTGCAGAAAACTTAACTGTTTCTGTGTAAGGGAATGTTTTAAAATAGAGCTCTCCCAGCTCTGAAACAGCAGTCAGTACTGGTAAGGACATATCCTAAAAGGGAAGAAAGCAGTCATCCCACCAATGTCAGATATCTAAGTCTTGGATTGTCCAGCTTTTATGAATAAATTTGATTTCTCTGCCCTCTTAGGTACTAGACAAATAAGTTCTCATGTTCTTTCCAAAGAAGTACATATATATCATATGAATTTAGGCCAGCATTACTATAGACTTGCAGCACCAAACATAGTAAGTTTATGAACCTCACCCTGTCCTTACCCCTAAATTTGCTATCTTTATTTACCTTCTGCTTATAAAAAATGTCTTCATCCTGTTAGTTCTTAATTAATTTAGACAATATCTTTTTCTTTGAGATAAAATATACAGATCTTAAGAGTCTCATTGTAACCATTTTTATTGCTGTAAAATAGACACTAAGTTGCAAAGCAGAAGTCCAGCTCAGTGACTAAGTATTCATTTGGTGTATATACACTACCCATTTCTAGAACTTTGTCATTATTTATCCCAAGTAGAAACTCTGTTCCTGTTAAATACTTAAACTCCCCTCCCCCATTCCCCACTTATGTTCCTAATAACCACTGTTCTGTTTCTGTGAATTTGATTACTCTAGATAGCTCATATTAATAGAATTATGGAATTATCATTTTCTGTCTAACTTACTTGAGTGACCATAATGCCCATAAGATTGCTGTATGTTGTCACACGTCATGACTTCTTTCCTTTTTAGGGCCGAATAATATGGGGTTGAAGCTGTATACCATGTTTTGTTTGTTCATCCACTGATAGACATTTGGGTTTCTTTCTCTTTCACCTCTTTACTACTGGAGTGCGGCCTGCTTCCAGTTCTGTTTGGATAGATATCTAGGAGTGAAATTACTGGACCATGTGATGATTCTGTGCTTCAGATTTTAGAGACTACCTTTACTGTTTTCCATGCTGAACACACCTTTTTCATTTCCAACTGGACCATACAAGTATTACCTTCATGTCCTCGGTAGCTCTTGTTTTGTGTTTTGACAAATGCCATTCTAATAAATAATGGTATCTCACTGTGATTTTCATTTGTGCTTCCCTAACAATTAGTGACATCCAGCAACACTTCATGTGTTTATTGATCATATATATGTTGTCTTTGGATAAATAAATACCTATTCAGTCTCTTTTTTCATTAACTTTTTTGATTATTAAACTTACTGTATATTTCCTTTGCAAATATGACTCCTTTTCTGTGGCTTGCTTTTTTATTCTCTCAGTAGTATCCTTTAAAGATTTATTTTTGTGTATGGGTGTGTGACCCCAGAGGCTCTGGAGCTAGAGCTACAAGTGGTTGTGAACCACCTGAGTAATGCTCTGTTAAACTTTGTTCAATAATTTAGTACCCATCAACCCACCTTTTCCATTCTTATTTCTTTACCTATTCTTACCAAAAGTTTATTTTTGATGAATTCTAATTTTTTCATTTGATTCCTTGATTTTGGTATCATATCCAAGGGTTTATTGCAAAATCCAATGTCATGAAGGCTTTTCTATGATTTTAAGGCATGAACTTAGCAGCATTCTTTTTTGTTTTCTTTTTTCTTCTTTTTTAATTGATATTTATTGAGCTCTACATTTTTCTCTGCTCCACTCCCTAACTCTCCCCTCCCCCCTTCAACCCTCCCCCAAGGTCCCCAGGCTCCCAATTTACTCAGGAGATCTTATCTTTTTCTACTTTCTACTTCCCTTGTAGATTAGATCTATGTAAGTCTCTCTTAGTGTCCTCATTGTTGTCTAAATTCTCTGGGATTGTGGTGTGTAGGCTGGCTTAATTTGCTTTATGTTTAGGCAGCGTTCTTTTTGTATGTATTGTTCTTAACACAACTTTCTGAAAAATTGCCCTTTCCCATATTGAATGACTTGGCATCCTTGTCAAGAAACATTTGACTGACTTTGCTGTTCAAGTCTTGTATTCCACAGTAACCTGAACTTGACTTGATCTTTGTACTTACATTTATTTGCTTCTGTGTTGGTAAATTAGATTAACTTTGAGTTTTTCTTAAGTTTGGTATTAGTATTGGTAGCCTCATAATGAGATGAGAGGATGGTCCTTCGGTTTCTATCCTTTGGTAGTTTATATGAAATTGGAATTGGCACTCCTATAATACTCATAGAATTTGCCTGTAAAACTCTTGAAGTTTGCCGGGCGGTGGTGGCGCACGCCTTTAATCCCAGCACTCGGGAGGCAGAGGCAGGCGGATCTCTGTGAGTTCGAGGCCAGCCTGGTCTACAAGAGCTAGTTCCAGGACAGGCTCTAAAAAAAAAGCTGCAGAGAAACCCTGTCTCGAAAAACAAACAAACAAAAAAAAACTCTTGAAGTTTGGAAGGATTTTTTAAATTACCCTTTTAAAAAAGTAATTTTTTTGTTCTACTTAAGCTTTAAGATTTACCAGCACATGTATATGATAAATAATGCTTATACCCATTATTCCACCCTCCTTATCCCTGTGCTAGATAGTTTTTATGTCAACTTGATTAAAAAAACAACAACAACAACAACAACAAAAAGAGTTATTTTGGAAGCAAGAACCTCGGTTGCGAAAATGCCCCTACCAGATTGGCCTGTGGTCAAGCCTGTGGGGCATTTTCTTGATGATTATGTGAAGGAACCTAGATTACTGTGGGGTACCAACCCTGGATAGGTGATCCTGGGTGCTATAAGGAAACAGGCTGAGCAAGCCAGTAAGAGGTTCCTTCATAGCCTCTACTTTAGTTCCTGCCTTCAATTCCTACCCTGACTTCCCTCAGTGATGGACTATTACCTAGAAGTGTAAGATAAAATAAACCCTGTCTTCCCCAGTTTGATTTTGGTTAGGGTACTTATCACAGACATAGAAACCTTAATGAGACATTACCCTCTTCCTCTAGAGCCACTATGTGGTCGTGGTGTGACAGATCTTTTGGCACTTGGGTAACTTATCAGTGGCTACATTACTGAAAACAGTGACTTCCACCCCATCCCCTGCCAGTATCTCTCTGGGCGAAGGGCCAGGCACACATGAATCCCTCTTCTTACCCTTTTCCTGTACAGGTAACTACAGCTGCTATGAGTTTATAAGTACAAAGTCAATCTTAGAAGACAATTTTCCACAGCTTTCTTCCACTCTCTGCCTCTTCCTCAGTGTAATAACCCTGAGCCTTGAAAGGAGCAATATAGATGTTCTCTTGAGGATGGAGCACTCAACAGTCACTCATTCTTAGCATCTTGACCAGCCATAGGTCTGCATTAATTATTGTTCACTATAGAAACAAATTTGACCAAGCCAGTCACAATCTATAAATATAGACCTAAATATTTAGGATGCAGTTTGAGTCCTAAATTGTTTTTCAAAATGTTTGTCATTTTATATTCCTGTCAGCAGTGTAGGAGACTTTGAGTTGTTGCAAACTCTTGTTATGGTCAATATTTGCAATCTGAGGCTTTGTGACAGATGTGTAGTAGCAAATGTGTACCACCTGCTTCTGACAATTGATGTTGAGCATCTTTTCTTGTGATTTCTTGCCATCATATATTATCTTTGATGATGTGTTTGTTCTTTTGCCCATTTTTTGAGTTGCTCTCTTACTGCGTTTTAAGAGATTTTTTTTTTCTTGTTGTTACTGGTTTTTTTGTCTGTTGATTGGTTTGTTTTTGAGACAGGGTTCGGTATGTAGCCCTGACTAGCCTCAAACTTAAGATCTACCCTCCTCTACCTCCTGGGTCTGGTATTAAAGCATAATGCGTACATAGCCTGGATTTTATGTGTTCTTCATCAAAAAATAAAATTTGGAGATACCTTCTCTTAATCTTTCCTTGTGTGTGTGCTTGTGCCCGAGAATATGTATGTACACTTGCTGCAGCACAAGGACAACCCATAAGAGTCAGTTCTCTCCACCAGGTAGGTCTTGGTGTGTGAACTCAGGTTGTCTGTTTTGGCAGCAAGCACCTTTACCTGCTGATCATTATTCCAGCCGTCTGATCTTTTAATTTTCTTGACAAATATTTTAAAGAACAAAAGATTTCTATTTTAATAACACTTAATTTATTGATTTATTTTTTATACTTTTGATTTATATCTAATAGTTTTATTTAACCCAAGCTCACAAGTTTTATAGTTCTAGAGTTTACATTAGTGATCTTTACATTTTAACCTTAGTTAAAATACAATCAGCATCTGATGTATCTGGGATCACTTCTTTAATATTTTAGCTTGGTGTGTTAACTTGTAGCCTTCCCTATACACATGGATGCACATATAATTTAAGTGTTCTATCACTGAATTACACCTCAAGCCCCCCCAAAACAAAGTTTTTAAGTTTAACATAAGCATATGCTCCATTGATCATTAGGATCAATCAGTTAACTTGATGTTGGATTTAGTGGCCTCAAATGCAGACATACTGGTTCTTCTTGCTGGGCTGTAATGTTGCATAGGTTGGATCTGTATTTGTTCACTCCATTGTGATACATATTTAAGTTGTTTTTAATTTTTTCAGATGTTTGTGGTGCTTTAAAGAACATCTTTGTATGTTTCAGTGGATTCACATGTGGGAGTATTTCTATAGACTAAAAATAAAATTATTAAATCAAGAGCTTTGGGAGTCAAGTTGTTGGGTCTTCCAAGCTTTTATTCTTAATGATTTTTTAAAAATAATTACATAGCTTTATATTCAAGAAGTAGATAGAAGTTAGCTCAGATTTAGTATGTAATTCATTGAATATGAATTGTGATTCATTTCATTTCCTTCAAATCTAGTGCCTTCTTTATATATTGGCATTTTTTTACATACTTTTATTATTCCAAAATGATATTAATAGAAATAGTTATTTGTGTCCTAATGATATATTGTAACTATATTCAGGAGAAATAAAAAGAAAACAATCAATTTCAGTGCATGTTTCACGTTAGTGCTCAGGCCTAATTACCATGGCTGATAGGATGAGAGATCAACTGGTTGTACATCTTTAAATAAGCTGTGACTTAAGAGCAATAAACAAATGAAATACATACTGTGAATCTATGATAAAACTGATGTTAGAAAAAGTAAGACTATAGTAGAGATATAAGAGAGGAGTTGACTAATGGGCTTGTTTCTCAGAAGGGAGTAAATGAGGAAACCTGGCATCCTTGCATGAGAGTTATAGCTTATGTAGAAATTTGCCAAAATAATACCTGTGCTGTGTCTTGACACAAAGAAATGCTGCTCTTTCGTGGAGAATACCAGTTGTCTTGAATTTTCACTGCATTTGAGGTCTATGTTTATTCCTTTAAAAAGATTTGGGCAAGTGTACCCCTTTACTTGTCATTAGAAATAGTGAACTAGAAAATAAAACCATTTTGTTGACAAAAATATCAGAAATGGAGCATTTGCTGCTGAATGAAGATATCTTCCTTGGTCCTGGGTGAGCAGTGAACTTGATTTCTTCCAAGAAATAAGTACATGAATGCTGTACATTTTAAAATACATCACACTTTGTACTTGATTTAATCCTTTGAATGAAGTAAGGAGGCATTAAGCTCAGTATTACAAGTAAGCAGAGACTTAGAATAATCAAAGAATAGGCCTAAAGATAGGAGTCATGATACTTAGTTTGGATAGTTTCGGTAAAAACTAAGCTGCTTACCAGGATAGTTCTGTACAGCTTTGTAGGTGAAGAAACAGCCTAGTTTTTAAACATCTTCAGTAGCAATTCTTTAATAGTCAAGAGGACTATTATATACTTATATATTAAATACTTCTATACCTTAATAATAATAGTTTTCTTGTTCCCTCGATGGGCTGGGCTACAAGATAAGCTCTTTTAAAAAAAAAAATAAGGAAAATATGAACAATGCCTATTTAGATTTGTTAAAAATAAGATCATTTGTAGTACCAAACTTTAGCAATATCTGGTTTTGGAGGGTAAACTTCATTAGAAGTTTTTTAATTAGAAGAACATCAGAGATGATGGGCAGTGGTGGCGCACACTTTAATTCCAGCACCTGGGATGCAGAGGCAGGCAGATCTCTGTGAGTTTGAGATCAGCCTGATCTACAAGAGCTAGTTCCAGAACATCTAGGACTGCTGCACAGAGAAACCCTGTCTTGAAAAACAAAACAGAGAGGGGGGGGGGGAGGGAGGATGGCTGCCGCCTGTATCTCCTTACGTACCTCCTCCACCCCAGCTACACTTGCAGTATTCCTCTGTGTGTTTATTATCTTTAGGCCTAGCCCTTTATCACATAAAAAGTAAGCTTTAGGAAGACCAAAACTTTTGTTACATTTGCTGTTGTGTTCCCTGAGTCCTATACGTTTGTTTGGAGTATAGTGAGCACTTAAAATTTTGCTTATTGGGTTAGGCATAATAGTGTACTTCCAGCTCTTGGGAGGCAGGTGTATCTCTGTAAGTTTGAGGCCATTTTAATCTACATAGTTCCAGGCTAGCTAGCCAGGGCTGTGTAGTGAGACCTGTCTCCAAAAGTAAAATAGAATCTGCTTATTGGATGAATAAATTCTTTTTGGCCTTTTTTTCATATCCATTTATCCAGTTTAACCACAGTGCACATGCTACTTTGTGCTTTCATAATGTTATTTTACAGAATATTCTATTTGCAAGTTGCTACATAGCCTGCATGAATATAATTTTTCATAACTGTACTACTTTATGAGAGAAAATAGTATAACTTACCAACCCATTACCTAGTGTGGGACATAGAAGTTACTCTAACCTTTCTCTGTTACAAATTAACACCAATACATGTATCCATCCTATTAGTCAAGGCGTTTAATAGCAAGTAATGGAAACCACACTCATTGAGTGTGTGGAGTTGGATGGATGGATGGAAAGATTGAGAAGTGTTGCATAAAACTAGGCAGAGTTACACTAGAGAGCCAGTCTAATGGCCTGAGTATCTGATGGACTGCCGCTTTCCTTGGAACTACAAGTATCTGGCATTTTTCTGCTTCTGCAGCTGGTGGTGGACTCTTCCCCACCAGACCTGATGAGGAGTCCCTTTTTATTTCTTAGAAAGGTAATTCGGGATAAAGCCGTTTGTGTATAGTCAGTCCTATCAGTAGAATCATGAAGTCAGAGCACGAAGAGATTTTTGTGCAGAGCTCTCTCTGGTCCTCAGAAGTTTGGTTCTGGAGCCTTTGGCTTCTCCTCATCCTTCTTTCCTTTCACAGGCTCTTAGTGGATATAGTCAGTGAATTCTTAGAGCTCTTAGTTGTTAATGGAGGGACTTTTCGGTTTACTGTCTCTAAAAGGAGGCTTCATCTTCCCGAAATGTTCTTTTGGATTGTAGTACCTGAATTCTAGAATCTAAGAAATGTATGGGTATTTAACTTACATTGTTTTAAATCATTGCACATATAAAAATCTGAAGTGGAAAAAGAAAAAAAATGGATACAGTCCTATGTATCACCCATTCTGGCCCTAGAATCCATTGTGTAGCCAATGGCACCATTGAACTTCTGATGCCCTTGCCTCTGTAAGTGCTGGGACCACATGCTAGCCTTTGTTATGGAGTGCTAACTAACCTAGGGCATCCTAAATGCTAGGCAAGCACTCTCTGCACTGATCTACTTCCCTAGTCCAACTTGAACTTGTACTGGTTGTTGAAAGTGCTGTGTGCCTGTATCAAACAGAAGAGTACCCTCCGGCTTAATAGCAGCTATTCTTGTCTCAAAACCAGAGAATCTGTGTTAGTATTTGCAAAACCACACCTCTAAACTCATTGGTATCTCAGGAGCTCTTTCCTCAGTGGCCTTTAGAAGAGTTGGCTGAAACTTGAAGCCATCCTTTGTACCTCTGGTATCCTTCATGCACTGACACATTTGTTGCCATCTTTCTACCCAGACTTTAGACTGGGACCCCAGCTCTGTCCTATGTTTGTGAGCTGGACATGTGTTGAGTGAATGTAGGTAAACAAGGTCATTCTGTCGTTCTTGGAGTGGTTTTGTATGTAGTGCAGACCATACGTTGTTGCCTGTGCCTTGAAGATTCCATATCTGTAGAAGTATTAGCTTTAGCATAGTGAAGATAAAGATAAACATCTGTGTTCCCCAAATCTCTCTGTACCATATAGTTCAAAATTGTTTCTAGTTGTTTGGATTCTGCAAGCTCACTAAAAGAAGGTGATCTGTAAAGGGAAGAGTGGTGGGAGAGGATTTAACAAAGCCACAGAGGTCTAGGTAAAGGGAAAACTTGGTAAAGTAGCATACATCTTCCCTAGAAGCAGGTCATCATGGTAGTAAACAGACTGCTTTAGTAGCTAGCAGAACAGCAGGAACACTTCAATTTTAATTCCTTGGTTATAGGGAATGATACTACTGTACTTGACCTTCAGCAAAGCAGGGTCACAGAAAGGGCATCTTTAAACAGCCCTGTCTGAATGGTAGATAAAATCTACACTGCAGAGTTTGAAGACACAGGTCTATGGACTCTCTTCATCAACTCTTGGCTGATTTGGTTGCTGTTTGGCTTGGGAAGTTGCTGAAGGGAAAAATATATATAAATAAAGCTTCTGGGAATAATTGGCTGTTGTTGGGGTTGGGGTGGGATAGAAGGAAGCAAACCCATAGAATACTACAAGAAATCTTTTCTACTTCTCCAGCCCTATCCCAGGGCCCCTAAGCACTGTATTTCAGAAGAAGCATGTTTCTGAAGCTGTTAGTAAAACTGCACAGTATTTAAAATTCAGTTGTGTATTTGGAGGAATTCATATCTATTGTTATGCTAAACTACTAGCAGACATTTCTTTTTTCTTTTTAGGGACTAGTATGGGAGTGTTGTGAGTACATTGTTTTTTTGACTGGTTAATCTGCCTGTGAAGATCTGTTTTTAAATATCTTGCTCATTTACATAATTAAGAATAGTTGCTCTCCCCCTCCCCACCACCCAGTGTGTATTTGTTTTGAGATAAGGTCTCCTTTGGAGCCCAGGCTGACTCATGATCCTTCTGCCTTACATACAGATTTTGTGTGCGTGCTTGCGCACGTGCATCTATATTGTTTAAATTTGAACTTTAAGAGCTGAACTTACAGGTCATCAAGAGAGCCTAGCTCACCAGCCAGCCTAATAACCCTTCCAGTCTTTCGTTTTACACAAGGAATTGTCCTGGTTAGTTTTTGTCAGCTTGAGAAGGAACCATAGTTGAGAAAATGCCTCTATGAAAATGGCCTGTAGGCAAGCCTGTGGGGCGTGTTTTTGGTTAATGATTAATATGGGTGGACCCATCCCATTGTGGGTGGTACCACCCCTTAGGAGTGTATAAAAACACAGTTGAGCAGCCTTTAATCCCAGCCCTCAGGAGGCAGAGGCAGGTGGGTCTAAGAGCTAGATCCAGGATAGGCTCCAAAGCTACAGAGAAACCCTGTCTGGAAAAACTAAAACAAATAAACAAACAAATAAAATTTAACAAAAGAAACCACAGACACACACACACACACACACACACACACACACACACAACTGAGCAAGCCTTGAGAAACTAGCCAGTAAGCAGCATTCCTCTGTGGCCTTTGCTTCAGTTTTCCTGCTTCCAAGTTCCTCCTCTGACTTCCCTGGTTGATGTGAGGTGAAACAAATCATTTCTTCTCTGAGTTGCTTTAGTCATGGTGTTTATCACACCAATAGAAACCCCAAACAAACAGGGATAGATTCTAAAGACCAGGAACAACATATCAGTTCCCCTCTGAAACCTGCTGCACAGATGATGCAAAAGAGGGGTCACTACCCAGTGACCCTCCAGTGACCCTTTGCCATACTAACTTTGATGGTCATTTGAAACAGATAACAAAGGAGAATATGGTTCATTTCAGTCTAGGCTCCTTGCAGCCCTTCCCCTTTTAGGCATTTGCATTGTTGATTATTTTGCCCAGCAGTTACGAATTCAGAAGTTTCTTGTTGAGATTTCAGCATGCTAGGTCTGTTTGCTGGTTTTCTATACTGTGTTTGAACTGTTTTTTCCCATGGAAATGTTGCAACCTAAATCCAGAACAAATTGTTTATTTAGAAGTCTTGTTACCTGCACATTGACTCCATGTTTTGCAGATATTCCTCAACCTAAATGTTTGTTTTTTCAGCAGATGACTGTGTGGGAGGCAGTGCTGTTCAGCGGTAGGAAGTCTGAATTACATTTAGGAGAATCTATCCATGTCCTTGGTTTATGTTATAAACTTGAAGACAGGCACTTAGCTGTACTTACGGGATGTCTAATTAGCAGACCGAAGAACTAGGCAAAGTTCCAGGATTAAGTTTGCAAAGCACAAAGACATTGTATTTTTTCTCTAAGATAGTGTTGTTCATTCACTAAGCATTCACTGTGTGCCTAGAGGAGAAATAGTCATGTATTTCTGTTCTTAGGTCCTTGAACAGATCGAGTGCCCTGTAATGAGTGCCAAGATCCAGGACTTTGGAGCCTACAGGAGTCATTCAGGCCACAGGAACAGGGTTTTAGTTAGACTCTAGAAACAGTAAAGGTGACCCCTGTGTCAGAAAGGCACGTGTAATTTTAGAAAGAAGTGAAGTTCAACTACTGCCTTCACCCTTTCAGTCTGAGCTGATAAGGTCTTTGTCCAAATGCACCTTCATAACCTAGTCTGCACAGTTTTATAGGATTCTTGATTTATTTGTTTTGCAATACAGTGCTGTCTCCTCCTCCTCCTTCTTCTCCTTTTCCTTCTCCTCCACCTCCTTCTCCTTTTCCTTCTTCTCCTCCTCCTCTTTCCTTCCCCCCTCCCCCCATTGTGTTTATCTGTGTATCCCTGGCTGTCCTGTAACTTACTCTGTAGACCAGGCTGGCCTTGAACTCAAAAGATCCACCTGCCACTGGCTCTCAAAGGCTGGGATTAAAGGTATGCACCACCATCCAGCTCAGGTCTTATGTAGCCCAAATTTCTCTCCCTAACCATAGCCTCCTTGGTGCTGGGGCTATAGGAGTGTCACCACACCCAAATAAGTATTGCTTGGAACCCAGGACCTTTTCATATTATAGACAAGGCTCTACCATTGATTGAATCACATTCTCAACTCCTAGAGTTCTTTGTACTAGCAATTTTCTCAGGGTATAACGGACACATACACCTGCATGTCGCCTGGAAGTTGTACTTGACAAGTGTTTCTGTCCTCTGCAAGTTAAGAAGTTGAAGAGGTAAAGTTAGCCAGGGCTGTGGCAAAAACTGTTAGCTGGCACTGATATGGCACACAGGGAAAGATAAAAAGCAAAGGCTTAGACTATATGGAAGTATATTTAGTGTTTTTATATTTCGTTTATCAGGCTGACCTTTTATCACTGTGCTGAATGGATCTCAATATACATATGGATCTCCAGGTCTATTTATAATGCTAGTCTCTAAATTCAGATGCCTACAAGCATTTCTTAGAGGTCCTGTTATGACACCACTTAGCCTTCAAGAGTAAGACCATTTTTTATGCTGCTTCTGACAACATTGTGATGTGTGACCTTAGTTGTCAATTTAACTAGGACTGAGAAATGGAAGATCAGTAAAAAGTACACCCTGTTGTATTTGCAGAAGCATTTCATGAGACAGATATATGAAGACATTGTGTTGTCAAATGGATCCATCCCTTGATGGAGTTATAATGTGATGACATTAGTGGGAAGTGGTAAAATGGAGGTTGTGGTTAGATCTCTAAGGCTTTAGGAATCTCAGACTACTAGCCTATCACTTCCAGAATTGAGTATGCATACACTGACATCCAAGGATGCTTGAAGCTATTCACTCAACCTAAATTAATACTGCGCCCACTGCCAGTATAATCCCTTGTTGTATGAGGTTGCTTATTTGTTCCTGGCTGCTCAGAACTGAAATAATTACACAGAAACCATATTATTTGCAATACTGTTTGGCCAGTAGCTTAAGTGTATTTCTGGTTAACTCATATCTTAAATTAACCCATCTCCATTAATCTGTGTATTGCCACAAGGCTGTGGTTTACCAGCGTCTGTCTCTGGCGGGACTACGTGGCTTCTCCCTGACTCTGCCTTCTTCCAGCATTCAATTTAGTTTTCCCCACCTACCTCTATTCTGCCCTGCACAGGCCTAAGATAGTTTATTAACCAATGATATTCACAGCATACAGAGGGGAATCCCACATCAGTCCCTCACCCAATCCAGGTAGAGTCCTTTGAGCTTCTGATATAAATGAGGTTAAACATAGGGCATTTGTGCAGTTAGGCAAGCACTATATCATTGTGCTTCATCCGTAGCTGTGTGTTTCTGAAATAAAAGGAGTCAATGAGAGAAAGAGAATGTTTCCATGTAACTATTAACCAGGTCAAGAATAGAGGACTTGGGATGTAGCTCAGTTAGTAGAGTGCTTGGCTAGCATATACAAATCACCCACATGTAATTCCAGTATTTGGATAGTGGAAGATCAAAAACTATCCTAGGCTGCATAATGGGTTTGACTAGTCTTGCATACATGATATCCTGTCTCAAAAAGTCAGAAAGGGATGCGAGGGAAGAGAAGGAGGGAGAAAAAAAATAATTTTCTCAATTCCAAAGTCTCTTAATACTTTCCATTCATTCCTCCCTCCTCCTCAGAGCTGACCTCTGCACTGTTTCTTATACTAGTAATTAAATGGGGGTTTTGGCTTTTTGAGACAGAATCTTTCTTGCTCTATAGCCCAGACTGGCTTCCAACTCTGGATTTGTATGTCTTGGCCACTAAGTGCTGAGATTAGAGGTATACAAACCTAACCCCAAGTGGGGAATTTTGTTCATTTGTTTAAAAAAATATTTAAACATGATTTACAACAATATAATTCACATATTTTATCTCTTCTTTCTAAATCCAGAGCATTTTCAGCAAGCCTCAAAGAAACCTGAAACCTCTTAGCTTTCAGCCTGTTTTATATAGTCTGGAGAGTGATGTACAATGCCCATATTTTTGTTTTTGAATGAGTATTTAGGTAAAAGAGGGAATGGTAAGAGATACACAGACATTATCAAAGCTAGTGCCCAAAACATCTTGAAGAAATTGACTGGGGTCATTAAGGCAGTTGTCTGGAATTTCCAGTAAAGACAGTTTCCAGAGCAGAGTGTTCCTGTTGTAGAATATTATTTTATCTGGGCAAAGCTGTGTTACATTTGTTTATGCTGCATTTTTTAATTATGTAAAGATATGTTGCATTTGTTTCACCTTGTCTTCCTAAGTCACCTGGTTGGTTTAATAAAAAGCCAAATGGCCAAAAGCTAGGCAAGAGAGGGATAGGTGGTGCTGGCAGGCAGAGATAATTACTAGGATGAGAAATCTAGGCTCGAGAAAAAGGAGAAGAGGAATGAAGAGAATGAGTGAGAAAGAGAGGGACATACCTGAGCCAGAAGCCAGAGCCTGGAGACAGCCAGTCAAGAGAAGCAGTGAAAGTAAGATATACAGAAGGAAAGAAAGGTAAAAAAAAAAAGTCCTGAGCAAAACAGATTATAGGTGGAGTTTTCCTATGCCAGCAGCTGCTTCCAAATAGTTACTCAGAAACTTAAAATATTAATTGTAAATGCTCAGCCAATAGCTCAGGCTTGTTACCAGCTATAACTCTTACATTTTAAATTAGTCCATATTTTTTATCTATGCTTTTTGCCATGGGGCTTGGTATCTTCTCAGCATGGCGTGCTCATCTTGCTTCTCCCTGCATCTGCTGATGACGCCTCTGATTCCACCCTTCATCCCAACATCCTTAGTTTGGTTGTTCTGCATATACTTTCTGCCTGCCTACTAGCCAGTCAGCTTTTGTTAAACCAATTTGAGTGACAAATCTTTACAGTGTACAAAAGGATTATTCCACAGCAGTAGATATTGTTGTAGAATATTATCTTAAGATATGTTGCATTTGTTTATGCTATGGGGTATTTGTTTAATAATACAAAGTTGTGTTGCATTCTTTTATGTTACATTTGTTTAACTCTGTGAAGCTGTGTTATTTTGCCTGTCTAAAACACTTGATGGCCTAATAAAGAGCTGAACAGCCAGTAACAAGTCAGGAGCAAGGATAGGTGGGACTGGCAGGCAGAGAGAATAAATAGGAGAAATCTGGGAGGCATGAAGGAGCAAGAAAACAAGAAGGATGTTAGGGGCCAGCCAAACAACCACACAGCCAGCCATAGAGTAAGAGTGAAAGTAAGATATATAAGAAAAGGAAAAGGCCCAGAGGCAAAAGGTAGATGGAATACTTTAAGAAAAGTTAAACAAGCTAAGCTAAGACTGAGCATTCATAGCTAAGAGTAAGCCTTCCCGTATTTATTTGGGAGCTGGGTGGTGGACCCCCTCCTAACCTACTTTTCTTACTTACTCCGCCTACCTAATTTTCTGTCCTCTTAAAGGGCCAAGGCAGTTTTTTTTATCAATGAAAGTAACACATACATTCCTCCATCATTTCCCCTTTTTGTTTAAACAAAAAAGAAAGGCTTTAACTTTAACATAGTAAAATTACATATAACAAAACAGTTAATCAAGCAAGAATTATAGTTACAATATTTAAATCTATTTTATCTTTTATCATAACTAAGGAAAACTATAACTATTGAACCATTCTTTAACTCCATCAAAGACTCCAGAAGGATATAATACTACCTAACTAAACAAGAAATATGCAACTTTTAAACTCTAGAAATGACAGAGACAACTTGTTGCCTGGACAGTCACCCAAAGTTCCTCTGTACTGTTGGGGCATCCACCTTTGGCCTTCAGGCCCATTGTTTTCAGCAGACATTTCCATGAAGCAGGAAATTTCAAAGACAGTTTAGTCACTTTTTGTTGTGTCTTGCAGAATGTCTCGCAGACTCTTTCATGAATCAGGAACCCTGAAAGACCATCTCACCTTTAGGCAAGTTCAGAAGTCCTCTCTCTGGGTTCTCTGTGTCCAGTTTATGTATGTAACAGTCCAGCCAAGAGCAGTTTCTTGTCCAAATGGTTAGCCAACTCATAAGGAGTCTCTTTGATGCCCATCTTCCTCTTGAAGTAGATTGGTGCTGCCAGGAGCAGACGTGCCTCATTGTCATGAAAACCCTAAGTTATTAAAACATTTAAAATGCCATATTCTGTAGCCTTTGAAAGATATGAAGAATGCCTAACTGAAATATATCTCTCTATATATATATATCTAGAAAATCTAACTAACATAACTACAAGCTTTACTATTATCCATGATTATCCAGTAACAACCTATATTTCCTAATTATACATTACAGTTTTTAAAATGAACTACACAATCAAAATACCTTAATCAATATCAGAAATACATATACATATAACAAATTTGACCTTAAAATCCATACCAATGCAAATTATTTATATCTATATCATATCCCCCTTTAAATGTAAAAGAACATTTATAAACAATATTTGGGAAAATGGGCACAGTTTTTTCTCTCCAAACTGTTTCCTGTTGAATGGGGGCATTGTTAATCAGATCTTTTATGGTGTAAGCTGTGTGTCAGGTTCATCTCAGTCGGCAGTTGAGTAAAGTAATTTTTTGAGGGTGTTCACAGCAACCTTTTAGGAGGGTGTGGTCTTTCATACCATATTGGGATAGAAGCAATCCACAGTGTGTCATCCTCTGTGAAAACAAAAGAAGACCCTCTTTTCCAAAGCATCATGTTCTTAGATCCAAATTTTGAAATCATATCGTTAAGATTTCCATTCTGGTCTAGCCTGGCAGCCCATATAATGAAATGTCTCTCTGAATTTAGCTCCTTTACAGTCAAAAATTTTAAAGAAAACATAATAAAATACATAATCCAGACTCTCTGTGAATTTTACATTTTTACGTGGCTTATTTTTATTTTATTATTTTATTTTATTTTGTCTCTTTAAAGACTTTACCCTTTTTTAAAAAGCATTAACTTTATTTTTTATATATTTATTTTCTTCTCCCTCTCAAGCCTATGTACATTTATCTAACATTGTGACCCATATCTGTTGATGGAGCAGCGGCTGTGTCCCGCCACCTGGCTAGCTTTACCCAAAATAATTACACGGAAACTGTATTCTTTTAAACACTGCCTGGCCCATTAGTTTCAGCCTCTTATTGGTTAATTCTCACATCTTCCTTTAACCCATATTTAGTAATCTGTGTAGTACCACGAGGTGTGGTACTTAACCTACCAGGAGAGATCTTAACCTACGTCCATCTCAGAGAGGAGAGGCATGGCAACTGCTTATGGCGACTGCCTGAAGTGTCTCCCCCACTCTGTTTCCTTTCTCCCACAATTCTGTTCTGTCTATTCCACCTACCTAATTTTCTGTCCTCTTAAAGGGTCAAGGCAGTTTTTTTATTAATCAATGAAAGTAACACATACACTCCTCCATCACCCCTCCCCCCTAAAAAAGCCAAAAGAGTAAAGAGCCCAAAGAGTAAAAAAAAAAACAAGAAACAAAAACAAAAAAAACAAAACAACATTTTGACATTCCAAGGTGGGCCTAGAGTAAAAGAAAATCCAACAATAGTAGGTAAAAAGAAACAGATTAAAATAAGAGCTAAGGCACATTTTTAAAATTTATTTATTTATTTTTTGTGGAAACCTGCAAGCTTAGGGTTAATATAGCAGCTTGCTAACTTTCTCTCTTTACTGGCATCTCCCTAACTCTTTGCTTCCACACAGCCCCAGCTTTGAAAAAAAACAACAACCACTCTAAGATCCCCCCTGTTACTTCCTGTCAACCAGTTGCTAACCCTGCCTCTCTGAGCACATTAAATTTATTTAATAATTTTTTTAAATCTATTTATTATGTATACAGTATTCTTGGTATTCTGCCTGCATATATCCCTGCAGGCCAGAAGAGGGCACCAGATCTCATTACAGATGGTTGTGAGCCACCATGTGGTTGCTAGGAACTGAACTCAGGACCTTTGGAAGAGCCGGCAGTGCTCTTAACCACTGAGCCATCTCTCCAGCCCCATTTAATAAATTTAATGAATTAGTTTATCCTTTTTTGTCTAAATAAAAATGTTTTAACCGTAACATAGTAAGACTATATACAATAGGAACAGTTACCAAGTAAGAACTACATTTACAATATCCAGTCCATTTGTATTTGTCAAATTCAGAGAAAATACTGCATTATGAATCCTATCTTGGTGAGTTCAAAGTTTTATACCTAGTTAACCTTCTATCATAACTAAGGACAAGTATAACTATCTAGTCTTCAACACCATAAAAGACCCAAGAAGGATATAATATTACCTTGAGTAATATTATATTAATATAACAAAAGGTGCAGTACAAGCCACTTCCAAAATGACAGAGACATCTGGCTGCTTGGACAAGTCACCTAATGTTCCTCTGCAACCAATCTTTGGCCTACAGGCTTAGAATATCTGGCAGATTTTTCTATGAAGCAGGAATTTTGAAGGACTGTCCTGCCTAGTCTTAACAGTTTCACAGTTGCTTTACTTTGTGTCCTACGTGCGCAGTTTGTGCAACATACTGTCATCAGTCAAGGCCAGAACAGTTTTTTTTTGCCCAGTGACTAACCTTGCCACAATGAAAGTGAACTCCATATGGAGTTTCTTCGATGCCCATTATCTTCTCTGAAGTAAACTGGTAATGCTGAGATCAGACATGTTTCACTATCATGAAAAGCCTCAGGTTATTGAACATCTTAATGCCATATCTTGTTGGTCTTTGAAGTGTTTGAAGATCACCTGTTTAAAATGTTTGACCTTGAAAACATACCTAATGTAACTACAGGTTTGATTATTATAGATGACTAACTACTTACTAACTTGGCATCTCTTAATTATGCATTACATTTTAAAATGAGCTTCATAAGCACATTACCCCAAACAAGAGTAGAAAAATATATACAGTATAATAAAAATAACCTTACATTGGTATCAGTCTACAAAGTTTTTCCTTTGACCTATTTTGCTGTTTTCTTCCCTCCTTGTCACAGAGTTAGAGGGTTAGCCCGTAACCAACACAAGGGATTTTATAGAACATCTTGAGACAAATATATTTGAAAGTAGTGTGGGGGACTACAACCCTACTTTAATAGCCAGCTTATCAAACAGTTGACAGTTTACCAATATAGCCCAACACAGCCATAGCCTTTCTTTATGTGTCTAATGTAGGCATCTCATAAATGGAATCATACAGTATGTGTTCTTTAATGGCTAACTTAATATATGTATGTGAGGGCTATCTATATTGTAGTATACTAGTAGTTCCTTCCTTTTTATTATCAAATAATACAATTGGGGACTATAAAGTACTTTATTCATTCATTAGATGATGGCTATTGGGTTGTTTTCATTTTTTTCCCCACTGTCAGGATAATATCTGTCAGGTTTTTGTGGGCCTATGTTTTCTTTTGTGTATGTATCTAAGGGTTGCTATTAGTGGTAGTTTTATTTTCTAAGTGACTTTCTGAGCTCTGTATGTGGTTGTGAATATATATGTAGTGTACATGTTTATGTTTACATGTGGAAGCCAGAGGATAACCTTGGAGTCATTCCCCAGGCACAGGTTTTCTCATTGGCCTAAACCTTAGCCTAGTGTAGACTAGTATAGCTGACAAGTGAGCCCGAGGGAATCTGCCTGTCTCTGCCTCCCCAGTGTTACGCACATACGATATATGTGGTGTGTGTATGTGTGTGTGTCTGTCTCTGTGTGTCTGTGTCTGTGTGCACCATAGCAAGCATGTGAAGGGAGGTGTTATGTGGGTTCTGGGGATCAAACTCAGTTATCTCACTAGTCCCTGGCCTGAAAGTAAAGTGGGTCTTGAGGGTTGATCTCAGATAGTTGGATTTGTGCTTTACTGACTGAGCTTTTCTCCCAGGCTTGTTTTCTAACTTCCAAGAAAATGACAAACTGCTTTTCAAAGTGACTATATCTTGTTACATTTCTTGCCAGCAAAGTTATGAGGGTCTATTTTCTCCATATCCTTCCCAACACCAGTGGGTATGAATTGATATCTATTGAGATTGTGATTTGCATTTCCAATGATGTTTCCTTACCAATTATATAATTTTGTAAATCACTTTTTGATATTCTGTAGGTTTCTTTTTTACTTTTAAGGCTAAAAGTTCTTAATAGTGGCAAATAGCATGTGTAAAAGGAGACTGCTCGTTCGTTTCCTGGCTTCCCATACACAAATAATCATATAGAAACTATATTAATTACAACACTGCTTGGCCTGTTAATTCAGGCTTCTTATTAAGTAACTCTTACATCATAAATTAACCCATTTCTGTTAATCTATGAGGCTGTGGCCTACAGGTAAGATTGATAAGGTTCCGGCATCCTTCTCTTTCGTCAGCTTCATCGTGGTGTCTCTCTGTCTCAGCCTACTCGCTATATATAAAATATATATAAAATATATATAAAATCTGTTCGGATTTTCCTCCTGGCTTTATTCTGCCCTGCCATAGTCCAAAGTAACTTTATTCATCAACTAATAAAGCAACACATATACAAAAGGACATCTCACATCATGTGTGTGCCTATTTTTTGCTTCTGCTTGCTTGTGCTTTAAGCACAACCTAGTCCAAAGCTACAGATTTATAGTATGGCTTTAAATTTTTGTGTATGGTTTGATGTCAAAATTAGATTTTTTTGTAACAGGAAAGAAATGAAAAGAGCTGGGCATAGTGAAACACACATGTAATCCTAGCATGTGGGAGGCAGGGCAGGAGAATTTCAAGTTTAAGGTAAGTTTGTGCTACATAGCGAGCTGGACTGTCAAACAGGAGAGAAAAGGAAATGAAAAGAAAAATTCTGTTTAGAGGCTCAGCCATACAGTCCATCATATTGTAGCAACAATATTTCAACTCTGTTTAATTGAACTTAGGAAAATTTTCAGGAAGTTTATGATAATGATGGCTGCCCTTTGAGTGTAGACTAAGTGCTTGCTATTCATTGAGCCTCACACCATTCTATGAAATGATAGCAGTATGTCATTATTGAATTTGAGGAAATTGAAATTTATATAAACTGGCTCATTCAGAGTCCTGTGTCAGCTAGCTTTTCAAGATCTCATAGTCTGTGGGAACTCAAGCAGTGCTGGCTGCTTTAAAAACTAGTTGCAGTTAAGATAAAAAAAAAAAAAAGCTTCAGAGTGGAGAGAAGACTTAGCAGTTAAAAATACTCACTCCTCTTACTCAGAACCTAAGTTCAATTTTTAGCACCCACATGGTAGCTCACAACCACCTTTAACTCCATCTCTTCTTCTTGCCTTTGTTGGCACATGTGTACATGTAGTGCACAGATATACATACAGGCAAAACACTCATGCACATAAAATAAAATCATCTTTGAAATAAGGTTCCTCACTGATCTCTTGGTCTATTTATCAGTGAAGGCTTTTAGATCTTTGAAGCTGACAGAATTAATTTAGAGACTAATATTAGATGAACCCAAATTCTAAATATTCACTACTTAGAAGCATATAATGAATGGGCAAAACTTTTTATCCTTGGAGACAAACTGTGTACATGAACAATGCTAGAAGAGAGGTCTTGGGATGCAGCTTCAGCACATCTGTAAAGCACTTCTGTCCTGTCTGTCTTAGTCAAGAGAGCAAAGGAGTCTGTATGAAGCTTTCCTAAGCTAACTACCACTATAATATTGTGTGCTCTGTTATCTTTTGGACTGAACTTGTTGATAAAGTTGATGCTTATGAAAGAAAACATTTTAATATATCTAGTCATTTCCATATACTTTTTTAGTTTTGGATACCCTTTTACAATATAAGGTTTAGTGGCACTATTCCTATTATCTAATTCAAAATTTATTTCATCATCCCAAAGTTAGGGTTTCAATTGCTGTGAAAAAGACACTAGGACAACTCTTATAAAGGAGAACATTTAATTGTAGTGACTTACAGTTCAGAAGTTTAGTCTATTATTGTCATGACTGGACATGGAGGCAGACATGCTGCTGGAGCTGAGAGAATCCCACATCTTGATACGCAGGCAACAGGATGTGAACTGAGACACTGGCATGACTTGAGCATACATGAGACCTTAAAGCCTACCTTCACAGTGACACACTTCCTCCAACAAGACCATACCTACTTCAACAAGGCCATACATCCTAATGGTGCCACTCCCTTTGGGGGCCATTTTCTTTCAAACCACCACATACATTGAAGCATCCCCCTGCTCCCTATGTTGCCTCAGCCCAAAGTAACCAGTGATCTATTTTCTTCCTTTATGGATTTGCCTATTCTGGACATTTTATATAAATAGTCTTGTGAATGGTTTTTCTGAGTTGTAGCATGTGTCAATACACATCCCTTTCTAAAAATTTTTTTAGATTTATTTGTGTGTATGAATGTTTTGCTGCATGTATGTATATTTTGTTCATGCCTGATAGCCATGAAGGTTAGAAGAGGGCTGTAGATTCTCTGGAACTGAAGTTATAGAGTTTCAAGTAATTAGGGGGTACTAGGTCTCAAACCTGGGTCTTGCAAGAATAACAGTGCTCTTAACCACTGAATCAACTCTATAGCCCCCATACCCTTTCCTATTACTAAGCAGTATTTATTGTTGTCTGGACTCTCTTGTGAAATACCTACCACAGTTAATATATTGTCTTAAGCATATTTAGCAGTATAATTGCAGAATTATGTTGCAGCTGTTTCAGTCTGTCCATTGTCACCAGTACTTGTTATTGGCCTATATTTTCATTGCTGTTGTCGTCATCCCAGTGGATGTGAAATGGTATCTTACTGTGATTTTTTTCTTTTGACTTGCATTCCCTAGTAACTAAGGATATATAGGGGATCTTTTACTGTGCTTATTGGTCATTTGTATATTTTGTTAATGGATGGCCCCTCCATGTATATGTTGTGTGATGCAGTCCTGATAATTGAACCCCATAGCCTAGTGTGTGGTAGGCACATGATCTACCACTCGGCTACATTTTAATTTAAAGCAATTCTTTATATGTTATGTGTAGATCTTCATATGTGATTTTCAAGAATTTCTCCCATTTATATGGTTCATCTTTTCTTGTTGGTGTTAGTATCTTTGGATATAGAAGTTTTTAATTGGGTGCTGGGAAGACGCTAGTCAGTAAAGTGCTTGCTGGATGTAGTGATATGAGTTAGTAATTCCAGCATTGGAGAGGTAGAGGCAGGCAGCTGGGACTCTCTGGCCAGCCCGTCTAGCCTTCCTAGTGAGTTCCAGGTCAGTGAGAGATTTAACCTAAACATAGGTCAGTGGCACCTGAGGAACAACACCTGAGACTATTATCTGTCCTGTACAAACACATACACATAAGTTTTTAATTTTGAAAATGTGCAATTATCAGATTTTTTTTGCTGTTACTTATGCTCTCAGTGACATCCAAAACCCATCACTTAAATCCAAGTTATAACTGTTTTCTGCGAGAGTTTTAATGTTTTAACTCTTCTATTTTGATTTTTAATCCATTTTGAGCAGTATTTATTTATTTTTTGAGGCAGGGTTTTTGCTTTAATCTTGTATTGCAATCTTTAATCCATTTTGAGCTTTTATCTATCTATCTATCTATCTATCTATCTATCTATCTATCTATCTATCTATCTATCTATCTATCTATCTATCTATCTAATTTATTTGTTGGTTTTTTGAGACAGGGTTTTTCTGAGTAACAGTTCTGGCTACCCTGAAACTCACTTTGTAGACCAGACTGGCCTTGAACTCACAGAGATCAATCTGCTTCTGCCTCCTGAGTACTGGGATTAAAGGCATGTGCTACCACAACCCACCTGAATTTTATTTATGATGTGTAGCTATCACCATTTGTTATAAAGATTATTCTTTGCCCATTTATAACCAAATTTGGTCCTTTGGTGAGTGAACACAGCCAGTAGATACAACCAGAAGATGGGATTGGAGGAACTCTTAACTACTCTTACTCAAACAGCAAGTAAAGAGAGCCCTTACCATGATTCAAAGCATTACACCCTGAGCAAGGATTTTATCAGGAAAGCCTATGTATGTTCACTTGTGAAGACTCATTCCTGGAGGTAAGCATATTTTCTGAGCATGCTCAGTTTGAAGTCATGCTTCATTCATTGTGTGTTCAAAAGATGACATACGGGAATGCATCCTGCACAGAGGTTTTATGACAACGAACAAACATTACTCTAGGTCACGTGACCTAAATATTTTAAGGTGGGTCAGAATACCTTAGAGAAATTTTGGCAGCTTCCTTGAAATTTTATCTGGAGGGCCTATTCTTATTTTTTATTCTGTGCTTGTGAATGCCATGCATGACACATGTATAGAAATCAGAAGATAACTCACAGGAATGGGTTCTCTCCTCCTACCCTGTAGGTCCTACGGATTGAACTGAAGTTATTAGGCTTGGCAGCAGGCACCATATGAAAACTAATGTGGATAAGTCTGATATATATATATATATATATATATATATATATATATGTACACACACACACACACACACGTTCCTAGATTCTCTGTTCTGTTCTCTTGATCTCTGTGTTTTATCTTTATAATAATCACTATCATTCTGTTTCACTTTTTGGCTTTTAAATTAACAACTTATTACTTTTATATGTCAGTAGAATATACGGTAACACTGAAAATTTTTAATACAATGCAGAATATTAAGTCAAGCTACTTAACATTCAGCACTTTAAATATTTTGCAAGAACACCTGAAATGTATTCTTATTGCTTTGGAGGTGTGTAAAACAGTCTCATTAACCTTGTTCATTACACTGTGCAGTAGATCTCAATAACACCCAAGGAAATAGAGTGAGAGTTGATAATTCTTGACATATCTTCCTGTTTCCGCCATTCTACTCTTCTGTGTTTTCAATTGTTGAGGACAGTGTGGGTAACTGTTCTTGACATATTTCATTTAGCATAGTGTTCTCTAGTTCCATCCATGTTGTCATAACTGACATTGTTAAATAGTTCATTGTATGTGTATACCCATATTTTCTTTTTCATAAACCATTTAAAATATTTTATTTTATATGTATGAATGTTTGCCTGTGTTAAATATGTGCACCATGTATGTACAGTGCCCAAGGAGGCCAGAAAACGATGTCAGATTCTCTGAAACTGGAGTTGAGGTTGACTGTGAGCTGCCACATGGGTGCCAAGAAGCAAACCTGGGTCCTCCACAGAATAGCTAGTCTTTTTTAATTTCTGAGCCATCTCTGCGTTTTTTTTTATCCATTCTTCTGTTAATGACACTTGAGTGATCACGTAACTTTGTTATTTTGAATACTACACTGAAATATAAATAGTACTTCCATTTTAGATCTTGTAGCTAAATACTAGAAGTGAGAGTGGTGGATCCCAGATTGCTTTGATTATAAAGGTTTAGTAATCAAATGTAGAAGTGTGGGTCCTCCTACATCTTCATTTTCTTTTTCAGGATTGTTTTGTTCTGGGTTCCTTGCATTTCACATGAACTTTATGATCAGCAGATCAAATTATGGAAGGGGAAAAAAGTACCTGGGATTTCAACAGGGATGACACTGAATTTGTCAGTTTAGGAAATTGTGCTAATTAGCATTATGTTTTGGTCTATGAACAGAGTTGTGTTTCTATTTAAGCTGTCTTCATTCTTGCAGTGGTATTTTCTGGAGATTTTTATGTTTGTTTGCTAGGTGTTTTTTGTTTGCTTGTTTTCTTTTTCTTCTTTTGGAGAAGTTCTCACTCTATAGCCCAGTCAGAGGTACATAGAATTTATGTGTCTCTGGTTGGTCTCTCACTTTCTGCTGCCTCAAGTTTCTGGGATTACATGTTTGAGCCATCACATCTGGCTTGTTTATACTTACTTTGTTAAATTTATTCCCATATTTTGTTCTTTTTTATGTTATCAGTGAGATTATTTCCTTAATTTTGTTTTCAGATTGTTTATTGCCAGTGTATAGAATACAGTTATCTTATACCCTGTGATCAGTCGTGAGGGACGTTTTGTGGATTCTGTGGGGTTTTATGCAAGAACATGCATATGGAGATGATTGATACATTCTGCTTCCCTCCTTTTTCTTCCTCTCTTACTCTCATTTTTCCTCCTTATAGTTTTCTTTTCTCTCTATCTTCTTTCTTGACTAGCAGTTCCAGTACAATTATATAGTGATAAAATCATACCTTGTCTTGTTTCTCACCTTGAGGGAAAGTTTTGTTCCCTATCTTCTATCAGATTGAGTGCACTCTTTATTTCTAACTTGTTGTCTTTCTTTTCTTATAAAATAGTGTTGGATTTTTGTCAAATGCTTTCTGTCTGTTCTGTCCATTAAAGTAATCTTGCAGCGTTTGGCGAACTGATTCATGCATTGAACCAGCCTTGTGCTCTTTGGGTAAGCTGCACTTAGGAATGCTACTGGATTCAGTTTCCTTTCTTTGATTGAGTTTTTATATCTATATTTGTAAGATAATGTTCATTACATCTTTAGTTTTGAGCAATATTGACCTCACAGAGTAAATTATGGAAACATTTTTAGGTGAGGGGGACAAGACACCTTTGCCTGGTGTTGGTTCATGATAGCCTTTTAATCAAGATACTGTCTTCTCACTTCAGGTACCCAGGTGACCACTCAGCACGTTGACCCTCACCTTTGGTAGGTATCTTTGTATTTGTGGTGAACTTTGCCCAACTTCATTCTTCCTGGGTCTAGGAGGTTGTCAAGACCCATCCATAAATGCTGCTTCCAGTAATTTTCAGGGCCATGCTGGCTCTTCGTGAAAGACTTTCTATTAAAAGTCATTACAGAGGAGAGTTTTACAGCTGGCTTTGGAAACAGTGAAAAAAAAAAAAACTTCAAAGAGCATCTCCAAAAAAAAAAAGTTACTTTTGATAGCTTTTTTTTTTTTCTTTTTTAAAGGTCATGAAAAGTAAAATTGATTTGGTTTGTCCTTGTGCTTTCAGCATCAGAAGCAGCTATTTTAAGTGGTGTTTTCTTGGGACAATCATGGACAGTATCTCACTACTTCCTTTGTTGTCCTATTTTGATATCTCAAAATTCAAGTTTATCACTCTAGGCCACAGCAGAGCAAGGGCCATGCTTGTGCTAGGCAAGGTAGTGCATACTTGTAATCCTGGTACTTGGGAGGTAGAGACAGGAGAGTCAGTAGTTCAAAGCCAGCATGAAGACCAGACCCTGCCTTTAAAAAAGAAAGAAAAGTATAGTCCTCAGGAAATCACTTCCTAAACCCCATATTCTCATCCATAGGTACCACGTACACAGACCTCTCGGCCGGAATCTCCAGGGATGACCAGCCCCTCCCCGCGCATCCAGATAATTTCCACCGACTCTGCGGTAGCCTCACCTCAGCGCATTCAGGTACTTAAGTTAGTTCCACTGGATTTCTTCATTCTGTCCAAAACCAAACTTGCCTAAGAGTTTCACTACAGAGTATATACCTCTTGGCATCAAGTAGAAGTGTGAGCTCATTTGTTTAGAAAGCAACAGTTAACAGTTTAAGTTACTTTTAAAGCATAAGTATGGACTGTTGCTTCAAATTCCTGGATGATGTACCGTTTTATTATTTACTTGCTTTCAAATTGAGAGGCTATATATATATATATATATATATATATATATATATATATATATATATATATTCTCCTATTAAATTAGGGACTCCTGCTTGTAGTCACAGCCAATGACCTGACTTCATAGATTTTTCAGTTGGAGCAATGACAGTTTTAATGTTTCACTTTTTCTATTTGGAAGATATATATATATATATATAATAGTAGATCTTGCCCCAGGATTTTGTAAGGAATCAGCAGATATAATGCTTTAAAAATGCTTAGAAAGGTTTCTTGTACATAATCATGTTAAATATGTATTATCTATACATAGTAACTAGTAGTAGCAGTAGCAGCAGTAGTGTTAACTGTTACTTAAGCAGGGACAGAGCTGTGAATCTGCCCTTAACAAAAAGACTTTGAAAATTATGGCAAGAAACTGGGAGGAAGTGATAACACATTGATGTTTGATTACTCAGCTGAATCAGAACATATGAACAGAAATGAACAAAACAAAAAAGCCCTGTTACATGAGTGTGAAAAATAGCAGGGTTGGGACAGCAGGATGCCTCAGCAAATAAAAGCACCTGCTAAGAAACCATGGTGATTTGAGCTCTGTCATAGAACCTAAGGAAGATAGAAGAGACTCCTAAAAGTTGTCCTCAAATCTCTACACCGTGGCATGCATGTACCTTCACACATACACACATTGCATGCATTTGTGTGCATGCTCACACACACATGTACGAACTCAAAATAATAAATATTCTAAAAAGATTTGTTTTTAAAAAGTGAAATAATTTCTGTGTTGTTAGTGTTAATGCAGATAACCTCATTCTTAGCCCATACCTTGTCAGTGAACATTGCTTCCCTTCGAGCCTGGAAAGAGAATGCATTTTTAATATTTTAGTGTATGACAGCAGTGTTTAGAACCTAAATAGTGGCTTCTCTGGAAAGGCTAAGAGGGAAAAGATGTCAGACTTTTTAG
Source organism: Arvicola amphibius (assembly GCF_903992535.2). Taxonomy (NCBI): domain Eukaryota; kingdom Metazoa; phylum Chordata; class Mammalia; order Rodentia; family Cricetidae; genus Arvicola; species Arvicola amphibius. The sequence goes on along the minus strand of NC_052048.2, from coordinate 55,928,156 downwards.
CCTGAATTAATGGACCTAAGATGTAGTCTTGTGACCAGTCAGCCATATGACCTAGGGAGAGTTTCCAAAACTTCTATTTCTGAACAGTGTCATTGTGGATAGTGCTGGTGTTACACAAGTGCAGAAGGATAAAGTGTGGTAAGGCATGCAGCTCTGCAAATGAGCACCAGGAAATGCTAGTAATTGTGCGATAGAGGTTTTGTTTTTGAGTGTGTGTTTTGCAGTGGGCTCTCCTGTATCTCAGACTGACCTAAACTTGTTGTGTAGCTGAGGTTATCCCTGAAGTCCTGATTCTTCTGCTTTCATATCCCTAGTAATAGAATTACAAGCTGGTGCTAACACACTTAGATTTGTGTTATAGCATTTTGTTTTGTTTTGTTTTTTCGATACAGGGTTTCTCTGTAGCTTTGGAGCCTGTCCTCTTATAGCCTAGGCTGACCTCAAACTTACAGAGATTTGCCTTCCTCTGCTTTCCGAGTGCTGGGATAAAAGGCATGCACTACCATTGCCCGACTCAGAGTTTTTTTTTATGTCTCTCTCTCTCTCTCTCTCTCTCTCTCTCTCTCTCTCTCTCTCTCTCTCTCTCTCTCTCTCTCTCTCTCTCCCTCTCCCTCTCCCTCTCCCTCTCCCTCTCCCTCTCCCTCTCTCCCCCTCCCTCCCTTTCTTGGATCTGTTGAAATTCATTATTGATTACGATAATAATAATTAGCTGCCAGGCAACATAAAACACCATCCCTTGTCATGCAGGTTAGCACGGGTCACCAGAAGCATTGCTGGTGTTCTTTGTATTGTTTTAAGGAGGAGGAACACAATCCCTCAGTGGAGGAACAACTGGGGCTCAGAGCTGCTGCCTTGGGGATAGAAATGTAAGTCAGGAGCTGAAGAGATAGATGATGGAGAACACAGGAAACATTAGGTTTAATTTTTACTTTTTAATCCAGCTTTTAAAAGGAAGGTAAGTTAAGGGAAAAGGAATTTATACTGTTACATTTTGAAGATGATTGTGAGATTTTTCTGCCTTGTTTGTTCTTCAGTGGTGACTTTGTGTGAATCCTCTGTGTTTTGAGGTTCTCCTGGGATGGTCCTTCATCTCCCCTTTTTTTCAAGAAAAGCATTATTGTAATCATTGACCAACTTTACTTAAGTGCTTGTTTCTAAAATACATTTACCTGTATAACATTCAACTATATTATATATTGAGATTCATATACAATTTTGTTAGAAGTAACTAGTTACATTTTTTCTTTTTTGAAAGTTTGACATCTTGTGATCTCAAGTAGACAGCTTCTAGGACTCTTTTATATATATAGCCTTTCTAGATCTGCTTCCTACTTCCAATACATTGTGTTTTGTGCTTTCTAGTCCACCACTTTCTGCTGTTTTTTTTTTTTACTCTGATACTCCAGGGACCTCTCTTGATACTCAGAAGAGTTGTTGCTTGCCTGTGAGGGTTGCATAGGCAATATGTGCATGCTGTATCAGAGTTCCACCATACAAGGCACAGGGTTGACATAGGTTTCTCTCAGTAGAAACCTCAAACTCAAACTCACTGTGTAGCTGAGGATACTTTAAATATCCATGTGCCTCCTAAGTGAGAATTATGTACCACCACACCTATTTTATATGGTGCTTGAAGATCAAATATAGGGCCATGTGCATGTCAGGCAAGCATTCTATTAACTGAGCCCCAGATCTCTGTCCCTTCTTTTCTTCCTTTAAAAAAAAAGTTTAAGAAATTTTATTTGTTTTTAATTTTATATTATAATTTGAGACGAGATAAAATCTGGAACTTGCAATTTTGGCTAGCCTAGCTGGCCAGTAAACCCTTGGATCTGCTGTGGTTACAGGTTTTCCTTGCCATGCCCAACTTTTTTGTGCGTGTTTGGGAAGCATTTCACTGACTTAACCATATTCTCAGCCCCTCTTATTCTTTCAAAGAAGGATCAACCTTTTGTGCATCTTTTGCCCATGTTATTTTTTTTTTAAGCGTGGTTCCATATTGTCTTAGGTTTCTCTTGCTTGTGATAGAACACACTGTGACCAAAAGCAACTTGGAGAGGAAATGGGTTTATTTGACTTAAACGTCCATGGCAGTCCATATCTAAGGAAGTCAGAGAAGGAACATGGAGACACAAGCTGAAGCACTGATGAAAGAGGGATACTTCTTACTGGCTTGCTCCCCATGACTTGCCCCACCTGCTTTTGTGTACAGCCAGGACCATCTGCCCTGAGGTAGCTGGGGCCCTCTCACATCAATCATTAATTACGAAAACGGTCCATGTTTTTTGGTTTTTGAGACAGGCATTTTGTAGACCAGGCTGGCCTCGAACTCACAGAGATCTGCCTGCCTCTGCCTCCTGAGTGATGAGATTAAAGGTATTTTCAGGTTTTATATAACCAAAAAGTACTGTTTTCCATGTCTTTTCCTGGATTCTTATTCCACTTTTCAACACCTAATTTTGTTGCAGTTATCTTACTGTATCTAAATATACTTTATGATTTAAATTACTTTTTGCATATATATGCAAGCACTTGTGTGTGTGTATATATATATATATGAAAAGGCTATGCCTTTCCATAACTACTGCTCTAAAGTATCCTTGGTCCTTCAGCTGAGTTATTTGCCATACAGGAGAGACCTATTTAGAATATGGTGTGCAGACCATCCATAAAATGGAGAGTAATTCTGGTTTAATTGTGTTACTGGCTGTGTTTCCTGTTGCCCTTCTGTCCCTAATGGAAAATGTTGGGGTTCTACAGAATGATACTCTGGGATGTTTGCTCCAACTTTCTTTATTGGCTCCAGCTGAGCAGATAGCTTTAGGTGTCATTATACACCAGTGGCTGCCAAATAGCTAGCCAAGACATCTGCTGTGAGCCCTACTTAGCCTATGGTAAAATTACTCTTATAACTGTGTCTTCAACCTGTGTCTTATCCAGAAATAATATTGTTTTAATTTCTACTTAAGTTTCATTGAGCTTGAGAATATATTGCATTTACTTTCCAATCTGCAAACTCTTTTACAATGCATTTTAATAGCCAGAATGTAGTTTCTGTTTGTGACTCTCCTGTGCAAGTTTGAGGAGAGATACTGTAAATATCAGAGAGATTACTGTACGAATGCCATTTATATCAGGCTGACTGTGCAGGATAGCCTGCTAGTTCCTTACTAGTTATTATGCCTGCTGGTGTTTACAGGAATGCATTGACATCTCCATCTATAGCTGTGGAATTCCCTTTTCTTCCCTCTAGTTCTGTCTGGGTTTGCCTTGTATTTTTTTTTGGGGGGGGGGATTGATTATAGTGATAGAACCTAGGGTTTGGCACATGCTAACCAATAGCTGAACTACATCCTCCTAACCCCAGATACCTAATGTATTTTGCTATTTGTTGTTTGGTGCATATGGGTTTAGGATTGTTACATCTTTGAGAATTGATTCTCATTATATAGTGCCTCTACACAGGACCTGATAGTTTCCTTGTTTTGAAGTTTATTTTGTTTGAGATTAATATAGTTTCTCCATTGTTTTTGTTATGTTAATCCTACTAGTCGAGAATAAGACTACTACCACAATTTAAAGCCAAATTTGAAGCAAGCTTATTAAATACTGGCCAGGTGGATGGGCTCTGACCAGCTCCATATCCAGGGTTCCTGGAAAATGGCCCCTGGATCAAGTTTTTGCAAGAGCTTAAAAAGGAAAACCCATAATTCATTGCATTTTCCATCAGGTCCAATCAAGCAAGTATACATCCTGACGTATTTCCTGTCTGTGAACCACCCGCTCATGTGTGATCAGGCACATCCAGTGCAGATGGATCAAACAACCTTGTTTAGAGGAGTGAAACCTGTGGCTTGTTACCTCTCATAAACAACAGCTTCCAGCATTTCAGGAACTGTCCGTCTGTCTGTCTTGGGCAAGGGGCTTCCAGATCAGAGACATTTTTGTTTCATGAATCTCTTAGGCATAGTAATTAACTTTGACACTACAGTTACTGTTTTTGTTTTGCTTTTTATCTTTATGTACAAGGTACATCTCTCTTCATCTGTTCATTTGTGTCTTTATATATGAAATGTGTTGTCTTGTTTTACTTAATAATCTTCGTATTTTCATTGGTGTATGCAGACTGATTATTCATATTCACGTGGTTATCAATAACTTGAGGTTAATATCACACTTTTGTGTAACTTCTGTGTTAATTGCCAGAGGTTTTTCTTTCTGGTTTTAGTGGAGATATTTATGTGATTTCTTTTGCTGCATATCAAATATATATCTTCTTAAAATGGTTTCAGTTGTTGTCTTAGTGCTTACAATTTACATCTTAATAATTTAAGGCCACCTACAAATGATACATAATTGTTAGTGACATGCACATTACAAGAAAAGAAAAAGAAAAACTTTTAAAATTACACTTCAGTAGCATTGTGGTCTGTTTACCCTGTTAGGTCATCCCTGTCTTATCTAGTTCTATCCAACACTACTTAAAAAGTAGTTCTGTACCCATTTTCCTTTCACTTTATTCCCTGGAAGCCACGAAGAACACAAGATGTATGTTGTGCTCAGCTCTTTTCACTAAACTATAGTAAGTGCCCATCACCTCTGAATGGGTAGAAGGTCACAGAGAATAGGATTTCTCCTCTCAGTCCTCTCCACACCAGTTCTCTCTTACTGGTTGGCAAAGAGCATGGCCATTGTTTCAGGCAGGAAAATCTGGACTTGCCTCTTAGCATAAGCTTGCCAAGACTGCAGTACAAGCTTCCCCAAACTTTGTAATATAACAGAAACAGTTCTCCACAGCTCTGGAGGCCAAGCATGTGAATAAAATTGAGGTGCTGTAGGGATGTGGGAGTCCCCTTTGTGTGCTATGATTACCATTAATAAAGAAACTGCCTTGGCCTGTTGATAGGGCAGAACTTAGGTAGGTGGGGAAAACTGGACTGAATGCTGGGAGAAGGAAGGCAGAGGGAGACGCTGTGGAGCCACTAGAGATAGACATGCTGAAACTTTGCTGATAGGCCACAACCTCATGGTGATACACAAATTAATGGAGATGAGTTAAATTAAGATGTAAGAGTTAGCCACTAAGAAGTTATAGCTAATGGGCCAAGCAGTGTTTTAAATAATATAGTTTCTGTGTGATTATTTCGGGGCCAAGCTAGTTGGGCGGCTGGAACAAATAAGCAGCTCTGCCCTGCAGCACTGCAGGGTCTTAGGGACGCCCCTTCTTAGCTTCCCTACTTTCTTGCAGCTGTTTCTCTCCAGGCTTGCTTCTGTTGTCTCATAGTCTTTTGTGAACTGTAGGCAAGGATGGATGTGACTTTGTCCAATATTCTCCGTGTCCTATGTTTACTTAGTGTTCCTCATTTAAGAAATGGTACATAAAAGCTAAGTGTGGTGTCACACACCTGTAATCCCAGTCTTGAGAATCTGAGGCATAAGAATTATGAGTTCAAGGAAGAAGAGGCTCTGAGTTTTTGAAGAATTATAATCAGGCCTTCTTCTGAGTCAGTGTATTCCACCTTCTTTTATTATCTTCACTCCATGCGCAAGGACTCTTCTGACCCTGACTATACAACAGTAAAGTTAGATGTGGCCTCTAAGATCTCAGAGTCAGACCATGGAGTGGGCTGGTGATGAATCACAGTGGAAAGGCAAGTGAATTCTGTCACTCAAGACAAGGTTTCTTAACAGGACCTTCCCTTCAAAAGTATCACTTCTTTAAAGCAATATCTCCCGATTTTTGAAAAGTTAAGGCTGCCTTCTTTTTTGACTATGTTAAGATTGGGGGTGGGGGAGCTTTTTGCTTTCTTTTTTTAATGTTTAAGTCTTATCTATTATGATTGTCTTCACAAAGGGCTTTTAATTCTAAAAAAAATAGTAAAGATAAGATCTAGAGTGAAACTAATTGATGAAAAAGTAATTTCTGAAAAAGGCACTATTTATCCTACTTCACCATGGAACATGTATGTCAGTTACTTTTCTTGTTGTTTTGACAAGATGACAAAGTAAATTTAAAAAAAGAGGGCTTTTATTTTGGTTCATATTTAGAATACAGTCATATACCCTAAAAGTTATGTCAGCAGAAACATAAGGTAGCTGGTCACATTGCATCCATAGTAAGACAGCAGAACGATTGATTGCTGGTCCTAGGACAGCCCATTTTTCTCCTTTTTATTCTATTCAGTTCAGGGTCCCAGTTCATGGAATGGCACCACTCACATTCAGGGTGGGTCTTCCCTCCATAGTCAAATCTTTCTGGAAAGACTCCCATAGACATATATAGAGGTGTGCTTCCACACTGATTCTAACTCCAGTCAGGTTGGCAGTGAAGATTAGCCATCATAATATATCTTAGACCAGCATTGATTCTAGTCATCACCTGCAGTAGATCACAGGAGCACTGCCTGCATGTGCAAATGCAAATGCACAGATCTGAAGACACACCACACAAAGGGGCTTCCATGTTGTATCTTGTAGATTGTAACAGATCAGCAGACAGGACAGAAGATCCAGATAGTCACCGCAGTGGACGCCTCTGGATCTTCCAAACAGCAGTTCATCCTAACCAGCCCAGATGGAGCTGGAACTGGGAAGGTGATCCTGGCGTCTCCAGAGACATCCAGTGCCAAGCAGCTCATATTCACCACCTCGGACAACCTTGTCCCTGGCAGGATCCAGGTAAGGCCTGTTGATTGGCGGCTGTTTCTGTACTTGATACTTGAACTGCTTCTCAGCTCCGTTTTGCCCTCCCTTGGAGGCCATATCCACCCTAGGAGGGCCTTTGGGAATTTACAAGGATGGCAGGATTGCTGCTTAAGATAACTAAACTAAAAACCAGTAAATTGAGTGGCTGCACCCAGAAGGCAGTCAGCAAGAACAATAACAAGAAACAGAAGCTAAGCCAAGGAAAAGTGGCTGGCATAGGCAAGGTGATAGTGAGGGCCACTGGAGAATTGATCTTAAAAGACCACATGGTGAGACCATTAGCATATATATATATTTTCCTTTTGTGCTCTAACCTACCTGTTTATTGATTTTTATTGAGCGCTACATTTTTCTCTGCCCCTTCCCCCCCCCCCTCCCCTCCACTTCAACTCTTCCCCCAAAGTCCCCATGCTCCCACTTTACTCAGGAGATCTTGTCTTCTTCTACTTCCCATTAGCCTATATTTTTAAGACACCCTCTAGAGCTGACCATCTGCTCTTTCTTACTAATAGGTTTTCTGCCTCCTGATAATAGGTTTCTCCACCAATGTAATAAGCCAGATTAAGCCAAATTGAAAAAGTGTAACAGGTTTATTTGAGCAAAGCAACCCAGACGAGTTCTCCAGTCCCAGAGAATATTTTGAGGAACTACTCTTTACTTCCTATCACCAGCTTTGTCCTATTTATCTCTACTCTGGGAGGGAAAAGGAGAAGCAAGATGGGATTGGTGCAGCCACAAAAATATGAGCAGACACTGAAGGAAAGCAGGACCAATGTTCAGTGTGAATTTGGAGGCTCAATGCCAATATTCCAGAGTGTCCATGCATGGAGCATGTTTTGACATAGTCAAGAGGAAATCGGTATTAATGTGTTTTTGGTTTTTAAATTTATTTTGATCTTTTTGAGACAGGAACTCACTATGTAGACCTCTCTCAAAGTGTGTTTTGATCCTTTGATATTAAACTACCCGGCTTATTAAAAGCACAGGTTTGTGAAAGACTGGCTGCTTATGTCACATTTCATAGGTGGTTTTACCTGATTTCTGTATCTGGTTCACCCTGTGAGATTCATTTGAAGGTTTGTTGTGTGCTCAAATTAAGTACATTTTAAAAACAACTGTTTTTTAAACTTTCTCAAGTTGGTATCAGTTATGTTTTTTTCTTAGATGGATAGAACGGGTTATCATCTAGAGAATTACAGGTAAGTGAGAGGAAATAGCAGGCTTCTGCTGTCATCTGTACAAGTCCATCTATCCAATGCCTCAACAAGACATCTAGTCAGTAAAGCCTGGGTATAGCTCTGGAAACACCAGGTTCATATTTACATTTTGTGTGATGAAAGCATAGCTGACGAACTTCACCTGTCTTTACCTCAGAGAATCCAGAGAATCTATTTGTGATCTCCATGTGGCTTTCAGTCTTGGTGATGTTCACAAGATAGGAGAGCAGTCACTGACATGTGCAGGCCAGTGAGGAAGCAAAATTACCTAGCTATTGAATGGATCTGTCAGAATATTCCCAGTAATGCCCAGAGAGTTCTTTGGTTTAGATACCTAAGACTGGGAATGTACAACTAGCTATTACTTTACTTAGTTATCTAGATTTTAATTGTCAGTATTTGTTTGCTGACATCTTAGATCGTCACGGATTCTGCTTCTGTGGAGCGTTTACTGGGGAAGGCAGACGTCCAGCGGCCCCAGGTGGTGGAGTACTGTGTGGTCTGTGGTGACAAAGCCTCTGGTATGTGACTCTGGCTTCTGGCTCCTATCATGGAGCAACAGCATGACCTTTTATAGGGTAGGAAAGTGGGTAGTTGAGAAAGAATGTTATTTGTAGGCTTAAAATATGAACCTCACATAATAAGCAAAGTAGTATGTCAGATTATTCAATCTGACAGGAAAAGTCAAGAAACTCTGATTTGTTTCCAAGTATTTATATGCTCTTAAGAAAGTAAAACTTTCTTTCAACCTTTTTGTATCTTCCAAGGTGTATTATGTATACAATTCCCCTCACCCAAACTATCTTACTTTTTATCTTTTTACTGCACCCTCTGTGTAAGCTTCTGTAATGGAGGAGTAGGGACCACGCAGTTCCCCTTGGAAAAGTATACACAGGTGCTTGTGTGCTGAGTAAAAGACCCAAGGCTTTTGTGTGTGGGGTGTGTGTGTGTGCGCGCGCGCACGCGCGCGCTGAGTTCTGAGTTCTGAGGCAGCTTTATTCCACTCACAGAAGTCTGGAAGTTTTGTTGTCTTGGATTACATTTTGTCTTTTTGAAGCGGGGAAGGGGCTAGACCTTGGAAGAATCTCCATTTTGAAAGGGGGGCTACACCTAGGAAGAATCTCCATAAGCTCTAGTTTTCCCCCTCTAAGCTGGTTGTGCCATTTCTCTGCCTTTGGTGCCTGCCTCTGATCCTACCCTTTCTTTGTCTTGGTAAAGCTAGTCTGTCCCACCACTGAAAATCCCATCTTCCCTTGGAAGCAGGTAGATAGTGCTGCCATTGGTCCTGATGGCTTTTCTCCAGTCCATCCTTGACATCTGTTACATTCTCTAAAAATTGACACTCACTTTCCCATTGGAGTGTTTGAGTAAAACCTATGCACACTCAACAAGGAGACACACTTTGCAAATTTTGGAATACATGAAGCAAAAATGGCCAAAGACTGCCTGGGTTTCCTGTTGATCAGGACTCTTATGAGCTTCAAGCAAAGGCTTCATTACGTAGGCTTATATAGTGCCACTGTCTTCAGCTATTAGAAGTCACTCAGAGATAGCAAGCTCAAGGAGACATTGCAAAGAAGGTCAAGGAAATATTCACAGGGTTCATTTCATACCACAGTGCTTTAAAAGAAAAGGAAAATGAGATCCTAACAGTTACCTCTGTAGTCAGTGTGAACCGTGATGCTGTGAAAACTTCCTCACAGTTCAGTTCCACAAGCAAGAGGAGCCCAGAATGTGCACAGACAGTCTCAGTGAGCTGCAAGCTTCTGCTGATATACAACAGCACTTTGTCAGCTAGGAAGGGTGAGCTGAGGTATCACTGACTAAAGACCACTGTACTGAGTAAAAGAGAGTAGAGGAGTAAGCTGTGGTTTATAACTGTGTTTCTCTAAGGGCCTGAGTAGTTCACTCAGGGGCATACTCGGGGATAAGGACATGACTCAGAGATCAAGCAAGAATGAAGGAATATATAGGCTATTTACTCTGTAAGTAAGGGTGGGCATCAATATAACTTCTATAGCCAAAATGTGTGCACTGGAGCAATGTCAACTGAGCTGCTCTGTGTGTTGGGATAAGTTGTGTGCCAAGGGCAGTCATGTCATGTATGAGCTTTGGATTTCATTGTGCTATAACACAATGTTGACATATTGTTGGGCTGCCATTAACCCCTATGGTGGCAGCTTCTGACAGGGTGCACTCCAAATGGGAATAGTACTGAGCAGCTCATCTCTGCTCATGATGAACTAACTAGATCATGTGCTCACTCATTTCTCTTTAGGCCGTCACTATGGGGCTGTCAGTTGTGAAGGTTGCAAAGGTTTCTTCAAAAGGAGCGTGAGAAAGAATCTGACCTACAGCTGCCGAAGCAGTCAAGACTGTATTATCAACAAGCATCACCGAAACCGCTGCCAGTTCTGCAGGCTGAAGAAGTGCCTGGAGATGGGCATGAAAATGGAATGTGAGTAGCAGGGTCCCATAATGCTTGCTAAGTAAGGTGTTTACATTTGACTGTAAATGAAAGGGGAAAATAGTTTCACTATGCTTTACCTTCTGGGGCAGCCACCTGATCCAGAGCTAACGCTGCTGGGTTTGGTCAGTTTTCATGGTATATATGAAGCCCCTTTTCTAGATGAATCAGAAAACAGGCCAAGAGGAATGGAGGGTGGGTAATGCCAGCTTCAGAATAAAGCTGAGACCAAGTCATTCTAGCCCTGCTACCAAAGAGCCCACATGGTACGTCTCTCAATCCCTGGGCCTCATCTGTGACCCAGCACTACATTTCATTGCTATAGCCGTCACATTCTAAAGAATGTCCCCAAGCAGGGGCAGCCACAGAAGAACTGAAACCCTCCTCTTAGCTCTTACAGCCGTACTTTTGAGGGGTCAGATATTCTAAAACCAGTCCCTCATCCACAAGGACCAGTCATCAGGTCAGTTCTTGATGACGGAATCATAAGAACCAGGTACCAAAGTAGCAACACAAGTCAAGGAGAGCAGAGCTGTGTTCTTAAGAATACAGCAGGGATGGAGAGGAACAGAGTAAGGGCCCACACCAAGCTAACAGTGCTGCATGATTCCTGGGAAGATTAGAGCTAATAGTTTTCAGTATTGTTTCCCATTCTAGGAATGGGACAACGCAAAATCCATCGGGGAACAAGAACTATGTTCGTAACCTGTTTTACCACAGTTAGTACAATACATACACGACTAACTTAGGGTAGGGTTGCCCTGTAATATTTTCAGGCTGTTCTTATTTGTAAGCAGTGATGGGGCTAAACTGGAACAATCATAGGTATAGTTGCAAATTCAAAGTCCGATTGCATTTCAGTTTAATAGTAGGGCATCTTGATCCAAGGCTTCACTGCTTTCTTTTAAGAATAGTTTGTGGGCTGGGGAGATAACTCAATATGTAAAGTGCCTGCTATACTAGAAAGAGGTTGTAAATTCTGATCTCCAACAATTATGTAAAAAGCTGGGTGTTGTTACTCATGCTTGTAATTCCTAGGAGACAGGTAGATCACCAAAGCTTGCTGACCAGCCATTCTATCCAATCAGTGATTTCCATGGTCACTGAGAGACTCTGAAAGCAATAGTAGAAAACTCTCAATGTACATACATGTTCTGTACACCCTACCCCATCGCCAAGATCTGCTTTTTAGGTGCTTGTAACAAACATACCTATCATTTTCTAAAGTTATTTTTTAGTTGTGTGTGTGTGTGTGTGTGTGTATGTGTTACATACAGGTACTCACAGAGGACGTGTGTGTGTGTGTGTGTGTGTGTGTTACGTACGGGTACTCACAGAGGACTTAGATTTCCTTAACTGGAGTTATAGGCAGTTGTGAGCTGTCTGATGTGAGTGCTGGGAATTGAACTCTGGTCCTCTTCACAAGCAGTATGTTCTTTTTTTTTTTTTTTTTTTTTTTTTTTTTTGTTTTTCAAGACAGGGTTTCTCTGCTGCTTTTTTTTTTTTTTAGAGCCTGTCCTGGACCTAGCACTTGTAGACCAGGCTGGCCTCGAACTCACAGAGATCCGCCTGCCTCTGCCTCCCGAGTGCTGGGATTAAAGGCGTGCGCCACCACCGCCCGGCTAGTATGTTCTTAACTGCTGAGCCTTCTCTACCTCCTATATACCCATTCTTACAATAGGCTGCTAGAAGAGAAATTGCTGCATACAATTAACACCCTTTGGTTTTCTGAAACTCTTTAGGCTGGAATTGGACTCTGGAAAGGTTGCTCTGCCATTTGTGTCATGGGATAATCTCTATGAAGGGTCCACTTGAAGATAGGTATTTATCCTGGGCTGAGCCCAACTGGTTAGTGACAGAAGTAAAAAACCCAGGGGACTATGTTGGTCTTCTCAGGTCACAGCAGAGTGGCAGTTTCTCAGCAGGTAGCTCCTGCCATCGCAAGCCATCTATATACTTCTAGGTTTGTATTGCAAGGAGTTACTTGATTTTTACTTTCCATTGTTTGGAAAGCCCATGGTGACCAAACACTAGAGTTACAGATTTGCTAAGAGACCACTTTATGTTAAGGTGTTATTCATTTTACTCCTTTTTTAAAATGTGACTATATGTTGTAATTTAAGCTGTGCAAAGTGAACGAAAGCCCTTTGATGTGCAACGGGAAAAACCAAGTAATTGTGCTGCTTCGACTGAGAAGATCTATATCCGGAAAGACCTGAGAAGTCCTCTGATAGCCACTCCTACATTTGTGGCAGACAAGGATGGATCAAGGTCAGTGAAACTGGCTAGAGGAAGTGCAGATATCCCTGGAAAGGACACAAACATGGCTGTCACCTGCCTGACACAGCCCTGGCATCCCTTTGAGTTCACTTAGCATTGCTGGGTGTCACTCCAGGGCACAGTTGATCCTACAGTTTAGGCTTCATTCCTGTAGGAAAATAGCTGTCTGTAACACAAAGTACAGGCCTTTTAGTATTATTTTTTACAGTATATACAAAAGGCCCAAGGTGAAGAAAGGCCCAGATAATGCCACAAACTAGCTTTTTAACATTCTTTAAAACATTCTTTTTAACATACTGTTGAACTGGTTTTAAAGAGAACAGAAATAAGGAAAACGAGAAATCTAAAATGTATTACACAAAAAGCTAAAGTTAAGGGTCTCTGAACAATTCTTTGAATTTTAACTTTGGGGAGAATGACCACAATTAGTGTAGAAGGCCTAGGGATATGCATATGTTCTGTCCTTCCTCAGCCTGTAACCTGGCTTTGTGAGACACTCATCAGCAAGAGCAGAGAGCTGACCACTCTTGAGTGTTAGAGCTTTTTTCTTAGCAGACAGCTTTGCAGATTAAGTCAGGTGAATGCAGCATGAGCATACTGTGCAGAAAATGTTAGAAGCTACTCTGAGTTTCTTTGTGTCTTAAATAGACAGACAGGTCTTCTTGATCCAGGGATGCTTGTGAATATCCAGCAGCCTTTGATACGTGAGGATGGTACAGTTCTCCTAGCCACGGATTCCAAGGTAATGCTCTCTCCGCCTGTGCGCTGTAGGCTGCTTTTCCAACTACACCTGCCCTCTTGACCATTAGAGATGATGCTGAAAGCATAGCTCTGTTAGCTTCTCATGATGTAGCTATTCTAGGATTTGTTCTAAAGATTCTGCTTGCTTTTTAGACACCCTAGTCAGGGCTGACTGGCCATAGTCACATTCATTGGTTCTATTCCCTATTAATTTTTCCCCTTTTTATACATACTGGCAAGCTACCCACATGCTAAGAAAATACCTACTTTTTCTAAGGCAGCCTTTTGCAGAAGCTCCAGTCCCTTTCCATTTGATAATCTGCAATAGGCTGACAAATGAGCCAGAGAGAATGAACTTGTAGATAGAGATTTTTGTTGGTCCAAGAGGTCACTCCCATTGTGGTGACCTGTATTCTGTGGTCCTATCATAATTTACTAAGCAGCTTTATGCTTAAGACTTTTCTATTGATTTTAGTTTTTCATTTCTATTACCAGAACACAGGTTTATGTGTACACACACACACACACACACAAAAAGAAAAAACAAAGCAAAACCCCACATGTACAGAGGATAGATGCATGTGCATATATTTCATGGTTTATTTTTGGCTTTCTTTTTATAATTATAAATTAAATATAATTCATAGTCCATCACCCTTGCAGTGTATAAATTTGTGGTATTTTAGTGTATTTTCATGATTCTGGACTCAGCCACCACCAATTCCGGAACACCCTCATCTTCCTAAAAAGTCATCAAGCAGGCCAATCACCAACCTACTTTTTGGGTCCTTGTTTGTAACAATTATTTAATATACATTCCACCTGAAGGGAATCATGTAAGTATGGTTCCTTCACAACTTGTTTTTCATTAGTATATTATCTTTAAGGTTCATCCATGACATAGCATGTTCATTCCTTTCATTGCCAAAAAAGGATGCTACTGCCTGGCTGCCTCATGCTGTGTATCTGTTCATCAGATGATTAGTATTTGGATTGTCTGTGTTTGAAGAGTAGACTTGCTGGCAATGAGCAACTTTTAAATTTAAACTGTTTATGAACATGACTACACCAATTTGTAGACCCATCAACAATATGTTCTTTCTCCACATCTGGGAAAACGTTTCTTTCTTGGATTAGGATCCAATTTATGTGAAGCATCACTGAGGTTTTGTTTTGTATTTCAAGTAAAGCTGAACACATTTATTGGCCATCTGTACAACTTCTTTAGAGAAGCATCTTCAGATCCTGTCCCTTTTAAAATTATGTTTTTTGTTGATTTGTCTTTCAAGTAAGGTGGAACAGTTAATAGTCATCTGTACATTTGGAGACGTGTCTTCATATCTTCAGATCCCTTTTTAAATTAGGTTGTTTTTGTATTGTGTTATTGTGATCTTTCAGTAGTCTCACTATTACCAGACATATGACTTGAAGATATTTCCTCCATTCTTCTGGGATGTTTCTTTACTACTTTCTTAATATTTCTAAAGCACAAAAGTTGTGACTAGAGAAGTCTACTTTATCTGGGGTTTTTGTTGTTTTTGTCATTTTATCACTGTATCATTGCATCACACGTGTGGATTTGTGTGTGTGTGTGTGTGTGTGTGTGTGTGTGTGTGACTGCAATCAAGATACAAAACAAAACAAAAGAAAAAAAACTCTGATCCATTCTGATCCAGTGGATTCACAGAAAGATCTCCCTGGTGTTATTCTTCATTCACACCTTCTAGACCCTGGCCTTGAATAGACATGATACCTTCTTCACTTCATTGCTCTTAAGTCATTCAAATGTATGTGTTAGTTTTTTAATGTTACTATTTATTTTTTATATTACAACTACTTATTTAATAGGCTGAAACAAGCCAAGGAGCTCTGGGCACACTGGCAAATGTAGTGACCTCTCTGGCCAACCTGAGTGAATCTTTGAACAATGGTGACACTTCCGAAATGCAGCCAGAAGACCAATCTGCAAGTGAGATTACTCGGTATGAGCCCCTCTAATACCCCATATTCCCCAGTGTTTTCAGGATGGATGCCAGCATTTGGCACTTAAATTATATGTTTTGTTTTTTGATGTTGGAATTGATGCCTCCTGAGTACAAGACAAGTGCTGTGCCACTGAATTACGTACTTCAAAAGTACCCCAGTTGTGTAATTAAGAACTATAAAGTTGTCATAACAACCCCACACATTGCTGGTCTTATACATTTAACTGTGAGTACCCACACTGGAAGAGGACCTGCTTATATCATGTGACATAAGGCAGTCAGAACTGTTGTTCATTCCCGACACCAGGGCCTTCATCAGACAAATGTTCTTTGTCTTGAGCACTGTGTAAAGAATGCATCTGCACCAAACAGTGTATCTCTTTCCTCTTCTTGCACCGGTTTTCTGAATGCTAGTTGATGGATAGCACTAGCTGGTTCCAGGTGGAATTGGCAGGCTGCTCAGGGCATTTCTTTCCTGTAGGTTGGCCCTTGAGTTTTGCTTTTCCGTTCTAGCCTTGGTGTCAAGCCAGATAAGGTACATGCTGGGAGCCATACAAGTCCTTTGCTTGGTCCTCCTGTTAATTTGCAATCTGACAGCGCTATTCAGATCTAGGCATGGGGAAAGAACATGAGATCTCAATTATAAAGAATTCTGGTTACCTTGGGAGTGGTATTGGAAAAGGTAACATCTATGAACCTCAGCACTCACATCTATAAAGTGTAGATAATTTAGGAGTATTTAGTGTAATAATCTTAGGGTATTTATGAAAGATAAAATTATATGTGAAGATAGTACATAGCTCAGTGCCTAAATATACAATGAAGAAGATCTTCACTGCCTTCTGAGTGGAACTGGATTGTCTGTCTCCATTTGTTGCTTCTTTAAGTAGACTTAGCTGGAGCTCTCTTACTGACTTGCCATGGATTTCTGCTTTGTTTTTGTTCACAGGGCATTTGACACCTTAGCTAAAGCACTGAATACCACAGATAGTGCTTCACCTCCAAGCCTGGCAGATGGGATAGATGCTAGTGGAGGAGGGAGCATCCATGTCATCAGCAGAGACCAGTCAACACCCATCATTGAAGTTGAAGGCCCCCTCCTTTCAGACACACACGTCACATTTAAGGTGAGTACACAAAATTATCAGGTGCCACCTGCCTCCCCAGTATGCTGGAGTCAGGTACCTTGCTATGAGCCCATTTTCTTTATTTTTGGTTCCTCCCTCCCCCCAAGGAAAGGTTTTACTGTAACAGCTGATTTTTCTAGACCTGAACTTTGTAGACTGGCCTTGAACTCACAGAGGTCTGCCTGCCTCTGCTTCCTGGGTGTTGGGATTAAAGGTATGTGCCACTACCACCTAGCATGAGCTCATTTTTTAATTGTGGCAGAATCTTGAATTTCAAAGCATATTCCTTTTCCTTCTTTATACAACTGTTTCACAGTGCCATTGATTCTGAAGTGACCCTCCAATAAGTGTGGCACATCACTGCCAAAATAGACTGCCATAGTGCTAGCCACTAAGGATCAAAGGCTGGCTGTTCTGCCTCTTCCTTCCTGTGACAGCCTGATTCCAACATAAGCTCAGGTGGGCACCTTGTTGCCTCTCTACTATGTAGAGAAGTCATCAAATAAACGCATTAGCAAGTAGGCAGCTAGATTTTGATCTGAAGCATATTGTCCACTAGAACCGTAGCCACCCACCATCTTTGTAGGTCCTCAGTCTTTCCCATGCACTTTCTGTGTCTGCCTTACTGACAGGGCATCAGCAGACTTTCTAGTCTGTAGTCTGCAGAATGAGTCTCTTGTCTCAGTGCTCTGTAATGGAGAGATTAGTCAGTCACTTGAGTAGATAAGGTCTCTGACTATAGCTACCCAAGGCTTACTTCTCAGGTTGCTTTCCAGAGTACTAGAGAGCCCTTGTGGACATCAGAACATCTAGCATCCTGGCAGGCTGTTCTTCCAATGAGATGTTATCTTCTCATACGGGCTTTTGCCCAGCACCCTTTCATTATCTTGAAGTCACCTTTAAAAACACTTGTCAGTGGATTCAGACAAGTAATATAGTTGTGGGTGAGAGCTGTTGAAGGTATCTTTGATGAGTGAGCTGGAAAGTGTCCTATAGGCCCCTGAACCTGCAAGACTCAAGTCACTGAGCAAGAAACCATAGGAGCTGGTGACAGCCATGGCTACAAGGCTCCATGGACACATATGGAAGTTCTTTGAGATCCGAGTCAGCTACTTTGACTGTTACCTTTGTTGACATAGGAAAAGGATATGTTGACGGGGGAACTTGCCCCTCCTTTAGCTTGTGTCACAGTGCCGCCTCTTTTCCAGCTTACGATGCCCAGCCCTATGCCAGAGTACCTCAATGTGCATTACATCTGCGAGTCTGCATCCCGCCTGCTTTTCCTCTCCATGCACTGGGCAAGGTCAATCCCAGCCTTTCAGGCACTTGGGTAAGTGGCCTTTATTCCTGGGTGTTCTTGAGTAGTGGCATTCTCTCCTCCAAGAATGGCCAACAAGGTCTCTGAGGGCCTTTCCAGAAACCAAAGTTTTATTAAATGTAGTCAGTAGACTGGAGGAAACAGTACTTCTTGTATGCAGTAAGGACTTATTGCTAGGAGCTGTGTCTGGCCTTTGATAGGATGAGTGTATCAGAGTACTGGTTTGTGTTCACACACCCTCTTGCCTGTGTTGGCCAGCCTGTGTCACTGTTGCAGGAAGCCCATCCTGCTTACTTGTTCATGAACATCACTGTATTTGGTGATCCTGTTTCCTTGTCATTCCCAATACCAGCTCTGCTACGTGCTAAGTAACTAATGTCCAGTTGGAGCAGGCTGCCATTGTGACTTATATCTGGCTGGAATATAAGCAGTCACATGAAACTGGAAATGTAGTGAATGGATACATGCTGCAGGGTAACCAGCACAGGTTATATATATGTAAGAAACACTGGTTGTTCATTGGTTTACAGCACTGGCCTAGGGTAAGAGATCCAGGTTGAGAATCATAATAGCATTTGGCAGTTGTAAGGTTGTAGGAAAGTCATTTAATTCACATGAACTCTATGACAATAGCCTGCCCTTGATGCCATCTGGGAGATAGTTTATATCTCAGAGTTATCAGTACTGTTAGGTGAAGATGTCCTGATGTGTGGCTAAACAATGATGCTCCCAGTTCCCTGAGTGGGCTTTTTAAAAAATTGTTATTATTTGTTTCCATTAGAACAATTTGAAACCTCCTCCAGAGTTTCTTTGCCCAGAGTAGCACATTTTAAAGGGGTTATTATAAATTCATACATGGTCAGGATAGTGATCCTAACAGAATAAAGGCTGTACTTGAGACATGGAATGGCTCCATGCAGCTAGGCTGAAGCAACTAGAAGATACATCTCTGTATAGAAAAGCCAGTTTCTGCAGCTTTCTGGCAACTGGGGAAATAACAGGTTTTGCAGTGTGCCACCTACAGTAACTCTCATGAGTATTAACTAAACAAAGAACTGCTTCAGTTTCAGCACTAGCTCTTTTGCCTGCCAGCACTGTTAATGGAGTTTCTGCTCTTCAGAATCTGTAGTCAGTGTTTGTCATTTGATCTGTTCAGCTTCTCATCTTTGCTGGAGGGCCTGAGTCACAGACACCATATACCCAGAGCCAAGCTAGGACTTAATTAGTATATAGAATGTTATGGGAAACCAACTTTATTGGAGAAGCAGGGGATGTGGCTTTGTGGACATGGCCAGTAAAGAGCCTGTGTAGAAGTGTAAAGACCTAAGTTCAGATCCCCAGGACCCATGTAAAAGCCAGGCATAAAAGTATATGTCTGTAAAACCCAAAACTGGGCAGGTAAAGTTAAGAGATTCCCCTGGAGCTCAGAGACCAGCCTATGTAGCCAAATCAATAATCATCAGATTCAGTAAGAGACCCTGTCTCAAAAATAAAGTGAAGCATGGTTGAGGAAGACATCTGATGTTGACCTTTGGCCTAAATGCAAATGTACATATGTGCATATGTATGTAAATATTTTTTTTAAATATGTATGTCACAGCTTGCATGTGGCGATTAGGGGACTATTTGGGGGAATTGATTTTCTCTACCATGTTGACTTTAGGGATAGAACTCAGGTCACTAGGCTTAGTGACAAGCATCTTTATCTGTTGGGCCATCTTGCTAGCCCTAAGAAGTCTTAAGAGAATAATTTATCATCTCTTCATGGACTTACTCTTGGTCATCTTCCTGGGAATGACCCTGGACATATAATAGACCATTGTCATACCTTTGCTACATGGTGGATAGTGCTGAGACTTTGAACCTATACAGCTGACATACTTAAGAGTCAGCCACATGCTTCACACTCAGCCTTATCCTTATGTTCCTAGACAGGACTGCAATACCAGCCTGGTGCGGGCCTGCTGGAATGAGCTTTTCACTCTTGGCCTAGCCCAGTGTGCCCAGGTCATGAGTCTCTCCACCATCCTGGCAGCCATTGTCAACCACCTGCAGAACAGCATCCAGGAAGGTAGGTCCTAGAGATATGGGAGTAGAATGTATCTTGATCCAATTTGTACCTGGATAACAAAGTTCAGCCTGTGTCAGAGCTGACCCAGCTGTTCTTCATGAATGCACAACTGTCCTCTAGTAAGAGCTGCAGTGGCCATCTAATATTTGATAGGCAAGTAGAATAGCAGCTGCGGCAGTAGAATACTCATTATGGCCCTGCAGAAGCTAGCCCATATGAACTGAGGTATGCTGTCATAAAGGAATTACCCCTTGGCAACTACAGGCTGAATTAGCTGCATTACTGAAGCAAGTGTAGACAAGGCAGCTAACTTAAGTGTCTTTTTTAAAAATAAAAGTTTTTATTTCGTGTGTGTGCCTGAGTGTGTATGCCTGCACCACATATGTACAGTGCCCACAGAGATCCAAAGAAGGTATCAAATCTCCTAGAACTGACATTGTAGATTATTATGAACCATTGTGTGGTGCTGGGAACTGAAACCAAGTCCTCTACATGAGCAGTGAGTGCTCTTTAACTCTTGAACCATCTCTTCAGGCACAAGCACCTCTTACTACTTCACTTTCATCTGTAAATACAGCTCTTGACCAGCTTGAAATGACATGGTTCTCTTTAGAAAGTGAACTTAACCTTCATTTGTCTGTGTAGCTCCTTAAAAGACGACTTATTCTCAGCAGTTTTCCTCAGGGGCTCTATGATATTTGTTTTCAGATAAGCTTTCTGGTGACCGGATAAAGCAAGTCATGGAGCACATCTGGAAGCTGCAGGAATTCTGTAACAGCATGGCGAAACTGGATATAGACGGCTATGAGTACGCATACCTTAAAGCTATAGTTCTCTTTAGCCCCGGTAAGATATGCGGAGGGGACTTGTGACACTTTGCACTGTGTCTACTGATGTTTCCAAACACGGCCATGTTGTCATCAGTTGTGTAGGAGAGCCCTTCGGTATTTTACATACCCCTTGTGTTCATAATGAGCGCTTTGCTATCTAGCTAGCATCAATACAGCATTTGTTAAATCCTTGCCTTTATGGCACTGAAGAAATGTGCCTGGGGATTCATGTTGTAACCAAGACATTGGCCAAATAAGACCACCATCCTGTGGTCCTTTTTGTTTGGGCTCTGCCGGTTTCCAGGTTCTCTGAGCACATATAATCCAGGCAGACTGAAACTCAGCTTTACTATCTCTGTGGATAGCAATAGCTACTAGGCCTGACTATTCCTGGTGGAAAGAAAAGATGCCTGGACTGGCTTCACATTCTTCATCTCTATAGCTCTTCTCAAAGCCTCTGGAGAAGTCACTTGGGCTGATCATTTACCTCAACAGCAAGGGCTGAAAGTAGCATAACCTTTCTCTTCTTTCTCAGACTCCTCACTCTAAAGCAAAAGTATCTATTAAGGAGTTATTATGTAATTAAACATCTAGAAAGAGATGGTTCCTCATATATCTTTTAAAATTTGTGTTTCCTAGTGTAGCAAAAAGCAAGAAGTGTAGAGCCAATACAGGGGGCTGATTAGGTGTGGTAGTTAGGCTCCAAGTAGAAGTCACACACTAGATGTTTCTTACAGCCTTGGAAAAATAGAGGCAAAGCCAGTATTCTGACAATTTCCCAGTTCACTGAGCCAGCCTTCAGAGCTTAATTGCTTATATTTGATAAGTTTATCAAGTTAAGAATAAAAAGAAAGATTAAGATGTCTATGACACTTTCTAAATACAAAGAGAAACTTGGGGTTACTTTTCTGTTTTCAGATCATCCAGGTCTGACGGGCACAAGCCAAATTGAGAAATTTCAAGAGAAGGCACAGATGGAGCTACAGGATTATGTTCAGAAAACCTACTCAGAAGACACATACAGGTAAAGCATGAGGCCCTGCCCAATATAGACAGGGGTGGGTGTGGCTGGATAAGATTCTAGCAATTTGGCAGAGCTTCCATTAGATTACTGACATCTCGGGAGTGCTTTCCTGGAACTGATTCCTTGAGGCTCGTGTCTCACACTTTACAGAGGTGCTCAGCACCCATGGGGAAAGGCAACACTAGAGTATTTGACAGAAATGAAATCTGGCCCCTATAAAGGAGGGGAGTGAGTTACATAAGGTAATTTTAACAATAGGGTGTGTGTATTAGCCTAATACAGATTTAGACAGTATTATAGTTGATCTGCCAAACAATAGAATGCATGACAAGCTTTTCCAGGTCAAATTTTTAACTACCTTTCCTCCAAAGTAAACAAATCAACAATCCAGAAAGACATTTAGCCTGCTTTCCCCAGACTTGTGTCCTCTGTGTAGAATTCTGTTGTAGGCTCACTGAGCCACCAGGACTTCCTCTCCCATCCTGTGCTTCTCAAAGGAAATGCTGTTGTATTAGTCAGTGGCTTTGGTAGGTTTTTCTGTGTAAAGTCAAAACAGTTTTATGCCCATCTTTTTAGCCTACATGCAAATTTCCCAAACTAACTTCCACTGGGATCACTTCAGACCTGGACTCACAAATGTGAAGAGTGACTTCAGTCTCTGGTACACAGAGAATGAAATTGTCTGCTTAAGCACCCATTCCCATAATTCCAGTCTGGCCTGGTGTGCAAGGAAGTTGTTCTCTTAGGAGGCCACAGTGCTCCCATAGTTCCTGTGGTCCATACACGTCTCATTTTGAAGCCTGAGCCATTCGTGGCCCAGTCATGGACCAGGGAAAGAGGGTAGAGATGAAGACACCATGGGATTCAGGGCCGAAAATGAGAAAAGCTTCCCTATAGACATCAGAAACCCACTTAGGCATTTCTTCAGGGGTGGACTTTCTTATGTATAGCATATTCTGTTGTAATTCTTTGTCTGTGTTTACAATATGTAAATATGTGGGTACATGAGCAAGGTGCATCATTGGATGTCAGAGGACAACCCTTGGAGGTCTTCTTTCATCCTGGGGCTTGAACACATGGTCAGTCTCTTTGGCATACTTTTTTACGTACTGAGCCAGCTCATAGTCCCTGTAACTCACTTTTCAGGCTTTTCAATCTTGTTCCTTTTTCATATTAGTTCTCCTGAAGTACCCTGGCTTGCCTCCTTATTCAGCCTCTGAGGCTTCAGGAAGTCCAGCCTGATTTGCCTTGCTGACTTCGTGGGACAACTTGATCTATTCAGCTCCTTAGATCTTGTGTGGTGTCTTTACACCTTTACCCTCAAGACTGAAGCATAGAGGCAGAGGATGACTGAATGAATGAATGGGTAGTATCTCAGGAGTATGCTTATGCAAAGTATATATCTTAATTAAAAAAGATTAATGCAGAGTCTCACTATGCTGAAATTGAATACACTTGGTAGAACAGGCCAGCCTCACACTCACAGAGATCCATCTCCCTTGCCTCCCAAGTGCTGGGATTAAAGGCATCTACCACCATGCATGGGACATACTTCCTTTTTGTGTGTCTGTGTTGGTGCACACGTGCCGTGGGGGTCTGGGAATCAAATTCAGGTTAAAAATCAACCTTGGCAATTGCACTTTTACCCACTAAGCCATCTCATCAGCTTCCTACTCCCTTTTTTAAAAACAAGGGGCTAGAGCAGTATTTCTCTACCTTCCTAATGCTGTGACCCTTTAATGCAGTTCCTCATGTTGTGGTGCCTCCCCCCTCCCCTAGCCATAGAGGCAGGCAGATCTCTCAGAGTTCGAGGCTAGCCTGTTCTACAGAGCTAGTTTCAGAACAGCCAAGGCTGCCTTGAAAAACAAAACAAAATTTGTTGGTGCTTCATAACTGTAGTTTTGCTGTTATGAATTGTAAGCATCTGGTTTTTTGTTTGTTTGTTTGTTTTTTTGATGGTCTTAGGCTAACCCTGTGAAAGGTCATTTATCCCTACCTCCCCACCCCCAAGGGGTCTTGACCCACAGGTTGAGAACCACTGGGCTAGAGAGATGGTTCAACAAGGTACTTACTGCCCTTACAGAGGACCAGGGTTCAGTTCCCAGAACCCACATGGTGGTTTATATACCTGTCTGTAACTCAGTATCCAAGGATCAAACATCCTCTTCTGACCTCTGTAGGCATCTGGCATTCATGTGATGCACATACATATATGCAGGTAAAACATTCATACACATAAATCTAAAAAATTTTTTCATAAACAACTTAGGCACTGTTGTAAACTTGGAACATTCTAGAAAGCAAAAAGCGAAAGAAATTACTTCATCATTCAAGGATGTCTACTATTAATACGTATATATTTACTTTCAAAACATGTTTAATTTATATGTAATTGGGATCATAAATTCCAGAAGGGTTCTAACCTTTTTTCACTTGGCTACTGACATACCTTGCCTACCTTCCCATGGCTAACATGCCAAGAGGAGCCAACCATGAGCATGTCATGAGCTTTTTTTCCAGATGCTTCCTTTACACACATGCAACACACAGCTGTGCTCCTTTTAAGTATGCATTGAGAAATATGGATCTCTTTGCTTACCAGTAACTACAGATGTTATGCCTCAGTGTATAGCACAAGCTGGTCTCCCTCCAGCCTTTATACCTCTTGCACCAGCTTTCCTGAATGCTGTGGTTACAGATAGGCACCACCACAGTATTCTTCCTTTAATGAGTTTGTAGGGATATTCCATACATTAACGTATAGTCTGTTGATGAATCTTCAATTTGTGCACAGGTGGGAAGAAGCACGGGAACTTCATACTTTAAACTCTTTTTACAAGCTGGGTGGTGGTGGCGGTGTATGCCTTTAATCCCAGCATGTAGGAGGCAGAGGCAGGCAGATTTCTGAGTTCAAAACCAACCTGGTCTACAGAGCAAATTCCAGGACAGCCAGAGCTGTTATACAGAGAAACCCTGTCTCCCCAAAAAATTTAAAAGAAAAAACCAAAACCTCTTTTTACATTCATGTTGTGTGTATGCGTGTGGGCACACGTGTGTACTTGTGGAAGGGCCAAGGACAGCTTGTAGAAGTTGGTTTTCCTTCCACCATATGGAATCTCAGGTTGTCAGGTACTGTGGCCAGTGCCTTTTATCCACTGTCAATATTTTTTTCTTCTTTTTCATGTTAGACTTTTGTTTGTTATTTCAGCAAGAGATAGGTAGATGTAGATTTGTTAGGAGGTAGCCTGGATTGGGACTCCATTTCTCTAATGCCTTTTCTCTCTTCCAGATTGGCAAGGATTCTTGTCCGCCTGCCAGCTCTCAGGCTCATGAGCTCCAACATAACAGAAGAACTTTTTTTTACTGGTCTCATTGGCAATGTTTCAATAGACAGCATAATTCCCTACATCCTCAAGATGGAGACAGCAGAATATAATGGCCAGATCACCGGAGCCAGTCTATAGTGCACAATGGCAGCTGCCAACAGTGGGATGCCTCCTAGGACTGCAGGTGCAAGAGAAGGGAAGTAGCAGTGTCTTGGTGTGTGCAGGTGTCTCCAGTGTGTTAGTCACTTCCTCCTGTTCATCCCAGACAATAGCAACTAAAGACATAGAACACTTCCCTGCCCTAGGAAATGTTTTAATGCCTTTTGGTGAAGCAGATTTTGGAACAATCTTTTAATTCAATTTGTATTTAGAAATTCTCAAAGGGCAAAAAACAATACTGAAGTTTTATAATGTCAGAGACTAGTATTAAAAGAACCTAAGAACAGTATGTGTAAATACATTTAAAAAGAAAAAAAGAGTCCTTGGAATTAATAGCTACTAATTACCAGGGTAATGTTAGCACTTTCTAAGCACTTCTTATCAAATCTGCAATGTTAACATCTTTGCCTGTGGACAGGGCAGATGGAAAACTGTGTGTCCTTTTGTCAAAATGCTAATGATTTCTGTGAAAACTCACTAGGGTACAGGAGACAATCGTTGACTTTTAGAAGAGAACTTCGCTCCTAGCTTTGTGCAGTGGTGGTGGTGAGCTGAATTCCTGTGAGTGAAATCTGGATCGCTGGCATTGTCCCATTAAGAGCCTCTGTGCCAGCCAGAGAGGCACATCTGTCGATTCTTCCAGAACCTGGACTTCACTAGTTTTCAAAATTAGATTGCAGCTTGCTGAGTTCCTGTGATGAGAGTAATTCTCTAGTGACTGAAAAGTATGCCCAGGTCCTGCTACAAATCCATAGGAACTTGAGCCTTTGACCAAAAAGTACAAGGTGGGTGCTCTGCACCCTTTGACAACACTTCATGAGTATGACCTGTAGTAGTTCATGCCACCCAGGGGCAGTGAGGGTTTCTATTCCTGGCATGCCTGGGGAGGGGCCAGTATCTGTGATCACTTAGAGCCTACAGCTGAATGGGAGCTATGTATCCTTGCTGCCTGTTGAGGGGGTTGGCCTTGGATAGCTGAACAAAAGCTATCAAGATAAATTCTTTCTGATCTTAAAAGTATTGGTCATTTTTTGGTATACTGGGACTCCCTGGTATGTGCTAGTCCAACAAAGCTTTCCAGGACGTTTGAAGTAATAAAAGCAAACCAACCTCCCTTTCAAAAGAGGATCCAAAAGCAATCCTCAGACAGGGCACATAGTGCAGGCCTGTAACCTCAGCACTTGGGAGGCTGAGGCAGGAGGATTATAGATTCAGGGCCAACCTGAGCAACTTAATGAAACTCCTTTTGAGTTTTAAAGGGATCTGGGGAGTGGGTTGGGATGGTGATTTAGTGGTAGAGTACTTGCCTAGCATGCACTAGGTCCTGGGTTTCATCCCCAGTACCCAAATCAGAAAGAAAAAGCAAAATAGTTAAATGGCCATAGTTTCCAACAGAGTTCATAATTCAGTTCCAAGGAAGTTAGATCTGACTTAAAGTTCTCTGCATTCACATGGGTACAAGTCTGCAGCAGCTGGAAAAAAAGTGGAAGGTTAGGACAGGTATTTGGTATTTGCTTTTTGATTAATTTCTAAGAAAATTACCTCCTATAAGGTTAAGTTTGTACCTGTTAAAGGACAGTTATGGGGCTTAAGGCTAGGCAGGCTGGTTCTTTTTGAGTTAATGACACTTTACTCACTGTTAGTGGGACTTAAGTGCAGATAGTATCTCTAGCTTCTAAATTCTCAGCTAGATTTTGAAGCCAGTGTTGGAAAATAGTAGGAATGGCCAGTAAGAAATGATGGAAAGGACTTAATTTTGCCAGCTTATAAGTTTTCTTTTTGTGTGTGTATTCAAAATTAAGATAAAATGACTGGACACGAGTATAGTATAGTGGGCCTGTTTCATCTCTGTAGAGAGTTCTGTAGTAAGTACATCTATACATCTTAATAGTTGCTGGCTTTTGCTTCTCTTAGGATTGTACAGTGTGAGCATGCCAGTCATTTCTAGGCCATTTCAGGCATCCCCTATCAGGCTATTTAGACCATGGTTGGATAAGAAGTACCAACCTCTGATAAGATAGAACTGGAGGGGGGAAAAAGGTTTTGCTTGGAAAAAAAGCTGGTGACTCTAACCTGCCTGATCCTTTTTAAGTCCCATCATTGGTAATGGCCAATTTACAGAGCCGCTTTGGGCCAAACTCCTACACTGGTTGTCCAGATCTTCATGGCCTTACCTTTAACACTTGTATCCTCACAATGTTCTCATTAACTGAAATCACTGCAAACTTTGAGTGCTTCTCCATTCCATCTTGTCAGATCTAGGAAGGTCAGCCCCAGTCGTTTCTTAAGAGAGCCCAATCCAATCCAGTCAGTGCCTGGGCTCCAGTTTTCAGGGGTTTCCACCCTATTGGGTCTGTGATGCTCCAAATCGGATGAAGCAGGACAGGCCTGTCTAAACACTCCTCTCAGGTAGGTGAACAGATACACACTGACATGGCTACTGGCTAACTGGGCTTTTCCAGAAGTATCTCAAATAATGTTAAGATAGTTCCAAGTTGAAATTTGGAATAAAACAGGCCAGGAGATGTAGAAGTCACCTTAGTTACTCAAGGTGTTCAATACAGTTTCACCATCCTTCCAGTTTGCAGTGTGTGTTGAGGGGGCTCATTTACTATCTAGTTTCTTCCTGAGGCTGCAACTGGGGTTGTGCTGTCTGGGTTTCTGTATTGAAGTTGACGTGGAGTCACTTATGCCCTTGGGAAGGTTCTCTAGTTTGTCAGTGTCAGTATTAGATGTGGACAGTATTCTGGGGTAGACACTACATCAACCAGGGTGGCCAGTGTGGTCCCCAAGTAGAGCAGCAGCATCTATATACACACACTTGTTTCTTGAAGGGAAGCCCTAATCAGCATCCCTGACAGCAAGATCTGTCTTCTGGGACCTGATGTCAGGGGGAGTTTGGAAGCCTGTTGCTGCTTTCCAGTGGCTGGTTGTGCAGTGGGGCTGTTGGTGCTGCTGAAACTCTTCTCTAAGTCCAGGCCATGAAAAGCACCATCTGACTGCTGCTTTTCTCCAGGGGGAGGGTCCTGGGAACATCCCACACTGGCAGAACAGGTGCCCCACCTCTTCGTTTGCCTAACTTCCAGTCTTTAGATTTTGTAGCTCTTTGCAAAAGTCTTAACTCTTATGTTAGTTTCTACATAAGTCAATTCCAAAATGAGATGGGGTTGGCCTAGGTGTTTTGTACAAGTTTCTGGACTTCCTCATTGAGTGCCTCCCATCAGTGTGTACTTTCTGTGCACAACCTGTCCCTTCAGCCGCACTGTGCATGTCCAGATTTATAGGCCTAGATGACTGAATGAATGTACATGTGTTCATATTATCTTTGTACAGTGTATATAATGTGTGTACATAGGTGTACATTATGTATACAGACATGTAGCCACGTATTCCAAACTTCTATGTTGTCAAGAGTTGATGCTAGCGTTGCTAATGTGAATGGATGTGGGTATTGCAAGGGTCCCCTGACAGGGATATACTGGTGAATTTCTTACCAACTTCATTTTCCTAGAACAGGGAGCTGTCTAGAAAGGGCCAAGTGTCACTCACTCCTGCATAAGGAAGCCTCAAGCCAGAAAGGTCCTGACAGGAGGGTAGTTCTCTAGGTTTAGAAGGGCCCAGGGGCTGGTGGAAGAGATGTTAGCCTAATATCCAAAACTGAGTGGTAACTATAAGCCTGCTATCTACAAACCAGTTTACCCTAAATGGAGGGGGAATTTAGTGGCTGAGACAGGCACTTGGGGATCCAGAGGGCTGCTGCAGTCTCTCTGTGTACCCTGTGCTGTCAGTAAGACTTGGGTACTGTCTGGTGGTAAAAATAACCAGCCTACCAAACAATGTTAGCTATTAACTTGTGGCACATAAACCACATAGTCAATTGTCCCTTTAACTAGAAGCAAGTGAGGGGTTATCCTGACTTAACTACATTCTATAAAAGTTGTAATTAACAGTAAGAAAGCGAAGGCTGACATATTTTCCTCATCCACCAGGTCTATTCTGATGAAATTTGTTTCCTATGATTGAGATTTTAGGCTGAGATGGAATTTGGGAGCTAGGGCCCAGCCTGGCAGAGCTGCTAGTGGCTATGGTGAACAAGCGCCTGTCTTGGAGGAAGCCAAGTGCATAAATCTTGCCTGACCCACAGGTTGTTGCTCTGTGTTTTAAGAATAATTATTAAGACTGTAGTCCTCAGTGCCTTTGGTGAGACGTGGGTCATTTGGCTTCAGCTTCCCACTTGTGTCCCTGGCCTCACCATTCATGGTTGTTCAATCTTGCCTGTGTGCCTGTTGTGACAATCACACTATTCACAGGGAAGCTGGCAGTCTCTTAAACGAGTCCTTTCGTTTTCTTTGGGGGCTATTGTCTTAGCAGCAACCTAAGAGTGAGTTTTAAAATGGCTTAGGAAGGAGAAGAACATCAGACATTTCTAATGCTC
The DNA here is from genome assembly GCF_903992535.2 of Arvicola amphibius. Classification (NCBI taxonomy): domain Eukaryota; kingdom Metazoa; phylum Chordata; class Mammalia; order Rodentia; family Cricetidae; genus Arvicola; species Arvicola amphibius. Next base: position 55,898,471 of record NC_052048.2, on the reverse strand, counting down.
AGCAATATGCACTTTCAGTTAATTTTCAAGAATTTTGGTATTTATACATGGGATGTAGGGAAAATGTTCAACATATCAAGTTTTAGTGTTTGGGTAACATTTGGTATAGACTGCACATTAAAAATGGCCTTTCTTCGGGAAATTATCGTCATCAGTTGTCATCCCAACAGCCTGCTCATTCACGGATGCCAATGTACACACAACTCAAGTGCTGGAATATTTTTCTAGTTTGTTTTCCCAATTAACTTGTAAATCAGTGTTCAACTAGTTTTATAACTGAAGAGCTGCACATTTTTCATAGTATCAACTAGTTTGTACCTGTAGTTTGGATTTCTCTGTTAAGATACAGCGCATTATCTGCCCCCCACCCTACCCCTCTTCCTTTTTAAAGGACATCTAAAGGAAAGTCCAATGTGGAATTTTCTTGGGATCAGTTGTATAACTTCTGCCCTTTACACCATGGATGCCATTACCTTTTGAATTCAGGTTTAAAACCTGTGGAGAGCTGCCATTTTGTACAGCTTTTCTCCCTGTGTAAATGAGCTATGTGATGGCATTTAAAACCCGCATGTTCTTTTTAAATTGAATTTTCTATCTAATCAATGTCTTCAGTCCTGAAGGAGAATCTGCATTGTTGTGTCTGTGTAGAGAGTTGCTGTGCATGGTTATGAGCGCCTTTTACTAAACGCTGTTCAATGTGGCTTTGTTGTTGTGGCTTAATACTACCTACATGAGGTTTATACTATTAAAGTAAATTAAAAACTAGCATGTGTACCACTCATCATTTTTTCCTCAAAACAGTAATGTGGCCTGAGCCCATTCTCTGCCCTCCATCAGCACCTTAACCTTGGCCAAGGTAACCTCCATCAGTTTGAAAGACCTTTGGTGGAAAAACTCAGACTGAACTCTACCATGGCCATCCAGAATGGAGGTAAGGACTACCTACACAGACAGAGCATGGTGGGCCTTACATTTAGGTGTGCATCAGACCCACATACTAGGTAAATGATGTGGAGTAAAAACTGTGTCCTCAGATTCAGTAGTTGAACAAACTGCTCTCACATCTTCTGGTCTTTACAATGAGGGTTCAGAGACCCGAAGTAGATCCTGACAGAGCTCATGGCTGCCTATGACATCTCAATATGAAAATTGTCACTTCAGAGGAACATCATGTCAACTCAAGTCCTTGTGTGGTCAGTTAGTTTCATGTGTGTAAAATCTATCATTCCTAAATTAAAAAAAAAAAAAAAGATTTCTCCCAGTGCCATTGATTTCCTCACGCATGCATCTGCTGCTCAGTGAAGTCCAAGCCATGAGTAACAGTGGTTCTGTAGAAGTTAGCAGCTGCCCGAATGTTGTTCCTGTAGCCTTGTCACAACTTTGGTAGGTGCCAGAATCAGGACTGAAATCAAGCACTCCTGTCCCTTATACATTAGAGCCACAAGCACCCATTCCACTGCAGCCCCTTCAGGCCACCTGAGCACAGGTGCAAAACCACAAACCAGAACCAGAGCAGAGAATGAAAGGCACAATTCTGTAAATCTAAGCAGGCCAGCCAGCTTCACAGAGGAGCTGAGTTAGGACCAGGAGAGTGGGAGTGACCTGGGTCTGAGTAGAGGGCAGTAGCTCTGCTCTGTTGTATCTAAAGGGCCTTGGGCATTTTTTTAAACAACTACTGCTTTCGCTATGCCCCATTAACTCATGGTCAGATGCCAATGGGTCTGTGGTAAATTAAGGTGACCCTGGAAGGTTGCTGCCCACGAATGATGGAGGCAGCATAGCTATAATAGTAATGACAACTAGGGAAAATAACATACACAGTATGTAAGCAAGGGCTGAAAATCAAGTCAAATGGGCTCCAAGTTATCACCCAAGTAGCATCTTCACTATCAAGTCCAGAAAGATCCCTTGCTACAGCCAACGGAGTGCCACTGACCCCTCCACCCACAGGCATGGACTTCCCAGGAAGCAAGGATTACTGGACTTTAGAACACTGTTCACATGCTTTCTTTGGACTATTAAGTACAAAAGAGTCTACATGGAAGAACATCTACTCTACCAGCTATAGACTCACCAGATAAAGTAGCCCTCAACAGCTCCCAGAGTGGGGACTGGAGAAAGATTAAATGCAAGACCCAGGGGACATGTTATTGACAGACTGCCTTGTACCCTCAGCCCAAAGCTTTTTGCCACAGATGGTCTTTGCACCAGCAGGACCAGACTTACCATGTACAGGAAGACAATCTTTTATTGACATCTGTTCAGCAGCTGGCAACTCTGGCCTTCTCCCCATGTCCTTTAAATGGTTGTGCAAGCAGGCCTTCCCATTGCAGAGAGTTCCATCAGTCCATCACAAATGACCTTGCCCAGACCTAAGTGCTGGCTTTCAGAGTAGCTTTGTACTTCCCTGTCATCTCCTTGGGTAAGGGCACCAGGCCAGGGCAGGGCACCTGACCTTCCACTTCACACATGCACTCCCTCAAGCAGTACTTCCGGGGGCCAAAGTTGGCTGGATGAGATCGCTGCTGTTTCTCCAGCTCCTCCTCCCTGAGGGTCTCCCTGCCAAGGAACATACACAGTAGCAAAGCATGACCAGGGGCTCCAGACAGCAGGCAGTGTCTTCCATGTGAGGGAAAGGCACTGGGAAGCATCCCACTGGAGCATCCCACATGGACCAGGCAAAGGAGCCTGGGTCTCCAGAGACTTTCTTGCCTTCACTTCCTTCCTTCCTCATTCAAGGAGTAAAAAGGAAATTTGGGAACAGGCTCTAAGCTTCCCTTTAGCTGCATGCATGTCAAAGTAGGGACCACCCTTGTTACAGTAAGGGAATAGACAAAAGATTTGGCAAATTGTTTACATCTGCTGATCAGAAAGACCAGGTCTAAATTGATCCTGCCACCCAAGGTCTTGTTACTAACTGGAGCTAAGAACTTTCCCTCTCCACCCCCTCTCTGCATATTCCCTTCACCCTCACATTTTTGGGGATAAGGCTTGCTCCTGTCAGGTCAACCCAGTAACTCACTCTTTCTTGCCCAAAATTTTCTTTATGTGCTCCATGATCTCTTTATTACTCTTGGTCTCCACATCTACCAGCACCTGCTCCCCAGAATCTGTAAACAAGAGGCACAAAGGGAAGAAAGCTGATTCAGGCATACTTTTCAGTCTCAACAGGTTGGGCTGCCAGGTGTAACACACTGTAGCCTCATGAGGTAGGATGATTGACATATCAAGACCAGCTTAGACTTCAATATTCTTTTAGTAGTAGAATTCAGTATTTTTTTAATTTAAATTATGTATATATGTGCATTTGTGCACTAAAGTACAGTTATCAGACCCCCAGGAGCTGGAGTTACAGGCAACTCTGAGGCATCTGACCCCGGTCCTCTAGAAGAAGACCTTTAATTGCTGAGCCATCGCTCCAATAATTTTTGCATATCTGATGATGATACCCTCCCACTTTCCATTTTTAAGAAACATGAGCAGACATTCCTCTATAGATCACTGTAGTCCCGTCCCTATAACAATGCAAATTTTGTTTGTTTCTAGACAGGTTTCTCTGTGTAGCCCTGGCTGTCCAAAAACTCACTATGGAGACTACACTAGCCTCTTAACTCAGAAATCTGCCTATCTCTATGGTTTTTATGGAAGCTTAACAAAATGAGTCTACAATACATATGGAAATGAAAAACTACAATTTGAAATGAAAGAAAATAGGAAAGCTGGAGGCACAGCTCAAGGACAGCCTTCCAAGACCCTAAGAGCTTGATACTCAAAAAAATAAGATAAAGGGGGCGTCTGCTTCCCAAGTGTTCTATAGCTAAAGGTTACTGTAACCAAAACAGAGACATGCCCAACAATAGGCACACCACCAAATGGGACAAAACCAAGCCTAGCACCAAGTAAACCCTTCTACTGGCAACTGTTTCCAGCAAAGATGGCAAGAAAATTCCAACTTAAGTTTTTTGTCCAACACTAGAACTGGCTACTCACATACAGATAAAAGAAAAAAAATAAAATGGACCAGAAACGTAAGGCTGTGTGTGCCCACATGTGGAGGACAGGATAAATCTGTGTAGTCTCTTTTCAAGTGCTAAGTCATTTAGCTGGCTCATGCTAAAACATTTTACAAAATTTATAAAAGAATGTAGTTCACCAGACCGTGTTTGCCCTGCATATAGAGGCACTGGGTGCAGCCCCCAGCATAGCAAACAAACAAAAACACCACAGGAGAAAACCTTCATGTCCTTTAACCAAGAAGCAGTCTTTTTTCTAGGCATAATATCTGAAATGTGATCCAGAAAGTCCATCAGTAACTTGAATTTGAAATTCCTTACTTTGTGTTATAGAAGGCATTGTAAGCCAGAGACTGGGAAAACACATATATATTGGATTGAATTCACAACTAAGGAAGATAACCTGACTAAATTAGGTATTTTGCCCATTTTTTAAATTAAATAAAAACAAAATAGCTAATGACAAGCACATGAAAAAGCAGTCAATATTAGTCATTAAGAAAATACAATATTAGAAAAGAGCGGCACTCGTGAAGAGGCTGACAGCAGAGGAGACACTATTTGTGGAGATGCACAGCACTGCTACTGCCTGGAAAGATGAACTGAGACAAGAGAACTGCCAAGATTAGTGAAGCAGTGCCATGCTTTGTTTGCACATGATGTTACTATAAGTAAAATATCCTAAGCAATCTATAAAATTACCAGAAATAATGTCAAGGGATAAGGTGCAAATATAAAAACTACCACCAAACCACAAGAAAATGAAAAATTCCAAATACTAAAAGCAAAACCATAGCCAGCCTTTTCTAGAAATTGGCAAACATCTTCAAGTTTATATAATCCCTGCACTCAGCAGGCCAAGGCAGGAGCACCACCAATTTAAGGCTAGCCCCTGGACATTTAAAATAAAAAAACAACCAAGAATAACAAAGTAACTTAGGGAGGGGAGACAGGTAAAATTAGTACCCAATTCGGTGAAAGAATTCAGAAATTAAGGACTAAAGTAGCTTCTGTGTACAGTAAAACATGCAATTGGGGTCTGGCAAGATGGCTCAATGGTTAAGGGCACTTCTCTTCCCAACACCCATATAATGACTAACAACCATCTGTAACTTCAGTTGCAGATGATCCAATGCTGTCGTCTTACCTCCCAGGGACCGTGCATACATGTAGTACACATACATACAGATATAAATCTTGAAAAAAGAAGCATATATTTGACTATTTCAAACAAAACACATAACTCAGTGATTTTAATAATACAAACACACCCTGTACCTATTTATCACAATCACTATCCCCATTCCTGGCTAGCACTTCAATATTCTGAAAGTTACCTCTTTCGGTCTACCAGGTTGAAGCAGGTATCAGTACTTAGTCTTTTGCCACAGCACACAGATCACAATGTTGTTCTCCATCATGGTGACTGATTTTGAACAAAAATACTAAGGAAATATAGTGAGAAAAAGTACAGCAGTGTTCAAAAGCTGGCCAAAACTCAACTTCCATCCTGCCTTTAGTACACAGGAAAGAACTTGAAGAGTATATCACAGGCAGGGTGGAGAGGGCTCAGTGGTTAAGAGTGTTTGCTCAAAATCAACCATGAGGACCAGAGTTAAGACCCCAGCACCCACAAAACAAGTGGTGGGTCACGCTACACCTATAATCCTAGTTCAAAGCAGGGGTGCAAACAAGGATTGCTGGGGCTTGGTGACTTTCAGCCTACCCAAAAACAATCCTGAAGTTCACGGAGAGACCCTACCTTAAAGTAATAGGCAGAGTGATAGAGCAAGACATCCAAAACCCTCTTCTGGCCTCCATGTGTGCACTCAGGCACTTGTACCAGCACACACAAATTATACACATTTCAATAAATATATCTCAGGCTGGGAAGATGGCCTAACACTTAGTGCTCTTGCAGAGGACCCAGCTTTGATCCCCAGCATCCACTTAGAAACTCAAAACACATGTTAACCTGTTTTAGAAGATCTTGCCTTTGTTGGCTCTTGCATGCATCTGGTGCACATAAACTCATGCAAAGCAAACCCACGTAACAAACTTAAAAATCTAAAGTATCACAGGGACATAAAACATAATTATACGCCTTTAAGGAAAAATGAGAGGGGCTTAGGGGTAAGCAAAGGCATCATGGATAGGCCACAGACCCACTAAACCAGAAGAAAAGTGGATGATCTAGCACTGATACAAATTAAAATCTTCAAGCCCCCAAATGGGGGTTGGGAGTTAAGAGGCCACAGATTTGAAAGTTGTCATATACCTGCTGCCTCAAACAGAACTGTACCTAGATGCTACACACAGAACAGTGAGAACACAGTCCACAGTGGCTCCTAAAAGATGCTGCCAGAACAAAAAGGGACTTTGCAGATGTGCTCAACTGAATATGACCTCAAAAGTTGTGTTGAAAATTCCTGATGGCATCTGCGGGGGGACTTCTAGGAGGTGACCAGGATTGGATAAGGCTATGAAGGTGAGTCCCAGGAAGGCAGCAGTGATTGTGTGAAGAGGAGAGACAAGTCACCAGCTTGCTATCTGGTCACATGACCTTCTACTCTTTTTTGTTGTTGTTGTTGTTACACAACAAAAAAGTGCTCTGTACGTGTGGTCCCTTCAACCTTGGTCTCCTGGGCCCACACCTTGGTCTCTGTTCTCTGGCTGCTCATGCCCACTATAGAACCAGTGCATTTCCCTGGAATGAGAAGTCTCTCGGTGCCGTGTCACCATCTCTACTGCTCTTTTCACCCAGGGGTAGGTCCTGCCACTCTCGCTGCACAAATCTTTATCGAGGTCTCAGCACTTAAAAGCTCATGCAGAGCTCATCGATAGGTGACTGGATGAGTTGAGAGACTAACAGTAGAAGATGCTCAGCTGCAACAAATCAAGAGAAGCTGAGGTCCTAGCACGCAGAAAGCTGAAGCAGGAGCCAAGGAGTTTGAAGTCAGCCTGGCAATATAACGAGACCCTGTCTCTAAAAGGATAGAGTGGATGGGATGTGACTGTGTGGTAGGGCACACACTTAGCACTTGAAAGACCCTGGGTTTAGCTTTAGATGATTTGAAAACAATGTATGTAAAAGGTTTTTGAAAAAGAAAATGTACCAGGCTCCTCCCAGCCCTCCTTACATTTGGGCTGTGGTTCCTAGGGACCAAGATACAGCCCTATGGTATAGTCAGTCTTTCCCACATGGCACAGGGACTACCAGCACAAGCAGATGGCCTTGCTATGTCACGGGCAGAGTTTTGAGGGCAGGTCCATATCCTAGTACAGTTCCTAGCCATGGACGGGTTCTTTCTCCCACTGACTCTATTATCCAGAAATGGAAAAGTAATTTTCCCAATAGATTTTTATCCATATGAAATTCAGAGGCAAAGCAGGCAGGTATATAGTGACCATATCTAACCCCAGCACTTGAAAGTCTCGGCCAGGAGGACTCAAAAATTTAAGGCCAGTCTGTGCTACACATTCTTATCTCAAAGAAAAAGTCCTAAGCTACTGCCCATGTAGAAAGGGGCACATATCTGGCTCTCACTACAGACCCATCCTATGTCATTTAGTGGCTTCATCACTTCTCCAGGGCTGGCTGTGACTCCAATCTGCAACATTTGCCCAGAAATCTCACTGAGGCCCTAAGAACATTCCTTCACCACAGGACTAATTGACCATCTTTCTGGTTTCCTTTATATTCTGTTTCCCCCCCACCCCACAGAACACCTTTACACACACACTTACACACACACACACACGCCAGAGCATTTGCCCATGGACTTTTGACTGCCCAGCACCTGGCTCCAAGCTGCCCCTCAGCAACACTCCTTATGTACAGATGTACTCCTTATGTGCGCAGATGTATAAAGATCCTTCTTCCTGTGGTACTTTCTACTCATTATTCATGAACCAGTAATGGGCTGCTGGTGCCTGGCATCAGGACAAGCAAGCTGGGTCTCAATAAGACACCTAGTGGGACCAGAAAGGAGACTGTGGTCAGCACTGAGGGGCACTAGGTGCCTGAGGGCCAAATCCAGGCTTAGAGAATATTTGGTTTTGAGGTTTTGCAGTATAGTGCACACTCTACCACTGGAGCTATGGACACACACCACAGCAAAGGAATTCTTTAAGCTCATGGATAGAGAGTAAAGACACATCAGCAAAGAGCAGCAAAGGAAATGTGGGTAGACTGGCCCACATGACAGGCAGAGAACAACAGGAGATAAGCTGGAGAAAGACAGGTGGGAAAGCTGGGTCCAGATCTCAGCAGCCACTGGGTACCTGGAGAGGGAAGTTTAAGGGCCACAGTGCTGTTTAGATAGCTCAGCAGTTACCTTCACAAAGGGCTGGAAAAGGGCAGGTGGTCCTTCCACGTCGCACTTACCTAGATAGAACCGCAGGAAAGGTGATGGCGTCATGTTCTTAAACAGCATGATCTGCACCCAAGGGTTCTTATACTGGATCTGAGGGATGTTGAAAAACACAAATTTCCTGCAAAAGGCAAGAAAAGGACCCATGTAACAGCTTTCTAGAAATGAACCCGTGTGCACCTCCATGTCTAATGTCAGAGCACTCCACATCTTCAGCTCCTTTCTTTCTGCTTTCTTGGCCGCAATACAATTCTTTCTCTTAGGCTGGTTCCACTCCATGTTAGCAGCTCGTTGGGAGGTATTCCAAATTCTGGCATCTTCAATGCAATCCAGGCTTCACCTTCACAGTTTCATAAAATGGGCTCTCAGGAACTCCATGTAGGAACTGCCCTGCCAAATGCCTGGCTTCAACAGCTTTCTTGACCTTTCCTTAACGTTCCATAACCCCTTCTTAATTCCCTCTTGACTAAATCCAGAACTACATGGCTGAAGCTATCAAGTTGTTCTTGCTTGGGCTGAAACCTGGCCCCCTCTAAGATTTGTATTTGCATAAACCTTGACTGGTTGATGGGTTTCTTTCTTTTTTTCTCCCCTTTGGTTTTTCAAGATAGGGTTTCTCTGTATAGTCCTAAATGTCTTAGAATTCACTCACAAGACTGGCCTTGAACACAGAAATCCACCTGCTGGGGCTGGAAAGATGGCTCAGCAGTTACAAGTACTGACTGCTTTCCCAAAGGACCCAGATTCAAATCCTAGCACCCACATGGCAGCTAACAACTAACTGTAACTCCAAGATCTGACACTCTCACATAGACTTACCTGCAGGCAAAACACCAATGCACATAAAAGTAGATTTAAAAAAAAAAAAAAAAGAAGAAATCTACCTGCCTCTGCTCTCTGTTCCAGAGTGCTGAGAGTAAGGGTGTGTGCCACCACTGCCTGGCTTGGCTGATGGTTTCTAAACAGAGAAAATCTATCAGGCTCATTCTCTTCATAGGAACTGTTACAAGATTAGGAGGGTGGTGTCTTCCCCTTAGGTAACACTCCCTTTATTCCATTTAGCATCCGACCTTTCTTTAAACGTTTTATCATCTTGAGCACAGGACATGGCTCCATCATTACATATCCTAGTGCTCTTCTCAAATTGTGCTTTTTATATTTTTCTTTGCTCTATGTCTTCCTTTTCATTTTAAACCTGCATAACCACTTGACACAGTCAATACTAGGCTGTCTTGAAATCGCTGCCAAAATCATCAATCCAAATCTCCTCAAGTTAGCCTCAGGAAGTTTTTTTTTTTTTTTTTTTTGGAACAAGGGCAAAAAGCAGCCACACTCTTTGTCAAAATATCACAGTGCTTTCTAGGCCAACTGCTAATATTTTTCCCCTCTGAATTCTCTTGAGCTAGTCCCCCACAGTTCACAGTGCCCTCATCACCACTGTCTTCCACGTTCCTGCTAGGATAGCTCAGTAAGCCTCACTTAAGTGTTCAAATGTGTTTCTAGTCCAAAGTCCCAAAGCCTTCGTATTCTTCCAACAAACATCATGGTAAGACCAGTCCTTGGTACCAACTTCTGTTTTAGTTACTATTATATTGACGTGAAGAGACACCATGACTACAGAAACTTTTATAAAAGAAAGCATTTAATTGGTAGCTTGCTTACAGTTCAGAGGGTTATTCTATTATTATCATCTAAGGAGTTTGGTGGTAGGCAGACAGGCATGGTGCTGAAGAAGTAGCCGAGGGCTTACATCTGATCTCTAAGTTGCAAGTAGAGGCACTGAGCCTTGCATGGGCTTTTAAAACCTCAAAGCCCACTCTCAGCAACACACTTCCTCCAACAAGGCCACACCTCCTAATTCTTCTAATCCTTCACTAACCGTGCCACTCCTTGATGACTAAGCATCCATACATATGACTCTATGGAGGGTATTCTCATTCAAACCACCACACCACGTAACAACTTTCCAAAAAGTGAACCTGTGTAAATCTATGTAGAGGTCTTTCCCTGAAATTCTATGCATACCTTTTCCCTGTGCATACCTTTTCCATGGAGAAAGTCCAGGATTTGCCACAGACTGTAAGAGGAACCTGCCTCCAAAAACAGGCAGAGGATTGTCCCCAAGTTCAGTGTCCCCAGCACCTGCACTTCTGTAAGCATCAGGACTCTCATTGGTCACTAAGAAAAACAATGCTCCCTGCAGGGCATTCAGACTCGCCAACACAAAGGCCAGAGTCCTGGGCACAAAGGGTTGCATCTCCATGTGTCTAGTGACCATGTTACTGAGGAGGCTCCTTAGAGAGAGCACTGTGTAGAGGAATGGGCTAAGGATCACAGGAGTGTTTATAATACAGACATGAAAGAAAACTTTGAATTGTAGAAGGCTGAAATCAGATAACTCTGAATATAATACATTAAAATATTTACATGGCAGAAAATGACAAAAATTCAACATCTGCTGAATGGGTGTGGTGATACAACCAGAACCCCAGCAGCACAACAGTGCCTGAGGCAGGAGGGTGGAGTCCAAGGCCAGCCTGGGCTACACAGCATTCAAACAAAAAGCATTAACATTTTCTAAGTCATTAAAAAAATCCGTTAAACATTAAAAAGTGACAGTTCTGCTAAAATAGCATTGTACACATCATCAGTAAAAGTGGCATAACTCGAGGCTGTAGGAGAGGGTGTCGTGAGCTGCCTTAACCTGTCTAGCAGCCAGTTTATGACTAGAAGCTTTAAAGCATCCTGACTCTGACTTCATCCCCCTTTTAGATAGCTCTGCATCTAAATGAACAACATGGAAGGGAAGGTGAGAACACTGGTGTGCAGGTCAGCACAGTGCACCAGGAGAGACTTGGCACAGCTCCATACAGCAGGGCACCTCACCAGCATGCACAAGGCTCAGGACTTCATTCCAGAACCACAAAGCGATAAAGCATACATAGCTATTCACAACACAGAGTACATCTAGGTCAATCCTGGCTCTGCATACTGAGCCCTCTCCACCCTTAGCCTGCCTTGTAGAAGGACCACCCTGCTGTCTGGCTTCTGGATTCAAAGGGCTGACAGGAAGTACCAGGTAAAGGCAGCTACTTCTTTTCTTGGCTCGGCCCTGGCATGACCAGCCTGAAGGCCCCTATGGACAGAACCCTTGGTCCTCAGGCTCCAACAGACATTCTTTCCCTCACCTGTCCAGCCTAGACTAGGGTCTATGCTTCTCCTTAAGGTGTCTTCTCTCCATTTCTGTACACACTTAATTAAGGCTTGTTAAATGCCCTCACTCAAAGGCATCCCTGATTCCTGCTCCCATAGACAGGGCTCTGGACCCATGGAACAGAAGCTTGGCCTCAGACATTCTGCCTGGCTATAGATCCTGGCTTTCTACTTCTAGTCACGTGAACCAGGGCAGGGAATGGCTCTTTGCCTCAGTGATTATGCCAAGAGGGCAGCCCTCTTGGTCATCAGGTTCCTACGCCATCAGTCCAGATTGAAGCATCTAAAAATAATTTCAGGGATGAAACTGACTCAACAGAAAGCCTGCCTGAAACCACTTAAAACACTGCCACACTGGGGCAGTGTCTGCATTAAAGTGACAAAAACAAAATGGTTATTCTCGGTAAAACAAAAGGACTTGTTAAACCAGAAAATTAGTCATCGTAGTCTCTTTTGCTCAAAGTCACAGTAACATGAATATTCTTGTGCTTAAATTATCAGAGAATTCGGGACGGTGGTGGCGCAGGCCTTTAATCCCAGCACTCGGGAGGCAGAGGCAGGCGGATCTCTGTGAGTTCGAGGCCACCCTGGTCTACAGAGTGAGTTCCAGGACAGGCTCCAAAGCTACAGAGAAACCCTGTCTTGAAAAAACAAAACAAAACAAAAAAACCCAAAAAATTATCAGAGAATTCATGTTCTCTTTGAACTTCAGAAGTAACCTAGGGAGGGCAGGCTGAAAAGGATGCAGGCGTGGACAGTGGCAAAGGCCATGAGAGCTCCATTCCTCTTCCAGCAGGGCAAGTCTGTAAGCAGTGTTCAATCTAAAACATTTAAAGGGTGCTAAGGAGATGCCTCAGTCAGTAAAGTGCTTGCTGCACAAGCATGAAGACCAGAGTTTGAACCCCAGAACCCACACAAAAACAAACTAACTAAAAACTAGGGGGCTACAGAGATGGCTCAGTGGTTAAGAGCACTGGTTGCTCTTGCAGAGGACCTGGGTTCAGTTCCCAGCACCCACATGGTAGCTCACAACTGTCTGTAACTCTAATTCCAGAGATCTGATTCCCTCTTCTGACTTTTGTGGGCACTAGGCATGTGGTGCACATACATACATGGAAGCAAAACACACACATATAAATTTTTTAAAAGCCAGTGAGGTGTGTTGGTATACACCTTTAAACTCTGTAGTCAGGAAGCAGAAAGAGGCAAGAAGATCTCTTTTGAGTTGGAGGCTAGCCTGGTCTATACAAGATTTCCAAACCAGTTAAGGACATACAGTGAGACTCTGTTTCAGCTAAAACTTAAAGATTTTATTTGTGACTGGAGAAATGGCCCATCAGTTAAGAGTGCTTACTGAGCCAGGCGGTGGTGGCGCACACCTTTAATCCCAGCACTCAGGAGGCAGAGGCAGGCAGATCTCTGTGGATTCGAGACCAGCCTGGTCTATAGAGTTAGTTCCGGGACAGCTAGGTCTATCACATAGAGAAATACTGTCTCGAAAAACCGATAGATAGATAGATAGATAGATAGATAGATAGATAGATAGATAGATAGATAGATGATAGAAAGAAAGAAAGAAAGAAAGAATACTTATTGTTCTTCCAGTGGACCTTAGTTCAGTTCCCAGTACCCACCCATATTAGGCACCTCACAACCACCAGTGACTCCAATTCCAGGGGATCCAACACCCTATGGCCTCAGAAGGCACTTGCACACACTCCCACACACCACACACAGTGTGACTAAGTTCACAGAGGCACACAACACACCCACAGAGATAAGAATAAATCTAGAAAAAGAAGGCCAGTTGTGGTGGCACTTGTAATCTCAGCACTAGGAGGGAAGGATGTAGACCAGAAACTTCTCCAGGGCTTGCTGACCAGCCTATCTGAATCCATGAAGCCCAAGGAAGAGATCCTATTTCAAAAAGAAAAAAACAAGTTTTCCAGTTCCTTAGAAACACGACCTTTGGTTGAACGCTGGTGTACATACATACACACACACACACACACACACACACACACAGAGAGAGAGAGAGAGAGAGAGAGAGAGAGAGAGCGCTCTCAGAGTAAGTAATTACATCAACAAACTTGAAAAGCTCCAAGTCCTGCTTCTAGGGAAGAAACATAGCCCTGAAGACTCCCAAAACACACCCTCCAAAAGCTCAAAGGCAGAATGTACCCCTCGGCGGGTCTCTGCTCCTTCCTATCCCAAAGCAGAGTGATATCCCAACACCACAGAATCTTGTGCAAACAAACCAGAGCACAGCCAAATATTAGAAACAATCTGGCACTAAGAATCTTAGAATAGTTCTTACTGTGAACCAAAGGCCAAAGGTCAGTAGTACCTATTGCATTCTGCTAGATACTCTATGATCACCCCCCACCCCCTTGCCAGACACTGACTTTATGGTGTTACAACTCAAAAAGGTTTTCCAGAAGTTGAGCAAACGGCTGCAAGGTTACACAACTAGTTAAGGGAGAGGCCTCAGGTGTTCCTGCTCTGGGCTTCTACCATACAGGCCTGTCACTCAAATGACCACGCTCTGCAGCCTGAGAGCTTCCTCTTAAGAGCGTGAATCCCTGAAAAGAAAGCAGAGTTCAAGCCCTCTGGTCCACCGGTACACAGTCTTCCAGAAGGTCCTCACCTCAACAGATCCCAGGCTAGCAGTTCCTAGCTCCTGGGGGTCACTTGACCAAAAAAAAAAAAAAAAAAAAAAAAAAAAAATGGATAGGAGTCAAGGCCGGATCACTCTCCGATCAGGAATTACTCCTTTCTCATCCTGTCTACAGCCATGGGCTGGTTTCTCCCGCACTGTTGGAACCTGGCGTTTCGGGAGCCCAATAAAAGACCAGTGAGTGCTGAAGGATCCAAGGCAGCGCTCAGCGATGCTAACGGGTCATAGAAATCTTTCAGTCGGCCGCTGTCCTAAGCAGCAGCAAGCCATGGTGTGCACAGGTGCGGAAACTTAACCACTCCGCTCCCAACGCCAAAGTTTCCCGCGCCACACAGCGGCTCGCGTCGTCTGGTTCGCGTTGTACGAGCTGCCAGCCCGGTAGCCGCTACCCATCCCTAGGGTGGAGTGGCGCTCGGGTTTCTATCGGAACCTGTCGGGATGGCCTCCACCGCGTCAACTTCTCCCCGAACCCCGCCGGGTGGGACCCACACTGACCTGGCGCCTTCGCCCAGCTCCCCGTGCGTGTTGTAGTTCACAGTCATGACCTTCACCGAGTCCTTGAACACCACGTCCCCGCGGCTCAAGTACTGCAGAGTGCGGCGGATGGGGAAACGGCCCTTCATCGGCATGGCGGCAGCGTCACCAGCTTTTCGAGCCGCGGGCCCCCTGGTCTCCCAGACGCGCGGAATCTCGGGAGGCGCCTCCCGGCGGGCCGCGCAACCGCGGAGCAGCCTGGGACTCGTAGTCCCGACCCGGGGTTGCAACCGTTTCCGCTCTGGGAGGCTACTGGTCGGTTTGTCCTTGTGGAAACCAAGTGTCCTCTCCCAAGATCTCCAGTTCTGAAATGATGAGCTCGACTGACAAATCCTATTGAGTCGTAAAAAACTGATTTGCAAAGGAGGAAAGAACGTGACATGCTCTGTCGCGTCCGGGTTGGCTCTGAAGAAGGTATGACAGATACTGCACTCTAGGACGGCGAGTCAACAACCAATGTCACTCTGCGCTGTAAAGTTTTAAAGATTTTTTTCTTTTTTTGTTTTTTCGAGACAGGGTTTCTCTGTAGCTTCGGAGCCTGTCCTGAAACTAGCTCTTGTACAAAAGATTTGTTTTTATCTTGGCGTCTTGCCTGTGTGTTTTGTTTATGCATTACGTGCATGCAGTGCCCACAAAGGCCAGAAGGGGGCGTGAAACTGGTGTTACAGATGGTTATGAGCAGCTGGAAACTGAATCCTGGGCCTAGGCAAGAGCAGCAAGTGCACTTAACTGCTGAGTCATTTTTCCAGTCCCTCATACTGTAATTTTTAACATTGTTTATAGGTGAAATGGGTTTTTCTTCAGACGTCCCAAGATTTTTCCTTTGTGCTTAGCTTATGAAGTTTGAGATATGCAGAGTATAATTTTAGTATTTTTCCTGCTTTGTGTTCTCTGAGCTTCCAGGTTATCATTCAGTTTTTGGTTTTGGTTGAGACAGAAGTCCTGATCCTCCTGTCTCTGCAGACTCCCAAGTGCTGGAATTATAGGCATGAGTTTTATATGTTTTAATTCAAACTCTTAAGTTCCTGCCCCACTCCCACCCCATTTTAAACTTTGCTTTTTACGTCTCCACTGACTTCCCCAGCTTTGTAGATGAACTTTCTACTGATAAGCATATTACAGCATGTTCCATTTGTTAATCCTTTATTTCTAGTACTTTCTTTCCATATTAGTGTTTTTACTTCTTCTCACATTATCCAACTGCTCTGGGGGTGTCCTGTGCACACATGGAGGCGGAGGGAGGGGGGAGAAGACAAGTGTCCAGTCCATTTCTGCCTGTTTCCTTGAGACAAGGTCTTGCACGTTGCTAGGTTGGTGGTCAAAAGTTCCAGGAATCAGAACTGTAATCCTCACTCCTGGGGTTACAGGCACAAAGACCTCATAGACTTTTACATAGGTGCTGGGATCCAAACTCAGGCCTTCATGGTTTTTGTTGTTGTTGTTGTTGGTTGTTTTTTTTTTTTTTGAGACAGGATTTCTCTGTGTAACAGCTCTAGCTTCATAGATCAGGCTGACTTTGTACTCACAGAGATCCGCCTGCCTCTACCTCCTGAGTGCTGGGATTAAAGGCGTGCGCCACCACTGCCTAGCAGGCCCTCACGTTTGTGTTGCAAGCATTCTTATCCACTGAGCCAGCTCCCCACTGTTTTTTAGATTTGAATGTTTTTCCTGCATTGTGTAGGTGCATCACTAATAAGCTCCAGCCAGGACTACATAGTGAGAGCCTGTCTGGAAAGAGGGGAAAAGTAAGCTTCTTGAGCTTACTGCAAGAGTGCAGCAGGCACAAAGAACCACCTGCCATCCAACTGTTTTTACATGCTGTTCGCTTGGAATTGTCTCTGTAAGGCACAACTTGCAGTTCAATTTCCTGGTAATTCCAATGTGGATGGAATTATGTAGCTTGCTCACTTTTTTAAAAAATATTTATTTATTATGTATACAATATTCTGTATGTGTGTATGCTTGCAGGCCAGAAGAGGGCACCAGACCCTATTACAGATGGTTGTGAGCCACCATATGGTTGCTGGGAATTGAACTCAGGACCTTTGGTAGAGCAGGCAATGCTCTTAACCTCTGAGCCATCTCTCCAGCCCCGCTTGCTCACTTTTTAAGATGTTACAAGCATCTTAAATGTTTGTGTTAAAAATTTGTGAAACATTGGCTGTGTGGGGAGTAGTCTAAGTCTCTAGTGTGAAGACTGTCTAGACACTGTATAGTGTCTAGAGCTTAGCGTTCCTGGCTGCTCCTCTGCAGTCTCTTGTTGCCATGATCATGTCTATCCTGTATCCCTGGAGGAATATGAGGTACAGAGGCACGGGTTCTGTGATTTAAGATTAATTCTCAAGCCATGGTCTTCACATGTTTTTTTATTCAGACAAAGAAGGTTGCAGGTGACTGGGGTGGGAGCATTATGTTTGCCCCAAATGAGTAAGTTTGGTGAAGTTTCTCCACTTGCAGAAACCCTTGCTAGGATGCTCTGGTTACAAAGAACTTCCCCTTCCTCTGCCACAACTATAGGAGGAGCCTTCTCAGTGCTTCACCATTAGAACCAATAGAAACAGTCTCTTCAGGAAGCAAGGCTTCCCCTAGTGGACAGTCTGCCTCCAGGATTCATCAAGACTATCTACCAGGCTTGGTGGTGCAGACCTGTGATCCCTGCAACTCTGGAGACTGAGGCAGAGGATCCTAAGTTCAAGGCCTGCATGGGCTACAAAGTGAATTCAAAGTCAGCTCAGGGAACTCTGTAAGATCCTACCTTAAAAATAAAGAGCTAGGAACATAGCTCAGCAGCAGAGCACATGTCTGGTATGTATGCGCAAGACCCTATCCTCAATCACAGTCCTAAAACAATGAATCAAAAAGCTGGCATTCCTACCAACCATGGCTTCTGCTGCAGCCATTAGATCTTGGCTGATTCTGGCCTCACCACTCCAGATGTTGGGGGGAAATTAAACCCTGCAAAACAGTCCTCTAATAGTTCCTAGCTGTCCAGCTGCTGCTTCTAAGAAGAGTGACAACTTCCAAAGACATTTCAGCTAAAATCAGAAGTGCTATCCTAAAATTCGGAGGTCACTAAACATTCTGCTAGGCTCCTGAGGAGGCTGTAGTCACAGATGGCACTGCATCCACAGGAAAACCCAGTGTCCCACACAAACGGCTTGGGTTCCCATATCAGACAGGCCTGGGGAAGGTCCCAGGACACTGAGCAAGTTGTGTTACCACTTTCTTCGCTTGTTAGCTGGAGATTCAATGAAGTGACCACCAATCATATTGAGCTCTGGCCCCAGTGAGCACTGGATACAAAGCCCCTCCTCAGCCTCTAGGACAAGGTGAAATCACTGTTGAACCTTAGTCGTACCCAACCTCTTTCTAGATTGCTCATCTGCTCTTTTGCTCAGCATAGTAACAGAGCCCCCCTCCACCATTCCTGAGCCAACCTAACCTGCCATGAGTTTCCAACCTGTCCTTTGTCAAGTTAACACAAAGGCCTGCTGGCAGAGCTGGGTGTGACGTGTGTGGAGTGCCTTCCAGTGGAAATCCCAGGTTCCCCACTGAGCCTGTTTCTGGTGGAGGTGGGGATAGGACTGCAAAGGGTCCTCAGTATGCTAGAAGCAGACACAGACAAAGCTTCTAAGAATAAGGCCAGCTTCACAATTGCCAGAACCCTTCAGTTTCTGTAGGGAAGGGGATGATAGGGCTGGACAGGGCTCTGGGCTATGTTTGGGTAAAATAGCTCCATTAGTGCTTACTTTACAACACAAGGATCTGAGTTTGATCCTCAGAACCCACAAAAGTGTTGAGCATGATGACATGCATTTGTAATCCCAGCGTTGGGGAGGGGAAGACAAGAGGACCCTTGGGCCTCACTGACCAGCCAATCTAGTCTAACTGGACAGCGTTTTAGGATGAGAAACTTTGCCTAAAAGAAGGTAGATGGAGACCAGGCAGTGGTGGCACACAAATTTAATCCCAGCACTTGGGAGGCAGAGGCGGACAAATTTCTGTGAGTTCAAAGCCAGCCTGGTCTACAGAGCGAGTTCCAGGACAGGCTCCAAAGCTACAGAGAAACCTGTCTTGAAAAACAAAAACAAAAAAAGAGAAGGTAGATGACTTTCCTAAGGCTAATTACCCAAGGTTGTCCTCTGGCCTCCATGTGCACATATGAACACGTGTGCATGCACACACACACTACAAAAGAGGGATGGAGGGATGTTTTAAGCACAAATACACTCAGCCACAAAATGTCATTTCTTTAATAAAAGACTCATATACATGTTATTTTATATTTTTAATAAAAGCCTGATACAAGGCCCCAGTGTAGTGCATGCACATCGATGGCCATCAAGCTGACAGTCACCATGGTTACCAACACATCACGTTCCTCTAGTCGGCCTAGTACAGAGACCAAATCCTCAATTCAAATCCAATGACCTAGCTATGCCACATGGCTCATGATGACTTAGAAAGACATTTTAGCATCTGACGACAAAGACATGATGAGCAGTAAGTGCAGTGAGTGGGGCTCCAGTCCCGTAGTGTGTTAGGAGGGGCAAAGCCAGAAGCCCTTCCGCAGATGAACCTGACCTCCGTCTAGGGGGTGTGCCAACTCCCTCTCAAGGACGTGCTCCTTCACTGAAGCACCTGAAATCATGAAGGATTCACATGAGGATCCTGTGCAGTTACACTCACAGGCCATCCCCCTCTGCAAACCAACCTTGACCTACATAAATTCTAGAACGTGATACAGGCTAAGGGTAGACAAGTCTCCCCTGTCATGTCTGACTTACAGATATGGCCAAAGAGGAATTCAAAGAGAAACTCAGTGAAACCTCTGGCATCTGAGTTTACTTGGTTTACTATTCAGTGAGTTGAGATTTAAAAATAGTTGTTAAAAGCATTAGTTTTTCTCTCTGCTCTCAGTCACAGACTGCTACCTGGAGGTGAGTTTCAGGAAAAGTTTCATTTAGTGAGTCACCAGCTAATTAAGAAGCCCTGTCTCATAAGAAAAGCAATGTCTACCGCCATACCAGCCTGAACAGCTGACCTATGTCAGGAAAAGTAGTGGTGGGAACCAGTATTCAGCTTCACTCTGTGTTGAGCTGCCTCCTCTTTGATCAGACAAAAGGCAGTCCAAGCAGGGTGGATATCCTGGACATGCCTGGAACCCTAGGGCAATAGCATCTAGAGCCTGGGCCTTAAGAAGAGAAGAGGCCTGCCCCAGGAAACATGGATCCAGGTTGCCCACCTCTCAGAAGAGCCCGTGACACCAACAGAGCTGGCAACTGACTGGCACTGGTAATACACTCACAGGTCGGTAAACATGTGCTGTTGACAGAACCCATAGGGTCCTCCATTACCCTCCCCCTTCAACCCTTCCCACATCCCCAAACAGGACTTTCTACCCAGTCAAAGCCCCAACAGGTACTAAACTAATGAACAGCTGCCAAAATAAAGTTCTTTGCACCCAGATGCCACTCTTACCGCCAAGATGGATCTTCACCAGAATGTGACGAAAGAATTTCAGCTCAATGCCAATAACCAACAGAAGCCTTGGCTAAGGCAGAAAGGGACTAGTGGTCAGTTACTGTCCATTAACTAAGGACTATCACTGAAGAGATTATGCAAAGCTGAGCACACCAGGATCTGAAAGTGTCACCTGTCAACTCCTCTGTTCCTATAAACTAAGCACTAAGCTACATAACTTCCCTTTCTGTCCCTATCAGAGTTCAAGTACTTCAGGACTGTGGAATGATCGGAGGCTGTGCATCAAATATTTCTGTTTCTCAGTACTCAGAGCAGTAAGAAAACATCTGCCCAGTTTCCCAGGTCAGGATGAACCACAGTGAAGAAGGCTGATTGGGGAGCTGACTCAGAAGTCCATCTGATGCCAATACTCCACAAAAGCTTTCTGGTCAGATTCCCAAATCACACCACAGGCCCTTCAATATAACCTTTGGTCATTCCGCCAAAGCCCTGGAAAGAGGTTTCCATGGACAGACAACTGTTCAGGTAGAAACTTCTCCAAACCATAACATCCACCAAAAAGCTGCCACTCCTATCTCACAATCAAGCTCACAGTGACACCCCTGCACTTGGAAACCTTCCTTCCTTTAACTGGGAGGGGACAACACTCACAACACCCCGCCATCCATAAAGAGGCACTGGTGGCCTTGGGTCCAGACCTCCCTTCATAGCAGCTTCTCCCTCAGTGTCCAGGAGACAGTCCCAGCAAGAAGGCGGTGAAAGGGGGCAGCCAAACTGGGGCACAATTCTGCCACAGCCCCTACCTGTCTTGGCTACAGGAAGGGGCCCACCAAGGGCTGACCTATAATACTGCATCATGACCAAGAACAGTCAGCAGAAAGAGACCAAGAGGAGCCCAGGAGCCCTTTCTACCTTGGCCCAACAGAGCTGCACTGAGCTGTATCTTGGAAATAAAATGGTAAAGTTCCCTGAAAAGGGAATGCTTTGTTAAAAAAATAATACAGAAAAACCAGCAAGCGAGTGCTGATTTGTTTCCTGTTTTTGTTCAGTTGTAGTGGAAACGCCTCACAGTGCACTGCAACAAGAGACTACTGCTCCCCACCTCACCGCTGGCATCAGCAGATGCCCACCCATCTCCTCCTCCCCCTTGGTACCCTGCTGCCCAAGACTTTGCCCAGTACTGGCCCACTGCTGTCAGTTAGGGCCCCCCTTCTGCTTAGCCAGGGTGCACTTCAGCTCCCGAAGGTTCTCAGTCAGCACCTCGACCTCGTCCATTCGGCCGCACTGCTTGGCATCAAAAATATAAGCCTTGATGTTGTCAATCTGCTGGAGGAGCAGCTCCTCCTCGATGCGCTCCTCAGCCTCCGTGCCACTGCCGCTGTCCTCCTCGAAGGGGTTGGTGCAGGGGCACTCCTCAAAAGGATTTCCAGGGGCAGGTGGGCTGGCAGGCCTGGGAAGGTCATCCTCATCAAACGGGTTGGGTGCTGGACTGTTTGGGTCAGTGAAGGGATTCCCTGCCCCCAACTCTGCCGCCTCCTCTTCCTCGGCATCTTCCTCAAAAGGATTGTATTCTCTGGTGACAGCAGCTGAGGGGCTCAGGAAAGTCTCTGTAGCAGCAGGGCTGACAGCACCCTCTGCAGGGCTGGAGAGGTCGTCTTCATCAAACGGGTTGAGAGAGGTCTTTTCACTTTGCTGTGGTACAGTGCTCTGGCTAAGCGCTGGGGGTCCAGACCACAAGCGGATGGGTGCTAGAGTGCAGCCAGGTGAAAGGGTCCCGGGAGCAGCGCTGCCCGGAACCGGGGAGGAGTCCTGATCCAAGGCATAGGCAAGATCACTGTGAGGAGCTCGGCTGGGCTCCAGCTGGAAGGGGACGACTTCTCGGAGGTCTAGAGCACGAGTCCGTGGGTGCACGGACGCCGCCAGGAACTGCTCTTGCTCTCGTTCCAGCTCCCGTTTGCGGAGCATCTGTAGCTGCTCCCGCTGCAGCTCCTCCTCTTCAGCCTGCCTCCGGGACAGCTCAATGGCCTTCTCAGTCTGCTGCTGGTCGTACTCATCCTGCAGCTGCCGCAGGTTTTCCTGAAGTGTGCGCACTTCATCTGTGCGGCCTGCAGCCTTGGCCTGCCTGATGAAGGACGTAATGTTGTAGATCTGTTGGAGGAGAGGGTCAGGGTCTTCACTCTGTCCCTGACCTTCTGACAGTGGGAGCCAGCCCTCAGCTTTTCGCAAAGACCTCACTTCCCCATTGGCTGCACGAGATGCCAAACCACTCTGCCTTTCCTCGAGCTTCCATCGGGACTCCAGAGCAGCCTGCAGAGACAGCACACACCACCAGGGTCACCGTGGACACCAAGCCAGCAGTCTTCCCTGTCCACCGCCCTCCATGGGCCCCACAACACTAAGATAATTCAACTGCTGAAACAAGGTAGTCATAGAAGGGCAAGTTTAGATTTGCAGCAATAAAACATAAGTTGAGATTTCCTCCAACTCAGTTTCACTGGTTGTACACTTTTCTTAAACTTTCAAAGACTGGTGCCTTTATTTACATAAGGTTAGCATTTCAGATGATACTAGAGTACACATAGTTTTCTGTTTTCATTTTGCTTTTTGTGGTGCTGGGGACAGAACCCAGGGCCTTGAGCATGCTAAGCAAGCATTCTATCACCGAGCTATGAAACAGCACCCTCATTTGCTTGCAAATGACACGGCCTCACTATGTAGCCCAGGCTGGGCTGGAACTTAAAGTCCTCCTTTCTCAGCCCCTTGAGGGCTGGGATCCAGGCATGTACCACCACACCTGCTCTTTTCTGTTTAACAGTGCACATTCTAAGGTCTTCTGGAACAGAGGGAGAATTGCCAGTCCCTGTGGTGGTCTAGGCAGGAGAGCATCAGCAGGAAAATCAACTATTTTTCTAAGTCCACAACAGAAGCCAGCTTGAAAAGGAGATTCAGCAGCAGGGGTGGGATGGGGTAAGAGAGCTGGGAGGCAACAGCTACTGGGTGACTGGGCACCATGTACCTGTCTCTCCATGGTCCTCTTCTGTTCTAAGTCCTGCTTCCTCTTCTTTTTTAGTTCTTCAAACTGTTCTTTGGTTGGCAGTGACATCAAACCCAGTAATTTTTCCTGTAGGAGAGTAATAGATAATTCTACACTTAAGTGGTTTCTCTGGGGGTGGGGTGGCTGGCCTTAAACTTTACACATTTAAACTGAGCCACTACTCCACCCACTGACATGAAGGACACTGTGGCTAGGGCTTCACCCCAGCTCCTGGCATAAGCCCCTCCCCAGGGTGTCAAGACCGCTCCCACAGGCTGCTTAAACACTTCCCAGAGAATGAACTCGTGGTCTCCTAGTTTTCCATGGTCTTTCAGTTCTCTGTTTCCCCACTCCGTGTTTTCCTGTGGGGTCACCCAGGAGTGCTGGCACCCATTAAACCTGGACATCTTTTAATTTGGTCTGATATGATTTGATTTGGATTACTGCGTCAGCAGAGAGGTTTGCTGGTTTGAAAAATACTTAATGCACTCATGCTAATTGGCAGTCACCTTTCAGATGGACCCACCCTTTCCTCATGAGATGGTCCATCAGCTCTCCAAGTATTCTGCAGGACTGTGCCAGCTTTTCCCTAGGCTGTGCCCTGCTGCCATCTACCTATATCCACCTAGACTCTAGCACTCCCTGCCACCCTTTGTGCTTAATTACCAACCTTAGACCTCTCCCTAGTACTCCATACTCTCTAACTACTACGTGCTTCACTACCACATGTTTTAGTAATTTAGTAATTTGTTGTTTACTCCTTGCCATGTGACCACATTCTACCAATGGAAATAGTCCCTCCTGGAGGACTTTTACTTTTTTGGTGGGGAGGGGATGGATAAAATCTTTAATTAAAAATTGATAAAATACAGTCTCTATACTTATGTGGTTAAAAAGTATGCCATCGTTTTGGAATGTAACAATGTAAAATAATTTAATCAAGATAATTATCATATCTCTCAACTCAAATACCATATCCAATATATATTTTTTTTTTTTTTGGTTTTTTCGAGACAGGGTTTCTCTGCAGCTTTTTTAGAGCCTGTCCTGGAACTAGCTCTTGTAGACCAGGCTGGCCTCGAACTCACAGAGATCCGCCTGCCTCTGCCTCCCGAGTGCTGGGATTAACATATCCAATATTTTATATTTTATTTTATTTACATAATGTTTTTTCATTGATTTTATATACCGACCATAGTTTCCCCCCCCCCTTTCTGGGTCATGTCCCCCCATCTACATCCACCCCACCCCCGCCTTGCACTCCTCCTCCACTGTCTCCATTTAGAAAGAGGCAGGCCTCCATGGGCTTGAGCAAAGCATGGCACATCAAATTGAGGTTCCTCCCCTTGTGTCAAGGCTGGGCAATGTAATCCAGCATGGGGAACAGGTTCCCCAAAGTTAGCTAAGCATCAGGAATTTGACAGGTCCTGATCTCACTGCTAGGAGCCGTACAAAGAGACCAACAACTGTTATACACATGCAGAAGGCCTAAGTCCATTCCATGGAGGCTCCCTAACTGCTGGTTCAGAGTCCATGAGCTTCCAAGAGCTCAGGTCAGTTGTCTCTGTGGGTTCCCCATCACGACCCCTTGGCTTGTACAATCCCTCCTCCCTTTCTTCAGCAAGATTCCTGGAGCTCAGCCCAGTGCTTGGCTGTGGATCTCTGCATTTGCTTCCAACAGTTATTGGATAGAGTATCTCTGATGACAATTAGGGAAGTCACCATTCTGCTTACAGTAGATGGCCAGTTCAGGCCCCCTCTCCACTACTGCTAGGAGTCTTAGCTGGGGTCATCCTTGTGGATTCCTGGGAGTTTCCCTATCACCAGGTTTCTCTCTAACCCCCAAATGGCCCCTCCCATAGTTATATCTTCTTTGTTCCTCTCCCCCTTTCTGTCCCGTCCCCAATCGGCCTCCTGCACCCAGCTCGCCCAAGTTCCCTCAAGCTCCCATCTTTGCATCTCCCCCTCCTGGAGGACTTTTAAAGTCATGAAACTTCAAACTGACAAGACTCAGGAAGCTCATGAAAATTCCAGGACTCCTAGTTGTTCTAAGCAGGAACAACTGCCAGAGAGAGGAGTCTCCTTAGAGTTACTTCAACCAAATCACCCAGAGACTCCAACAATGCAGGGGACATAGGAGATAGAAAAATGCAACTCAGATCTAGTCACCTAGGTTTAGTCTGCTCTTGAACCATTAGCCAATGGCCCAGAACGAGTCCCTGAGGAAGAAACATCACTTACTGATAACAGCAAAAACTTAGAATCCATCAATTCCCCAATGAAAATGAAATGGTTCAATAAAGGAGAGCAGAGAGAGCCAAAGTAGCATTTAATGGCCAACAAAACATAGAAGACTCAGTGATTAAAATGATTCAAATTTGCAGGCATGTTTGGAAGGGTGGTTCTTCCTTGTCCACCGGAATGGGTTTAGAATTGAAACACACCTCTGGCTGTGTCCATAAGGATCTTTCCAAAAAAGTTTGAGGCAGAAGACCCACTCTGGTGTGGATAGCTCTGTTCTATGAGCTGGGCTCCCTGGCTGAGTAAAAAGAGAGCGAGCTGAGCACCAGCACTCATCTGTCTGCATCTTCTGACTGCAGATGCGTGACCAGTTGCCTCAAACTCCTGCCACCATGACCAGTCCACCATGACAGATTCAAACTTCAAATAAAGTCTTCCTTAAATTTAAAGTATTTTATCACAGCAATGAGAAAACTAATGCAATGAACTAATTGTAAATATTGCATCTAAAATGTAAATAGAGAAAAAGAATTCAACATGAAAATGTACTAGAATGGAGAATAATTGTACTGGATTCATAGGATTAAAAGCTATTTTAAACACAAGAACTGGGGCTGTAAAGATGGCTCAGGGGTGAAGAGTACCTGAATTTGGTTCCCAGCTCCAACATCAGGCAGCTCACGACTGATGTCACTCCAGATCAACGCCCTCTCTGGACTCTGCAGCACTAGCACTCACACGCGCATCAACCCACATGCATGCACACACACACACACACACACACACACAATCTAAAAGTAAATCTAAAAAACAGAACAATAATAGACCTCCACATAACGAACAAATAAATACACAAATAAATAAAGCAGGAGGGAGATGAGCTGGGACGAGGTTGTTAGCAGGGATGGAGGCAGATGAGAGTGGGTAATGGGGTTGAATGTGCCCAGGATAATTGTATGTGTGTATGAAGTTGTCAAAATGTTTAATAATTTTTTAAAAGTATCTTTATTTTTACCTAGGTTTCAGCTTTTTCTCCAAATGTAGCATTCATAATTTTAAGAAATAATAAATGTACCAACAGAAAACAAGCAAGCCACACACTTAAGTTACCCCATAATGGCTTTACCTGCACAAATAGTGTAGCTGAATATCTGATCATTCTCTGTAGTCGCACAGTGTTTGGATGTGGTGAAGGGTCCTGGTTCAAGCCCAAGGTTAAGATCTTTTTACTATATTGGAAAAAAAAAAAAAAAAAAAACGCATCAAGGTAATAGGTGCTGCCAGCTTCAAAAACAGAGTGAAGTCTCTAGAGCTTCCAGGCTTTCATACCATGAGGATGTGGAACAACCCAGAAGAAACTGAAGTGTCCCTCATACATAGGAAGGCCCACTTCTTACCCTCTGGCTTCTCTAACACAGGAAAGGTTGGCTTCACAGGTGAACACAGGGTATGTCAACTAACAACCCATACTTTCATGCCTTGCTGTCACTGTCTTAAAATATTCAAGAGTGCAGCCACACAAAGAGCCTAGGAGGTTTCACAGGTAGTACGGCAGCTAGCTCTTATTTCTTTACTACTAATGAACATCAGAAACCTTTTTCTCTGGTCCGCTGCATGCTAGGAACAGAACCCAGGGCATGCACATGCTAGGAGAGTACTCTATTACAACACACACCCCACCCCCAAACACTCCAAATCCTTAACCAGAAGTTACAGAGCTATAGCAGATAGCAAAGCAGGCAGCTTCCCCCCTCCACTGTTCTGTCACCAGTAATCCAGATAAGCCCAAAGCTGCTCCCCACCACTCACTGTTTGGTCAAAACACCATCTTCTTCCCATTAGCCAGCAGCAGAAACGTGCTCTAGCAAACTTTACCTCAGAGCGTCTATTAGCTCATACACTTTCTGCACTTCCACTCGAAGATCATTGGCATGCTCCAGGCTGTAGGTTGTCTCCCCAGCACTAAGGAGAAATCATAAATGTTTGACCTAAGTTTCATGATGCCATCTGGAGAGCACAGTGTTTACGTCCTGAGACACAGGTGGTTAATTCTAAGGCATTTTAGACTTGTGGAGACAATGCAATAATTCCTCAAGATGCAGTAATCAAGCAGAAACCATTTTTCTGTATATACACCTCAGGGACAGATCACTGACCAGGCCTCTTTTATTTTTTAAGATTTATTTTACTATTTTTAGGTATGCGTATGGGTGAGTATATGCACCTGTGGGAGCCAGAAGTGTCAGACCCCGTAGAGCAGGAGTTATAGGAGATTGTGAGCCACCTGACACAGGTGATGGATTTTGTTTTTCCTTTTAAGTGGAACCTTCTTGCTATGATGAACACCTCCGCTCCAGGAATCATGTCTCAGCCTACAAAGTAACTAGCATTGAAAGTTAACGATTTGGAAATGTGCTCAGCAATGGCTGTCCCCACTGACCAGGGAAAATCACAGCACTAGCCATGGATGCACAAACCTCACTCATACACAAGAGCACGCACATACATCATAGAGATGCAATATACACACTGAATAAATATGTAAGAAACAGAACCACAAGAGTTAGCCAAGCTGTGGAGCAACAAAATTATAAAATGCCAGGACAAAGATCTATCCACACAGTTCTTTGGAACATAATTTTGTAGTTCCTCAAAAAGTTAAAAGCAGCCAGGTGGTGGCAGCGCACACCTTTACTCCCAGCACTCGGGAGGCAGAGGCAGGTGAATCTCTCTGAGTTTGAGGCCAGCCTGGGCTACAAAGCTAGTTCCAGGACAGGCTCCAAAGCTACAGAGAAACCCTGTCTCGAAAAAACAAAAAACAAACAAAAACAAAACAACAAGAAACCAAATGATAGTGACAACTGGACAACCTGTGACGATACTATCGTAAACATCCCTAAACTATAAACTAAAAAGTATGTGAACCAAACCTTAATTTTAGAAAAGAAACCTAAGATAGGCTACATTTTCCCAGTGCCTCTGTGTACCCATCTGTGCTCAAAACAAAAAGCCTGACATTACAATGCACTGTTCAAGGTGTAGTAGCACACACCTTTAATCCCAGCACTGGGGAGGCTGACGGATCTCTGCGAGTTCAAGGACAGCC
Source organism: Arvicola amphibius (assembly GCF_903992535.2). Classification (NCBI taxonomy): domain Eukaryota; kingdom Metazoa; phylum Chordata; class Mammalia; order Rodentia; family Cricetidae; genus Arvicola; species Arvicola amphibius. The sequence continues at coordinate 55,869,796 of NC_052048.2, read as the reverse complement.
TGGTCTAAGAGTTATTCTAGGTCAAAGATATACAGAGAACCTGTCTCAAAAAATAAAAGTAAAAATAAAAGAAATAGAGGTTAAAGTAAAGTTGCATAAAGATGGAAAATACACAGAAAATCTTGATACTGTATGCTATTATGCTCTCTTTGAATTGTTTGAATGCTGAGGAAGAAGCAACTAAAAGATATTTGTTTATAAATGCTGCTGAACTAATCCAAGAAAGATATCTTGAAAATACCTTGATTTCAGAATTTGGATCTAAGGATATGATACTTTGGAAAAGAGATTCTTTTGTTTTTACAGAAAATGAGACCCTATGGATTGCATCTATCCCAATATGGTATGATAGACCACGGCCTCCTGAAAGGTTGCTATGAACAACTTCAGAAAATTACTTCGCCCAACTGATGACTGAGATGAACCTGGCATACAGGTTACACCATGAAAGATCTGATTAACAGCGTCCCCATTCAGCAGGAAGCAGTTTGGAGAGAAAAAAAACTGCGCTTATGAATGTTTTTTTACATTTAAAGGGGGATATGATATACATATGAGTAATTTGCATTGGCATAGATTTTGCTTTATTGATAGAGATTTAAGGTCAATTTTGTTATATGTATATCTATTTCTTTTTTTTTTAAATATTTATTTATTTATTATATATACACAATATTCTGTCTGTGTGTATTTCTGCAGGACAGAAGAGGGCACCAGACACCATTACAGATGGTTGTGAGCCACCATGTGGTTGCTGGGAATTGAACTCAGGACCTTTGGAAGAGCAGGCAATGCTCTTAACCTCTGAGCCATCTCTCCAGCTCCCTGTATATCTATTTCTGATACTGATTAAGGTATTGTGATTGTGTAGTTCATTTTAAAAATGTAATGTATAATTAAGAAATATAGGTTGTTAATGGATAATCATCGATAATAGTGAAGTTATAGTCGTGTAAGTTAGATTTTCTAGATATATAGAGATATATTTAAGTTAAATAGGCATTCTTCATATCTTTCAAAGACTACAGAATATCACATTTAAATGTTTTAATAGCTTAGGACTTTTCATGACAATGAGACACGTCTGCTCCTGGCAGCACCAATCTACTTCAAGAAGATGATGGGCATCGAAGAGGATCCTTATGGAGTTTGATAGCAATTTGTGCAAGAAACTGCTCTTGCCTGGACTGTTGTAAAAACTGTACACAAAGAACCCACAGAGAGAGGACTGCTGAGCTTGCCTAAATGTGAGATGATCTTTCGGGGTTCCTGATTCAAGAAAGAGTCTGAGAGACATTCTGAAGGACACAGCAGATAGTAACTGAACTGCCTTCGAAATTTCCTGGTGCATAGAAATGTCTGCTGGATACTTATGGGCCTGTAGGCCGAAGATGGATGCCCCAACGGTACAAAAGAACTTTGGGTGACTGTCCAGGTAGCAAGATGTCTCTGTGATTTCTAGAGTTTGGAAGTTGATTATTTCTTGTTTACTTAGGTAGTAGTATATCTTTCTGGAGTCTTTGATGGAGTTGAAGAATGGATAGATAGTTATAGTTTTCCATTGTTATGATAAAAGATAAAATAGATATAAATATTGTAACTGTAATTCTTGCTTTATAACTGTTTTGTTATATGTAATTTTACTATGTTAAAGTGAAAGACTTCTTGTTTAAACAGAAAAAGGGGAAATGATGGAGGCGGGTCTTCTATCAATCTGTTGATTTCATTGGTTAATTAATAAAGAAACTGCTTGGCCTAATAGGTTAGAACATAGATAGGTGGAGTAGACAGAACAGGAAAGAGGAAGTGAGGTAGATGGCTCAGACAATTGCCCCGCCTCGCCTGTCTGAGCAGACCACCGTGCCTCTCCTCAGGGAGAGAGATGCTATGAAGCTCCAGCCCAAGATGGACGTATGCTAGAAACTAAACGGTAAGGCACCACTTCGTGGTGCTACACAGATTATTAGATATGATTAATCAAGATGTGAGTAAGAGGCTGAAAATAATGGGCCAGGCAGTGTTTAAAAGAATACCGTTTCCGTGTAATTATTTTGGGGCATAAGCTAGCCGGCAGCCAGGAGCAGGGCAAAGGGAAAAGCAGGCCTGCCCAAAGCCCTCACTACAACAAAGCACCTTGGCAAGCTGGGCATGAGACAGGCTGCCCTTCCTCACCTATTTCCAAGTACTGCACTGAGCAGAGGCACAGAGCACAGAGCCTCCCTTACCCCCAAATCTGCTTTATCAGAATGGCCCTAACACATGAACATGAATGGTTTTTCAAAAATCATGTGACAAAACATGTATCCATCAATGTACAAATGTGAAAAGTCAGAGTTAAGGTTCTACTTCCGACCTTACACCTTTAAGTGCTCCCAGAGGTAAGAGGCTGGGGGTTAGGAGTTTAAGAAGTGGTCTGGAACCAAATACATACTAATGGATCTATTAACATTAATCTCCTAAAATCTGGGGGAAAAAAAGATTCTATTTTTTTTGGCAGGGGTGTATCCAGTGGTAGAGCATGAGCTAAGCATATACAAGGATAGCATCCAATTTTAGCACCAAAGGGGAAAAAATAAAAACAAGTAAAAAGATTTCTGTCTCCACTTTCAATTAGTGAAGAATTAGCCTCTCCACCAATGAGTCAGAAAACAGAAGAGTGTGGCTTACTTTAAAGATGCTGCCATCCTGATGTATTCAGGAGCTTTCTGGTCAACTTTCTCCATGCAAAGTCGTAGTTTCTAAGAACAAAAGAGTAGAGGTGAGTGCTACGCTGAAAACAGAAACGCTGATCTAGACGTCAAGCTACACTAGAGATTTAAGCAAAAGGCCCCCTTTAAAACAGTAGGGTTTTTGTTTTGTTTTGTTATTGTTAGTTTCCTTATGGATAGATACATTTTCTAAGCAGAAAATCTTTCAGGAAGGAAAGAACACAGGGCCTTTAGAGCAGGTGCTTTTGAGAGGCAGCCTCCCAGAGCACAATGTGTCTATAGGGAAGAATAGTCAGCCACTGTGTTCTCTGATAGGTGATGCAAGCTAACAGCAAGCTATCAGCACATGGCACTGCCCGGGCTCTCCTCAGAACAGCAGGTAAGTATGAATAATGGCTAGTTATGAGAAAGAGACCCAGTTTACAGACTCCATACAGGATGAAGGACGGCTGCGGCTGCAGCACCACGGATCTCACACCACGCCTGCAGAGTCAGCGCTTGTGCTGTGAGACAGAAGAAGCCATCGTGGCCTGCAGAGACGCTGCCTGGCTGTTCAGTGCTGAGAACATTCTTCCTTGCCTCAGAGTTTTGCTCAAGTAACTTCCTCTGCACAGGCTAATCCCCACTCCCAGTGTCCTTGCCTCCCCACCTGTCTCACAAAACAGTTCTTGTCAGCCTACAGGTCTCGCCTGGTCATTAGGAGGCTGAAGTAGCCTCATTCTCAAAAGGTTTTTTTTTCCTTTCCCCATTTTCCATTATTTTATTTTATTTTCTAGATTTTTTGAGGCAGGGTTTCTCTATGAAACAGTTCTGGCTGTCCTGAAACTCACTGTGTACACCAGGGTGGCCTCAAACTCACAGAGATCCACCTGCTTCTGCCTCCCGAGTGCTGGGATTAAATGCATGTGCCAAAACCACCCAGCTTTTTCATTCATTCATGTATTTATTTACTGAGTAGAACTTCAAGATAATGTGTTGTAGAATCATGACCATTCTCCATCTTTCACTGTAATCACTTCTTAATGCATTTAATTTAGATGGACAAGCTTTCTGGCAAAAGACATAAATATACATGCATATACATTTAGGTATGCACACACACACATATGAAAAATTTAAAGAATTTTTTATTTTTAATTTATTTAATTTTGTTTATTTTAAATAGAGTCTTTCTACATAGCCCTGGCTGGCCTGAAACTTACTATGTAAACCAGGCTGTTATCAAACTCAGAGATCCACCTGCTTCTGCCTCCTAAATGGGGTGTAGCACCATGTCCAGTGCAGATGTTCTTTACATACTCTATTTCCTCTTGCATACCAACTGATTTTAGATGGGTACTGGGGAGAAGATCTGCACCTCCACATCTCTACACCTGAGGTCTACCACAGAGCCACATTCCCTTCCCTTCTCTCTGTGTGCCTCCACTTAGGTGCTCTGGGGTCACTGGAGGCAATGAAGACTAAGGCATCTGAGACTCAGAAGAGACTCTCAGCTGACAAGCAGAAAACATACAAGCCCTGAAAACACATAACAGCTCAAACTGATCAAGACCGAAACTCCCAAGTGTGGTTCCCAGGACCCTTTCAGCCCGTAGTTCACTACATCTTCAGTCTTTCTACAGAACCTGGTCATGCACAGGACAACCACCTTTCCCCATTTGTCTTGGACCTCCTTCCTTTCCAGTGGGTAAAGGGAAGGTAGGAAAACGAGCTTGCTACCACACAACCAGGATGACTCTATAACTCACCCGAGGCCCTAAATGGGAAATCATACCATGGCCCTTTGGCAGGAACTAAAAGTGATTCAAAGGAACAACTTCCCAGAGCACTCTCTAGAATGTGCAGGCAGGTGTCCAGCAAACAGCCGAATCTGCCTGGCATGCATCACCTCGTAGAGCTTCACGATGTCAGGTGTGTGCTCCTTCTCGTCCATCTGCTGCTCTCTCTTGAGCAGCTTGTCCTTGCAGTGTATGCAGCAGCGGATGCGGTCATCATCCTTCTCGTCCAGGACTGAGCTGACACTGCTCATGCTACTGATGCTGCCCCGGCGGGAGCCATGGACACTGTTAGGTGACTGGTTGGGGCTGGTATGGGTGCTCAGGGAGTCCTTGCTGGCACTGGTGAGTTTATCTACAAACCATAACAGACAGGCAGCAGTGACCCCTCAGCAGCCACTTATCCCACCAACTGTGACTGCAGCACTCAGGCCACAGATGTGACTTGGGAAATAATAAGAGCAGGCTTCACCTCTGGACAAGAAGGAACTATTCCTCTGCCATGGGAAAAGAATGCTGGTGCCAAGCAGATCAGGTCCAAACAGCCTGTGGTGACCTGTCTTTGGGGCTTGCAATACTAATCCTAACCTGGCCATTCAATACCCACTTCCTCAGTTTGCCCCATCTCCACACAATCCACATTCTCCAGAGACTTTCCTCTGAAGCCCTCCCACCAGTCCCTAACATCTGGCACTCACCCTTCACAACCTTAGCTCAGATAGTACCCTCTAGGAAGCCTTCCTAGGTTGCCACGAGCAAGATCTGCCCTCACATCATTTCCCATTACCCATTTGAAGTACACTCTCTTTTTTCCCCATCCAACAGCTGTATGTATGTACAGAACTGTTCTGGGAATCAGCAGCTACTGGGTAGAAACTGTGTCTTATACTCATAGCCCTATCAAGGCCACCTGATAGCATCTCCCCAGGTAAAAAGAACAAGCGTAGAAAGATGAACAGGTCCTGAGATGAGTAGGTCTCAGGGAGAAAGGAAAGTATCAAGATTAAGTAAGCAGACACAAGAACTAGGCAGAGAAAAGTGACTTTGCCCCCATGTTGTCCACAAGCCACGCTGTCCATAGCCAAGTGTGTACAAATAATAAAACTCTTTGGTGTTGCTAGTCTGTGCTGAGATGGAACCCAGAGCCTGGACCATACGAGGCAGGTGCTCTTCCACTGATCTGAACACCAGCCCCCCTTTAGCAGTGTCTAAGAGGTTGATCTGCAAACACTAGAGCATCTGGTCCACTTGTGCTTTTACAGCCTTGTTCTTCCAGGTCTCACCCACAGCCTGCACATTTCCCATAGCAAACCCCCCTCAAGCCTCCATGGCCATTAGCACTTCCCTTATGCCATTAGTCTTTCTGTATAACACTGGAATGTCTGAAAATTTTATCAGAAAGAGAAGAACAGAATTACTGCTCATTTTTTCAGATCCTCTGACCCAAAACCTCACCTGCATTTCTAGGCAAAGCTGACAAAAGAGCTGCCCAGCCTCTCCTTTATGAAGCAATTGTGAGTCTCTATGTCCCCTGCTAGATTTCCTTGGTGAAACAAGCAATGCCTTACAAGTCAAGAAATGCTAAAATAACCACTTGAGAGCCAACTGAGCCTCTGCCCTGTTTTTTATTTTTTTGGTTTTTCAAGACTGGGTTTCGCAGTAGTTTTGGGGCCTGTCATGGGACTAGCTCTTGTAGACCAGCCTGAATGGCTGACCTTGAACTTCCAGAGATCAGCCTGCCTCTGCCTCTCGGGCGCTGCGATTAAAGGCGTGTCCCACCACCGCCCAGTTTTTTGTACAGCTCTTAAATTAAGTATGTTTTTTACTCCTTTTTACTTTTGTTTTGAGACAGGATCATCTCACTCTATAGCCCAGGCTCAATCTTACGGTAGTTTTCCAGCCTCAGCCTCCATGTGCTGAGGTTACAGGCAGAAGCTACTACATCTAGCTTGTTTTATATTTGCTTGTTTGGTTTCAGTTTGAGACCAAGCCTCAATATGTAGTCCAGGCTGATATTAACCATGCTGGGACCCTCTGATTCTGCCTCCCAAGTGTGCATACACTTGGGTGATTTTTAAAACGTTGCTCTTTTTTTGTTTTCTGTTTTGTTTTAGCAAGAAGAAAGGGAAGAGACCTTGTGTGCTCACAAAACCTAAAATAGTTCTCATCTGATTCTTTATTAAAAAAAAAATTTCAGGGTTGGGTGGTGACACACGCCTTTAATCCCAGCTCTTGGCAAGCAGAGGCAGGTGAATCTCTGAGTTAGAGGCCAGCCTGATCTACAGAGTGAGGTCCAAGAAAGCCAGGCCAACAGAGAACCACTGGAAAAAAAAAAAAGAAAGAAAGAAAAGAAAAAACAGAGCAGGAGAAATGGCTCAGAGGTTAAGAGCACTGACTGTTCTTCCAGAGGCCCTGAGTTCAATCCCCAGCAACTACATGGTGACTCATAACCATCTGTAATAAGATCTGGTGTTCTCTGCTGGTCTGCAGGCATACAGGTAGGTAGAACACTGTATACATAATTAAAAAAAAAAAGAAAAACAAATAATCAAAAAAAAAAAAAAAAAAAGGAAAAAAGGCTCAGAACCGGTTAAAAGTACTTGCTTCTCTTGCAGAGGACCCAGCTTCAGAACCCATATAGGGGCTTACAACTATCTGTACAACTATCTGTAACTCCAGTTCCAGGGACTCCAACACCTTTTTCTAAAGAAAGAAAAGGAAAAAAAATGCTCATCAGCCTGTACAGTCCACTACATCCTTGGGCCTTAACACAGTGTCCAGGCTGCAGTGGGCTTCTTGAACTCAACAAGCAGATGAAGGAAGATCCTGTGGGCCATTAATTTAACAAGTGGTCCTAAGGGCCTAGCCACACTCACTAATCCCAAAAGAGAGTAGGGTCCAGGGCCCACAGCCACATCACCTACTTGCCAAGGGCAGGCCAATGAGCTCCATACATTTCTTGCACATGATAGAACCACAGAGGCGGCAGTGGTGACGACGGTTCCTGATGCTGAACTTATTCCCACAGTCTGGACAGAAAGGGACATCCTGGTCATTGACCCAAGGCACCACGGACTTTTCTATTGCTTTGGAAGGAAAAAAGAAAAAAGCAGTTCAACATTCTGAAGTTACTCTCAGGGAGAAAGCCAAAATGGAATGACTGTGAGCAAAGATCTGGATTTACCTCTAATCTTTGAAGTCTCAGTATTTGCTCTGTCAAATGCAGTGAGCTAAACAGGAAAACATAAACAAACATAAACAAACAGAGTTAACTGTTGAGGGACATGCTCCACACTTCTGCCACTCATACTCAGCAGGCAATGCACATTTGCATTGTTAAGGCTGTTCAGTCCCAACCCCGATTATCCAAACAATTTCACAAGGTACACGTTGGTTTCACAAACAAGAACTTTCTGGTCGGGGACTTAGTTGGTGGTAGAGTGCTTGCTGGGGCACCACGAAAATGAAAACAGGGACTATGCCTAAAAATGCTACCCACATAATTCAGATATACAACAGGTGTATCTAGGGTCAGGGTACAACCCAAACATGGCAGTGCTGCAGGCATAATCTAGCACTACAGGGCAAGAAAGGCTCCCCAAGATGGCCTAGCCTACACACTAGCCCAGCCCTGACTGAGAACTGACAGAGCTGCACACTGCTTGTTTGCCATCAAATGACATCACACACTGTGCCCCAGAGTGACTGCCCAGGACAACTCCAGAACAGAAAGTTTTAAAGCAGTAAGCAGAGGTAAAAGGCGGAAAAGGGGGTTGGGCACATAGCAAGTCTATCAGTGTGAGCCATTCACTTCAGGAAGGCCAGGCCAGGCCTGTCCTCTGCAGCTCTTTCAGAATCAGATATGTATCACTCACATAACACACGCTGTAGAAATTGAGACTCTTACAAAATTTGTACTTGCAAAATTTACCTTCTCCAACCTGATTATTAATTTGTTGACCTCAACAACATAGTGGTCAATTCTTGCAGCACGATGTTTTTTGAAGTCAGAAAGATGGCTTCTCACAGCACCTAAGGGGCAAGGGAAAATGCAAGGGAAAAATAAATGAATTGTTAATGATTCTCGTGAGGCCTCTCTAGATCCCTGATGAATTGAAAAACAAGTAAAAAATTCAGGGTTTTAGCGCCTTACCAAAAATTTAAAGGCCTCAAAGCACAGCAAATGAGGTCATATTAGAGCTAGCCTGAGCTCAAATTTCAATTCTGCTAGATACTAAGTAACCTCAGATAAGTTACTAGACCACTTTGTGGCTTAGTTTTTTTTTTATCAAAATAAAAGCTGGGCAGTGGTGGCTCTCACCTTTAATTCCAGCACCTGGGAGGCAGAGGCAGGTAGATCTCAAGGTCAGTTTAGTCTCAGAGTAAGTTCCAAGACAAACAACATTGCATAGCAAGACTCTATCTTGAAAATAAATAAATAAATAATAAAAAATAAAAAATCAAGTAAAGCTGGATATAGCTCTGTAGCAAAGCCAAGGCCCTGGATTCTATCCCCAGCACTTCCAGTCAAAATAACTAAACAGATAAAGTCATAATTATGCACATCAGAAAGGTAAAGTGTACAGTGCCCCTCACTTGTCAGGTAATATAAAAGGAGACAGATCTGTCAATGGGGTCTGTGGCTAGACCAACATGAGACGGACCCAGAATCACACTCTACTGCTGCAACTTAACAGCTGTTTGAGCCTCAGCAGGTTCCTACAGAGGACAGTGACACTCCAAGGAGGACACACATACAGAGCACTTAACACAGTGCCTAACTAACTAAGAGTTCTCAGCTCATTCCCTCTGTTTCTCTCCCAGTTACAATGCTTGGCTCTTAGGGTTTACTGGAGCTTTCTCAAGCAGCTCTAAAACAATGAAAACAGGAGGCTGTCTTGTCGGGAAGAAGGGGTTCACTGCGAGAGGGAGGGGAGCAGAGAGGTTGGTAGAAGAGGGATGTCATGACTATTCTGGTTTGTCAACTTGTCTGTATCTGAATCAACTAAAATCCAAGTTGCTGGGGACTCCTGTGAAGGATTTTCTTAGATTATTTGAAACAAGATCTGTCCTAAACCTGGGCCACACCTTCTGGTGACAGTCCACATAAGAGACTGGAAGAAAGAGACTTTGCTTTTAGACTGCTTGCCCTCACTCTCGCTGGCATGTTCATCTATCCTGCTGCTGCAGCCGCCACTACATTCACATGCACATTCTTCAGGATTCCAACACAGACTGAAGACCAGCGGCTCTCCAGGAGTCCTCGAGAATACAGAACCAGATTGTGACTACAGAGATGAACACCTATTAGATTCTCAGCCTTTCAGACTTCAGATAGCCATTGGACTACAAGGTCCATATCCTATTGGTTCTGTTTCTTTAGAGAACCTGACTAATACAAGGAAAATAGAATCAAAGTGTGTGTGCATAGTAATTATGAAATAAAATTTTAAAGTTGAAAAAAATGACCTAAAACAGGGTGGATATTTCATAAGCACTGAATGAATGAATGAGTATTCTTACCAAGCTCCTGGGGTTCCCACATGTAAGGATCAACCCCTCCATAGCTGAATGACTCATATCCTTGGGCCCCTGGCTCCACTCGATCATCCCCTTCACGCTTCAGCAACTTGTTCTTTGCTTTCCTAGCCTTCTGAACAAGATCTTGAAGAAATGAAACAAGCATCACAAATGAGCCCAAGATTATACAAAAATAATCATCCTTATTTTAAAATGCATAAAAATATTCCCCAAAGAAATGAAGCAGTGAGAAGAACACCTTATTACCAACCCCACAGAAGTCAGCACCAGCAGAATGCTGTGCATAAGCCACGTTAGGGCTTTCCTCAAGTTTAGTAGTCCATCTACACAGAAGGAGCCAAATCAAACTCAACGAGGATGGTGATTTGTTTGTTTGATGTAGGTAGGGTCTCTCTACATAGCTCTGACTACCTTAGAACTTGCCACATAGAACACTCTTGCCTTGAACTACAGAAGAGAGAGATCCACCTAGCTCTGCCCCTCACATGCTGGGATTAAAGGTATGTGCTAGTATAAGTCTTCATTTTGCAAACAAGGCTGAACTACTTTGGATGATAAAGGAACTGCCCAGCAGCTGTCTCAGAATTGATACAGCCATTCCAAAGAGGCCCAGTTAACTAATCCATACATCTTTGAAAACAAAACAGAAGCTACAGTTAACTTTCAACCACCTTTTCCTCTGCCTACTGAAAAATGGCTTAACTTCACCTGGACTAGGGCCAGGGTTCAAACCTACAGACCACCTTTCAGAAATGGTGAGCTAGTGTTGGTTGTTTAAAACTGCCCCCAAGAGGCCAGTGAGATAGCTCAGCCAGTAAAAAGCTGTGCTGGAGCCCCAGGACCCACATGGTAGAAGAGAACTTATTCCCGTAAGTTGTCCTCTGACCTCCACATATGCACCGTGGCACATGCCCTGGATCAAAATAAAAGTAAATGAATAAATATAATTTTAATAACTGCCATTGAAACCTGATACCTATGTGCAATGTTTTAGTGCTCCATTTCTTATTGTTTACAAATATGATACCTATGGGAATGACGGTACACAGGCAGATCTCTGTGGGTTCAAGGCCATCTGGTGTACAAAATGAGTTCCAGGCTAGCCAGAGCTACATAGAGAGACCTTATTTCAAAATAAATTAAATAAATAAAACTTCTGAAGGATCAACAGACCAAATAGAGAGATGAAATGCTTTTAAAAAGGCTTCTCAAAAAATTCTATGTCAATCTTTCCTACTCTCTCTCTCTCACTTCCTCTACTGGCTTTTTTGAAAGGCTAGCTTCTAACCTGCAGCTAGCTACATTCCCAACTCCACCTCTCCAGCACTAGGACGACTAGAGCACAAAGACCAGCAACCTAAGAATTCTACCCAACCAGGGCATGGTGAGACTTTCCTATAATCCAAGAACTTGTAAGTGGAGGCAGGGAGGTCAGTACAAGGATATCCACCACTATGTTAGAGGCCAGCCTGGGATACTATAAGAAACTCTGCTTGAAAACAAAAATGCGACCTTCCAGATGGCTCAGGAGGTAATGCTTAAAGCCAAACCTGAGTGCCCGAGTTTAAACTCCAGGACTCTCATGGTATAAGGAGAGAACCAACTATTATCTCAAGCTGTCCTCTGATCGTCACACACTGCCACAGTATGTGTGTTCACACACACAAATACATACACTAAATAAATGTAACAAAAAAGTTTATACCAGAAACATTTTTAAAAAAAAAAAAAAAAGGAATTTCATCTTAACTAACAAAATGACTACTAGTGTTAAAAGAATGTTGGAGCCGGGCAGTGGTGGTGCACACCTTTAATCCCAGCACTTGGGAGGCAGAGGCAGGTGGATCTCTGTGAGTTTGAGGTCTACAGAGCAAGTTCCAGGACAGGCCCCAAAGCTAGAGAGAAACCCTGTCTTGAAAAACAAAACAAACAAACAAACAAAAAAGAATGTTGGTTCTCTTGAGGTAGAAATAAAAAGAATGGAAACAAGAGGATTTTTTCCTTCTGTGTGGAAGTCAGGGCCCAGCAAGTGCTCTAAGCCATGCCCTACTCTGTAGAAGGCCCATCCTAGAGGATCTATATAAACTTCTTTCCACAAGACATATTCATGCTATGTGTATTTTCTAGATTCACATCTCTAACATTCTATAAACAATGAACACTTTCCTTGTTTAGAAAAGTTCCTATAAGGGGCTGCAGAGATGGCTCAGCAGTTAAGAGCAGTTGCTGCCCTTCCAAGGACCTGGGTTCAATTCACAGCATCCACAAGGGGGCTCACAGCTGTCTGTAACTCCAGTTCCAGGGGATCTAGTGTTCTCTTCTATCCTCTGCAAATACCAGGCATACAAGCAGTGTATAGACATTCATACAGGCAAAACATCAATATCCATAAAATAAAAATAATAAAAATTCAAAGAGTAAAAGGTTAGCATGGAAGTTTGAGGGCACTTCTAACCTTTTCACAGTCTGGCCTGTCTAGATGACCTCTGAGTAGCATGGTATATAGTTGAGGTCAGAAATGCCAAGATAGGAAGCTCTTTCAAACCCTTTGGCTGGCCACAGGAAGCTTAGGTAATCTAGTTTGGGGCTCCTCCCACCCCTTTTTCCCCGTGGAAGTTGCAAGGTATGCTGTGATCAGACTAGAGAGAGGGTCTTTCACCATCAGAGATGCCCTGCAGAAAAAGCTGCACTGGACTTCCATGTGGCAGAAGATCTGGGGTCCACGTCTATTCTTTCGATTGCTGTGTGGCTTTGAAAACATTACTGGTCAAGTTTGAGTCACACGTCCTTGTAAAATTACATACCAAGATCCTCCAGCAGGGTGCAGGGAGAGCTAAGTGATATGAGAGTGCATATGAAAGAAACTGCAAACATTACAAAGCACCGCCCTTTCAGGCACTCCCTTTAGCAGTTCCTGGTCTGTGTCAGCATCTAGAGTCAGCAGGTTCCTGGACAATCAGCCCTGAGGATTCTGAAATGTCGGACTCCATGTTTTTGTATGGAAATTATAACTAATGTTATATTGATATTCCCAGCATTTTTGTTTTGCTTTTGGAGACAGGGTTTCCTGTAACTTGCTAAGTAGAGTAGGTTGTCCTTGAACTCACAGATATCCACCTGCCTCTACATCTGGACTGCTGGGACAAAAGGCATTCACCACCATCACCTGGCTCCTTATTTATTTATTTATTTATTTGTTTGTTTGTTTATTTATTTATTTAAATTAACTGAAAAAATGGAATCTAGAAGTCCAGAGACAAATATTTCATTACAAGGAACATGTGAGTCACATGTCTGGAGAACAGAGTCCACTAGAAACACCATCCAGTGGTTCAGCCTTCTTTCTACCCAGTAGATTATAAATCCAGTGTCCACACTCTGTGACTATTGGGGCTTTCAGAAATGCTGCCAAATGGGAGATGAATCTTAGCTCAGTAGGAAAGTAAGCTCTAGAGAAGCAGTGATTTAACTGGAGGTTAGAACATTAGATACAGCCAAAATTACCTTTGAAGATTTCTCTGTACAACTGGAAGCTTTAAAAAAAATGTTGCCAGGCGATGGTGGCTCACACCTTTAATCCCAGCACTTTGGAGGCAGAGGCAGGCAGATCTCAGTGAGTTTGAATCCAGCCTGGTCTCTAAAGTGAGTTCCAGGACAGCCAGGACTATTACAAAGAGAAACACTGGCTTGGTGGTGCTGCTGGTGGTGGAAAGCTGGGTCAGCGGTGGTGTCGTACGCCTTAAATCCCAGCACTCAGGAGGCAGAGGCAGGCAGATCTATCTCTGAGTTCAAGGCCAGCCTGGTCTACAGAGAGAGTTCCAGGACAGCCATGGCTACACAGAGAAATACTGTCTCAAAAAAAACAACAAGAACAACAAAATGAACTTTGGGAGTTGTTTCTCTTTGCTTTCAACTGTTACATTCCTTTTCCTGGGCTTCAGAGGGCAAAGTCTAGCCAGGGAAGGAGGGATGGCAGCAAGGCTTAAATTAGTAACAGGCAAATGGTATGTATTGCGCCTCCACTTTTTGTTGTTTTGTTTTGTTTAGAGACTTTGTAGACCAGGCTGGTCTTCAACTCATGGAGATCTACCTGCCTCTAACTCCCAGGTGCTGGGATTAAAGGACTACAACACCATTGCCCAGCTGGGTCTCCACTTTTGTAGCAAAGGATAAGCATTCCTGCCCAAACCATTCCAGGCTGTAGGTGAGATGATCTGAGTAATCCAGTAAGAGACAACAGATCACAGTGGTTACATTTATTAGTTTAAAGCCAGGTTTACTCCATTTGGGTGACTGGGCAGGCTATCTAATCTCTCTTAATCTGATAACCTAGCCTGCAAAATGGAACTCACAGTAGCACAGCTGCCATGTGTATTAAATAAGATAAATAAGTGCCTGGCCTGGTAGCACACGCCTTTAACCCCAGCCAGCACTCAGGAGGTAGAAGCAGATGGATCTGTGAGGCCAACTTGGTCTATATACTGAGTTACAGGACAGCCAGGACTACATAGAGTGACTCTGTCTCAAAAAGAGTAAATAAATACCCAGAGAACCAAAACACAGAACACAAAATAAGTACTAGATATCTGCTTGATAGTATTATTACCAGCATCATAACCCAATAAATCTATTCCATTAAGTAAGGTCTCTTTAATAGAATGGAATGAGCAAAACCCTCGCTTCTTACTTTTAATTTGTCCTTTGACATCACGATCTTCTGAGTGTTCGTCTTCATAATGTGACTGAAGTTGGTAGAAAGACTGAAGGTCCTTGAGGCACAAAGGGCACAGGAAGCCTTCCCTCACTTCCCCTGGGTCATCAAGAGAAGACATAGTTGCGCTTCTTTCAACCCCAGGAAGGCAGGAACCTCATGCCAAGTCAGCTTGATTCCTCCCAAGGGAGCAGGATTCTGGCAGTGTTAGCTTAAGCAGGCAGCACTGGATAATTGGGAAGTGACATTGTGGCCTTGGATGAGATTTCCTCTCTTTAGCAGGAGGAATCTAAGAAAAACACAAAACACAAGCCAATTGAGGTAAATTAGCAGCAAACAAAAGGTTTCTTTGCTCTTCCCATAGCTCAACAAAGGCACAAGTCTGTAATAGCAAGGTTAATTCTTGGTACAAATTTGTGCAAACAAACTATTTCTCAAATTCTTAGACTAAGACAAAACCCAAGATATGAGAACAGCACAGGACACACTGGTAAATCACTGAGGCGGGAAGTAGAGTCCTACAAAGAAGCAAACAGGATCCCAGGACACTTCTTTTAAGTTCATTTTAAATGTTCTAACCTCATTATTTGAAAGGATTATTTTTCTTAGTACTAAGGATATAACCTAGAACTAGCACATGGTATGCAAGTCCTCTACCACTAAATACACCTCAGTCCTTTTTATTGTTCTTAGCGTAGGATGGGGTCTTG
This sequence comes from Arvicola amphibius, assembly GCF_903992535.2. Classification (NCBI taxonomy): domain Eukaryota; kingdom Metazoa; phylum Chordata; class Mammalia; order Rodentia; family Cricetidae; genus Arvicola; species Arvicola amphibius. Next base: position 55,854,351 of record NC_052048.2, on the reverse strand, counting down.
CTAAGTTTGCCTGGGCTGATCTTGGAACTCACTTTGTAGCCCAGGTAGGTCCTGAACTTTCTACCCTCTTGCTTCTGGAATTACAGGCCTAAGCCACTAACATGGCCAACATATTCATTTCCATTTTAGTCACTAAGGAAAATATGTAAGATACTTATCAATGATCGGTACTTTTACTCAGCCATATGTATTGAGCTCTTCATATTTGCTACGCACATGTGCTAGAACTATCAGAAGCTAAGTGTAGTGGCTCATGACTATATCAGCACTCTGGAGGAGAGATAGGAGGCCAGCCTGTGCTACACTGTCAGATTCTGTTTCAAGAAACCAAAAAAGGAACTGGCAAGATGAGTAAAAGTGTATGCCACTCAATGGGTAAAGTGTATGCCTCAAAGTTTGATTGCCAGAACCCCCAAAATGGCAGGAAAAAACAAACTCCCAAAGGTTGTCCTCTGATCTTCATACATATACTACACCTAAACACACTTCATATGCATACAAAATAATAATTAAAAAAAGAAAAGTTAGCGTGTTTTTTTAAAACACCAAAAGTAAACTAACAATACAGAACAAAATTTTCAATTTTAAAAGGAATATTAAGAAACTTAGCAGGGCTGGGCAGTGGTGGCACACGCCTTTAATCCCAGCACTTGGGAGGCAGAAGCAGGCGGATCTCAGTAAATTCAAGGCCAGCCTGGTCTACCAAGTGAGTTCCAAGACAGCCAGGACTATTATGCAGAGAAACCCTGTCTTGAAAAATAAAATAAAGGGCTGGTGAGATGGATCAGTGGTTAAAAGCACTGAGTGCTCTTCCAGAGGTCCTGAGTTCAATTCCCAGCAAATACATGGTGACTCACAATCACCTGTAATGAAATCTGGTGCCCTCTTCTGGTCTGCAAGGACACATGCAGGCAGAACACCGTATACTTAATAAATCTTAAAAGAAAAAAGAAAAAGAAAGAAAGTAAAATAAAAAAAGAAAGAAACATAATAGAAAAAAAAGTCAAGAGCCATCTCTCTGGCTCAGTGTAAAGGCACTTGCCACCAAGCCTGATCATGATGCTAAATGAAAGTGGGAGGAGAGAACTGATTTCTGAAAGTTGTCCTCTAATCTCCATACAGTCAGTGACATTATGTATTCCCCCTCACACAAAATAAATGTTTATTTTTTTAATTAAGAGAAGGATGAGAAGAAGAATCTGTGTAGCGTGGTGATGTGTGCATACAGTTACAGCAATTTGAAAGGCTGAGGCAGGAGGATCCAGCCTAGAGCCTAGGCGTTCAAAACCAGCCTGGCCAACAAAAAACAATCTAATACTTAAACATTTCAGGATTTAATAAGTTACATTTTCTGTCTTACTGGGCCATGACAAAGTCACTGTTAATGTGACCTTGGAAGACTCCTAGTCATAGAAAACAAAGACAAAATCATTTCACAGAAGCTAAGAAATCTGTCCCCAACACCATGTGGCCACAAATCACAGCCCCGAGTGGGAGCGAGACTTGTGGTGTGTGCTTTGGATGGACTGCAGAGGGCACCATCTAGTCCTCAAAACTGAAGGGTGGCAGCAACTCAGAACATAAGTAAATGGGACACCAGATGCCTGTTGTTTCCCTTAAGAATCAGATTAATAAATTCCCTTAAGATTAAGAAATCTGACAGGCGTGATGTCTTTAATCCGAGCACTCGGGAGGCAGAAGCAGAGAGATGCCTGTTAAGTTTGATGCCAGCCTGTTTTACAAGGCAAGTTCCAGGCCTGACATGACTACCTAGTGAGACCCTGTCTCGAAAATAAATTAATAAACTAATTCGATGACTACACACATGCAGACTTCGCCCAGAAAGGGATCTGAGGGTCCGACCTGTTCTATCCCCAGGCTGTGGCTGATGGGATCTTGAGGGTGACGGCCTCCTCCTCCCCTGCACACATCCCTAACAAGAAGTCAAACAGAAGCCGCTCCCGTCCACCCTGGCCACACATCGCAGGTCAAATGTCACGCTGGAGAAACGCCCCTTACTCAAGACAGACTCCGGTCAAGACGCCTTTACGACAGCTGCCTCGGAGTGCCATGTGAAATGACTAAATAAGACAAGACCAGAGCCAGTAAGGGGAGTCTGGGATTTTTGCCACCACCACCAGAGCTCAGCGGTCTGGCGCAGTGTCTGACACACACACTGACACACACACACAAGAGACGGGGTCGTAATAGGACTTCATGAATGTACGAAGTGAGGGACCCTAAGATAAAGTCACTTAATTATGCGCCACCACAATCCACCGAAACCGATGCCGCAACCAGAAGCCCAGTGGTGCAAACCCTCACATCCGGATTGGCGTGAAGCAACGCAGCCACGGGCACCGCAGAGGTCCGCACGGTCACGCGCACCCGCAGGACCGCGACTCTGCGGGCGCCACGCAACACGGCAGGGGCAGGGACGCGCCGTCGAGGCCCGCAGAGCCTCTCAGCTCCCCACCGCCTCGTCGCTTCAAGCCACACGTCACACCCACCTCAGCCACCGCCGCCTTCTCGTTGGCGGCTCCGAGCGGGCCGACACCCTCCCTCACGCCCTGCGGCTTCCGAAACGCGGCCGGCAGTCTACTCTCGACCTCCGGCCGCGACTCCGGGCCCCGGAGATCTCTCAGAGACTCGCGGCAGACATCGCCATCGGCGGCTCGGCGCTCGGCAGGCACACCAGGGGGAAACCGGAAGGCAGACTAACACAAGATGGTCGAGCGCCGAATCCTCGAACGCTCAGGGCGGACCGGCACTGTGTGAATTGAAACTGGCAGAGGATTTCGCGCAGGCGCAGGAGGAGGAGGCGGAGCGTTTGTAAATTTTCACAGGGTCTAGCAACACACAGGTTTGGGAAGACTACCGCTCGCCCTTCACCCACCCTATAGGCGGGGAAAACGAAGCGTTGACTCTTAAACAATATACCTGCAACGTTAACTTTATTCAGAGGCCATTAAAAAGTTCCTGAGGATTTTTGAGGCTGGATCAGTGATTTATAGTACTGGCTGTTTTTCCAAAGGACTCAGTTTGAGTAACCACTTTTCTGCTGCCAACTGTCTGTAATTCTAATATTGGAATATCTGATGCCCTCTCTGGCCTCCGTGAGTACTGCACTCATGTGGTGTATAAATACATATACACATGCAATCAAAACACAAAATTTTGTTTAAAAAGAATTTTTTTTTTAAGTTTCTGTGTGTGAGGGACTAAAGGTATGTTTAGCATACCAAGGAGACAGAAAGACATGGGCTAGAGCCACAGAGAGGTTGAGAAGGAGTGTCAGGGACTGGGAGTTGGCCCAATTGGTCCTGCTTGGGGTTCAAATTCCCCCATATGCCCATGCCTGTAACCCCAAAACTCTAAGGATGGAGGCCAGAGGATCAGAAGTTTAAGATAATTTTCAACTATATAGTAAATTCAAGGCCAGATGGAGATACATGAGACCCCATATTAAAAAGAAAGAAAAAATGGAGTTGGCTAGATCTCTGCAAAATAAGCAGCATTTACAAAAGACAGGATGGCAGAACAGTCACCTCTGCACCTAGTTGCACCATGAAACAACCACAGGGTAGAGACAGACACATCTGTTACTGAACTCTGTAGCACAATTAATAAAAACCTAAAGAGAGAAATTTGGGTTCAACCTGAAGGTCAGAAAAGCAAAACAGCCAGCCACTGGCTCTTACCTCTACCTCAGTCCAAAATGGTGATCCTGCCTCCAGAAATCTCACAATGAGACTGTGTCTTAGAGCTGTCTCCTCCCATTTTATAATCCTCTCTAGGTCTGGGATTAAAGGCGTGCACCACTGGCATTAAAGGTATGCTTCGCCCAGTTTCTTTGGCAACTAGTGTGGCTACTAGGATTAAAGGTATGTGTTACCACTGCCTGGTCTGTAAGGTTGACCCAGGGGGATTGTTTTACTCTTTGATCTTCAGGCAGATCTTATTTATTAAAATACAAATGACATACCACTACAGAGGTCTGTTTGCTTTATAGGCAGCACACCATCTAGACTTTGTGGTAACCTGGGCTCTAGAAACAGGACTTCAGGGAAGATCCAGGGCTTTAGAATGAGAAAGTAGCCTCCATCCCAGTCCAGCATGGCTGTGGCTCTTGACCCATTTGATGCTGGGAATTACTGTCTGAAGGTAACCTGTAGTCACAGTCTCTACCTCCTTGTGCCGATGAAGCCAAGTGACACTCTCCCCAGCAGGTCTCTGGCCTAGGCTGATTACTGTACCTCCCCAGCTCAACACATGCAATCGGGGCTCCCAACTTGGAGAGTGTTGAGTGTGGAGAGGCCAACTGCTTGGAAAAGGGAAAGAACTAGGGCTCCTCAGACCCGAGTTCCATGCAAGAGAACCTTACTTTGAAACTCTTAACATGTCCCTTTCCTTCTCTTCTTCAGTTCTCCCACATGCACATGTGAAGTGGTCCAAAATAGTCTATTTTTATTTCCAAATTGGTGACTATTTTTGTCTGTTTGGTTTTGGACTTTATTGTTTTTCAGTGCTGAAGTTGGAACCCAGGGTATCACACAGGCTAAATAAATGCTATGTACTGAGTCAAACCTGCTTTCCCTATAACTTTGCACTCTGCCGAGCATGAGGACCTGAGTTTGGATCCCTAGCACCCACATTGAAGTCAGGTGTGGCAGGGCATGCCTATGATAAAGTGGGCATGGAGAAAGTTCTCACTCCTACTTCTTCCTACTGGAGAGGAGACAGGCAGAGCCCTGGTGCTCAATGACAGCCAGTCTAGCCTGACTGATAAGCTTCAAGTTCAGTGAGAGGCCCCCATCTCGAAAAACAATGTGGACAGTGAATAAGAAAGACATCCAACATTGACCTCAGGCCTTCACATGCAAACTCATACAAGCACACACACACATACACACACACACACACACACACACACACACACATTTTTCTGTCAGCTTAGTGTCTGCACCCGAGTCTACTGATATTTTAGCTACCTTCTGAAGCCTGGGGGCCCACTGGTCAGAGCCCCACTGCTCATGCTGCAGCCTAGCAGGACTTCTGGTTCAGCTGATGCAGCCAATGCAGCCAAAGTAGTTTTTTTAAAAAATATTTATTTACTTATTATGTTTACAATATTCTGTCTGCATGTATGCCTGCAGGCCAGAAGATGGCACCAGACCTCATTACACATGGTTGTGAGCCACCATGTGGTTGCTGGGAATTGAACTCAGAGCCTTTGGAAGAGCAGGCAATGCTTTCAACCGCTGAGCCATCCCTCCAGCTGCCAAAGTAGTTTTTACTAAGTCTCTATTGTTCTATTTACCAATAAAGACTCAGGAGTCAGATGTTGGGGTGAAAACCTGCTAGTTCAGAGAGGCTGAGAAGCAACCAGCTAATCTTCCTTTTTGGACAGAAACTCAGCAAGGGAGTGTCTCTCCAGCTGATCCAAACAACAACAAAAAAAAGGACCTCGAAACTCCAAGTCACTCCCTCCTCCTTCCTGTGCACATATCTTCCCGGCTTCTCTGTATTCCCTATGGCTAATTCCTGCCAACTAGTTGCTGACTCCACACCCTGATCCAAGGCTGATTTTATTAACACAGTATCAAGTTTCACAGTACGGTCAAATATCCCACAACACACACACACACACACACACACACACAGAGAGAGAGAGAGAGAGAGAGAGAGAGAGAGAGAGAGAGAGAGAGAGAGAGAGAGAGAGAATGGCACACATAAACACAGGCACATCCAAATAAGTAATTTTTTATAGCAAAGGTATTTAGCACATACCAAGTACCAGATAAATGTCAGTTAATGTGTGCTCCCTGGGTCTCTGGCTTGAAACATCCCTTGTGAGAGTATTGCCCCAGGTGGGAGAGACCTGGGCCAGAGTGAGGTCTACCCTTCGCAGTGGATATTGCTTGTTTCTTCCACGTATAATTTTCAAATGTACTGCAAGCAGAAGTAAATGGTTAAAAGATAAGTGGGAAAGATTAAAAAGTGAACAAAAAGATGAACGTGGGACAGGCCCTCGAGCCACCTCCTTGTCCAGACATTCGTCCCCAGGTGTACCCATTTGATAGGCTGAGTTCAGGTTCACTGTCTCTCCCAGGTACACTCAGCAAGCCAAACTGTGGGGAGACATGCATCCCCCAGGGCTCCCGAGTTTTCTGCCTGCAGGTCAGTTTGCCCCAATCTGGAGTCTGTGTAATCAGAGGGTTGCGAAGAGCCATGCCAGCCACCAGAGGGTGCCATATAGCCACTTAAGACCCACTCAAATAGCTCAGGTTTCGAAAGTTGAGCTTTCTGTGTCCAGCAAAGGGAAGCCAGCCCCCACTGGCCAGACGGCCAGAAATTAGCCTCCTCCTGTGGCAGCCACACTGAGCGGCCAATACATGGTGTTCTACAGCAGGACACTCTGTCCTTTCCTGGACTGGCACAGAGTCTTCAAATGAGCCTGGACATCTATTTCTGTTTAGAACCCCAAGCAAAGCCTGCTAGGCCTGCAGGTAGTAGAGTCTGTGAGCACGTCTACCCACCCAGGTCTTCTGGGGGGAAACCCTGGGCGTCTTGATGCCAATGCCCATGTCTACTTCCAGTTCATCAGCAGGTCCTGCCATTGGATAGATCCAGAGGATGTCTAGTCCCAGTGTGACAGCCACCCTGCCATCTTTACTGGGACAGCTGCAGCAGCCTGTCTGCTGGTCTTCCTTCCTGACTCACAGGACCCTAGGTTCAAATGCTGAGAAACACAGTCTTAGCACCACAGAGGATGGTGTGTCAGTCAGCACCAGCTGCAGAAGCTCAGGACTTAAAACCACTGCTTTCCTGAAGACATGGCAATGGGGTTTCTTCTGAGCCTCTCCCCTTGACTTGTGGGTAGCAGCCTTCTCCATCTTTTTGCATGGTTGCTTTTCTATGTATATTACTATCCAGACTTTCTCTAATAACTTAAATTACCTCTTTTTTGCTTTTAACTTTTTTCAAAAATATTATTAATGAATTCTTTGAGAATTTTATACTTTTTTGTCTTTTCTCTTCTTTTCTTTTCTTTTCTGCACAAGACAGGGTCTCAATGTGTAGCCCTGACTAATGTGAAGCTCTCTATGTAGACCCGGCTGACCTCAAATTCACGAAGATCAGCCTGTCTCTGCTTCCTGTCTCTGCTGGGATTAAAGATGTGTGCCACCATGCCCAGCTTCATACAGTGTTTTGATCACATTCATCCTAATTACTCCCCTAAGTCTTCCTAGATCCATCATTATCTCCTCCCTACAACTTCATGTCCTCTTTCTGTCTGTTGCTTTTTTAAATAATCCATTCAGTCCAATTTGCGCTGCCTGTAAACTCCCGGGTGGGGGCCATGCACTAGAGTGCATTTGACCCACCAGTGACCACACCCTTAAAGGAAACGGACTCCTTCCCAGGAGCCATCGACTCTTCACAGCTCCTCAGTTAGGAGGAGGCTTGTGAACCCCCCTTCCCCATGAGCCTTGGTCATCCTGTGCAGACAGATCCTCTACCAGTCTCTTTCCCTCCCTAGATGGGTCCCCAGCTCCAGGATGGCCACCAGCTGATATGAGGAATGGGGTAGGACCCATATCCCTCTTGCGAGGGAACAGAAACAGGAATCAGCCAGACGGCCTTCCTTTGTTCTGAAAGCCCTGGGTTGTTTCTAATAACTAGGACACTTGAATTTGGAGCCTCCCATTGGACACCATTCTGAGCCTATTCCAGACGCATTTCTGCCAGGCTCTCTCTTGTTTCCTTTGCTTGGTGTTTGGTTTGGTTTGTTGCAGTGCTGGAGATGAGACCCAAGGCCTTACAATGCCAGTCAGTACTCTACCATTGAGCCGCACCCTAGGCAACAGACAGTTCCTCATTTATGTACTGTTTTCACCTCTCTGTCTTTGCACAAGTCCTTCTATGCCCCATCATCTTTTCCTGTTCTCCTGTCCACTCCTCACCTGGCTAGACCCATTTCCAGTGTCCATTCTCCCTGGCCTTGCCAGAGGTACTTCATGTCTTGTGATTTCCAAACAAACCTGTGGCCAGGAAACTAGAAACTCCTACAAGAAAAGAGCCGGGGGGCGGGGGGGAGAAGGAGAAAAAGGAGAGAGAGAAGGAAGAAAAAAGAGAGGGAGAGAGGGAGAGAGAGAGAGCCTTGCCACTCTAGTGCCCTTACAGCTATGAATGTTTGAGGGAGTTATTGAGTTATTGAACCTGGTATATTTTCCTCACCTTTAATATGGGACTCTGAGGACCCAGGTGAGGATTGAACTACCGTAGGCAGGGCCACAGTGCCTGATGCACAGGGAGTTATTCTTATCTCTCTACACCTCTCAGCCTGCATCTTGTTGCTTTGTGCTTGCACAGGGCCTGACCCCAGGAATTATTTGCTGAACTTGACAAGTTATGAATGACTCTTGCTTGTCACTGGTGAAACTCTGGATGGGGACGGGTGAGACTTCAGCCTTGAAGAAAAATAGAAACATCGCCGAGTGCATTAAGCACTTTAATTAAAGCCTCCTCCACGCCTCCAAGCTGTCTGGCCGTTGCCTCCTGCCCTTGTTTCTATTTGAGAGCCGGTGACACTTCTGATGACCAGAATTGGGGGCTGCTCGCTTTTGCCTGAGTCCTGCACCCATGTGCTAGACCTATGGCTTCCCACGTGTTTTCTGGTCACTTAAGAGGACACCTTAAATAGTGTCCTCTTGTTGAGTGTTAATGTGCGTCATGGAGCACAGTTTATTTAAGTTGACTGGCCTTCTTTGCCCTTAACTCAGGAAGATCAGGGCTTTGAAGCTAGCCTGGGCTATCTTGTGAGACTCTGTCTCAGAAACAACCAACCAGGGCTGAAGAAATGGCTCAGCAATTAAAAGAGCACAGGCTGCTCCTCCAGGGCACTCAATTCCCAGCACCCATACAAGGCAACCTCTGGTGGCCAAAACTATAAGCAAATAGACTTATATTGTTTTAAAGCCAGTAAGTGCGTGGTAGTTTGTTATAGCAGCAAAAGTAAACTCATACAGACAGTAAATATTTTAAACAGAGAGGTGGGGCTTCTAAGAAAGTGTCTGTAAAGCCCACAGACAGTCCTGAATCTCAGGAGAAGGGACCTATGTTATGAGTCCAAGGACTCAGTCACTGGCTTGCAGCAGCTAGTGGAAACCTAGCCTTGGAATTACAGTGGAGAGAGGTATATATGGCTGCCACATACCACAACCCTATTAAACCGTGAAGAAACCGATGAACAGAGAGGGAAAGAGACTTGCCGAGGTCACACAGCTCTTAGGCTGATGTGAGGCTTTGAATCAATGGAGACAGACTTTAAGATATACACAATCAAGTCACAATCCTCAAATACTTTCTTTGGATATCTTTGAATAAAAACTGCTTTGAGACTTCTTTTGAATTAGAATGTATAAAAGAAAGGTCAATTAAAAAAAGATTAAGGTGGGGGCTGGAGAGATGGCTTAGGAGTTAAGAACACTGGCTGCTATTCCAGAGGGCCTGGGTTCAATTCCCACATGGCAGCTCAAGACTGTCTGTAATTCCAGTTCCAGGGGTTCCAACACCCTCACACAGACATTAACGCAGGTGAAACACCAATGCACATAAAATAAAAATGATAATTATTTTTAAAAAAGATTAAGGCATAGTATTGGAAATGGTGTTGGAGAAATGAACTAGCTCAAATTTAATGAGTTATTGGAAAGAAGATAAATCAAATACAACCTGTAATAGAGCAGTGGACAGGATTTACAAAAATTGGGGGATGGGAGCACAATTTAGCGGAAGAGCACTTACTGAGCATGTGTGAGGTCCTGTGTTTCATCTCTGACATGACATGTGCATTTGTGCATGTTAGTCATCTTTCAATTGTTCTATCCATGTACCGGAGACACACAAACTTAAAAAGAGAAAAGGTTTGCTTCAGTGTAAAGTTTTGGAGGCTTCGGTCTAAGGTCAACATAATACATCATTGGATGTGTATGGAGGTGGTGGCCTGTTTTCCTCTTATTCAGGGACTGAAGAAGAGAGAGAAGAAAGACCAATGTCTTACAATCCCCTTTGAGGGCATGCACCCAAAGAGCTAAAGTGTCCTATAGATTCCATCACCTCCTGATAGGATCAGCTCCTGGGGACCAGGCAACCCTTCAACACTTGGGTCTCTGGGGAACATTCCAGATTCACGCTATTATACTGCCCCTACACTTGGTCCCTGTGGTTTCTCTTATAAGTGCTTCATCCCCCCAAAAGCTTTCATATCTCTCCACCAGTCATCGTCACCAGGATGCACTGCGAACAACCAGAGCATCCATGGCATAGGAGGGTGTGAGGATGGATTGTCTGTATCCAGATGGCCTCCGTCACTGAAGAAAAAGGACAGAGACGTGATATGGACCCAAGGGAAGTGACAAGATATAGAGGGGGATTTATGAGTCTTGGGAATGGGGCTGAAGACATGGCTCAGTGGTTAAAAGCACTGGATGTCATTCCTGGGGTCCCAGGTTCAATTCCTAGTACTCACATGGTAGCTCTCAGAAATCTCTAACTCCCGTTCCAGAGAATCCAACACCCACAAGGTCTTGAGTTAGCCTGGCTTATGCAGTGGCAAAGAGACCCTCCCTGTCTCAAACAAGATGGAAAGACCAGGACTGGCATCCTAAGATTGTTCTCTGACCTCCACACTCACTACCCCCCCCCCTTAAGCAATTAATTAAATAAAATGTGTTGAAACAATGTCTGAAAAAGAAGGCATGTATGAGAGATAAAATACAGAGACAAGTGTGCAGGCCACACACTTCTGTGAGTGTGCCCAAGTGTGTTCAGAAGTCTAACGATCTCACCTGAGTCTGTTACCCAAGTGTGATCAGAAGTCTGGGGGATCTTGCCTGGCTCTGTTGCCTGGCCTATTCTAGAACAGTCCAGAGGTTCTGGAGAGTTGTGAGCAGAGCGGCTACGGCAGACAGACAACCATATCCCTGCTGGAGGTGGCCTGGACAGTTTGCCCCACTGGCCTCTATACTGTACTGCTATGGCCAGCACAGGCCATGCGATTCCTTGTGAGCTAACTGCCTTTTCCACCAGTGTTCCTGATGCTTTGCCATATGGAGATCCTGGATCTGGGCAGGTTGCTCTCCCAGGGAAGAGTAGGAGACTGCTTGCAAGCAAGCCTTCCTTCAGTGAAACCCGTAGCAGCCCTGTAGCTGCAGGTCACCAATATTTTGAGACAGTCTTTAACCCAGAGCCTGCTAAGGTCCTCCATTCTAGCTGGCTTGCCGCTTGATCTGTGGCCTCACCCTTCCTCATTGTCAAACCCTCTTCCTATACTTGAAACCACACTTTGTGAATACCTGAGAGCCACTACACCGCACCAGCATTGCCAGAGGGCAAGAGAGCTTATTTCGATGAAGCAAACAGGACCAAAGGGAGGGGCCAGAGGACAAGTCTCTTCCTCTTCTGCTCCATTCCATGCAAGCTTCCTGGTGTCCATACAGCATGTTTCTCGTGTCAGGGATGAGCAGGGTTGACCACTGGGCAATAATCACAAGGTACCATGCCTGTGTGACTTCACAGCTCCCTCTACCTCTATAGGAGCTGCACTCGGCCACCTCTCATGGAGCTTTTAGATGGATCCAGCCAGCCCTGTCCGAATTGTCAAGTCGAGAGGGAGACTAGGCGGGAGCATAACTGTGGCTTCAGGAAGCTATGTTAGGATTTTTTTTTTTTTAGAATGAGCCAACATTAATTTATTACTGACTAAACTTAGGATATTAAATAGCGTTAGGGAAGGAGAGAAGGGGAGGGGTTCCTTGATAAGATGCTTCCTTGGCACTTAAGGGGTTGGGAAGGAAGAGAGAAGCAATTACGGGCTCCTCTCTGATCTGGCCACCCCCTCCTCTAACAGCATCCCTGGCCCAGTGGTGGGAATAGGTCTTTCTTCCTGATGTCCTTTGTCCCTAGCACTTACCTGCTTCCCTACTCTAGCTCCCTCCATCCCCACCCCTCTGTTGCAGTTGCTTCAGCCTTTTATGAAAGATCCACCAAGACTCCCTCTCTGATCCCACCCCTCTTGCACTTCCCAGAGCAGGGAGCTGCTTCCTGCCACACTCACTCTCTCAGGAGGTAGCAGAAGAAGGCCAGCCCTCAGCAGGACATCATTAGGTCACAGATGTTAGCTGAGCAGGTGCAGCCCTGAGAAGTGTGACAATTTTTGCAGGCCAGAGCAGTGGGTTCCTGAAGCAGCAAGTCTCCATGTCTGGAGGCTGGAGAGGGCTGCAGAAACAAACCAAGTATGGTGGTTGCTTCGATCTCTGATGAAATTGAAAAAGAACCTATCCTCTTTTCCTCTTCCATCGAGGTCCAGGGCTGTATGCACTCTGAAGCTCAAATGTATACCCCACACCCACACCAGGGCTGGAAGAGATATGCAAACAGGCTGAAAAAATATGGCTAACCATGAAGAATAATCAAACCCACAGATGCAGCGGGGTGGGGGGTTCAGGGGGAGAGAACCCTGTGCCCACCAAAGTTGCTAAAAGTTCACAATCAGGTCACATGTCTCTTGGGTCTGCAAAAGTCGAAAGTTTTAAAAATTCAAGCCAGGCATAACATAGTGGTGCTTCTAATTCCAGCACTTGGGAGGCAGAGGCAGGTGGCTCTCTTGTGAGTTCAAAGGCCAACCTGGTCTGCTTAGTAAGAGTCAGGACTGCATAGAGTGACCTTGTTTCTACCCTTCCCCTCTTCATTCACTCCCTGGGGGAGTTTTTGCTAGGGAGTGGGGAGCAGGAGAGTGGGGAAATGTGGGTGTATTTCTTTCCTTTTGTTTTTGTTTTTTTACAGCTGCTGTTGCTGCGCAAACAGCAACCCCTCAGGAAAATTTCACACCAGGTCTTTGAATGAATGCTCACTTTCAATTACCAATTTTGGTTTTAATTAATATCTATTCATCCACATTCTAAACTAGTGTGTGTACGTGTAGACTTGGGGTTTTGTTTTTGAGAAGGGTCTCACTGTGTAGCCCAGGCTGACCTCAAACTCATGTTTCTTCACCCTCCTAAGTGCTACAATTACAAGCGGGTACCCTCATACCCAGTTTCTAAACCCATATGTACTGAGTGCCTACTGTGTGCTTAGCCTGTGCTAGCCTCCAGAGTTATAAAGCAGGCTGGTCTGGAGCCAGTGGCAGCAAGAAAGAGACTAGACACCAAGAACTTCTAAGTTTGACAGCTTAGTGGAGTCCAGCGGTGGAGGGAAAGCGTAGTCTTCCTACCAGAGGTGAAGATGGAACAGAGAACATCTGGTCTGCGGCGGTGCATACAACCTTTTGAGTGACGACCAAATGGGAGCAAGAGAAGGGAGAAGTTGTATTTTTCCAGATTGAGTTTGGTGTGCTTAGCAAGAGCCCCACAAAATTTACAACCTGTCGATAAGCAGTAGTTTGATTCTCCAGCCCAGCAGGTTCCTGCTTGACAGGATTGGAACTGAGAGAGGTTGATGAGAAATAAATGAGACAGGTGCTCAAGCCTCGTTTTCGCCAATAAAAGAAAACACCAGTTGGAAATTGGTCGTGCGCCTGCAGGACGTGGGAGAAGAACCTGGGGTGAAGGCAATTCTTTCCTGCCTTAACCCTATTGGTAGAAGGCCCCTGAAGGCAGGGTGGCCAGACCCCAGTGCAGCAAAGAGAGGAGCTACACTGGCAGATGACTTAATGGGGCCTCACAAACTCAGAGCTCTAGCTGGGCTTCACCGGCTTGGACTAGCTCAGTGCTTCTCAACCTCTAGGACCCTCTTTTTCAATTACTTCCCTCTGCCACATGGGGCCTGAGAATAGATGTCTTGTTAGTGTCCATGGGATGCTGCTTCACTCTTGGAGATGTGCAGCTCTGGATCTCCCCCAACTCTAGCTGGAGGGAATACTGAGGAGGCCCTGGTGCCATTGCAGAAGGTCAGGTCAGGGAGGGTTTCCTGGAGAAGGAGATTGTGATTTTTTTTTAAACTCTTTTGGGGCCCACCACCCAGCTCCCAAATAAATGCACAGAGACTTATTCTTACTTATGAATGTCTGTCCTCAGTTTGGCTTGTTTCTAGATACCTTTTCTAACTTAAACGATCCCATTCTCTTTAACTACATTTTTCCTCTGGGCTTTTTACCTCTCTTTATTCTTTCTTTCCTTCTTTCTTCATGGCTGGCTGGCTGACCCCTGGCATCTCTCTCTCTCTCTCTCTCTCTCTCTCTCTCTCTCTCTCTCTCTCTCTCTCTCTCTCTCTCCCCCCTCTAGTTTTCTCCTCCTATTTATTCTCTCTGCCTGCCAGCCCAGTCTATTTCTCTCTCCTGCCTAGGTATATTCTGTTTAGCTCATTATTAGATCAATCAGGTATTTTAGGCAGGCAAAGTAACACAGCTTTACAGAGTTAAACAAATGCAACATAAAGGATGCAACACATCTTTGCATCGTTAAACAACTAGAACAACACATCTTAAACTAATATTCCACAATAAGCGATGCCTACGATAATTGTAAATCCGGGGTTTTCCAAGCGAAAAAGGAAGAGTCCTGTGGGTGAGGGGAGCTGTGGGTGGGGGGAACTGAGACAGGTGGGTCTATGTCACAGAAGACTTTGAACTTGGCCTTCCTGAGGAGCTGAGAGTGCAATGAAGGGATGGTAGGGGTGAGAGATGACTTTCAGGAAAAAGCTTTTCCCAAGAATATTAGGTTCATTCCCTGCTCCCCGACCAAGTCTCTTCCAGTGAGGAAGGCTGTAGAAAAGACCAACCAAGCACAGACCAGAAGGGGAGCCAGCTGGCTGGCATGTCAACCATGCAAGGTTTGGGAGCAGTGGATAACCCCAGCTGCCCCTCCTTGTCAAGACCACTGTCTGCATCATGCCATGGGAAGGGTCAGAAGATGAGGGACCCATTGATGACACAGGTTGGTGCTGCTGGTGTCTTTGGCAAGGAACTGGGCCTGGCCTGGGAGCCCCGGGGCAGGTGGCAGAGTGCGAGCCCCTGGGAGAACCTGTTCTGAGCTGCTGTTTTTCCTTGATAGCTGTAGTGTTCTCTGGTCACCCAATTCTCCTGGCTCTGCTCTCAAGGTTAACAGCATGAGGCCTGTGGACAGTTCAGCAGGTCAAAAGGACCTAGGCCTGGATGGAGCAGGAAAGAAGCTAGAAATCATCTGTGTAGCACCAGGACATTGGCACACTGACCCTCAGAGCAGCATTGATGAGTGATTGTTGATTGTAGCATCCTCAGTCAGCCCAGAGCCTCCAGCAGTTCCTGTGACTCTCAAGCTATTACTCTTGACCTGATTCGACACTCCTTTGAGAATTTGTTGAAAGCTCAAAATCCTTACCCAGTAAAAGTTAAACACAAATTGACCACATTGAGCTGACCGTTCCTGTAACATTACTCATCTGGCAATCAACTGACATCTAAGTGCCCAGCTCAATTTCTCTTCCACAGGTGCTACTGTCCCAAGTTTCTAAGTGGAGGGACCAAGAAAAGGATGTTGCTGTCCCACTGGTACCCTAAAGAAAGCCCAGTGATGGGGGTCAGGAGCAGGGAATGGACTGAGGGTAGGCAGGCTTGCTTCTGGCTGGTCCCAGCTGCAAATAGGGAGCTGATAGCACAGAGGCTGACTACCCCAGGGTATGAGAAAAAAAAACAGCCCAACATGACTGGAAACTTCAAACATTCTGATAAGGACCATGATTGGGAAGCAGAGGCAGAAGGATATCTGAGAGTTCGATGTCAACCTGGTCTACATAGGGAGTTACAATCCAACCAGGGCTACACACTGAGACCTGTTGCTGTGGGATAATGCTCTTCTACAATGTAAAGATTTGTTAATTATCTTGATTTAAGAAAATGCTGATTGACCAGTAGCCAGGGAGGAACCAGACTAAGAGAATTCTGGGAAGGGGAAAGGAAGAGACACAGTCACCAGCCAGATGCAGAGAAAGCAAGATGAGAATGCCTTACTGAGAAAAGGTACCAAGCCACATAGATAAGAACTATGGGTTAATTTAAGTTGTAAGAGCTAGTTAATAATAAGCCTGAGCTAATAGGCCAAAGAGTTTATAATTAATATAAACCTCTGTGTGTTTCTTTGGGGCTGAATGATGCAGGACCTGCCAGGACAGAAACTTCCATCTACACCTGTCTCTAAATAAAGAAATAACTCCATGAGACTTTTTTTTTTTAAATTTTGTTTTGGTAACTGGTTCACACAGTTGTCAAGTATAACTATGTGTGTCATAATGTCAAAATCTTAGACACCCTTGTTGTAGCTCTCTATATGTATACATGTAGACATTGTATAATGCACAGCAAAGAATTCTGAATAGTTGAAACCAGTCAGAGCAAAAGTAAGTTCAACATAGTACCAAGGAAGACCCAATTGCTAAAGACATGACACACTTTAGTTGTAGGACATATAGAAATTGAGCTGGGAGTGACCTAACTTTCATAATGCTAGAAGGATGATGTATGCAAGCCACTGAGAGCAAAAAGTCATCAATGGTCTTATCCAGAACTGGACCTTGAATGCTACTATGCTGACATGCCAGGCAAGAAATGCCTCCTAGTGGAATAATGGTATGAAGGTTATGAGGGTAGTCAGCTACATTTGCACTGGACTTGAGGCCTGCTGCACAGGAAAGAATTCTGCCTGGTACTGTAAACCTGGTCCAAACCCACAGCTTGGGAAGCCATAGGCCCTAGGGAGGAACCTACAACTATAGTCTTGCTAACTGGACACATGGGCAAACTGACTTCTAAATAGTTATACTAGATTAGTGCTGCCCACAGCCATGGGCAGAAAAGCTTTTTTTCTGCGGTGGTCAGTGGCTCCCGCAGAGACTCATAACTGGTTAAAATGAAGAGAATAAGTGGCCATTGAGTGTTCATTACTAAATGGAACATCTGCGTCGACTCCCGCTACCCTTGCCAAGGCTCGGCGAACGTCTTAGAAGAGGAGAAGAAAGAACATTCAGAGCTTGAGGCTGGTGAGGAGATCTGTGAAGCGCTGTCTTCTGGACGTGACAGCTGTTGCACTCATGAATGTACAGCAGCCATGCTCTCCCACAAAACTCCGAGCCAGCAAGATCAGCCGACATTCTAGCAGGCAGCACGAATTACAGTCAGTGAGTTACAAATAAAAAAGAGAAGACTTGAAGATGGGAGGGGGGTTAGGTTGCCTGGGGAGATCTAAAGGGGATTGTTGGGGTGTGTGGATCCGAACAAGATACCCTATGCACGTGTCTGAAACTGTCAGAGAATAAATAAAAGACATCCTATTTCAAATTCTTCATTTTATATTACATTTGGGTGTTTTGCCTTATATATGTTATGGACGGACCACTTGCACAGAGCACCACAGAGGTCAGAAGAGGGTATAAGCCCCTCTGGGACTGGAGCTTCAAACATTTGTGAGTCGCCATGTATGTGTGTGCTGGGAATTGTACCCGGGATCTCTGGAAGAATAGCCAGTACCTTTAACTGCTGAGCCAATTCTCCAGCCCCTCTCACATAGTTCTTAATTATTCTTTTCATCGTGTGGTGCTGGGAGTAGAATTCAGAACTACACATATGTTGGGCAAGCATTTTTCCAATGAGCCACATCCCAATCTCTCACTCATTAAAATTTTTACTATATTTATTTATTATTAATTAATCAATTTTTATTTATTTATTTGGGGGAAGCGTGTGCCACAGCACATGTATGGAGGTCAGAGGACAATTTGTGGGAGTGGTTCCTTCTTCTCGTTTCAGGGTCAGGTGTGGTGGCAAGCACCTTTCCTAGCTGAGCCATCTCATTGACTCTTCCACTTAAGCGTTTTTAAATTTCATTTCCATGTCAACTGTTTGATAAGGTTTCTTACTGGTGACATTACATGACATAAAACATGTAAATTTTGTGTTGGGTCTTGGATGAACCCTTGATCTGAAATCAAGCACAAGAGAAAGTGATTTGGTCTGGACAAAGCACACATAGGATGTTTGAGACTCTGCTGACCACTGTCACCTATTCGGTCCATTGTGTGGACTAAAATGTGGACAAGGCAGGTGGCAGACTGCAATATACTTAGAGCAGTGACTAACCCAGGGGGTATCCAACACAAGCTCTTAAGACATGATGTCACAGTTCTCAGTCCTTCCAGCCTCAAGACTGTTATGCTCTTCAAAATGATTGAAGGTCCAAAGGAAAATGTCATTATGTGGGTGATAGATATTGCTATTTCCCATGTTATAAACCAAACTAGAACTTTAAAATTTTGTGTGTTCCAGCAGAGGCATGCATGTGCCACAGTGAGAGAGCGTGGTAAGGACAGGCAACAACTTGCAAACATGGGTTCTCTCCTCTCCATGTGTGTCCTGGGGATTGGACTCAGGCTTGGCAACAAGGGTCCCTACCTGCCAAGTCATCTCTCCAGCCCTTAGAATTTCCAACTCTACAACTGTAATAAACCATGACCTAGAGGCTGGAACAATGGCTTATGGGGACCTGGGTTCAGTTCCCAGTACCCACATGTCAGTTCTCACCCACCACTCCATTTCCAGGGGATCCATCACCTTTTTCTGATCTCCAAGAGTACACACACACATGCTGTGCACATACATGTATGCACAAACATTTATACAGATAAAATAAAAACAAACTTTATTTGTAACATAAATTGTAGATGCTTATAAAGATATTAGCATTTCTCAAAAGAAAACAATTTACTAAGAATGGCTGTGGTGGTTGGAAAGAAAATGGCCACCAAAGGGAGTGGCACTTTTAGGGGGTGTGACATTGTTGAAGTGGGTGTGGTCTTACTGGAGGATGTGTATCCTCTGATACACTTTGAGGTGATGAGCTTTGAGGTCTCGTATATGCTCAAGCCACATCTAGTGAGACAGACCTACAAGATGTAGGAACCTCAGTTCCTTCACCAGCACCATGTCTCCTGCACACTGCCATGTCTCACCATGATGATAATGGACTAAGTCTTTAAACTGTAAGAGAGCCACCCCAATTAAATGTTTCCCTTTATAAGAGTTGCTGTGGTCATGGTGTCTCTTTACAGCAATAGAAACCCTAACGAAGACAGTGGCATTAGTCTATATTTGTGCAAACTATTAGAATATCTGACGTTGTACAAGGTAGGATTGCTTTGAGCATCATCAGCCTTCTGTCGTTGCTTTGGTTAAATATAAAGGAACCTGGGCTCCCACTAAACAAGGAAAGTGAAGGCATCCAGGAGCCCCAAGGATCCTGGGGCAAACTCTGGAACTGCTGTGTGCATGTAAAGCAAGAGACCCAGAGCTCTGCAGCTGCTCCCCTGTAGAGGAGACTGCCTGGACCTACATCTCAGCCCTACATCTCAGTTTTCTGTGGAGTGCCTGGAGCTCAGTAAGCGCTGATGTAGTAAACGCAGTCTTGCAGGACTGGTGTGGGGACTATCTCCAGGAAGGCCGGCCTCACTGGAAGATTTATCACTGTGAGAACATCATAGCTACATTGTGTCCACTATGTCATCCCTGTGTGGTATAACCACTCTTTAGAGTGGGGTGGGGGCAGGTCATGTACATTAGTGCAGTGCACCTAGAGGTTAGAAAAGGGTAACAGATCCCCGCTGGATCTGGAGTTACAGGCAGTTGTGAGCAGCTTGACTTGAGAGCCGGGAACCCTATTTGAGTCCTCCATAAGAGCAGCATTGTTAAGCACTGAGCCATCCCTCCAGCCATAATATAATCTTTTATATTTTTCTTTGTTGCTTTATTTAGTAATTCTAAGGATGGGACCCAGAATCTCACAAGTGCTCTGCATGGAACCACACCTCCGTCCTGTAGGTTCTGTCATTTGAAGGAATGACAGCAGAATCCGCAACCAGTGGTTGACTATTTCCGTTTACACAGCACATGGCTGTCTTCAGCCCCGCACCTGACACTGCATATAGTGTTCTTCCCAGGTCACTATCCACGGACAACGTCTGCCACCTTCCAGGAAATGATTCCAGAGTTCTATGCCCTCTAGGGCCTCCCAGCCCCTTGAACTCTTTCTAACGTTGCCTAATTGAGTCACGGCTATGACCTCTGTCCCCCACTCTGGGACCGTAGGCTCAAAGCAGCAGTGTAGGACCCATGCCAGCCTCCAGCACGGCACACGGGGCGTACCTGTGTGTGCCTGGACACTCTCCTCAGCATCTGGTGATTAGGAAGTCACTCTCCGTGGGACTAGGTCTAATCAGCCTGCCGATAATCACCAGGCCCAGAATGTGGCCGCAATTCAGGAAAGACGATCCCCGAAGACAAGCACCACTTAAATCCTGGCACTGACCACAGTCCCCTTGGTAACCCATGCTTCTGAGCACGATTTAGCTAGTGAGCTAATTGATGTTCTCCTGGGCAGTCAGCTCGTGCCCGGCAATCGAAATGGACGCTAATTGCTGACATCCTTCAGGTAAGAAGCCCTTCG